>NC_090346.1:7197338-8601539 GCF_035084215.1 Heptranchias perlo
CAGCGGGGAACCAGAGACTGCTTTCATTACAAGTAAAGCTGTGATGGAATGTGTACTATATAAAATAGATTTTCATGAAACTCCTGTTAATGAACAAAATCTTGGGGCAGGTCATTCGCTTAAGGTTCATGCCATTTTTAGATTTAAATTCAGGCAGAAACCCCTCCAAACCAGCCATTTGCTTTTAAATGTCCAGCCAAAGATTAAATTCCTGGTTTGCTAAATTGTAAAAGTGTTCAATTTGAAACTGGATTCAGCAGAGTATAAGTTAAATCCTGGAACAAAAAAGAAACAGCAAATGTCTTGTAAAAGCAGCACACAAAGCCACGCCTGCTAAGTGGAGGCACTGCAGTAAACAGTGCTTTTCAGTAGTGACTGAGCAAACCCTAGTGGTGAAAGACTATTCAAATTTCTGACACACACTGATTCAGCTGAACAATAAAGGCCATTTCCAACTCCGAAATTTATATAAAATGACAAATATTTTTGAAGTCCAAAATTCAATTTGTAAGCGATAGTTGGGAAGTGGGTAAATTTTGGCCCATTTTCTCTTACCTTTCCTGAAGTAATTTAGTCCGGGCGCACACCACAAGCACCGACAATGCTGCTTCCTGGTCATCCGACCAGAAGGCGGCGCAGTTAAACAGAAAAACACTGACTATGGAGGGAAGCTTGTATTCTGAGGTAATTGCAAGCACTATTGAAGGATTCAATCTTCGCATTTTAGCAGTCTAACATTATACATGCTAGCTTACTATTTTGCTTTAACAATATGTTTTAGAAAATAACAATGGACAGAAACAGAAGCTTACTCCTTATAATTTCCAGTGCATTTAAACAGATTTATGTAAATAGTAAATAGGTGTTTGCTAACATGCTTATACAAGCTTTCAAAACTTCAAAGCTCTCGTCATCTAAAAAGAGTGCAGTTAAAAATTTATAGGCTTTTTTTTGGCGATCCTTGCCTCCATTTTCATGTTCTCTCCTCCACACTCTGAGATGAAAATAAACCATCTTCAATATTACATGTTATCGGGCTTTGTGTTCACCTTCTCCTGTATTCCAATTTTGTCCCCATCTCACCTGAAGGCACTGATTCATGCTGTTGTACAAGTCTATTGTTACTGGGAGCCCTCTGGTACCTTGCCAAAATGGCGTTTTTCTTGTGCTAGCCTACACAGCTAGTCTTGATAAGCTATTCAACTACAAAAGAGCTTCACAGCCCAGCTCAATCCCCTGATGCACACACACAGGCACTTTTCAGCAGAGTTCAAATGAATATCAATTCAGAAAGGAAACTCTGGATGATTTTTCCTCTTCTCTAGCTCAAGAGTGCTACAGCCAACTACTGTACTCAATTGTTGCCCCAGCTAAGATCAGCTAATTTAGCACATAGGGATTGAACCTGGGACCGGCTAGTCTGTGCGGTTCAGTATCGAAGCACACAGTGCAGGAAACCCACATTGTGGAGCATCAGTTCAAAGCAGGTCACAGGATACCCGTGTCAGTGTTGAACAGCTTGCCCCAAGTTGCCAAACGCTAGACAGACTAGATGCAGGGCGGATGTTCACGATAGCTGTGGAGTCCAGAATCAGGGGGTCACAGTCTCAGGATACGGGGTATGCCATTTAGAACCGAGATGAGGAGAAATTTCTTCACTCAGAGGGTGGTGAACCTGTGGAATTCTCTACCACAGAAGGCAGTGGAGGCCAAGTCATTAGATGTATTCAAGAAGGAGATAGATATATTTCTTAACGCTAAAGGGATCAAGGGATATGGGGAAAAAGCGAGAACAGGGTACTGAGTTAGACGATCAGCCATGATCATTTTGAATGGCGGAGCAGGCCCGAAGGGCCGAATGGCCTACTTTTGCTTCTATTTTCTATGTTTCTATGTTTTCTATATTGCCATGCTTGTCGAGTGAGATTTATTCATTTCAGTTTAAAAATACTCTGTCGTATATCACTTAAAGGATAGCAGAGCCACAAATATTTAAACAAAATTATGATCTGTTTCACTCGGATTGTAAATCTAATTCAAAACACCACTTATCTGTATAATGTACTTTTAACGGTCAGGCAGGTAACCCTAATTTAGGACATTTCAATTCCAAATTACTGTGTAATTGAGCATTGTACTGTGCAGTTATGTTGCCGTTTGGAACCATTCGACCAGTAAAATGATGCCTGGTCAATACTTGGACTAAACTTTATATACATATAATATCCTAAATAAAAAACACTATAAACACACACAACTAACTGGTCAGGCCCCAGCTGGAGTATTACGTCCAATTTTGGGCACCACATTTTAGGAAGCATGTCAACACCGTAGAGAGGGTGCAGAGGAGATTTACTAGATTGGTACCAGGGATGAGGGACTTCGGTTATGTGGAGAAACCAGAGAAGCTGGCATTGTTCTCCTTGGAGCAGAGAAGGTTAAGGGGCGATTTAACAGAGATGTTCAAAATGATGAAGGGTTTTGATAAGAGTAAATAAGGAGAAATTGTTTCCACTGGCAGTAGGATCAGTAACCAGAGGACATAGATCTAAGGTTACTGGCAAAATTAGATGAGGAGACATTTGTTTACACGAGTTGTTATGATCTGGAATGCACTGCCTGAAAGGGCGGTGGAAGCAGATTCAATAGTAACTTTCAACGGGGAATGGGATATATGATTGAAACGGAAAAATTTGCAGGGCAATGGGGAAAGAGCAGGTGAATGGGACTAATTGGATAACATTTTCCAAGAGCCAGCACAGGCACGATGGGCCAAATGGCCTCCTTCTGTGCTGTATGATTCTATGATAACTAGTGTACCAGATGGCAAAATATTGTATTGCTCTTGTAAACTTTGGAACCTGAATTCAAATCCAGCCCTGCCAGATGAGATAAAGGTCTCCTCTGGTGATATCTGCCAACTCCTCAGCGCCAATCGTAGCATTTGTAGCAATAACCATATGGAGTTCTCCTTTATTTAGTAGGTTAAAAGGTTAAGAATTGCACGTTGATAGCAGCTTTCAAGCAGTTTAAATCCACACCTTAAAAACTCCCCGTAAGATGTGAGACCAAGTCCAAATCTTATTAAGACGACATACAAGAACTGCAATTTAACATGAATGGTAGAACTGCATCGCATAACCTGCAAGGCTAGTCAGACATACATCGTCTTTCAGAGAACAGCACTGATTTAATGGTCATCAATAAAAAGCAGAAGTGAGCAAAAATCTCAGACTTGTTGCTAAAAATGAGTAATCAATTCCTAGTCGGTGAAAGACTTTGGACAGAGTCACTATGTTAAAATTTAAAAATCAATTCCAGTTGCTGTAAAAGTTGCAAAGATTCTTTTACAGTCAAAACTAATATTTGCTGAGGTAAGTGAGAAGGCAGCGAGCACAGTCAACAAACCAAGCCAGTCTGGCAACTGGGGAAAGACTGAATGCACTTTATATACAGGTGCTAAAAATAGCCTACAAGATCAGCGTGATACAACTGTAACCTCACCCACGTGTTCTGTGACCTTTCACCGTGGGCAGAAACTGCAATGAGTTACACACCTGTGCTTCAAAATTGTATACAAATAACTTTGCATATTATGAACCACACTGACTAAAAACTTCTCTACAAACAGCTGATTTTTGAAAGGAAAGGTCATCACCACACGCTGTGCAGTCTTAAGGAGGCGTGCATGTGTAAATTTTTAGATGACATCGTATTCATACGAAGTAATTTGCCTGACCTCAGTCATAAAGGGGATGCACCATTACGTACATCCATACATATAAGGACATATGTGTAGCAGCACATTAGGCATAGCTATAAACAAAGACAGTATCTGTTAGGAACTGCCATGTACATGATATGGGTGAAGCAGTGCACATTAAGTACAGCTATGAAAACTTCCTTTACAACCCTAGTTAAAATACACCTCTTCGACCAAACTTTTGGGCACCCCTCTGAATATCATCTTCTTCGGCTCGGTATCCATTTTTAACTGATTATGCTTGGCCTTGGTACGTTCTTCTATGTTAAATGCACTACATAAATGTAAATTGTTGTTTTTGTGTACAATAGCATGCGTGAGTTGTTGTCATACACACATAATGAGACAGGTGATATCCTTCGCGTTCAAAATTCAAATGACTCATCTAAGTGTCTTACTGCTAGTGCAATAAAGGGTGCTTTTCTGAAACTCGGACAGGATGTGCAATGTATCATTAAAACAACTTCTAGATGTTTGACTGTCAAAACTTTTTGAACATTATAGCACTGGACCACCAGATGATACTTATAGTGGCAAACAGCAATCAAATCAGCAAACAAGCTATTCAGGTCCCAGTTACCACTATAAACAGTGTAAATAAAAGACTCTCAGTGCCTCATCACATCTCTCAAACATCTAAATATGACTCACATACAATATATTACTTCTGAAGTGCAGTGACTGTTGTGTTGAAAATCACGGCAGCCATTCTACGCACAGTGAGATCCCATTAACTGCAATCAGAGATATCTTCCTCAGACTATTGGAAGGATGCCCTAAATCTACTTTGAACAGTGACATGGGATTGATAAAATCCACCTGAACTACTGGAACAGACAGACAGATATGGCCTCAGTTTAGCCTCAGCTGAAGGACGGCACCATTGACAATGCAGCACTCCCTCAGTAATGCACTAAACTGTCAGCCTAGATTATGTGCTCAAGTCCTGGAGCGGAGCTTCAACCCATGACCTTCTCACTGTGAGGTGACCAACTGAGCCAAGCTGTATTGTAAACAAATGACACTGGATGAATCAGAACTAGTTTTCTGTCATTGCAAACTGTTGGTGGATTCCAGAGTGAAACTTGAAGCAGCAAAAAAAGTGT
The DNA here is from genome assembly GCF_035084215.1 of Heptranchias perlo. Lineage (NCBI taxonomy): Eukaryota > Metazoa > Chordata > Chondrichthyes > Hexanchiformes > Hexanchidae > Heptranchias > Heptranchias perlo. Next base: position 7,202,208 of record NC_090346.1, read on the forward strand.
ACATAGCCACTGCCAGCTGATTGTCTCTTGCTTCTGTCTCAGCTCTCAAATGCAATTATCATGGAATCTACTTGGACATGGATAAAAAGCAAAGCTAAATGGAGAACGAGGTACTGCAGTTGATTAAGCACGTTACTTATCATCTCTGGAAGTTGAGTTTGAGTCAAACATGGACTGATGGGATTGAAGTCACTGCCTCTGCCAGCTGTAAGAGTTCTACATGGAAAGTCTGAGCAATATCTGCTCTCTTCTTAATTGTCGAGCATAAAATTGCCATATTTTGGCATAAATTGCATATATATAGTGCCTTTAATGTAGCATAAACATCCAAAGTGTTCCAAAATTGTGCATCGGGATTTAATGTCACAATTCATTAAATATGCAATCTCACTCCGAAAAGCCTTAGGAATAAGTTGTGTGGAAAGCAGAAAAGGCCCCATTGGTACTATGTGTTTGCTAGTGTCCGAGAGGCAAGGGTGAGAAAGTCGTTCATCTGAGGCTGGACTTGTTCAGGCAGTGTTAAAGAAAGCTTCATTCTGTTCATAGACCCGGCACAGATAGAATGGGCCAAATTGACTCCTTCTATAACTTTATGTTGCATCTGATGTGCTTAAAGCCAAAATTGGGTGCCCAAAGTGCATTGCCCAACAGAAGGACCCCATTTTGCCAGACAAATTACTGAGAAAACTAAAATAAAAAGCATATGTTTGTGCTCTCGCATGCAGCATTGTTGCCAATGAGTTTTTAAAAAGTGTCTTTTGTACCCAAATTAAGAGTAGTTCAGTCCCAGATAGATCCAATTAAAACCCTCCAATGACAGTTCAGGCAAAACAGGGCATAAGAAGTTTGCTGTGAATTTGTGCCGCCGCTGTTCTTCCATATTGATGAAACTACCCCGCAGTACAAAAGCGGCATTCCACCAACAGGGAGAAAATCTGAATGATCAGAGTACCATTTAAAAGCAGTTCTGTGCCAATAAATCAGACATAAGACACTCAGCAGTTAAAGACTCGATGTACAAACTTAAACAAAACTGAATTTTTATCCATTTTAAAAGCTACCACTGATGCCTTATTGGGCCAGATGTGCAGTTATAACGACAGCATTTATCAATCAGCTGAGATACTTCACAGAAGTTGGCCTGCTTTACCTTCGATTTGCAGTCGGTGGACTGTATCACAATTCTACATCACAAAAGGGATAGAACGCTAGCTATAGTACTGCTCGTGCAAGATTTGCGCCACAATTAAGGGACATCCTGGTGGGAAGACAAAAGATTCTATTTGATGAAAGGCGGCTTTTTGGGAGGGGGGGGGGGGGAAACGGCTTGCGTTGAGTTTTGTGCCTCAATAGATTACTGCACTGAATAGAGTACTGGGGAAATGGCTCGAGGACCCAAGATTACAAATAATCCAAGTGCCATATAATTCGACTTATTTTAATGACTTGTTATTTTAAATTTTGTCAAGAGAAAGCATCATAATGCACAAAACGCTCGTTTCTCTTGAAGAGAATGTAACTGCTCACAAAAACAATTGCTGCTTTTGTACTGGTTTCATGCCACAGGCTTTGCTCGCATGGGTCATGTGTAACCAGCTGCAACCACAAAGTAAACTTGATAGATTTGCTACCGGGGGAGTTGTGGAGGGGGGGGGGAAAAAAAAAAAGAGAGGAACGGGAATTGCAGTCGACGACACAAGACTTATACTTCTTGACGTGCCAGCGCCAACATGGTCAAAATCAACCTTGAAAGCAGCTTATGATGTCCTTCATGGGTGTGGGAAGAAGGTTCTTTCCCAGTCTTTCTTCATCCATTGAAAACAGAGTGCTACTGTGTGTGTGAATGCTGGACTGTCTGAGGCAGTGCATTGTGATATTGCCTTCTCATACGCTCATTATTTTCAGGGGAGAGGCCAATGCGAGTGGTTAGAATTTAGTTACTGTGCGCCAAACTAAAAGATCTAGAGAGCTTTTCAGGACAAATTCCATTCCATGCCTATTAGTTTTAAAATTGCGAAGACACAAAGAAATCTCTGCAGCTTTACTTTAGCTTGATACCAGACGAAGCAGTGTGCTAAATGAGGTTTGCTATTTGATTTTTTAAAGAAATTCTTATACTTGTTTCAGGTACACTTGGTTTGCACAACGTTAACACAGATGTGAAATGTTATTGATTATATAAAGCAGTGCAAATCTAAATATAGGTTTATGGCTCTCCACAGGGACTACTCTAAAACCTCTCTCTGAAGGCTTACAGCTGTAAAAGGGCCCACAAAAACACTCTGCATATACAGCAACTGCCAGTGAAATACAAGTCATGAGATTCGAAGCAGCACAAGTCACATCAACCACAGTTACAGCTACGCATTTAACAGGGAGCATTTCCCTAGCCCTGGGACTGTGTAAGATCAATATTGGAATTAAAAAATATATAGGTGTGACACTGGCTCTGTGGGTTTATCCAGTTGGTAGTTCAGCTTTACAGACCAGGATGGTCGCAGAATCAAATCCCTGTTCTGTGTCGAGTTAGGCCTAGGTCAAGACAGCAGTAGGATGTTACAATTGACACTGTCTGGATTCCCGGCCCCTGATTGTATTTAACAGCCGGTGAAGGCCCTATGCATGTAGATGCCAGAAGAGGGCAGGATTAAGTTTGGCTGTGATGTTCCCAGTGGTTGAATAGCACAGGGACACTTGCTGTCAAGGCTCACGTATGAACAGGACTTGGGGGGGGGGGGGGGGGGGGGGGGGGCGGCAGTACCTGAGGAGAGGGAATCATTTACAATGTCAGCTAGCACAGGGGCCAGGAAGGGACGTTTAGTGGTCAGGAGTTTAGTGGGAATGGGTTTGAGAGAGCAAGAGGTGGGTCTCATGGACAAGAAAAGCTCGAAGGCGGCATGACAGAAATCAGAGAAAGATGCAGGTTCAGGGTGAAGGCAGCGTGGGGAAGGGAGGATGCGGCATAGGCAGCTGAACAGATGGCCTCAATCTTAGCGACGAAGAAATCCATGAGCTTGTGCACTTGTTGGTGGTGGTAAGGATGGAGGGGGCAGGGAAGAGGAGTTTAAGGAGACAGTTAGAAGTGAAGAAAAGCTGGCGGCGGGGTGGGGGCGGGGGGAGTATCTTTGCATTCCAGGATGATCCTAGAACAGTGAGCAGTTTTGGCAGAGGAGAGCAGGGCCCAGTAGTGCTTGACGCCATCCAGCCAGATCCGGCTATGAAGGGCTAAACCAGTTGTACGCCAGATATGTTCCACTCAAAGAAGATACATTTTCTACACATTTTCAATACCAGGCCCAGCCTCATCCCATTTCCATTTAGCTAATTTTTCCAGAAACCAAGATAAAGCAACTTCTAACCCTCCATGGATCTCTGCAATGAGCCTGGAGCAGAGAACCCTTGTAATGTTTACAGGAATCAGTTACTGAACATATAGCAGGTTAAGCACAGTTCTTTAGATGTGTCATTAGGCAGTAATTAGTCAAATAGATACTGCAGAAAGTGTGCGATACAAAGCTACACGAAAAGCATCTATCAGATATGTAGACTATACCACAAATGTTGGAAGATGTGGGAATTTAAAAAAAGACAAAAATAAAAATGAATCACAGGCGGGTTTTTTCTAGTTACTGTTCGCGGTCATTATTCCAAATAAAGCATGATTGAGATTAAGGGTCTGAACACCATGGACTTGGCTGCTGAAATATGTAATTCAATCGTCCTGTAAATTACACAGCTCTACAGTCAGCTGGACTCTTAGTACTCAGGAGAAATAGGCAGAATCCTGTGTGGTGCTCCAACCCTGGCTTTAGCCCATTCACTAAATCCTTCCAGACTGAAGTCGCGGTGTTTGCGATGCGACCAAGGTCCAACCTTTTCAAACCAATAATGCAAGAATGATGGCGAAACAGCACTTGTACCATATCAGCTCTTTCAAAAATGGCTGTGAAAATTTGCAGTTTTATCCTGAGCCTGCTAAAATTCCCCCTCTTCATACTGCTTCATGGCTTCATCAAAATATATGGTCACCCTCAGTCTGATTTTACCCATAATTTAATCACAATTAAAACGGTTCAAGCAATACTGAACAGCACATCTCCTCTACATAATGGATAAAGCTGGCTGAGTCTTACATATTATAGAGACAGGAATTAGGGCATTCCATCAAAACATTCACTTCAAAGTCTGGTTTTATGGAATAACATTGTTTTATAGTTGCACACAGCTGCCAAACTGTAGCTCATTTGGCTTCCTATTCACTCTAGTTTTAGACCCGACTTACAACAACAAATCCATGGTAAGAAGCAGAGCACGTTCACTGGAGGACTGTACTGCAGTACTGAGGAAGCCTGTAAGTCCACACTGCATTCATTTGCTTGATAAAGTAAAAAGGGGTATTCCATTAAACCAAAGCTTTTTCTAGGGTTTTTCCATATCTGTTCACCACACTCATTCTGAAACTGTGTGTCCACTTAAATAAAAGTACCATAATCCAGACTCAGGATTGAATCTGCACAAGCAGGTCTAGTTTGCCTTGATTATACTAGTGCTATTTAAAAAAAATCTTCTTGCCAATTTTCCCTGCTGCACTCTTCTCCTGAAGGCATCAGCACCTCCCGTCGTAGGGTCCCACTGGCATTGTGTGCTGTTTGTATGTTGTTCAAGTGATCATAATTTATATATGAGGCTGGACAGTGAGTGTCACCAAGCTATTCATCATAACTGTCCTCGCCCCAATGTCCATATATGTTCAATTTAAGAGGGGTCGCTGGATAGCAAATTAGGAGCGGGAACCCCGATCAATATTCAGGGACACTGAGGCGAACCGCAGTGCCTCTTGCTAATCTAGGACAGAATGTGGATTGAACTCAGAACCTTCCTTGTTTGTATGGCTTGACAACTCATTGAATAAACCCTTCGAAGCATTTCCATTTTTTAAAAAAACAATTTTGGTATGCAAGCACATGTACTCCATATGCGTGTACATTAGATGTACACATATATGCAGCTAATCTTTAAGGCTTTAGGTCACAAGTGCACTGCCAGTTTATAACCCAGGCCTGTAATGCAGTTGACGACATCTGTAGCTCATTCTCCTCTCCAATGTTTGGTGCAATTTTGTACATTTTTTTGCACGAATACTCGTGCATTGTAACACGCTGAAATGACATCTTTTGAATCCACTCCTTCTCACTGGTCTGGAACATTACTGAATAGGGAGGGAAAATAGGTATCCAGTGGGATTTTTTACAGTGCATGGTGAATTGCTGCCTGATTCAATGTGCTTAACTGACAGTTTTCAAGGTCAGAGACAACAGAAAACGGGAAAGACACACACACTCGTGTGAGCAAGAGAAAGAGCGAGGGGAGCGAGGGGAAAAAAAAGAGAACAGCATTGGGGCCTGGGAACCGGAGAGACTGAGCTTAATGTTCATTAAAGATGCAGAGCCTGCTTTTTGTTGATTTATGGATGCAAAAACAAAGAAAACATGCAATTTTTTGGTCTTTACATGGAGACGCACTCCTTCTTCAGACTCCACCCTCTTGATGGCCTCCCTCCTCCTACCCCCTCCTCCCATGCTGAATGAAGCAACCCCGAGCAGAATTATTTATAATAAATGTACTCAATTAGCAAAATAATATAACTCCCCCCCCCCCCCCCCATACTTGATTTTCTATTACTATTTCAGAGCAATCATCTGTGTTTAATATATCTCAATTGAGCTGTAACATAAATCAGTCTAATGGTAGTGTTCCTAAATCATCTGGAATGGACAAAAAACTGCTGGCTGGCTACAGTGCAGAAAAATGAATAACTGAAAATGACAAGAAAATTATTAGAAAATGGCAAGAGTCTGTTATGTTCAAAGAAAGGTCAGCACTCAAACAGTTAAAAACACTTCATTTTCTGCTGGATAACCTTTCAGCACAAATGCACACACTGCTGGTGACAGATGGTGTTTTCTGATTGGACACAGTTAATGGGCTGGGTCATGTGGCAGTGGGAGCTCAGCTGAAGGGCAACGGTCAAACTCCCAGCACCAAGGCATAACTATAAACATCGAATGTGCAGGTTGCCATAGAAAACATTACTGCCAATAACACAAGACTGCTGTTAACTTCATTTATCCTACTCTTAAAGGCTACAGTATGTTATTGGATGAAACGCTAGCATTGGCATAAACAGCTTTTATTCATAATAGCTAGCAAAGTGTCCACATCTCTCCAGTAAAACAGTGCTGACAGTATTCACACTATATTATACTACACCCCCCAATAAACCCCAAATATTAAGATTTAAACTCTCCCATTATTTCATTTTGCTGACTGACATAAAAGTACAAGGTAGCAGTCATGTGTGAGCTTTGACACTCAGCATCAGGAAGCTATTTTGAATGCGAAAGGTATTGGACCCAAAACAGACCTTCCCCTCGCCCAACATCCACCCACATATGTTTTCCAGCAGGGGTCACAGGACAGCGATGAGTGTGAACCCTGGCTAATTTTCTCCTCCTTTGCTTTTGGTGGCCAACCCTCCAGGATTGCCCTGGAGTCTCCAGGAATTAAAGATTCATCTCCAGGACACTGCTGTGAGCAATCTGGGAGAAAAATGATAGGAACATTTAAAAAAGTGTTTTTGTTCATTTTCTTTGAAAGCTTTCATTTCTTAGTAACAAAAATACTGGACATGGGAAAAAGGCCTCTTGACTGGCTGTCAAGAATCATCCAATCGGGTAATGAAGAGTCTGATCACTTTCCAATTGTGAGGGAGAGAGGTGCAAGGATGGACGTGTCGGGCGACCAATGGCGGGAGCATGGGGACTGGGAAGTTGGAGGCAAGAGGTCATGTGATGAAACCGCCAGGAATACGTCCAGAGTTGGCAACCCTAGCGGAGGGAGGCACTGAGGCCAACCGTAGCACTGAACTATTGCCCTGGCTGCGATCAGCTAAGCACAGATTGAGGATCAATCCGAGGACTTTCTGGAGTCTGCGGCAGTGAATTGCACCATTGCAGTGCGTTTATCCACTAATTAATACATTTATGAAGTGTTGATAGATAGGGGAACTGGGTAGCAGTGGTCAGCCAGACTCGGTTTAGATTCTATATTCTGTTAAGTGAGAGTTTTCGAATTCCAATGAACCTGATCACAGAATGAAAAATGTGCTAACAAACACATATCTTGTTTTGCAAGTCATATATGGAAAGTGTTTGAGGAAAATCAGCCATGAGCAGCTCAATAGAGAAGTTGCCCAGCTGACCCTTTTATAAAGTGCACGCCTGAGCAAGAAATGGAGCCACAGAAAACTCAAATTCTATACAATTAACACAACCTAATTCTCATTACTCCCATGCCATTCACCATTCCCTACCCAGAAGGGTGGGCAGATGATCTGCTTCCATACGTCTACTTAATGCAGCCACTGGGATGAGAGAGAGCAGCAGCACATGTTGGCACCTCAAATCCTCCTCCCCCCATTTCCTGTGGGAAAGGACCTCCCCAGCTGTGATAAGGAGTATTGAGAAATGATGGGCAAGAACCCAAGTCTAACCACGTGCTCCTATTCCGTGGCCAAATGTTAAAAATGACGACACGGCAAATGCATTTTTTGAAAGTCAGCCAAGTGCTGCTAACAGACGGCACTGTAATGGCTTGACAATAAAATGAATTTGTTTCTAACACTGTTATCTCCTGTACTCAGCACTGTAGGGCAGCTTTCTGAGGTAACCTAGACTTTGGTATCTGGACTGGGAAACCACATTGCTTTCCAATGAGCAGCACTGTACCTGGTCAGTAATAGGAAACACCTTGACAACTGATATCAATCAAATGAATCACAAACAATATACATTGTTACTATGACCGTTCAATGGGTGACATGCCTTCATGCATAAACAGGTATTTATTCCTGTGAGTAATGAAGCTTTTATCCAATCTGCAGTACACCAACACACTTGATACGGTAATTACATGGCAGCAACGGAACACTTGAAAAATACTAGAATCATTGAATGATACAGCACAGGAGGCCATTCAGCCCATCGTGCCTGTGCCGGTCTACTGGACAATCACCTCATCAATAAAAGTAAAATACAGTTATACTTTTAATGTAAGCAAGAAAATGAAGAGGTTACGATTTGCATTACATAAAGCAACTTTGTACCCATTTTGGAAAAGGGAAAAAGAAAATGAAACTGTACAAAAGATTCTGGGATTTTATTTAACATTTCCCCCAGGTCTGTTCTGCAGCACTGCATTGAGGCTCCTAGATACTCTATTATCATTTCTAACTGTCTTGAACTGGTATGTGTACCACTGTCCACAAGCTATGGGCTGAACAGAGGAGTGGATTTGAATCAAACTTATTTTTAAATGAAACAGTATCAGGAGGAGAGTGTTTTTTCATTCCCATTGATTTGAAACAACTGTATGGACAGAATAAATCTAACTTTAGAGCTGTGGTGTAAATAGTATACATACTTGACACACAACCACACAAGAAATCAGACGGTTCTGACGTATGTCTTTACAATGTAGGTGAGGCAGATTTAGTACCGAACAAAACTAGCTGATTGGGACACATTCCTACTTAAAATGACCGATCATAACAGCTTACATTGCTTTATAAACCCAAGATAATGGCGATAGCGTTTTGCATTCTTCCCCTGTGCTTCACAGCAGACATCATGCAATGCCACACAACTCAAGTTACATACTGCTCGAGCTGAGTCATGCACTTCCTCCCTTCCCCCTACAACTTCAGCTCTCAGTCACTCCTCTCCTCCCATGTTTTCTCAACCCCAGTCATGCTCTCAGTAAGCAGCACCAGGCCATATAAGGAAGAAATTATTTGCCGCAATTTTGGTCAGGGGCGGAGTCCGGTTTTGCAATCGAAAGGCTTTTTCATTGTGCAGATCTCTGCAGCTCCCTTCACAATAGAATCAAGGGTCCCATTTAATTTCTACTACTGTTTAACTGAAGTAGCATAAATATATAGCTTGTTCACAAAGGATTATAATACAGTAGTGTTAAAACAGCATGAATCAAGTTGCTGGCATTTCATTTTATAGGTATTTGACAACTATCTTTTACTAACATATACTAGAATTTTGGTACTACCAGTCTAAAGTTAGGAAGGTTCACAGTTTAAAGAGAAGCAAATATCCTAGTGCTCACAAGTTAATATTTATAAGGAAATATTCATTTAGATTATAATATAGATTACAATATTTAGATTATTTAGGGATTTTGTTAAGATACAATTGATATCACTAAAGTTGACTAGTAGCCTAGGTTAATGAATTGATCAGCAGTGCTTTCATTGTGCAAACACATTACTGTATCCTGTGGTCACAGCAACACAGCAAGTCCACATAGCACAGTTTCAAAGGTCAAACAGTAAATCCATTCCTAATGCAATGCCATTAAAGGGGCTGAGGATGAAAACCCGGTTCATTGGTACCACTGCGCTCCTCTCATCAGTTAAAAAATCAGACGCTATCACTTTCCTGACATGATGTGGAGATGCCGGTGATGGACTGGGGTTGACAATTGTAAACAATTTTACAACACCAAGTTATAGTCCAGCAATTTTATTTTAAATTCACAAGCTTTCGGAGGCTACCTCCTTCGTCAGGTGAACGATGTGAAAATGAAATCCTCGAGATGAAATCGCATTTATAATTCACAGAACAATGCTTGGTGAGTACAGTTCCTGACATGCACTTACCTCTCTGGCCACAGGGGATGTGCCAGAGGACTGGAGAACCGCTAATGTAGTACCATTATTCAAGAAGGGGAGTAGGGAAAAACCGGGGAACTACAGGCCAGTGAGCCTAACATCAGTGGTAGGAAAATTATTGGAAAAAATTCTGAAGGACAAAATTAGTCTCCACTTGGAGAAGCAAGGATTAATCAGGGATAGTCAACATGGCTTTGTCAAGGGAAGATCATGTCTGACTAATTTGATTGAATTTTTTGAGGGGGTGACGAGGCGTGTGGATGAGGGTAACGCAGTGGATGTGGTATACATGGATTTCAGTAAGGCCTTCGATAAAGTCCCCCACAGGAGACTGGTCAAGAAGGTACGGGCCCATGGAATCCAGGGTGCCTTGGCACTTTGGATACAAAACTGGCTTAGTGGCAGAAGGCAGAGGGTGATGGTCGATGGTTGTTTTTGTGACTGGAAGCCTGTGGCCAGTGGGGTACCACAGGGATCGGTGCTGGGTCCCTTGCTGTTTGTGGTCTACATTAATGACTTGGATATGAATGTAAAAGGTATGATCAGTAAGTTCGCTGATGATACAAAAAATTGGTAGGGTGGTAAATAGCGAGGAGGATAGCCTCAGTCTGCAGGACGATATAGATGGGTTGGTCAGATGGGCGGAACAGTGGCAAATGGAATTTAACCCGGAAAAGTGCGAGGTGATGCACTTTGGAGGGACTAACAAGGCAAGGGAATACACAATGAATGGGAGGACCCTAGGCAAGACAGAGGGTCAGAGGGATCTTGGTGTGCAAGTTCACAGATCCCTGAAGGCGGTGGAACAGGTAGATAAGGTGGTAAAGAAGGCATATGGGATACTTGCCTTTATTAGCCGAGGCATAGAATATAAGAGCAAGGCGGTTATGATGGAGCTGTATAAAACACTGGTTAGGCCACAGCTGGAGTACTGTGTGCAGTTCTGGTCGCCACACTACAGGAAGGATGTGATCGCTTTGGAGAGGGTGCAGAGGAGATTCACCAGGATGTTACCAGGGCTGGAGTGCTTCAGCTATGAAGAGAGACTGGGAAGATTGGGTTTGTTTTCCTTGGAGCAGAGGAGGCTGAGGGGGGACATGATTGAGGTGTACAAAATTATGAGGGGCACAGATAGGATGGATACTAAGGAGCTTTTTCCCTTCGTTGAGGGTTCTATAACAAGGGGGCATAGATTCAAGGTAAAAGGCGGGAGGTTTAGAGGGGATTTGAGAAAGAACTTTTTCACCCAGAGGGTGGTTGGAGTCTGGAACTCACTGCCTGAAAGGGTTGTGGAGGCAGGAACCCTCACAACATTCAAGAAGCATTTGGATGAGCACTTGAAATGCCATAGTATACAAGGCTACGGACCAAATGCTGTCATATGGGATTAGAGTAGACAGGGCTTGATGGCCGGCGCGGACACGATGGGCCGAAGGGCCTCTATCCGTGCTGTATGACTCTATGACTCTATGACAAGAGGCACTCCTACCAATGAAGATTCACTAAAGACTACAGAAGGGAGAACTGAAATTTGCCTTGCCCGATTGCAGGAATGCCTTCACTGAGTACAGAGTGGACCTACAGACTGGTGAACCCCGTTTGCTGAAGGAAAAAGTGCAAAGATGAGAAAGACACAACTTGGATCCAAGGCAGGTAAATGGAGTTGATACAGATCAGCCATGACCTAATTGAATGGCGGAACAGGCTCGAGGGGCTGAATGGCCTATTCCTGTTCCTATGTTACAATACCCCAAATATTATCAAGAAAATCACAATTAACGCACCCAATGCGGTTTTCATATATTTGACATAAATAATGCAAAATGAAACATCTTTTTAGGTAACATTCCTGATTGTCTTAAAAACATCTTCACTGGAGCATGATAGTGATGGGCTGCTGTAAAAAGAATCAGTAAGATTCTGTGGCAAAAACTGCCAACAGATTAAGAAACCATTTTTGTTTTCCCAAACACTCAGCATGACTTGCATCAAATACACAAATGCTCCAGTATTTCTTCTCGTCGTTTAAGTGTGAAAATAAATGGGAAGATAAAAAAGAAAATCCCTTGAACAGTCCGGTTGAAATCAACAAGTACAGGAATTGGAAAGCAATAGGAAATGTTGGGATACACTGCTGTTTTATTTCTATGCTTACAGGCATGTTGTAGACTGCACACAAAACTGGAATACTTTCCTCTTTCATATCTAGGATGAACTAAGAATTATTTTGAAGAAAATTATTTAACTTAATTTCAATTTCATACATGGATGATGTAGGGTTGTCAACTACCTTCAGTTTTTAAAACCCTCTCCAACTGCACCAGACAGGGAGTCATAGTAATCTTTCAGTTTACTTTACTGGTCACTTAACACACCCCAATATCCAGGGATCTAAATTGCTCTTGTTGACAACATACTTACATCAAACAGCAGAGGATTTAAGATTGACCCTGTATGTTCCCAACACCCACCTGCATTCCAGTCAGATAGATAACAAAGCAAAGCACTTTTAGATAGTTGGGGTTTAGTCATATTGTCTCCTCGCTGTCCTTTATTTACAATCAGGGTATCTCTCTCCTAATCTCTGCTATACCAACTCCTGTCAATTATGTTCGATAGATAACAAGTATGGATAAATATGAACTATGGGGGGGGGGGGGGGAAAAGAGAGGAAAGTTCTGTTTTTTTCCCCAGACATTTTCAATTTTCTATAGTTTAAGCAATATTTAAATCTCACTTTAATCTGAAATATTTGACATTACACACTACAGGCTTCCCCAATGGGTCATTTAATAGGTGCGCCAACCATTGTGGAACTAACCCACACAAGACAGGAAGGCTCCAATTTCACTCTTCAGTCTGTGCTGATCTCTGCTGGGACAACAGAGTGCAACAACTGGACTCAGCATTTTGGGGGGGGGGGGGGGGTGGGTAAAAGTAACCTAGTGATCCTCACTATCTAATGATGCTGGAATGTGTGCCAACGGGATGTCTCGCAAGGACAAGATTAAGTTTGGCTGTGATGTCCCCACTATTAAACAGCCAACACTCATTGTCCAGGCTCACATTTAAAGAAGAATTGAGATACATATTGACAAACAGTAGCCATAGAACTCACCACCCTAGGATGAGGCAACACCATCTGGAGAGGAACGGGAAAAACAATGCAGATTACAATACACCATGGTTTTTAAGAATGGACGAGTAAGACCAGCAGTGAAATGCTATAAAATGAAACATTTTATTCTCCCTTTCATGGGATATATGCCAACTTAAAGTGAACTGAGTGTTGATAGCACCCTGAAAATGACCTGTATAAGTCTTGCTACTAGCACACATCTATAGTATCATATCTCAAAGGTGACCGTAGGGAGAAAAAAAATTGTATTAGTTATGCTGATTGTCTCAAATATCCCGCTGACTAAATGCAAATCAATTAAAAATTAGTTCCACTCGTTAAACAGATAGGAAAAGCTACCAACACCACAAAACCAACCAAATCACTCAACTTTTTTTCAGAGCTACCATGAACCAGTAAGAGCAACTAAACTGACCAATCACCCATTTTTTTTCCAAGTCCTTTGAGTAGCTATGTTGTTTCCTCATGTATTTTAGTACATACACCTAAAAAATTAAGTTATAAGTTGAGGCAAAAGCATTCTTCCCATGAGGATTATTCCTGCTTCACTGCTGCATATGTGCCTCTTGGAACCTCCTCCCGACAGGAAAGTCAAATGGTTGTCTTTTTATTTGAAAACTCCCAACACCTCAGGCAATGTCGCCCGAAGTAAAAGCACATAATGTGACATACCTAATTGCCTTGGTTTAGCAGTAATCTTGTACTCTGCAGTTTATGAATGCCTCAGGATAAAGATGCAGATTCAGGGATTGTGCTCTTCCCAAGCATGCAGTTTGTTGGAGAACAGAGTTGCATCTTTTGTTCAGCATCTGCCCATGACCCAGGATCAAAGAGTCAATAATCTAACAGAAACTACATTTTTTTTAGTGTGCAAGTTAGGCTGCCTGCCGAGCGAGACAGCTGTGTGTTCCTAGTCAGTTCAGTAAATCTCAGCAAAGCCCCATCCCTTTATCAGCGCTTTCTCCAAGAACGTCAAGTGCAGAGGGATGTTAAAGAATATATATGGTGAGGCTATGGTCAGTTTTTCGCTAAAATTTATTTCATAGATTTTCTCACAATTGTACCTTTTTCAGCATGAATTCCCCCTCCTCCAAAGCTGTTTTCGATTCAGCTTCTATTAGCTGATGTTATGGGTAATCAAGCTGCCAAATTCCCCCATTACTTCAAAGTTGCTTCCTGCTAAGCGAACAGAAAGTACCCTGCTACAAGTGAAGAGGAAATGTTTCAGTACCCAACATACTATCTCGCCAAAAATGGGCAAAACTCAAGTGTGACTAATCTTACAACATTTCTGGTTGGATACCTCCAATATGTGGCTAAAATCCAGAATCAAAATGTGGCACTCCCTAATAGTATGATACAAAAATTAAGCATACCAGCACAATATGGTAGCTTTATTCCAGTGCAGGGTGGCTCAGCCACAGTACCAGATTGATAGCTGGATTGCTTAGCCTATATAATGCATTGTCTAATATCATTCTGTTCTTTCACAACATTGTACAGACCAACCTGCCTATGTGCCCTAAAACCTATGTTTTAAAAAGCGGGCTTTTTGTAAACTGACCAGAAGTGCAACCAGAACCCATCTGGCACCACAAGCAAGAACAGTCGAGGTACTAACCACAAATGAACGAGGATCTGAACTGCTGTGCAACTGAATGCCTTGCCAGGAGAGTTTGTTTTGAAAGCCATCCTACTGTGAAATATTAATGAAAAATGTATGGAAACGCAGGGTCACCGCTGCAGCAAAATCTGACACTACACCCGTCATTCGTCTGAATATCAACTATTGTGCCAACCGAAAAGCAACGGAATAACGAGAATTTAATACGTGAGGCAGGAAACTGATTTAATAGCTGATCCTTTTTAACTATGGCATTTAATGTCTAACTTTCATTGATCTGCCAGACGATCAAAAGCTGGCTGCTGGTGCGTCAGCACTATTCCCGACATCATATGGATGTCGTTTCCATGACGACGTCTCCCAGCTGATTGAACAATTGCACCCGCGGCATGAAGAGCCAGCGGGATGGCACAGGCTTTTTTTTTTAAAAAAAAAGCTCACATGTACAGCTCATCTTAATCCAAAACAAAATCGGAATTTAAACATTTTGAAAGCAAATGGGGATAAGAGCAGATAATGTGCTTAACTGGAATGTTGCGCCGTCACCCAATTGCCATTCTAGGCATGCAGAGATGGAACTCATCCTGTCTTATCTAGATCTCAAATGGCACAATACACAGAAAAAAAAACAGCTTTAATCAGAGACAATATGCCTGAATCTGAAATACTCAGAATGCACATGAAAACAGTAAGACCCACCACCGCCCCCCCCCAAAGAATCGCAAGCTTCATGGTAGCCCTCGCTGCGGACCACATTGTTGGTTCCTTGACATTTACAAATCACAGGTCTGTAAAATTATAAAGCTCTGTATAAAAAAAACAATGTAATGGTTGAAAGGACCGTCAAAATAGGAGTGGGCGAATTCTAACTCCATTTTTATGTATTGCAAGAAGAATGCAACTTGAATCATTTCAGTGCTGTCCAGGAGAAGATTTTTTACTTGACTACCTTATGGCCTATGGTTCCTTTATAACAAATTCTACCTTGCATAAAATATTTTTTGCAGATCCATTTAATCTAAAGAATTAAAATTGGACCTTTCTTTCTAAATAAAGCTATTATTTGCCATTCATGGATGTTTATAGTGATTACTAGCTATTCATTGTTAATAATAGTGGCAGCTTCATAGTGGTGATGCCATGTTGTCTACATACAGGGTTGTGCAAATGTATCTGATGTCTCATTATCCAAAACAATACTGAAACTAGTTCAGAAGAATTTTACCAAGATTTATCATAAATGTTGCAGAAAAACTCAAACTGAAACCAAGATATCTATCACACATTAAATTACATTAATATTCAGAACAATGATCTCACACCATTAAGGCTGCACACTGATGTCACTGGTGTCACACAGTTTAGCTGACGATTATATTTCACTTTACTACTTAGTAAAACAATGTATGCTTCAAACCAGGAGCCAGCAAGTGATCAGGACAGCATCAAACGATACCATAACCACCCTTCTCAAAGGATTAAGCAGCCATCTTGGTTTCTTATTATACATGAAATTTGCTTTTCATGACAAATTATATCACTGCATTCTTATTACTGAGTCCGACAATGCAGTGTATAGCTTTCAGGTTAGGCTTAAGTGAATTATCCACAGTTTGAATTTATGTCATGTCTTATTTATTGCTTATTTACTTAAATGATCCTGCACCAAATGCCGAACTCAATGGAATAAGTTCTGACTGGAAATGCACCTCAAACTGAACAGATATACTGTGTGCAAATTTAACAGACGGTGCTTTATACAATGATAGCATTTTGCGAATTACTTGTTATCTATCTCTAGGATTGTCTTGCAGTATTTTGTACTCCCTCAATCTGTTAATGAAGTCTGCTAGAGCACAGCGGCTGTTTGTAGCAGTTGTGGGTGTGACTGTAAGCCATTCCCTGTGCCGCTGTCTCCCTCTGATGGCTACTCCGGTATAAGCAAAGAGCATGCAATGGGCTGTAAGAGAAATTCAAATTTTAAAAAAAGAGCAAAGTAGAACCAGCTGAGTGTCTCATTTCCACCATTCACAAATATCACTTTTATGAAAGATTGTTTTAAACAATACGGATTTTCATCCGAGATTATACACCTTGCACATTCACACGCCAATAAGTTGAAACAGAAAAATTAAAAAGCATTGAAAAGAACGCACACATCCTGTATCTGAAATATTCATGGATCGTGCAGCACCAGTGTAAATCTATTAATACATGCACATGAACTAGGTATTTATAATACACCAGGGCTTTGAAATTCAGCTCTTCTATATGTGAACCAAGACAGCAACTGCTGGTACGCCCGAACACAGCTGAGCCCAATCCTCCAAACTCATTTAACGTTCACTTCCAGCAGGGGACACTAAATAGTAATCAGGAGCAGGAAATCCTGAGCAATCTGTTCCCTTTGATTCGCTAGCCCAGGGAGACTAAAGCTGTTTGTATTGCCTCCACCATCAGCCATGCAGAGATCAGTGAATTGAGCACAGACTAGGAGTTGGAACTGGAACATTCCTGCGTGAGGTGGCTCAGTTTCACACCATGTAATGCGTTTGCCCCCAAAGTTGGCAATGGAGCTTTGGGCGACCACTTTTATGTCTAATCCACACAAACAGGTTTACACATATTAGGTGTGATATTTATTCACTAAGCTAACAAACTTAGTGAATAAATATCAACACCCAATAAGCTTGCTCACTAAGGTGTCAGACAAAGTACTTCAAAGCTGTGAAGCGCTTTGGGATATTCTGAGATCACGAAAGTCGCTATATAAATGCAAGTTCTTTCTTTTTTTTAAAACAAATGCACAAGCAATACAAAAACTAGCCTGCACAGTGTTCTGCATGATTTTTTATGCCACAGTTATCAATAAAAAACAGTAAATAATTCCAGTCTTACACATTTATTTGTGGCAGTTGGTGGTTAATTTCCCATGTGTAATTTTCTACAGTGTTCAGGAATATCAGGTACAATTGAAACTGGTTGCATGTTGCCCAAATATGGAGTGAAAAAGTCAGACTCCCTGAATGTTATCTCCTGGGTTAAACAATGCAGTCCTTGACATTTTTTTGTGCAGATGCTCGATAATTGTACAAGGACTTTTGAAGTCTTTATACAATGCAATGAACTTCAATCTTTGCTTCATCCTGTTTGAAATACATCACAGTCTGATGATGCACAGAGTTCCACGTCTGCCTCTCTCCATTTTGAAGAAAGACATTTTGCATTAGCTTGTAAGTGAAATTCACACACACAGTTTTTTTCTAAATCAAGAGTATTCTTTTTAAAACAGTGCTTCTCAGAAATTTCCTTAATGGGGACCGGGGGAGACGGAGAAGATGGGAATTCAAACAAATTCCTCTCTTCCCCACGATCCAAGGACACAGTCTTATGTACACACATTTTTGTGTGTGGAGATGGCTAGGGAGAAAGGAATCACATAAAAACCATTACTGCTTCACAGATGACCTTTTAAATAAACATAGAATTACACAGAATTTTACAACACAGAAACAAGCCATTTGGCCCAATAGGTCTATGTTGGTGTTTATGCTCCACATGAGCTCCCTCCCATCTTACTTCTCACCCTATCAAGATATCCTTCTATTTCTTTCTCCCTCATGTACTTATCTAGCTTCCCCATAAATGCAACTATGCTATTCGCCTCAACCACTCCTTGTGGTAGGGAGTTCCACATTCCAACCACTCTCTGAGTAGAGAAGTTTCTCCTGAATTCGCTATTGGAATTATTAGTGACTATCTTATATTTATACCCCCTAGCTTTGGACTCCCCCACAAGTGGAAACATCAATATGATAACTCTCTACAGATGTAGGTTTTCAGATAGTTTACTCAATGGATCACTGGTGATGAGGGAGAAAACTATAGTGTCAAGCAATCTGCATTATTCTCTGGACTTCTGAAGCATTCCTGTTGAATTTTCAGAACTCAGTAAGTGCAGTTAAAGGGAAAGTTGAGCTCATCTAGTACTTTGTGATCAATGCTTTCAAAAAAAATTGTGAAGAGGGAAAAAGTGTCACTGTTATTAACTCCAATGTTCCTCAATTGTGCCTGCGCCATCCGGCGTGACACTTTGAAGATAATAAGTAAATCCTTGTTTTACTGGATACATAATGCCGCAAAAATGCCAGTCTGACCCTCAAAGAGTTAGCTTAACAATGCTGTCACAGCTTGCCAGACTGAACAAATGCTGCAGGAAGTCTCCTGCAGCCTCCTGGGTAATAAAGCATTCAGGGCACGCGTTTAGCACACACTTGTCTCTCTTCCTGAGGTAAAGCACTGCAGCGGAAAGCATTTAGAGGGGGAAGAAAGTGTTACCAGGTCACAGCTGCAGAATGCCTGCAAAAAACCACATCCACCAGCAGTTACTCCCTGGCCTAATTTCATTGAAAGTACAGAGGGTTGGATCCAAGCTGGAGGAGGGTTTGGGGGGGGGGGGGTAAAAAGAGAAAAAGCTAAAAAAAAATCTTCTCTTCAAGGAAACTGAGTCATGCTGTGCAGCGGATTTCGCAGAAACTGCTTTCAGCTGTTTTAATCTACTCAAGACTGCTGTTCTGGTCTTATCTGCATTTTCTTCCTCTAAAGTGGTACTGACTCCACCATAACCCTAAGACAATTTTGTTGGAAGATGCTCTCAACTTTGATTGACAACTGAATAACATTAATCTTTAGTTCTCCCATCAAGATACCCTGTTTATACTATCTGCAATGCGATGGCCTGAATTGAATCCAAGGCACTTAGTTTTTACATTATGCCATTGCACAGATCCAGTTGACACGCAATATGGTGGTAAATTACTGGCTGCTATAGGTTTGAAGGGGCGAGATTGGAGCTGGGATTCAAAACAAGATGATTTGATCCTCGCTGAAAAACAGCTTTAGTGAGAGGATTTACACTGAAATCAAACAAACTCAGTTTTTATCATTTGGGCCCTGCAGCTCTTTTCAAAATAGTTGTCAACTTCCAACAAACTGTAGGTTACAACTATAGGATAGGAATCAGAGTGGTGGCTGAACTGGAATACTGACCGAGTAAAACGCAGCTTTAAAGACATCTTCTGGTGTGGACCAGAATGATGACAGCAGGAATCCGAAGGTGCAATTTCAGAACAAGGCCTTTGATGCAGGGGGGATCCCAACTTGCTTGGCAAAAGCAAAGATGTAAAAGAATTAAGAGGTCTGCAACACTATAATTTCCACTATTTGGGGGACTGTTGGTGATGGATGAACAAATGAGGAAGACAATTTTTTTTCTTAAAAAAAAAACAACTTAATAGTCAACTATTAAATGAAGCCAGAAATTGTTATCCAATATATTTCTCTATTAATTTCCAAAATAATTTTTCCAAAATAAAATTCTGGAAAAAAAATGAAAGTAGTGGGTCCCCGGTAATTGAGTGGGTAAATACTGTGTAATCATACAAACCAGGATGGTTCCAGGTTTGAACCCTGGTCCGTGCAGAGCTAGCTGATCTAAATCAGATTGCAATATGGGTCCTACGATTAACCTGAAGGTCACTAATCTGAGGACGGGAACAAAAAAAAAGCCTGCTACTCTTGATCACTGCTGAAAAGTGCATGTATGTGGACATCAGAAGGAAGGATCAAGCTTGGCTGCGATGGCCCACACAGTTCAGGCTTTTAATTGAAGAATGGATACTTGTGTGAAGTACAGGAGGTCAGTCACTGCTCTCAGAACCAGCGTGAGTCAGGACCTCCAGAAGAGGGGAGTGGGGGGAGAAATAGAGTCCCACAAAAAATACATTGGGTCACCGTACCTCATGTTATGGTTTTTCCACTTAAAATGCATCCATGACTTTGTGCAGTTTTTTTTTGCATTGGTTCGGGAGGAGGTCAAGTCTACAGTTGTAAACTGAATGAATGATAGGCCTAACAACTGCTGGAAGATATATAGACTTGCCTGATTTTTGTACATTTTACACAGAATCTCCCATTGCTTGAAGAAAGTGGACTACGGTTTTAAACATCGCAATTTGAAATGTAGAGAGTTTGGCCAGATGAGTTGTAAGATTTCAACAAACTGGGTTCCTTATTTTTATGAATGATTATTCTCATTTTGAGATATGGCATGCTTTTTTTTTGAGAAGCCTTACCTAGAATAAATGTTACCAAATAAAATGTTTTAAACTGCATCAAAACATCAGATCCCATCGATTGCACTCCCTTTTTTGGTCAATAAAGTAACATTGCAGCTTGCTTAAAGATAATAGAACACTATTTTGTATTATTAGCTTCTTCACTACAGAATCTGTACCTTCATTGATTTAAAGCATTCATTACTTTGTAACACTTCCATTTATCACTTTTCACCACAAGTTGAAATCAAGAAACTTCAGGTAGTGCTGCTCATTTCTACAACTGAATCAAAATGATCTTAGGATTAAATTAACATCTATACATACTTTACAAGTACAGATTTGAAATACGAGCAAGGTATTTTAACTTATTCTTTCATCCTGCATCAAGTAGTCCATTTGTACTGGCATAGGTCTCCAGCGTCAGCTCCCAGTTGTTCAAACTGCCTGGTTTATATTGCAGGACAGTTTTACAGCACCCAGTTTGAAACAAGGGAAGAAAAGTAATATGGCTAATGCCAGGCTGAGCAGCTGGAGCGCTTTACCACATTAGAGGTGCTATGTAAATGCAAGTTATTGTTTGCCTCTCTATGTGCAGTGAAGAGAGTTTCAAACAACTGTTTGAATTTTCTTTTCTGCTAGTTTTCTTCCTTCTCCTCTCCTGAAGACACTGACTATTGCTAGGATATGGCTCCTTTTGGGAACTCAAGCAAATCGTGTGAGAGTCTAAACAGTGAGTGCCTGCAGTCTATTCAACCATGGAGGATATCATAGCCAAGCCTGATCTATCCACATTCAACATCCACACACAAGCAACCTACAGGAGTCACTGTATCGTGATCAGGAGCAGGAAAATTGGCTGATTTCTCCCTTTCCCTAACCCAGGGTGGTAAGGCCAATTTTAGTGTCTCAATTGTCATCCTGACTGAGATCAACTAACAACACAGATCAGACATCAAACATGCAACCTTTTGGTCTGTATGGTTTAGCACACCAAGTGGTGCCTTTACATATCAGGGAAGCAAGTATTTTCTTTAATGCCAGTACCTACTCACTCACCTGACGAAGGAGATAATCTCCGAAAGCTTGTGATTTTCAAATAAAACTGTTGGACTATAACCTGGTGTTGTAAGATTCTTTACATTTGTCAACTCCAGTCCATCACCGGCATCTCTACATCAGTGACAGGGGAGGAAGACAAGCAGATGGTGAAGTCCAGGTTTTTAAGGGTACTTGGGACTCACCTGGAAAGAAGTTACCACCTTCAGGAGAAGTGAGGTATTGGGGGAGGAGAGCAATTGGAAAAAAAGAACTCACTGTATGTACTTTGCATGGGCGACCAGCTTTAATTCAAGCAAGTCCATAGCAAATTATTGAGTAACGCACTACATTAAAAAGTGCTTTCACAATCAGCAGGGCCTAGAGTATACTCCAATCATCTTTTACACTGACTTAAAATTGAAAAGCAAAGCACAAACATCTTATAGGAACATAGGAACATGAGTAGGCCATTCAGCTGATCTGTGATCTAACTCCATATACCCGCCTTTGGTCCATATCCCTTAATACCTTTGATTGCCAAAAAGCTATCTATCTCACATTTAAATTTAGCAATTGAGCTAGTATCAATTGCCGTTTGCGGAGGAGAGTTCCAAACTTCTACCACCCTTTGTATGTAGAAATGTTTTCTAATCTCGCTCCTGAAAGGTCTGGCTCTCCACAGTTTTGCCCATTCACCTAATCTATCAATATCGCTTTGTAATTTTACATTCTCATCTACACTGCTTACAATGCCACCAATCTTTGTGTCATCGGCAAACTTAGATATGAGACTTTCTATGCCTCCATCTAAGTCGTTAATAAATATTGTGAATAATTGAGGCCCCAAGACAGATCCCTGCGGGACTCCACTAGTCACATCCTGCCAATGTGAGTACCTACCCATTATCCCTACTCTCTGCCGCCTTTCGCTCAGCCAACTTCCTAACCAAGTCCGTACTTTTCCCTCGATTCCATGGGCTTCTATCTTAGCTAACAGTCTCTTATGTGGGACCTTATCAAATGCCTTCTGGAAGTCCATATAAATAACAGCCATTGACATTCCCCTGTCCGCTACTTTAGTCACCTCTTCAAAACATTCAATCAGGTTTGTCAGGCACGACCTACCTTTCACAAATCCATGCTGGCTCTCTGATTAACTGAAAATTCTCGAGGTGTTCAGTCACCCTATCCTTAATTATAGACTCCAGCATTTTCCCCACAACTGATGTTAGGCTAACTGGTCGATAATTCCCTGGTTTCCCTCTCTCTCCTTTCTTAAAAAGCGGAGTGACGTGCAATTTTCCAATCTAGAGGGACAGTTCCTGAATCGAGAGAACTTTGAAAGATTATAGTTAGGGCATCTGCAATGTGCTCACCTACTTCCTTTAAAACCCTGGGATGGAAACCATCTGGTCCTGGGGATTTGTCACTCTTTAGTGCTATTATTTTCTTCATTACTGTTGCTTTACTTATATTAATTTTATCGAGTCCCTGTCCCCGATTCAATATTAGTTTTCTTGGGATTTCCAGCATGCTATCCTCTTTTTCTACTGTAAATACTGACGCAAAGTAATTGTTCAACATGTCCACCATTTCCCCATTGTCAATGACAATATCCACACTTTCAGTTTTTAAGGGGCCAACACTGCTCCTGACCACCCTCTTTTTCCTAATGTAACTATAAACGTTCTTTGTATTGGTTTTGATATCCCCTGCAAGTTTCTTTTCATACTCTCTTTTTGTAGCTCTTACTATCTGTTTTGTGATCCTTTGTTGGTCTTTGTATCTTTCCCATTCGCTAGGATCTGTGCCATTTTTTGCCTTTTTGTATGCCCTTTCCTTATGTCTTATACTGTCCCTTACCTCTTTAGTTGTCCATGGTTGTTTTTTTTGGCAAGTAGAGTTCTTGCCCCTCAGGGGTATAAACCGATTCTGTATCACGTTAAATGTTTCTTTAAACATTTCCCACTGATCATCAGTCGTTTTACCCATTAACAGATTTGCCCAGTTTACTGTGGACAGTCTCTGTCTCATCCCATTGAAGTCGGCTTTGCCCAAGTCTAGAATCTTAGCAGCTGACTCACTTTTTTCCCTTTCAAACACTACATTGAACTCGATCATGTTATGATCACTATTGGATAGATGTTTGCGTACAGTTAAGCCGTTAACTAAATCTGATTCATTACTCATTACTAAATCTAGTATGGCTTGCCCCCTTGTTGCCTCTAGAACTTACTGCTGTAGAAAACTACCTGGACACACTCAAGAAATTCACTACCTTTCTGACGGTTGCTAATTTTCCCAATCTATGTGAAGGTTAAAGTCCCCCATTAAGACGACTATGCCTTTCTTACACGGTTGTCCAATCTCTGCATTTATACAATCTAGCACTTCAGAGCTGCTGCCAGGGGTCCTATACACAATTCCCACTATAGTCTTAGATCCTTTCCTATTTCTCAATTCAACTGATAAGGTCTCTGTTGGCTGCTGACCTCTCGTTATATCCTCCTTTATCACTGAAGTGATTTCATCTCTAATCATTAAGGCTACTCCTCCCCCTCTTCCATTTTCCCTGTCTCTCCTGTAGACCTTACAACCTGGTATATATTTAGTTCCCAATCCTGACCATCCTGCAGCCATGTCTCAGTGATAGCCATCATGTCATACCCTCCAATTTGAATTTGAACCTGTAGTTCATTTAATTTATTCCTTATACTCCGTGCATTTGTACATAGAACTCTTAGTTGGGCCACACACCCTAGCCTGACCTTCAGCTTTGATGCTGGGTTAATCGCCTTACGCCTTCTAGTTTTTACTTTATCTGTAGTGTCTAAAGTACACTTTCTTTCCGCTGCTCTACGCTTTCCCCTTTCACTTGTTCTTGAACAACTATTTGTACTGTAAATTTCCCCTGGGTCTTCCCCTCTCTTGCTGCTCTCAACTGTACTCCCTTCTGACTCCCCTCTCAGGTTCCCATCCCCCTGCCACTCTAGTTTAAACCTTCCCCAACAGCACTAGCAAACACACCCGCGAGGACATCGGTCCCGGTCCTGCTCGGGTGTAACACGTCTCGCTTGTACAGGTCCCACCTTCCCCAGAACCGGTCCCAATGTCCCAGGAATCTAAATCCCTCCCTCCTACACCATCCCTGCAGCCACGCATTCATCCGGTCTATTTTCCTGTTCCTATACTCACTAGCACGTGGCACTGGTAGTAATCCTGAGATCACTACCTTTGAAGTCCTGCTTTTTAATTTATCTCCCAACTCCTTAAATTCACCTTGCAGGACCTCATCCCTTTTTTTAACCTATGTCGTTGGTACCGATATGGACCACGACTACTGGCTGTTCACCCTCCCCCTCCAGAATGTCCTGCCGCTCCGCAACATCCTTGACCCTAGCACCAGGGAGGCAAAATACCATCCTGTAGTCACGTTTGCGGCCACAGAAACGTCTATCTGTTCCCCTTACAATTGAATCCCCTATCACTATAGTCCTGCCACTCTTCTTCCTCCCCTCCTGTGCAGCTGAGCCACCCGTGGTGCCACAAACTTGGCTCTTGCTGCTTTCCCCTGATAAGCCATCTCCCCCAACAGTATCCAAAGCGGTATATCCGTATGAGAGGGAGATGGCCCCAGGGGACTCCTGCTCTACCTGCCTAGTCCTTTTACTCTGTCTGGTGGTCACCCATTTCCTTTCTGCCTGCGTAATCTTTACCTGCAGTGTGACCACCTCACTGAACGTGCTATCCACGATAGTCTCAGCATCACAGATGCTCCACAGCGAATCCACCCGCAGCTCCAGCTCTGAAATGCGGTTAGCCAGTAGCTGCAGCTGGACACACTTCCTGCATACATGGTCGCCAGGGACACTGGTGGTGTCCATGACTTCCCACAGGGTGCAGGAGGAGCATATCATGGGTGCGAGCTGTGATGCCATGACTTGCCTTAGATTTCAACATATTTGTACTTCGCTTTTCAGTATGTGCTTTGACTAATTTCCTACATAAGCCAAATTTAAAATGCCAATCAGGGATATACGCATGCTGTCATATGAGATGAATATAAATCAGCAATCACAATTTCAGCTCACCATGTAGTTTCATTAGATCTTCATACAATATATCAAAAATACTCAATTAAAAAAAAGGCCTATACTTGTTCTGATATCAGGCTGATCAGGATTTGATAAACTTATCTCTCACAGTTCTATGATCGCAAGTTCTTCTACAACAAGATGAAACGGAACAGGGCTCCAGTGAGCAGGAGGAGATTAAACAGTGTAGCAATACCCCCAGCCCCTGAATGGCAGAGTGAGATCAGAAATATAATCAACAGTATGTGCAGAAGCCTAAAACTGAGATTTTAATTTTTCTAATTTTCTTCATTCTTCT
The DNA here is from genome assembly GCF_035084215.1 of Heptranchias perlo. Lineage (NCBI taxonomy): Eukaryota > Metazoa > Chordata > Chondrichthyes > Hexanchiformes > Hexanchidae > Heptranchias > Heptranchias perlo. The sequence goes on from NC_090346.1 coordinate 7,228,262, forward strand.
TCTATGGATTACTACTCTAGTTGGGTACTATTTCATAGGTGCCGGCAAATTTCTGGCAGCTCACTCAATTGGCCATTCTTCACATGTGAGCATAGACGAAGAACATTGGCAAGGTATTTCACCATGGAAAGCATCACAACCAAATCCAATTCTACAATGACCCAATATCTACATGCATGCATGGTCAAGCAGCAGTTCCTCAATAGCAATGGAGAATAGGAACGTGGTCTGATTTTTTACGTTTCCCTATCACTGCCTTGGCTGAGGTCAGCTAACTCAGCGCGGCCAAGAGACTGAACCCGCATTCTTCTAGTCTCTGTGCCTCAGTACCTCACTACACAAAACGTTGAACCATTGAGCCATTGGGGGAGTTCACCTACATTTCAATGACACCAATTTTAAATGTGGTAATAATGGAGAAAAGATTTTGTTGGTCTCAGGGGGTAGTCAGATGGACTGCTATATCTTTCTGGCATCAGTGGGCTGTGGCATTATTCCATTGCAAATGACCACTTCAACAGATTAAATGAGAGAACGCTGTTGGATCTGACAATTCCTTCCAAGTATACTTTGCTTCCACATGTGTGCTGGCTTAACCTATTTCACACTGCAATGTGCCAGAACCACAAACCTCGAGTTAATTGTTGCAGCTCTGGAGCCTGCATTCTTTTTTTCCCTCAGCCAGGTATTTACAGTCCCAGGCTCTTCAAGTCGAGAAGCTACAATTAGGGAGTTCTCAGAAGGGCCATTTGGCAGATTACCACAAAAAACCAGAGAGTTTCACCATATCCTGTTGTACCTACACCATTTGCCAATATGGGACCCGCTGAGGCGGCTGTAGACAAGCCTATAGACAGGAGTTTGCCTTTTCTGTCTTTGAGTGGGGAGGAAGGGGAGAATGAGGCACACATGCAAAATAGCCTCAAGGACAGAGAAAGCCAAATATAAAATTTATCTTCAAAATATAATTTTGTAGCATAGAATTTGAGGGGAGAAAAGACATATGTAAAGTATATTTTGTATTAGGCTAAAATAAATAAAAGTAGTCCAGTTATTGATTTGAGGGGCAAATTATTACTACAGCTATCAACAGGTTAAATGTCTGCACATTTCCTGTGGTCAATGGGCTGTTCACCACTTTTACCATATAAAGCTTTCTTTGTCTGCCGAAGGAGAGGAAGGATGGGAGTTAAAACAAGTAACATAGTAAAATAAGAAACCTAGCTTACTTAGCATGAGTAAATGAGAAAGAATTCAGTGTGCCATAAAAGGCTTTACCAGTTGGGCTCTTACTTTCCAAATTTTCAGAGTTGTATAACTATGAACCTCAATAAATAATACATTTTCTTGAACATCTCTATATTAGAAATTCACAGAATAGTGACACTGAAAAATGTAGGGATGAAACAGATCCATTTGTTGAAAGGAAAGGAAATTCATTGTACAAAGTGTAATCTCCACCAGTGAAATGTTATCTTCTTGTCTTGTTTGTCTAAAAGTTTATTTTTTCACATCAAAATTCAGTCACAAGCATTCATAAAAATGTGCCTCTCAGTATTCAGTATTCTCACAGTTTTCAACCACTTTGAGAAGCCAAACATCGGTTTGTTTTTACCAATTGCTGTATGAAATTTCCCAGAATGCTCTTGAAGTTGTTTCTGCATATACACAAATCTAATCTTTGAACAACAAAATAAAAGCATTTTTAATCAAAGATTTCATGAAATTGTAACAATTGTACAGTAGTCTAGAAGAAAACACATTTTCAGGGTCCTGATTTTTCACGAAGTGTTTATTTGGAAACTGCACCGTTTCACAAATTCTTCAAAAATCTATTGCAGTTGGAAGGATTGAGAGTGCAGACAGTGAGCCTACTGGCATGAGTTTCTGTTCTGCTGAATCGAAACTCCTTGATAATGCGTCTGAAAATCATGAGGACGGCAGGTGGCAGCTAAGGATGCAGTTACGTTCTTGTAGGGACAGAGAGAAAGTGAAAAAAAAGACTACCAAAACTTGGTAGCAAAACATTGAAGGTATTTTTACACTTACCTACTGAAGTTGACGCCACTGTGTGACGTGGAGAGCCAACTACTATTGAAAATGAGGGGAACCGGCTACTGCGTTTACTTAGCAGGAAAAGGCCTCTTCAACTCACCAGCAGACTGGTAGAGCAGCATTTTCATGGGTTTATGATACTATCAGTTCCCTGATTGTCACACTGTTTATACTATGCAGTGCTACCAACAGAAGGAGATCCCCAGAGTCTGCTCTTGGCTAAAATGTAATGTAAAAATGCCCAAGAGTGGAACAGACAAGAGGGAGGCACAAAATGAGGCCATATGGGTTGAGCTAAAGAACAAAAAAGGGGCAATCACACTGCTGGGAGTGTACTATGGACCCCCAAACAGTCAGAGGGAGATAGAAGAGCAAATATGAAGGCACATATCTGAGAAGTGCGAAGACAATAGGGCAGTAATAGCAGGGGATTTCAACTACCCTAATACTACCTTGGATACAGTGTAAAAGGTATAGAGAGCACAGAGTTCTTAAATTGCATTCAGGAGAACCTTTTTAGCCAGTACGTAGCAAGCCCAAGAGGAGGCAGTTCCGGATTTCGTTTTAAGGAATGAAGTTGGGCAGGTGCAAGGAGTATCAGTGGGAAAGCATTTTGGTGGTAGTGATCATAATTCAGTTAGATTTAGCATAGTTATGGAAAAGGACAAAGATAGAACAGGAGTAAAGGTTCTAAATTGGGGAAAGGACAATTTTACTAAGCTGAGAAGCGATTTAGCAAAATTGGACTGGAAACAACTACTTGAAGGTAAATCAGTGCCAGAGCAGTGGGAGGCATTCAAGGGGAAGATTCAAGGGGTTCAGAGTAAACATGTTCCCACAAAGAAAAAGGGTGGGACTGCCAAATCTAAACCCCCTGGATGACAAGGAGCATACAGGGTAAGATAAGGCAAAAAAGGGAAGCTTATGTCAGACATCGAGAGCTCAATACTGCAGAAACCCAAGAGGAGTATAGAAAGTGCAGGGGTGAAATTAAAAAGGAAATTAGGAAAGCAAAGAGAGGGCATGAAAAAATACTGGCAAGTAAAATTGAGCAAAACCCAAACATGTTTTATAAATACATAAAGAGCAAGAGGATAACTAAGGAAAGAGTAGGGCCTATTAGAGACCAAAAAGGTAACGTATGTGTGGAGGCGGAAGACGTGGGTATGGTTCTTAATGAATACTTTGCGTCTGTCTTCACACAGGAATGAGGCGATGCAGAGATTGTAGTTAAGGAGGAGGAGTGTGAAATATTGGATGGGATAAACATAGTGAGAGGGGAAGTATTAAGGGGATTAGCATCTTTGAAAGTAGATAATTGCCAGGCCCGAATGAAATGTATCCCTGGCTGTTAAGAGAAGCAAGAGGAAATAGCAGAGGCTCTGACTATCATTTTCCAATCCTCCCAGGCTACAGGCATGGTGCTGGAGGATTGGAGGACTGCTAACGTTGTACCATTGTTTAAAAAGGGAGAAAAGGATAACCTAGTAATTACAGGCCAGTCAGTCCAACCTTGGTGTGGGCAAATTACTGCAATCAATTCTGAGGGACAGTATAAACCATCATTTAGAAAGACACGGATTAATCAAGGACAGTCAATATGGGTGTTAAGGGAAGGTCATGTCTGACTAACTTGATTGAATTTTTTGAAGAGGTAACAAGGAGGGTCGATGAGGGTAGGGCATTTGATGTAGTCCACATGGATTTTAGCATGGCTTTGACAAGTTCTCACATGGCAGACTAGTCAAAAAAGTAAAAGCCCATGGGATCCAAAGGAAAGTGGCAAATTGGATCCAAAATTAGCTCAGTGGCAGGAAGCAAACGGTAATGGTCAATGGGTGTTTTTGTGACTGGAAGGCTGTTTCCAGTGGGGTTCTGCAGAGCTCAGTATTAGGTCCCCTGCTTTTTGTGGTATATATCAATGATTTAGATTTAAATGTAGGGGGCATGATTAAGAAGTTTGCAGATGATACAAAAATTGGCCGTGAGGTTGATAGTGAGGAGGAAAGCTGTAGACTGCAGGAAGATATCAATGTATTGGTCAGGTGGGCAGAAAAGTGGCAAATGGAATTCAATCCAGAGAAGTGTGAGGCAATGCATTTGGGGAGGTCAAACAAGGCAAAGGAATATACAACAAATGGGAGGATACTGAGAGGTGTAGAGGAAGAGAGGGACCTTGGAATGCACGTCCATAGATCCCTGAAGGTAGCAGGACAGGTAGATAGGAGGCTAAAAAGGCATATGGGATACTTTCCTTTGTTAGCCAAGGCATAAATATAAAACAGGGAGGTTACTCTAGAACTGTATAAAACACGAGTCAGGCTTCAGTTAGACTACTGCGTACAGTTCTGGTCACCATATTACAGGAAGGATGCGATTGCATTAGAGACAGTACAGAGGAGATTTACGAGGATGTTGCCAGGGCTGGAGAATTTTAGCTATGAGGAAAGACTGGATAGGCTGGGTTGTTTTCTTTGGAACAGAGGAGGCTGAGGGGTGATTTAATTGATTTGTATAAAATTATGAGGGGCCTAGATAGAGTGGACAGGAAGGACCTATTTCCCTTAGCAGAGAGGTCAATAATCAGGGGGCATAGAATTAAAGTGATTGGTAGAATGATTAGAGGGGAGCTGAGGAAAAATTGCTTCACCCAGAGGGTGGTGGGGGTCTGGAACTCACTACTTGAAAGGATGGTACAGGCAGAAACCCTCATCACGTTTAAAAAGTACTTGGATATGCACTTGAAGTGCTGCAAACTACAAGGCTACAGACCAAGTGCTGGAAAGTGGGATTAGGCTGGGTAGCTCTTTTTCAACTGGCACAGACACAACGGGCCGCATGGCCTTCTTCTGTAATGTAAATTTTTCTATGTTTCTAAAAACACAAGGGAAAAAACCTTCACTCTGCAGTGTGCTGTGTTAATACACTAATGTGAAATAGCACTGGACGACCCACAAATCAAACATTTATGTCTAGAAATCGTACCTGATTCATTGTAATATTTAAACACCATTAAGCTTAGTTAATACTGCTCTGTTTCCTTTAAGAAATAAAATGGACTATTAAGAAATAACAATCCAGATTGAGCAACAAGAGAAGTGAAATTGAAAAGTTCACTGCAAAGTACAATACTTCTCAAAGGGAAATGGGGAGAATAGATGACGTTTGCTTAATGCAAAATGCTTCTTAAAAATTGCTAAAAAGGCCTTTTATATTTGCCTTTCAATTTGGATCCTGGATGCCTGGTGTCTTGTAAGAGCTCTCAGTGCTTATGCTGCTGAATCTGTTTTCCAAAGGTCAGGAGCAGGTATAACTGGGTCTACAAAAACAAGATTTAACAGCGTAAAGGGCTGGAAGCTGGCTCAAACACTGAACATATGGAATCCAAATTAAAATACCAGTGTAAAAGCGGCTAAAAAGATTGTATTACGAGTTCCACCTAAACCCTGGTGACTTAATAATCTGGTAACCCACCCTGGAGTTTACTGACAACTGGTAATTAAACTCTTAATGTGTTTAAAACAAATGCTTTTAACAGGGCACTCTACCAAGATTCTCGTTATTCATCTGGTAATGAGTGTCAACATCAGAAAAGCTAATACCGGTGAGAAACAAGAGATAAAAAGAATTTAAACAAGTCATGAAATATAACATGCGACTATGTGCACAGCAAATCACACACACACACACACACCTTTCTTCTGAATGCTCTTTACATTACAGAGGTGCAGCTGACTGCAGACATCCGTGTCTCTTTTGGCTGCACTCCTTAAAGAAAGAATGAAAGACAGACTTGCATTTATAGCGCACTTTTCATGACCTCAGGAAGTCCCAAAGCGTTACAGCCAATGAAGTACTTTTGAATCGTAGTCACTGTTGTAATGTAGAAAACACGGTAGCCAATTTGCACCAAGGAAGATTCCACAAACAGCAATGAAATAATGACCAGATAATCAGTTTTAGTGACGTTGGTTGAGGGATAAATATTGGCCAGGACACCGGGGATAACTCCCCTGCTCTTTTTCGAACAGTACTGTAGGATCTTTTACATCCACCCGAGAGGGCAGATGAAGCCTCGGTTTAACGGCTCATCCGAAAGCCCAGGTTCCTGGAACTGACCGCATCACAGACCCACTAAAACGTGGGTCTAGAATCGCATTGTTGGGATAAAGGAACCAGCCGCACCTTAGTTTTCTGTAGGGCTCCGTATAAAAGTTGAGCCCACCTCACCGTGGAAGTCGGCCCACCAAAAGCAAAACCAGGAGAATGGTGCATTGACCTTACTTGCCCAAACTGGCTGGCAAACATAAAAGCTGTACGATTTTAACAGGCTGCTGTAATACTTTAAACTCAGTGTGCCTAGACGCAAGATGGAGCAAATGGTTAATATTCATATTTACATTGTGGTAGATTGAAAAAGAATATTGTCCTTTTGTGCATTAAAACAAAACCAAGACTCAAACCACAATTTATAATAGTGGTCTCAACTCACAGTTGCAATGCACTTTCACGGAGCCCAAGTCTAAGTGTAAATGCAATTTATGCTGTACAAACGGAAATGTCTTGGATCAATAAATAGCACCGGCATGAATTCATTTGTCCAATCATCTTCTTAAATAGCATTTAAAAACCTTAAATGGACTAAAATCTGTTCAGAGAGTGACCTCTGTTGGTAACCTTTAGAAAACCACAAGCAGAACTGAACAGCAGCAGCTGGAGAAAGATGTACTTATTCTATTCAATTGGCAGTAAATCCAGAGTGGGTCAACCCACAGCACAGATTTTCAAACGGAGTTCACAAAAAGCCTCAGGGATGAGGCGATCCTATGGAGTCTGTTTTCCATCTGTCTCCTATCAGATTTTTGTACTTGTTGACTATCTGAAATTATTTCTGTTATATGCCAATAAAAAATGTTTTCAGCAATGATGGTACGAGATAGAGGACACCATCTTTCACAAGTTAAAACACCAGAAAAGTGTGAAAATCATTGTTTAACAGAAGCACTGGCAAACCACCTTTCATTCCCTCTCCATGAAAATCAACTGAACTTCAATCTAAAATTCCTAACTTACCATCACCTGCTAATAATTATTAGATTACTAATGGCCGGGAATTTCCTCAGAGCTGCAGTGAAGTTAGAGGCGGAATGGGAGCAGTTCCTGGCCTATATATCATTAAAAATTAAGGGTGTACACAGGAGCTCCTACAAAGGCTTAGTGCATAAAATAACCTTCACAGATCACACATGCAACGCTAACCTATCTCTACCTTCCTGATGCTGACTGACCTGTTATGTATAACAGTATTTTCTGTTTTTATTTTGGATTTCCAACATTTGCAATTTTTCCTTTTATTCCAAATACAGAGCATTGCCATTTCAATTTTATTTCCAAAAATAGCTGCTGTTATTTACACATTTATTTTTTCCTCGATTATTTTTGAATCAGGAAAAAAATTCACAGGTTGTCTCTCAAGTTTTGCACTTCCCCTCAGAGTCACAACAAGGCAATGTCCATGACAATGATATCTGTGCACGGTCTGCTGGAAGGAGGTTGGATGGGATAAACGAGCATGTCCCATTCTACACTTCAGTTCCTCCATCTTTATATTTAGTCTTCTTGTAATATACTAGTTGTGCAAGGTACGAACCTCTAAAGCTGGAAGGTTATGACTGTGCTTCATTTACACAGCTACATCACGTAAAGACTGAGCTGTACTTCCTTGAAAAAGGCCCAGCCCCTTCACACTCATCCACTGAGTACTGACCATTGCGAAATCTTAGGGAAATGCAATCTGGGGCCTCTGAATTGGAACACAAAAATGCAATTTTTAAAAATCTGAAAGCATCCTGACATTATCACGCACATGACGCAATGGCTGCCAAAAGGGGACCCTGCAATTCAGGCCAGCCCTTAACCCCAGTGTTAGGGATGTTAGATGGCGAGGAATCTTAGGCACAGGCCTGGGCCAGAACAGGCATCCACCTTCGCTTCTGAGCTGCCTGGAAATTTAGAAACTGGTTATTCAGATCTTTGAATGGCAACTGTAACTACAAAAATGGCAAACTAAGGGAAAAGAAGTTAGAAAATTCTCTCGTCATCAACTCTGGTTACATTCAGTCAAAAGATTCTTGCCCTTATAAAGGGAACACAATTGATTTTAAACTCTAATCATTAGTTTTTTTGATCTTTAAAAATACAGTTACAACCTGGTTAAGATTATTTCATCCTGCCCTCCAGATGTCCCCTTTCATCCTCCTGTGACACCAGAAGAATAAGAGAAAAAATGGGACCTAATATTTGTGAGATTAACGAAATGTGATCTGAATACAAGATTTGCAACAGTAACACAAATTATTTTTGTCACTCAGAGAAACAATATTGGCAATTCAAAGCCTAACCTATTACAAGTGGTAAATTAGAAATTATTACAAATCCTTCACTTTTCCTAACTCTCTCTCGTTCTCCTGAAGGTGACACACACTGGGGTAAAATTCCATTCTGGATTGTGTTTTCAGGACAAGTATACTCAGGTGAAGTTTTCATCAACTCTGTGCAGCCGACTGTTAATAGGACAGAGCGTCAACTTCATCGCAGCATGCCTGCGTATGCCCACAATGTAGGGTTACCAACCCTCCAGGATTGCCCTGAAGTCACCAGGAATTGAAGATTAATCTCCTGGACACTGCTGCGAACAACCCAGGAGAAAAATCATAGGGGGCATTAAAAAAAATTGTTTTTTTCCCAATTTCTTTAAACACTTTTCATTAGTTATAAAAATGTTGGAGATGGCAAAAGGCTGTTTGATGGGGTGGGGGGCAGTTGGACACAGGAGGTAATGTGATGAAACCTCCAGGAATATGTCCAACCAGAATTGGCAACACTACAACAACGTCATCACGATAAGCCATCATCACCCATGACCAATGGCTGCCATCGGTATTTGAGTCTGTGTCCTCACTCACTAACACTAGAAACCCTTCTTAGATCTTCAAACTGTTGCGATTTGGAGCCCAATTATTTTTTGTAGCAACCCTAAAATTTATTAATGATTTTTTAAAAATTTAGAATAGGAACTGGAAGAAAATGCAACTTTCAGCTAAATACTTTAGTGTTGTCTCTGGAGGATTCAGCATGGGACAAAGTTCAAAGTTCTTTTGAAGCAGAATTAGAAAATTTGAAACTATGGAAACCAAAGATCTCTCCAAATTTGGGGCACTGCACTCTGCTGCATTGCAACACATTGTTTCAGTGCAAATATACCAACAATAAACAGATCCGAAAAGTGCCTGGAGTATGTCAAACAAAAGTGATACTTCCCTTTTAACTTTCCTGTCAAAACCTTTCTACTAAGCAATTTTTTTTGGAAGGATATGTTGTGTTATATCAGAAATAGGTCATAAAAAATGGAACATGCAAGAATCTGCTTCCTCATTCAAGAGGAAGTGAGTGTCGATCTGCAACTCCCCTGATAAGAACCATTTCCTCTTGCTCGTATGATTCGACCATGCAGGTTAAGTCTCTGCTGTAACTCTGACCAAATTAGGCAACAATTCTAGATTCAAGCTCCAAAACCCTGCTTAACCCCTTCATGTGATGCATTTGCTACACTAGTTTAAACTTATTTTTGAAGATGTATACTGCTCTCTGAATGCATTTCAACTTAGAATGAGCTATAGGTTCTTATTGGACCAGTCACTCAACACCTGATATTTCTGGCCAATTACCATACTTTGGCGTATTACTAAAAGACAATTTTTTTTGCATTGAAATTGAAAAAAAACTTACAATTACAGCAAAAGCAAAATACTGCGGATGCTGGAAATCTGAAATTAAAAACAGAAAATGCTGGAAATACTCATCAAGTTTGGCAGCATCTGTGGAGAGAGAAATAGCGTTAACGTTTCAAGTCAAACATTAGGTCAAAGGACCTGAAACATTAACTCTGTTTCTTTCTCCACTGATACTGCCAGACTTGTTGAGTATTGCCAGCATTTTCTGTTTTGACTTACAATTACAGTTCTGACGGTCCGGTTGGTCACAGATGCGTGTGGCTGATCAGAAGGCCCCAGGTTTGATTCTCAGTCGGTGCCAAGTTTGTTGATCTCAGCCGGGTGTGACAGTTTGCTTCAGTACATTGGAGCTAGGCAGGGCAAAATAAGATGGGAGTCCCCACTCCTAATCTTTACCCAGTGATTGCTGTTGCAAAGTGCATGGTTGTAGTCACTGGGTGAGGATAGGATCAGGTTTGGTTGCGATGCCCCACACAGTCTGCCGACACTTCTCCATGAAGATTGGCCACTTGGGGGAGTTACAGTTGAGCTACCCAACACCCATGTAACCTACACCAGCAAGAGTCAGGAGGAAGAGGCAGAGGAAACCTTTTAAAAAAAAACTGCAACACTGCAAACTAGTGTTGAGCAACATAACTAACATGTAAAAAGGAATAATTTTGCCATGCGAATTTCTTCTAGCGACAACTTCAATCAAAAGCCCTATGCCCGACACTGTATTCATTCAAGCCAAGCTCACTAAATGAGTTTCCTTGAAGCAGTAAAATAACACTCCAGCTGCTTTATACCTGAGCAGCAGATAATAGTCACTCGGGTAGCCACTTGCTCACTCTTGCTCCCGCTGATGAATGAATACATGCAGATTAAGCGGCTGTAAAGTTTAATCATTGTGCAAACTAAATCAAAATTCAGTTGTGGGTTTCGCAATCCAGATCTAACCACTGGGCTACTAAGTGCTCAGCATGAACTGTACTAGCGTTAGACAAGATAACAGCATAATTGGCTCCCTTTTGAGAGACAATTCTGTTTTGTAAGCTACACAGCATACAGAATCTCACTCCAGCTCCTCAACCCCCCCTCAAGAATCTGCAGACCCCTCAACACGATATCTAGCTGTTTCTTAAATGATCCCAGGGTAGGCTATGTTAGCTGCAATTTTCATCAATGAGGAGCAGACTGTAACTGATATCCAATTCATCATCCTGAATGGATATCCAATTCACATGACTGCTTCACCAAATCTAAACCCAATGTCTGCTTCAAACACTAAAAATACACCGAACTCTGAGAATTCTGCTAGGACTGAGTTGACATGGACCCATCAGACACATGGATCAACTCCTTGTCGCACAATGGGATCAACTGCTGAATCCACTGTACCTAAATATATGACCACCATTTTCCATGACCGCTCTTTAATTCGTACATAACTTTCCACAGTGGCTTTTCTCCTACCCATCTTCTCTATAGCATTGGGTATGGCCAAGAAATGCGGCATAAAGGAAAATGATTTGTTAGCACACGTGTGTTCTTTTGTTAAAGCAACATTTCTTCAACTGGTCCCTATATAACAAAGTAAGTAGAGAGGAAACCATTGCACAAGCATGTAAACGGACAACAGAAATGATCAGGAAGGCAGCAGTTCAATGTTTTTTGGTGCCTAACTTCTGAAATCTAAATCAGGTGAATCCAGCAGGAATGCAGATGTTTGATTATTATGCAAACCATACAGAATCAAATACAGTACCTGTTTATATACCAAACAGTATCAGCCAGACTGTCTTCACTCCACCCCTAATTCCGGAACTCTGTTGTTTGGTTGGAAGAACATTTTGACACATCAACCTCAACAAGTCGCGAATGACAGATCCAAACCTGGAATGCAGCAAGACTCCCTAGGGGATATTCCAAATCAGAGCTTTGATATATTGCGGTTTTAAGTACTTATTAAGAAAAAAAAACTTGGATTTATACAGTACTTTTCACATCAGGACATCCCAAAGTGCCTCACAGCCAATGAATTACTTTTGTAGGCACTGTTGCTTTGCAGACAAACATCGTAGCCAATTTGCACACAGCAAGAACCTGCAAACAGCAATGAGATGAATGACCAGTCATTTTGTTTTGGAGGTGTTGGTTGAGGTGTAAAGGTTGGCCAGCACACTGGAAGAATTCCCTTCTCTTTGAAAAAAGTGCCATGGAATCTTTTGCATCCACCTGAACAGGCTTCAACCAATATAACTGTACTTTGGAATTTTTCCATCATCACATGGTTGTACTTCCCCAATGTTCTCCTTACCAGCTGCCCTATTACAACTCTCCATAAGCTGCAGGTTATCCAGAATGCTACATCATGTGTTCTCATCCACGTCCCTATCACCTGCACTAAGACCCGCATCTCCATCACCTGAGTCTTTATGAAGCAGCACTAACTTCCCATATCCTGGAGATTTGACTTCGATATTCTCATTCTCACCTTCAAATCTCTCCACCATTTCATCCCTCTCTACATCCACAATCTACTCCAGCTCCATTTTCCTATGTGCACCTCCACTGCTACACCAGACAACATCATCTTACCTGCTCCCTCCACTCCACCATCAACCGCCCTTATACCCTCGCTCTCTAGCCTCAGAATCTCTGCCCTCTTACTTCCCTCCCTACCTTCAAAAGTATCAAGATCCTTTTCTCAGATTGTGCTTTTGCTACCTCCTGACCCTCCTCCCAGTTCACCCTTCATGTCCACTAGCTATTCATCTCTGTAAAGCACTTGATGTTTCTCTGTATGAAATGAGCGACACAAAAATGCAAGAAACTGTTGTTCCTAAACCCATCCACCTTGCTAAAGCTCTCCTCGCCTGCAAAGTGCTTCTCAAAACTGCAACTCCACACCTGTTTGGTCATGTGCTTTGGGATATTTTGCTAAATTGAAGGTGCTACTGAAGTGCAAATTGTTGTACTGGCACTTTTAGTTACATCAGTCTTGCCATTATTCAATTTATAGATTGTGCTTTTAGGATTAAACTCAGAATAGGCCAAGTAGGGCTGAAATTCACATCATAACAGTTAAGAATACAAGAACGTCAGTGTGAGGTACTTCTATGTGAAATCCTGTAATCAGGGTGTTGAGAACCTGCACTGAAAACCAAAGGCACCAGCAAAAACACAAAGGAATGTCTGTACAAATTGCACACACCATCACAACATTAGAAGAAGTTTAATTTGGGTAATACGTGGACTATTCTTTTTACAATACTTGTTACAGGAAATAAGAGTTATAGAAGCTATAGTTTAGCAATAAGTTTCATTCCTAACCCTCGACGCTTACTATTTAACCACGCGTGCATTAAGAAGTGCTGATAACATCTCTTTTGTCTTCCTGTGGTAGTTACTGAGTGGTGTGTTCGAACTAGTGATAAATTCCATTGTCCTTTTATGGTAGCAGTCTGAATTAAGCATCAAGGAAACAAACAGCATAGGTACATGATTCAATAGGTACATGAAGCAATAATACAGAATGTTGTGGCTCAAGGCCTGCAATATCCTTTTAAACTTGACAGACTCACTTGCAAATTTTGCAAATGAGTCTGCTGAGTCCACTTTAAGTATGTGGCTATGGGGGAGGTGGGGTCCATCGCAGTCAAGCCTAACCCTGTATACGTACGCATGCACGCACGCCCACGGTCAGTCAGTCATTACATAGCAAGTGAGAATAGACCCTAGACAATTTTTCCTCTCCCTAGCCTGACAAGGCAAAACCCAAATGAAATTGCCCCACAGCAAGCATGGACAAGAGTGTCAGCATTAGCTCAGTGGTAGGATTCGCGCCTTGGAGTCAGAAGGATATGGGATTCAAGCCCCACTCCAGAGACTTGAGCACATAATCCAGGCTGACACTTCAGAGCAGTAATGAAGGAGTGCTGCACTGTCAGAGGTGTTTTCTTTCTGATGAGACTGAAAACCTGAGTCTGCCCTCTCAGATGGATATAAAAGATCCGATGGCACTATTTTGAAGAGCAGGGGTGTTCTCCCCGGTGTCCTGGCCAATATTTATCCCTCAATCAACACCACCAAAAACAGATTATCTGGTCATTATCTCATTGCTGTTTGTGGGACCTTGCTGTGCACAAATTGGCTGTCATGTTTCCTACATAACAACAGTGATCGCACTTCAAAAGTACTTAATTAGCTGTAAAGCCCTTTTTGACATCCTAAGATCATGAAAGGCTATAAAAATGCAAGTTCTTTCTTTAACTACAGATTGCACCTGGAACCTTCTTGGTCTGAATGTCTCAGTACCATACCACATGGTCTATTGTTTGAACATTATAAAACCAATGTTTAAAATTATCACAACTTAAAGATTTTTTTTTCATTCTTGGGATATGGGCATTGTTAGCAAGGCCAGCATTTATTACCCATTCCTAGCTGTCCTTGAGAAGGTGGAGCTGAGCCTTCTTATTGAACCATTGCAGTCCCGAACGTGAAGGTGCTCCCACAAAGCTGTTAGGGAGGGAGTTCCAGAATTTTGACCCAGCAACAATGAGAGAATGGCTGATATGCATGACTTGGATGAAAACTTGGAGGTGATGGTGTTCCCTCGCCCCTACTGCCCTTGTCCTTGTCCTTCTAGGTGGTGGAGACTGTGAGTTTGGGAAGTGCTGCTGAAAAAGCCTTGGCGAGTTGCTGCAGTGCATCCTGTAGATAGTACATACCACAGCCACAATGTGCCAGTGGTGGAGGGATTGGATGTTTAACGTGGTGGATAGGCTGCCGATCAAGTGGACAGCTTTGTTCTGGATGGTGTCAAGCTTTTTGAATGATTGAATTGTTAATTCTAAAATTCTCATCAAACTTGTAGTGTTGCCATGATCATCCGAACATTTAACGCTAAACTCTGTCTATATCTTCTAGAGACATAGTACATGTTATAAGTTGATGATTCTATGGCAGTGGTGTCCAAGCTTTTTGTCTTTGTGGGCCATATAGGTGTATATCGTGTAGCTTCAGGGGTCACATGTAAAGTTTAAATCCATGTTCCCATTAATTTCATATATCTCAAATTGCTGATACTAACAGATCTTGGCGTTCTGATTTAGGATTTATCCACCAATGGGGTGACAGCATTAAGAACAGCCCTTTCCAAACCTTTTAAGCCCACAATATTATAACAAACCAGCAAAAAAGAAACACACAACAACTTGCATTTATATAGTGCCTTCACTGTTGTAAAACATTCCAACACTCTTCACAAGAGTGTTATCAAACAAAGTTTGACACCGAGCCACATTAGGACAGGTGAGCAAAAGCTTGGTCAAAGAGGTATGTTTTAAGGAGCGCGTAAAGGAGGGTAGAGAGATAAGAAAGGCAGAGAGGTTTAGGGAGAGAATTCCAGAGTTTAGAGCCGAGGCAGCTGAAGGCACGGCCGCCAATGGTGGAGCAATGAAAATCAGATGCGTAAGAGACCAGAATTGGAGGAGTGCAGAGATCTCGGAGGGTTGTAGGGCTGGAAGAGGTTACAGAGCTAGGGAGGGGAAGCAAATAGGACTGAGTTGCCTTCACTTCGAGGGCCAGATTGACAGAGCTGGGGCTGCACGTGGTCCTTGGTTCACAATTTGGAACCCCCTGCTCTATTATTAGATGCTGAACCCGATCTGGAAGTGCGTAATGCAGACACTAGGTGCCATTTTCCAGTGCTAACATCTTTCACCTTCAGGAGCACAAAATTCACCAATTCATTAATTTGATTATTTGAAAACTTCATGTAATAGTCTTTTTTTTTGTTCAGTGCTTTTCTTTAGAGTAAATTGCTGAAAACTTGTATCACGGTTCCCGTAAATCAAAAATTTGCCAATTAGCCATTTTTAATCTGCAGTTTATAGAAACCCTGATTCAAGCAGAATCCTAACATATCTTGGGAACTAGCTATTGTTTTTCAGGATTAAGTTATATCACAACACACTATACAGACAATTACTGTAGAACACAATCCGTTTCCTTGGAAGATTACCCTTGGTACAAGTAAACTGGGTTCACCGTGGTCTTCTTGACCCGTCTGGCATTGATCTGTTATAAGCATTGTTTCCAGTAATAGAAATCAGATAATGGATTATATACGCCACAATATATCCATTCCGATGTGGGGGTCTGCACTTGCTTTCTGTTTTACCAGGTTTTCTCCCCTTTTTCTCTGAAGAGGTCGGCTCATTGAAACATAAGAATTGCTAGATGAGAAAAGACCATAGTCCATCTAGTTCGCCTTCTGTCATCTTAGTACGTTACGAATTATATCCTCATGCTGGGATATAATTCCAAAGCTGGCGACAGCCCTCTGATGTCTCACCCAAGAGAGAATTCTTCATGCGGAGTTCGGACAGCAAGCATCAGCAGGCTATTCAACAGCAGGGAGCATTATAGACAAACCCAATCCTGTCTTCACCCCTAAGCAATTCACTGGATGGCGATCACAAGCAACCAACCTGGCTAATTTCCTCCCCAACTCCCTAGCCAAAGAGCACCAAAACCAAATTTAGCATCCTTACCTCTGCCCAGCTGAGGTCAACAAACTCAACACAAATTGGGAATCGAGCCTAGAACCTCTCTGTCTTGTATGCATTTACCCACTAATTCAATCTCCACTTCTTTATACAAAAATAGAAAATATTACAAAACATTTTGGAGCCTTGCAGATCAGTAAAATCTAAATCTTGATCCCTGGGCTTTGCTGAATTCGCTATCACAACCAGGGCAGCAGTGCAGGTGCCTCGTCCCTCCCTATCTCTTTAAACTCCTCCAGACCTACAACCTTCCGAGATCTCTGTGCTCCTCCAATTCTGGCTTCTTGTGCATCTCCGATTTCCATCGCGGCCGTGCCTTCAGCTATCTACACCCTAAGGTCTGGAACTCCCTCCCTAATCCTCTCAGTATTTCTACCTCTCCTCCTTTAAGGTGTTCCTTAAAACAGACCTTTTTGACCAACCTTCAAGTCACCTGTCCTAATATCACCTTGTGTGGCTCAGTGTCAAATATTGTTTCATAACGCTCCTGTGAAGGGCCTTGGGATGTTTTACTACATTAAAGGCGCTATATAAATGCAAGTTGGTGTTGTCTGTTGCAATGCACTTCGGTGCTCCCAGCTATGAGAAGGGGGGAAAAAAAAGTAATCTAGGGTTGGACAGGATTGGCTGGTGGGAATTATCCATCAACACTCACAAGCTGGGTATACATATGAAGAACAGCCAGTTGGAGGACGTAAAGGGGAATTTTTAGCATACATGCAATCCGACCCTAACATGAATCAACACCATCGAGACTGTATTTTTGTAGACCACATATCAGTGATGCTTACCTGCAACACTGTTTGGACTTGGACCCATGATTGTCACACATTGGGATTTTTGACCATTTTGCCACAGAAGATTTTGGTATGACCTATACTAAAATATTACTTTTAAGTTAAATTCTGCTTTCAAGAGGTTAAATTATCTGAACAGGAGGGCCGGGAGATGTATACTTGAGCCACAATGACCAGTTTGTACAATGGAGTTTCTTGCATGCCACTTTGCCTCTGGACAATGGAGATCATTCAGCCTATCTGCAAACCATCCAGACTCATTGGGCCCGATTTTAGCACCCGGTTCCGGGTGCGTTCTCGGCGGGGGGGCCTCTAAAATCCCGGTTTCGAGGAGCGGGACCGGATCGCGCCTCGATCCCGCCCACTTCCGGGTTGCGCGCTGACGTGCGGGGGTGCGTGCGTTGGCCCCGCTGGTGGGAATCCCGCAGGCAATTAAAGCCAGCGGGGTTCCACTTGAGTGTATTTATCTTGGTATTTCAGGTCATTAAATGACCTGATTGAGCTGTTTATTTAACAGGTGTCGGATTTTACAGTGAAATGAGACTGTTTCCCATACTGGGGGAAACACTCACACTCTCAACGGACGTGTTGCAGCCAGCAGCCTGTGGCAGCTGCCAAGGTGCATTCCACAGGTGGGGGGGGGGGGGGGGAAGAGCCTTCACCAACGCAGGAGGACACTCCGTAACATTGGGCAACGCCTGCCCTCCACCACCCTCCTCCAAGCAAGAAGATTCACCGGCGTGGAAGTCCAACCCCTGTGCGAGGACACACTTTTCTAGCGTGCACAACCCCGCAAACCTACACCTGCCAGATGGGTGCTGCGTTGACATCCTCGGAGGACGAACAGCATGACCAGCCTCAGC
Source organism: Heptranchias perlo (assembly GCF_035084215.1). Classification (NCBI taxonomy): domain Eukaryota; kingdom Metazoa; phylum Chordata; class Chondrichthyes; order Hexanchiformes; family Hexanchidae; genus Heptranchias; species Heptranchias perlo. The sequence goes on from NC_090346.1 coordinate 7,246,327, forward strand.
AGCCTCGCAGTCCACGCCGTCCGCCTCAGAGACATGCATCCCCACAACACGGTGCTGCGGCACATCCACCTGCACAGCAGGATGGAGGGCATCCGCAGAGAGAGATGCGTCGCAGGAGGCACTACCCTCCGCACAGGGTCTACAGACCGAGGCTCAGCTTCATGGACCTCTCTGAGCAGCAGTGCATACGGAGGCTCAGAGTCACTCGCCAGGTAGTCGCCGACATCTGCAGCCTCCTCAATGACGAGCTGCTCCCGGATGGACCAAGCAGCATCTTCTTACCCGTCGCCGTCAAAGTCACCACTGCCCTCAACTTCTTCGCCTCCGGATCCTTCCAGGGTGCCACGGGGGACATCACCGGGGTCTGTCAGTCGTCTGCACACAAGTGCATAAGGCAAGTCACCGATGGGTTGTTCCGCAGGGCCTCGACCTACATCAACTTCGCCATGGATGAGCGCAGCCAGACGGAGAGGGCGGTTGGATTCCATGCTGTGGCTGGCTTCCCACGGGTGCAGGGTGTAATCGATTGCACCCACATAGCAATACGGGCACCTCCACATGAGCCAGGGCTGTTTATCAACAGGAAAGGGTATCACTCCATGAACGCCCAGCTCATTTGTGACCACCGCCAGAGATTCCTACACGTGTGCGCCAGATACCCTGGCAGCTGCCACGATGCCTTCGTCCTCAGGGAGTCCACCGTCCCGCCCCTCTTCCACGCACCAAACGCCGGCAACGGCTGGCTCCTCGGCGACAAGGGATATCCCCTGCACACGTGGCTTATGACACCTCTGAGGAACCCCATTACCGAGCCACAGCGTCGGTATAATGACAGCCACATTGCTACCAGGTCTACAATTGAGCAGGCTATAGGGCTGCTCAAGATGCGCTTCAGGTGCCTTGATCGTTCCGGGGGAGCGCTCCAATACACGCCACTCCGAGTGGGACGAATTATAGTTGTCTGCTGTGCCCTGCATAACATGGCACTACAGAGAGGGGTGCCGCTGGAGGAGGCCCCATGCACACCCGCCACCCACATTGAGGACGACAATGAGGAGGAGGTGGAGGAGGAAGAGGAGGAGGAGGAAGAGGGAGAGGAGGAGGAACGACCCATGCGCCGAACACCGGCTCACCTGCGTGCTCGTCAGGCCAGGGAGGCACTCATATGCCAACGGTTCTCCTAACATCACACTGTGTGAGGCGTTCACATGTCATAACGTGCACAGACGAGGGTCCATACAGGCTCCCTCCACAGAAGAGTGGTGCCTGTACACCTGCACCCACTGGATTATGCTCAATGGGTGGGACGGGGTGGTCGTCGTCATGATGAGGCGCACGGAAGGGACATATTGCACAAGCCGCAGAATTATGGACAAGAGGTGGCAGCATTGGTGAGAAAAAGTGAGTTTATTTTGTGGTGACATTCAAAGAGTAGAAAATTAAAAAAAAACGACAAACACCCTGGTGCAATCCCTGTGTGCTCACGGAACTTTAGGCGTTCGTTTTCGGGACCCCCTACGTGGTGCTACCCCTGTGGCTCCAGCAGAGGTGGTGGCAGGTTGCTCCTGTTCGTGCCCTGACCGGGTAGATGCTTTGGGCCGACGCCCCCTGGGTTTCGGTGCCCGTGAGGGCACCTCCACAGACTGCTCCTCCTGCACCTGTGCAGGGGCAGACTCGGCCACCTGGAGAGGATGGACTATTGCGGGCACTGGTTGAGAGGGGGGCAACGGGTGAGACTTGGGGGCGCCTTGAGTAGCGTCCACACTTCCATTTCCCCGTTCACCATCTTCCCTCTCATGGCCAAGGCCCACATCACCCCTTCCACCCTGCTGGACGGCAGTTTGGATGACGTGGGTGAGACCTTGCAAGGCCACCTCCAATGTATCTGTCAACCTGTTGATGGCGGCAGAATGTTGTTCACCCTGAATCCGAACAGCCGTTGTGAGGGCCTGGATGGACTCATTGGTGAGCTGTGCGTGACGCTCGAGGGAGGCTAGCCTGTCCTCCACCGCAGACGTTCCCACACCTACCCGCGACACTATCTCAGAGATGCCTTCACGTCCCTGCGACACTATCTCGGCGATACCCTCCTGCACCTGTGCCACCATTCCCCTCATGCAGGAGTTGGACTCCTCCATCCTCCGTGCGATTGTGGAGAGTGCGCGTGGCACCTCTCCCAGTACCTCAGCAATGTTCTGGTGCCCCTCGACGACTCTCCTTTTGACAGGTGGCCCCCTGGGTTCAGCATCTGGGTCCGGCTGAGCAAAGCCTGGAGAAGAGTGCTCCCACCGACGCGGACCCTCCGCGGCTGACCCTGCCACCAGGGTCTGCTCATGCTCATGTGTGCGCGGTGACTCACCATGTGCAATCCCAACTAGCTGAGGGGGGGGACCCACCGAGGTGTGTATATCTGCGCTGGTGGATGCAAGGCTCATGTGTGACGATGCACCCTCAGAGACGGGCATGTCCTCTGAGGAATCGCCCTCAACCGAGACGTCGATCGCAGACGGTCCTGGAAGAGAACAGAGGGAAATATCAGGCATGTGACCAAATGTGGCGGTGCGGCATATGCCATGTGATGCTACGATCATTCACGATCATGAGTGATGAGTGCCAGCTTTCCCTTACCGGCCGTTTCGCCAGAACCAGACTCGCCATCCGCCATCGACAGGCAATGCAGCGTGCGGCTGATCTCCAGTGCCTCGACCTCGGCGTCTGTCAGGGCCATCTCGTGTGGCGGGCCCCCTCCGGTGCATGCCCTATCGCGTGCGTTCCTGGCCCTCTTCTCCTGTGAGGGCAAAACACAAAAACGTTATTGAGTGATGATTACAATGTGAGACGCTTCAAGCATTGGTGTGATTGGGTTGAACGTGTGCCAGATGGATGGGAGGATGCGTGTGCCACATGGCCATCCCATTGTATGGGCATTGGGGTGTGTGGTAGTGGTCGAGTGGGGACAGGGACGGTGGGTACGTGCAGGCACTGTGAGGATGATAGTTGGGTGGCTGTGAGGATTGGTGCGGGAGCGCAGTACTGTCAGTGGAGATGGGGTTGTGAGGTGTTTGAGGTGATGTGGAAGACGGAGTGATGCAGAATGCGTTAGTGTACTCACTTTTCCGGACCTGGTGAGGTCATTGAATCTCTTGCGGCACTGAATCCAAGTGCGGGTGGTGTTTCCCCTGCTTGTGACCTCCGCGGCCACCTCCTCCCATGCCCTCTTGGTGGCGCTGGCAGGGCACCTCCTTCCATCCGTGGGGAACAGCGTCTCCCCCCTCATGCGGACCCCGTCCAGCAGCACCTGGAGGGCGTGGTCCGTGAAACGGGGAGCAGCCTTACCCCTGTGCTCCTCCATCCTTGATGGAGTGTAGTTTGTGGCTGGAGGGGCTTTGGTGGACTGCCCCTTTAAATAGAGCGCAACCATCGCTCAGACGTCAATGCGCATGCGCAGGCCGCCGGCACGCAGCTGAGAAGCGCGGAACCCGTAACTGCCGGCTAATCACATCAATCATCCCGCGATCGCGTGCGCAACGCACTCAATTTGGCCGGCGCGTTTTCCTCGAGCCCGCCCGACCACCCGCTGCCAACCCGCACCCCTGGTAAAATCGGGCCCATTATGTCAAGATGGTCCTATTCATTTTTGAAAACAGCAAGCAATGGTTTCTGGGGATCCCTTCCAGCAGTAGCTAGTTGAACTGGCAGCCCTACTGGCCAACCCCTGGACAGGGAGAGGGTGAGGTCAAGCTGCTGGCTTCCTGTCCAGCTTGGAAAACAAAAGACAGAAGCACATATGCTATAGAGCCAAAGCCGACTGATGAGTAACAAACAAAGGCTTTAGTCCTTGTCTAAGATACAACCAGTCAGGTTCAGATAAAAGGCTGATCAGAAAAAGTGAATATTTAGCCTGACAACAGGAATAGTGTGATATAGTTTACTTTCTATACTATGAGCAGGTTTGTTGAATTGAGGTGGGATTTACTGTAAATGTTACTCTGTGGGTTCATTTTTTTTTATTCGTTCACGGGATGTGGGCGTCGCTGGCGAGGCCGGCATTTATTGCCCATCCCTAATTGCCCTTGAGAAGGTGGTGGTGAGCCGCCTTCTTGAACCGCTGCAGTCCGTGTGGTGAAGGTTCTCCCACAGTGCTGTTAGGAAGGGAGTTCCAGGATTTTGACCCAGCGACAATGAAGGAACGGCGATATATTTCCAAGTCGGGATGGTGTGTGACTTGGAGGGGAACGTGCAGGTGGTGTTGTTCCCATGCGCCTGCTGCCCTTGTCCTTCTAGATGGTAGAGGTCGCGGGTTTGGGAGGTGCTGTCGAAGAAGCCTTCATTTAAGAATTGTGAAATAAGCCAGTCTGTTGATTTGCATTTGGCCATATCTCATTAAGTCAATTCGCCTTTCAGAAGATCGGAGAAGGGCACATGGAGGCACGTGCAAGATTACAGTGTCCAATTCGTATAACAGAGTTTTTATTGCTATGACCCCAGGTCACGCTATCATACGACTGGATATTGGGCAGTGAAGATTAACTCCTGATCCTAAGAGACGCACAGGATCCACAAATTTATGGTAATTTATCTGGAAATGGGGTTCTACTCTACAGGGATTAATTGTACATCATGATAGAATAAGACACTGCAAGGAATTATTTCTCCTGTTAAATAGACTAAATAGTAGTGATGCGACCACACATCAAAAATCATGAGTAGTGATACCAGCTATAAAATCAACACTAAATGCACATAACAATGCAATTCCCACTAAGTGAAACAATAAAATATATAAGTCATACCAAGGAATCTGAGAATGTTATAGTTCTCTCCATTTGTGGCATTTTTTGGCTAACCATTAATTCTTTGTTAGGATAAAAGATTTCAGCATCACACCATCGCCCATCAGGATAATAATTTGAAGTATAAATATGACCATATTTTAAAATCATTCTTCAGAAGAAATACTTAGCAACTATTCTAAAAATGTTTATCCTGTAGATCAGTTAGGATATTGTTTATAGTCCTTCGTCTAATTTAGATTGCAGCAATTCTAGAACAAGGATGGGTATGAAGAAAAGGCTGGGATACAAGTGAAGGGAGAGCATTTAAAAAAAATATATTCAAAATTATTTATTCTGTGTTGGCACTCATTTACAACTAACATAAAAACGTTCCTGTACAGCTTTCTACGTATGCAAATGGTTAATATCCAGGCTACACTCTGCCCTATTAGAGGAAGTGAAGACAATTTGAGAGTTAAAAGTGCGACTTGCAACTTTATAGCTTCCTTATATGGAAATAATGGTAATTGCAGCTGCAGACTGGTACAGGAAACCTACTACGTTTTTAAGGAAACATGCACAGGCTTAAGAGTTAACATGTACGAAGAGCGTGTGTCTTGTAGCATCAGGCAGCCCATTAAAAGCAGCTGGGTTTGCGTTAGCACTACATGACAGACATTTTTTTTGTCGTCGTCATTTTTACATTACTTTTTATAAAGCAGCAAACGTGCACCACAAGGGCATTTCTTTTCACACTGCAAATCTGGGAATGAGATTTGACAAGACCTCACAGTGGGTATGACATTTAACTAGCATGTTCGCTGAAGGCAGCTTGCTAGAATCTGACTAATGGCGCTTACAAAACTGCACAACGTTTTTCTAAGTAATAAGGTCTCGTAGAGCATGTAAAAACACCACACTGCCAGCACTCATCCTCTCATCAGGCAGTGCAGGCATGTAATAGTCATAACTTGGTGAGTCACACCACAGCACCTAATTTGATCCTTTTATGGTTCGTCCCCATCATTTTTCCTCATTCGGGGAGCAACATTCACAAAATCCCCTCGCCGAGTGTCATCGGATGACACTGTGAAAATCATTCCGAAAGCAGTCAAGATGTCAGAAAAAGCAGTGCGTACACACACATAGAAACATAAATGTCATCATAAATAATGAGTCCTCACGTTTCAGCAAAATCACAGTACTTTTTGTACTGCAAGTACAGATTTGCCCTTTCACAGTGCCTGTGCCCACCTTTGAACGTACATTCTGTGATGCAATTAAGCCTTTTTGGCCTCATGGGAATCTAGCAAAAGTGCAAAGTTACCACTGTGCCAATTTTCAGTCACTATCTCCTATTTTCTAACAAACACATCATTCAATTAGAAAGCTATTTAGACATTTGGTTAAATCCAATTAAATCTTATTCAGGTTACAGGGGAAGATATGCACCTTAAAATTCTTCAAATTATCCGGTCCGACTAAACATCTCTATTTATTTTTATTCTTCTGTCAATTTTCCGCTTTCCTCCATCTGAAGGCATTGATTCTTAGCTGGTGTATGGGACTATAGGCGTTCAAGGCTTCCTTGATCGTGCCATTATTTGCAAGCGTAGACAATGAGTGACGGTCAACAGGTTATTCGACTGTCGGAGGCAAGTCACAGCCAAGCTTAATCCTGTCCTTATCCAATGTCCACACATGAATAGTTTCAGTAGGGGCTTCTAGACAATTGTTCGACGTCAGAAATCTGGCCATATTCCCCCGGCCTAACCCAGGAGCAGAGGCCAATGGTTTCACCCTCATCACTCGCAGACATCAGCCAACATAGCTTAGACCAAGGTCATACCGGTGACCCTCTTGCTCCATATGACTTAGTTACTCATTGTTTTATCTAGCTGAACCAACTGGGGAGGCCAGCTGAGTACTCAAACTGACATTTTCTTTCAATAATACAAAAGATGCAGTTAACTTGAAGAACCCCAGGCCTCCCAGCTGTGAAGATAGAACATATGTGTGAATCACATATTTTGCATCAACAGACTGCAGTGAAACACCAACTTAAGTGTCTGCCTGTAGGAAAAGGCAACATTTGCCCCAACTAAGTTGCACACCTGGAAACTTAGGCCAGATATGAAAAAAATCAATTAGTACAGATGGTCAAAAAAAATCTGTGGATACAAGTTCAATTTTGACTTACTTCATAAGTTCTCTCACATATCAAGATTCCACTCCTTACTGGTTGCTTCCCCTTCCCTATTATTCTATGCGTGAAAATTCAAATAAACAGATAAGTGCAATTTAATCACTTGTTTTGGCTCTCTTGTACAAACAGTACAAAGACTGTCCCATTTTCACAGAAAGAAAATGGGACAGTCTCCACACCATTTTCACTAGAGTGCATTATCAGTAATTTGCAATTGTCCTCACACAACACCGACATATGCAAATTATCAAGCAGGGGGTCACTGGAGAGCAAACAGGAAGAGCAATCCTAACAGATTTTCCTTCTCCCTATTCTGGGTCAACCATAGCATTTCCACAACTGCCCCAGCTGAGATAAGCTAACTTGGGAGAGACCAACGATTAAACCAGGGACCTTCAATAGAAGTCACAAAAATCACAAATGTACATGTGGAGCCTATAACTATTGACAAGGGAAGATTAACTAGTTGCTTATTTTTCTATCAATCTTTCCCACTAAATATTACTCTAAAGTTGGTAGTCCTGACTATGTAATACCTATTAATATTTTTCAAAGTGCTTAGGAAAAAAAAATCTCTCAAATGTAATAATTAATAAGCAACAATTTTTGAGCTTCGAAAACTTCAAAGCAGAGATCCTTTTAGAATTAATAGACTTTATTAATTTAGTAAGTCTTACAATCAGCTGATTAACCCAAACAGAAACAGGACGCTATTACTTCCCTCCCGTTGCTGCCTGGGTTTCTGTGAGTAAAACAGTAATAGTTATATTATTAGTGCAGTAATTAAACTTTAGCACGTTCCCCCACCACCCCCCCCCCACAAAAAAAAGAGGAAGTGGCCAGGACATTGTAGAAAACAACCCCCAAAGAAACAGCTGGAAGGAAAAGTTGCATCATACTCTGTATCTATGATGACACTAATTTTACAATAACTTGTTCAGACATCCAAGAAGGGCATCCATTTATTCCTGATTTGAAAAAGAAAAGGGATTTGCATATATATAGCATCTTTCATGACCTCATGATGTCCCAAAGTGCTTTACAGCCAATTAAGTACTTTTGAAGTGTAGTCACTGTTGTAATGGAGGAAATGCAGCAGCCAAGTTCCAGACAGCTAGTTCCCACAAACAGCAATGTGATAATGACCAGATCATCTGTTTTTAAGGTGTTGATTTAAGACATCAGGGAGAACTCTCCTGCTCCTCTTTGAAATAGTGGCATGGAATCTTTTATTTCCACCTGAGTGCGCAGACAGGGCCTCAGTTTAAGGTCTCATCTGAAAGATGGCACCTCCCACAGTGCAGTGCTCCCTCAGTACTGCACTGGAGTGGCAGCCTACATTTTGTGCACAAGTCTCTGGAGTGGGACTTGAACCCACAATCTTCTGATTTAAAGGTGAGAGTACTACCACTGAGCCACGGCTGACACCATGATGTATTAAGGGCTTGATATCATATTAAGAAGGTTTTTTTTTGCCAGGCTGAATTTCTGAAATATCCTGCTTTAAAAAGTCAAGCGTGTATTTCTACTGCTTGGCAAACCTTTTCAATGCAGCTTTCACTTTACTTTAAAAGAAATTTGTATCACCCAACACAATTTTCATGGTGATATATAGAGTTATTATGCCCCCCACCTTGTAAAAATATGGTAAAATACCTGGCACCACTACTAATTTTTGGGGGAAGGACTTTTTGTGCAACTCAACGAACAGTGCTACAAACTGCACTGTTAATTCGAAGGGCCTAAGCTCTGGAATTCCCTCCCTAAACCTCTCCGCCTCTCTCTCCTCCTTTAAGATGCTCTTTAAAACGTTCCTCTTTGACCAAGCATTTGGTCATCTGTATTCTGATAACAGTCCTGTGAAGCGTCTTGGGACATTTTACTGTGTTAAAGGCGCTATATAAATTCAAGTTGTTGCTGCTGTTGTATTGCCATCCCTGCAGTTGGAAAACAAGAAAATCAGTCAGGGTTCCTGCTCCCAATCACTATCCTGATTGAAAGCAGGTGTGTGTGTGTGTGTGTGTGTGTGTGTGTGTGTGTGTGTGTATGTCCGGTGAGGACAGAATTGGGCTTGGGTGTGATGCTCCCCAATGAAACAATAGTCTGACCACATTACCTAGGCTTACATATGAAGAATGGGCACTTGAGTGAGGACTGCCAACACTTCCAGAACAATAATACAGATGGCTTTCAGGAAACGAGGAGAGAGCAAGGCAAGGATGGAAACTTCCAGGATGGAGGGTGAGCAAGACAGAACAAAAGTAGGTCATCGGCTGCAATAACTCTCACTACTGCAAAACATTTTATAACAGGTCAAATCAATGAAAATCTCAACACTGCATTTAACTTAAGGGCAACTGTCAAGGAACATAGATCTGAAATTATGTTTCTGATGACCAACTCATACCAACAGCCACACAGTGAATATTATATACCCTGAACAAGTTCGATCAAGGTATACATGTCATCCAAGGTTCTTGGAAACATGAAATTACTTGTAAAGTTAGGATAGAAACAATGTTTTTTGATATTATAAACATCTCCAGTTGTAATCACAGAACAAAACTATTTCTGACCAATTTTCTCTCCTGTTATTCTCTCCTGAAGGCCCCACATACAAAGGCAGCCCCGAGTGGCTCACCCAGGACATTCTCCATGTCTTAGCCTAGACAAGTATTCGCAAGCTCTTCAATCCTGAGTCACTGAATAGAAAGGGAGCACGACCCCAAGCTAATCTTTCCCTTCCCTAACCCGGGGGATGCTGAGGTAAAATGGAGCACCCAAATTGCTGCCCCAGCTGAGATCAGCCAACCCAACACAGGTTGGCTCGGCAGTCAGCAATCAAACCTGGACCGTCTGATCGAAAATGCTCAGTACAGTCAACTCTTCTTATTATAAAGATCAGATTGCCACGTTAAATATTCTTTATGCACAGGTACTCACTTTATGCAGGGTTCATTGTACTAACTACTTCCCCCGACACAACTTATATGCTTTTCTACCCCTAATGCTGTTCCACTCCCAGAGTCTCAAGTGTTTCACGATCATCAAATGGACAGATGAGATGGATCAAGGCACCCATCTCCATAAGTGCTGACCATGCTAAAGCTAAATCAATCACAGTTCTATTTTGTTTCGAATCACAACAATAATATTCCTGCTACTCTGTGGGATATCTGCAGCATCTCTACAGGACTAACTTGATTGCTGTTAATGAGTAATTTGTTCCTTAATGCGACTAGGCCACATGGAGTCATTATAGGACAACAGAAGCAATCTTCTCTCCCTCAAAACCAAATTGTGGTGATTCCCTTGCTGCCACATCTGCCCTGTTTACTGTAATGTGGAGATGCCGGTGATGGACTGGGGTTAACAATTGTAAACAATTTTACAACACCAAGTTATAGTCCAACGATTTTATTTTTAATCCCACAAGCTTTCGTGGGCTTTCCCCTTCCTCAGGCAGTGTGGAAAAACCTGCCTGAGGAATGGGAAAGCCCCCGAAAGCTTGTGGGATTAAAAATAAAATCGTTGGACTATAACTTGGTGTTGTAAAATTGTTTACAACTGTTTACTGTAGGGTAAATTCAGCAGCAAAGGAACAATTGAAACTCAACGGAAGCTCAAGGAACAGCACCTCATCTTTCGATTAGGCACTTTACAGCCTCCCAGCCTAAACACTGAGTTCAACAACTTTAGATCATAACCACCGATCCCATTTTTTCAGACAGCAGGTGCTGGTAATGGCTCTGCTGTTAACATTTACACCTCCTCGAGATCCATCTTTTGTTTCTTTACTTGTCCTATTACCACCTGCTTTAGCCTTGCACCATCATCCCTTTTGTCATTTAATTATTCCTGTCCTCCACCTCATTCACAGACCTTCCCCTTTGTTCTTTCATCCCTGGCTCTATACTTGCTTATAAACTGTTAAATCTCTAACTTCTTCCAGTTCTGATAAAAGGTCACTGACGTGAAATGTTAACTCTGTTTTTCTCTCTCCACAGATGTTGCCTAACCTGCTGAGTGTTTCCCGAATTTTCTAATTTTATTACAAATTGTGCAAGATTTATACATGCACCGCTGCTCAGAAGTTGCATATGCACCATTACAGCAACTGTGCTTGCAATTCTTGCGCATGCGTAGCTGCTTCAAAGATGCATTTGTGACTTTGACAATCTAGCTGGGACGTACCCCATTACATTAAAAAAAAGTATCACTTAGCATCTACTACAGTAAATGAGAAAAAGTCTTCCCATGAATATGGTGAAAAAATGCTTTGTCATGCGACAGGAAATTTGCGCAATACTTTAAGCAATGCTGAAATGTGTTGATGATAATATGACCATCATTTCTACCTTCTATACAGATGTGAACCTTGCCCTCTGAGTACCTTGGGACTTGGCATTGGTATTTGAAAAAAACCACTAGTATCGGTAATAAAGGCTGCTTGCCCATCTTTGGTCCTTTGTTATTTTAGCTAAACATAACGTAAAAAATACCCACTCTCCTCAACATATATTTCAGGGTACATATTACTTTCACTTCTTTCCCAGCAAGAGTTTACGATCTTCTGTTAGCCAACTTCAAATGCTGATGTCAGATAGAACACCTCATAACTCATTTGTGCCCCTGCCACAGCAGTGAAACAGCCCGAATCAAAGTCACAAATGACATCCTCTGTGGCTGTGACCATGGTGCATCGTCCCTCCTCGTCCCCTCTGCAGCTTTTGACACAGTCGACCCCACCACTGTCTATGTGTTTTCATACTGCTCGTCTGGCATCCAGTCTTAGCTGAGCTGCAATTTGCTATGGCTAAACATTGAAAAGACCAAGGCCATTGTCTTCAGCCCCTGCCAAAAACTCTGTGCCCTTGCCACTGATTCTATCCCCTTTCATGGCCACTCTCAAGCTGAACACAACCTTGGTGTCCTATTCCATATCCTTTCCATCACCAAGACTGCCTATTTCTATTTCTAACACTGACCGATACGTCCCCACTTCAGCCCATCTGCTGCTGAAACGCTCATCCAGCAGGGTTGAGTGTTCTTTTTTATTCGTTCATGGGATGTGGGCGTCACTGGCAAGGTCGGCATTTATTGACCATCCCTAATTGCCCTTGAGAAGGTGGTGGTGAACCGCCTTCTTGAACCGCTGCAGTCCGTGTGGTGACGGTTTTCCCACAGTGCTGTTAGGTAGGGAGTTCCAGGATTTTGACCCAGCGACGATGAAGGAACGGCGATATATTTCCAAGTCGGGATGGTGTGTGACTTGGAGGGGAACGTGCAGGTGGTGTCGTTCCCATGTGCCTGCTGCTCTTGTCCTTCTAGGCGGTAGGGGTCACGGGTTTGGGAGGTGCTGTCGAAGAAGCCTTGGCAAGTTGCTGCAGTGCATCCTGTGGATGGTACACACTGCAGCCACAGTGCGCCGGTGGTGAAGGGAGTGAACGTTTAGGGTGGTGGATGGGGTGCCAATCAAGCGGGCTGCTTTGTCCTGGATGGTGTCAAGCTTCTTGAGTGTTGTTGGAGCTGCACTCATCCAGGCAAGTGGAGAGTATTCCATCACACTCCTGACTTGTGCCTTGTAGATGTTGGAATGGCTTTGGGAAGTCAGGAGGTGAGTCACTCGCCGCAGAATACCCAGCCTCTGACCTGCTCTTGTAGCCACAGCATTTATGTGGTTGGTCCAGTTAAGTTTCTGGTCAATGGTGGTCCCCCCAGGATGTTGATGGTGGGGGATTCGGCGAAGGCAATGCCATTGAATGTCAAGGGGAGGTGGTTAGACCTCTTGTGTGTGATCTGCAGAATTGATTATTCCAATGCTCCCCTGACCGGCCTCCCAGCCTCCACCCCACGTAAACTTCAGCTCATCCAAATATGTCCTATGGCATACCAAGTCTTGCTTGCCTATCAGACCTGTCTTTGCTGATCTTCATTGGCTCCCGGTCCCCCAATGCATAGAATTTAAAAATTTGTGTTTAAATCCCTTCATGGCCACATCTCTGTAACCCCCTCTAACCGTGGCCCTATGAACGGCAGCTGTGCCTTCAGCTGGAATATGGGATTAGAGTAGACAGGGCTTGATGGCCGGCGCGGACACGATGGGCCGAAGGGCCTCTATCCGTGCTGTATAACTCTATGACTCTCTATGACACATAAGCCCCACACTCTGGAATTACCTTCCTAAACCCTTCCGCCCCTCCAACTTCTTCTCCTTTCAGACTTTCCCTCTTTGACCAAGCTTTTGGTCACCCCTCCTAATATCTCCTTCATTGGCTCAGCATCCATTTCTTTTCACTGTACACATCTGTGAAGTGCCTTGTAATGTTTTTTTTTGACATCCAGTGCCAAAAAGAGGTTTTACTTTGAGTGCCAAAGGTAGAAGGATGGCACTCAAAGTAAAAAACCTCTTTTTGGCACTGGCTGTCCAAGTTTCTACCAAATTAGTTTTGTTACGTGAACGCTTGAATCATTTCCCCCCGGCCCCCCCACCAAACTACGCAAGCTCCTGGGGGAACTTGAACAGCAGCAGAGACCTAAATTTTGTTGAATTGCATAAGCTGCTATTGGATTAGCTACCTGCTATGGCATCCTGCTAAATTTGTGGAGCTGGTTCTGAGAGTCTGCATGCTTGCGTGATGCCGCTATTTATGTCAGGACTTAGGCACAGAACCAGCTCTGCGTCAACTCCCAGGTCTGTATTGATCCTCCCACTGGTGTAGGTCAGGAACAATATGTATTTTTTTTAAAATGGAGCTCAACTGTATATAGCATTAAGTCATGTTTCTAAGGCACACCATGACATTAATACTGTAATAAACACCTACAATTATGTACAGTGGTTTTACTTTCCAAGTGTGCCTGATACCATTACAAGTGTACAGTTAAACAGGTATCATGTACACAATGCACCCGCCTCCTCATCCTCCGCCACTAACCATCATAATTTATATAGTGCCTTTAACATAAAACGTATCCTCAGGCGCTTCACAGCTGAACATTAGAATGGAAATGGATAATGAGCCAGGAAGAGAGAGATATGGGGATGTGACAGAAGAGATAGGTTTGGAGAATGTTTTTAAAGTGGAGAGCGAGAGAGAGAGAGTGAGAGAGCGCGAGAGATATGGGGAGGTTGACAAGCCTCGATTAAGAGAAGCAGCAGATTGCAAAATTAATCAAGGAAAACAACACATGGAAATGGTAGCACTCTATCAGACTCAATCAAGAAGATGCCTAAAGACGGGAACCCGACTTGCCAGATGTGCTAATGCAAAGAAACAGATATTTGGCATTAATATAAAGATAGAAAAGAAATTAGGGAGAAATACATTTGTTTTACTACCTGGGGAAAGGTGCTACAAAAGCTCGTGTGTTTGTGCAACAAAGCCACAGTGGAAATAGTCAGGTATGGAATTGACCAGCATTTATACTGGTGGCAGCTTTACCTTGGAACAAATGAAACTCATCAAAACAATGGATTTGGTTTTATCTGAATAGGAAGCAAACAGGAGGTGATTTGTTTTGTTGATTTACCTCCATTTGTTAAGGTACATTGCAACATAGTGGAAGAAAAAGACCTGACTGCAATAATAAAGAAAAGGAAAAAAAGCTGCATTTACAAAGTACCTATCATGGTCTCAGGAGTTCCCAGAACACTTCACAGCAAATTAATTACTTTTGAAATGTAGTCACTGTTGTAATGTGGGCAAGTGCAGCAGTCAGTTTGTGCACAGCAAGGTTCCACAAACAGCAATGAGATGAATGACCAGTTAAATGTTTCGATGGTGTTGCTTGAGCGATGAATGGTGGCAGGGACATTGGGAGAACTCCTTCCTCTTCTTTGAAAAAGTGCCATGGCATGTTTGATGCCCACCCAAAAAGGCCACCAGGGCCTCGGTTTAAATTCTCAGCTGAATGACAGAATCGCTGATGATGCAGCGCTTCGGTACTGCACTGAAATCTCAGCCTAGAATCTGTGCACAAGTCCTGGAGTGGGGCTTGAATCCACAACCTTACGACTCAAGAGTGCTACCACAGCCAAGCTGGCACTTAAAAAATTATAATTTAACAAAAGAAAAAAAGACAGCTTGGTCTATCATGGATTCTACCCAATTTATTTACAATTCTATTCCATTTATGTAATCTCCTGAGGCATTGCCGTACCATAGGTGAAACTCTTAACATTTTCCCTGGCCTGCAAGGTAATCGAGCAAAACTCCAGATGACATTTTCATGGTCCCAGACGTGCAAGAGCAGGGTGTTCCGCAGAGAATCCAATCACCTGCATCTAACCTCATCATCTCCAGTCCTGTTTTTAGCTAGTGGGTATCCAGCTTTTAAAAGCAGTTAAGTTGAAACATCATCAATTGCTTCTGATGATGTTCTTTTCCACAATTTTTGAACTGGCATCCCCAAGGTCAATTGATTTTGGGTCTATTATTGGATACTCTGTATTTGCTACCGTACCAGCATGTTATTCCTGCTGCTGTCTACTAATAAATAACTTTCTTCTGCAGTGTCTTTTGCGATTAGGAGGTTCCCATTAATGTGTTATTGCAGGGGACATTGAGAGTCTACCAATACTTGCGGGATCTCTCTATACACAAATTTGAAAATCACAGCTTTCTTTCAATTCTTTTTAGTTCATGGGGGCGTGTTAAATGGGGAGAAAAACATACTGCACTATTAGTCCCCTGTTTTCACCCAGGAGAAGGTTAAGGAGAGAGTCAATAAAGGTGTTCAAAATAATAGAGAGTAGCAGAAGGATTGGTAACCAGAAGACACAGATTTAAGGTAATTGGCAAAAGAGCCAGAGGTGAGATGAGAAGTGAAGTTTTTTTTAACGCCACAAGTTATTATGCTCTGGAATGCACTGCCTGAAAGGGTGGTGGAAGCAAAAGCAGATTCAATATGACTTTCAAAAGGGAATTAGATAAATACTTGACAGGGAGAAAATTACAGGGCAATGGGAAAAGAGCTGGGGAGTGGGACTAATTGGATAGCTCTATCAAAAGAGTTGGCACAGACACAATGGGCCAAATGGCCTCCTTCTGTGCTATAAAGGTTCTATCTCTGTACAATCTCACTCAGCAGCGACCTGCAGGTCCCAGCTGTAGATTTCTCAACATCTCCCAGAAATGTTCCTCTGTAATCATCCAGTCACATCACAAGAGGGTGTGCTGCGATTAGCACCAGAAAAAAAATTGCAGAAGTGCTCACCTCAAGCAGCTTTTCATTCAACAAAAAAGGGCCCTTGAACAGACTATAATCTTGAATACCATGCACCTTTGGAGTTAGTTAGTTGGGTAGAAGTGATGTGCAACCAAAAAAGATTCAGAAGCAACAAGAACAGTGCCACAGGTTCGTTGGTCTGTGTAATTTTCCAACCTTGGCTGAGAGAAGCAGCATCATCTCTTTTTCCTTCTTCTGCCACCCTCCAACTATTGCAAAATGCTCCATCTAGTGGCCTAGCTCAGAATGGACAAAATGCCAAACTAACACTGGCAGATTTGGGTGACAAGCAGCCCTGCAACACAATCTCACACATATTAACTTGGATGACTAGGAAAAGTTAATCAACAGCTTCAAAAAGTTGACAGCCACCCAGAAAACTGGCATCTTAAACAACAACCACCCCCCATCCCACCCCCGCAAACAACTCTGAATATATGGCACTAGTTACAAGGTATATTTGAGCAATGGGCATGGGCTTGTCATAATGTATGCTGCTGATATACCCAATGCTCATGGATTAAAAAAAATCTAAACTACACAAAGGCATATGTGGCGGATTTAAAATTACTGAAGGGGATTGAGTGCTGATTGCGTGAGATTTATTTTCTTGGCCATCTGACTAGATGTTTCCTGGGTGACATCACACTACTTGATGCATTTTGGAGCCCACCTGTAATTCTGCCTTTCAAACCAGATATTTTACATGATATTTTAAATGACACAAAAATAAAAAGTAGTTGTATGGACTTCAATTCAGCTTTACAATGTCCCGTTCCATTCATTGGGAACCATAGATCCATCAGGTTAATTTGTGAACTGAAAACTTTTACAACACGCACCTATGAGAATCCCAACGGCCGGTGCATTCTACATTCACAAGACAGAAGTGTCTCGCTACCCCAACAGTCCCTATTCCAGACCTCAACGTTGATGGGAGTTTACCTCAATTGAGAACATGCCAATTGCCCTATTTTAAATAAACACAGATAAGGGTGAGTCAAAATCATCAAAACAAAACCTTGGAACCGAATTCTGTTGAATGGTCACATCAAAACATTAATTTGTCTTTTTTTTCTCTTTTGTATCAATCTGTTGTGCATTTCAAACATTTTCTGTATTTGAAATCTTAAAACACACAGAGCTAGAAAACACCATTGCCGATAAGAACCAACAAAAGCTTAACATAAATTCCCTCTGTTTGATATTTCAATGGAGGCATTAATCTACTTAAAAAGGCTAACATCTCTGTTAAAATACCTCATTTGCCCATTATTGCTTACAGTAATTTGTAGCTTAATTGTTCTTTTGACCATGCAAAAAAAAGATTTATTTTCATACTGTGAATAAATTGGATGTGGTGATCAACAAAAAAAAATGAAATGTATGAACACGTGTTTGCGGAAACAGGTACAGGGAACTGCATTTTGTGCTCTCAGGTGGACCTGACTAACTGCCTCCAGTATGAGGGTTCTTACTAATAACCAATCTCATTCCTGGCATTTCCTCTTGCACGTTGGCCCTCCGATACAGAGATTGCACATTCTCTTTCCCAGTTATCGCACAGAACCTCCACCTACGTGAAAATGGAAAACAACTTTCAAGGTTACAGAACATAACCGGGCATTGCACTCATGCACAAACAGGCCAACTGGTCTGCTTCACATCACAGTAGTGTTAAAGGTATTGAGCAAAAGCCCAAACTGTATCTCATGATCAACACAAAAGTCAGCTTCCACAGTAAAGCTGTACTTCAGATGAACTGATGCTTGATCTTACGTGTGAAATATCTGGATCAGCACTACACAGGATGAAAACTGAAGTCTACCACTATTGGGATACGGACCAAAATAAATACAACCTACTGGCCATATGCTCCCCAAAACATGTAGCTCAGGTTAAAAACTGTGAATACATTAACTGAGAAGTAAGATCATACAGAAGTAAGGCTAGATCAGAGGATTAGATAGAAACATGTTACTTAACTTTGAATTTTTTTTATTCGTTCATGGGATGTGGGCATCACTGGCAAGGCCAGCATTTATTGCCCATCCCCAATTGCCCTTGAGAAGGTGGTGGTGAGCTGCCTCTTGAACCACTACAGTCCGTATGGTGAAGGTTCTCCCATAAGCTATTATGTAGGGAGTGCCAGGATTTTGACCCAGCGATCATGAAGGAACGGTGATATATTTCCAAGTCAGGATGGTGTGTGACTTGGAGGGGAACGTGCAGGTGGTGTTGTTCCCATGCACCTGCTGCCCTTGTCCTTCTAGGTGGTAGAGGTCACAGGTTTGGGAGGTGCTGTCGAAGAAGCCTTGGCGAGTTGCTGCAGTGCATCCTGTGGATGGTACACATTGCAGCCACAGTGCGCCAGTGGCAGAGGGGGTGAATGTTTAAGGTGGTGGATGGGGTGTCAATCAAGCAGGTTGCTTTGTCCTGGATGGTGTTGAGCTTCCTGAGTGCTATTGGAGCTGCACTCAAGCAGGCAAGTGGGAGAGTATTCCATCACACTCCTGACTTGTGCCTTGTAGATGGTGGAAAGGCTTTGGGGAGTCAGGAGGTGAGTCACTTGCCACAGAATACCCAACCTCTGACCTGCTCTTGTTGCCATAGTATTTATGTGACTGGTCCAGTTAAGTTTCTGGTCAATGGTGACCCTCATTAAGTATTGCTTTATCAGTTTCTGAGCCTAACATCATCAGTCATTTCAAGATTCTTGGGAGTCCATTTATCAGAATTTTTATAACCGTGTTTCTTCAGTGTCCATGGGACTCCCCCAGCATGGAGCTAAACGGTGAAATCACAAGAACTGAAGTAATCACACAGTAACTATTATATTTATTTCCGGTCAATGCTCCCCCTGGAGACTGAACTGTTGAACAAAAATCAGAACAAAGATACAATAGCAAGAGATGGCTTACATACCACGTTGAGTGATAGCAATGCACCAGATTTAACCAGGAGATGCTAATTCTGTCACATGGTGCACTCGACTATTTTATGAAAAACAAAGTTTAGTTTTTGATGACTCCTCCAGCACTTCATTATTAAACCCAGTTTGTGCATTCTCTTCTTCACAAAGACAACCTCTCAGATACAATTTTTAATCTGATAGATCCTCAGCTCCATGATCATAGTATATGGTAGTAGAGTTTAAAATATGACAATCTTGGTGCAATTTAATAAATTAAGGAAAACTCGTCACTACTTGCCATATTTTACTTACAAACCCTGGCACTTCTACAAGTGCGGTGACGGGAAGGTTCAAAGTCCGGAATGCATTCATGCCAGGGAACATTCTCAACATCTCAAAAAATGGCCTGGGCATGCCACAGAATGTTTTACTGAAGAAATTGAAAAGTTTTTAAAAGCAGCATTTTATCACCTTGTTATGTATAAACTTGGAGGGACAAAATAAAACACACCTGTAAACTATTAGCTCATTTTAAAACTCTTCTGCTTAAAGCTCAGTGCAATCATTTCTGATCACACTGTACCATTTTTGATTTCAAAATGTCATTATATCCTAGGACGACTGAAGTGATCGACACTGCCCTGACAAGTCTATAGAAACGTATTCCTTTCAGATCAGGAAGCAAGTTTCTTCAGTTTAATAAAAAGCCTAAGTCTGAATTTCCGTTTGGCACTCTCATTCCACAGATTCCCCAAGTCTTTACTTGCACTTGGCACATTTATCTAGGTCAGCATAACTTCCCCTTCAATTGTTTCCATGGCTACTGCCTTATAAATGTTGGGATGCAGGCCAAGAAACAATTTTTACTGACTATTTTTCCTGTTATCCATTGCACCCAATATAGATGGAGTACAGCTAGCAGCTATAAGAGACCTTTAAAGGTTTTAAAACATACTTTAATTCTTTGAATACAGTCTGCCTGTTAGATATCAAAATGTACCTTCTATCATATCTGCACAAAATGACCAAATATCCAACACTAAGTTTTTGTGCACAATTCTTAACAGGACAAGTTTCTGAACTTGTTGAGAGTTTCAGGAAAAGCTAGGTGAGCTTTCTGCTGAGCCAGGGTTTGGTGGGGGGTGGGGAGTCGGGGGGGGGGGGGCGGGCAGAAGCAGGCAGAAGACAAAATAAGGTGGTCAGAGGGCACTTCTGTACTTTCTGGTTTGGGATGCAAGTCCTAGGACACAACTAAGTAATATGGAATCACAGGACATTAATTCCTAATTCTCTCTGAACAACCTGAACAGCAACTCACCTTGAACCTTGTCTCCCCTTCCTTTAACCCTGCCCATAGAGCACAGTTCTTCAGCTAATCTGCCCTCCTTAAAGTATCTCAACAGCTTGACCAAAGAGCAACACAATGTGAGAACGATACACCTGAACTTATGTTCCGCCACACCTTGGTATAATATATTGGAGCACTACCCCATCATCCAGCTAAAAGTCCAGTTTAAATACAGGAAAATTGAAAAGTTGTCCTCAAATAAACCATCAATGAGACTATACATAAAACAGAATCCTATTGGCTCATTATCTTCATTTCTTTACAGTTTGTACACCTTGTACAATCATGTCACATCTATGTTTCATAATGATATGTTGAAAGTTATGCCCGAGATGATTTGTCCCAAAGAGACAATCTCTTTTGTAAAGGTACAAAGTGCATTGACTCTAAAACAAATGACAAAGAGCACATTCAAGCAGAATGCAGAACAATTTTTTGAAACTTACAATTTTTCTGTACTAACAATCTTCTTTCCAACCCCTCCAACCCATTGGTCAGGAGATTTCTCAGTTCTGGAACCAGATTTGAATTCATTGCTCACATCAATGCACAGTCCGACAGCACCATCTAGTGGGCATTCTATGGCACTTTGTCTGACACTTCTGAACGAAAGATGAAAAAGCAAATGCTTTGCAGTTCGAAAATCCGCCAAAATAGTTAAGTTTGCAAATGGTGCTGAATTCGTAATCTAATGCTGGTAAATAACCATGCCCCCACTCTAGCACTTCAATATTACACATGCTTCAGTTACTAGTTCCCCCCCTCCCCGCCTCCGACCTGTTCAGTTCCAAATCTCACTTGTACTGTTGGGTTTTTTCGGTAGGAAGGAGGGTCAAAGTGGTGCTGAACAAAGGCCATTTCCTTTGCTACAGGGATGTCGGCTCAAGACAATTTCATACATCTTCCACCTGTGACTTCAGAAGGGCCTAGAAGTAAGTCGCCTGCCAACCTGGTAAGCTAGGTAAAAGAGTGCCTCAAGATGTGATGAAGGACAAGGGAAAAAAATACAAAGCAGCTTACAAAAATATGTACTTATTTGGAACGGAGCTCAGTAAAACCTAGTATGCCAAACTTTTAAAAACTGAAATATTACAGTAAATAGTCTGACATCATCCTCAAATTGATACTTGCATCACTATAGAACCCAACTCGAGTGTTAAATTTATACTGTCCAACTCCAATTGTCTCAGTGTAAGAAAAAACTGAATTCAACGTGGATGAATCTAACACAAACATGTTCTCAGACTTGCATACTTGTTATCATACTTACTGTCCCTCTGTTTCTTGGAATACAACTTCCTGCTTGTGCCAAACTATGTGGATTTCATTCACAGTGTACAAACACAATCCAGATTTTTTTTTCTAAATATAATGAGAAATACCAAAATACAAAGGAAATAAAGTCTACTGTTACATAATTTCACCAAATAGATGCTAAATTGCCATGTTAGAAGCCAGTGTTCTTGACATATTGTTCCCAACCACTACTTGGCCACCATCCAGTTGCTCAGGGAATATGCTTCACCCCTAACTTTCTGAATCTCTCCCGAGCCCTCTTCTTGAGAATAGATTAATAGCCTTACACAAATGCTTGTACTTATTTTCACTTAAGCTGTCCAACTGCAGTTTTAAATTACTTTTTGTTCTTGTCACTCTCCTTTACTGATATAATTTCCCTAACTATCTTATATCACATTCATTCAAACACTGAATCTGCTTTATTGAAGCATCTATTCATTGTATATGATGCATTGTTTAGTTGTACAAATGTTAACCACTGTAGATAAATGACAAAGTGCATTAAAGAGGATACTGTTAAAAATGATTGTTTTTCTGGTTTTATGACTGAAACATTGATTAATTCTATAAAGCAGTATATTTATAACATATATAATCACTGGTGGTGATGCAGTATTTATCGACAACTATTTTAATTATAACTGATAGTTAAGTTATGCAGTACATTGGGAACAAGATGAGATAACCTTCATCTACCCATTTTTTCAGATGGGGCATTCAAATCTGCAGCAACCATACAACAATCCTTCTTAAAGAAAAGGCACATAGAATCAATTGTATTTCTTAGTCACCATTCCTTGTTTTTAATCTGCACCTAAATGATGGCTTTCAACATCTAATATCACTATTGCATCTAACCCTGGTTGGATATAACTGCATTCAAACTCACAATAGGCTTAGCTGTGCTTAGCTATGAGTGACTGAAAACAGATTAAAGCATTTAAGCAACCAAATGCAGAAGAGATGAGTTCTCATTGGCCACTGTTACTTTTTAATAAAGAAAGCAGGTTCTTACCTTTCGACAGCGAGGGTTGGGACAGCTGAACATATTAATATCTTTGTCCAGTAGTGCTGGGAAGTTGCAGAATGGGCACCTGGAACAAGCAAAGTGACAGAAAATAATTTAAACAATACAGTACATGCAAATACTCTTCATATATGTTCCTCCAATTACCTGGTTAGTAAGGGTAATGTCTAATGTAGCACTAAGCCACCAGAAGGTCCCAGATGCAATTCCTGATTTGTGCTGTTAGCTCATCTTAGACAGAACAACAGTTAGGGCAATAAAATTGGATCCAGCATGCCTGAGCGATGGAGGGATAAAGACACATCAGCGAGGGTGCCCACTGATATTCCTGCTGGAAATTGTGTGCATGTGTGGAGATCAAGTGAGGCAGGATCAAGCTTACATATTACATAGAATGTACAGCACAGAAACAGGCCATTCGGCCCAACTGGTTTATGCTGTTGTTTATGCTCCACACAAGCCTCTTCCCACCCCTCTTCATCTCACCTTATAAGCAGAACTGTCTATTCCCTACTTCCTTATGTGTTGATCTCGCTTCCCCTTCAATGCAACTATGCTAGCTGTAATGCACTCCGTGATTTGATAGATAATCACTGTGTTAGGCTCACACATAATAAATGGGCTCTTAGGCAAGACAACAGAAGAACGTATGCACCCATGGAATCATACCCCAGTAAGAGTCAGCATCTTCAGGAGACAAGGGAGAAAAATACTCCTCACATATTTTAGTTTGTGATACAACGGAATAAAGTTTTTAATCGCCATTTAATTTGAAGTTTGGTTTCTTCTTCCAACTCTCTAAACTGTTAATACTATGACAATATGAATGACTAGAGATCATTTTGCATCACACTAATCAATATATGCAGGTGGACAATGCCACTGACAACAAATTCATCCAAATACGAAGCTGGCCAAACGGTAATACCAGTAACACACTCAAGAGACATTAAAGAACATCAGTACAATTAAAATAAAATTCTAAATAAAGGTAACCCAGTAGCACGTGTGGCTGAACACTCAAGTTCAAGTCTCAGCAGTATTTGCGACTCAAACCTGCTTGTTTTGGTGGGACAAATGTTGTCAGCTCTCAGTCAGACCACCAGATGGAGCACCGCATTGAACCAATGTATTGCACCTTGCAGTAGAGATTGACAATGTATTGCCCAGCTTTCCCGTTCTCTGTCTCCCCCTGGTGCACCATCAAATAGCATTAATCATCAAAGTCATGGAAAGTGTAGGAAATAAAATATTGAAAAAGGCAAAGGAGAAAAGTTAGGATTTTAAATTATGATGACTAAATAGTTCATTTTATATAAAGGAAAAGGTGAGAATTTGCCTTATGTCCCAAAGCGCTTTACAACCAATTTTTACTGTTGTTAAGTAGGCAGCCATGACCGCCAATTTGTGCACAGCGAAGTCCCAGACAGCAAATGAATGAAGGACCACACAAGTTGTTTCTGGTCGTGTTGGTTGAGGGGGAAATGTTTGCCAGCTGAACTCAGTGATCTTCTTGGAATAGTGCCATGGGATCTTTTACATCCATCTGAGCAGGCAGACCAGGGATTTGGGAGAGGAGTGGTGGAAGGGGAGGGAGGGGGAGGGAGATAGGATTCATGTCCAAAATAAGACTCTGAACCTTCCATATTGAACTTATGCCACTATCAGGAAGACACATGTCCTATCCTGTACGGAGCAGTATTAGCAAGAAGAATGCCAACCCACACTCAGGTTAACAGACGCTGTTTGGAGACAAATCTGCTGGACTTAGCATTCAATTGAGAAAATTCAACCCGAGGGGCTAGAAAATAGCAGCTTTCTGTGAGGATAAACAGAGGATATCCCCTCTCGGGAAGAGAGGCAATCTGTGGATCTTTTAAAATAAACTTGGGGGTGGAAGGGGGAAAGAGAACAAACTTTAAACAGGTAACCTGTTCATAAGATTCTTTCAATGCCACTTTTCAACTAGCACCCGTATAATTTACAGACCAGGGAAGATTTTGAAGATATATTGACTTTTGGGTTCAGATGATTTATAAATCACAAATTGGCGGTCATGGCTGCCTACTTAACAACAGTGACTGTACTTAAAAAATTGGTTGTAAAGCGCTTTGGGACATAAGGCAAATTCTCATCTTTTCCTTTATATAAAATGAACTATTTAGTCATCATAATTTAAAATCCTAACTTTCCTCCTTTCCCTTTATGTCATGAACTTAACATCCTGGGTTGGGGGTGGGGGGATAAAAAGAGGGCGAGGAGGCTTTTTGTTCTTAATAGCGAGCCAAGGATCCTGCTGGAAAGTGCATAGGTGAACACTGTGATCAAACAGTATGCAACTCAGGAAAGATATATTGGCCTTGGAGGGAGTGCAGCGCAGATTCACCAGAACGATACTGTGGCTAAAAGGGTTACATTATGAGGACAGGTTGCATAGACTAGGCTTGTATTCCCTTGAGTATAAATGATTGTGGAGTAATCCAATTGAGATGTTTAAGATGATTAAAGGATTTAAACAGGTAGATAAGAGAGAAACTATTTCCTCTGGTGGGAGAGTCCAGAACAAGGGGGCATAATCTTAACATTAGAGCTAGGTCCCTCAGGGGTGATGTCAGGAAGCACTTCCTCACACAAAGGGTTGTGAAAATCTGGAACTCTTTCCACCCCCCCCCCCAAAAAAAATTGTTGAGGCTGGGGGTCAATTGTAAATTTCAAAACTGAGATTGATAGATTTTTGTTAGGCAAGGGTGTTAAGGGTTACAGGACCAGGGCGGGTAGATGGAGTTAAGATACTGATCAGCCATGATCTAACTGAATGGTGGAACAGGCTGAGGGGCTGAATGACCTACTCCTGTTCCGAAACTTATACATGAAGAATCATTTTTTGGGCAAGGTAGCAGAAGGTGGTCACTGCCTGTGAAACTATATTTCAGCAGGAATTATGGTCTCTAGGTGAGCACGAGAAAAAAAAATGTTTGTACGGGACATTCATCTGTGATGGATGCACTAACATAATTTGTATAATTTATTATTCAGCTGATGTAGTTAGTTATTTCTTTCTTATACTCCCCACCAAACTTGAACTACTTGAGTGAAAAGGCTGCACTCTAATCTCTGGGTTCAGATAACGTCTGGAGCTAGATTTTGGGTCCCCTAAAATTAAATCAAAACCAGAACAGCATGACAACCCGTGGTACTATTCAAAGAAGAGCATGGAGTTAAGCTGGTGTTTTGGCAAACACTTTGGTGCTTAAGCTAGACCTTTAGGTTTATACCACAAATACAAAAGCAGCTGCAATTACATCTAAACATTCAGCACCAAAACAAAAAACACTGATAATAAATGGTAAAACTTCATATATTATTTCTGCTAGAACTCTCTCCGAGATCACAGTTCTCTGTGGAACTTTGTCCTGCATATGTAGAAACAACAACTTACATTTATATAGCGCTTTTAAAGTAGTAAAACGTCCCAAGGCGCTGCCTAGGAGCATCATTAGATAAAATTTATCAAGTCTTCCTCGATTATTGTTTTGAGACTTCCATTCTTTTCTCGTCTGAATAATCATTAATAAGAAATAGTCCATGCAGATTATGCTATTCTTTCAATAAAATGAAACAATGTCATGACATCACACAGGTATACGACCGATCTAATAACTGCTGAGCATACTATAGGTAATTATCAGTCTCAGGATGCAACTCATAACAGTGTCTCATGAGCTAGACGCTGGTCCATCACTGATACAGGCCTGTTTAATTAAAAAGTGCAGAAAACGTGTGTCAGATACCAACCGTACAAGTTCATCAGCACAGGCTGTAGCAATCGCCTCCTCTGCTTGACGTTCATAGTATTTGCATAGTATGTTCTCTGGCAATACCTTTTCCAGTTCACCATTGAGGAACGTGCAGGTACAGCAGCTATCCATACAGCTCAGCTGGGACTGAAAATAAAACGAAAAACAGACATGATGATCCATTGTAAAGCACGTCAGATCCACTATTGGGTTACTAAATATTGATCACCAAACATTTTTGGTTACCAAAAATTGTATTTACTTGTCACCTACATCAATTAAGCAGAGAACTTTTAAAAGGGAGTTGTAAAAAAATCTTAAATGATTAAATGTAATAATGAATTATCTTCAATTATTTCATTCCCAGTGCAAATTTGAAAGCCACAAAAATTACAACTCAGAAAACTACTCACTGTTACCCAAATCCCAGCTTGTTTATATTTCTCTCTCATTCTATTCTCAGTTCTCCTTTCTCTCTTAAAAATGGTCTTAAACCATTTCACCCCATGTGCTTCACCCCATTCTGCATCTCAGATTCTCGCCTAGCTTGGTCTTGGCACTCCATTTAATGAAACACTCATGGTGATCTTCATTGTAGTTTCCCCCATACCACTTCTTTGTGTTAAATGTCTCTGCTCCCATCCGGAAAGTATTAACTTCATCCTGGGATACACTCCCATCGGCACTGAGCCACACTCTGATATCTCAAGCAACTGGCCTTTGTTCATGTTTGAGTCTAGATAGTGAATGTTGACTGGCTATTCAATCTTACTCTTTGATCACCCAAATTCTTTACAGACAAACTTTTTAAATTGGGATTGCTGGATAGTGATCTGGAGTATTACCTAACTGTCTTTTTCTTTCTCTACCCCTGCATCGGGTGGGGGGGGCGGGGGGAGGTGAACTTTAGCACCCCTTCCATTATATTCCAGCCTTTCAAATACAAGCATCAACATTTTTAATCTGTTCATTATCTCAATCAGTAACTTGCCCTTGTGCCCTCTCCCTCTACAATGTACCATGCCCACCCAATACTCATCCAAACCATGTTCCTCTATTACCAAAACAGAGGTGTTAATTGCCATGGCATAGGATCATTTCCCCCACTGAAGAGCTTGAATTAACCCATGGTTTCCCCTTCCTCTAATA
The DNA here is from genome assembly GCF_035084215.1 of Heptranchias perlo. NCBI lineage: Eukaryota > Metazoa > Chordata > Chondrichthyes > Hexanchiformes > Hexanchidae > Heptranchias > Heptranchias perlo. The sequence goes on from NC_090346.1 coordinate 7,274,073, forward strand.
TACAATATTTCAACTAGCCAATGACACAATATGTAGTACAATGGTGAGTAATCATTTAGCACAGAATAAACAAACATTTGGACCTGTAGTTATGCCGTTTACTTCAAAATCTGGTACAGTTGGTACTATGAAATAACTAGAATTACGTAAAATCACAAAATAGTAGATTACTCAGATCAAGCCCTTTTTATTCCAGGTACACGTGTGAATCTTGGGGGCATAAGCCTCCAGTTTTTAAAAGGACACTTCATTCTATACAGGCTTGAGTCCTTACTTTGCCAGCTCCAAACACTGCCTCCTGTGCATACTTCACGAGGCATTCTTTACAGAAGAGGTGACCATCACTGCACTGTGTCAACTCCTCAAAGGCAAATTCTCCATAACAGCAGCCGCATTCAATCAGCTGTCCATCCTGTAACAGCAACAGTGAACTTATTGCAAATTATTTTTATTCACGTGCTATACAATATACTCCTGACAATCTGAAGTTTTTTTCTTAAAATGTTAAATAAATTCAAGTAATCCAGTAATTTAAATTGGGCAACTGGAAAAAAAGTGCTGGAGGATTTTGTAAGCATATTTTGAATTATCCAGTAATTTCAATTAAGCAACCCTGAATTATTATGAATAGACTGCGGTGATGAGGGATGGAAATTCTACAAAACAACATTTTTTCTGATTTGCAGTATTTCCACTGACCGCACTAATCGCTCTGGTGTGCTGTTGATCACACTCAAGGCACAGTTCTGTCAATATATCTAAACTCCAGTCTTAAAATAATCATCCCCACACCACAAAACACACACAGCCTCTCTACATCTCATGGCCTTCATGAGCACAATTACTAAATCACTTTCAGAGTATAGAATCCAAGGGTGTTTTGGAAGCTGCATTTAAGATTCCACCACAAGCAGCCTTGTCTGGACCAGACAGAAATGCTACAATCAATTTTACTTTGGACATTCAAATGGAGAAGAGTGTGACCTAGATTGAAGTAGAAAAAAAGTGGTGCAATACAATGCACTTATTTTTTTGAAGAGGCACGCTTTATCTATTGATGCTGGTGGGCAGGGAGGGGCGGGGGGGGGGGGGGGGAAGGAGACACAACTGGATTATGAAAGAGATGAATGCTTGGGAAACCAACAGATGACAATAGGAAAATATTGCACTTCAACTCAGAACAACAGAACAGCTACAGAACTACAGCTCTCCTCCAAGGACAAAAGTTAAATGAAATTTGCACTTGAAAAAAAAACTGCCATGCAAGAAACTGGAACACCTTAAATTTTTAGATAGGCTTGTGTTTTATAAATGCACATAGTATATTATTGATTCCATTTTCTCCTGCTGGAATCAGATGTCATCATTTAAAGAATGTACTCCAGGCACTCAAGTCTCTTAATTGACTAGACATAGCGTGCAAATCATTCAGAAAGCAGTTTAAGTATAAGAAAAAGCACAAAATGTATAAATGCCATTTTAAATTGAAGATAAAAATCCAAAAGGTGCAAAATTTTGAACAGAAAATGCTAGAAATACACAACAGGTCCATCAGCATCTGAAAAGAGAATAAACAGATTTACATTTTGGGTCAAGACTCTGTGTCAGAACTGGATGGAGAAGATAGCAGAGCCTCTTTATCGAACTGGCATAGAAGAGAAGAACATAGTCTTGCTGTTCTCCTCTCTCTGATTTATTCAGTTCGATATATAAAAAAATACTTGCCTTTCTAGTTCTGACCACCTGAAACATTAACTTATTATCTCTCTTTTCAAATATCTTGTGTGTTCGCAGCATTTTTCAGTTTTTATTTTAGGCAAAAATTCAACAAGTTAGCACTTAATTACAGCATTTCAAGATTCAATCATGTTCTTGGATGATTCTTAGCATGCCTACTTTTAAAGTGGAATCCAAAAGGCAGAACAAATCACATGTGTTAAAAAATCTGATGCATCAGTGCTTTAAAATGCATGAATGGAACATTCAGATGGTTCTCAGCATGCCCTTTTGAAAGCACATAAGTTCATTTATAAATGATTTATGAAGCTTGGTGATGCTCTAAAGTTGGAGATTACAAACTAATATACTTGCTTGAAGTGTTGTAAAACTTGTGCTTACCTTCTGATATTGTTCTTCATTCATTTGCATAGCAAATTGAAAATCTGCATACTGCAACAGAAATAGTGTTCTAAGTATGGCTCCAACAGTTAATTGCAAACCATCAAACTTTTCAATTTTCTCTGTCTGCTGTGCTCCCCCCTTACCCTTCTCCTCCACCAGAGGCACTGACTCCTTGTTGAGGTATGGTGCTTGGTAACCTCCAGTATATCAGCCACTTATTTATGTCTGAAGCTGGGCAGTCAACTACAAAGGCAGCATTTCAGAGCCAATCTTATCTTCACATGGGCACTTGTAACAGGGATCGCTGGACAGCAATCAGGAACGGGAACTCTATCCAATTTTCCCTTCCCTAAACTTGGGACAATGAGACAAGTTGTAATACCCCTACGACTGCCCTGGCTGAGATCAGCAAACTCAGCAGCAATAGGGGATTGAACCTAGGACCTTTCTGTACTCTATGACTCAGTTCCTCACTGCTGAAATTCACTGAGCCATCAAGGCGTTTCCAGGTTACGTTTTTTTTCTTAGTTTTCTCTCCAGTTTGCTTCCGTTTCAAAATTATTGACTCCTTAGAAAATTCATGGTGCATGTGTGACAAATGAAACTTTAAACATTCCAAATTACTTTATATTGTAATTTTTCAAAATACTTATACCATTTCTTTTATTTATATTTATCCTCAAAATACAACAATTGCTCACATAAACAGATAGCAAGTTCTGGGAGGACTGTACGTTATTCAAGTTTGGTGGGAGGTTCTGAACCAAAGCCCTGAATTTAAAATGCTTGGCCAAAATGTTCTGTTTAAATACACTAAGTACTGTTGCAGATATTTTTGATGAAAAGATGCAAATAATATAATATTAAATTCAAGTTTTATATATTTCTTGGTCTTCACTATAAAAAGTCACATCTTAAACTGATGAACAGCAAAGGTAAATAGCTACTACTCTATATTACTTGGGGAGATTTTATTTATACAAATGTGGGAAGTGAGGCAACAAATTAATTTCTCTACTTATGAAAATACTTATTATCCAGACACTATTCAAAAATACTTACTTCACCATCTCTGGGAAGATCTCTTATAAGCTCCTTCCCAAATCTTTCAATAGATATGTGCACCTCCTCTACTTTCATATCCAATGACGTCCCCCCTAACCCCACCCCACCCCCGAAGGCAACATGCAACCTCAAACTCACCGTGTGCAAAGCCACTCAAATTTATATATTTAAAATGTAGGCCAAAACATATATTCAAAAGTAAAACATGAAAAAGAGAATGGAATGGGTGAGGGGGTGGGGAAAGAGTGAAAAGGGAAATAGAATGAGGAAAAACTGAACCAAAAAGGATCAATTGAACGATGAGGATCAATTGACTATGAAAGGCATCAGAACCAAGCCCATCTGTTCTCACCGAATGTTCTACCAAGGTCAATTGCACCACCCCAACCAACACTCCGGTTGGCATCGCACTGATCAGGGATTGTACCTGGCACCATTGCGGTCTGTATTGGACAGCGCCATGCTGCAAGTAAAAAAGTGTACAAGAATGCAACTGTATGTGGATCATACTATGAAAGATGTTGCAGTTTGAGTCTGAAATATGGTCCTAAACAAAACTGTACTGGTGTGAAACACTTGCGTTTCATATTGGATTTTCTTTACAAAAAAATAAACAGGTGAAGGCTCTCTTCCATCTGACAAGATCAGACGGTTGCCCTCTCCCCATAAATAATACAATGCGGACCAAGGTTTTGTGTCTGGGCATTAGATACAGGAGAAAACAAAGCCCTGTCACAAAATATTTATACTAGATCACTTGAGATGAACTTTCAAAACAGCAATCAGGGACTTTCAGTTCAGTGGAGCCCCCCCAGTTTGTACTCTCCTTCTGAACATTTCCTTTACCTCTTCCATCTCTTTCATCTTCTGATGGAAGAATTCCAGTTCTTGTCGCACGAGTGGATGAAGGCCGTCCTGGTCATACGATCTCCAGTGTCGTCTTTTGTTTTCTAGAAAGCGCATCTGTCTCTCTATTTTAAAGGCACCTGAGAAAGTAGATTGTCTAGCTAGAATGAGAGGCTTCCAACTTCTAATCCTTTTAGTGCAAAAATGATTATATATGTATAGTTGGAAAATCCTGTACATAAATCGTTTTTGGTTTTTAAAATTCTTTTATTTTTAGCAGACAGCTAACACTGCACATTTAAATAACTTCCAGTGAATGAGGCATACAAAATTAATGTTTAAGACTGTATTAAAATACTTTAAAAACTTCAGTAGAGTTATCGAGACATTGTGGTAACACTATCTGGCCTCCATTATAATTGTGTTCTTGGAAGAATTTATCTGTTCCCAATGAGTGGGATTAATACTGAATACACAGTTGCACATGAGTTGCCAAGCACAATAAAAGGACACACTCCCATATCTTAACAGACAGTTTTCCCAGACTATTCAGAGAAAGTGTTACCTTCACTTTGCAACACAAGAATCATTATGACAGCCCCCACAAGGAAGAGCAAAGATGTAAATAGTTTGGGATTACTCATGTTGTTCTTCAATGTGACTGCCAAAGTTCCATTCGGAACAATCTCAGTGACAGGCCATCTATGAATGTTACAATTTTTACAAATGTACAAACAGTACTAGGGGATGTTAATGCTTTATTATAATAAACATACAAGACATTCCAAGTGTTCTGTGTAATACATGGAGTACATTAATGTCCACCCCCAGTACTCTGCATGCTTGTGTCAATTAAATGAGAGTTGGGGTTCTTCTTCTGAATTACTGAAATGACTTACAAATAGAATTGGGGCCTACCCCATTCACTTAAATATGACAACGAGCACTTAAAAATTATGGCCAAATTAGATTTTACTATTTCAAGCTACATTAATCCAAACTGTCAGGACTTACAGCATTGGTACTCCATACAGTAGCAGCTTTCATTCCTTACCTTGTTCAAATTTGAAACTAATTGAATTAGATGAGTTCATTTCTTTCCGTCTGCTCTTTTTCTGACTGGATTGTGGTGAGTTTTCCTGCCACTGCTTAATAGCATCTGATAAGGCCTACAAAACAATCAGCAGGAACAAAGCTAAACCAACAGCCACTGTACACTGATCACAGAGCAAAATCAGCTGGTCTTCAGATTTCTCATTCGAAAACTAAAGAGTTAATAAATAAATCACAAACAAAAAGCAAAAAGATCCTTATGCTACTGCTAACTTTGTCTGGTCATTAAGAGCAATTTCCTTTTATAACTGGATGGAATTAGTCAGAGAACTGGTTTTTACCCTGCTATGGCTGTTGGTGAGTCTACCTCAATGACTTGGAAATTTTAAATCACTTAATTACTTAAATCACAAATAGCAGCATGTATTTAAAACTAATGAATGACAGGTCCCCATTCAGAAAAAAAAAATCCTGTTCCGGACCAATGACAATTAGTTTTCATGCATATTCAAACACGTGTAAAAATATTTTAAAAATCACAAAAGCAAGTTTAAGTTCACAGAGATTAATGCAATATGGGAGACTGGAGGGCAGCAGCATGACAGCCATTTTGTTCTGCTGAGCTCCTCTCGCTATTTTGTGTATGTGTGAAGAGTGTTACTTGTATAAATCAACGAACAGAAGGATGCTCAACTAAGAACTAAGAACATATTGTCAATATGTTATACACCTTCCCAGCTACATGGAGCTTAGGGTGCAAACATACCACTCCCACCATTTAGAAAGGTTAGCAAAAGTAAGGAGACAATTTTGACTCCAACATTACTTACACCCACTTGTATTCACTCACAGTTCAGTCTTAACTTCAGCCATTAGATGTTACTATTGAGTGATTCAAGCACACAAGCAACATCTAACAACAAGAATGGAGTACTGCAACAGGTTGATGCAGCAATACCAAATTTTATTGTCTATCTTGCTCGCTAATTTTGTTGTTTGCCCTCATCTCCTGAAAGTGTTAACACCTTACAGGGTTACAATTCCACAGGTACCAGATATCCTCCATTACAACACAGGGGTACGGTAGCATAATGGTTATGTTACTGGACTAGTAATCCAGAGGCCTGGACTAATGATCCAGAATCATGAGTTCAAATCCCACCATGGCAGCTGGGGAATTTAAATTCAATTAATTAAATAAAAAAATCTGGAATTAAAATACTAGTATCAGTAATGGTGGCCATGAAACTACCGGATCATCGTAAAAACCCATCTAGTTCGCTAATGCCCTTTAGGGAAGGAAACCTGGCGTCCTTACCCAGTCTGGCCGATATGTGACTCCAGACCCACAGCAATGTGGTTGATTCTTAATTACCCTCTGAAATGGCCGAGCAAGCCACTCAGTTGTAAAATCTCGCTAAAAAAGTCACAACAAGAATAAAACCGGATGGACCACCTGGCATCAGACAACTTGGCACCGGACATGACAAAGGCAAACCAAGCCCTGTCGACCTAACATCTGGGGACTTGTGCCAAAATTGGGAGAACTGTCCCACAGACTAGTCAAGCAACAGCCTGACATAGCCATACTCACAGAATCATACCTTTCAGCCAACGTCCCAGACTCTTCCATCACCATCCCTGGCTATGTCCTGTCCCATCGGCAGGACAGACCCACCAGAGGTGGCGGTACAGTGATATACAGACAGGAGGGAGTGGCCCTGGGAGTCCTCAACATCGACTCCGGACCCCTTGAAATTTCATGGCATCAGGTCAAACATGGGCAAGGAAACATCCTGCTGATTACCACCGACCGCCCTCCCTCAGCTGATGAATCAGTCCTCCTCCATGTTGAACACCACTTGGAGGAAGCACCGAAGGTAGCAAGGGCACAGAATGTACTCTGGGTGGGGGACTTCAATGCCCATCACCAAGAGTGGCTCGGTAGCACTACTACTGACCGAGCTGGCAGAGTCCTGAAGGACATAGCTGCCAGACTGGGCCTGCGGCAGGTGGTGAGCGAACCAACATGAGGGAAAAACTTACTTGACCTCGTCCTCACCAATCTACCTGTCGCAGATGCATCTGTCCATGACAGTATTGGTAGGAGTGACCACCGCAGTCCTCGTGGAGATGAAGTCCTGTCTTCGCACTGAGGAAACCATCCAACATGTTGTGTGGCACTACCACCGTGCTAAATGGGATAGATTCAGAACAGATCGAGCAGCTCAAAACTAGGCATCCACGAGGCACTGTGGGCCAGCAGCAGCAGAATTGTATTCCAGCATAATCTGTAACCTCATGGCCCGGCATATTCCTCACTCTACCATTACCAACAAGCCAGGGGATCAACCCTGGTTCAATGAGTGCAGGAGCAGCACCAGGCGTACCTAAAAATGAGGTGCCAACCTGGTGAAGCTACAACTCAGGACTACATGCATGCTAAACAGCAGAAGCAACATGCTATAGACAGAGCTAAGCAATTCCACAACCAACGGATCAGATCAAAGCTCTGCAGTCCTGCCACATCCAGTCATGAATGGTGGTGGACAATTAAACAATTAAAGGGAGGAGGTGGCTCTGCAAACATCCCCATCCTCAATAATGGCGGAGTCCAGCACGTGAGTGCAAAAGACAAGGCTGAAGCGTTTGCAACCATCTTCAGCCAGAAGTGCCGAGTGGATGATCCATCTCGGCTGCCTCCCGATATCCCGACCATCACAGAAGCCAGTCTTCAGCCAATTCGATTCACTCCACGCGATATCAAGAAACAGCCGAGTGCATTGGATAGAGCAAAGGCTATGGGCCCCGACAACATCCCGGCTGTAGTGCTCCAGAACTAGCCGTGTCTCTAACCAAGCTGTTCCAGTACAGCTACAACACTGGCATCTACCCAACAATGTCGAAAATTGCCCAGGTATGTCCTGTCCACAAAAAGCAGGACAAATCCAATCCGGCCAATTACCACCCCATCAGTCAACTCTCAATCATCAGCACTCGGCTCCAGACCTCAGTTACAGCCTTGGTCCAAACATGGACAAAACAGCTGAATTCCAGAGGTGAGGTGAGAGTGACTGCCCTTGATATCAAGGCAGCATTTGACCGAGTGTGGCACCATGGAGCCTGAGTAAAATTGAAGTCAATGGGAATCAGGGGGAAAACTCTCCAGTGGCTGGAGTCATACCTAGCACAAAGGAAGATGGTAGTGGTTGTTGGTGGCCAATCATCTCAGCCCCAGAACATTGCTGCAGGAGTTCCTCAAGGCAGTGTCCTCGGCCCAACCATCTTCAGCTGCATCATCAATGACCTTCCCTCCATCATAAGGTCAGAAATGGGGATGTTCGCTGATGACTGCACAGTGTTCAGTTCCATTCGCAATCCCTCAGATAATGAGGCAGTCCGAGTCCGCATGCAGCAAGACCTGGACAACATCCAGGCTTGGGCTCATAAGTGGCAAGTAACATTCGTGTCAGACAAGTGCCAGGCAATGACCATCTCCAACAAGAGAGAGTCGAACCACCTCACCTTGACATTCAACGGCATTACCATCGCTGAATCCCCCACCATCAACATCCTGGGGGTCACCATTGACCACAAACTTAACTGGACCAGCCATATAAATACTGTGGCTACAAGAGCAGATCAGAGGCTGGATATTCTGCAGCGAGTGACTCACCTCCTGACTCCCCAAAGCCTTTCCACCATCTACAAGGCACAAGTCAGGAGTGTGATGGAATACTCTCCACTTGCCTGGATGAGTGCAGCTCCAACACTCAAGAAGCTCAACACCATCCAGGACAAAGCAGCCCGCTTGTTTGGCACCCCATCCACCACCCGAAACATTCACTCCCTTCACCACCGGTGCACTGTGGCTGCAGTGTGCACCATCCACAGGATGCTCTGCAGCAACTCGCCAAGGCTTCTTCGACAGCACCTCCCAAACCCGCGACCTCTACCACCTAGAAGCACAAGAGCAGCAGGTACATGGGAACACCACCACCTGCACGTTCCCCTCCAAGTCACACACCATCCCGACTTGGAAATATATCGCCGTTCCTTCATTGTCGCTGGGTCAAAATCCTGGAGCTCCCTTCCTAACAGCACTGTGGGAGAACCTTCACCACACGGACTGCAGCGGTTCAAGAAGGCGGCTCACCACCACCTTCTCAAGGGCAATTAGGGATGGGCACGAAAAGCCAGCCTCGCCCACATCCCATGAACGAATAAAAAAAAACTTCACCCGATCATCTGACATCCATGCAGATGCCCTTCCAGCACAGATCTCTGGATAGTAATCAAAGCAGCAAACAGGGCAGATATTTCCCCCAATCTAACCCATGGCACTGAGACCGATTGTCGCACCTCTTCTGCTGCCCCGGCTGAGATCAGCTAACTCAGCACAGACTAGAGAGTTGCTTTCTGGAAGCTTCCAGGTCTGCATGGCTCACTTACTAACTGGATGAACATACTGCCATGACAGAAGCCTAGTTTTTTTAAGCTAACCAGTCATTCTTCGCAGTAGCCTGTATCAAAATGAATTATTCTTAGTCTTCAGTCTGCCATAATTTGATCTGTCCTGGATGATACCAGACAACACCCAAATACTTCACTAACAAAGGACAGGAAAGGTAGTCAACTCCATTTTCACACAGCATATTGTGTGCACACACAGGCCATATGCATGAATGACTTATATAAGACTGGATTATGCTTGACAAATATTTTTAAAATAAAATGTGAAGAGTAAAATCAATTTCTTACAGTTCATTTTACTCGTGCATTAAATAAATCCATTTGGCAGGTAAAATCAACTTCAGCAAGTTGCTATCCCAAACCTCCAATCTATAGTATTTCAAGCCGTCATTTCTGATTGTGATCTTTAGAATGCATTAGTAGAAATCTTTGAAGGTGGCAGGACAAGTAGAGAAGGCTGTTAAAGAAGCATATGGGATCCTGGGCTTTAATAATACGGGCATAGAGTACAAAAGCAAGGAAGTTATGCTAAACCTCTATAAAATACTGGTTAGGCCTCAGCTGGAGTACTGTGTTCAATTCTGGGCACCACACTTTAGGAAGCATATCAAGACCTTGGCGAGGGTGCAGAAGAGATTTACTGGAATGGTGCCAGGGATGTAGAACTTCAGTTATGTGGAGAGAATGGAGAAGCTTGGGTTGTTCTCCTTGGAGCAGAGGAGGTTAAGGGGAGATTTGATAGAGGTGCTCAAAAAACATGAACGGTTTTGACAGAATAAATAAGGAAAAACTCTTTCCAGTGGCAGAAGGGTCAGTAACCAGTGGACACATATTTACTGTGATCAGCACAAGAGCCAGAGGCACCATGAGGAAACATTTTTTTTTAAACACAGCAAGTTGTAATGATCTGAAATGCACTGCCTGAAAGCTTGTTGGAAGTAAATTCAATTGGGAATTGGATAAATACTTGAAGGGAAAAACTTTACAGGGCCATGGGGAAAGAGCAGGGGAATGGGACTAAATGGATAGCTCTTTCAAAGAGCCGGCACAGGCACAATGGGCTGAATGGCCTCCTCCTGTGTTGTACCTACTATGATACTGTGAAAGATGCCACTTCATCCATACTACCAAGCTTCACCTACTTCGCACATTCATTTCTGAGCAGATAAATTGCAGACCACAGCAGTGTAATCAATCAGTATATTTGTAGTAGTGGTATCTAAACGTCAGTACTGGAGCAGATCTTGTATTTGTTCGATACAATTATAAGTAATCAATGGATAAATAAATAAATAAAACTGAAAAGGAGGCAAAAAACTAAGTAGCTAAGGAAAAAGCATTTGGCAGTACAAACCTTGCGGGTGATTGCATAGTGTCCCTTGAGCTCGTGCAAAGCCCATTTGATGTCTTGGCTGTTTAACATTTTGAAATCTGCCATGAGGAGGTCAGAAGCCTGAATAAAACACTGCTGGTTCACAGGAGCAAGCTTTGAAAAGTCAAAAAAATCCATCTTGGGTTTCTGCTTAACAGAAAACATACACATAGGTACATGCACATTATTCATAGGACATTATCTTATACTTAGGAGTACAGACACAAATAGCATGTTAATGATGTTTCTAACTTTGTACTCAGTTTCTTCCTATCAACTTAAAACCCATTATTAATAATAAAAATAGAATAAAGAACAATAACCAAATAAACTATGTATTATCATATGTAATTCTAAACCTCAAAAGCTTTCCCTAACCTGATAGATTCTCTCCCCCTATTCCTTCTCATTGCCCGAACAGTCAAAGCTAGGCTCAGTGTCATGCCCCTCTATTCCCTGTGACAGAAGACAAACCTGTTGCACAGCACAATAGCCAAAACCAGCTTCTCTCTAGCATCTGGAGTAAAAGGATATTCCATGTAAATAGCAAGAATAAGCCACGTTACCTCTTCATTACTTTCAAGCAAACTGCTGTTGCGTGTGAAAATTAAACTTTTCTTCGGAAAATCAGGATTTTCCAGGAGGTGGTTGCACAAGCTGAAAACAAGGGCGGAAGAAGTGTTGGTACACAATTTTATGTATGAAGTAGCTTCCTACCTATGCCAAATGGAAGGGCAAAACCACTCTGTTATTTAATCAATGCTCTTTGCTTAGTCAATGTATAAGGAGAAGCGAGGGGAGGGGAGGAAAATGTCATCCATGAAAACCTATGAACAAATTTCAGTGAAGACTATAAGCATACTTAGTGTTTGGTACCTTCCAAGACGCCTTTTCCTCATTTAAAAAAAAAATTCTCCTTTGATCTCCTATGTATCCCCAACCGAGCTTTGGTCAATAACAGTCTATAGCCAGTTCATAAGGCGACTTTCCATCTCATATCATTCATCCCCTGTGAAGAAGCACCCAGTTTCTGTTTGATGCCTTACCTCGTCTCCACTGATTGGATGGTTAAGATCAACAATACATTGTAGGGAATCACATGTGTAAAACCAGAAGTTGCTACTGGGAGCAACACTTTATGAAAATATAGGGGGTGAAACCCTGGAAAAATGGCAAAAATTCACCCCCTTAATAGCACTTAAATTTGCTCACAAAATAGTGCTTCAACGGGAAAAAGAGAAAAAAAATAGAATTTTGGAAAAGGGACAAGTGTGTCTCACGGCTGATATTTAACGTCCAAGATTATGGGTAGGTGCAGAATTTTCTTTCCTCCCTCACAATTAAGTTTTGGACAAGCAACATTATTATTGTTAAAGTATTTCTTTGTGGTAGCAGATTATAGTTTTACAGATGTGATTCTTTATGATGCACATTGTTGATCTGAGCCATGTTTGCGGGCAGGCAAGGTGAGCTATTGAGGAGAAGCTGGATATTCCTTCACAGAAGAGAGAGAGAAAATGAGATGGAAAGTCACCCCACCATGCTCTCATGCATTTTCGACTGACTAGTGTTGGCCAAAGCTTCAGGTAGAGGTGCATGAGTGACCGAAAGGCAACGATTTCAAAAAGGTGAGGAAAATTATATTTTTGGAAAGCTAAGAACTCAAACTCATCAAATATGGTCCCCAGGTAGTGTTTGGGAAACACTCTGCAGAGGTGCTAATGTATCGACCACTGAAGAAAAACATCATTCTCAGCAAAACAAACTGCTCATGAAATAGACTACTGCTCATAAATAGACTACTTTCAGTGTCCCATTATCTCATTAATCACAAAGCTATATCATCTTATTTTCTAATAATCCCCATCAAATCACACGATATACTTACACGTTTAAATCCCAGATTTCATTTGTCGTAATCAGCTCTTCCACAAACTGTTCTTCTATATCAGGGAACAGATTCACCTGCATGAAAAATAAAGCTAAATTAAAATGTCATGCCAAAAAAATAGGTTATCTGAATATTACAAACTTCAAAGAATTTATCTATTCCAGAAACAAATTGAATTTTTATTGACTGTTTGCATTTAACAGAGGATTGTTGTATTGGCAACTGGAATTCTTGTTGAATAGATTACTCTTAAGTTAGGAGAGGGCAGGCAATTTTCCCACACTAGCCATCCTTGTGGCTTCTAAGATTGCCGGTTAATTTTGAATTACAGGCATCTTTTGCTATTGCGCTGTATGCCCAAACTTATACAGCATTTCATTTGATACCTTTACAGTCACCAGAACGAAGAGACTCGCAAACCATTAGTCTGGTGGGTTCAAAACCCAAACCCTAGGGTTGAAAGGACAATATTCTAACCTAATGCCTCACCTGTCAACAACTCAACTCCCTTTGAGTACACTTTCAACTCTTATTATGAAGTGGATTCTTTCTTTGTTCATAGTATCCTTACAGGAAATAGGCTGCAAAATTATAAGATTGTCATATTCGAGAAGCTAGTTTTCTAATTAGTAGTGCAACCTTTCAGATAATAACTTTTCACAAAAATATGCAGTGATTACAATGAGTATTATAGCATAGCTGGATAATTTATGCTTTGGTAGGATTTTTCACATTCTTTCAATGAGTCTATCAATGAATTAAGTGGGGGGGGTGCGGGGAGGGTGTAAGGAAATAAAATATATATACACACAAATAAAAAAGTGCATTTCCCCCCCAAGAAGAGAACAGTATAAGATAGTCAGGATATATTTATTACATATCCGGATCATAAGCCAGGGGGAGTATAGAAATGTAGTTTGTTACGTGGAGAAGAATTAAGACCAAACAAAGCATGAAAATTAATTATATACATGGTGTAATTTTCTGACTTTGTGCTCCTGATGGGATGCATATACCAGAAATTTGGATGTTACTGCGCACAATTTTCTGACTATTAATTTAATTGGTCAGAGAATCATGCGCAGCATACCCAAACCCCAATCTGCACTCCTGGTGAGGCAAGGCTCGCCACTAGGAATGCTTTTTGTTTGGTCACATGTCTGATGCATATGGAAATGGATCACCTTGTTTATGCATCCGAGCCAAGCTGCTGAGAAGTCTACACATGTAGATTTTCTATTTGTCCGATACACAGCGTACACTATCTCCCCACAGAGATAAACTCAACCTACCCAAGTCCAAAGAGGTTACCCGCAGATTGGCAGATCCAAGGTTTAGGGAACTGAAGTGTGCGCATAGATAGTGCTGGAGTTTAACTGGCTAAAACCGCACAATTTACTAGTACAGGGTATGGATAAGCTTCCCGTTGCTCGCCCAGCTCAAATCACTCTAGTAGGTTAACTTGTGGAACTATCTAGAGCCAAGTGGGAAGAATCCTAGAACCCAGAGACAGGTCGATTCTCCAGATTCAATTTGTGAATCAAGCTGGCTGGTTGATCATCAACAGTGCTCTGGAATATTGCAGACCTGCCTGCTTCTGGTATTGGAAAACAGGGTCTACCGTAGACCTTTGAATTGGTTCTGAACTTCCTAAGATAGAAAGCAGGGATTAGAAGTTAATTAATGTTACCCAGATTGACAAGACAGAATAAGCATTGTGCCCGAGGGATCTATGTTGGGACCTCCTTATTCGAAAAGACCTGATTGAAATGAGTTGGTCAGTCTTTTCATAATTCCTAGAAGACACAGTGCCACAGTACAAAACTTTCCACACATTGGCATGACATTAGCAAGCTCATTCAAAAGATGGTTGGCATGTGACACAGAGCTGGGGCGTGGAGTAAAAATCACCCTAGTACAGTAGTGGGTGATCTTCGGCGGTTCGGGTTAAGGCACGTTGTTGAGATAGACTAGGAAGCAGTGTCACCCTGCATCTAGTCATATTGTACTGACCCAAGATATTGCAATAATAATGTTGGGTAAAATGCTCCATTCTCCAGCACTCTTCACCTTAATGAGCACGGTAATGTACCAAGAAACGAATGTAATGAAATTGCAGACATTTTTACATTAGTTAACAATGTAACAGCAGTGCAAAATACTACAAATTAAGAATGAAATTAAAAATGCAGCATATCTCTGCTTCTTAAAGCCATAAGTTGAATTTTCCTTCAAATTTTAAGTCAATAAAGCATGGAACAATTAGAATCTATGCAGTCAAGCCTACATGACATATAACTTACATCGCTCTCAACTATCCTAAACTTAGTTTCTTGATCAAGGAAAATAGCCATTTGGAAAGCTTTCAAAAGAAACTCTTTTACAGTCAGACATCTGGGTAATAGTGATCATAATATAATTAGGTTTAAAGTAGTTACAGAAGGGGACAAAGAAAAATCAATGGTGAAAATACCCAACTGGAAGAGAGCCAATTTCAGTGATTTGAGAAGGGATTTAGCACAGGTGGACCTGGAAACAAAGATTGGGCAAGGAAAGAGTGAATAAGCAAAGGCAGGCCTTCAAGGTGGAGATACTTCGGGTACAAACCAAGCATAGTCCCATAAGGAGGAAAGATGGGGCTCCCTGGATGACACAGGAAATAGAGGTTAAAATAAAACAGAAAAAGGTTTATGACAAATGTTTGGGAACCCAAAAATCTTCTATAAACATGTATAAAGTAAAAGGATAGTTAAAGGAATGGTGGGGCCGATTAGGGACCAAAAAAAAATCTTTTTGTGGAGGCAAAGGGCATGACTGAGGTACTCAAGGAGTACTTTCCACTTTCTCTTCACAAAAGAAGGGGATGAAGTTAATGTCGCAGTAGAGGAGGGGGGAGTAGAGATATTGGATAGGATAAAAAAAAAGCAAGGAAGTGCTAAATAGGTTGGCATCACTCCAATCACAGAAAGGTTACAGCACAGAAGGAGGCCATTCAGCCCATCGAGTCCATGCCGGCTCTACGCAAGAGCAATCCAGCTAGTCCCACTCCCACATCCTATCCCCGTAGTTGTGCAAATTTTTTTCCTTTCAAGTACTTATCCAGTTCCCTTTTGAGGGCCATGATTGAATCTGCCTCCACCATTCCCTCTGGCAGTGCATTCCAGATCTTAACCACTCGCTGTGTGAAAAAGTTTTTTCTCATGTCATCTTTGGTTCTTTTGCCAATCACCTTAAATCTATGTCCTCTGGTTCTTGACCCTTCAGCCAATGGGAACAGTTTCTCTCTATCTAGTCTGTCTAGACCCTTCATGATTTTGAATGCCTCTATCAAATCTCTTCTCAACCTTCACTGTTCCAAGTTAAAATTAAAGTTACCAAGTCACCCGGTCCAGATGGGATGCATCCTAGATTGCTGAGGGAAGCAAGGGTAGAGATAGCAGAAGCTCTGACCACAATCTTTCAATTCTCCTTGAATACGGGAATAGTGTCAGAGGACTAGAGGACTGCAAATATTACACCCAGATTCAAAAAGGGGGAGAGGGATAAACCTGGTAACTACAGGCCAGTCAGTTTAACGTCACTGGTGGGAAAACAATTCGAGACCACGGTCATGGACAAAATTAATTCTCACTTGGAGAAGCATGGGTTAATAAGGGTCAGTCAGCACGGATTTGTTAAAGGCAAATCATGTCTGATTAATCTGATTAGAGTTCTTCGATGAAGTAACAAAGAGGGTTGATGAAAGTAGTGCAGTTGATGTTGTATATATGGAGTTTCAAAAGGCATTTGATAAAGTACCACTGAACAGACTTATTCGGAAAACAGAAACACGTGACTAAAGGGATGGTGGTAACTTGGGTACGTAATTGGTTAAGGGATAGAAGGCAAGAGTAGTGGTGAACAGGTGTTTTTCTGACTGGAGAGAAGTATGCAGTGGGGTCCCCCAGTGGTCAGTAATAGGACCATTGCTTTTCTTGTTATATATAAATGACATGGGACCTGGATATAGGGAGTACCATTTCGAAGTTGGCGGAGGATACAAAACTTGGCAACATAGTAAATAGTGAGGAGGATAGCAGCAGACTTCAGGAGGACATACACAGACTGGTGAAATGGGCTGACACATGGCGGATGCCATTTAATGCAGATAAATGTGAAGTGATGCACTTTGGAAGGAGCAGCATGGAGAAGCAGTATAATCTAAATGGTACTATTTTGAGTAGGGTGCAAGAGCGGAGGGTCCTGGGGGTGCATATTCACAAATCTTTGAAGGTGACAGGGCAAGTTGATAAGGGGGTTAAGACAGCATATGGGATACTTGACTTTGTAAATAGGGGCATTGAATACAAAAACAAGGAAGCCACGCTAAACCTTTACAGATCACTGGTTAGGCCTCAGCAGGAGTATTGTGTACAATTCTGGGCACCACACTTTAGGAAGGATGTCAAGGCCTTGGTGAGGGTACAGAGGAGGTTTACCAGGATGATACTAGGGATGAGAGACATCAGTTATGTGGAGCGATTGGAGAAGCTGGGATTGTTCTCCTTAGAGCAAAGAAGGTTAAGGGGAGACCTAATAGAGGTATTCAAAATTATGAGGGATTCCGATAGACCAGGTAGGGAGAAACTGTTTCCTCTGGCAAGTGTGTCGGTAACCAGAGGTCATAGATTTAAAATAATTGGCAAAAGAACTCCAAGGGAAATGAGGAGAAATTTTTTCTTGTTAATATGTGGAACGTAGTACCTGAAAGAGAGGTGGAAGCAGATTCCATAGGAACTTTCAAAAGACAATTCGACACGTACTTGAAGGGGACTCATTTGCAAGGTTGTGGGGAAAAAGCTGGGGTGTGGGACTGAATTGAACAGCTCTTTCAAACAGCCGGCACAGGCACGATGGGCTGAATGGCGTCCTTCTGTGCTGTAAGATTCTATGATATCCGTCCAGCTCTTCTTAAGCTCTTGATAATGGGCTATCCTGCTCCTCCTTCTCCATCTACAAATTAGATTATTCCAGTGAAGCCAGCTTTTCAATTGTTACAAATTGAAGATTATTTTGTACCTCTTACAAGATCAGTTTACTTGCACATGCCCTACACTGCAGTTTACTTTCAAACACAGTTGTGTCATACGATGCAAAAACATTTGTTGAAGTAAAAAAAAACTGTTGCTACGTTTAGACTTGAAGAATACAGGAATCGCGGGTGGTGAAAAAAATGTTATTAGTACAGATTTTTGCAAATGCTTCAACATGCTACAAAAACACTACCCACATTCTTCCTGGCATCAAAATTAAAATGTCAATACAATAACTTGCATTTACATCACACCTTTGACAAAGTAAAACACCCCAAGGTGCTTCAAAGGAGCATTCTCAAACAAAATTTGACAGAGCCACATAAAGAGATATTAGGACAGGTCATCAAAAGCTTGGTCAAAGAGGTAGGTTTTATGGAGCGTCTTAAAAGAAGGGAGAGATGTAGAGAGGCAGAGAGGTTTAGGAAGGGAATTCCAGAGCTTAGGGCCGAAGCAGCTGAAGGTACTTCCGCCAATGGTGGAGCGGTTAAAATCAGGGATGCGCAAGAGGCAAGAATTGGAGACGCGTAGAGATCTCGGAAGGTTGTAGGGCTGCAGGAGGTTACAGAGATAGGGAGGGATTTGAAAACTAGGATGAGAATTTTAATACCGAGGCATTGCCAAACCGGGAGCCAATGTAGGTCAGCGAGCACAGGGGTGATGGGTGAACAGGACTTGGTACGAGTTAGGGAGTAGAGAGGATATCCTGAGGGAATCACAAGATATCAAAGACATTCAACAAGCGACACAAGCTTAATTTTTTTGTGTTGATATTTTCCCCTTACGTTATGTTCTCCAGGTGGTAGAGTGGCTACCAAATTTCATCTCCCAAGTGGAAACCACTTCAAAAGGCACAAGTACGTTTACATGAATAAGGCTAATCAATCTCCTGTGACGCTGCTCATGGGATGGAAAGGACAGGAGTCATTGCAGGCACACGAGCAGGTGGTGGCGAAAGTTGGGCGTAATTGCACATCCATGACTGTGCCAAATTTGAATGGTGGTACAAAAAAAAAGGAAAATGGATAGGGAGGAGCAAAATCACAGCATAGGAATGAAAAGAGGGAAGGAACAAAATAGAAAGGGATTTTTTTTGTAATTAATAAGGCAAAGAAATAATTAACGAATGGCAGGGAAAGAAATCCAGCTACAGACGAGGAGGAAAAGTGAGTCTTGGCTGTTGTGACACAAGTAGGCCTCTGGGAAGAAGCAGTAGTGTAGCAATATGGAATACTAGTTTTGAGAGGGGAATTGTAAATTGTTCATGAAATTTATTAAAGAAGAACAAATTTGCATTTATACAGGATGCCCCAAATCGCCATACAGGCAATGAAGTACTTTGTAATGTAGGAAAAGCAGCAGCCAATTTGCGCAACAAGGTTCCACAAACAGCGAAGAAATAAATGAACAGATTATCTCTTTATTTTTAAGGTGCTGATTGAGGGATAAATGTTGGCCAGGAAGCCGGGGAGAACTCCCCATCTCTCTTTCGAAATAATGCTTTGGGATCTTTTACGTCCACCTGAGGGGGCAGATGGGGCCCTGTTTTAACGTCTCATCCGAAAGACGGCACCTCCAACAGAGCAGGTACTGCAGTGAAGTATCGGCATAGATTACGCGGTCAAGTCTCTGGAGTAGGGCTTGAAATCACAACCTTCTGACTCAGAGGCGAGAGTGCTACCACTGAACCCAGGCTGACAGCATCTTAGCTTAAAAATATTATGCAGATGGCTATATATTCAGCTGGGTCAGAAATAAAAATGACGGCTGGAACCACTTAGAGAAATAAATGCAGTGATGTGAATGGTTAAAGTTGCAGCCTTTCAGGTGGTTGCTTTTCTGGAAGATAGTTCCTGATCTGTATTTCAGCAAATCAGTATGCTTAAGTTGCTTATTTGAGCAAAGAAAAGCCTGACATTTGTTTCTACTAAGATTTAATGTGCCATCAACAGATTTAACATGAGACATGCTATACACAAGACTTTTAATTAAGTAGATAGAAGTCAGGATATAACTATGTGTTATTATAGGTTCTTAAAAAATTTGAGTTGGCAAACCAAAGCAGAAACAATCAGAGTGGGATGATGGTTTAATTTCAGTTAAAACATTACTTCCACATTCCAGCAGCATTTTTCTACATCTGTCGTATTAAAATTGCATTTAACATATTAGTTTAAAACTTTTTCTACACTATTGATCATTTACAAAGGTCACAACTACATAACATAAAAGACCTCAGCATTGCAATGTCTTTTTGATAATTTATTAAATGCTACAATGTGACATGACACTAAACCATAGCAGGATAGTTCAATGTTAACTGCAAAGTGCTCGGTCAGACAAGTATTTCAACATGACCAGTTGCAGCCCAATATATATTTCAAAGTTTTCTATGAAAAAGGGAGTTAAGTGTGCAAAATATGAGGCAGTCTATACAGAATAAGCGAGATCTATAAAGAAACACTTTACTAATCGTTGTGCCTCAGTAACACACACTATGTGTACCTGAAATGGTAATCAAAGAAATATGAAGATAAATCAGGCAAATATGAGGTAAAGTCAACACTACAATTTACACGGATAAACTAATGGGATTGAGCTGGCCAAATCTATGCACTCAAAGTTTGCACCCAAGGCTATTAAAATTGAAGAGGAAATTGGAGATGCGTTAGTTAGAATCTTCCAAAGCTCACTGGATTCATAATAGTACCAGAGGACTGAGAAGGTAGCAAACACTCTTATTCAATTAAAGGAGGAAGGAGTAAATCAAGTTTCTATAGGTCAGTGAGTTTAAGGTCAGTAGTGGAAAATGGCTAGAAACCATCACCGACAAGAGTAAGTGATTGCTTGGAAAATTATAGGGTGATTACGGAGAGTCGGCAGAGTTTTCTGAAAGGTTGGTCATGTATAACTAATCTAAAAGAGTTCTCTAATAGAGTCAATAAAGGGGTGGAGAGAAGAGGATCAATGGAAGTCATATACTTGGATTTTCAGAAAGCATTTGATAAGATCCCCCATAAAAATGCTAGCTAAAATCAAAACACATGGAATTGGAGGCAACCTCATGGGATTAATAAAAGAAGTGGTTGAACACTAAAAGGGAGTTAGTAGTAGTGTTCCCAGGGATTGATGTTGGAGCCTCAGCATTTCACTGCAGATATAAATAACCTGGATTTGGGAATGGGGGCGGGGGGGGGGTGGGGGGAGGTATATCCAAGTCTGTGAATGATACTAAAGCTAGAAGTTATAGTGAATTATGAAGGAGGTATACTAAATTGTTAGGGAGAAAACAAAAAATTGCAAAAGGACAAAAGGTAGATTAAGCCAGTGGGTGGAATAATGGCCAAATGCAGTTTAACAAAAAAAAATGCAAGGTAGCAGACTCTGGCTGGAAGGATGGCAAATGGAAATATAGTCTAAATGGAGAAGTACTGGGGAGGGGGATGTTAAATAAAGAATGAACATGCATTTCTATAGATCCATTCATGACATCTGGGCAACCCAAAGCACTTTGCAACCAATTATGTATTTTTGAAGTATAGTCACTTGTAATGGAGGGAAATGCGGCAGCCAATTTGCACACAGCAAGACCTACAAATGGATGAGGGATAAATGTTGGCCAGCGCACAAGAACTCTCCTGCTATTATTCAAATAGTGCCATGGATCTTCTCCATCCACCCGAGGGGGTTTAACCTCTCAACTGAAAGACGGCACCTCCAACAGTGCAGCACTCCCTCAGTACTGCATTGAAGTATCAAACTAGATTATGTGCTCAAGTCTCTGGAGTGCAGCTTGAACCTACAACCTTCTGACTCAGAGGCAAGAGTGCTACCACCGAGCCAAGGCTGATACCTGTGACCATCCACAGTGATTTAGGGGTTCAAGCACATAAAGAATAATGATGGAACTTGCATTTATATAATGCCTTTCATGACCGCAGGACATCCCAAAAGACTTAACCGCCAATGAATTACTTTTATAGGGCAGTTACTGTAATACCGACAGACACTATTATAAAATTATTAAAAGCTAGCTCACATTTGCAAAGTTCCATCAAAAAGGCTAATGGGATGCCTGACTTCATCACAACCGAGTTTAGAATGTAAAAGCAATGAAACACTACTAAAATTATTTAGTGCGCTGGTCGCAACTCATTTGGAAACGTGTTCAGTTTTGTCTATCTTGGAAAGAATATATTGGCCTTGGAAAATGTCATGCAGTAATTCACCAGGTTGACACTTTGGATGAAGAGACTGAGTTACAAGGGAAAATTGAGTAAATTTAAGTTACATTCCCTGGAGATGATGAGGTTAAGGAATGATCTGATTGAGATGTTTGAAGTATGAAGGGAATTGACAGAGTTAATAGAGAATAACTCTTCCCTCCAGATGAACCCAGAACAAAGGGACTTAATCTTAGAATTCAAGATAAGTCTGTACCTGAGTTCTGGAATTTTTGACCATTTTTCCACAGAAAGGATTTGTATAAAGTCATTGTACTCCGTGGTTCAAAGGTGGTTTAAATGCTAATGGACTAGGCCTTGGAGTTGTTTCCTCAAATGGCTGAAAACAATAACTTAAGGGGAAGCTAGGTAAGTACATGAAGGAGAAAGGACTAGAAGGATATGCTGATGGAGTGAGATGAAGTAAAGTGGGAGGAGGCCCGTGTGGAGCATAAATACCGGCATAGACCTGTTGGGCCGAATGGCCTGTTTCTGTGCTGTAAATACTATGTAATAAGCAATTCGCTAACCTGTCTTGGATAGACCTTCCCCTTGGGTTGCAAACATAGGGGAATAAAAACAAAAACACTCACTGACACTCAGGTTTTTAAACAGAAGCTGCAAGGGCAGGCTTTTGCCAGACTTAGGTTACAATGTAGGAGAGTAGTTAGAATATATTTTAAGTCCAGAAAGAAGAATCAACGATGTGGGGGAAGTATAGTGTGATTATTATTTTGTATTACTATATGAAATCAACTTGTAATGATTGAACTAAGTGAGCAAGATAATAACTGTACACCCATTTATGTAAAATAAAGCAAGTTAACAATTTGTATCTGGCCTTATTTTACCCATTGTTTTCTCAGTTCACCTTCTGAAAGATTTGAGATGTGCATATAGGGACGCATGCAAAAGGCACTAATATCCACTTCAGATCATAAGGGGGTACCACTGTTACACCCCTAGCTTATACAATTGTATATTTAGATATTGGGCAGTCCGAGCACACTCCCAAATGTAAAACACTCAGACCGCTTACCGAAGTGACCAGCACCACTGTATCCAAGACACTATCTAAGGCAAGCTCCAAATTTGAAACAGCCTGTTATGTCAAACCAGGGAAAAACATCTTCACAGAAAGGATTGTGAATATTCTATCACAGAAAGCCACAGAGGCAAAATCAACTGCGGTGCTTAAAAGGGAGATCGATACATACGTGCGAAGCAAAAATGGATACTTAGGATACGAAATACGCTAAGTTATTGGGATTAAAAAGATAAAGCAGCCATGGCCAATAAAATAGCAAAAATGACTACTCCTGTTCCTATCTACCATTAGATTCACATTGAACTTAGTTATCAGCATGAATGTTAGCCCAATTAGAGTAAAAATAAAATTGTGAATTGAGTAAATGCATATTTATTGATCCCTCGATTCACAGATTTTTATATTTCAGGTACATAAAAAAGATTCCACATTGTACAGAATGACAACGATCTAAATCAGTGACCACTGTCATGAAGTATTGAGTAATTCCCAAGGGTTCAGATAAAAACTGTGGCTACTCTTAGCCTGCCTGGAATTCCTTTGAAAGTGAAAGTTTTTTAAACAGGTGAGGTAGAAAATTAGTTTCAAGATGTGTTCTGTTTAAGATTAATTGAGTCAGGGGCAGAACTTTAAGTCAGATTAGAAAACAGTAATTGTCATGAAACACATATATATCCAAGTCCAACAAAATTGGGAAAGAGGTAAAAAAAAAAGGTGCCGAATAAATGCTGTTGAAGCATTTAGACAATAGTGCTGTCCACCCTAACGTAACTTAACCATCACACATGAACAAGGAAAAGTGGAACTTATTACACAGATACAAGGAGTACTAAAATCAAGTAAATAAACATAATTGACTATTGTAATTCTCCGATTTGATCAAATACAAAGTTAACTGGAAAGCACTATTTGATGAAATGTTAGATTTCCCCAGAGTTATCACAGTTTAGGATATAGAAACAGGCATGGAGGTATCACCTTGGCTCAGTTGATAGCACTGTTTCCCAAGTCAGAAGTTTGGGGTTCAAACCCCACTCCAGTACTTCAGCATATAATCTAGGCTGACACTTCAGTGGAAGGAGTGCAGCATTGTCAGAGGTCCCACCATTCAGAAGTTGCTGACCAAGAGTCCTGGTCTTACAGGTTCAGATGGACAAAGATCCCATGACACTTTCTGAAGGGAGCAGGGAACGTCCCTCATGTCCCAGCCAATTATCTTCTCTCAATCAACACAAATAAACATTAACTGGTCATTAATCTTACTGCTTGCTGCTTGTGCAGCCTCGCTGTGTGCAAAAGAGCTGCACTTCCCTAACAGGGCTGTACTTTAAAGTATGTGATGTTTCTGAGACCTCCTGATAAGGCACTTTCTAAATGCAAGTTCTATCTTTACAACAGAATTTACACTTAGATTGCAAAATGAAAAGGCAAGAGTTCATTGCAAGGAATTTCTAATGTGACCACTCATACTTCAAGTAGCCTGCATTGCATGAAGACAGCTGAAATTAAAAAGATCTGTCCATGGCACAGTCTGTCAACACAGAGTTCCAAGGAAAACACAACCACTATAACAGCTTCAAGATAGGTGGGACCAGCTTATATTTTTCTATAGAAGACTATTATTGCCAGCATCCCTGGTATGGTTCCAAAGACATGGCAAACAGTGATCCCCTGCAAAAGTCTGGATGAATAAACAACAGCTCAAAAACACAACTTTCATTTTCAACAGATAATATTCATGAGGCCAGTCAAAATCAAGCAGAAAAGTTTGAAGTTTGTCCACAACCAAAATTCACCCGATACCATCACAGTAAAGCTTTCTGCTTTGCAATTATATTAAAATTTGCATCACATGTTCAACAATGTTCTTGTTTAACAACTCTGTTTACATTGAAGTTTGATGTATTGTGCACTGAATTACTTGCTCTCAGGTACAAAGTGAACCTTATCAAAAACCTGACCGAAATCAAGAAAGTACTTCTTTGAGATATGACTCTTTCTACTCCACATAACAGAAATCCATTGGGAATTGTGCAGTAAGTTAGCTTGTTGAACATTCAAACTTAATGTTAAATACACTAAGCTAGCAGGGATTCATAACATATGATGACAAGCACTTACTGTTTCCTTCACAAGTGACCTTAAGATTTCTTTGCCTTCATCAGCAGCATCCTCAAGGTTCTCCAAGTCCATTATTGCATTATCTAATAAGTCTTCCCCTTGGTGCACCTGGCCAACTTGTCCATTATCAATTGGCTGAATCTCTTCTCTTACAGCTTCCTGTAAAATATCCGGCTGAGGTAACACAGGATCTTGCTCCCTCACCAGATTCACTGGTGCTTCTTGTGCTGGAAAATGTGGAATGCCCAGTAGCTCAATTTCATTCGCTTGGACTACTGGAGCCTGCACGTCCTCATTCGGAACGGCAGCTGCTCCAGGGTCCACCCAATTTTGTTCTTCGTTCCTTTGCTCAATATGGTGCTGTTCATCTGGGGCAGCCTCCTGGTTTACGGTGGCCAGTTGAGGATGGGCTTCATCAGGTTCTACTTTTACCTCAACAATATCCGACATAAGTCTACGTTGAGCCACCAAGATGCTCCTCCTCTCCTCCTGAAAGTTTCCATTGGCTCTGTGGTTTTCCCTTGGTAGTTCTTCTTGTTGCATGTTTTGCCATCCAGATGCAGGTCGGATAATGATAGGAGGTCGAATTTGTCTCACTGGGGTCTGGAAGGGATTTAACAAAAGAGAGGTCGTTAAAAATAAGTCTGAAAAAGGTAATCACCAAATATCTAAATATATAGGAGGGGTAATTTCCTTGCTCCTGCTGTGCAGCTGAAACCTCAGAAGTTATGATGCCAATCTTGTTTACGGATGTAAACAGGGTTCCCACCGAATTGCTGCCAAAGTTGGGGTGGTGTAATGGGAGAAGCCCAGAGCAAATTCTGGGCCATATATTTCTCTTCTTCCCTCCAACAAAGAACTTCGGCTATCACACAACCTTCTTCAGAAACGCAAGCCAAATGCAAACTTGGATATGACTTTGAAATGATCAGTAGAGTGAAGATTCAATTGTCTGTATTGCATTTTTTCTGCCACTATCCTTCTCATTTACATATTTTGTCTCAATCATTTTGTATTTCCTGCTACATCTCGTCAGATTTAACTGCCCCACCTGGTTGAGTGCTATCTGCAAACCTGACCAGTTTGTATTGAGTTTATACTAATCAAACACAAAAGCATTTAAACAGCAAGAAGTTTGGCAGTTCTACTTCTAAATCCATCACAAATATAGTGAATGCAGCAATGGAGCTCAAACTGTGAAAAAAGAGCAGCTCAACCATCATCAATAAGTTGTAATTTAAAACAGCTTCAATATATCAAGTGGATCATGGTACACTGAACAGAAACAAAACTGCACCAAGTAAAGTCTGGTGACTTGCAATTAACTACTGTGCCAATTTTATTTAAATTAGCACATTTGATTATGCAAATTTTGCAACTGAATTAAACCATTCGTTTAATTGCACTGTATATTTCATCATACTTCCTACTGTCACTCCCCCTCCCGTTTAATGGTTTATTAATGTGTGACTTTGTGATTTGATTTTGGTGCTGAGATGTGAGGGACAGATAATCTATTAAACAACCACAACGATACAATTAGAAGTGATAGGAACAATCAGCATCTTGAGAGAACATAGGAGCAGGAGTCAGCCATACAGCCCCTCGAGCCTGTTCTGCCATTCAATTAGATCTTGGCTGCTCTGTACCTCAATCCCATTTACCTCCCTTTAACCCATGTCCCTTGATATTTTTGTTAGGCAAGAGTCTCAATCTTGAAAGCTACAATTGATCCAGCATCCACAGCCTTTTGGGGGGGGAAAAGAGAGTTCCAGATTTCTACTACCCTTTGTGTGGAGAAGTGCTTCCTGATTTCACTCCGAAATGGCCTAGCTCTAATTTTAAGATTATGGCCTCTTGTTCTGAATTCACTCACCAGAGGAAATTGATTCTTATCTACTGTATCAAATCAATTTATAATTTTGAACACCTTGATTTAATTACCCCTCAAATCTTCTACACCCAAAAAAATACAAGCCGAGCGGATATGATCTGGAATGCACTGCCTGAAAGGATGGTGGAGACGGATTCAATCGTGGCTTTCAAAAGGGAATTGGATAAGTACTTGAAGGAAAAAAAAATTTGCAGGGCAGGGGAGTAGGACTAGCTGGATTGCACTTGCAAAGCACCGCCACAGGCTCGACGGGCCAAATAGCCTCCTTCTGTACTGTAACCATTCAATAATTCAATGTTTAGGCAACATGGCCTCAAAATTTAACCCTTTAACCCCAGTATCATTTTGGTGAATATGTGCTGCACCCCCTCCAAGGCCAATATATCCTTCCTGAGGTGCAGTGCCCAGAAACGAATGCAGTACTCCAGATGGTGTCTAGCGAAGGCTCGATACAACTGAACCATAACTTCCTCCCCTTTGTTTTCCAGTGTGAGATGAAGACCAACATTCCATTAGCCTTTTTGATCACTTTTTGTACCTGTTCATTAGCTTTTAGTGATGTGTACATGGACACCCAAATCTCTATGCTCCTCCGTACTTTCTCACCACTTAAGAAATACCCCGATTTGTCTTTCTTAGTGGATGAGTTACACTTCCCTATTTGCCACAGTTTTGCCAACTCACTTAATCTATCTATGTCCCTTTGCAACTTCCTGCTCCCATCTGCACTACTTACTGTGCCTCCTAACTTAGTGTCGTTTGCAAACTTGGATATACAGCTCTCTATTCCTTCATCCAAGTCATTAATAAATATGGTGAAAAGTTGAGGCCCCAGAACAGATCCCTGGCAAACATCACTTGTCAGATCCCGTCAGAGTTCATCCACTTTATCTCTACTCTCTGTCTCCTACCTCCCAATTACAACTTGCATTTATGTAGCGCCTTTAAAGTAGTAAAACATCCCAAGGTGCTTCACAGCAGCATTCTTTGACAAGATTTGACACAGCCACATACGGAGATATTAGGATAAATGACCAAAACGTTGGTCAAAGAGGTAGGTTTTAAGGAGCTTCTTAAAGGAAGAGAGAGGTAGAGAAGCGCAGAGATTTAGGGAGGGAATTCCAGAGTTTAGGGCCTAAACAGCTGAAGGCACGGCTGCCAACGGAGGGGCAAAGGAAATCTAACCAAATCTAACTAGTGGGAGTCAACTATGTTTTACATTGCGCTTTTCACTGGTTACCTAACTGGAAAAGCTTTTTTAATTAGTCCATAAGATGAAAGCCTTCTGTCTGGCTGTAATGGTCTAAAGCAAAATTAGGTTAGGTTGTCACAACCCTGTTCCTAGTTGACATAAGTGGAACAAAAGAAACTAGTCCCTAGTCTTAGTTTGCCACAACATGTTGCAATTTTAAATAGGAAGTAGTGAGATTGTGAGCCGGGAAGGGGAGTGGGGGGGGGGGGGGTGGGGAGAGGGACGGGAAGGGAAAACACCATTCTTGTCAATGTAGGAAGCATTGAACATTATAAATTTTAAAGCTGAAAGATGGACATTACAAACTGGGTTAAAGTGAACGAAGGAATTAGAAAGGTTGAAGATTACACTATGTTGCTCTTTCTGTATTTTGTCTCTTATAACTTGCCAACCGTGATTAGGAAATTTCTGTTTTCTAAATGGGACATCTGCTATAAAATATTTAATAAAAATATGAAGTGATTTGTCAAAATGATTTTCTATTTGATAAGAAGATACTCCAGATAGGTCGATAGGTAGCAAATACCAGAAGAGTTGCTATGCATGACGTCCATTACAGATGAAAGGCTGGGATATGCAAGAATGTAATAAAAATAACCCAAAATCTGTGGGATGATTGAATTACAGATTATACAAGTTTTCATAAGTGTATAAGTACATTCTTTCTCTGACCAATTCCATTTTATTAAACAAACGGAAGTCAAATATTCAGGCTGAATGGGGATGATCAGCTGACTTCAAATGATTATTCAACACAGATGTTGCGGCAAATTATTTATGCATTTACAATAGCTCATACAACTGTACCGCAAACAGACAGAAAGAAGTATTCACCATGTATCAAAGTAGAAATAAGCTGAAATAATGCATATTCCAAATAAAAGAGGAGACATCATTTTCTATTTATTTTCAGTCACCACTAAAAGTATAGCCTTTGATTTTTCGCTTCCTGTGATCAATTGCCTGGTCTCCCCAACTGACACTGTAAACTCATTAATGACCCATTTCCTACCACCTGACTGAAGCATCTTCACACAGCTTCTAAGAGCGCTTACCTTGTGTAAATCTGTTTCCCTACAATAGAAGGCAGAAAAACAAAGCATAATACCTCAATGAGTACAACATCTTGATCTTCTGCCAGTCGATTCTCAATGGCCACAACTGGTGGATCATCATCTGAATCAGAGTCATCAGAGATGGTGATGACTGGAGTATTGCGAGGGTCTCTCCACACTGGAACACAAATTGGAGAACTTATCACTTGGATGCAAAAAAAAATATACAACATTTACTGAAGACTTTTTAGCCCTCATAATAGTGTTGCCCACAGCTAGATTGTGATATAGACCGTGGGCCGGAGCAGTTGGATAGAGAAAACAAAGAAGTGGAACAGTTAGAAAAGTGGAAGCAGGGCAGGAATGGAGGAGGACATGATACCAGAGTACAGCTTGGATGGAGTAGGGACACTTCCCCGAGGCTGAAGCTAGGGGCAGGTGAGATTCCCCTAGCTGAGGCCTGGAGCAGAGGCTGGTGAGACCGAAGGGCTGGTTCTGTATAACAAAGCATGTTTGCACAATTGTTATTTATTATCGATCACAAGTTCATTAGTTGCATTGCTTTTCCTTTCAAAATGTAATTTCATGTTTTACTCTGTTTAGTTGTTTTATACAAAAAAAAAAATCAGCTGCCTTCAAAGCAATGCTGACTTTTCCAGGTTTTACCGCTGTTAGTCTTTTTCCATCGTTAGACTGGGTGGGAGAAAGGCTGAAACAGCAAACCCTGACACGCTCAACGAATGGCTAGTCTTGCTGCTAATTATAAAACAAACGTAGTGATATTCATCCCACTCTCCCCGCCACATCAAAACACAAAAGGGGAGTCTGAAGTACAATTGTGCTTTGAAAATGCTTGTGCAAAGCGACATGGTCCACTTTGAGAGTTATACTCTGCCACTTGGTTGGAGCTCTTCATTTAGGGTAGAAAACAGCCGACAGATAGCTGTGGGAAGCAGGCCACAGCTCACAACTCTGCCTCTTCCTTTTTTAAAAAAAATGTTGTTTCAAAGTCACTCAAAAGGTTCCACTTATCTTGAATCTGGTGTCGAATGACTGCCTTCTCCCAACTTTGGGAGGAAGGGGTGAGAAACTGGGAATGCCTCTTCTTGTCTCATTTGCATTACAGACATACCCAGCTCTCTTCACCCCCTACCCCCACCACACCCCCCCAGTGTAACAAGTCTCCACACCTCTTTTTTCCTAACCTTTGCCTCAGGGGAAATGACTGTTCCCTCAGGTCAAAAGTCAGGAAAATTAGCCCCAATGTATTCTTCCGCTAAAGTGTAGTTACATGTCCCTTTAACGCTATAAAGTCTAATTGCTGTTAATCAAGCACTAGGTTCATGCAGCGGTCAATTAAGAGGCTGTTCCTGTTATGTAAACTCTGTGCGAGTTTGTACAAATGTGAATTACGGACAACCTGATTGTATTGTGTGTTCCTAGAGAGTTCCTTCACAATTTTCTTTGAAGTGTGACACAAAGTTGAATGTGACAGAAGTGTGACAGATCAGAAAGTCTCAGCTCGATGTACTGTTTTAAAATATTATAAAGCTAGCATGCAATGGGGTCAACAAGCTACAAGGAGGGGGAAACTGGGTGGCATAATTTGCCTTTGTTTTACCTGATTGAACCAATCCCAGGTTAGTGTGCTGAAAGCCTCCTCTTTTTGCCAGCAATAAGGGGCTATGTGAACTAAGTTTTGGCATGTTCAATCCCATTCTTACTGGATGAAGGCCCAAAAGAACAAAAAGGCCATAATTTGTAATGTCACCAAGGAGCCTCTAAAAATGATCAGTGCAGAATATTGAAAAATCTCACGAGCCCTGTAAGCGGAGGGTTCTTCTAAAGTTGGGGTTCGGATCCACCACAAAAGCAGAATACAAGTAGCTTTATTCTTCATTTAGCCCAGGAGACATCTTAGCTGGGGGTACTCAGCTTTAACACTGGGTGCCCAAAATAGGAAAAATGTTTAATTCACAGCTCCAGGATCCATCCATCCATGAGAACAAAAATTCACAAAATATAAATTTTAATAGAGGTACTAAAATATGCAGCACATTTGTGCTTGTAAGATTGTTCAGTAAGAACATAAACGCAATATGGTACTCACACACAAAGTCATGATAGTTGGAAAGGTTAGGGTCAGGGGGAAATATCAATCTGAACAGAATAGATAAAAGAAAATGAGGTAGATGCATTTGAGATGTACTTGATTTCACCAATTAGATTTCTCCAGTCAAGAAGGGGATGATGAAATACTTCTAATGGAGAAGAGTTATACTTAAAAGAACATTTCTAAAACAGGTCTCTATAATAGCTACACTCACGTTTTCATCTAAAAAATAGCGCAAAGAACTTAAATATTAAAACAAAAAGATACAAGATTTTAAAGCCCACCATAAGGGGCTGACCTCCCAATTAACACTCCCACCTTCTTAACATTTTCGAACAGGATATCTCATCAGCTGGGAGCCAAAGCTAAACAAATGATTACATTACAGAAACATTTCTCTAACATAACCTTAGCTTCCAAGTACCCAACTTAAATTGTTACTTTAATAATCTTCAGGGAACTATTTTGTCACTTAAGCCTCCAAATGCAATCACTCATATTACAAGAATACAAAATTTGCATGAATTCCAACTTATCCCTGCTTATGGAGCTGCGTATGTAGTCTATTTTATAGAACAGCTAAATCCATTTGCACTTCTTGATGGTTAAGTGGTGAATGCAAAGTGTCTTCTATGCGAATCTGGTAAATGTAATTGGGTTTGATTGAAACTGCTTGCTTCCTGAAATATTCTCAACAAGAAACTGCACAGATACAAAAACTGGAATGGTGGCCACGTTGGAGGACCATTTAAGTCTTACATCCTTAATGGTGTGAAAACATGATGCAAAGAGAGCTTTTGCTTGTACATTATCTTTGCCGTCATTCAAAAACACAGGAAAACTATAACTGAAGGCACAAAATGGTGACATTGCTGTGCTATTGCAGTACTTACCACTATGGGAATCTCCCTGGTACATGGAAAGGTTGATTACCTCCTCCTCCACGCCTCCCTCAGCCATCGCCACACAATGAACCAGAATGTAGCACTCCAAATGTTTCACATACCTGCAAATAAAGCAGCACGGGTTTCAGTCAAATCACCATGGTCAACACCAGCCTGGTGGAATGATGAACCTCTAGTGTTCCACCAAGTTGGCTATACCAACGATTTTGTTACAATTCTATGCACTGTTCATAGCAAGGGGACTATGAAGTTCAAGTTGGGCTGAAGTATTTTGTTGACAAACATGTTCTATGGTCTTCAACCAACAGAAATTTGGAACTGTAAGGCTTTCCTTAAACAGGGATGTTAAACTACAACTTTTACATATAGAAACATACTGGAAGGAGCTTCACCGTATAAATGAGTTGTTAATGCATATTACGCACAGCTTATAGTGGGTGGGTCCATGTAGAAGTTTTGTTCGTTCAGCAGGTTATAGTGGGTGTGTCCATACTAAGGTCAGCATGATGAGAGTTAATTGTGCTTGAGGATATCTGAATACAAGGCTTCTTTAGCTGCATATTAACTGCTGTACAAACACACTTGAATAATTAATTTTGGAAGGTCACAACTCATTTATTACCACTGATTAGAGCTTAGAGTTTCCCATGATCATGTATAGAATAAGATGTTGAGGGAGAAATTTAACTCGTGGCCATCCGCTTTGCGCCTGAAACACGGGCGGCCAGTTGAAAATCGGTAGCGGAAAAAAAAGAGATAAATGGGGGACGGGACCAGGTCACCTCAAACATCCCACTGGCGTTCGAGGCGTCAGTGATGTCATATTCAGGCAAGTCTATAAACAGATGAGCAGCTTGTCTGACTGAGACAGGCGAGGGGTTACTTTTCTATGCAAATCGGGATGCTATGCTGAATTTAGGTACAAGCTCTGCCTAGTTGTTTCAGGTCTCAAGTGGCCTAAACCAACGATCCTTAAAAGGGACTGCTCAAAAAAAGACAAAACTTTTTTTCCCCAGAGACTGAAGGAGCAGTGCTCCTCCTGGCTCCACTAAAATGCTGTGGGTTGCTGCCAGCCCAGGATCAATCCCGCTTGGCTTGGCCTTCCACCCCCCAAAACTTACCTGCAGGAAAGCTCAACCTCGGAGCCAGCCAGAATTCATCAGGCCACGACCGTGGAACAGCATCAGTTGCTCGTTTGGCGCCCGCCGCTTCTATTCAAACGACAGCCGGTGCTGAGTTTGGCTCGGGCATCAGGCTGGTACGAACAGACAGGCGGAACAATCGCACCGTAGACTAGCCACCCGTTGTAGGCACAAATCCAATTCCTCCCCCATTGCCTCTTAAACTAATCCTTCCTTTGAACTTGGGTTCAGCCAGGAGAAAATATCAATTCCAAACTGTACAATTTGATGTGAAACATAATTAGATGCTTGTTCTTCTGTGAACAAACCTATACCATCTTATAAGCAGCAAAAACAGTGTAATAACCTATGCTTGGAGTATGAACAACCTCCTATCACCGGTACTTTTTGTAATCTTGTAGGATGATGTAAAATCCTAACCGGGGTACCAAATTATCCATCACATTTCC
Organism: Heptranchias perlo; assembly: GCF_035084215.1. NCBI lineage: Eukaryota > Metazoa > Chordata > Chondrichthyes > Hexanchiformes > Hexanchidae > Heptranchias > Heptranchias perlo. The sequence goes on from NC_090346.1 coordinate 7,308,168, forward strand.
CCCCTTTCTCCATCCCATCTAAAGGTCCAATCAGTCTAAACCTACACATAGTCTTAAAATGCAGTTACTTGAAGATCTATTCCTGCAAACATGTTGTGTAACTCAACCAGCAACCTGTGACTCGAGAATTATTATGAAACCGAACACTAAAATCCATAGCAGCAATGCTTTATTGATAGTGCAGACTTTCATATGCTTTCAAGTATTCCATCTGTATAATTTTAATTATTTTTTTAAAACTGTTTTGGATTTCTTTGAATGCCAAGACAGTGAATTGCATTCTGTGAGGAGTTATTTGTGGCAGCAATGAATTAGAAAGGTGAAAGAGGACAGTTTTATCTCAGTTGAACACAAAGTGATACTACTTTTAAGTTGAAAAAATAAATCCCTGCCTCTTCCTCACCAGTCTGGCTTTTCTTAGCCGTACATTATTTCCTGACTGTCTGGCAACCTGCTCCCAGGCTTTTGTCTGCAGCACTGGATATGTGAACAAGACCAGCCCAAAAGTCCCACGTCACTCTTAATCACCTACTTATTCATGAGCTTCATTCCCCAACAGTTAAGGAATGTTTTTAAAAAACCCACTATTTCCTGTTATAAAAAATAAATGACTAGCAGAGATACGAGTCAGTAATGGTAATTTCAGGCCTTTGATGGGACTGAACACCGTCCCCACTTCTGTGTAGGGAATCAGAATTCTGAGATGCCGTTGCACCAAGCCATTACGCTTTATGCTCTGTTTAAGTTCCCACCCCTTTGAACACATCGCAATAACCATTAGTTGCCAATTTTTGATTTACTTATCTACTGGATTCCAAATAAAAATGTTATAGGCTGTGGCAGGTTTTGGTACTGGTTATGCTGCAGGTCATACTTGAAAATATATTGCTCCCATTTACAAACCAGTCATTTTGTATTTTCTTAAACTATGTTAGAGTCATCTCACCCAATGCACATTTGGCACAATGAGAATGAGGGGATGACACAAAGTAGACAGATGCAGTGAGCTGTAACAACGTTACAGCTATTGGTTTTTCAAAGAATACAAATCAGCATAGATACAAGCAACATATCAAGAGGTCAAAATAAACGGTTTTAAAACCTGATCTTGAAAAATTGTCTCGTGGTCAAAGTCCACAACTAAGAACATGAGAAGTGATTTGCTCATTAGGCAGTTAAATTTCAGTGCTACTGCCGATTTGCACTGCAATGCAGACAGGTTTTCCAAGTTAAGAGTATTTACTTTATTACAGCTAAACATGCAGTGCTGCTTTTTAAGCAACATTTCTGCCTTCTTTTTTTTTGGGAAGGGTGGAGGAGGAGAAAGAGAATCCAAGCAAGTGTTGAAAGGTTCCCCTTTCTCTCTCTCTCTCCAGTTCAAGGTGGGAGAGCGAGAGAGCTATGCCAGCTTGAATGGGGAGAGTGGAAGATAAGTACCAGCTTGAACTGGACTGAAAAGGGGAGAAGTGAACGGCAAGTTGAACTGGCGGGGGGGGGGGGGGGGGAAAGAGGGGGAGAAACGGAGAAGGGTACCAGAATGAACAGGAAGGTTTGGAGGAGGAAAGAATGCCTTTGTGAAAGGATGAGGAGTTGAATGGAGTGCAGCGCCTCTGTGCACGGAGTCTGGTGGGAATAGAGCGCCACTGTGCACTGCAGTGGGGGAAATGTGACCGTTGAACTATCTTTGGTCTGTTGAAATGCAAATGTCACTATTTTTCTATTTCTGTAGAGATTAAAAATCTCAAATATAAAGTGCTTAAAATCAATTGAAACATATCATTTTTAATATAGAAATTCAAAATTTTGTGCCTCTTTAGGCTTTCATGTACACATGTTTTTTTGTCCAACAGAAGTAAAAGAATGTTGTGAAGACCTACAGTTTAAGTTACAAAGCCCACATAACTATTTGTTTTCACACATCATAGGCTAATAATCAGGGCCATTCAGATGGCAGTTATTTGAGAATGTTTGATGTCAGCTTTCTTTGAAGATGTTGGGCAGCTTTTGCTAATTTTCTAGGTTGGCCGATATCAGCACGAAGGCTTCCACAATTGGCGATAGTAACCATGGGGGAAAAGGGACACTTTATGGGAGTTACCAGAAGATCCATGTGCCTGTAGAATTGTACTCCCGCAAAGAATCAATATCAGGAGAGGGAATGGGAAGGGAAGAAAATTGGCAAGGAACGATAGATGAACAAAAAAAATTAAAATAATGTCTCTTTCAAAAGAAATTTCAGGCAGTTTTAGGCAAATTTCTCCTAAAACAATTTTACAGTTGCCAAATCGGTTCATGTTGCCTTTAAGAAGGAGAAGCTCATTCATCCAATCACATACCCTCTGAACTGCTGACAAGATTACTCGTTTGGGTAGAAAAAGAACTGCAGTTATCTTTAATAAAAAATGAAAATAGATCAAGGTGAGAAAGCAAGAAAGATCGGTGGCAAAAGATGTGAAAGGGAATTAAAATATTTTAAATGTATTTTTAATTAAAATTGTTCAGATTTATTAGTGCCGACACAACTGGTGAAGTGATGACATAGTGGTGTGAAAAAATAATAGCAAGATTTGTATGGAGAGGCAGCAGAGAAGGAAAAAGGGAAACTGCTCTGGCAAAGAGGCAGCAAAGACGATGCTGAGTGACCTCCATCCGTGCCATAAACCTATTTGGTTCTATTATTGGTGACTCTGACGAAGGCAGTCTTAGTGGATGGAACAGAAACTAGAATAAGAACATAAGAACATAAGAAATAGGAGCAGGAGTAGGCCAATCGGCCCCTCGAGCCTGCTCCGCCATTCAATAAGATCATGGCTGATCTGATCCTAACCTCAAATCTAAATTCATGTCCAATTTCCTGCCCGCTCCCTGTAACCCCTAATTCCCTTTACTTCTAGGAAACTGTCTATTTCTGTTTTAAATTTATTTAATGATGTAGCTTCCACAGCTTCCTGGGGCAGCAAATTCCACAGACCTACTATCCTCTGAGTGAAGAAGTTTTTCCTCATCTCAGTTTTGAAAGAGCAGCCCCTTATTCTAAGATTATGCCCCCTAGTTCTAGTTTCACCCATCCTTGGGAACATCCTTACTGCATCCACCCGATCAAGCCCCTTCACAATCTTATATGTTTCAAGAAGATCGCCTCTCATTCTTCTGAACTCCAATGAGTAGAGTCCCAATCTACTCAACCTCTCCTCATATGTCCGCCCCCTCATCCCCGGGATTAACCGAGTGAACCTTCTTTGTACTGCTTCGAGAGCAAGTATGTCTTTTCTTAAGTATGGAGACCAAAACTGTATGCGGTATTCCAGATGCGGTCTCACCAATACCTTATATAACTGCAGCAATACCTCCCTGTTTTTATATTCTATCCCCCGAGCAATAAAAGCCAACATTCCGTTGGCCTTCTTGATCACCTGCTGCACCTGCATACTAACTTTTTGATTTTCTTGCACTAGGACCCCCAGATCCCTTTGTACTGCAGTACTTTCCAGTTTCTCGCCATTAAGATAATAACTTGCTCTCTGATTTTTCCTGCCAAAGTGCATAACCTCACATTTTCCAATATTGTATTGCATCTGCCAAATCTCCGCCCACTCACCCAGCCTGTCTATATCCCCTTGTAGGTTTTTTATGTTCTCCTCACTCTCCACTTTCCCTCCCATCTTTGTATCATCTGCAAACTTTGATATGTTACACTCGGTCCCCTCCTCCAAATTGTTAATATAGATTGTAAAGAGTTGGGGACCCAGCACCGACCCCTGCGGAACACCACTGGCTACAGGTTGCCAGTCCGAGAATGTACCATTTATCCCAACTCTCTGCTTCCTGTTAGATAACCAATCCTCCACCCATGCCAGAATATTACCCCCAATCCAGTGATTCTTTATCTTGAGCAATAATCTTTTATGTGGCACCTTGTCGAATGCCTTCTGGAAGTCTAAATACACTACGTCCACTGGTTCCCCTTTATCCACCCTGTACGTTATGTCCTCAAAGAACTCAAGCAAATTTGTCAGACATGACTTCCCCTTCGTAAAGCCATGCTGACTTTGTCCTATTAAATTATGTTTATCCAAATGTTCTGCTACTGTCTCCTTAATAATAGACTCCAAAATTTTACCCACCACAGATGTTAGGCTAACTGGTCTATAATTTCCAGCCTTCTGCCTACTACCCTTTTTAAATAAGGGTGTTACATTAGCAGTTTTCCAATCTGCCGGGACCTTTGCCGAGTCCAGAGAATTTTGGAAAATTATTACCAAAGCATCCACAATCCCCACTGCCACTTCCCTCAAGACCCTAGGATTTAAGCCATCAGGTCCAGGGGATTTATCCGCCTTGAGTCCCATTAATTTACTGAGTACCAATTCCTTAGTGATTTTAATCGTATTTAGCTCCCCCCCCCCCACCCCCCACCCCGAGAGCCCCCTGTTTGTCCAGTGTTGGGATATTCTTAGTGTCCTCTACTGTAAAGACTGAAACAAAATATTTGTTCAGCATTTTTGCCATCTCCATGTTTCCCACCATTAATTTCCCGGTCTCGTCCTCTAGGGGACCTACGTTTGCCTTAAATGCATGATCTCTCATTCCTTCTCAGCTAATATCATCCTACATGCCCATCTTCCTTCCTACACTCACTGTGTTGAAATCGAAGGTCATACACTATTTCCTACTCCAACTCATTCTTTCCCAGGGCTGTAAAACTTTACTTTCACTAAAATGTTTTCTTGCTCCTAAAACCTTGAAGCTTTTAAAACCCAAGGTTGGCATCGTCTAGTCACTACTTCTCAATTTAACTCCACTTTTTTTTTTACTATTGCTAACCTTATTGGTGTCTACTGTGTGGGCCTTGCTCCTTCATCTTGGTTTCTTAACTAAAAAACTGAAAGAAAACTTCATGGCCAAACTTGTTCTGTACGAAAAGCCTGGCTGAACTGAAGAGACCACGACTGTCACTGCCTCACGTATCATCAAATAATACAAGAATAGATGCCTTCTGCAAAAATATGAAGGTCAAAGTTAATCAGCAATAGACTTGAAACTTGATTATACAATGGCAATTCCACAAATACAAGGGAGAAAAGTTGCAAGTATTGAAACCTATCAGTAGAATGCTCTAAATTTAAAACAACTATCCTGGAAGCATTCAAAGTAGACATAAGTTTTAATGATGTAGACACAGGCATTGTTGAGTAGTGCGCGACTAGTTCCAAACAAACGTCGATGACGACGCAAATTTCAAATTTCACCCACATGTCTGTTGTCAGGAGACCCGTAGCTACCTCAGCTGATGTATTTTATACTTAAAAAAATTAAATGTTACTCAACTCACCAGTTCCCTGAAATACGGAATTTTTACTATTCTGACAAGCACTGTGCAAACTCGGCACTGGTGCTGTTATATTGACAGTGCTTGTTCCGCATGGACAAGAATTTGATACAGCAGCATGCAGTTGCTATTTTTGACATCTACCAGTCTCACACTGGGAAGGTGGAGCTAAGTGTTACACGACAACATCATGCTGTTTGTTCCGGCATCTTCCACTGGATCCCACCTGTAGCTCCTTAAGGTTTGTAAATAGACTTTTAAGCAAGAGCTTGTCAAGAACACTGAAGTTCTGTCAGAAAACAAAGATCAGCAAAGATGGTTTAGAGATGGTTATGCTTTTTAGGTGCATCATGCATTTAACAAACTTGCTGCCTAGGATTTTTTGGATTTACCAACAAAGTAATCAAAGGGCGATTTAAAAAAACATTAATTCACGGGATGTGGGCTTCGCTGGCAAGGCCAGCATTTATTGCCCATCCCTAATTACCTTCGAGAAGGTGGTGGTGAGCTGCCGCCTTGAACCGCTGCAGTCTGTGAAGGTTCTCCCACAGCGCTGTTCGGGAGGGAGTTCCAGGATTGTGACCCAGCGACGACAAAGAACGGCGATATATTTCCAAGTCCGGATGGAGTGTGACTTGGAGGGGAACGTGCAGGTGGTCGTGTTCCCATGCATCTGCTGCCCTTGTCCTTCTAGGTGGTAGAGGTCGCAGGTTTGGGAGGCGCTATCGAAGAAGCCTTGGCGAGTTGCTGCAGTGCATCTTGCAGATGGTACACACTGCAGCCACGATGCGCCGGCAGTGGAGGAAGTAAATGTTTAGGGTGGTGGATGGGTGCCAATCAAGCGGGCTGCTTTGTCCTGGATGGTGTCGAGCTTCTCGAGTGTTGTTGGAGCTGCACTCATCCAGGCAAGTGGACAGTATTACATCACACTCCTGACTTGTGCCTTGCAGATGGTGGAAAGGCTTTGGGGAGTCAGGAAGTGAGTCATTCGCCGCAGACTACCCAGCCACTGACCTGCTCTTGTAGCCACAGTTTGTGTGTGGATGGTTCAGTTTAGTTTCTGGACAATGGTGGCCTCCAGGATGTTGATGGTGGGGAATTCAACGATGGTAATGCCATCGAAAGTCATGGGGAGGTGGTTAGACTCTCTCTTGCTGGAGATGGTCATTGCCTGGCACAAATGTTCCTTGCCACTTATCACCCCAAGCCTGGATGTGGGCTTTATAAATAGAAGCGTAGAGTACAAAAGCAAGGAAGTCATGATAAACCTTTATAAAACACTGATTCGGCCACAACTGGAGTATTGTGTCCAGTTCTGGGCAGCCCACTTTGGGAAAAATATGAAGGCATTAGAGAGAGTGCAGAAGAGATTTACTGGATGAGGGATTTTAGTTACGTGGATAGACTGGAGAAGCTGGGATTGTTCTCCTTGGAACGGAGAAGGATGAGAGGAGATTTGATAGAGATATTCAAAATCATGAAGGATCTAGACAGAGTAGATAGAGAGGAAGTGTTCCCACTGGCAGAAGGGTCAAGAAACAGAGGTGATTGGCAAAAGAACCAAGGGTGACATGAGGAAAAACTTTTTTATACAGCGAGTGGTTAGGATCTGGAATGCACTGGCAGAACAGGTGGTGGAGGCAGATTGAATCACCGCCTTCAAAAGAGAACTGGATAATTACTTGAAAGGAAAAAATCTGCATGGCTACGGGGAAAGGAACTAGCTGGATTGCTCTCACCATTGAGCCGGCATGGACTTGATGGGCTGAATGGCCTCCTTCTGTGCTGTAACCTTTCTATGATTCTATGTTATCCAGGTCTTGCTGCATGCGGGCATGGAATACTTTATTATCCGAGGGGTTGCAAATGGAACTGAACACCGTGCAATCATCAGTGAGCATCCCCACTTCTGATCTTATGGGATGCTATGAATGGAACTATAAAGTGTCTCATTGTAGAGCGAAGCTTATGCGGCTTCTACAGATATTAAAATCTGGAGTATTTCACTACTGTGTGTGACATCTAATAATAGATGACGAGGCAAATTACAATTCACGCTCATGCCTGTTGTCAGGTGACCTGTAGCCAAAGCGTTTGACTACTTAACAAATTTGAAGTGTTTTGAGATGAGTTGAGGACACGGTAAGGTATTATATAAATGCAAGCTCTATTTTTCTTTCAATTTTCCTTTTATTCCCCATCTCTTTGCAGCGTGGCACCTTATGCAGTGGGCTTCATTGGCAACAGTAAGCTTCTGGTCACTTCCCTGAATGGCCATCCTTCACATGCATTGAGAATAGGAAGTAGTGGGCACTGAGTGTCAAAGCAGTATTTGAACAGTGGAGCATTTTCGGCAAGTCAGTCTACCCTCATCTAAACATGCAGGTCCACCAAGTTTTGCCGGACAGGAATCAGGGTTCCACCTCCGTGACCTGGAGGCAGCTCAAACTGCTGCCTCAGCTGAGATGTGCTCACTCATTACAAAGCAGGAGTCAAACCACAGAATACATTTACTCACTGATCTGTTAATATAATCCTATAAATCACAGTAGTGTAAAGGTTACAAAGTGATCCCTCGTAATACATTGTTTTCCAAGTGAAACTGTCACAGATTTCTGCTGACTGCTAGCATATCAGTGCAACAAGATACACTGAATAAAATCTAGAAATGTTGAGCCAGAATTTCCTGGAACGTTTTGGCATGACCTCCGCGTAAGTGCGGCATAGCGTCACTTTTTTTCCTAGGAAATTCAAACGTAACTGATTTGAGCGGTTTTACGTTGAAATATTGCAACGCACGAATTTCCTTGACACGTTAGTCTAAAGATTACAAAGTGATCCCTGGTAATGCACTGTTTTCCAGGTGAAATTTTCTCTGATTTGCGCAAATTCCGAGCTGCAGCCGCTGGAACACTCTGCCGCTTATTTATATGGTCCCCCCCACCCCCATATACAAAAGACTAGCTCACTCGAGTTTCCTGGATTGACGCGAGTAATTTGCTGACGTAGATTCACAGACAAACATTTAGGTGTAGCAAAGTACAAAGACACCAGATCGCAGCGTAACTGAGAAGACTGCAAACCACGCGCTATTACCCCTTTCGGTGATGCTGCATTTACGTTTGTTTTACGTCGGTTTTTAGGCAAATAAGCTCCACAAGAAATTTCTGCGCAAGTGAGATCCAGGAAATTTGGGATCATTGCATTAGTGCAGGGATGTTCCAAGCTTTGTGTCTTCACAGGTCACATAAGTGTGCACCATGCAGCTTCGGGGCTGCATATAACATTTAACTCCACATTCTCATCAATTTGCATACGTCCCAAGTTGCCGATGCTAATAGATCTTGGTTTGGATGTTAGAATTCATCAATTAATGAGGGAACAACACCAACACACAGTTTTAAACCTTCAGGCACAAGAAATTCAAAAATGGGACAAATGAGCAAATAAAAAATACAAGCACTAATAGGAGTGAGTTGCCCAGGGTTTGAGGGCCATGTTATCAGGGCAACGTGTCCCTCGGGCTGCAGTTTGGACGCCCTGTACTAGTATGTATTAAAGTTCAAGTAAGTTTGGTAAACTGAAATCAATGGTAATAGTGTTTTCTTACTAGAAGGAACAGAATGCTGCCACATCCCAGTACAAGATTTGTGAGGTATGCAGAATGCAGCACTGAGGGACATTTTCAACATCGCTGTAAAAATGCTAGTTTCAAAATTTGCAACAGATGGACCAATCATGAATTATTCATTTTTTAACGGCTAAAATAGCCAGTTTTTCAACACATTCAAGCACGGGACGTGTGAAATTTGATGAAACCGTGTTTGTTTATTCACAAGAGGAAAGAAAATTAAATCCTTTGGGTCCCAAACATTAAAAGATGAAGTGTTTACAGCTGTCTTATTTAAACTATTCAGAAACTGCTTAACTTAGTTATTCATCCAAGCTCAGTCAAATTTAGAGTTCAAGACTTAATTCAGTTATCTTATTTTAAAAGATCATATATATTTAATGCACTAAGTGCACAACATTATTAGAGACATAATATTGATCACAATCTTACAAGACTGTGGTGTTGTCAGGTGCATTCCAGACAACTGCTCATTTATCATTTCCATGCTCAAAATGCCAATTTAAATCTTAGATACTGCAAGCTGATTTACTTGGAGACAAGAAAGGATGCACTCAAAAAAAACCAGTTGTTCCTTTTCCACATATTTTATGCACAGAATTATCTGGGTGTAAAAGTTATTCAGTCCAACATGCACATTGAAAAGCTTAAAAGCAGACCAAGACTTCTGCCCATCCTTGGTCACACAGCTGTGAAAAATCACAGGAAAGCATACTGGAGGGGGAAAAAATAAATCGGCTTCCAATGGCCTTCAACTGGAGTGACAACACCAACTAAATTAAAGAGAGAAACAGTGCACAGAAGTTAAGTGTCTGGATGTTTCATCAATTCTACCACAACAACAACTTTGGCTTTAGGCTCAATAGGAAGTGATACTTCAGAGGAATCAAGCTTCCCAAGTTAGCTAGACTGCTTTTTGATCATTTTAATGGGTGTACAGATTCACGTACAGCAAGATCTGGGAGATTAGGTCTATATTCAGACCTCTCCCGCAGTATTTTTGTTGTGTTGTTTGCAACCTGCCCTCACCACTGTATCTTGGATGTTTGGTACTGTCACAGGAGGACATGATGAAGGAGAAGCAGTATATTCATCCGAACATCAATCTGAAAACAACTGAGGCAAGAGGGCTAGGGTTGTGGTTTTGAATGTTGGCTTTAATAGCTCATTCTGACCAATAGAAAAACAATATTCTATTCTCTGCCATGAAAGGCTAGGTCTCCAACATTACTGCTGAGCACAAAGATATTTTCCATCTGAAACGATTCTTTTAATACAAAATGGGTAATCTAACTTTACCATGCAACAACTACAAAGACTTTTATTAGTTAAAAATGAAGTGCCTTTACAGTAAAAGATGGTATTTGACCAGAACACAATCGCAGCCACATTTATTGGATTAAGATATGTTTATCACAGAAATACATTTTCAGTTTATAGAACTAAATCGGTTATTATTTTCCTGAATTTGGTCCAAAAATTGAGCTTGTGGCTATTTCTGTTAGGCAAGGGTATTAAAGGTAACGGAACCAAGGCGGGTACATGGAGTTAAGATACAGATCAGCCATGATCTAATCAAAGACTCGAGCAGCTGAATGGCCTACTCCCGTTCCTATGTTTTTCCTATGTTAACTTAAAACAGCTACAGGAATATTTTACGCATTGGGCAATAAGTTAGTCTAAAATCATTGATTTTGATTGTCCATTGCACCAATAGGAGAAATAAAGCTAAGATGTTTAGCATCAAATCCATGCAAAATATAGACTGGTAAAGCATCACTGCAAGTAGCATGTCTGATTGTGGTCTCTCGACAGCAGCATTATAAAGGCTGCACTGGAAAGCAATAGAAGAATCCTTAGGCTCTGCCCTAAGGGTTGTGAAGTTAGAAAATAGCTTAGATTATTCTCCTCAGAGCAAAACGAAGAAAGCAATTATTTAAACTTGCAGAAAAATAGACATTTTGCAACTATTCATAACAGATGCTGGGAACTAAAGGTTAGATGGAAATATAAACTCTAACAATGATTTAACTGGTATTGTCTTCTTGGAGAATTTATATAGTAGAAATATGTAGGAAATTTCTTACTTATAGGAACAATTAGACAGAATGGTAAAGCAACTTCAAGATAGGAAATATGGTAATAGTAAATGAATAGAAAATAATTTAGAGTGTCAAGACTCAAGTTATGTAATAAACCCATCTACAATGCGATACGTGTATGTAATAACTGTTTCTCACTTCTTATGCCCAACAGCCCGAGTTAACACAACTGCAAAAATTCCATCAGCTGCACTGCTTTGTCCTACCAGTGTGGAGAATTAGTGCATGAGTTGCTCCACCGAGTGGTAGGATATAGGCCAACAACCTCAGTTGCTCCAAACTCTGCTAGATCTTGTGTGGGCAAGATGCTTCCCTGTGGGCATAAGAAAACTGTTGAGTATTTCTTATAGGACAAATGAGCATGGGATCTGGTCACCAGCAAGCATATATATGGAAGCCATTTTGGAAAAAACAATGTAGTCATCAGTATGCACATTTTTTTTATTCACAGCTTAGTGTACAACATACAATGGATTATCTAGTTATATATGTAGTAAATTGATGAAACATATTGTACTTTTAGATATTTCTGGATATATGTAGTAAACCAATTAAACACATGACAATTTCCTCAATGAGTCAAGTACCCATTAAACAAACAACTATTATATTTTTAAAATTATAAATTTCTAAAAATTTTAAAACCTACCCATTTGGCCAAGCTTTTGGTCACCTATCCTAATGTCTCCTTCTTTGATTGGTGTCATTTTTTGTCTGATTATGCTCCTGTGAAGCGTCTCGGAACTTTTCAATACGTTAACAGCGCTACATTACTACAAATTGTTGTTATAATTAGCTGTTCAGAGCACCCAGTTGCCAAAAGGCTATTTTTAAAATAAATTTTATGCTCAAAGTAAATGATTTCCTCGTACTTTTTACAATTCAGGCAGCTACTTTCAACATCAGGTAGGGCATAGTTAGTTGCAGAGTAACTCTGTCACAATTTTGGAACAATAGCCCCTCCTGTGTGACATCTTTCCATTTCACACACCAGGCATCCTGCGATCAAAGTGGCACTTTTGAACTATCGGCCCATGTCAATTAGGAACTGGGTTGAGACTGCTCAAGCTGATTTCACAAAGACCAGCAGACAGAGGAGACTTTTATCCCTTGAACCCCCCCCATCCACCAATCCCAGAAGTGAATGACCCTTGCCTAGCCCACTGCACCACCTATTTGAGGGACAAAGATGATGAAAAATAGACAGTTTTCACCCTGAATCAGGACCCAGATGGCCTGAATTGCTTTAGCCGTAGTTATATTATGATTACAGAGCTCCACCTGACACATTCTCCAACTCATCCAGAAGTCCACCGCCTTATCTTATCCTGTATAAGTCCCGCTCACTTATCAGCCCTGTCCTCACTGTCCTCCCACTGGCTCCTCTCATCACCCCCACCCCCACCCCCCCCCCCCCCCCCACCCAACTCCTCAATTTCAAAATCCTCATGGCCTTGCTTCACCTTGCCTCTAACTTCTTCCAGCCCCATATCCCAGCTTGAGCCTTCTATTCAAGTCTGCACTACTGTGCGTCCTCCTTCCCATTGCTCCACCATTGGTGACAGAATCTTCAGCCAACACAGCCTTGCATTCCAGAATTCTCTCCCTAGAATCTTCCATTTTGCTTAATTTCTGCCCACCTTCAAAAACTTAGGCAAAAATTATCTTTTTGATACCCTCTAGTCACTACCCCCCTCATCCAACTCTCCTCCCAATTCTGACCCAGATTCTCATTTCCCCCGCCTCTTTTGAAGCACCTTAGGACATCTTACTACATTAAAAGATGCTGACTTTTCATAGCATTATAGTGCTAACCAAATAAATCAATCATGGTTTGACAGTGAACATACCATGGTAAGAAAATGCAAAACACAGTACTGGCCAACTATATTACTTTTATAACAAATGATTTTTAAAAATGACTTTGTCCCGAGAATTAAGAGGTTTACAGACAGAAGGAAGCTATTCGGCCCATTGGGTCTATGCCGGTGCTTTCTTGGAGCAATAGAAAACCAATCCATTGCTCTGTATCAATCCCAAACTAATCCCACTGCCCACTCTCTCCCCATAACGCTCTATTCGTCCCAATCTAATCCCATTGCCCACTCTCTCCCCATAACGCTATATTAGTCCCAATCTAATCTCACTGCTTTTCTTCAAAAGATACAATGGTCTTTGCCTCAATCACTCCCTGTGGCAAAGCAATCCATGCTCTACCAACCCTCTCTGTAAAGAGATTTCTCACAACATCTCTCCTCAATCTCCTAGTGATAATGAGTAATATCCTGTCCTCCACCAAGTCCCACTCAACTATCATCTCTGTCCCTGCTGAGCCTCAGCCCCCAGCGCATCCTATTTAAAATAGGGTATTTAAATCCCTTCATGGCCTCGCCACTTCCCATCTGCGTAACCTTCTCCAGACTTACAGCCTCCCAACCCGCCCCCCGCTCCCATACACTCTGTTCCTCAGGTCCTGGACTTTTGTGCATTCCCCCCCCAACCCCCTTTTGCCCCAACATTGCCAGCTGTGCCTTCAGTTGCCTTGCCTAAGGTTCACCCACTGCAATTCCCCGCCCAAACCCCAGGAAGTGCATGACCTGGCCTTTCGCACCAGTCAGAAAAGTACCCTCACAGGGGTGCAGTATATGCTCAAAAAGTATCTCACTGCTTCTCGGATCCTCCTGCACCACGTACTATCCCCAGCCGACAGGCCAGGCAAGCAGCTCACAGGCCCATACAAATGGCACTGTGAGGATTTTCATTGGCAGCTTAAGAACAGGGTAGGGTAGGCTAACACACAGAGTTGCAGCACGGGGGCAATTGTGCAGTGATACAGCAGAGATTGTGAATGATCATCGAGGCACAACAAATTGACATCAGTTGAACGGTGATGGGCAAAATTCTAAAACACAGAAATACATGCCAAAGGAGATCACTCAACAAGCACCCGCACTTCCACAGACCAGTGCGGTCTTTTTCACTTAAAATGTACACACACCTCTAAGTCCATCGAAGAAAGTTTCAGAATCTAGACTGTACTGTAACTTACTGGAAATACATAGTACACTGTCAAATCTCTCCAGGTCCTGCTTCTTTCAAGCAGAAAAGCTGATATAAAGTAGGAGTAGTCAAACCCTTGGTCTTTATGGTCACTTAAGTTGCTAATATATTGGATCGGTACAATGTTGGTGCCACAGACTCCCGACGCACGGGGTCTTGAGCAGCCAGTGGCTTCACCATAGTAAATTTGCTTGGTTGGCTAAAATTGGCTGTCGGAAAAATCCTTTGAAAAAAACACATATCATCCTAGCAACCAATAGATACTTTGGGGTTGCCACCAGATGCATGAAATCCATGACTCAAGAACCAACGACATTAATATGGCACAAACTCAATATAAAAAGCAGGGTTAACTGCATACCACGGAGACCTGCGGGCCACAAGGAATGTTTAACTGAACGCTCTCATCAATTGGCTTATATTTCAAGCTGCCAATACGAACACATCCTGGTGCTCCGCTTTAACCAATGAGAGAGCAGTGCTGATTTGCAGATCTTTCCAAATCTTCAGGTTTGCAAAGTTCAAAACTGGAGAAGCCAGTAAAGAAAGAAATAAAAGCACAGATAATGCATTGCTCGAACTTCCTGGGGCAAATAACCAGGGCTCCTATGGCACAGTTTGGATATCCCAGTTTTAGAAAGAAAATGAAAACAGAACCACAACATTTTCTTTTTTCCTGGGTTTATGCAAATCTTTGGAGCCCTTAGAGCTTACGGGCTATTGCACTGCACGGTATAGCTTTAAGCCATACGGACTGGGAAGATCTTTAGTCTGTGCTGAGTTACCGGATTTCACAACAATTAGGGTTCTGCAACTGGTCTCAGCATCGCTAAGCTAGGGGAACAATATCGTTCCAAGGTCCTGCTCTTGACCACCATCCATTGCGACCTATGGAAGTGTGCGGGTATGGTCAGTGGTGGGGACAGAATGGCTCCCACAGTTGAACATCCTGCCAAGGTCTTCAACAAGGGGATCAAGTTGGAAAGGAAACCAAAAATTTTATTTTAGAAATTCCCCAATGCCTCAGTAAATACATCACCTGGCACAGTACGGAGTCAAATGGATCAGGAAGATCCCAAGTTTGATCCTTCATCTGTGCTGAGAAGTTATCGCAGCTAGGTCAGTAATCGGGGACTATATTTGCCCTAAGTGTGCTTGCCCCATAAAGAGGGGAAAAAATATCCAGTCAATTTTGAATCCTTCTAGAAAGTGTGCATGGTGTCAGGCAACGACAGAACAGACATGGACATGTTGCACAGTTAAACAGCTTGCCAACACTTGCGGTTTGGACGTGCATATAGGGAATGGCCACTTGGGTAAGGTACCTGAAGGGTGCGTGCATAAGCACTTCAGGAGAGGACCGAAAAACTCACTCTCATATGTACCCCTACACAGCGAGTGTTGGCAATTGTGGGAGGTCACTCTCTATTCTGTCCTTGCCTGATATTCACGTACACTTTCCAAAAGGATTCACTCGAGAATCTATTTTTAATAATTACATATTCAAAAACAAATCTACAGGTCACAAAATAAAATATGTACCTGGCTTGGGGATTTTGTTTAAAGGCTGTAACTTCCAGGATTAAGCTCTTGGTTCAAATTGAGATGAGGGTGGGAATTGGGGGGGGTGGGGGGGTGGGAGAGAAAGAAAGAGTGTGGGGGGGGGGGGAATAAAGAGACAGAGGGAACTGCAGAGGAGACAATAGAATATCTCTTCGATCTTCGAAACTCTTTCCCTCCATCACCACACATGCTAAAAATAAGTTGCAATGCAGTGCAGTGGTTGTTGTGTTCCAATTTTACAGCTGTAGAACTTCACAATTTGCTGTCAGGAATGAAGCAGCTGGGGTTTGATGAAACGAGGACAGCACCTCTAACAGCATCATTTGCTCAGACTTCATTTATCACCTAAGTAAACTAACTTAGCTGCTTCAGCAAGGCATCAGCTTTAGAATTTGGTGTGTTAAAATGGTAGAATTGGAATGTCGCCTTTATTGCATATTAAAACAATAAAGCTCCCAAGGAAAAAATCAGTTTTGTTTGGAAGATGCAAGATTTTTAATAGGAAAAGTAAAGAGCATGACGTCATGCAGTCCATACTGGCCAAATGGATTTTGGAAAACACAGGGCACAGATTTCTCCTCATGCATTATGGCCAATAGGGAAGATTTCATCCAAAATGCTTTTGTATCTAAAATGCTTTTGTATTTAAGGTAGGGGGTATAACAAAGCTTCATCATCTTAGGCCAAAGCCCTGATGGCCTCCATTGAGTGTGGGAAGCAGCAGGGAAAACCAAAACTGAAACCGGAGGAAGTTAAGATCACAGTTGGCAAGGAAGCAGAGAGAGAAATATGCAATTTAGTGCAGCAAAATGAAGCTTTGCATGACAATTCTGCAAACTCTGACATCAGCTTGACTCAAAACCCTCTGCATGAAAACGCAAGCTGAGGAGTTATTTTTAAAAATGCATATGAGCACGCAGTATCCACATATGGACTTGGTTTTATTAACTACAAATTTCTTCAGCTGATATTTGGTCCCCACATCGAAGCCAAGTTAATGTTGAGGGAAACCAATACTGAGCTTTCCCAAATACAAATGGTGTGCACTACTAACCATACAGATCAGTTAACTTCAATCCTTGGAAGCAGTGTTCAATTTAACTTGGAGCCATCCTTTTTTCCTAACAGTAAGCAGGTGCCAAAGCCACATTCCTGAATATCAAAAACCTAAACATACCGTTTGCTCTCACAGCCAGGTCATAATACGCCTGTGCAATGGTTTCCAACGTACCTACTTTGCCTGCTCCACAAGGAATATCTGAAGAAATAGAGAAACCATTTCCTCAGGTAGGGGAATCCAGAACAAGGCGGCACAATCTTAAAATTAGTACTAGGTCATTTAGGAGTGACATCAGGAAGCACTTTTTCACGCAAGGAATCACGGAATCATAGAAAGTTACAGCACAGAAGGAGGCCATCCGGCCCATCATGTCCGTGCCGGCCAAAAAAGAGCTATCCAGATTAATCCCACTTTCCAGCACTTGGTCTGTAGCCCTGTAGGTTACACATTCAAGTACTTTTTAAATGAGTTGAGGGTTTCTTCCTCTACCATCCTTTCAGGCAGTGAGTTCCAGACCTCCACCACCCTCTGGGTAAAAAAAATTTCTCCTCAGCTCTCCTCTAATCCTTCTACCAATCACTTTAAATCTATGGCCCTGGTCACTGACCCCTCTGCTAAGGGAAATAGGTCCTCCCTATCCATTCTATCAAGTCCCATCATAATTTTATATAACAATTAAATCTCCGCTCAGCCTCCTTTGTTCCAAAGAAAACAACCCCAGCCGATCCAATCTTTTCTCATAGCTAAAATTCTCCAGCCCTGGCAACATCCTCGTAAATCTCCTCTCTACCCTCTCTAGTACAATCATATCTTTCCTGTAATGTGGTGACCAGAACTCTAGAGAGTACTCAAGCTGTGGCCTAACCAATGTTTTATACAATTCTAGCATAACCTCCCTGATCTTATATTCTATACCTCGGCTAATAAAGGAAAGTATCCCGTATGCCTTTTTAAACCACCTTATGTACCTGTCCTGCGACCTTCAGGGGATCTGTGGACATGCATTCCAAAATTCCTTTGTTCCTCCACATCTCGCAGTATCCTCCCATTTATTGTGTACTCCCTTGCCTTGTTTGCCCTCCCCAAATGTATTACCTCACACTTCTCTGAATTGAATTCCATTTGCCACTTGTCTACCCACCTGACCAGTCCATTGATAGCTTCCTGCAGTCTGCAGCTTTCCTCCTCAATCAACCACACGGCCAATTTTTGTATCATCTGCAAACTTCTTGATCAAGCCCCCCATATTCAAGTCCACATCATTAATATATACCACAAAAAGCATGGGACCAAGTACTAAGCCTTGCGAGACCCCACTGGAAACAGCCTTCCGGTCGCAAAAACACCCGTCGACCATTACCCTTTGCTTCCTGCCACTGAGCCAATTTTGGATTCAACTAGCCGCTTTCCCTTGGATCCCAGGGGCTTGCACTTTTTAGACCAGTCTGCCATGTGGGACCTTGTCAAAAGCCTTGCTAAAATCCACGTACACTACATCAAACGCGTTACCCTCAGCAACCCTTCTTGTTACCTCCACAAAAAATTCAATCAAGTTAGTCAGATACGACCTTCCCTTAACAAATCCATGCCGACTGTCCTTGATTAACCCATGCCTTTCTAAATGACGATTTATGCTGTCCCTCAGAATCAATTCCAATAATTTACCCACCACCGAGGTTAGACTGACTGGCCTAGAATTACTTGATCGATCTCTTTCTCCCTTTTTAAGCAACGGTACAACGTTAGCAGTCCTCCAATCCTCTGGCACCACGTCGGTAGCCAGGGAGGATTGGAAAATGATGGTCACAGCCTCTGCTATTTCCTCTTGCTTCTCTTAACAGCATGGGATACATTTCATTCGGGCCTGGCAATTTATCTACTTTCAAAGATGCTAATCCCCTTAATACTTCCTCTCTCACTATGTTTATACCATCCAATATTTCTCACTCCTCCTCCTTAACTACAAGCTCTGCATCATCCCCCTTTTTTGTGAAGTCAAACGCAAAGTATTCATTAAGAACCATACCCATATCTTCCACCTCCACACATAGGTTACCTTTTTGGTCTCGAATAGGCCCTACTCTTTCCTTAGTTATCCTCTTGCTCTTCATGTACTTATAAAACATTTTTGGGTTTTCCTTAATTTTACTTGCCAGTATTTTTTCATAACCTCTCTTTGCTTTCCTAATTTCCTTTTTAATTTCACCCCTGCACTATCTATACTTCTTTAGGTTTTCTGCAGTATTGAGCTCTTGGTGTCTGACATAAGTTTCCCTTTTTTGCCTTATCTTACCCTGTATGCTCCTTGTCATCCAGGGGACTCGAGATTTGGCAGTCCCACTCTTTTTCTTTGTGAGAACATGTTTACTTTGAACCCCTTGAATCTCCTCCTTGAACCCCTCCCACTGCTTTGACACTGATTTACCTTCAAGTAGCTGTTTCCAGTCCACTTTTGCTCAAATCACTTCTCAGCTTAGTAAAATTGTCCTTTCCTCAATTTAGAACTTTTACTCATGTTCTATCTTTGTCCTTTTCCATAACTATGGGTAGTGAAATACTCTCTCCCAAAAGGCTGTGGATGCTGGGGGTCAACCGAAGTTTTCAAGACTGAGATCGACAGATTTTTGTTAGGTAAGGACATTAAGGACAATCTGATTGAATAGATTGAACAGACTCGAGGGGCGAAATGGCCTTCTCCTGTATCTATGAAAGAAAGATTTGCATTTATATAGCGCCATTCACGACCATAAAACGTCCCAAAGAGCTTTAGAGCCAATTAAGTACTTTTGAAGTGTAGTCACTATTGTAATGTAGGCAATGTGGCAGCCAATTGCGCATAGCAAGATCCCACAAACAGCAATGTAATAATGACCAGATCATCCGTTTTTAGTGATGTTGGTTGAGGGATAAATATTGGCCAGGACCCCTGCTCTTCTTCAAAATAGTGCCATGGATTCTTTTACATCCACCAGTGAGGGCAGATGAGGTCTTGGATTAGGGGGAGGCTCGAGAATTGATTTCAGTCTCCCTGGACTAAAGAAGGAGAAAAATATTAACCAGTATTTCCATTTCTGATTGCTATTAGTGACCCTGATGGAAAATGCCTGCCTGCGGATGTCAAGCGAGGACAGATCAGACTCAACTGGGATTCGGTCCTACAGCTAAATAACCTGGTAATGTTTACTGTCTGGGCTTATACATGAAGAATCTCAAGACTCAGGAGGTGGCTGAAGACAACAGAATTAGGACCCCAGCACAATCAAGTGATTTCAGGAGTTGTGGGCAGAAAAAATAAGGAAGTTTAACAAGTCAGTGCCCATTTAAAAAAAAATCAGACATAAATCATATTGATACACGAAATGCAATTTATATAGCAAACCTCCTCCCTCCCTTCCATATCTTCAGAGGGAGTCACAGACCTTCAAGGCTGGCGTATTTCACTCCTGCGTCTTTAGAACACAACAATGTTTATTAATGTTATTCATGAGAGGTTTCATTACATTTCTTTTGTAAATGTGTTCATAAAAATATCCATTCGCAACGAACGCTAGCTTAGCACCAACTGTACAATATTTGTCCAGAATCAAGTTGGGCTCTGCCTCAGTCGACTAACAGCTGGCCCAATGTATTTAGCGAGCTGGGATCACAGATCTGTCAGAGAAGTAAGCCTCTGCTTCCTTGAAGCAGAAACATTAAATCATCAAGTCAACATTTTCTAAGAGGACTCCCGAGTACTCCCGAATATTTGCAGCTTCAGTTTACGAGAGATTTTACAAACGGATTTATATTATTTTAGCTTTTCAATAGAATGCTGCCAATCCCAGTTGGACAAGTGGCCACAGGTTCAAGGTTGGAAGGATAAGGTTAGGACTGATGCCAGAAGTAATCCTTTACACAAAGGGCAATCAGCGGCTACAACAGATTGCCAGGAACAGTGGCTGAGGCAAGGGCACTGGATTCATTGAAGCAGCTGGGAGAGGGTCAAGCTGCTATTCTGGAAGGGAGTGATCAAACGGGCAGAAGAGCTTCCAAACCTATCTGCCAATTGTGTGACGAGCGATGTGTTCAGATGAGCAAATAGTTTGCACCAGTGATTTATTATACAATAAACTTGTTCAAAATATAAAACAGAACTCTGGTCTTTCTGTGCCAATACAACTTGTTTCTGCCAGTGTACACCCACTTGTGCTCATTTTAACCCTTTGTGCTAATAGGAACCGTTCATTTCAAGTACAGTATGTTAACTGCTGTGCTCCATTCTGATCACGGATCTGTGCAGACCAGCAATTTTCAGATGTGCTTTTCTACTGTATTACAAAATGTCTAATCTAAATATCTAAGCTTCAGCATTTTCTGATTTCTTTTTTAACGTGTCCTCATCAGGACAGCAAGAAATGGTTCCACAAACTACACAACACAGATGGACTGCATAGTTTTTTCTGATCCTGTACTTTCCTATTGCTCCCAAGAGGATTCACAATGACTTTAAAATCTGCAAAAAGTTAAATATACATTTTTATAAAATACCAAAAAAAATTAAGCACATATTGTCCATGTAGTTTCAACTGGTCTTTCCTGTTATAGTCAGAAGTGAGTCCTGAGGCCAATTTCCCTCAATTTCCTCATGCATAGGAAAGGAGTAAGCAGGAAATGAGATTCCACCAAAACCATAAGGTTCAGTACGTAAACAAATATTGGAATTTGCACATGAATTCAATGTATGTATTGCTATCAAAACTACTCCAGTGGAAATTTTTTTTTTATTCGTTCATGGGATGTGGGCGTCACTGGCAAGGCCAGCATTTATTGCCCATCCCTAATTGCCCTTGAGAAGGTGGTGGTGAGCCGCCTTCTTGAACCGCTGCAGTCCGTGTGGTGAAGGTTCTCCCACAGTGCTGTTAGGAAGGGAGTTCCAGGATTTTGACCCAGCGACGACGAAGGAACGGCAATATATTTCCAAGTCGGAATGGTGTGTGACTTGGAGGGGAACGTGCAGGTGGTGTCGTTCCCATGTACCTGCTGCTCTTGGCCTTCTAGGTGGTAGAGGTCACGGGTTTGGGAGGTGCAGTCGAAGAAGCCTTGGCGAGTTGTTGCAGTGCATCCTGTGGATGGTACACACTGCAGCCACTGTGCGCCGGTGGTGAAGGGAGTGAATGTTTAGGGTGCTGGATGGGGTGCCAATCAAGCGGGCTGCTTTGTCCTGGATAGTGTTGAGCTTCTTGAGTGTTGTTGGAGCTGCACTCATCCAGGCAAGTGGAGAGTATTCCATCACACTCCTGACTTGTGCCTTGTAGGTGGTGGAAAGCCTTTGGGGAGTCAGGAGGTGAGTCACTCGCCGCAGAATACCCAGCCTCTGACCTGCTCTTGTAGCCACAGTATTTATATGGCTGGTCCAGTTAAGTTTCTGGTCAATGGTGACCCCCAGGATGTTGATGGTGGGGGATTCAGCGATGGTAATGCGTTGAATGTCAAGCGGTGGTGGTTAGACTCTCTCTTGTTGGAGATGGTCATTGCCTGGCACTTGTCTGGCGCGACTTATCAGCCCAAGCCTGGATGTTGTCCAGGTCTTGCTGCATGCGGGCTCAGACTGCCTCATTATTTGAGGGGTTGCGAATGGAACTGAACACTGTGCAATCATCAGCGAACATCCCCATTTCTGACCTTATGATGGAAGCAGCTGAAGATGGTTGGGCCTAGGACACTGCCCTGAGGAACTCCTGCAGTAATGCCCTGGGGCTGAGATGATTGGCCTCCAACAACCACTACCATCTTCCTTTGTGCTAGGTATGACTCCAGCCACCGGAGAGTTTTCCCCCTGATTCCCATTGACTTCAATTTTACTAGGGCTCCTTGGTGCCACATATGCACTAATCACTCGTAACCCCCTTCACAGTCTCCTGCTCCACCTCCCATACTCTATTTGTATATGCACAGGTTCCTCTCCCCTTTTTGCTCATCACGGTGAAAGAGATCAGTGTTGGGGAATGGAGCAGAGTAGGTGCTTTAATGTTGTAGCTCTGTCAGCTTCCTAATGCCACTCGCCACTATTTATTTTTCTACCTCGTACAGTTCTCTATCATTCACTGGTTAGCAGAGACAACAAGTACAGGAGCAGCTCACAAGAAATATAAATAATATGATTTACCTTATTAACACATCGCCAATGGCTGCACTTTTAGAATGTATCAGTGTTAATATCCAGCATTTCCTGATCAGGTACAGCATGGACCAAGTACAAAGTACCTTTGGATGTTTATTTATGTTAAAGGCACTATATAGATGCAAGCTCTAGCTGTTGTTCAGCGATTCTCTCTTCCAATAAAGGCGAAATTGTAATTTTGTGCTTGGGGTGCACATCCACCATGAACTGGGTGAACTCACTGAAGAAAATTTGCACACAACAGGGAAGAGACTTTCAATGGAGGCTGGATTGAAACCAAGGTCCCAAAGAATAGTGTGTTAACCCTCAGCGCCGCTAAGTCTCCAATGTGCACTGTTTACACACCTGGGCTTTCAACCCACACTAGTGCAATGAAGATAAGCAGTTGGGGAGTGGAGGAGGAAAACACTAAGCGTTACGGCGGGAAGAGTGGTAACACTTTTAATAAGAAAAGATGAGTCATATTTGGGAGGGATGATTACACACTGATTTACTGGCTCATGTCAGCCAGAGGTAGCACTCTTGGTCCTGAGTCAGAAGGTCATGAGTTCAAGATCCGCTCCAGGGATTGGAGCACGTAATCTAGGCTGCCCTTTCAGGTGGATGTAAAAGATCCCGTGGCACTATTTGAAGAGGAGGGGAGTTCTCCGGATGTCTTGACCAACATTTTTCCATTCATCAACATCACTAAAACAGAGCGAGTGTATGCAAGATTTACCTCATCGTTGTTTGTGGGACCTTGCTTTGCGCAAATTGGCTGTCGCCTTTCCCTACATTACATCAGTGACTACTCTTCAGAAAAGTTCTTCATTGGCTGTGAAGCGCTTTGGGACGCCTGATGTCATGAAAGGCGCCAAATAAATGCAATCTCTCTCTCTCTCTGCATCTTTACCAATTCAGGGTTCCGGCAAAGTTGAGAATCCTCAGTGTTTGAAAAGGACAGATTACTTGCCAAATCCAACAAGAGTTTCAAGTATTAAACTTTTAAAAATGATATAAATAGATTCCCACTATCCTCTCCCTTCAAACACATGAATAAAAAGCACTATATCTAGAGGCATGGGATTGGAATTGAAGAGGTAAAAGATGTATTTAACATACTGGTGGTAATACTTTACTGAAAGAAGAAAGTACACTTCAACCAGTACTCTTCCGTACAGTATCAATACTCTTAATTCATCAACTCAAATTGTTCTACCTCTACCCCCTCCAATGGCAGACTCAACCACCAGTACTTCATCCTTGTGTTCTGTCCCTCAAAATACTCTTTGGACAAAAACCTTACAATCACACTGTAGTTTTTCACAGTTCAAGTGAAGATGGCATGAAAATTTTACATGTTCACCATTCCACTTCATTAAATTTCTGATTACGGGTATGAAAATGGCCTGTGTTCACTTGCCCTGTTTTGCTTTCACTATTGGAATTCATATTAATTCCCTGTGGCTCCACCGAGGTCAGGAAATTGATAAACCAACAAACATCCATTTTTTAAATTTGCAGTTATAACAAAGGATTCCATTTCAAAGGTTAATAAGAGCTACAGCTCGAATTCTAGATGTCAACTGCTTGAACAATGGGAATCATTTTTTTCCTTTTGAACCCAGGGATAAATTTGGATGGATTTTATTTCTAAATTTCCTCCAACACCCACACAGTATATATTCCGATTCCATTACCACAACCCAGGACAGACAGGTTCTGAGCATACTTTGATGTTCAGCAGGCAGTGCACAGCTAATTGCCTGTTTGATTTTCTGTATAACTCCCCAACATTAACTTTCTTTCACTTACGATTAAAACAAATCGCACTTTCAGTAACACTGTCACAGGGAGAAGCAATTATGGTTTCTTACTTCACCAGAACCTGGTACAAAAATATTAAACTGTCTTTTTGTTAAAATAAGGGGGATAGGGAGTCAAAACAGAACTGCAAAGGTTCTTGTTGTAGTGACGTTAATTGAGACAGCTGCTTAATTAGGAAGTTATTAAATTCTATGTCAGGATTAATATGCACTGTATGCGATGAACCTGCCTGCACATCAAAGTAGTATGGGCCTTTCGAGGGAGTGTCTTTTCTGCTTGGATACTGTTTTCATCGCCAATTATCTCCCCTCCCCTCCTGAAGGCAATAACTCAGTAAGATATACATACGAAACAAATGTAACAAACAGCCTAACCCAGCTCACAGGAGATCAAGAGACACCAAGCAGAAAATGGGAAAGAAATGATGGCAGGTGGGTGAAGGTGCAGTTGAAGAAACAGGCTTTTGAAGGTGGGGGGCTTTAACGAAAAAAAAAGTAGCCGTTGCTCTTTTGTAGACAAATGCACAATGAGATCCCGCAAACAGCAAATGAAATAAACAAGATAATCTGTTTTTGATGGTGTTGCTTGAGGGAGAAATGCTGGCCACAACACTAGAAGAATTTCCTGCTCTTTTCTGAATAAGAACCACGGGATCTTTTACATCTGCCTGAACAGGCAGAGAACATTGGTTATAATGTCTCATCCAAAAGGCAGCATCTCAGATATTGCTGCACTCCCTCAATGCTGCACAGAAACATCAACTTAATTGATGTGCTCGAGTCCTAGAGTGACAGCTGAATCTGTAACCTTCTGACTCAGAGGCAAGAGTACTACGACTGAGCCTCAGCTGAGTTCACAAAAATTCAAGGAGTGCAGGCACATGGTGTGCGAAGGCTCTGTCCCAAACCGTGACGCAAGGGAGGGGGATGGCTGCAACAGAGTTGGCCAGAGGCAGAAAAGCAGTTTAAGCTGGGATAGAGGGCTCAAGAAGATTCCAATGGTAGGAAAAGGCACTGGGCACACAGGTGTTTCATCTAAGTGGCTATTCTGAATGTGTGAGCCTTGACAGAGGGTGTCAGGAGGCTATTTAACTGGAAGGCAGGCGGGTGGTGACAATCACAATTGGTGCCCAATCTTGTTCTCGCCTGATTTCGACCTTGCTGATTTTCCCTTCCAAACCCTAGGCTAACTGTAGCAACTTTTCCTGCTATCTGACTCAGATCAGCTAACTCAGAACAGGTAAGGGATTAAACCTACAAACCTCATGTCTGAATTGCCCACCTACTCACAGTAAACAGAGTGTAAGCTGTTCCAGTCATTGTTGGAGTACTTTAGAACTATAAGAATTTCTTGCATTTGTTTTTCATGACATATTACAACTCCAGTCTGGATAACTTATAAACAGTGCTGTCAACTATGACTCGATAGAGATGTGGTGGTCGCTTGTTTTAGTTTGAAAATGTGACTGATTGTGAAACATGTTATTCCATTGCCACGTGGTTCCAAGCACCTTTATCTTAAATTATCTTCAGGACAAAGCAAGCAGTCTGTGTTGTGACTTGCTTTGCAATCAAAACTTTCTTGCATAAGAAGAATGCACTGACTCCTGCATGACTATGAAAGGCAAAAACTATGATCTGAGGATTGCATGCATATTCCATGCCTGTTGCAGTTAATTTTAAAAAGTTGATATAGGCTCAGGGAATATATATACACACACACACTTTTTTTTGTCCTTGGACAAATGCACACATGACTTGAGAGCACAGGCCTGGTACGGCCATATCATTATGGCATGAAGGAAGTTGCCTCTAGAGGAGAATCCACTGCTACTTCTTAAATATAAAATCTCTGAACTGTTTTCAACACAAACGTGTTCCCTCTTGATAGGAACTCGGAATTTGCACAGTTCACGGCTTTTTCTTTTGAGGGGGAGGCATAACAATAGCAGATTTGTTCCACTGTCATAACCACGTCAGTTGGCATAGGAATAGAAACTAAAACTACAGGCTGATCATTTGCCTCGAAACATCCACAATCCTCCTTAGATTACAGAGCAGCCTTTCTAACACTGGGCACATTTTAAAGCACATGCAGTCTCAGATCCTAGCAGCTCAAATCAATCCAAGTGCAGTTCTTAAAGTAAACAAAAATCCATCCCCACCATATGTTGCTAAACGATTTGATGACCTGCTGAACATGACAGGCTGGGTGAGTTAAAGCTGCACCGTGCAAGGTTACAGCCCCCTTAACATTAGTGCCAAGCAGGGCATGGGGGGGGAGGGGGGGGGGGCAGGGGGGGGGGAGGGGGGCAGGAGAGGGTCCCCCCGCGGGGATGGTTCGCGACTCTGCCCGCTGCCAGCTCCTGGTGCTCACAATAACAGCCTGTCCCCCCAGTAGAGGAAGGACTTTATCGGTTCTCTTACCAACTCTGAGGGGTGTTGAGAGGCCGGATCCAGCGGCGGCGGCGGCGGCGGCGGCTCCACCTTCGCCCTCTCACCCTTACCCGCGGGTCGAGGGGGAGAGGAGGGCAGTTGAAGCGACGCTCTGCTCCGCACCCTCTATCGCAGTGTTTCCCTCTCCGCTCGCCTCCACGCAGCTCCCCGTCCCATCCCGATCGGCAGCTCGGGGCCCAAATCTGCTCAAGCAAGAGCCTCCAAACACAGGAACTGACGCAGCCGGCTTGCTCACGTTCGCCGCCTGACGTCAGGCGCAGCCGCGAGGAGGACTGTGGGGGTTGTAGTCCCAGGCATGCGCTGTTGGGACTGAAGCACTCAATCAGAGGCTGAATGGTGGAAATCTGAACCAGAAAATGCTGGAAAAGCCCAGCAAGTGAGGCAGCACCTGTGGAGTTAACTCGTTCTTTCTCCACTTGCTGAGTTTTTTCAGCTTTTTCTGTTTTTAGTTCAGGCAGAAGCACTTTGTGCAGGATGATACTGCTGCTGCACTTTTCTACTTTCTGTAATTTTATCCCTTTCCTATTTTAGTCACCCTTTGTATCTGAATTTATTCCTTTAATATGAGCATTTTTTTTCTTTTGCTTATTCTTAATTTATTTCTTTTGTCCTTGGTACCAGAAAATAAAGAGGGGGGAAACCAGGTGTTGCATTGCATTGAGTCGACAGCACAGAAACAGGCCATTCGGCCCAACTGGTCTATGCCGGCGTTTATGCTCCACGCGAGCCTCCTCTGTCCCTACTTCATCTACCTCTATCGGGTGTAAAGAGGGAGGTCAATGAGAAATAAAGGCAGAGCAATGGGATAATCAGACAACTCTAGCACAAAAGATGTAAATCAAGGGAAATTTCAATGTACATATAAAAGCTAAAATAAAGGCAACAGAAAAGAAATCACGATTTAAAGAAATCGATAATAAATGACAAACATTAAAAGATATTAGGTGCATTTAAGGGACGGATAAGAAAGAAAGGAATAGAAGGATATGTTGATAGGGTGAGATGAAGTAAGGTGGGAGGAAGCTAATGTAAAGCATAAATATCGATATCGACCTGTTGTGCCAAATGGCCTGTAAAATTCTATGTAGAAACAGGAAAAAAGTGTGAAAAATACACAATAGAATTAATAGTAACAGCCCCAGGGCATTGAGATTCACTGTGAGACTTTATCACAGTTCAATCTTCTACACACATGGGTACACAATGAAATTATGCTGAGCTCCACATGGCCACTGATTTTCCTTGATAAAATGTATACTTAACTCTGGTAGGTAAAGTCTTCATTTCTCAGCTAGACTTAGCTTTTCTGTAGTGCACTGTTCACAAATCACTTACTGCAAAATCCAGTCTATAAGTTTCATCCTCATGTGTGTTTTCAATCTTGGCAAGTTTGGAGAAGTGGTGTACACACTCAATTTTTATCGTAACTTGACATCGAAGATTTGAAAACTACAAATAACAACAACTTGCATTTATATAGTTCCGTTAACAAAGTAAGATTTAATAGAGGTGTTCAAAATTATGAGGGTTTTTGATAGAGTAAATAGCGATAAACTGTTTCCACTGACAGACAGGCTGGTAACCACAGGACTCAGGTTTAAGGTGATCAGCAAGAGAACCAGAGGGGAAATGAGGAGGAATTTTTTTAGGCAGCGAGTTGTTATGATCTGGAATGCACTGCCTGAAAGGGTGGTAGAAGTAGATTCAATAGTAACTTTCAAAAGAGAATTGGATAAATACTTGAAGGGGAAAAAATTGCAGGGCTATGGGGAAAGAGCAAGGGAGTGGGACTAATTAGCTCTTTCAAAGAGTCGATGGGCCGAATGGCCTTCTCCTGTGCTCTATGATTCTATGACTCTAAATACATCATGTGGGTAATCTCAGTCAGTTTTCAGATTAATTCCTGTGTCTTTTGCTTTAACAGTGCATTTCATATTGATGATTTGTCTCGGAGGCTGTGTTCAGTTGTTATATTGTTAATATTTGATATTTTTGTCAGAAAACCTCATGTAATGTTCTGAGAACACATTCACATATTGAAATGTAAAACTACCTCAAACTCATAGCCAGCCAGCCTTTAGAAAAATAAATTGTTCAAAAACTACAGGAAAACAGTCGTTCCGCATGGTTGAATAGCAGCAACATTTATTGCCTTACATCTGAAATATGTAAAAGATTAACAATAATGGCGTGATAAATTGCAGACCCTGGTGGTTGAGAACTTGTGCCAGATGAGCACAGTATCAAATGCAATAATATTACAGGAAAAAAAATGATTGAGTGGTGATTCATTGCACCATGCAAATTATTCCATATAAAATCCTCACACTGTCATCACTGTAAACCAAAGTTGACTTTTCCACTTTAATCTTATTTTAAAAAAAAATTTTGACAACACAATAAAGGCAGGTTATATTTCTCTTTTTCAAATTATTGAGTTATGGGGCATTAGGAATTACAATAACCTGTGATTACTTTTTTGTGTCAAGCAATGTCTATAAGATTTATAGCATCTGATTAAAGATAAGTAAGCCAAGCCAGTCAATTAGTAAAACTTCTCTATATGTTTGCATTTTGTGCCTCACTGCCCCTTGCCAACCATTTTATTTTGTTTGTGTCTTTAAGTTTTGTTTAAGGTGGATGTCCCTGTCTGTCTGACCTTCCTCCTCAAGCACTTTACTCATAAAAAGTACATAAACTTGGATTCATTTTTTTTTTAAAAAGCCATTGCCAGACTGACGCACCAAAAACACCTGTCTGCCAGATTAGTGCAAAGTAAGCTCAGCTGCCAGACTCACACAGCCACAGGCAAGGAAGCCACTGCTACTTTCAGGCTGCAATCATATTCAGGCATCTGCAACTTCACAGCTCTGCAAAAACACAGCATTCTCAAATCTAACCACAAAAATATTACATTTCAATACTTGGACAAATGCCATATTGAAGATTGTTAATCCCTCCCAGATTATCCGGGAGTCTCCCGGAATTAAGGGTTGTTCTCCCGAGCGCTGCTGTGAACAACCCGAGAGAAAAAATTTGCAAGCTCGTCAGGTGACAGCCCGCTGCTGTATCTGGAATATTCTTTCCCGTCTCCTTCCCGACTGGGTGCAGCTGCTCCCACAGCCCGGAGTGCATTTGTGCACACGTAGCCACTCCACTCACACAATAGATTGGTTTCAGAGCCGTGGGGCATTGTGGGCATCCAGTGCCACCATTGCAGCCTTGCTGTTTTTGGTATTAGAAAGCACTTCAGCGACAGGGAGGGAGTTCAGTTCGATGTGGGAAGAAACCCAAGCCACAGTTAAAACACAAGCAAAACTTCTCTCCGAAAACCAGGGAGTGACATTGTTTCTAAGACCCTCCTTGTCCAATTACATAAACTCCAATAGTCCAATACTCATGAACCACCACTCGTACCTCACTCACATTGACTATTTTGCTGAAACACCCCCCTCCCAGAAGTCACCATATCCCTTCACACCAAACAATTCTCTTCCCCTCAACAGTTCTCGACTCTACCAACACCAACACCTCTGATACACTTCCAGGCTGGATCCAACAAAAAAGCCTCCATCTCATCTCTGACCTCCAATTCTCCATTACATCCTGTCCCGTCTTCCGATTGCATCAATACTGTTATGGTGGTGCCAACTTTCATGTTCCTTCTGAATTCCAGATACATCTACATGCTCTTCCTCCTGCTCGCATCCTCCTTGTGCTGAAAGCAAGCCATGCCTCCATGTCTTCCAATCTAACTAATGCTTTCCCAGGACCTAATTACTTTCGAGTTTCACGCTTGTGCTTTATGCCTGTGCACTTTCTTCGCCGACTCACGGGAGGCCTTCTGGTTCTCGGAACTTCTCGCGTGGCACAAAACTGTGAGCAAAGACACTAAACTACAGGGGACACAATCTTTGCAATAACATTTGCATACTGTGGGCAAGTGTCACATGATCAGATGACATGAGAGTTGGCAACTCCTAGCCATATTTTCAAATTGCTGCTATCTAATATCAGCAAAACAATAAGAATTTACATAATACAGCGCTGGCATGTATCAAAATGCACCCCACCTTTGTTACAGATGCAAAACAACCTTACAAATGCTGGGGACCCGAAATTTTGTAAGTTTCTGGGAGCAAAAGTGGTGTTGTTCGAGCATAGGCGGTCATAAATTGGGGTGTAAGCCAGAGTTACACAAGATCTAAAACACATACTAAATTCCAGTGTAACTGGGTGCTGGCAGAAAATGGTCCCCTCCCAAATGACAGGATAACGATGGCCAAAGCTGCTGTCTCAGAAATTCCACCAGTTATGGAAGAATTGTATATGATTGAACTCCAGCCTGTAGAAAAGACGGCCAAGCCACCTGCATGACTTGTCAAACCAAGAAGATTTTTTAAATTCATTCATGGGATGTGGGCGTGGCTGGCAAGGCCAGCATTTATTGCCCATCCCTATTTGCCTTTGAGAAGGTGGTGGTGAGCCGCCTTCTTGAACCGCTGCAGTCCGTGTGGTGACGGTTCTCCCACAGTGCTGTTAGGAAGGGAGTTCCAGGATTTTGACCCAGCGACAATGAAGGAACGGTGATATATTTCCAAGTTGGGATGGTGTGTGACTTGGAGGGGAACGTGCAGATGGTGTTGTTCCTTGTCCTTCTAGGTGGAGGAGGGGAGGTGGTTAGACTCTCTCTTGTTGGAGATGGTCATTGCCTGGCACTTGTATGGCACGAATTTTACTTGTCACTTGCCAGCCCAAGCCTGGATGTTGTCCAGGTCTTGCTGCATGTGGGCATGGACTGCTTCATTATCTGAGGGGTTGCGAATGGAACCGAACACTGTGCAATCGTCAGCAAACATCCCCATTTCTGACCTTATGATGGAGGGAAGTTCATTGATGAAGCAGCTGAAGATGGTTGGGCCTAGGATACTGCCCTGAGGAACTCCTGCAGCAATATCCAGGGGCTGAGATGATTGGCCTCCAACAACCACTACCATCTTCCTTTGTGCTAGGTATGACTCCAGCCACTGGAGAGTTTTTCCCCTGATTCCCTTTGACTTCAATTTTACTAGGGCTCCTCGGTGCCACACTCGGTCAAATGCTGCCTTGATGTCAAGGGCAGTCACTCTCACCTCACCTCTGGAATTCAGCTCTTTTGGCCATGTTTGGACCAAGGCTGTAATGAGGTCTTCAGCCGAGTGGTCCTGGCGGAACCCAAACTGAGCATCGGTGAGCAGATTATTGGTGAGTAAGTGCCGCTTGATAGCACTGTCGACGACACCTTCCAACACTTTGCTGATGATTGAGAGTAGGCTGATGGAGCTGTAATTGGCCGGATTGGATTTGTCCTGCTTTTTGTGGACAGGACATACCTGGGCAATTTTCCACATTGTCGGGTAGATGCCAGTGTTGTAGCTGTACTGGAACAGTTTGGCTAGAGGCGCGACTAGTTCTGGAGTACAAGTCTTCAGCACTACAGCTGGGATGTTGTCGGGGCCCATAGCCGTTGTTGTATCCAGTGCACTCAGCCGTTTCTTGATATCACGTGAATTGAAGTGGCTGAAGACTGGCTTCTGTGATGGTGGGGATATCAGGAGCAGGCAGGTCTGTAGATGAATCATCCACTCAGCACTTCTGGCTGAAGATGGTTGCAAATGCTTCAGCCTTGTCTTTTGCACTCACGTGCTGGACTCCGCCATCATTGAGGATGAGGATATTTACAGAGCCTCCTCCTCCCTTTAGTTGTTTAATTGTCCACCACTATTCACGACTGGATGTGGCAGGACTGCAGACCTTTGATCTGATCCGTTGGTTGTGGAATCGCTTAGCTCTGTCTATAGCATGTTGCTTCCGCTGTTTAGCATGCATGTAGTCCTGAGTTGTAGCTTCACCAGGTTGGGACCTCATTTTTAAGTTCGTCTGGTGCTGCTCCTAGCATGCTCTTCTACACTCCTCATTGAACCAGGGTTGATCCCCTGGCTTGTTGGTAATGGTAGAGTGAGGAATATGCCGGGCCATGAGGTTGAGTTGGCAGTGCTTGAGTTGACAGACTTTGACAGTCTACAGTCTTTGTCTGATATATCAGCTTTGAGAGGTGCAATTAGAAAAATCTTTTCTTTCTTTCTTAACTCATTCTCACTCGCAAGGCCAGCATTTATTGCCCATCTCTCGTTGCCCTTGAGAAGGTGGTGGTGAGACTTCTCAGCTCTGTTGCTAAGAAAGGAATTTTACAAGCTGCCTTTCAGCAGATTCAGGCAGGAAAATCTTTTTCTTCCTACCCTTCTGTCACGGACACCTTACCATGGGGTTCACTATGGACATTCCCACATATGTCCTTATGACGGAGGCAGAACAGGAGTTGGAGAAGAAGGAAATGAGAGAGGCTCGCAGGATAAGGATACACCAAAGCAAAAGACCAATTAGGAGGTGCCGTTCCACCAGATTTTGCAGACAGAGATTTCACTTCAAAAATACTTCATTGGCTGTAAAGCACTTTGGGAAGTCCTGAGATCGTGAAAGACGCAATATAAATGCAAGTTCTTTCTTTTACAATACTCCTCGAGAATGTATCAGAAGAGATCTGCTTAAGGAGGCAACAGTTCTGTAAGGCGGCATTGAAGAATCTTCCTTCAAGGACTGCTGGTTAGGCCGCATGTAGACCACATTTTCCTGAATGCAGTCCACCCGGTCACTTTATCTTGTGATACGGCACAGAACTATACAGACTCAAGTCCCGATTTGCACTCCCAGCAAAAAACCTTTGGAGCTGAAGGGCGTCCTCCTGTGAAAGCACATGAACAAACTGTCTGGACGGAGGTGGCTGAAACTTAATTCGTTTTCGGGAATGTAGAGGCATTTCTAGGGAAGTGTACCAATATTTTGACAGATTATTACCTATTGGCTCATTACAGGCATGGCAAAAGCAGAACTTGTAACCTGATCCATGCTCAGGAAGCAACATGTGGCAGCTTTTCACCTTACTCCACAGATGTTTTCATGCCAATAAAGCTGCAGAGCACACTTTGTGTGTGGCATTGAGATTGCTTGCACTGTCACACATAAATCTTGCAACAGCACTGTACTACCAAAAGCTACACCCATGCTGCCCTGTAATGCACTCACACAAGGAAGGGTGTAGGATGGCTACAGGTCTGCCCACCTGCTCTTCCAGATTCTTACTTCAGTCGTGCATGCTTTCAGGAGAAGATTGAGAGGGGACCTATACATGACGGAGGTCTCCCAAAGTCTGACAACTGCCCAGTTTTGAGGAGAGGGCACTGGAGATTTTTTTTGTCTACAGACCTGCCTGCTCCATCTCTTTGTCCTCTTCCTCAACCTGCTACTCTGGCATTAGTGGACCCTGGATCTCCTCTTCGTCCTGCTGCATCGTGACTCCACTTTGTACAGCAGAGCTACGCAATATGCAGCAGGCTGTGATGATCGATCTTGAATGCAGGTCTGGTGGTAAAGCAGCACAGAGCCTCACTGCCCAAATTTTCCCTCATTCTCCACTGCCATTATCTGATTTCAGGCAGGATCATAAAAATATAAGAAATAGGAGCAGGAGTAGACCATCCGGCTCCTCGAGCCTGCTCCGCCATTCAATGAGATCAATGGGTGATCTACGACCTCAACTCCACTTTCCTGCCCGATCCCCATATCCCTTGATTCCCTTAGAGTCCAAAAATCTATCCATCTCAGTCTTGAATATACTCAATGACTGAGCATCCACAGCCCTCTGAGGTAGAGTATTCCAAAGAGTCACAACCTTCTGAGTGAAGAAATTCCTCCTCATCTCAGTCTTAAATGGCTGACCCCTTATCCTGAGACTATGTCCCCTAGTTCTAGACTCTCCAGCCAGGGGAAACAGCCTCTCAGCATCTATCCTGCAAAGCCCTCTAAGAATTTTATACATTTCAAGAACATTCCCTCTCATTCTTCTGAACTCCAGAGAATATAGGCCCATTCTGCTCAATCTCTCCTCACAGGATAATCCTTTCATCCCAGGAAATAATCTAGTGAACTTTCGTTGCACCGCCTCCAAGGCAAGTATATCTTTCCTTAGATAAGGAGACCAAAACTGTACACAGTACACCAGGTGTGGTCTCACTAAAGCCCTGTACAATTGGTAGCAAGACTTCCTTACTCTTGTACTCCAAACCCCTTGCAATAAAGGCCAACATGCCATTTGCTTTCTGAATTGCCTGCTGTACCTGCATACTAACTTTTTGTGTTTCTTGTATGAGGACACCCAAGTCTCTCTGAACACCAACATTTAATAGTTTCTCACCATTTAAAAACATTCTATTTTTCTATTCATCCTACCAAAGTGAATAACCTCACATTTCCCCACATTATACTCCATCTGCCACCTTCTTGCCCACTCGCTTAACCTGTCTATAACCCTTTGCAGACTCTTTTGTGTCATCCTCACAGCTTACTTTCCCACCTAGCTTTGTGTTGTCAGCAAACTTGGATACATTACACTCGGTCCCTTCATCTAAGTCATTAATATAGATTGTAAATAGCTGAGGTCCAAGCACCGATCCTTGCGGCACCCCACTAGTTACAGCCTGCCAACCTGAGAATGACCCAATTATTCCTATTCTCTGTTTTCTGTCCATTAACCAATCCTCTATCTATGCTAATATATTACTCCCAACCCTACGAGCCCTTATCTTGCGTAACAACCTTTTGTGTGGCACCTTATCAAATGCCTTTTGAAAATCTAAATATACTATATCCATTGGTTCCCCTTTATCTACCCTGCTAGTTACATCCTCTAAAAAACTCAAATAAATTTGTCAAACAAGGTTTCCCTTTCATAAACCGATGTTGACTCTGCCTAATCATGTTATGATTTTCTAAGTGTCCTGTTACCACTTCCTTAATAATGGATTCCCAAAGCATTTTCCCAAAGACTGATGTCAGGCTAATTGGCCTGTAGTTCCCCGTTTTCTCTCTCCCTCCTTTCTTGAATAGCGGTGTTAAATTTGCTACCTTCCAATTCTCTGGGACCGTTCTAGAATCTCAGGAATTTTGGAAGATTGCTGAGGTCTATACAGTTCCATAGTTCTTTCAAGGTCTAAATCTTCAATGAGTGTAGAAAATTGTAATGTTACTTGAGTGGCTGCTCATATCCTATTAAAAATTCAAACTGCTACATAAGAGACAAATTCTATTACTTTGCAGCCAAAGAAGTAGTTAACGGCATCGTATTGTTTAGAGCAACCAGGACAAGCACAGTTCATTTGTTCTCCACAAAGAGCGAGATAGACAAAAGGGAAACAAAGGCCCCGAGTTTCTCCAATCTCGTTCACACTGAAATTAGGACGAAATTTAGGATGGTTTCTATGCTGATCTTGCTAACAAGGAGCTTACGCCCAAATTTCCTGCGGAATCTCATTTGTCTACCCGGGAACATAAAATGTTGGCGTAAAACAAATGTAAATGCAGCACCACCAATAGGGGTAATCGTGCAAGCGTAAAAATGTGTGTGCTGCCTTCTACCATGGCACTTCACTCTCAGAGCCTCTTGCCTCTGCTGCTCCTCCTCCTCCTCTTCCGTTGAACAGGGGGATGCCCATTGGGAAGGCCATTCCAGCAACTTAGTTCTTCCGAATATCTGGCTGGGGGCACTGGAGCGGGGGCCTGAAAATTTCGGGTCTGAGATGGTTCAGAACCGGCGTAACTGCAGGAAACTTGCACTCTCTGGTCTTTCACACGGGGGGCAGCACGGAGCTTTGTTAATGAGCTTAGCGGGGATTCGCCGGACATAATTCGGGATCAGCACAAACGATCAAGGAAATTTGTGCGCAGCGAGGTTCCGGCCTAAAACCGGCCTAAGTCGCCTATGCACAAATTTCCTCAGAAAAAAAGACTCTTGCTCTTGTGTTGTTGAGGAATTATGAGGAAATTCCAGGCCGAAGTATATTTTAAGGATCCCTAACTGAGAAGTGTTCCAGTAATACCATCGACCAGTAAAACACTCCTTTTATTCTGCCGTACTTGCGGCCTGAAGTTTAACACTTTTCTGGAATTCCGCACAATGGAAATTTTTAAATGGCATTTCAAATTAATGGAATTTTTAGCTTATTTTCACTGGTGTGAAATGTTTCTATTAGGGATGAGATTTATATTGCTAAAATACATGTCTTATGCATGAATAAAAGATAGATTGGTTTCTGCACAGGGTAATGCCTCATACTGAGCTCATATATTAGTTCATATAAATGTCGGAAATACATAATATATCAGCACAGGCCAGAGCTCTAAGACACTGATAAATTACGAGGTACACATTAATAAATATTTGCTCTGGTTAGATTTTCCTTACTGGTTAGGAAACTAAAATATGATTTGTCACCATTTATTCAATGGGGATTTGTATTATTAAAATTACATTTTGGCTAGTTAGCATGAAATAATAATTTAGAATCATATATGTAAGGTGTCTCTATGTCAGTTCTTGGCTACTTTTCTCCTTGGCTCCCTGAATTCACTGACTCACCATGAGGTACAGCTCCATGAACACGAGCAGTTCTCCAATACTTTACTCAGGTAGCCATTCTTTATGCATAAGCCTAAACGGTGCGTTCTACCAGGCTATTCCTCATGGAGGGGCATCATAGCCAGGCCCAATCCTGTCTTCACTTGACATTTCACACGTTGGCACTTGCAGGGCCATTGGATAGCGATCGTAGCAAGAATCCTGGTTGAGATTTCCCCTCCGTAGGCTGATTGTTGCGCCTATGTTGCTGCCTACATGAGATCAACCAATTCAACACAGGCTGGGGATTGAATCCAGCAACCTTTCTGATTTGCATGGCTTAGTATAACACTAGTTGGTGCATTAACCCAACAAACAATCTTGGAAAACAAAGGCTGATAATTCATACCATCAGCCACTGAGGCCTAAGAAGAGTTGCCAACTCTGGTTGGACCTAATCCAGGAGATTTCACCACATGACCTCCAACTGCTCTACCCCTGATGTTCTCCCCATTGGTCATCCAACGTGTCCATCCTCCAGTCCCCTTCCCCGACTTCCCACGAGCAGACTCTTTGTTACCCGATTGGATGAATTTTGACTGTCAGTCAAACAATCTTTCCTCCACCACATGTCCAATATTTTTATAACTAATAAACAAAAGTATTCAAAGAAAATGAAAAAAACGCACAATTTACTTAATGCCCCCCATGATTTTTCACCAGGATTGCTCGCAGGAGTGTCCTGGAGATTAATCTTCAATTCCTGGAGACTCCAGGTCAATCCTGGAGGGTTGGCAACCCAAAGCCTGAGGCCTACTGGCTCGTGGCAGTGTGGTCCAGAAGCACTTTTAGCACAGAGAGTCTGTGTACGGATGGTGTGAAAGGCTCAGAAAGGCCACCAATGATATTTAAATTAGGCTGTCACATTTCAGGAATGTTTGGATCATTTTTCCACTGAAAGAATTTGGGAAAACAGTTACTTTTAATGCTGAAAAGCAATGTATATTCTCACAAGTTTTTTTTTAAAAGGCATCCAGATGAAGGGTGGTTAGTGTACTAAAAGGAATTTGTTTCCCCCAGAGCCTAAATAATAAATGATTGATTAGCTTGTCTGGGTAATTGAAAAAAAAACTCTCACCCATTGTGTTGGACAACCCTTTGATCTCTGTCTGCCTGTGAAGCCTGGAATAAAAAGAGAAACACACAGACACGGAGAAGTCCAGCTTTTGCAGCAAAGCAGCTACTGAGGTAGAAAGGGCCCAGGAAAGACAGGCTCAAAAAGTTAGAATGCGGAAGAGTTAGTCTATTTAAATCAAACAAGCCCACCCACTGAAGTGGGTGGCATAGCATGTTCATCATTTTTATATTGTTACTCAGAGATAAGTTGTATTGAATGAGCTTAACAATTTGAATCAGGTCTTACCTCAGTTAGTGTCATCTCTGTCCACAATTGGAGAATCTGAAGAAATACATGTGCAAAAGACACGGCTATCCCGTTCAGGGTGACAAGAGGGGAGAGGGTGTGGTGTTCATAGTTATACCCCTAGGTCACAGTATTATACAAATAGATATAGGGCAGTGTAAGCTAACTCCCACAAATGAAGATGCTTAGTCTGCCTACAGGAGTGATTGACACCACTGAACCTGAGAAGGTATCTACAGCAAACCTGAATTTCTTACAAAGGACAATGCCCAATACAGCAGCAGTACATTTAATTGGGTGCTGCAAGGGAGGCTGTCATGTTTTAGGATTTTTTTTACCAAGGATTTGCAATGCTTACAGCCACAAGCTGCAGCTGCTGAGTCAAAGGGGAGATTATATGGAGAGTTTATATGTTAATGAGCCAAACATCGAAGGTGCATTCACACAACCACCAGGAGGATAGTTTCTTCTTATTCATTCATGGGATGTGGGCGTTGCTGGCGAGGCCAGCATTTATTGCCCATCCCTAATTGCCCTTGAGAAGGTGGTGGTGAGCCGCCTTCTTGAACCGCTGCAGTCCGTGTGGTGAAGGTTCTCCCACAGTGCTGTTAGGAAGGGAGTTCCAGGATTTTGACCCCGCAACGATGAAGGAACGGCGATATATTTCCAAGTCGGGATGGTGTGTGACTTGGAGGGGAACGTGCAGGTGATTTTGTTCCCATGTGCCTGCTGCCCTTGTCCTTTTAGGTGGTAGAGGTCGCGGGTTTGGGAGGTGCTGTCGAAGAAGCCTTGGCAAGTTGTTGCAGTGCATCCTGTGGATGGTACACACTGCAGCCACGGTGCGCTGATGGTGAAGGGAGTGAATGTTTAAGGTGGTGGATGGGGTGCCAATCAAGCAGGTTGCTTTGTCCTGGATGGTGTCGAGCTTCTTGAATGTTGTTTGGAGCTGCACTCATCCAGGCAAATGGAGAGTATTCCATCACAATCCTGCCTTGTGCCTTGTAGATGGTGGAAAGGCTTTGTAGAGTCAGAGGTAAGTCACTTGCCACAGAATACCCAGCCTCTGACCTGCTCTTATAGCCACAGTATTTCTATGGCTGGTCCAGTTAAGTTTCTGGTCAATGGTGACCCCCAGCATGTTGATGGTGGGGGATTTGGCGATGGTAATGCTGTTGAATGTCAAGGGGAGGTGGTTAGATTCTCTCTTGTTGGAGATGGTCATTGCCTGACACTTGTCTGGTGCAAATGTTACTTGCCACTTATCAGCCCAAGCCTGGATATTGTCCAGGTCTTGCTGCATGCGGGCACGGACTGCTTCATTATCTGAGGGGTTTGTTAATTTATTATCTCATCTCAGGTTTCCCATGAACGTACACACATATTATTGTTGGGATGATCTATTCATTTGTGCCCAGCATGGGGTGTCGCTGAGAATCGACTCTCTTTGGGGGGAAGGCAGCCTTTTTTTCTGACTAACCTACTGGCGAATCACTGAACAGGAAAAGAGTTGGAGGGACAGCCCAACCACAAAAAAAAG
This sequence comes from Heptranchias perlo, assembly GCF_035084215.1. Classification (NCBI taxonomy): domain Eukaryota; kingdom Metazoa; phylum Chordata; class Chondrichthyes; order Hexanchiformes; family Hexanchidae; genus Heptranchias; species Heptranchias perlo. The sequence continues at coordinate 7,348,784 of NC_090346.1, forward strand.
AGATTAAAAAGCTGTGTTGAAGGTCAATCAGTCAGGATCGTCTGCCGAGAGAGAGGCCTAGAAAGCTTATTGTAAGACTAAGGCTGACCAAGCTCATGTGCACCTTGGTCTGTTTCAAGGCTGGGCTGATCAAAGCGAGTATTAACCAGCCCGCTAACTCACACTACGGCAGTGTGGTTTATAATTTTTCTTATTCACAAGGAGGGTTTTGAAGTTGAGTGAAGTAAGCCTGTTCTGATCATAACTGTTACTCTGGATGTCCATTTGCTGTCTGTAAAATATAGCACTTTAACAATTTTATCTGGACTTGTCTGAATAAAGTGCTTTCAGCCTGCCCTGCTGGACAAGTACACATGAGCGCTGTCAAACTATTTAAATTGTCTGACCTTGCATTTTCGGGTGTGGTCAGCCAGTTGAATTGTCAGCTCGTGTAGCACCAGGTGCACACAATGGCTCCCAGTGCTGCTTCACTGGGTCTGCATTGTGGGCTCCCACATGTACACATGTTGATATTTTACCAGCCATCAAATATCAGCAAGAACAACATTTAAAAATTATTTTCATTTCAATGGATTGAATTCCCTTTGATTATTCTCATTGAATGAACATAAAAACAATAAGTAACAACTACACAGAGCTCATTACTGAACTATACATTTATTCAGGTAAGTGGGGTGTACGGGTATTTACACAATCAGCCAGGTTATACATAGAATTGCACACTCTATCCTTGACTTGAGGGTGCAAACTTCCTTTCTAACTGTCATCATTACTGATATAGATATTGCGCCTCACACAGGATTGAACACAATGTAACTGCTCAAATTAGCTCAACAATTTCGTAAAGGAGATCTTTCTTCACTTTTGACGATAAATATTTCAGCATCCTTCGAAAAGACGGGAAGGTTTTTAGCAGACATTGTCTTCAACTGAATGACTGACAGCTGCCGTGGGAGTCATGCATAACTCTGAAAGTGAATGAAACATGTTTAAGTTTGATGGAAATCTCTCCAGTTCTGTATCCAACTCTTTACTTTATAATCGTACATCTTATATTTTGCAGTTCTTCTCTCATTTATAGCCCCTGACCTTTATATAGCTTTTATAGGAACATTGGAATTGCTGGACAAGAAAAGACCATGGACCACCTGGTTCCCCTTCTACCATCCTATTAGTCGCATGGTACAATGATAATGGAGTCGTTGACTAATCATAGTAATCAATCACCATCAATTAGTCTTCAACAGACCCAGACATGAGGTGAGGTAAACCCCAGTGGTGGAGAGCTTTGGGAACCATAGGTCCAAAGTCACCTGTTCCTCCCAAGCCTGCTACACTTACCACTTAGCACACATCATATTTCTTCACCTAGGGGAGAAATTGAATGAGCTGTAGGTCCTTCTATGACTTATTTTTTCTTATAATGTTTTGCCCTGACCCAGTCTCCTGAAGATGACCGGGATTGGTTCTGCAGATGCTTAGTGACCTATTAAGGATCATTGAACAGTGACTGAAAGAAGGGTCCCTGGTTAGATTCCACACATCCATCACCCCAGGGACACTGTAGCAGTGCAACTCCCCAGTGCTACCCATTTTGGCTAACTCAGTGCAGACTAGGGAGCCAATCTTCCTGGTATTTATGGTTCAATGCCAGACTGGGTATCGCATTTCCCCACTTTCTCCATGACTTCAACATTAATGTTACTATATGCTTAGCTGGCATGAGATATAGTTATATGGGCTTAGCTAATTCTTGTCTATCCCTCCACCATGCTCACTGGTTAAATGCATTGCCCAGTTCGATCTCCAGTCTGTGCTGAGTTTGCTGATCTCAGTCAGGGTGGCAATAAAGGTGCTATAGTTGGCCTCAGTGCTCCTTGTTTAGGTTAGAGAAAAATTGGCTAGGGTCCCCACTTCAGGTTGATGTCCAGTGACCCTTGCTAGAAACGCATGTGTATGTGGAGATCAGATGAGACCAAGGTCAGGGGCAGTTGTGCTGCCTTACATGATGGAATAGCCTCGCTGTTCAGGGTACCTGTTGGACGACAGGCACTAGCGGAATATGAGTGGTCAGGAAGTGGGGGGAGGAGCAGAAAAAAAAGCTATTGTTGTCTGGTCTGTAATAGCCCTCTGAGATAATCCTTGTGTTACCGTGATGCAACATAGCAAGAAAGGAAAAGAACTTGCATTTATATCACGCCTTTCATGACCTCAGGATGACCCAAAGCACTTTACAGTCAGTGAAGCACTTTTTAAAGTGCAGTCATTGTTGTAACGTAGAGAAATGTGGCAGCCAATTTGCGCACAGCAAGGTTCCTCAAACAGCATTGAGACATATGACCAGATAATCTGTTTTATTCATGTTGGTTGAGGGATAAATGTTGGCCAGGACACTGGGGAGAACTACCCTGCTCTTTTTCCAAACAGGTCCACCTGAGAGGGCAGTCGGGGCCTCAGTTTAACGTCTCATCCAAAAGACGGCACCTCCAAAAGTGCAGCACTCCCTCAGATTTTGTGCTCAAGTCTCTGGAATGGGGTTTGAACTCACAACCTTCTGACTCAGAGAGTGCTACCACCGAGCCATGGCTGATGCCTAAGCTAGCAGCTTAGGAAAGAAATTACAAGGTGGATCGGATGTATAATTTGAGTCTGTTGGACCAAGCAACAAAGTTACAAAGGAGCTATCCAGGAAAGATTACTGAAGCAAATAACCACTAAAAATTCATAAAGACAGTCATTTTAATGTGTCTTTTAAATTTGGTTTATACAAAAGTTGAAGTTACCGGCTGAGATAGAAAATGCATTGATCTACTCCTCGGCGGTGGATTTGGAAGACACCTGGATCACCTCAACGGTGCTGTAGCTTTTGCTGGCAGAAACACGGTTTCTGGTCCGGAGCTTGTTCAGAGCGCACTCTGCCATCCCGGCTCTCTCCTCAGCATCATCCAACTCGTGCACAGTTTTTCTGTATTTTGCTAGGCTCTGGTTACACTGTTCCTCCTGTGAAACAGAAATCAAAGAAAGCCGATGAACGTTGCCTCAGTCCGCCATTATTTCGATGGTTTGTCATCATCAGACACTTTCTCTCAGGAACCATAGTGATCATTCCCCACGGCTGAATGTTGCAGAATAAGGTCTCCAAAATGGTTGGGAGATCAAAAACTAACATTCCTGTTTCTAAATGTATAAACTTGACTAAGGTCCTCTTTAATGACAAAACTTTTTTTTACCAATTAAGACACTGTAAATGTAAGTAATATTATAGCCGTGAAATTCCGCTGGTGGGGGGAGGTTTCTGCTGGTCTCCCCCTGTAACTCCAGTAAGAGACCGGTGGAACCCCCAGGAAGATGGTGGGGATCTGGTTCTGCACTGTTTTTCGAGGGTTTCTTCACTGCCTAGTAAAGGGCGGAATTTCCGACCTATAAGGCAAATGACGGCTCAAGGGTGCAGCCAAGGGCAGGGACACCCTAAATTCCCACTCCAGAGGCTCATATGAGGCCCAGCTTTTCTGTGGCTGTTGGTAGGCTGAGCGAGTGGAGAGGCATACTGGTCTTCACAAGGGCGTATGTGAGCTCCACTGGTGGAGTAAAGTTGGTGATGCAAAGTTCACGGTCTACTTTGATTGGAGAGAGGTTAGCAAACACTTCTTCACGCAAAGGGTGGTAGAAGTGTGGAACTCTCTCCTACAGAAAGCAGTAGATGCTCGCTCAATTAATCATTTTAAATCTGAGTTTGATAGATTTTTGCTAGCCAAGAGTATTAAGGGGTATGGAGCCAAGGTGAGTAAATGGGGTTCGGATGCAGATCAGCCATGATCTCATTGAATGATGGATCAGGCTCGAGGGGTTGAATGGCCTACTTCTATTCCTATGTTCCATGTTTTCCATGTTAGTCCAGGCCAGGGAAGTAGCCTCATCCTTTGTAGAATCTTCGAATTTAGAAAATAAAATGTGGGCACATCGGTGGGGGCTAATAGGAACATTGACCGAGTCAAACTCTATCATGGTCAGTGCTGGAGGGTACGATCGGGTCCCGTCCCAACATATGCTCCTGGATCGTGACCCGAGGAATCTCAGGGTCTATAATCATTACTTCAACCAAGAAAAAAGGCCGTAGTGAACTTTGGCACCATTACTTTAAAAATGTAGAAATCCACTTTTATTTGCATCCTAACCAAGCAAAAGCTAACAATATTTTTGGAATTTCTGATTGGCTGTTTACAATCCCAAATCCCACGCAGACAGCTTTCTGATTGGATAGATCAAAATTCAGATGACTCAGGTAGTGTGCTCTGCATTATCAGGTTAATCTGTTTCAAAGTATAATTGGATTGCCAGAAATACATGCACAGACATTGTCAACCACAACAATAACTTGGATTTATATAACACCTTTAATGCAGAAAAACGTCCCAAGGTGCTTCACAGAGGCCGAATATGTTAGGAAGGGTGATCAAAAACAGGGGCATAGAGATGGGTTTTAAGGACAGTCTTAAAGGAAGAGAGGGAGTTGGCGAGGCAGAGGGTTTTAGGGAGGGATTTCCAGAGTGAATCCATGCTTTAGTTGATTTTTTTTATACTGTTGCAAGGACAATGTTGTACAGGTCACTTACAGACTCCTCAATCTGCCTCTTGTAGCTCTTCAATTTGTTCTGCAGTTTCTCCACCAGTTCCTGCATGCGCTGGTTAGTCTTGTGATCTTCGTCAGTCTGGAAGACCAGCTCCTTCAGGCGGCGTTCATTCTTACGCAAATTCTTCACTGTTTCCACATGGCGTTTCTGCTCAGAGTCCAGCTCGGACTCCAGTTCCTTAATCTAAAGCACAGCAAAGAAATACTCAATAAATATAATGTTTCTCGCTAAACAGGAATAACATTGGCTTTCATGAGAATTGAGGACCAGTTGATCAGAAAGAAAAAAAAGAAAGGAAAGACTTGCATTTATATGGTGCCTTTCAGGACATCCCAAAGCACTTTACAGCCAATGTAGGCAACATTACAACCAGATAAATGATAACCATTTCCAAGGGCCAATAAGATCAAACATTCCAACCAACAGGTCAAACTTAGTTTGCACTAAAGATTCTGGGATGCTTTCAATCCGATCAGAATCCTCTTTTACTAATACATATATTCCAATTCAGTAATAGTTTATGTTTATCCCAGAAATGCATTCTTCTCAATTGAGTGCTAAAAGTAGATATCAATATATAAAGATGCACGATAAGTAGAAACTCTCTATATTACTATTAATATATTAATGGCCCATGGGCTAATTTGGATCTTTTTCTCCCCTTAACGTCTCAGTTGTTGTAATACAATGAAATAATCAGGTCTGAAGCTGAACCATTTTTTGTGGTAATTCTGAGCACTCCAGTCCCTAGCCCATCGCTCTCCTCACCTTTGTCTCCAGTTTCTGGATGATGCGTCGGCCACCCTTTAGGGCAAGTTGCTCAGCTTCCTCCAGCTTAACCTGCAAATCCTTGATATGAATCTCAAAGTTCTTCTTTATCTTCTCCAGGTGCATGCAATGTTCCTGTTCTTGGTGCAGCTCCTCAGTCATGCGGGCAGCCTGGTTAAAAAGAAGTAACTTCTTGTGAACAATCTATACTTTAAACAGATTCCGTTAGAGCCAAACTACGCCATCACCCGAGAGGACTACTGAAACTTACATTGATCCAGCAGCAGTCATTCTAAACAAACAATACACTACTGGGTATCAGGAACATGTGCACTCAATGTTGTGATCTTTTAGAATAACGATATGACACACTCAATGCTACTCAACTTCACAATTCTAAAATAACAATAAAAATGCAATGGAAAATGGTTTCCCTTTTAAGTTGACAATCAAAAGACTGAAGATGTATGATTCTCAGTTGAACAAATGGAAATAAAAGTTTAATTTTGGTTTACTTACAAATAAAATAGTCTAAGTATAATGATATCATAGGAACAATACCCTAATATTTTCTCACAGTTAACAAGAACATCTAAATTGTGTAGTGGTCCAAGATTGTCAACCTACATCACTCATGGCCTTCTTTGCCTTCTCATCGGCAGAACGGAACTCATGGATCAATTCTTCATGCTCATTTGTGAGTGTCTGAAGATCCCCTTCTAGTTTACGTTTATACACCAACAAAGTGCTGTTCTAAAGTGGAAGAAAATAGAACGTTTGAACAGACATTTAATTTATTCCATCCAGTTTGATCAGTTGCCCACTTTAGAAAAAGATTTTCATAAGAACATAAGAACATAAGAAATAGGAGCAGGAGTAGGCCAATCGGCCCCTCGAGCCTGCTCCGCTATTCAATAAGATCATGGCTGATCTGATCCTAACCTCAAATCTAAATTCATGTCCAATTTCCTGCCCGCTCCCCGTAACCCCTAATTCCCTTTACTTCTAGGAAACTGTCTATTTCTGTTTTAAATTTATTCAATGATGTAGCTTCCACAGCTTCCTGGGGCAGCAAATTCCACAGACCTACTACCCTCTGAGTGAAGAAGTTTCTCCTCATCTCAGTTTTGAAAGAGCAGCCCCTTATTCTAAGATTATGCCCCCTAGTTCTAGTTTCACCCATCCTTGGGAACATCTTCACCGCATCCACCCGATCAAGCCCCTTCACAATCTTATATGTTTCAATCAGACCCTTTCTGCCCGCTTTACTCACCCACTGCACCCTAGGCCCCGAGGAAATTCAGAGACTATATTATAGCATTGCACAGTGCAATTTCGGCATCAACGAATCTTAACTACAATCTCAGAAAGGCAACCCGACCACATCAGAATGATGCTTGCATTTTCCACAGTGAACTTGAGAGTTCAGTCATAACTCGTAGACCACCTTGGCCTGCAGATCTGTACCCTCTAAGAACTGTACTAAGTTTGTTCAAACTCATTTCAGTTAGGAACCGTATAGGCAGAGGGGAGAGGAGATTTTGAAACCATCTTTGTAGCCTGGATTCAAAACTAGGCCCTCTATAAAGTTATTATGACAGTAGAACATTATCTTGAGAATGTCTTTGTTTTGCTTGCATGCAATGATGTGTGACTCATTGCTTCCCCAAAATGTTAACACATCCATTTTAATTAGCTTTTATTTAATAGTTTATGAGTGCTTGTCTCCAGTAGTTACCTGCACATTGAGTTCATTGTACCGTTCAGTAATTTCTACCAACTCCTGTTCTGTGAGCTTGCGAGAGCGCTCGCTGGCTTCCAGTGTGTTGCGATGTTCCTCCAGTTCTGTCTGCAGAAGGCTAATGCGTCGTTCTGATAGGTTGTACTGTTCGCGCAGCTCCTCGTGTCGGCGTGCATCCTCATCCATTTGTGCTTGAGTTTCCTGAGGGGGCAAGAAGGATTAATTTTATTCTGTCAGCAGTGAGATTGTTGAACATGCCAATATATGCTCGCTGACCTACATCGGCTCCTAGTCCAACAACACCTCGATTTTAAAAGTCTTCATCCTTGTGTTCAAATCATTCCATGGCCTCGCCCCTCCCTATCTCTGTAACCTCCTCCAGCCCTACAACCCTCTGATTCTTGCCTCTTGTGCATTCCCAATTTTCTTCACTCCACTATTGGCGGCTGTGCCTTCAGCTGCCTAGGCCCTAAGCTCTGGAATTCCCTCTCTAAACCTCTCCGCCTATGTATACCTCTCTCTCCTCCTTTAAGACGCTCCTTAAAGCCTACCTCCTTGACCAGCCTGACCTAATATCTCCTTATGTGGCTCGGTGTCAAATTTTGTTTGATAATCACTCCTGTGAAGCGCCTTGGGACGTTTTACTACGTTAAAGGAGCTATAAAAATTCAAGTTGTTGTTGTAAAGACATTTCTATTCTCACCATAATTAATAAGCCTTTATATGTGTAGGTTTGTATCTATCTTTTTCTAATGATCTCAATCTTGCTCCTTAGCAAGAAACCACTAACATTTCTGGCAAAACAAGTTATTGTAATGAAGCAAAAGGCTTCAACTCATCTATACCTTGAGCTGCTGCTGGAGTTTCTTTAGTGTCTTGACCAGCTCTGCATTGTTCTTGTTTGCATGTTCAAGTTGGATCTCCATCTCATTCACGTCAGCCTCCATTTTCTTCTTCAGCCTGAGCGCCTCGGCACGGCCCTTGGACTCAACCTCTAAGCTAGCCTGCAGTGATTCAATGGCACGCTGGTGGTTCTTTCTGTAAATTCATAGGAAAAGGCAGCATTTGAAGCCGTATCAGTAGTGATCAACAGTGGTGGAATGTTGTGGAGATGCCCACACTCAAGACCATGTAACCTTCCTTGTTGAAAGAGAAAGAAGACTGCCATGGCAGAACAGGAACAAAGTATTAAATGGATGCTATTAGGTCAATAGTGAGGGCAATGTCCAATTCTAATGGTTAAAATGATAAATGCAGGGAATAATTCTTAAATTGTTGTAATAATCTACCTTAAGTCAAATCAAGTATACTTTTAAAAAGTGTAGAATTACAGTAATTTTCCCACACTGCATACCTTGTGGTTTCAAATTCCTCTTCTTTCTCATGAATTCTCCTTTCGATGTCTGCCTTCACCTGTGCCAATTCCAGCTGAATGCGGACTAACTTGGCCTCCTCTACCTATAGTAAAAGACGAACCAAATCGTCAGTCCCGAAAAGAAAGTTCATCGGGTGAAGTATTAAACAGCCATGACTTGCTTTTATATAGGATGTTTAACATCAAAAAAGTCCCAAAGTGCCTCACAAATAGAGGTAAGTAAGGATACTGAGTGAGAAAGGGAGAGAATAGGAGGTGTGATCAATAACTTGGTCGAAAACATGGATTTTGAGCAGGTTTTTATAAGTGGGGAGTTCCAGGGAGCAGGGCTGAGACAGCTGAAGGCTCTTTCACCAGTGGTGGGGTGAAGGAGTTTGGGACACACAAAGGCTAGAATCAGGGGAATGGAGTGTGATGCTGGGCTGGAAGTGATTGCATTACTTTGTTCATTCCTGGTGAGGCAAGAGACCACCATCTCCTAAATTGGACCTAAAAGTTGACTGGATTACGACATTACAATGTTTGCAAGATGTTGGGCTTTTGTTGTGCATAACATTTTACATTTATAACTTTCTACCATAGCATTTCAGCCACTCAATAACTACAGTACAAGGGTAGGCAGTCAATTGAAGTGACAACCCAACTAAGGATGATAGCATCATTTGTTCATGTACTTCCCACACCCTTAAACTGGCCACGTACGCGTATTCACATTACAAGATTAGCGTCAATGCAGAGCTGTGTGTGGGGGCTTGAAGTGACTCCCAAGCAAAATAGAGTGAGACTCACTCCATCAGAGGTTCTCACTCTGCTTTGTTCTGATGTCAGGTCTGGCTCCGACTCTGGATTCAGTCTACACCTACACTATAACTGTAGTGTCGATACAAAATCAAAACCACTTGGCGTAAACGCTACAGTTGTGTGAATGCCCCCGTAGTTCCTGTTGAAGCTTGCAAGCTCTTGGCTCAAAATGAACCACAATGGCTACATGAGGTATTAGCTTTTTCTAGCGCATGCTTTGGACAAATAAATGTTTTGGACAGTTCCCAAGCTTATATTACTGTGCTAATGCTTACATGCAATACCCTTTGCATTTTTTTTATAACTGAAACTTTTACTTTCAGTGACATTCACTGTATCAGATTCCATTACCTCCAGTGAACTTTCTGCCTCTTCCAGGGCCACCTGCAGTTCCTCCTTTTCAATTTCCAGCTTTTTCTTCAATTTCTGCAGCTCATGCACACTCTTTCCACCCTCGGTAAGCTGGTCCACCAGTTCTTTAATCTCATCTGAAGGATCACAGAAAATTGCACAGTGAAATCTGTGTCATGTGATCATTCACATCAGGACATCAACCAGGTGACCATGGGCGAAGTCGGGCAACGGGCTGAACGGCCTCCTTCAGTGCTGTAAAATGTTATGGGATAGATTTTGACCTTGTGTGATAGTGTAAAACGGGTGGTAGCAAATCAGCAGCCCGTTTTACATCTCTCTCAATTTTTATTTCCATTGACTTCACGGGAGAGATGTAAAATGAGCTGCTGATTCGCTGTCACTCGTTTTACACTATCACACAAAGTCAAAATGACTTCCATGATTCTATTGTGAGGTGTTACAACTTAAGTTGTGAACTTTCAGCACAGTCATGGGATCTCTTCACACCCTTCTCCCTAACAATCTGAAATGTGGTAGATTTGAAGCTGGTGCAATGAAGTAACATATGAAATAAATTATTCAAATCACCATGATTCCTTGCTGTAATACTTCCTAATATGCCATGACCTTTGGTACAATATTGTTTGTGGTTTCCTCATTAACATGGTAACTGCCTAAATCAGGTTCTGTAACTTACTGCTCCACAGCATGATTGGCAGAATGAAAATATAGTAAAACTCAAAATCTTTTCTTTAGTGCTACAGAGGAAGCTGAATATTGAAGTGGTTACATTTCAGTCAGTTACAATTTCTGATTTATGTATTGGGTCCCAGTGTTTTAGATCGTCAGTCCATGACAGGATCGGATCAGAGGTGCAGAAGCTGGTGGTAAAATGGATTTACGAATAAATGACTTTAGCAGCTTTTCAACAATGAACTAAAGATTTACATTTTCAAATAAACCTGACAAATGTGAAACATGTTGTTTATCTGTTTTATATACGGAAAATGTTTTGTTCCTGGATTTCCACATCTACATCTATGCCACCTGAACCCTGGTAAACGAAGTGGACTGCCTGTGTGAGCATGATCGTATGTCTGTGTCTGAGTGTGTCGGAGTATGTGTGTCTCTGAGTGTGTCGGAGTATGTGTGTGTCTGAGTGTGTCGGAGTATGTGTGTGTCTGAGTGTGTCGGAGTATGTCTGTGTCTGAGTGTGTCGGAGTATGTGTGTGTCTGAGTGTGTCGGCGTATGTGTGTGTCTGAGTGTGTCGGAGTATGTGTGTGTCTGAGTGTGTCGGAGTATGTGTGTGTCTGAGTGTGTCGGAGTATGTCTGTGTCTGAGTGTGTCGGAGTATGTGTGTGTCTGAGTGTGTCGGAGTATGTGTGTGTCTGAGTGTGTCGGAGTATGTGTGTGTCTGAGTGTGTCGGAGTATGTGTGTGTCTGAGTGTGTCGGAGTATGTGTGTGTCTGAGTGTGTCGGAGTATGTGTGTGTCTGAGTGTGTCGGAGTATGTGTGTGTCTGAGTGTGTCAGAGTATGTGTGTGTCTGAGTGTGTCGGAGTATGTGTGTGTCTGAGTGTGTCGGAGTATGTGTGTGTCTGAGTGTGTCAGAGTATGTGTGTGTCTGAGTGTGTCTGAGTGTGTCAGAGTATGTGTGTGTCTGAGTGTGTCTGAGTGTGTCAGAGTATGTCTGTGTCTGAGTGTGTCGGAGTATGTGTGTGTCTGAGTGTGTCGGAGTATGTGTGTGTCTGAGTGTGTCGGAGTATGTGTGTGTCTGAGTGTGTCTGAGTGTGTCGGAGTATGTGTGTGTCTGAGTGTGTCAGAGTATGTGTGTGTCTGAGTGTGTCTGAGTGTGTCAGAGTATGTGTGTGTCTGAGTGTGTCGGAGTATGTGTGTGTCTGAGTGTGTCGGAGTATGTGTGTGTCTGAGTGTGTCGGAGTATGTGTGTGTCTGAGTGTGTCGGAGTATGTGTGTGTCTGAGTGTGTCAGAGTATGTCTGTGTCTGAGTGTGTCGGTGTATGTGTGTGTCTGAGTGTGTCAGAGTATGTGTGTGTCTGAGTGTGACGGTGTATGTGTGTGTCTGAGTGTGTCAGAGTATGTGTGTGTCTGAGTGTGTCAGAGTATGTCTGTGTCTGAGTGTGTCGGTGTATGTGTGTGTCTGAGTGTGTCAGAGTATGTGTGTGTCTGAGTGTGTCGGAGTATGTGAGTGTCTGAGTGTGTCGGAGTATGTGAGTGTCTGAGTGTGTCGGAGTATGTGTGTGTCTGAGTGTGTCGGAGTATGTGAGTGTCTGAGTGTGTCGGAGTATGTGTGTGTCTGAGTGTGTCAGAGTATGTCTGTGTCTGAGTGTGTCGGTGTATGTGTGTGTCTGAGTGTGTCAGAGTATGTCTGTGACTGAGTGTGACGGTGTATGTGTGTGTCTGAGTGTGTCGGAGTATGTGTGTGTCTGAGTGTGTCGGAGTCTGAGTGTGTCAGAGTATGTCTGTGTCTGAGTGTGTCGGTGTATGTGTGTGTCTGAGTGTGTCAGAGTATGTCTGTGACTGAGTGTGACGGTGTATGTCTGTGTCTGAGTGTGTCGGAGTATGTGTGTGTCTGAGTGTGTCGGAGTATGTGTGTGTCTGAGTGTGTCGGAGTATGTGTGTGTCTGAGTGTGTCTGAGTGTGTCGGAGTATGTGTGTGTCTGAGTGTGTCAGAGTATGTGTGTGTCTGAGTGTGTCTGAGTGTGTCAGAGTATGTCTGTGTCTGAGTGTGTCGGAGTATGTGTGTGTCTGAGTGTGTCGGAGTATGTGTGTGTCTGAGTGTGTCGGAGTATGTGTGTGTCTGAGTGTGTCGGAGTATGTGTGTGTCTGAGTGTGTCAGAGTATGTCCGTGTCTGAGTGTGTCGGTGTATGTATGTGTCTGATTGTGTCAGAGTATGTGTGTGTCTGAGTGTGACGGTGTATGTGTGTGTCTGAGTGTGTCAGAGTATGTGTGTGTCTGAGTGTGTCAGAGTATGTCTGTGTCTGAGTGTGTCGGTGTATGTGTGTGTCTGAGTGTGTCAGAGTATGTGTGTGTCTGAGTGTGTCGGAGTATGTGAGTGTCTGAGTGTGTCGGAGTATGTCTGTGTCTGAGTGTGTCGGAGTATGTGAGTGTCTGAGTGTGTCGGAGTATGTCTGTGTCTGAGTGTGTCGGAGTATGTGAGTGTCTGAGTGTGTCGGAGTATGTCTGTGTCTGAGTGTGACGGTGTATGTGTGTGTCTGAGTGTGTCAGAGTATGTGTGTGTCTGAGTGTGTCAGAGTATGTCTGTGTCTGAGTGTGTCGGTGTATGTGTGTGTCTGAGTGTGTCAGAGTATGTGTGTGTCTGAGTGTGTCGGAGTATGTGAGTGTCTGAGTGTGTCGGAGTATGTGAGTGTCTGAGTGTGTCGGAGTATGTCTGTGTCTGAGTGTGTCAGAGTATGTGTGTGTGTGAGTGTGTCAGAGTATGTGTGTGTCTGAGTGTGTCAGAGTGTGTGTGTCTGAGTGTAATTGTGTGTTTGTATGTGTATGTGTATGTGTGCCTATGACATGCCTAGACAGAGGTAAATTGTAATCGCAATGAGGTTCCATTTGATTTGTGTTGATTAGAAAGACTCCCTTCGATTGTTACATCGAATTACGTAGGACGTACAGCACAGAAACAGGCCATTCGGCCTAACAGGTCCATGCCGGTGTTTATGCTCCACACAAGCCTCCTCCCTTTCTACTTCATCTAACCCCATCAGCATATTCCTTTTTCCCTCATGTGTTTACCTAGCTTCCTCTTAAATGCATCTATGTTAAAGGGGATCAAAATATTCAGTGCTACGAAAATATTTTATGATGAATGACTGGTTCCCACCTTGCAGGTTCTTATTATCCTTTTTCACAACCTCAAGCTGTTCAATAATCTCTTCATAGACTGTTTTAAGTTTGAAGACTTCTGTCACGTAGCTCCTGCACTCCTTCTGTGAGTTGTCAAGTTCAACCTGTATTTCTTCGTATTTCTGTTGCCATTCTGACAGCATTTTGTCAAAGGAACGTTGCTTTTTATCCAGAATAGCTGCAGCAGCATTTGCCTGAAAACAATAAAAACATTTGTTGCATTCCACACGAAAGTAGCCTCAGAGATAGCGCCTCTATTTTATTTAACAAGGTTCAAATCTTCTTGGGAGCCTGTGAGAGTAATGGATGAAACATGAGGGGAATTAAAACTTGTAGGTGAGCATTTGACTCAGTGAACCATGCATTGAACGTAGCACTGGTCTTAGGGTTGCCAACTCTGGTTGGACGTGTTCCTGGAGGTTTCATCAAATGACCTCTCACCGTCCCACCCAGTCAAGTAGCATTCTTTCTATCCTTCTCCAATATTTTTATAACTAATAAACGAAAATGAAAAATATTGCTCAATTGTTTTGCTGTCCCTATGATTTTTTTTCCAGGCTTGCTCGAAGCAGTGTCCTGGAGATTAATCTTTCATTCCTGGAGACTCCAGGGCAATCCTGGAGGGTTGGCAAGCCTAACTGTGTTTGTACTGCTGGACAGAAGAAATGAATTCCATTTTAACTCGAAGTTTTTTTGAGCGGCAGCCACTTTATCAGTACCTTTTCCAGCTCAATGGTCAAGTCTTCCACTTCTCCTGTAAGTCTCTGTTTAGATTTCTCCAGACTAGCTGCCCGGGCCTGTGCAGCCTCAGCAGCCTCCTCAGCTTCCTGTAGTCTGGCAGCCAGCTTTCTCCTGTAAAAAAAAGTATCATAACAGAAGATGTTTTATTCAAGGGGGAGCCAAGTAGTATGGAGGTTAAGATGCTTGTCGTACATCACCATTTGGGAGGTCGATGGAGTTTTAGCGCTTAAGACTACCAATTCTCATACAATTAGCTTCACAAGTTATGAAATGGACAGGAAGAGGACTACTTTAATAGAAAGAAAGACTTGCATTTATTTAGCACCTTTCATGACCTCAGGATTTCCCAAAGCATTTTTCAGCCAGCAATGTACTTTTGAAGTGTAGTCACTATTGTAATGTAGGGAAACACAGCAGCCAATTTGCACACAGCAAGGTCCCACAAACAGCAATGAGACAATGATCAGATAATCTGTTTTTATGTGTTGGTTGAGGGATAAATATTGGCCAGGACACTGGGAAGAACTCTTCTTCCAAATAGTGCCACAGGATCTTTTATGTCCACCTGATAGAGCCTCAGATTAACATCTCATATGAGAGACATCACATCCAACAGGGCAGCATTCAGTACTGCACTAAAGTGTCAGCCCAGGTTATGTGCTCAAGTTCCTGGAATGGGATTTGAACCCATGACCTTCTAACTCAGAGACAAGAGTGCTGCCACTGAGCCACGGCCGCCACCCTTTGTCAATGATACCTCACAAGGGAGAACAGGATTGGTGGGGAGAATGGTGGGGGTGGTATTTGTGAGATATCTGGTTTTGCAAACATGTCTCCTGACCACCAAAGTAAGGAACATCTTGTCCTGCTTGCCTACCCTCCCATGTGAAAGTAGATGCATGAGGGAAAGAACAGCTCAAACTGTTTTTGAAGTGAACTGAGCTGTGCCAGAACTGGTTTGCTTCCTTCAATGTTGTTTCCTCAACAAAGTCTCACAATGCACTGTTGTCACACCTGCAACGGAATAACTCAAGCAGTACCATTTTTGAACATTATGTTTTATAGTGTGTTACTCACACTCAGCTTAAGGACCTCACACTGTGTTGAAATTGGGTTGCAATTCACCCACTTGTTGATGACTGTTGGAATCAGTTTCAAAATCCTCAAAACTAGTTTCAGCATGCCATGGTATGGTAAACTCAGGATCAACAAGGCATTATTTTTAAGTATATTTTCTACTTTCAGTTCTCAGTGTGTTACTCTCCCTGTTTTTTCAGATTTACAGCGTTCTTCCTTTTGAAATCCCAGCTGTTTTACTCCAGTGACAATATTTGACCACTTTGGCAGTGGTGTTAACACTGGAAATGTGGTCAGTCCCAATAAAATCTTGCCAGTTCCTCTAATAATGGGTCCATGCTTCTGAAGTAGCTTTTAACAGCTGCTTAACTACATATAAAACACCTGACAAACAAGTTCATCATACGTGAAGGTCTGTGGGATGTTTCTGAGAGACGTGATAAGGTGCTTTGTAAATGCAATAAAAGTAAACACCTAATGAAGTTAAACCAGGTGCAGAAATTTAGTATTTTGGGGCTTTGATGTGTCACTTTGGTGCAGATTGCCGTGATTGCCTTCACACATGCTCTGCCTTTTGTCCCAGCGGCTGCCACTTCCCAAGAATGAACATTAAAATATTCATTAATCTACAGCCAGGAACACAACAAAACAATAACATTCATATAACCTAATAGGTGTTTTGTGACAGATTGTGATATGCAACATTTTACACCATCTCAGCATTAAAAGTGGACTTGCTCAGTCACTCACTTTGTCTCTTCTAGCTCCTCCGTTTTCTGAATGGCATCGGTTTCATACTTGGTCCTCCATGTTGTCACCTCAGCGTTCAGTTTAGAAACAAGTCGCTGCAGCTCAGCTTTGCTCTCCTGCTCTTCCTCTAATTGCTCTTTTGTTAGGTCCATATCATGTTTAGCATTGGCTAGACCCACCACTGCTCCATTTCTGGCCTGAAGTGCGACATATTGTATGAGTATTATTATTTACCAGACTGCAAAAAGCAACAAAATATTCAAAAGCTTGCTAGTCAAATGCATCGTTCTAGGTTTTATGCGCAAACAATAAAGAGTGGGCAATTAGGTGGTACAATTTCCTACAAGATCATCCTTTCACTTGTTGAATCTGCTTTTAAATCCACCAATGCTGAAGGATAAAAGTCTCCTTTACCTGATGGGGATGGAGAGGGACAATGTGTTAGCCTTTTGATCCTCTACTTTTCCAAAATTGGACAGAGAGGGGGTAGATTTTGACTAGCCAATGGAAGCAATAATCGGGAGAGATGTTAAATGGGCTGCCGACTCGCTATCACCCGTTTTACACCATCGCACAAAGTCATGGTCGACCCCAGATGTGTAAAATTAGCTTGGGCATTCTTAATTCAGTTCTCAGTGGATGTGGATCAGGGCACAAGTAAATCTTCCAAATAAAATCAGGAAATGATGTTATTGAGATTGGTAACAGTCACAAATCCAGCAAATATAATTATTTATCACTAATAACTTTGGGTGATTTTTTTCGTGGGGATTATATAAGAGAATGTCTCACCCTTGATTCCTCTTCCAGTTGCCTCTTAAGGTCTTCAACTTGAGAAGACTGGGTAGCTTTGGTCCTGATCAGCTGGTTCAGTCTACTCTGGGCCTCCTCAAATGCACGACTCAGCTCACTGTTCTCAGCTAGTCAAAAGAAAATGAGAGAATGATAGTCAGTCAGGAAACTGGAACTTTTCTCAGGCTTGTTACCTCTTATCTTCACAGAGGCCTTTTGCTTTCACATAAGGCTTGAAATGACTGTTGGCAATATTACCGGGGGAACATTCAATGCTTTTGTATGACATTCCTCTGTCCACTATTTTAATGGAGGTGTTAACCTGTTTAAAGTGAACGGGTTAACACTTCCATCAACATAGGAAACAAAGAAATATTGTACAAACGTGTTAGGTGTTGTGTAACAGTAATTTCTAGTTTGTATTCTTTTTGTTGGAAAATTTGGCAAACAAGTGGCAGAATTGTATGTGTCTTCCAATGTCAATGCTGCTTAAAACTCAGCAGAAAGAAGCTCACTTGATGCAGGAAAACCACAGGACAAAGAGACACAGTGTAGCAGAAGCACAGTCCATTCACCAGATCGGAAATTGCCCCAGGACAAAACAGAGAGGTAAAAGAAATAGGAAACTAAGTTGCAAAAAATAAAGTCATAAATACACTAAATTGAGAGAGCTGGAGAATTTACCAGGCCCAGTTTGGAAAGATCAGTAATCAGGTTGAATTGTAGATTTTTTAAGACACTGCCCACATTTTCCGATTGATTTCAACTTTAATGCCATCAATAACTCATTTAAAATCAATGGGTTACTGCAGGTGTTAAAAGGACACCAATTAGAAAATCCTGGCTTGTGGCATATATATAAATAAATACTCGTTTTACATAAGAATTAAGAGAAATTATTTTATGTTTTGAAAATTTCTATGACTGCAACAGTTTAGAACTTAAAGTGGGGTAACAATGAACAAGCTACAACCTACCTGACAGCCTGGTCTTCACAGCGTTGACTTCAGTCAAGTTTCTTTCCATTTCGGAATACTTGGCATTGCTCTCTGTTAGGTTGTCTTCCAGCTTACGAACATGCATTTCAGCATTCAGCTTCACAGAGAAAAGGAATGATTAGAAACCACTGAAAACATGTACGGGCTAGATTTTCCTTCCATTAATTAAAATCTACCCCTATGTAGTTCCTCTGACAATGCAATCGAATCTGCTCGTAAAGATTCAATATAAGTGCAGTATTGACGACTGGTTATTTATAATGATGCCTTCCGGTTTGAGAGGCAATTTACAGCTCTCTCTAGGAGATATGCTATAACATTACATCATGCCTACATTACAACAATGACTATATATTTTTTTAAAGTACATCATTGCTTTGAGACATCCTGAGGTCGTGAAAGACGCTATATAAATGCAAGTCTTTCTTTCTTTTATGTTAATGCTCTGACATGACTGTTTAACTAATATTGCTTGGTGCAGATAAGTATTTGGATCCTAGCCTGATGAATTCATAAATATTAGTACTGAATATATAGAATTTTTATGATTGCTTTCCCTCAATTTGTCACAGGCATTTGTGCTAGTTCTTTCAACCCTGTCAGTGTGCAAATCAATTGAAGACTCTTCTAAAATCTTTGCTTCTTTGCTGCAGGCCAATTAAACACCCTTAAAATGACAGCTCCATATGTGCTCACAGTGAACAGGTAGCTCTCCACTGGTGAGAATTCAGAAAATCTATCTCCTAGCATCAGCATTAAGAACTCCCAAGTGAGGCATAGCAATGTTTGGTGTACAGTAAAGTTCCCTCCAGACTGTCCCAATAATATGCCTCAACCCCAAACTAGGAAGAACAACCCTACTGTACCAGTATGACATTTTTCCATTCTCCACTCAATATTGCCTGAAGCTTCTCTGAACTTGATTAACAATTATTGTTAACTATGTGCCAAATCAGGGACAGCTTGGTGCTGTGGACCTTGAAACACCATTGAGAATGTTGAAACCCACTTCAACTACCTGTACTACCCTCACAGCCAGCAGACAGGCCAGGACATTCATCGCTCCAGTTTGGGCTGGAATTATTTTTTGTTGTTGTTGTTTATTGTTCCATTACCTTGGATTTCTGTAGGGTCTCTGAATTGCTGCTGAGGTCATCGACCTCAGCTTTCATAACCTGCTTGTCCTTCTCAAGTTTGGACTTCACCCTCTGTAAGCTCTCAATATGCTCTGTCAGCTCAGCCATGGAGTCAGTGTGCTTCTTCCTCAGTGCGGAGGCCGTAGCTTCAGCCTGCAGGGCAGCTTCTTCCAGTTCCCGTCGCAGTTTCAGAAGCTCTCCTTCACGCTTTCTGTTTAGCTCAATCTATAGACATGAAAGGAATAATGACTCCTTAAAGATTTGCATCCCGAACTTCAATCGCAGTAGACAGCATTATCTGTAAGAAGGTTATATCTTATCGATGAAGAAAAATTAATTTCATTGGATTTTTTTTATTGTTGATCTGTTAAATATGAAGAAGAGGCTCTGTATTTATCAGGGATTTTAGTATACTGGCGTCTGTACAGCATGAGGAAAATTTAAATTCTAATAAAGCATTGTTATGCTAAGACTTATTGCTCCAACTATAATTAGTACAGATGTTAAATGATGGAAAATGTACTCACGTAGACTCATACAGTGCAGAAGGAGGCCATTCGGCCCATTGTGCCTGTGCCAGCTCTTTGAAAGAGCTATCCAGTTAGTCTCACTCCCCCTGCTCTTTCCCCATACCCCTGCAATTTTTCTTTTCCAAGTATATATCCATTCACTTTTGAAAATTACTATTGAATCTGCTTCCACCACCCTTTCAGGCAATGCATTCCAGATCATAATAATGCTCTGTGTTAAAAAAAAGTCTCTTCATCTCCCCTCTGGTTCTTTTGCCATACTGGAACGTACAGAAGAAATTTAGTGTTATGGACTTGTTGTTGGAAGGTGAAGTTACCTGGGAGACTGTGGCACCACCAGCTTCTTCCAGTCTGTCACTGAGCTCCTCCAGGTCACGGGAATATTCAGCTCGCTGCTTCTCAACCTACATGGATTGGAGGTATAGTCTTATTAGTAAAGGTTCTGTTTGGAACGAACAACTCACATTTGTATAGCACCTTTAATGTAGTAAAAATGTCCCAAGGCACTTCTCAGGAGCATTATCAGACAAAACTTGATACCGAGCCACTAAAGGCATTTTAGGACAGGTGACCAAAAGCCACGTCAAAGAGGTAGATTTTAGGAGCATCTTAAAGGAGGAGAGAGAGGTGGAGCGGAGAGGTTTAGGGAGGGACTTCCAGAGCTTAGGGCCCAGGCAGCTGAAGGCATGACCTCCACCAATGGTGGAGCGATGAAAATCGGGGATGTGCAAGAGGCCAGAATTGGAGGAGCGCAGAGATCTCGGGGGGGGTTGTAGGGCTGGAGGAGGTTACAGGGATAGGGAGGGGCGAGGCCATGGAGGGATTTGAACACAAGGATGAGAATTTTAAAACTGAGGCATTGCCAGACCAGGAGTCGATGTGGATCAGAGAGTAATGGGTGAACGGGACTTGGTTATGTCAATGATCACAGATACACATTGAACATGAAACATTACAGTTACAATACAGTCACATTTCAGCCACCATGTTTGATATGTTACATAAACAGCTTAGGCTGTTCTGAGTGGTTATCTGAGAGTTTCTTTCTCCGTGATGTCGTGATAGAGGAGGCTTAGACTGTGTATAATGATTTCTTTTCTCACGTGTTTAAGGATTGAATGCAATTGTGAATTTGTAGACACCAATAGTAAAGGAGTGTACAATCCACTGGTGGAATTTGCCAACTGGTGCAGTGAATTGGGCAAATTTCTGTTTGCATGGACATTATCTTGAACATGCAGTGTTTATTTTTAACGACCAGTTTAATAACTCCACTGAGAATTAGCAGTAAGGTTTTACATTCTGGCTCAGTTCAATGGTTCCTGCAGTTTTTGCTTTTGTTCCTTTCTCTTGGTTGCTGTACACAGTGGTGTATCTGCAGCTTTATTACAAAGCTTCAAATCAACACTTTCTTTTTCTTCATTTCTGTAATTCTATCAGTCTGTGCTCTTTTTGAGTTATTCTCCATTTTTATATTCATTAGTATTAGTCTTCCTCGGTTTACATTATACCCTCAGTTTGATGGATTCTGTTTCTCTGATAAACTTGTGTTGTTTGATATACAGGGCTTTTCTGTATTTCCTCTTTCACAGATTTCAATTTTCCCTTCTTCACATCATCTTGTTCTTTGTCTTATGCTTGATTGAATCATCTTCATTTGGTCTCCGTTGACTTCCTCTGTACATTTACTCCTTATTTCCAATTTCTCTTTGGTAGATACTATGTCCTATCCACTTATCTTTCTCTTTACTTGAGTCCCGCAACTGAAACCCATTCTCTGGGTTGCTTTCAGCTTGTATTTTCCAATTTTGTTTTTTCACTACTTTCTGTAAGTTTCTCTTTTCTTTAATGGTGGCTCTTCATTCTGTCCTTCTCTCCTACATAAACCTTTTCTGACTCTCCCCTCGACTGTAACTCCTTTACTTCTGTTTCTCAGCCCTTTTTGCACTGGCCTCTAAGGGGTGCTGTGTACCTTCCTGCACTTCCAACAGTGGTGTCTCTCTGCCTTATGTCCTCTCTGCCAGCTGCACACTTTTCTTTTGACTGCAGCCAGTCTCTTTTTTTAGCATCTCCCAGACGGGTGAGGTTCCCTCCACACTTCTTAAGGGCTTGACACCCAGATTCAGACCTTTGCACCCAGATACGCTCTTTGCCTGCCCCTTGACCCCACCACTGTGTCAGGCTTCCACTGGGTTCTCCAAGATTTTAGCTGTGACTGGAATCTGGGGGAATCTTTAAGTATCTCTTATGTATAGATAATGTAGGGAAATAATTACACTTCTGAGTTATACTGTGGGAAAGTTGTTAATGTTTTAACTATACGTTACCATGGATATCACAGACTGGTTGGTGATCTTGCATAAAATATCTATTTGATGTTATTTTACGCACCTTAGCTCTCATGGCACGCTCTCCCTCGAGTTCCTCTTCCAATTCTTCAATTCGGGACTGGAAATACAAACACTTGCGTTATAATTTAAAACCTCTCACTCCCTGTTTGGCAAGTATTACAACCATTGGTATTTTGCGTTTTGCATAAGAACTCTTTAAATACACAAAATGAAGAAATGTTTCATAGGAAGAGCCTTTCATTTTGAAATCATGTCACCATTAAGGTGAACACATTAAATACCAACATGCAGAAAATAAAGTGATTTTGTTGTACTCAGTCTTCACATTCACATTTTGTATTTAAGGATGTAAAATAACAGGAAGTGTAAACGCAGTTGTGGATCAGCTACTTATTGGTATTTCTCCAGAGAGATCGATACTAAAAGTAAATCAAACTAATGCCTGCATTAATTAAGCAGTTAATTTACAGACAATTATGAGTGTGGTTTAAAAATTATCATTGTAGTTGAGTTTGCATCATATTTAGTATTTGGATTCAACAGACACCTGGCGGGAAGCAATTTTAACCTAACCTGAAGTCAATGGAGAGAAATATTGGATTGGGTGTAAAACCAGTGTTCCACCCAATCCTAGCGAGTTAAAATTACAACCCCCCGCCCCCCCCACCACCACTCTGTGCTTTTAGTAATCAGCAATTTTATAGGAGTTTCACTGTGCTTCAATTTTAATCCTCTACCAGTTTCTTTCTAATGGATATTGCCATAAGTAGAACATGCTTTGACTGGGTTTGTGCCTTTAGTCCTTTCCATACCTGATGCTCCTTAAGTTTTCTGTGCAGTGTGGAATTCAGCGACTGTTCATCTTCCCACTTGGTGTTCAGAGAATTAACTTCCAAGTCCCTCCTGTGAAAATCAGAAGAGGTTTAAGGTTGCAGTAGAAAGGGCTCCAGATGAAATAGTAGCAGGGTTCAGATCAAAAGCTGAAGTAGGTCCTTCACTGAAGACCTAATGTCCTGATTGTATCCACACAACTACAGTAGGTTGATGAGCAAAGTTCTTTAGAACCATAAAGCATCAATTTCTGTTTCAACGATTCAGTCATTGATTAATGCGAGTATTACTCGTATCTCTGTACCAATTCAGAAAAGGTAAGAATACTTTTTTTGCATAAGGTCAGCAAATAGTCTGTAACAAATTATTTTAAACCTTTTGGTCCTCACTTCTCTGTTTGTGTAAGAAATTAGTTTTTGCTTGTTATTAACTTTTTCAGACAAGCACATTTTGTACTATGCTGCATTATAATGATGGTTTGATGGTTATTTGCTCGCCCATACCAAGTGAGATGATTATCCTAGTGTATCTATTCCTCTATGAAATATAATGTGGAGATGCCGGTGATGGACTGGGGTGGACAAATGTAAGGAATCTTACAACACCAGGTTATAGTCCAACAAATTTATTTTAAAATCACAAGCTTTCGGAGATTATCCCCTTCCCCTGATGAAGGGGATAATCTCCGAAAGCTTGTGATTTTAAAATAAATTTGTTGGACTATAACCTGGTGTTGTAAGATTCCTTACATCTATGAAATACAGCAGCTCAAATAAAGAAAAGTACATTGCAGTGAGATCACCCATCATTGAATGCAATCTGCACAGTTATAAATGGTCACTGCGACATAAACTGGGAAAGATCACAGCTGAGGTAGTGGAAGTGCAGTACATGTTAACAACCCTTAATTTCCCCTTTATAATATTGCATTTGTAACACATTGAACAACTTGAAATACAGATTCAGAACTTATTTTCTGTCAGACTTTATTTTCTTGCACATTAACCTCATGTTAAACAGGAGGCATTTATACCCTTAAAGTTTGGAGGATAATCCATCAAGAATCTTTTCAATGTTTCTATTAACAGCAAAAACTGCAGTTGGAGTTAAATCAAAAGCAGAAATTAAAAAGTGTACAGAGAGACAGAGAACATAAATGTGAGTAGCAGCATCCCCAAATCTACACCCTCACTCTTCCAGGTTTGAGCAGAATCTGTCTCCGTTGTAAAGCTTTGCATTCTAAATGGGCTTTGTGTCTTAAACAGACTGCCTGAAGTAAAAGCTGTGTATTATTTGTAAGAACCAAGGTCTTGAAATTTATTTGTCGCTTCATGATGGTCAATGCTATATATTTACAGGAAATGCTTGTACCACATGGATACAAAGCTGAAAAATAAACCACTTACTTCTTCAGAATCTCCTCCAGGTCAATCTTTGCTCTTTCCATCTCATTCAGGTTTTCAAGTGTCATCTTCAGGTCTCCCTCAGCCTTTCGCCGAGCTTTTTCTACCTCAGCCCTGATCTTCTTCTCCTGGCTCCAGTTATCTTCCAGCTGTCAAGTGTTTAAAAAATGTTCAAGTGTTTGACGACAATAGTTCGCTAGCACAGTAATCCACTGATTATGATCCAGGTAAAGGTAGAAAGATGCATCATTGTCGCATCATGAAGAGTCTCCAAACCAAGCTTCTGAGAAGTGGACACAGGTGTTTGCCCAAGATGGTGTCCATCCAACTTTGAGCAAATAGAAACTCAACATGTGTGGATCATGGTCCACTTACCCAGCTTCAGGTTCCCCCTGCTTGTATAGCCAACACCACTCTAGGGTATTGACTTGCAGGGTCATTTGGTGTTGAGTGGAAAGAATCGAATCTCCCAGTGGCAGTTGTACCTCTCAGGTTCCCATTAATGAGCCAGAGTTGCTGGTCCAACATCAACAGTGTCCTGGAGTACTGCAGACCTGCCGGTTTCAGGTACTGAGTGCACCCCAGAAGGCTGATTTGGTTCCAGTCTTCTATCAGTGGGTAATCATTTTGTAATCATCCCAACCCCAAAGAGACCCCATTTCCCTCTCCCACGGATCAACGGTCATTTGCTGTTTGTCTAAGGCAGGGGTGTCCCGTGGGCCTTTAGAAATCCAGCCCACAAAGCCTGAGAAACTTGGTTCTATACGCATTTATACTTCTGTTTGAATGTTGTGGATCTGTAAGTTCGGAAAAATTTGTTCTTCCCTCTGTTGCCTCATTGGTGGATAAATCCTAAATCAGAACACTAAGATCTGTTACTATCCATAACTTGATATCCACATTAAACTTCATGTTTGGCCTTTAAGGATCCTTGGCATACATCTATGTGACCAATGAAGCCAAAAATTTGTACACCCCCTGGTCTTAGGTAACATTTTTTCAAATATCCTATAATGTTTTACCTCTTGGATCTGGGAGTTGAGTTTTCCATTGGTCTTGGTGAGGTGATTGACTTTATCTTCCTCAGACTGAAGATCATCCAGTGTTTTCTGGAATAATAGAAAAGGGCAAAAATATTATTCGATTGAGGGATGATTCAAGTTCTTTTTGTTTTAGTAAGGCCTGTAAGTACTTGTAGCATAGATTTTAAAAATGGTTTCTAGACACTAGTGACATAGTCATAGAGTCATAGAGTTATACAGCACGGATAGAGGCCCTTCGACCCATCGTGTCCGCGCCGGCCATCAAGCCCAGTCTAATCTAATCCCATATTCCAGCATTTGGTCCGTAGCCTTGTATGCTATGGCATTTCAAGTGCTCATCCAAATGCTTCAGAGTTTCTTATCATGAAGCCACGGCTTAGTGAAAGGGAAGCCTCAATAATAGAGGTCTTTAAAATTATGAAGGATTTTGATAGGGTAGATGTAGAGAAGATGCTTCCACTTGTGGGGGAGTCAAAAACTAGAGGCCATAAATCTAAGGTAGTCACCATTAAATCCAATAAAGAATTCAGGAGAAACTTCATTACCCAAAGAGTGATTAGGATGTGGTACTTGCCACAACAGGGAGTAGTTGAGACAAATAGCATAGATGCCTTTAAGGGGAAGCTAGATAAGTACATGAGGGAGAAAGGAATAGAAGGATATGCTGATAGGGTTAGATGAAGTAGATGGGAGGAGGTTCATATGGAGCACAAACACTGGCATGGACCAGTTGGGCTGAATACCCTATTTCTGTGCTGTAAATTCAATGTAATTTATGTAATTGTGGCAACTGTGACATCAATGTAACACTTGTCATTGTAACAGGGATCAATTTACTGGCACTGCCTTCACTACAGAGAGTTGCTGGTTGGCAGTTTAAAATTTGAGTGCTGTTTATTTTTCTTGCAAATTTTTACCAAATAAAATCAAACAATAGGTACTAATGATGGTACTGCTGCAAGCATCAATGTTCAGTAGATTCAATTACGAATGCATCATTTGTAGCATCATTTCTAATGAAAAGAATTCTCAGTGGCAACATCCATCTAAGCAGATATGCGTAAACATAATGGGTATCATTATAACACATTGAACAACCGTCAGATGGAAGTAGCTTTAATTCCATCAGTTTAGCAGCAATTTGAATCCTGGTGCCAGAGGTGAAGAAATAACATTTTCACTGACCATGGACTGGCCATTGGAATCATTTAGCTCAATTATATCTTTTTTGTGACGTTGCCGAACTGTATTTAAATTGGCAATGACAGGAAATTTGGAAATAGTTAATAGTTAGTACCACTTCAAACAGTGGTGCAGTGGTAATAACTATTATTAACCAAGTCGTACCAACCTGGTGAAGTTCATCCAAGGCTCTTTTCTCCTTTTGCAGCTTGGCAATGGTATCATCACGCTGATCGAGGTCGTGGATCAGGGAGCGCACCTTCTGATCCAAAGCCTAGTGGAATTTAAGAAAACAGGTAAAGCATTGGAGGGTAACATTAAACTATACCCAATCAAATGTGTGTGTGTGTGTGTGTGTGTGTGTGTGTGTGTGGTGTGTGTGTGTGGTGTGTGTGTGTGTGGTGTGTGTGTGTGGTGTGTGTGTGTGGTGTATGGTGTGTGTGTGTGTGTGTGTGGTGTGTGTGTGTGTGTGGTGTGTGTGTGGTGTGTGTGTGTGTGTGTGCGGGTGGTGTGAGGTCCCTGGTTCTCAGCTATCCATTCGCTGAACACTGTCTGTAGGAATGATGGAATTCCATCTCACCGAGGAGGATTTCTTATGTTTATTATATACGAGCATTACGAACATACGAATTAAGAGCAGGAGTTGGCCATTTGGCCCCTCGAGCCTGCCACGCCATTTGATAAGATCATGGCTGATCTGACCTCAAACCTACTCTCCCGTTTACCTACTTTAACCTTTGACTCACTTGTTAATCAGGAATCTATCTAACTCAGCCTTAAAAATATCCAATGACCCTGCCTCCACCGCTCTCTGGGGAAGGGAGTTCCACAGACTCACGACACTCTGAGAGAAAAAAAATTCTCCTCATCTCCATCTTAAATGGGAGACCCCTTATTTTTAAACTGTGTCCACGAGTTCTAGTCTCTCCCACAAGGGGAAACATCCTCTCAGCATCTACCTCTTCAAGACCCCTCAGGATCTTATATGTTTCAATAAGATCACCTCTCATTCTTCTAAACTCCAGTGTATACAAGCCTTACTTGTCCAACCTTTCCTCATAAGATAACCCCCTCATCCCAGGAATCGGTCGAGTGAACCTTCTCTGAACCACCTCTAAAGCAATTATGTCCTTTCTTAAATAAGGAGACCAAAACTGCACAGTATTCTAGATGTGGTCTCACCAATGCCCTGTACAACTGTAGCAAAACATCTTTACTTTTATATTCCATTGCCCTTGCAATAAATGACAACATTCCATTTGCTTTCCTAATCAATTTGCTGTACCTGCACACTAACTTTTTGTGATTCATGTACTAGGACACCCAGATCCCTCTGTACCTCAGAGTTCTGCAATCTCTCTCCATTTAAATAATATACTGCTCTTCTATTCCTCCTGCCAAAGTGGATAAGTTCACAACTTACAGATGGGGGACAATTTTCTTCTTGCTACTGCCCGAACTCGGGATGGTAGTGGAAAGGTAAGGATACGGAAATCCAGGAGAAATTAGTTCTGGTGGACTCCTGCTTGTTTAAAGCCCTGCTTGATCTTTGGGTTGGGGCCTGGGGCGGGTGGGGGCTTGATTGGCGTATGAAGAAGGGGGTGGGGAAAGGCACCACACCCTTTTCGAGCCCAGGGGTGTGCTGGATACTGAGTCTCCGGCATGCCATTGAAATCTGGAGTTGGGGGGGGAGGCACAAAGGGTGGACCTGCAGGTAGGAGGGGATTTAAAAGGTCTCCAGACTTTAAATGTAAGTGCATTTGGCATTCCTGTAGTTGTGCTTTGTTTATCATAAACAATATAACCCGGCGGGTAAATTTTGGCCATACCTGTTTTTCTTTCTCAGTTTTTACAAGGGTCGTCTCCAGACTCTCAAGGTCCAGTTTCAGGTCTGACAATTCAGACTCCAATTTCCTCTTATGAGTTGAGAGGCTTGTACTTGCGTTCTCCTCCTCTTCAAGCCGTTCCTTCATATCTGAGATCTGATTTTCATATTCCATCTTTGTCTTCATCAGTTGAGTAAGACGTTCCTCTAGATCAGACAGGTTTTCTTGTTCCTGTGGAAGACCAAAAGAGAAACACAGGTGATCTTCTTGTGATGATAATAAAAACATTTGTAGCAAAGTGAGAATGTCATAGAATCATACAGCACAGAAGGAGACCATTCAGCCCATCGGGCCTGTGTCGGCTCTTTGAAAGAGCAATCCAATTAGTCCCACTGCCCTGTTCTTACCCCATAGACCTGCAAATCTTTCCTTGGTTGGCCATATCCAATTCCCTTTTGAAAGTTACTATTGAATCTGCTTCCACCATCCTTCCAGGCAGTGCATTCCAGATCATAACAACTCGCTGTGTAAAAAAAAAATCTCTCCTCATCTCCTTGACCATAATTTCTTTTAAAAATTAATATGCTGAGCATGTGTCAGGGGCATGGGTGGAAGTGTTCATTGAGAAATAGTAAAAGCTTGTGTTCAATTGTACTCAATGCTGCAGAGAATATCAGTTTGACCTTCTAATATTATTCTCAGTGAAATTCTGAATATTTGTCCATTTGGGGAAGCACACTCTTGTACAATCGCTGCTTTATGAATTAACGGTGCATGCATTATATGATCACAGAGCATGCTATAATATAAAAAAAACATAATTGCATGCAGGTGAGGCTGACTGAACTGAAGTGATGCTTAGTCAGTTGGGTAGCACTCTTGCCTCTGAGTCAGAAGGCTGTGGGTTCAAGTCCCACTCCAGAGACTAAAGCACAAGACCTAGGCTGACACTGCTAGAAGTGCCGTCTTTCGGTTGAGTCGTAAAATTGAGGCAACTGTAATAATGAAATCAATCACTGCACAGGTACTAAAGTAAAATTGACCAAATCAGTGCTGAGTAATTCTGTGATTGTTACATCAGTATGGCTGTGTCCTGGCTTATTGCTAATTGGTTATTGGTTACTTACAGCCTGGAGTTGCAGTAAGAGATCATTCTTCTCCTGTGAAAGAGTTGCTGTCTTCTCCTCGAGTTCCTTGATGCGAGTAAGGAGATCGTTGGTCTGTGCCATCGCAGTCCTTAGTTCCTCCTCTTTCTGTTTCATCTCATCTTCCTGACGGGCCACATTCAACAGAGGTTTAACCTACAGACAACAGGACGTAGTCAGTTCGGTACCTAAAAACATAACTTGCAACAATAGGGACTTTTCCCTAGAAACAGACAATAACAACAAACTTGCATTTATGTAGCGTCTTTCAAGTAGTAAAACGTCCCAAGGTGCTTCACAGGAGCATTACCGAGCCACATAAAGAGATATTAGGACAGGAGAAAAGAGGTGGTTTTAAGAAGCATCTTAAAGGAGGAGAGAGAAGAAGAGACTTAGGGAGGGAATTCCAGGTGGAACAATGAAAATCGGGGATGTGTAAGAGACCAGAATTGGAGGAACACAGAGATCCTGGAGAAACAGCTAAAACCATGATTGTCATTCAAATAAAATAGGTAGCAATGTAACCTCACCAGTTGCACTGAATATACAAAACACACAATTTGGTCAATGGAAGTGACATTTATATGGAAGCTAGCTACAAGAAAGTAGGGGATCTGGACAGAGACGTGAGCACGTAATCCAGGCTGACACTCCGGTGCAGTACTGAGGGAGTGCTGCACTGACGGAGGTACCGTCTTTCGGAGGCCCCGTCTGCCCTCTCAGGTGGATGTGAAAGATCCCATGGCACAATCTTGAAGAAGAGCAGGGGAATTCTCCCCGGTGTCCTGGCCAATATTTATCCCTTAATCAACCTCACTAAAAACAGATTATCTGGTCATTATCTCATTGCTGTTTGTGGGACCTTGCTGTTCACAAATTGGCTGCTACATTTCTCTACATTCCACAGTGACGACAATTCAAAAGTACTTCATTGGCTGTGAAGCGCTTTGGGACGTCCTGAGGTTGTGAAAGGCGCTATATAAATGCAAGTCTTTCTTTCTTTATTTTTCTTTGATATCAGCTACAGGTGTTAGATGCAATTTTGCCATGGATATTTGTCAGAAAGACCAAAGTAATTGTAGTATAATAAAGGTAGAGGCAACAGGGCAAGTATGTGTTAAAGAGGAAGAAATATCCTAGTGATGATGTGAAGATTTTTGATATTTACACTACTTTCCATAAGTGGAAGTTGTGCTTTGAGGCGATCTGAGAACGTGAGAGGTTTCTTTTAAATGCAGGTTCATTTGTCGATTGCACTTTTCAGCCAAATAGTGCGACTTTACAATATCCTTATAACTATTCCTACATGTAATTTTTTTTTAGTTCCAAAACATTGCAAAAATGCTGTGCTGCTAGCGACAAGACAAATCACGGGGAACCTAAAAGCATGAATAGCAAATGATTCTCAAAAGGCATATCAAACACTTTGCCTGCCTTGAATTAATTGACCCTAAATATGGAGAGTCATTTGTAGCAGCCTCCCAATTAGATAGTTTTACATAGAATTACATAGAATCTACAGCACAGAAACAGACCATTCGGCCTAACTGGTCTATGCTGGAGTTTATGCTCCACACGAGCCTCCTCCCACCCCTCTTCATCTAACCCTATCAGCATATCCTTCTATTCCTTTCTCCCTCATGTGCTTATCCAGCTTACCCTTAAATACACCTATGCTTTCAGCCTCAATCACTCCATGTGGTAGCGAGTTCCACATTCTTACCACTCTTTGGGTAAAAAAGTTTCTCCTGTATTCCCTATTGGATTTATTGGTGACTATCTTATATTTATGGCCTTGAGTTTTGTAGGACGTATTTTCTATTTACCAGGACGTGTAATTCAGTGAAAGCATGAAGAACCCCTTGATTGAGTATGATGTAGGTCAGATGCATTGTACAGCTTTCGCTCAAATAATATCCATGCAAAGGCAGAAAAGCCCTTAAACCAGTGTTGTTTCAGTTTGCCGTAATTATGATAATGACTACTTTCTCACCAATTTTCAACAGCAACTTTTCTCCCTTCCTTTCCTAAAGGCATTGACTCTTTACTGGACCACACTTCCATGGTCATTATTCAAGTGTAAGCCTTGACAGGAAGTGTTGGCAGGATAATTCACCTCAGAGGGCATCAGAACCCAACCTGATCCCCCTCTCATCCAACAGCCACACACACACACGCTTCCAGCAAGAGTGACCAGTGAGCGTTCGGGAAAAGTAACCTGGTCAATTTTCCCTTCCTAAACCAGAGGCATCCAGAACAATTGCAGAACCCTTCCAACCTCCCGACCTGAGATCAACTATGCCAGCACACACTCGAATCAAATCTAGTCTATATGCCTCATGATAAGGACATTGTAAGAAATCCTTTACATAGTATGATAAGGCAATCAGAAACTACATCATAAGATATCCTTTACATAGTATGATTAGACAATCAGAAACTATACAGTAAGACATCCTTTACATAGTATGATAAGGCTATCAGAAACTACATCTTAGGACATCCTTTACATAGTATGATAAGGCTACCAGGAACTACATCGTAAGATATCCTTTACATAGTATGATAAGGCAATCAGAAACTATACTGTAAGACATCCTTTACATAGCATGATAAGGCTATCAGAAACTACATCTTAGGACATCCTTTACATAGTATGATAAGACTACCAGGAACTACATCGTAAGATATCCTTTACATAGTATGATAAGGCAATCAGAAACTATACTGTAAGACATCCTTTACATAGTATGATAAGGCAATCAGAAACTATACTGTAAGACATCCTTTACATAGTATGATAAGGCAATCAGAAACTATACTGTAAGATATCCTTTACATAGTATGATAAGGCAATCAGAAACTATACTGTAAGACATCCTTTACATAGTATGATAAGGCTATCAGAAACTACATCTTAGGACATCCTTTACATAGTATGATAAGGCTACCAGAAACTACATCGTAAGATATCCTTTACATAGTATGATAAGGCAATCAGAAACAGCAAACCCTTTGTAATAAATACCTTAGTGTACAGCTTCCACCATCCCCAAAAGCGCAGTTGCAGGAATTTGCGGACATTGCGTTGAATAACTATTAGTCCCATTCTGAAAATGAAAGAGTGTAAGAAAGATATATCTTAGCAGCGTACAAGATTAGAGGAACAAGAAAAAGCCACTTGGCTCAAATTTGCTCTTTATTAATTTCGATATCACCTTCCCATAATTTTTTTTCAGTTATTACATGACAATCATTCGTGTGTCAATCATTTATGTGCCCACCCAAAATGTGCAAATGACCCTGACCCCAGGGTTTTGGGATCGGGCCAAGGACGCATTTATGGGGTGAGCAGAAGTTATGCTTCGCCCATGATTGGCCCCCAGGAGGCTGGCCTGTAATTTCCAGGCTAAGTTGTGTACTGTTATATATCCCATTGATACACATATAACATGCATACGCATAAACTACATGATTGTGCGATTTGCGCAGAACAAATCTCAAATACATATGCATATGACATGTGGTAAGTGTAACAGGCTTTGGAGGAAAAAGGTGACTTTGGGCCTATGGTTCCCAAAGCTCTCCACCACTCGTGTTTTCCTCGTATCATGTCTGGGTCTGTTGTAGACTAATTGATGGTGATTGATTGCTAGGATTAGTCAACAACTCCATTATCATTGTATCATGCAACTATCAGGATAGTAGATGGCAAATTAGATAGATTGTAGTCTTTTTTCGTCTAGCAGTTCCTATGTTTCTAAATATGGCTTCATGAAAAATATTCCTTCAAGATTATGCACAATATGTCATTATTATAGGACATTCATAGTTTTACTGAATGTGAAGTCTCACCTTCTGTCTACCATCTTTTTGAATTCTACACGCATCAGCATCCCACGGCAACGACACTGAATCATTGTCATAATCTTTGCCAGTCGTTCATCACGGAAATCCTCTAGCTTAGCTAGAACACCAGCGCGGAAGAACACCTGTGAAGTACATATAACAGATATAAACCGTATAACAAACACTAATGGGAGATTTTGACCTATGTCTAACCAATACTGATAAACCCTCAGTAATCCAGGATAGCAGTAAACACAAAGCATCACTGCAACTATTACTAAATAAATATATTTTAAATTTCCGTGAATTCTCATTTATTATTCTGTTTCATTTTTGATGTGCATCTGGAGTAAATCCAGAATTGTTCTGCCATGAGGCAGCCAAGATTGAACTGAACAGAGGAACAGGAGTAGACCATTCAGCCCCTCAAACCTGTACTGCCATTCAATTAGATCATGACTGAACTATATCTTAACTCCATCTACCCGCCTTGGTTCCATAACTCTTAATACCCTTGCCTAATAAAAATCTGTTGATCTCAGTTTTGAAATTTTCAATTGGACCTCAGCCTCAACAGCTTTTTTGGGGGAGAGAGTTCCAGATTTCCACTCCCCTTTGTGTGAAGGAGTGATTCCTGTCATCACCCCTGAACGGCCTAGCTCTAATTTTAAGATTATGCCCCCTTGTTTTGGACTCCCCTACCAGAGGAAATAATCTCTATCTACCCGATTATATCCTTTAATCATCTTAAACTTATGACTGGGATTGAAACTTTCCACGTTTGAGGTCTGATGTCACAGTTACCAGATTATCATTGAAAATTCCTCTTGTAGACATAGAGATCCAATTTGTCAAATATTTGAACTGATGAGGAATTCAAACATCTTGGAAATAGAGAATGTGGAGTAATTAAAGGCTTCTCATGATAGGCATTGGATCTCAGGGCCAAGTGTACTTACAAATATAAGTTTAAAATTTTATTGAATAGTAGTGTGACAATATCCATTATTCACACCAAATGAACCAAACTGCGTAAACCTCATATCACCGTAACTTCTGTGTAATTTTAGAATTCGAGAGATTTTTCTATTTAACCTGATGATACGTTACCTTTGTGTATCCAATTTTGTATTCATTATTGTCCAGATCAATGGAGGCAAGAACCAATTCTGAAGCTTTCTTGTTATCAACAAATCCCTTAGGGATGACATTGGGGTTCAAGATATGGTACCTGAACAAATAAAGTGAAATAAGTTAAATTATACAAATCTTATGCAGACGTAAAGATTGCATTATGTTTACAGCTTTCTAACTCAAATCTTTTTTCTGTTTCTCGCTGTTTTGAATTCGACATGAAAATAGATTTTGGAGGCCACAAACTCCGTTCCCTAGGCCACCGACTCCATCTCTCTCCCTGGCCACTGTCTGAGGCTGAACCAGACCGTTTGCAACCTTGATGACCTATTTGACCCTGAGATGAGCTTCTGACCACATATCCGCTCTATCACCAAGACCGCCGACTTCCACCTCCGTATCATCGCCCGTCTCCGCCCCTACCCCAGCTCATCTGCTGCTGAAACCCTCATCCATGCCTTTGTTGCCTCTAGACTCGACTATTCCAATGCTCACCTGGCCGGCCTCCCACCTTGCACCCTCTCTAACCTTGAGCTCATCTAAAACTCTGCTGCCCTTATCCTAACTCGCACCAAGTCCCGTTCACCCATCATCCCTGTGCTCGCTGACCTACACTGGTTCCCGGCCCGGCCATGCCTCGGTTTTAAAATTCTCATCCTTGTTTTCAAATCCCTCCACGGGCCTCGCCCATCCCTATTTCCGCAACCTCCTCCGGCCCTACAACCCTCTGAGATCCCTGCGCTCCTCTAATTCTGGCCTCTTGTTCATCCCCAATTTTCATCGCTCTATTATAGGCATCTGTGCCTTCAGCTGTCTAGGCCCTAAGCTCTAGAATTCCCTCCGTAAAGCTCTCTACCTCTCTCTCCTCCTTTTGGTCACCTTTTCTCGTATCTCCTTATGTGGCTCAGTGTCAAATTTTGTTTGATAATGCTCCTGTGAAACGCCTTGGGACATTTTACTACGTTAAAGGTGCTATATAAATGCAAGTTGTTGGTCTTTTTGGAAATAACTGGAAAATAATGGAAGGTAGTGTCTTAGTTCCAGTGATCCCGATGGACTGGTTTGATTATGTTATTATAACTAAGAGCCTTAAATCAAACAGTGCTGGTTGTGCTGTGATTGTATATAAGTAGGCAGGAATTTAACTTGCCTCTGTTTAAACTCAGGATACTGCAGTCTGTTGGGGAAGCCTTTCCTGCAGATACGGATCCCCTCCAGCACACCGTTGCAGGCAAGCTGGTGAAGAATCAGGCCAGCATCACACACACCTGGAAGAGAATTCACACTGCAATTAATAGGACTCCAACTGGAGTTGGACCAACATTTACTGTTGTTGATTGGATATCATTATCGCCTAACCATAGATTTCCAATACGGTAAGTCACTCGCCATACATTTCCATTCTACAGAATTCCTGAGTCAGGTGCAACAGCTAAATGAAAAATTTTGATTTAAGCGTGAAACATTCCCCAGTTATTAAAATACCCAGAGAGTGGTTAGAATATGGAACTCGCCACCACAAGGAATAATTGAGTCGAATAGCATAGATTCATTTAAGGGGTTGCTAGGTATACACATTTAAGGGGTTGCTAGGTATTCACATCGTTCACCTGAGGAAGGAGGAAGCCTCCAAAAGCTTGTGAATTTAAAATAAAACTGCTGGACTATAACTTGGTGTTGTAAAATTGTTTACAATTGTCAACCCCAGTCCATCACCGGCATCTCCACATCATGAGGGAGAAAGGAATAGAAGAATATGCTGATAGGGTTAGATGAAGAGCAGTTGGAGGAGGCTTGTGTGGAGCATTAATACCGGCGTAGACTAGTTGGGCCGAATGGCCTGTTTCTATGTGGTAAATTCTTGTTATTGTCCATATTCTGAAATAGTTGAGCCAATGTCTAATTTCAACTGCATGTGTTGAAAAGTGAATGCTTTTCCAGATTGATTTCTTCTTCTAGATTTAGCCCCAAAAAAGCAGCAAGTTAATCATTTTTTGTATTAGTTACTGTTGTGGTTTTACAGAGAGTTGGACTCACCTGACTGTTTGTTTTCATTTGGCACGATACATCGGACAAAGTGGGGAGCTGTGCTCCGCAGTGTGGTCATCAACTTGTTCAGCTGCTCCTGTAACGTTGAGAAATTACACAATAAAAATTGCTACAATAAAGTGAAATTAGACAAGACAAAAAGGGACCATGGAATGGTGCAGGTAAAGAATGGAGCAAAATCAATAACTAATTCATCCTTGTGTCTAGAAATGTGAAGGGAAAAGAATGAGAAAAAGGGTAATCAAGAGGTGAGGAGCAAAGAGCGAAATGGGATAAAGGCAAAA
The DNA here is from genome assembly GCF_035084215.1 of Heptranchias perlo. NCBI lineage: Eukaryota > Metazoa > Chordata > Chondrichthyes > Hexanchiformes > Hexanchidae > Heptranchias > Heptranchias perlo. Next base: position 7,385,451 of record NC_090346.1, read on the forward strand.
TAATTAAAGAAAGAGAGAGAGAGAGAGAAGGTACTGACTGTTTCTTTTGGTGAATCTGCACAGAGGTCTTACCCTATAGAAAGCAGAAACTGTCTGGAAAGAAGAGCCTTTCTTCTGCTTCTTAGAGCCAGCTGGAATGAGATGGTTTCATAAAATAAACAGTTGCACTCAATAAATAAAAAGCTCTCACAGTTTTATACTCAAGTACAGAACTCAGCATTAATGGGTACCTGCATGCCCCAGCTCAGATGGCATTTCAGGCACCTGGAATTGGTCCCTTTTTGTAGTCGGCTTATGACCTGCCCATACCATGTGTGTCAGATCTTCCCTTCCCCTCTGCCCTAGTCACCCGGCTGTGCTTCTGTAAAATTAGTGCTGTTCCCTCCTTCACTTGCTGTCTCAATTCATCTGAACTATTGTAGCAGTAGCTGCAATAACAACTTGCGTTTATACTGTGCCCACAATGTAGAAAAACATCCCAAGGCGCTTCACAGAAGAGCAATCAAAAATTCATCCATGTTTAAACATTTATATAGTTGGACAAGAGACATAAAAGGACAGTACATTTTATCCTTGTACTACTCTGTTCTTAACACTTGGTGGCATTGGTCTTCACCTTTTGCTCATCCCTATTTCGGGTTCACCCTACAGATGTGCTTGTGTTCTCCATAACTCACCTGGTGTTTCCTCTTCTTTGAAGAGAATGGGTAGCAGAGGCTGGCCAGATTTCCGGAAAAGACCCACCACAGTTTCATTCAAGGGATCCTTGTTCTTCTCCAGCCAACCTTGGGTGCTGTAGCCAACCTAAAGATGAGAAAGAGGAATATAGTATAGACACCAGTGGCGATTTTAACTGGGGGCAGGAGTCGTGCAGGCAGGGACCATGTTGGATGGCAAACTGTCTGGATCTCTGCAACGTGAGGCCCGGGAGATTTTAATTCCCGGGAGATTATTAACTCCCGAGCCTCATCTGCATAGGCCCCGTCGGTCTCCCTCCCGAACCAGGCAGGAAGTGGTATACAGTCATAGAATCATAGAAAGTTATGGCACAGAAGACCATCGTGTCCGTGCCGGCCATAAAACAGCTATCCAGTTTGATCCCATTTTCCAGCACTTGATCCTTGGCCCTGTAGGTTATGGCACTTACAAGTATTTTTTAAATGAGTTGACGGTTTCTGCCTCTATCACCCTTTCAAGCAGTGAGTTCCAGACCCTCACCACCCTCTGGGTGAAAAAAATTGCTCCTTAGCTCCCCCCTAAAACTTCTACCAAATACTTTGAATCTATGTCCCCTGGTCACTGACCCCTCTGCTAAGGGAAATAGGTCCCATCATAATTTTATATACCTCAATTAAATCTCCCCTCAGCCTCCTTTGTTGAAAAGAAAACAACCCCAGCCTATCCAATCTTTTCTCATAGCTAAAATTCTCCAGTCCTGGCAACATCCTCATAAATTTGCTCTCTACCCTCTCTAGTGCAATCACATCTTTCCTGATGGGACTAGATAGAGGGAAAATTAGAGTATGAGAGTAAACTAGCAGGGAACATAAAAACTGACTGTAAAAGTTTCTATAAATATGTCAAGAGAAAAAGATTAGTGAAGACAAATGTAGGTCCCTTACAGTCAGAAATGGGGGAAATTATGATGGGCGACAAAGAAATGGCAGAACAATTAAACACATACTTTGGTTCTGTCTTCACAAAGGAGGACACAAATAACCTCCCGGAAATGTTAGGGAACCAAGGGTCTAGTGAGAGTGAGGAACTGAAGGAAACCAGTATTAGTAAAAAAAATAGTGCTAAGGAAATTAATGGGGCTAAAGGCTGACAAATCCCCAGGGCCTGATAATCTACATCCCAGAGTACTAAAGGAAATGGCCCTGGAAATAGTGGATGCATTGGTGATCATCTTCCAAGATTCTATAGACTCTGGAACAGTTCCTACAGATTGGAGGGTGGCAAATGTAACCCCACTATTTAAAAAAGGGGGGAGAGAAAAAACAGGGAATTACAGACCAGTTAGCCTAACATCAGTAATGGGGAAAATGCTAGAGTCTATCATAAAGGATGTGATAACAGAACACTTGGAAGGCATTAACAGGATTGGACAAAGTCAGCATGGGTTTATGAAAGGGAAATCATGCTTAACAAATCTACTAGAGTTTTTTGAGGATGTAACTAGCAGAATAGATAGGGGAGAACCAGTGGATGTGGTGTATTTGGATTTTCAGAAGGCTTTTGATAAGGTCCCACACAAGAGGTTAGTGTGCAAAATTAAAGCACATGGGATTGGGGGGAATATACTGGCATGGATTGAGAATTGGTTGACAGACAGGAAATAGAGAGTAAGAATAAACGGGTCTTTTTCCGGGTGGTAGGCAGTGATTAGTGGGGTACCGCAGGGATCAGTGCTTGGGCCCCAGCTATTCACAATATATATCAATGATTTGGATGAGAGAACTAAATGTAACATTTCCAAGTTTGCAGACGACACAAAGCTGGGGTGGAATGTGAGCTGTGAGGAGGATGCAAAGAGGCTCCAATGTGATTTAGACAAGTTGAGTCAGTGGGCAAGAACATGGCAGATGCAGTATAATGTGGATAAATGTGAGGTTATCCACTTTGGTTGTAAAAACAGAAAGGCAGATTATTATCTGAATGATGATATATTGGGAAAAGGAGAGGTGCAACGAGACCTGGGTGTCCTTCTATACCAGTCGCTTAAAGTGAGTATTCAGGTGCAGCAAGCAGTTAGGAAGGCGAATGGTATGTTGGCCTTCATTGCAAGAGGATTTGAGTACAGAAGCAGGGATGTCTTACTAAAGTTATGCAGGGCTTTGGTCTCACCAAGGCCCTGTATAACTGCAGTAAGACATCCCTGCTCCTGTACTCAAATCCGAGACCACACCTGGAGTATTGTGTGCAGTTTTGGTCTCCTTAGCCGAGGAAGGATGTCCTTGCCGTGGAGGGAGTGCAACGAAGGTTTACCAGACTGATTTCTGGGATGGCAGGACTGACGTAAGAGGAGAGATTGGGTCGACTAGGCCTATATTCACTAGAGTTCAGAAGGATGAGAAGTGATCTCATCGAAACATGTAAAATTCTAACAGGACTAGACAGACTAGATGCAGGGAGGATGTTCCCGATGGCTGGGGAGTCCAGAACCAGGGGTCACAGTCTCAGGATACAGGGTATGCCATTTAGAACGGAGATGAGGAGAAATTTCTTCACTCAGAGGGTGGTGAACCTGTGGAATTTTCTACACAGAAGGCAGTAGAGGCCAAGTCATTAGATGTATTCAAGAAGGAGATATAGTTCTTAATGCTAAAGGAATCAAGGGATATGGGGAAAAAGTGGGAACAGGGTACTGAGTTGGACAATCAGCCATGATCATTTTGAATGGCGGAGCAGGCCCGAAGGGCCGAATGGCCTACTCTTGCTCCTGTTTTTGATGTTTATGTTTTTTTTCCTGTAGCTGGCAGGTGGGCGGAAGCAGGATGTTGGGCGGCCGAAGGACCAGAAGGTATGGGCCTCGGCGGTTAGGTAAGAGGGTCGGGGGGGCCTTGTGGTCTGGGGAGGGAAGCCTGGGGAAAGGGGAAGCCCAAGGTTTCCTTGTGGGGCCTGGAAGGAGCAATCCTATTCCTCCTGGCCCACAAGGAAACTTAAAAAAAAAATTCACTTGTCTTTCTGGGCCTCCTCTGGTGCCGACTCCTCATGCTGCCAGGTTGGTCTGGTTAAGATCGCAGCCCAAGGGAAGGCAGCGGGATCGGTGTGTGTAATTCACATGAGTCATTTTAACTGTCCGCCCACACAGTTTCCGTCAGGTGAGCAGGGTTAAAATCAGGCCTATGAAAACCTACTCTGGATAAATCCAGACAATAGCTGTTATGAATTTGAGAACAGCATCATAAATCTTTAGTAAACCAGCATCAATCTCATGAGTCCGCTAATTATGTTAGTTGAAATTATAAATACATTTCTAGTGATTATTAACTAATATGGAACTTGCTTGTGCACAATATTACTATATGGGATGCACAGGAATGAACGATTTGCAAGAGTAATGTGTTATTATGCGTGGGATGGTCAGCACAAATGGCTTCTTGTGTCCGTGCAGATGGATGTGCAATTCATGGCCAACCTTTTTCTATCTTGCAATTCTCTTGAACCGAGTTTTGTGAGGTTCGACAAGCTGAGTGGCAATAGCTGGGTTTATCTAAAGCACGGGCCTAGCAGAATTGATTTCCCCTGCTATAAACGGCCAATTATTCAAACACGTGTGAAATCGAGGAGGTGTAACTGGTCAACGGCAGTAGCTGTCGGCGAATCAGCATGCCCGATTTGCACCCCGCCCCATTTCTTTTTCCAATTGACTTTATCGTGGATTCACTATCAGCCTATTAGCAGCTACTAGTCTCGACCAATTTCACCGCCACCCCCCAAATCTTTGGTTAATATCTGTGGAATTTCGGAGTGATGTATTGTTGCTGAAGAGGCTAATACTTACGACGCCGGCATAGTGGACAAGCTCAAAGGTGGCTTCCATTTTGCCTTTACCACCTTTCGGTTTCTGGAAATTATTGGACTTGCCCAAATGATTGTCATACAGGGCAGCCTTGAACGTTGCATCAGTGGCCTTGGGGAACACACATTGCTCTTCCAGAATGGAGAAGATGCCCATGGGCTGGAAACAAATAGCAGAAGAATTGTCACTGTAATAAATGAAAATCATGCAATTGATACTGATCAAAAAGTATTAGTGAGAGTCGCTATACTAAGTGAGTTTGCACCACCTGAACCAAATTATTAATAGCCATGGACCAACAGCATAAAACTGCCTTCAGTTTGGTGCTAATTAGCAATCTTGATCAAAGAGGTGACTGAATGGTTGGTATGGGATTTGGAAAATGTAAAATGTAAAATGTCACAATGGTGTTGGAAGGGATCATCCTCTAGGGCTGAGATACAATGTTGGCACAGAGCTTTACTTTTTGACTAATTGCCCTATACTCGGAGTAAGTGGTGTTGGCACTGGGCACCTGAAATGACAGCAATAAAGTGCCTTACCTTGATGAGTGCAAAATTCACAAACAAGAGTAAAAAATAATCAGGGGCCACCTCAGGCTTCACCATTCAGGTCCTTGCATCACCTGTGCACCCATCACTGGAATTTCTCGGCCATAATCTCATTTCTTCTCTCTAGTGATTTACCGTTTTGTTTCAGGTTTCCAGCATCCACACTATTTTTCTTTTTACATGTGTTTATGTGATTTTGTTTTGATGGAATTACCTTCTCCAGCAGCTCAATGCAGGCTTGCAGGTCCATGCCAAAGTCAATAAACTCCCAGAAAATCCCTTCTTTCTTATATTCTTCCTGTTCCAGGACGAACATGTGGTGATTGAAAAACTGTTGCAGCTTCTCATTGGTGAAGTTGATGCAGAGTTGCTCAAAGCTGTTGAACTGTGAAAGTATTAGAAAGGCAGAGAATAAGAATGAGGTTCCTTTTCTATCTCTGTGCCTGACTTCTAATTCATTGAGAGGTGAAGTGACAATTTCCATTACTTTTACATCCAGAATGGAACAGCCTTATTTATTTAGAACGCAAAGTTTACTTCCAATTTTTTAAGTTCACCTTTTGTCTGTCAATCCCTCGTCCTCGCAAAGCCTCCATTTTCAAATATACTCCTTCACCTCTGAGTATGTCATGGATTACATAGAATTTACTGCACAGAAACAGGCCATTCAGGTCTATGCCGGTGTTTATGCTCCACAGGAGCCTCCTCTCACCCTACTTCGTCCAACCCTATCAGCATATCCTTCTATTCCTTTCTCCCTTACGCCCCGTAAATGTATTTATGCAATTTGCCTCAACTACACCATGTGGTAGTAAGTTCCATATTCGATCTACTCTCTGGGTAAAGAGTTTCACCTGAATCCCTTATTGGATTTATTAGTGACTATCTTATATTTGTGTCCTCTAGTTTTGGACTCCCCACAAGTGGAAACATCTTCTCTACGTTTACCCTATCGAACCCCTTTCATAATTACGTGTCCTGATGCTCTGCTTCTAAGCCATTCCATACGTGTCTGAGCTGCAGAGCTTCATTTGCTACAGGGCAAAATATCTTTATCTGTCTGTGCTGTGAAAAGTTATGCTCCGAACTCACCTAAATTCTGGTCTTCCACTGCATCCCACTTCTGGCATGGATTAGAACTGGCTAGTCAGATCTGAAAGTTTAACTCCAGTTGACAATAAATAAAACTTGTATTCTACACCGCTGCTCCATCCATTCCTTTCAAGTTTCCTCTCAAGCTGATTTCTTTGCAATACGGAAGGACCATGCTTTCAGAACACTGGGGGTCATTGTGACTTTGGGTGACAGTGTAAAACGGGCGATATCGGAATCAGGCGCCCATTATACATCTCTCCCCATTTTCATTGACCAATGGGAGGCTGATCCAATATTGCCGTTTTACTTTATCGCCCAAAATCAATATTACCCCACTCGGGAGAAGATTTTGTTTATTTACACAGTATGATCAAGGGTAAGTTTCTGCTTTAATAATTATCAGTGACAAAGGATTGTTGTTTCTTTTTTTGGTGGGTTGTGTTCGAAAGTTGCTGCACAGTAAGACTCTGTACCTCAAAGATCTCAAAGCCAGCAATATCCAGCACTCCTATGAAGTACTGACGCTGTAACTTGGTGTCCAAGGTCTTGTTGATTCTCACAACCATCCACTTGAAACATTTGTCATAAACGGCCTTCGCCAGGGCGCCAATCGCATTGTAGCACTGAAAGACAGCAAAAATAAAATTCCGTTCATCAAAATCATTCTTGTCATTAAGACTCCTGTCAGGCGGTTGCCACAGATTCAAGATGATCTGTTCTTATTCTGTGATATTGGCCTCGAGTTTAACTTGGGTCACGACTGGTGCCTGGGGCCAGGGTGAGCGTCAAGCTCATGCGTTGTAGGGCCCGGAGAGATTTTAGCTCCCTGTACCTCAATTACATATGCGAGATTGGAATGCCGCCAGAGCCTGGCAGGAATCGTTGCCTGTCCGGCGGGCGGGAACGGGAATTCAGGTGGCAGGAAGCCACCACCGGGTACTTGTGGGAATGGTCCCAGCACAAGGTAATTCCATCAAAGGGCGGCAGGTGGGGGGGGGGGTGGGGAGGGAGAAATCCGGGACAGAGGTGGCCCAAGGTTTCCTTGTGGGGCCTGGAGGAGCATTCTGGCTCCTGCTGGTCCACAAGGAAACTAAAAAAATGAAAAAATTTACCTTGCGGGGCCTGGCTACTGTTCCCAGTAGGTATGGCCTGGCAGGGAAGCCACCACTGCTCCCTCAGTCAGGCCTTAGGTTAAAACGGCAGATCAGGACCTGATTACGTCATCGGAGCCCGTTCTGCAGATTTAAAGAGGACCTCGCCAGCTTGGGGATGGATGTCCTTGCTGCCTGCAATTTAAAATTGCAGTTGGCCAGATCGGGCAAAGGAGTGAGTAAGCCCCTTGCTCATTTATAACTGCTCCCCCTCGGTTTCCGCCAAGCGGGGAGAGGTTAAAATCGAGCCCAGTGTGTATGTTCTGGTTGCTTCGTCAGTTTGGATTAAGTTAGCTGATCTGTGCTGGGGCAGCAATAGGGTCATACAATTGGGTCTCGGTGTCCCTGGGCTTGACAAAGGATAAAGTAGCTCAGTTCTTGCTCTTGTTTGTTCTCCAGTAACCCTGTTCTGTATATGGGTGTCAGGTGAGGGCGGGATCAGGTGTTCTACCTTCTAGTGAGTTGAGAAGAAGAAAAAGTGGGTTTCTCATCTTTGCAATCCTCTGGGTACACAACATTTAATTTCCAGTAAAACTACCACCTTCCATTTCTTGCGAATGACCAGAGTAGTACTCCTGAACTGAATACATGGTTTCTCCAATGGCTCAGTTGGTGAAGCCATTATGCAACTGAACAAAGTAGACCAAAGGTCCCAGGTTTGATTCTCAGCCTGTCCTGAGTTACCTGATTTCTGCAAGGGGTGTCACAATTTGCCTCACCACTCTTGGGCTAGGGAAAGGGAAAATCAGTCTTGGTCCCTGCCCCTGATTGATTTCCAGTGACCTCTGGTGGAAAGTGAATACATACAGACTTTGGGTGAGGATAGGCCTGTCTGCAATGCTCCCCGTGGTCAAATACTTTTCTCACACTTAGGCCCCGATATTAGCGGGGAGGCTGGATGGCACTGGGGGGGCGATTGGGCTCATGGCAAACCCGCATGAACCAAACTTACCGTTTCCGACGCGATCGCACGTTGATTAATAGTGGTTATTGTCCTCTCCGGGTTTTGTGCCCAGCAGCTAGCCTGATTGACAGGCTGGTTGCCGTCAGGAGCTGCAACGTGAGGTGGGGGGCGAGAAAGAGTGAGTGCCAGACGTCATCCGGCACTGGACTGGAAGACCGGGGGGGGGGTGGGGGGATGGGGAGAGAATGGAAGATCCAGCGCTGGACTGGAAGACCGGGGGTGGGGGGGGAAGAAGGGAGAATCAAGAGGTTGAGATCGGGGGGACATCAGAGCGGGAGACACGGAGCAGGTTTCAAAAGGTAGGAGTATTTAGTGTTTTCACTTCATTGCATGTTTTTTTATTTAATTTATTTTGTTTCTTGTTCCCTGATCCGGCCCTTCGCGCCTGGTTTCGCCAGGCATGAATCAGAAGTGGAGGGCAAGCCGCCCAGGTAAGTTAAAAATCTCTCTAATCTGTCACAGGTAAAGTGCCTGAAGTACTTCACTGAGGTTTATTTGGCCCTTTAACTGTCATCCCGCCAGCTTTAATTGCCGGCGGGACTTCCGTTTTCGGGTCGCCCGCGCGCACACAGGTGGGTCCCTGGGAAACTCGGAAGCCGGCGGGTTGGAGCCGGCTTCTGAACCCAAACTGGATTTGCGCGATTTTCAGAGCCCCCAACGCACCCGCGTTTGCCTCCTAAAATCACCCCCTTACTGTCTCGGCTCACACAGGAAGAACGGCCACTTTAGTGAGGTACTGGAGAGCATCTGGTGCCCGTTGATCTGTACCTCAACAGGAGTCAAAACCCTTTGGAGAGGAAGAAGGGGAAAAGCTGGCAATAAATCAATTAAATACAGATGCAAGTTGACTGCTGACAGTTTCATATGGTTTTTATTGTATAGATTTTCTAAATAGCAAAAGAGATGAAATAATATATGTATGAAAATGAAATTGGATACTAATGCTTACTTGGTCCACGTTCTGGCTCTTCTGCACAAATTCATTGCCAACCTTTACTCTTGGCCTGGTGATGCCCTTCTGCAACTCGCCCGAATTGAGAGCCATCAAGTGGGAGACCTTGTCAGCCACTGGAAACAGGAGAAGTGGGAGTGAGAACTCCATGATAGAGAGACAAAGAATAGATGCAGTACATGCTTATTTGTACGGTTTGAAGCATTAACAGTTTACATTTCCATACTTAACTAAGTTTGATGCCATATTTTTGTGTTCTGACTGATGAAGTAAGTCCTGACTAGGATATGTTTGCACATTGCTGTTTGCCATGCAGCTTAATGTCTGCACTTTGACCCCTTCTCAAATAAACTTTGAAGCAATGACCATGTATCCAATGAGAAACAGAGACAAGAATGTCGTTTATTCAACTTTGAATAACAGATGACAATTCATTCAGAACTGGTACTGTACAGACCACATGTCAGCAGTGTACGACAACAATCGGATCAACTGATTAGGTTGTACAAAGACTCTGGGGGTAATTTTGACTTTGGCCAATCGAATCAACGGCCCGTTTTACATCTCTCCCGTTCAGTTCCATTGACTTCAATGGAAATAAAAATCGGGAGAGATGTAACACGAGCTGCCAACTCGTTATCGCCCGTTTTACACTATCGCCCAAAGTCAAAATTACCTCCAAAGTTTGAGAGGTTAATATAATGTGCTGGTGACTGTGCAGATGTATTTTACTAGATTTATCTATAGGCTACTTATAGTGTAGACTTCTGTCAACTACTGGTTCTTTTGGTAATATGAACATACAAAACTGACGGGCAGGAAAAGACCAGTTGGTCCATCAAGCCTGCCCCATACCATGATGGCCGGACCATCATGACTAAACACTTCTTCAATCTCCTTCACCGTTCCCCCCCGCACCCCCCCACACCCCGCCCACTCCCCCGCCCATGGCCACCTCCCCCCAGCCATGTAATCTCCTGGGAGATGCAAAAAAACAGAGAAAAAACCCAGGGTCAATAAGGGAAACAGTACTCTGGAAAATTTCTCTCTGGCCCCCTCAGGCAATCGAAACCAGTCCAGGAGATCACATGGACCAGCTATTATCTATAAAGAGACAGATTAATAGGTTATGCACTCTGGACAGTAAATTCTTGATGCTGTTGGCAAGGTGTAGGGTAATTGACCTGTTCAGATGTTTCTGTTAATGTCACTATTCAGTCAGTTACAATAACTCGCCCTCGAGTTTCACCACTTTTGCCTCCTCTGATACACTGTGTGTGATTGGTAAACTGAAATGGTTGAATTCAAAATCCTGTGTTAACACCAACTAGGAAATTTACCTTCAGGAGTGTCGACTTCTGCCTGTTCCTCTCTTGGTTTTTGCTTGAACTTCATGTTACCGAAATGCATAACGGCCCCAACCAGTTTGTAGATATTAAGTTTCTCTTCAGCAGTGAAGCCCAGTACATCAAAGGCAACCTAGTGATCAAACATTCAATGTGGTTTTACTTGACTATTTTATATGTTGTTTAATTCTGGTTTGCAAAGAGAAAAAACCTCAAAACAAACATGAGCATTAGACTGTCCTTCTAGCATATTAGAGTTAGTATCTAATCTAAAATGACACATGCTACACCAAGATAAAATGGACTCTAGCAATGGATTCTTAACTACGACACCTGACCCTGGCTCTCTGGGCCTCATTAAAGTTGCAGGTAGGGTTGCCAACCCTCCAGGATTGCCCTGGAGCCTCTAGGAATTAAGATTAATTCCAGGACGGTGCTGTGAGCAACCTGGGAGGTAAATCATAGAATCATAGAATCATAGAAGTTACAACATGGAAACAGGCCCTTCGGCCCAACATGTCCATGTCGCCCAGTTTATACCACTAAGCTAGTCCCAATTGCCTGCAATATCGTAGAGGTATTAAAAATAGTGTTTTTAAAATATTTTCTTTGAACACTTTTGTTTATTACTTATAAAAATGTCGGACATTGGAAAAAGGAAAAGAATCATCCAATTGGGTAATGAAGAGTCTATTCGCTTTCCAATTGGCCAGCAAAGGTGGTGCTCTGCAAGTATGGGTGTGTTGGGTGACCAATGGCGGGAGTGTGGGGGCGGGGCGACTGGAGGCAGGAGGTCATGTGATGACACCTCCAGGAATATGTCCAACCAGAGCTGGCAACCCTAGTTACAGGGCGAGCTTCCGCTGGGATTTCTGCCACCCAGAGGAAGCCCGCCACAGTGAAATGCATTAGTGCTGCATCCATTGCAGCATCGGAAGAGGAAGGAACATTTGATTGAAGGCCTCAGAATGGGCTGAGGCATTCAACAGGTCAGTGTTTAGGGCCTATATGGAGGCAGTGAAGCCCAATAATAGGCCCTCTCCCTCCATCCTGTGACTTAGAGGGCCACTGCCACTGCCAAGGAACTACTGCTATCCATCTGCTGCCCATCCCTGTGGTTGGCGAAGGCAGGAGCAGTAAGCGGGGAAATCAGACAACTTCCCAAGCCCCACCTCCCTGCTGGCATTTATATGTAGCAGGCAATGCAGGGGCAGCCAGTGGCTTTCTTGGCTGAGATGAAGGGGAGGAAACTTGAGGTTGGGCACGGATGCAGCCGCAGGCCTTGCTGCCCAATTTCGCCCCATTTTCCTACACTGCCCAGTCCAATTTGGGGCGGGAGTGCGGAGGAAAATTGAAGCTCCAAACGTCAATCATGACTGGTATTTAAACTATGTTCTCCCCAATAAGAACATAAGTGAATGTGGAATATTTAAAGGCTGTTTAGTCCATCACGATACAAGATTAAATGTAAGAGCTTTAGACTAGAGGCAGGAGAAACATCCTCACACAGAGAGTTGTGAGGCAATGGAATCACTTCCAGGGTTAGTGGTTGAGGCTGAAACTATATCAGCATTCAATGTTAGATTAGATAGGTGGATGAAGGAAAAAGGGAATAAAGGGATACAGAAACAGAGCCGGTAAATGTCATTAGGTCTATTTGCTCGCATGGAGGGTAAACTCCGACATGGACTCGTTGGGTTAAGTGGCCTGTTTCCATGTTGTAACGTCTATGTCACTGTTAAATGAAATAATCTGGCTAACCTTTCAGCATCTTACCGATTTACATCATGTTTTATCTCAATCTTCCTTTGTTTAACAGAAACTAGAGGTACAGTTCTCTAAATTGAATGCATGGTTCCTGCTGTTCTTTTCATTGTAACACAGGGGTATATTTTCCTCCATTCATGAATGCGATAGCAAGAGTATGAAATGGGGAAACCGCCTATTTAAAACTTTGGTAAAATAGTGTACATAAGAATATAATGTAGGATTGTTAATCAGTGTACTAAAAATAGTGCACAGAGGATTCTCATCCCCTTAGAACTTTATTAAATTGTCTTTTGAAAATCCAAGTCAGATATATTTTCTGGGCTGCCCTTGTTCACAAATGTAGTTACCTCATCAACAAATGTCATTAGATTCAGCAGGTGTAACTTGTTGTTTCTAAAATGCTGACTGCTCCTAATAGCCTCTGTACTTTTTCGATGAATATTAATAGCATCGCTGTGAAATGCTTTTGAGTATTTTCTCCAATTAATAACAATTTAATTTGAGGACATATTTTCTACTGAGAGGAATTGTCAGTGCATGCAATGCAGTGTGTTATGAGTGTAATATTAAAGTACGTACATCAGTGAGTTCCAACTCTTCACCATCATCCATGTTGTCCACGTGGATGACCCCCTGACACACCCAGAAGTATTGGTTAGGATCAGACACCAACAAGAGTGCCTCTGATTAGGAAAACAAAAACAACCGATTGTCACATCAATTCCTCATCTCCTTTACCATCTCTTTAATTTTTACAGTGAATGCTTACTCATTATCTCAGGACCTCTAACTGATAAGAAAGAAAGCAAAGAAAAAGAAAGACTTGCATTTATGTAGCGCCTTTCATGACCTCAGGACATCCCAAAGCACTTTACAGCCAATGAAGCACTTTTGAAGTGTAGTCACTGTTGTAATGTAGGAAACGCAGCAGCCTATTTGCGCTCAGCAAGGTCCCACAAACAGCAATGTAATAATAACCAGATAATCTGTTTTAGTGATATTCGTTGAGGGGTGAATATTAGCCAGGACACCAGGAGAACTCCCTGCTCTTCTTCAAATAGCGCCTGGGATCTTTTGCATCCACCTGAGAGGGCATTCTTGGTTTAACATCTTATCCGAAAGACGGCACCTCCGACAGTGCAACACTCTCTCAGTACTGCACTGGAGTGTCAGTCTAGATTTTGTGCACAAGTCTCTGGAGTGGATCTTGAAGCTATGACCTGCTGCCTCAGATCTAAGTGTGCAACCCACTGAGCCACTGCTAAAGTAGGATGGCGAAGGCTGCAAACTTCACTGTGGTCACTGTCAATGGCATTGACATACAACCATGCAACAGAAAGTACACTAGTAGCAATGCCAGCCTGATAATTACATCAGTTATCCTTCAGCCTGGTTATGCGAAACCTTTATAAATCACTGGTTAGACCTCAGCCAGAGCATTGTGTCCAATTCTGGGCACTACAATTTCGAAAGGACGTCAAGACCTCGGAGAGGATGTAGAGGAGATTTACTAGAATGTTACCAGGGAAGAGGGACTTCAGTTATGTGGAGAGACTAGAGATGCTGGGATTGTTCTCTTCAGAGCAGAGAAAGCTAAGGGGAGATTTAATAAAGGTGTTCAAATTTATGAGGGGTTTTGATAGAGTAAATAAGGAGAAACTATTTCCACTGGCAGGATGGTTGTTAATCAGAGGACACAGATTTAAGATAATTGGCAAAAAATCCAGTGGGGAGATGAGGAGATTTTTTTTTACTCGGTGAATTGTTATGATTGTTATGTGCTGCCTGAAAGGGTGGTGGAAGCAGATTCAATAATAATTCCCAAAAGGGAATTGGATATAAACTTGAAAAGGAAAATTTGCAGGGCTATGGGGAAAGAACAGGGGCATGGGACTAATTGGTAGCCCTTTCAGAGAGCTGGCACAGGCACAATGGGCTGAATGGCCTCCTTCTGTGCTGTATGATTCTATGATAACATTCTCCCAGAAAATGGGATGCCATCTGGTAAAACTCATTCTGTCGAGTTGCCAATAGATTTGGGTGACAGACAGTGCTGGAGTCTGGGAATCGCCCACAATCATTTTGTTGGGGAGAGCTTCCCTTGTATTTTGGTCACCAGGCCTGACAGATGTTTGTGGTGTTTCAAAATATAGTATATTTAAATCTCTATAACATAGGCAACTATATGCTCCATGGTAAAATGTCAAAACTTTCTATCCTGGTTTGAAACAAAATTGGACATTTTTGAGGCCAATTGCTAAGCGAGAAAAACATTAAAAATTAATTTTGTTTCAATCTGGCCGTAGGTTTACTGGTGTTGCATGAGGAATTATAAGAATACATTTCCTTTATCATTAATATTTCTGCCTATCCTTTAACATTTTGAGGACAGATGATTTCATGAAGCAGAAGACTTACTAGGTTTTGTACAATATCTAAAATAAAAACAAAAGCTTTTAGCCAAGACATGTTATACTTGTATCATGTCATTCATTTTCAATTTTCTTTATAATAAAAAGAGTCATCTTAACTTTTGTAGATTTATGGCTCACCAATCAAAATGATGAATAAGAGCACTCTGGCTGTAGCCAGTTCATGCAACATAGTTGGAAGGTATGGCATGATATACCATAATAATACTTAGTTCATTTTCTCAAGCAGTTAATAAGCTCCTTTGTGAGCATATAAATCATGAAAATTTTGTTTGTCTTGGTGTGTTGTGCTTTTTAGTAATCGTTCAGTATCAAATCTGAAAGATCCATTTCATTCACAGAGTCAGGCAGATCCTGGTAGATTGCATTCAAAGGGAAATAAAATTTTGGTCACCTTTTTGGTGCAGCTAAGGTAAAAAGTGTGGCTTATACGTGACAGAGCACATCAACATGGGGTTAACTACCGTGAGAAGGTGGAAGGTGGAAGGTGGAAGGAGATTCCAAAGAAGGATCTCAACTTGAAAAAGGACACCAAGATAGGGCTAGATTCATAACCCTCTGAGTGAAGACATTTTTCCTCATCTCGGTCCTAAATGGCCAACCCCTTTTCCTGAGACCATGACCTTGAGCTTAGACTCTCCGGCCAGGGAAACAGCCTCTCAGCATCTACCCTGTCAAGCCCTCTAAGAATTTT
The DNA here is from genome assembly GCF_035084215.1 of Heptranchias perlo. Taxonomy (NCBI): domain Eukaryota; kingdom Metazoa; phylum Chordata; class Chondrichthyes; order Hexanchiformes; family Hexanchidae; genus Heptranchias; species Heptranchias perlo. Next base: position 7,400,931 of record NC_090346.1, read on the forward strand.
ATAAGTTTCAATGAGATCACCTCTCCTTCTTCTCAACTCCAGAGAATATAGGCCCATTCTACTCAATCTCTCCTCATAGGACAACCCTCTCATCCCAGGAGTCAATCTAGTAATAGAATTTCTAAGTCAAATCACTCTGGCTTAATATGGAGATGAATATAGATAAGGAATAAAATTAAGTGGTAATTAATGAATTTCAGTGTTCCAAATCATCCTGTCTTAATCCACATTTCTCTTTTGTTTAAAGGCAAAACTTGTACATAATAGATGAGCAAGGAGTGGACTCCATTCCCTCCCTCAGGACAACTAATCAATAGGGAGACTTGCAAAGGCATTGAGCCTGATGAGGTTGGATAATACTTACATCATTGGTATTTAAAATCTAATATTTGCACCATATTTCCAAACACAAAGATTGTGTATAATAAGTAATGTAATGATAATACAACCCCCAAATGGTTAAGTGTGCTTATCACTCAAAAGGGCCCGTCTGTTCTCTTTACAGAGTAAGGAGAACCAAATGCTCTGGGGCAAGCAGCCAAAGAGGAGCAGTCAGCAGAACATGAATCCTTATACATTTGCACAAACACCAACACACACACACAGACACCTTGTGACAAATATACAACAATGTGGATGAGGAAGCAGATGGTGAAACAGTGCATGGAAGATATGGAACTAGCAGAAGTGGGGGTGGGGGGGGAGGGGTCAATGAGGGGTGAACAGATGTAGGACAAAGATCCAGCATCCTGCCTGCCCCTCCTAATTTGTGTCAGGATTCAGACCTTGTTTCCAACACAGGAGCGAAATGGAACATTCACTTTGCTTTGTAAACTTCACACACACAGCAGTTTTAGTTGGATTCAATATATTGAACCAGTCATGACCATTTTCAGTTAGCTCGGTGAGCACTTACTGACACCAAGTCGGAGGGATTCAGAAAAGTCCTAGCTGTTCTTTGTGCTATGGGCTGACAGATCACTGGAAATAGTGGCATCCATGGAAAAACACAGAGCAACCCAGTTGACGTTCATGTCAGTTGCATCAGGTGGCACTGAGCAAGTGACTGCAGGTGTGGCTCCCAAAGGAAAAAGCCCACAGCAATTCCAGTAAAGGTGAATCATTGAATTGACGTAAGTAATCAGGGGAAGTTAAGATATAAATAATGGACCTTTGTCCTAATGTCTCCTTCTTTGGCTTGGTGTCAATTTTTGTCTGATTGCGTTCCTGTGAAGTGCCTTGGGATGTTTCACTACATTAAAAATATTTTATAAATGCAAGTTGCTGTTATTGTTGTTCTCTAACTCCTGGTTAGTTGAACAGCCATGCACCACAGATATTTCCTCAGATTGGGGAACACGTAGGAATGGGGAACACGCAGAAAGTTCATGGTTCAAATGCACCAAGGAAACACATTGAACAAGTACTATACGTACTCAAACATCAACTGTATTCAAACATAATAAAATTATTGCCTTATATATATCTTGCCATATGTCATTCTTTTATTGTGCAAAGAAGAAAGCATCAGTTGTCTTCTCTATTATACTTTAAAACTCATGAAGTAGAAATCTTTTCCCTAACCATTTTGGGTTTACTAGTGGGGGAGGGGGAGAAGAGTTTGGGATAAATCACCGATTGCGAAATGGTGGTGAACTGGTGAAGTCGATTACATAGCTGCTGCTGGGTGGGAGGATGTCTAATCACGATGCTTCAGGCATCATGACTGTGTGGGGCAGGCTGGGTGGACCAGATGGTCTATTCCTAGCCATCATTTCCATATGTTCATAAGTAAACTATGCTTATTGACCATAACATGCTTACCCAATATGGATGCGATCTTTCCTGACAGGATCTGGTAGAAGATGTGATAGCCTCTCTCAGCTGCTTGTTGTGAGATCACACGAGACTTTTCCAGCAAATCTAAATGAACAGATATGTTACGAATATGAATGTTGAACACTCCAGTGTTCAAATTGGTGGCCATAAACCTTATCATACTGAAGTTCTACATCATTCTTTAAATATCAACTGCAGCATCAAATTAAAAAAATTAATAGAAAATACATGCTTACAACTCTCAATGTCAGCACCAGCCAGTTTACCAGTTGGACCAAAGTGAATTCGGATGAATTTACCCTTGGGAGAATTACAAAATGAAATTAGATTGAATTTGGATACCTGCTATCATCAACACTGAACTTCAGTCCCAAAAAAGTAATAACACACAAAAAAGTGGAGGTACTATCTGATATTATAGCTTTCGCTAAATGTTCCACCACCATCCTATTAATTAGGGATCCCACCAACTGTAGAGGCTGTCAGTCTGCATATCTCAGAAGGACATAAACTTCTGCCATTGACCCATGAGGTGGGAAAGGCTTCAGCAGACCCCCACCTACATTCACTGAGTATATAAGTACAGAGCTGAAGTGATTGTCTCTGCGGAGAACAAATGAAATTTGATGCTAACTCAATCCAATTAGAAGGTCACGGATTTCAGTCCCAGTGCTGCCTGTGATTGAAATCCATCCACCTCAGTTTTCACATTTCTCAGTGAGGCCACCAGAGACAGCACTGCACAGAAGTAAACTTTATCATGGGGTGAATAGTAAGAAATAAATTGATACTGGCCATTTCATTCCACTTAGATCACATCCTTGGCTGTGATCACTTTTAGGCAGTGCTTTCCAGATCATAACAACTTGCTGTGTAAAAAAAAATTCTCCTCATCTCCCCTCTGGTTCTTTTGCCAAATGTCTTCAATCTGTGTCCTCTGTTTACTCACCCTTCTCCTTACTTACTCTATCAAAACTCCTCATAATTTTGAACGCCTCTATTAAATCTCTGGAATAAAGTATGCAACCTGATTTATTTCTGATGTTGGGGATGTAGGTAGAACTTAGCAAAAGCTAGTCATAAGTTTGAGAGCAGCTGATACTTCACTGGTCCCAAAATATGGGGCAAAAAGTTTAATTATTCAACAGCATGATTCCTTATTTAGTGCAACATGCACAAAGGGAGGGAAAAAAGAAAGACTTACAAAGCGTGAGGAGTTGTTGTTCCTGGTGGTTTTGGCATTACCAAAAGCTTCCAGCACAGGGTTAGCCTGGATGATTTGATCTTCCAGGGAGCCCTTTACGAAGAAAAAGAGAAAGAGAAACTTAAACATAAGACATCAGTTCATCACTTTTTACTGCATGAAGAATTTCTTTTTTTAATTTCAGAAAAGCTGTCAGTGTATTACACTGAATTCTTTCAGGAGTAACATCACAAAGAATATAACATTAAAACCCAACCCAGCCCAGATAAGTTACAAACTATTCTTGGTGAATAATGACTAATAGTCCCAAATTTACTTTACAATTTTTGGATCTAAGTACCTATAAATAATAACTGTTATATTAATGTTCAATTTTGGCATGATCGGCATTTATTGCCCATTCCTAGTTACCCTGAGAAGATGGTAGTAAACCTTTTTATATTGAAGAGCAGTTTGATACCACTGTGTGGCTCACTAGGCTACTTCAGAGGGCAGTTCAGAATCAACCACAATCCACTAAAGGACATTAATGAATCAATTGGGTTTTTACAACAATCCGACAGCTTCATGGGCACTTTTACGAACACCAGCTTTTAATATCTAGATTTTTAAAAGCTGAATACAAATTCTCAAACTAGCATGGGGGGATTTAAATTCACATTCTCTCAACTAATAGTCCAGGCCTCTGGTTTGCTAGTCCAATAACTTAATCACTACACCACCATACCAAACTCCACCACCTCAAAATACAGCACATCTTTTAACATGCAGTTGGTTGATGTCAAATTTTGATTCAATTTACATGATTTATTTACAGTCATATAAATGTAAAGATTTTTCTGAATGAGGTATGATGGACCCTGTTGATGTCATAATTAGTTAGGATGATTAACCATCTCAGGCTCATTAACAAAGCTCGGTGGATATTTAAAGCAAACTGGTATACAGTGCAGTGTACTACAACAATGTTTTGGGAAAAGTACTTGATCTGGAAAGCTTAAAAGGATAAAGGATAAAAGTAAAGAACATAGAAGTATATTTGTATTGCCTTACCCAGCTCAGTTCAAGGGAATCTAAAGGCCCTGGCCTTTGTACCTCAACAGATGTTACACTGTTGTTACTTAAGCTCAGATATGATGAACTTTGTTTTGCAAATAAATAAAAGAGAGTTGGTCCAACTGCATTCTAAAGCACATTTGACTAGTTCTTGGAACCTCTCCTTTAGGTGTAAAAAAATCCAACAATAAACATATCATGGAAGACCATTGCAAAATGCACCTATCATACTGTTATTCTTTGCTAACTTTATTGTGAAAATCTGTATTTCTTTCTAGACACTTTGACTCTAGCCAATACATCCTGCAAGAAGCATAAATCTTGGGCAATCCTACAAGTGAGAAAGTATTCCCCCACTGCTGTCATATTATCAAGTTCCAACCTTACCTTTGCTTCACCACCAATTGGCTTTCCGCCACCCATGTTGGCAAAATACTGAATAACCTTTTTGGTGTTTTCAGTCTTCCCAGCACCGGATTCTCCACTATGTGTGAAAAAGTCATATTTCAATTTTTTTAAATTGTGACTGATATATTCAAGTGAGCTGAAACTATCGTTTACGCTTCCAACATTTGAAAGCTGAATTCCCTTGCAACATAGAAGTTTACGAATGTTTGTGATCAGTTAATGCTGCGTATCCTAGACAGGATGAAACTCAGTAATACAACACAAAGACTTTTCTCTATTAAGCACATTATGGGGGTGATTTTAACCCCCAAGAACGGGCGGGTTGGGGGCGGGTGGGAGTTGAAAATAGTTGTTTTTTTGGGTCGCAACCGCAAAATTTTCAGACTTTGCATTCCCAGTGGGAAGCTTGTACTTTTACGCGTCCAGGTTAAACCCGGAAATAAAGCCGGGTTGCGGTCGCGACCCAAAAAACAACTATTTTCAACTCCCACCCGCCCCCAACCCACCTGTTCTTGGGGATTAAAATCACCCCCTATGTATCTGATCTATACACTTGGTAATGACATTAGTCGCTTTGTGTGGCTAAATCTTCAGTCCTTTTGGCACACTCCTGATGACCGAACTCTGGCAGAGGGTCTGGATGATATCAAGGACCCGGAGATCAGGTCCCAGCCTGATGTGGGGCATTCCGTGGAGCCTGTGCTCACCCCTTACAAGGAAGTGGCATCAGGGGGAATGAGGCTGAGGATGAATCTTCTCCCCTCCCCCTGATTCCACAAACTCCAGTGGGATCAGCAGCAGGCCTATCCAGGCACGATGCCATGATGGATGGTTCACAGATATTTGGCCCCATAATCTTTAATATATTAATATAGTAAAATTCTTCAGAGTCTTGTTTTTTTTTAACTCGTTCATGGGATGTGGGCATCGCTGGCAAGGCCGGCATTTATTGCCCATCCCTAATTGCCCTTGAGAAGGTGGTGGTGAGGCGCCTTCTTGAACCGCTGCAGTCCGTGTGGTGAAGGTTCTCCCACAGTGCTGTTAGGAAGGGAGTTCCAGGATTTTGACCCAGCGATGATGAAGGAACGGCGATATATTTCCAAGTCGGGATGGTGTGTGACCTGGAGGGGAACGTGCAGGTGGTGTTGTTCCCATGTACCTGCTGCTCTTGTCCTTCTCGGTGGTAGAGGTCGTGGGTTTAGGAGGTGCTGTCGAAGAAGCCTTGGCGAGTTGCTGCAGTGCATCCTGTGGATGGTACACACTGCAGCCACGGTGCGCCGGTGGTGAAGGGAGTGAATGTTTAGGGTGCTGGATGAGGTGTCAATCAACCAGGTTGCTTTCTCCTGGATGGTGACGAGCTTCAAGTGTTGTTGGAGCTGCACTCATCCAGGCAAGTGGAGAGTATTCCATCACACTCCTGACTTGTGCCTTGTAGATGGTGGAAAGGCTTTGGGGAGTCAGGAGGTGAGTCACTCGCCACAGAATACCCAGCCTCTGACCTGCTCTTGTAGCCACAGTATTTATGTGGCTGGTCCAGTTAAGTTTCTGGTCAATGGTGACCAGGATGTTGATGGTGGGGGATTCGGCGATGGTAATGCCGTTGAATGTCAAGGGGAGGCGGTTAGACTCTCTCTTGTTGGAGATGGTCATTGCCTGGCACTTGTCTGGAGCGAATGTTACTTGTCACTTATCATCCCAAGCCTGGATGTTGTCCAGGTCTTGCTGCATGCGGGCACGGACTGCTTCATTATCTGAGGGGTTTTGAATGGAACTGAACACTGTGCAATCATCAGCGAACATCCCCATTTCTGACCTTATGATGGAGGGAAGGTCATTGATGAAGCAGCTGAAGATGGTTGGGCCTGGGACATTGCCCTGAGGAACTCCTGCATTAATATCCTGGGGCTGAGATGAATGGCCTCCAACAACCACTACCATCTTCGTTTGTGCTAGGTATGACTCCAGCCTCTGGAGAGTTTGCCCCCTGATTCCCATTGACTTCAATTTCACTAGGGCTCTTTGGTGCCACACTCGGTCAAATGCTGCCTTGATGTCAAGGGCAGTCACTCTCACCTCACCTCACCTCTGGAATTCAGCTCTTCTGTCCATGTTTGGACCAAGGCTGTAATGAGGTCTGGAGCTGAGTGGTCCCGGCGGAGCCCAAACTGAGCATCGGTGAGCAGGTTATTGGTGAGTAAGTGCCGCTTGATAGCACTGTCGATGACACCTTCCATCACTTTGCTGATGATTGAGAGTAGACTGATGGGGCGGTAATTGGCCGGATTGGATTTGTCCTGCTTTTTGTCGATAGGACATACCTGGGCAATTTTCCACATTGTCGGGTAGATGCCAGTGCTGTAGCTGTATTGGAACAGTTTGGCTAGAGACGCGGCTAGTTCTGGAGCATAAGTCTTCAGCACTACAGCTATTGTTGTATCCATTTGTCATCGTCTATTACCTGTTGTCATAATTTAGTAAGATTTTGTGACATTTGGTAATGTCTCGAGGTAATGCTAAAGTGGAACAATACAGTGTAACAATATCTTTGCCCAAAGAGGCACCAGGATGGGTATCCCCTGAGATTTGTTGCCTTTTCCCTGAAGAATTTTGGGGCCTTTACTAGGTCCATAACAGAATTTGTGCAAGTTCTCATCAAGCATGGGCTCTGTTGGGCCTATCAGGTGGTGTATGGAGCACAATTTTCCGGGGAAGCCTGGAACCTACTTCTGACGTGTCTTTTTGAATTGGGGTGAGATAGGTAGAAGATTCACGTGCTTCCCCCCACCAGAGTTTCTGAGCCTCCTCTCCATTGTGAGGAATCCCAATGGAACCAGGTTCCACCAAATTTTCCACTCTGCTTATGGCAATTACATGTGCCCAAGCCCAGGTTTGAATTTCAGGCCCATAGCATTTTACCATAAGGACTGCAGTGGTTCAAGAGGCCCACCAACAAATGTGGCCTTGTTAGTGTCTCCCACATGCCATAAAATGAAAAAACATGTCCTCTGATTAACTGTGAACAACCCCATGGAGATTCACCAATATTTTGAAATGCCTGGAATCATCCATACTATTTTATGGACTATTTATTGTCTATTATTTATTCTCAACAGCTTAGATTAAGAATAAAAACTGTAACAGATTCATATAAATAGGTACTTACGTGATGAGCATAGACTGATTTTCACGCTCTGCCAAGAAATTAGGTAAAAAAGAAAACAATTATTGAAAGGCACCACATTATAAGAGTTATTTTACAAATGTGAAAGATTACAGCACTAAATCAATGATGGTGTGCTGGCCTGCTCATAACATAGGCATCTTTTGGGCACCATTCACAAACACCTCACAAACTGCAGGACATTAAATGAGAGCAAGTTCCTATGCAGGGAAAATATTGCTGGCATCTACAGGGGGTAGAAACAAACTATATTTGATCTTCCTTTCCTATAGTTCCAAGCAGTGTTCATACTTTAGTTTGCCCCAAGTACTTATACAACTGTCCAAAATCCTCTGAGGAGAACAGCAAGTATTGATCAGTTAGTATTGAGTGGATAACTACAAGGTGATGCACTTGGCCTACACCAGTCTAGCATCATCTCCACTCACTACTTTAGCAAATGGCTGGTCACGGAGCATCATAGAGCCACTTACAAACTGAGATACTTAAACAGCCTAAATTTTAAAATCTACAATAGGTCTAGCAAGGTTCTCTGCGGTAAGTATTTAACAGCGATACCATGTGCATGTGAATGGTTGAGTGTGAACAGGTATGGGTGTGAAAGTGTGCATGCCCTCAGCTCTTCTGATCCCTCCTTTGTAGCCAGGGAGAGTGATATATATTTTCTCCAGTGATCATAGGGCTATAACTGAGCATCTGGTTCCAGGTGTCCTTGAGGGATGAGAAGAAAGAGAGAGACATGCAGAGGAAAGAGAAAGAGTGAGAGATAAAGTGAGAAAAACTTGAAGAGACCTATAGAGAGAGTGGGAGACATACAAAAGATAAAGAAGACAAAAGAATGGAGAGACTTAAGAAGAGAAAGATAGAGTGAAAGAGGCAAAGATTTGCTATGATGTCTGTAGCACCTTAATTTACTAAATCTGTACCATCTTAAGTGAACATAGGGTACCACTCAGAATTCTCAGCTTCTGTTTTATAGAAAACCTATTTATAAGAGGTTCTACCTTGCAAGCAGAGTAAAAAGCTGGTTGCCTATAGTGACACCACTATTCTCGGCCAGAATGGAGATGATTGGGTAATTTAACTGTCAATCACACCTGAAGCCAGTACTGCTGTAAGTGCCGATGCACATAATTTGTATGTCACTATCCTTCACTCACTGCATTTTGCTGGAGAAATCACCTTGCTTTTATCGAGAGAAGATCCTATAGTTTCAGTCATGAGTTCTGTTTCCTCTCATTAGTAGAGATTTTTTAAAAATAGACTCTGTAGACTTTTTGCTATAGTGCGCTGTGTAGATGGACTCTGCTGAGTAAATAGACTTTGTTTGCTGAGTAAATAGACTTTGTTTGCTGAGTAAATAGACTTTGCTTGCTTTGCTGAACGTCCTGCCTACGCCCCGCCCCACTGCCAACTCATTGGCTGACACAGTGGTGTCAATTGGCACTCTGTAAAAAGCTACCCAGCCCTTTCAATGAAAGTGTGAAACTTTGCTTAATCTTAAAATGGACATTCAAAAACCTGGACATGGGAAGATTCAATGATTAAGACAAGGGGCATGAATACTCAGCATGGAACCTTCAAATTGTTTCAAAACTTTTTGTCTTGTCTACCAGTCCCTTACCTACGAGCATGTCATGGTAGGCATTGTCAGAGATTGAGAAAAGATGTGGCGGCATCTCATTGCGTTTCCTGCCCTTGTACATATTAGCCACTCTGGTACCATAGATGGGCAGCCACTTGTATGGGTTCACAGTTACACAGAACAACCCAGAATAGGTCTACAAAGAATGAAACATAATCAGGATGTCATAAGAATGTGTTACAATTTTGATAAAATAGTTACATGTTATTAATTTCCTAAGTGCCTTAACAACGTGTCTGGTAAAAATCCACCAGAACTGAAGTTACTTGCCAACTACAATGCAAGAAAGAAAGACTTGCATTTATATAGCGCCTTTCATGGCTTCAGGACATCCCAAAGAGTTTTACACCCAATTAAGTACCTTTGAACTGTAGTCACTGTTATAATACAGCCAATTTGCACACAGTAAGGTTCCACAAACAGCAATGAGATAATGACCAGATAATCTGTTTTTTTTCAGTGATGTTGATTGAGTGATAAAAATTGGTCAGGACATGAGGAGAACTCCACTGCTATTCTTTGAAATCATGCCATGCGATCTTTTATGTCCACCTGAGAGAGCAGATGGGGCCTCAGTTTAACATCTCATCTAAAAGACAGCACCACTGACAGCGCAGTACTCCCTCAGTACTGCACTGGGAGTGTCAGCCTAGATTTTATGCCTTGAACCCATAACCTTCTAACTCAGAGGTGAGTGTTACCCATGGCGCCATGACCGACACCTGGTTTGTGGTTCCTTCTGTTCATTTCACCCCCACACAGCTCTATGTGGCCGTACACTTACACTTACCTTGTTCTGTGGATCTGAGACATCTGCTCTGGAGAATGTACAGTGGAGAGTGCTAACACCCCTGCTACCCGCTCTGATATAAGCCACCTTTGCCGCTTCCCTCCCTTCCCCAGCCCACCACGCCAAACTTTCCCTAAGGTTCTCCCATGCCCTAGCCCTGAACTCGCATCTCTCTCATCTCTCTCCTCATGCCCTCTCCGAGCTCATCTTGTCTATGAGACCCACCTCCTGCTCCCTCGACCCTATTCCCACCAAACTGCTGACCACCCAAGTTCCCTTCCTGGCCCCCATGTTAGCTGATATTGTTAATGGTTCCCTCTCCTCAGGTACTGTCTCCCTCCCCTTCAAATCTGCCGTCAACATCCCCCTCCTCAAAAAACCCACCCTCGACCCCTCTGTCCTTGCAAACTATCGCCCCATCTCCAACCTCCCTTTCCTCTACAAAGTCCTTGAATGTGTTGTCGCCTCCCAAATCCATGCCCATCTTTCCCGCAACTCTATGTTTGAATCCCTCCAATCAGGTTTCTGCCCCTGCCATAGGACTGAAATGGCCCTTATCAAAGTCACAAATGACCATCCTATGTGACTGTGACCGTGGTAAACTATCCCTCCTCATCCTTCTCAACCTGTCTGCAGCCTTTGACACGGTTGACCACACCATTCTCCTCCAACGCCTCTCCTCTGTTGTCCAGCTGGGTGGGACTGCCCTCGCCTGGTTCCATTCTTATCTATCCAGTCGGAGCAAAAGAATGGCTTCAATGGCTTCTCTTCCTGCTCCCGCACCGTTACCTCTGAAATCCCCCAAGGATCTTTCCTTGACCCCCTGCTATTTCTCATCTCTGTGCTGTCCCTCAACGACATCATCCAAAAACACAACGTCAGGTTCCACATGTATGCTGACGACACCCAGCTCCACCTCACCACCACCTCTCTCGACCCTTCCACTGTTTTTGATTTGTCAAACTGCTTGTTCGACCGGATGAGCAAAAATTTCCTCCGATTAAATGTTGGGAAGACAGAAGCTGTTGTCTTCGGTCCCCATCACCAACTCCATCCCTCTCCCTGGCCACTGTCTGAGGCTGAGCCAGACCATTCACAACCTTGGCATCCTATTTGACCCTGAGATGAGCTTCCGACCACATATCCGCTCCATCACCAAGACCACCTACTTCCACCTCCATAACGTCACCCGTTTCTGCCCCTGCCTCAGCTCATCTGCTATTGAAACCCTCTTTTTCTTTGTTACCTCGAGACTTGACTATTTCAATGCTCTCCTGGCTGGCCTCCCATCATAAACTTGAGCTCATCCAAAACTCTGCTGTCCGTATCCTAACTCGCACCAAGTCCCATTCATCTGTCACCTGTGTGCACGCTGACTTACATTGGCTCCCGGTCTGGGAATGCCTCAATTTTAAAATTCTCATCCTTGTTTTCAAATCCCTCCATGGCCTCACCCCTCTCTATCTCTATAACCTCCTCCAGCCCTACAACCCTCGAAGAATTCTGCGCTCCTCCAATTCTGGCCTTTTGCGCATCCCCGCTTCACTATTGGCTACGGTGCCTTCAGCTGCCTAGGCCCTAAGCTCTGGAATTCCCTCTGTAAATGTCTCTGCCTCACTACCTCTCTCTCCCCCTTTAAGACCCTCCTTAAAACCTACCTCTTTCACGAAGCTTTTGGTCACCTGTTTTAATATTTTCTTACGTGGCTCGGTGTCAAATTTTGTTTGATAATCGATCCTGTGAAGCGCCTTGGGACATTTTACTTCATTAAAGGCGCTACATAAATGCAAGTTGTTGTTGTTGTATAACGTACAGTGGATTGTGCTAATACCCCTGCACCAGCTCTGATATAGGCTTGGTATTATGAACAATAACCCTGCTTGTTTCAATTCTTCAAAGGCTCAATTTCTTCATATTTCTTAAAATGTAACCAACAGCCATCATCTTTCACGCTTGTTGACTCCAGGCCCTCTTCATGTATCAACATTCCTGGCTTCAGAATCTCCTCAAATGGAACTTTCACAGCTCCTCAATAGCTCCAAGAAGCTCTGCTCGCTTTACATTTAAACACTCTTATTCCCCTCTAAAACTCTTAAATCTCAAGGAAGTTCAAGTTATTCCAAGACTAGAATACTGCTCCCATATCTGAGGAAGTTCTTTTAGCTCTTCTCTTACTCTTTTGGACAGGACATAAATAAACATCTGATCTCTCTCCCTCCATCGCAAGCTTTCTTGATGCTATTATGGTTAGTGCTCTCCAGGATTTCCCATGTCCCGTCTGAGCTCTAAATATACCTTCCGACATGGTATCCCTCTGCTCTACAGCCTTACTGTGTTGATTCCTGGACAACATCCATCCCTTAATAAACACCACCAAAACAGGTTAACTAGGCATTTATCTCAGTTGATGTATTTGGCTGCAAAGTGCTTTAGGACATCTTGAGGATGTGAAAGGTACCGTATAAATGCAAGCTCATTCTTTCTTTCTTTCTTTCCTGACATCCCTCTTCTTTTATCTAACTGCTTGTGCTGAGGGTATTGGCCCTTGACACTGGTTTATTCCAATTTTAACAAAAATAAGAAGATACAGATTAATACTCCTGTGAGACATACATAGATTCGCATGTTGACGTAGCGATCACGCAGATTCACAAGGACGCTGGCCTCATTTAGAAAGGTCAGGTTGGCCATATCTGTGGCTTGGACGAACTTAGGTGGATTCATTTGCTGAACATCATCCTTCTTCATAGTCAGAGTCTGAAAAACACACCAAAGATTGTACAGAGCTTAAATATGTGTAATTTATATTATTTTAGAACAGAATAACACATGGCCATCAATTAAATGATGGGGATTTCATAACCATTGATTGTTACTGAGTGAAAGTGACACAAAAACTGTAAATTTGTACAATTTGTCATGGTTACCAGGATATTTATTTTAAAAATGTGACACTATATAAAAGTGGAACAACCAGAATTCAAAAAAGCAATAATCAGCTTGAAGCTCTGTGTTTCAGCATTATGACTTCCAGAGAAGTCTGTGTGTGTTTCCTACTTTTTGAAATGTTAAATGTTTAACTCACCTAGCTCTTTTTTTGGCCTCCTTGTAATAAGTTGGATCGCCAGATGGTGAAGGATAGATTACGAGAGCCTAGTCTTCAGTTGCTTCCAAGCCTTTATTCGCAGAGCTCAACATTCCCCACCCCACACCCAAGATCAGCTCTCATATAAATGGATACAAGAGAGTCCCCAATTGATACACCACCTGAATACAATTAACACTCATTGATATAAATCATATGGATACAATTAACAACTCCGTCCAATTTTTTAAAAAGAGTTTTCATTGGCTGAAACCAACTTTGAAGATTGGTCTTCCAAGCCAATGAAAATGTTGGAATTAGAAGATTGACTTAATCTTATTCTTACAACAGAGATGTGACAAAATCAACCTTTTTCACAAAAATAATATCCAAACATGGAAAGTCTCCCACCACTCAATACGATCTTACACTTTTTTGTTTAGATTAGTATAAAGCACAATACCATTCATAAATTATTGGGACCAATTGAGATGCATAATATGGTTTACGAGAGAGCATTAGATAAGCTGTATATTACCAAATTAGGAGTGTAACATTTAAAAATTTAGAAATTCAAGCATTTTAATTAAGACTTCCCCAATTTGTTCCTGGATCCATGTTTTGCATTTTGCTTATACTGAGTCCCACGGCAGTAATCTGAGCTCAGGTGTGGGATCTGTGATGTGGATTGAGTGAAGCTGGTCCCATTAATACTAATGTCTCTCAGCAGGCATCTTCATGGCTGTACCTCATTTTGTGAAATGAGCTCATGGTTATGGTGTGTGTGGGTGCACACAGCACCTGATAGTCATCGTAAAGATCACAAGGAAGGATAAGAACAGATGAGAGAGGCCGTTTGGCCCACCTAGCTCACCCTTCCGTGGAACCTATGGCCACCCACCCACCCCCACCATGGCGTCTAACTACCTCCTGGATGATTCCAGAGTTTTTGTCTCCATTACCCTACCCAGAAAGCCTTTCCTGGCATTGGCAGGAATATATGAAAAAATGATTCCTGAACGTTCCCTTTACCAGTTTGTACCTATGTCCTCTTGGCTTGTAGTTAAAGCTTAACTTAAAGTAGTGCTCCAGATTAATCTTTACTATTCCTATTAGTGCTTAATATACCTCTAGACAGTCCCCTCGCATTCACCTCCTTTCAAGGTTGAAGAGTCCACATTTTCCTTGCATAATTTATTTATACGGCTGGTTGAATGCAGCGCAGCTTGTGGAGCAGAGAAGATGTGATGGAAAATCTGCTAAACATTTACACTGACTCCTACACTGATCTTAACAAGTTGAAGCCAATTCCAAGTATTTACACTGGCTGCTGAAGGTCAAATTCAGGTGGATATTATGACTACTCCAACCCTCAATTACCAAAGTAAATGAAGTGTGCACTGAACTTCTCCTTTTAGTAAAAGTTGCATTAATGGAGTAAAAAACATGACAAATAGGTGTTGTTTTTTTTATTTCCCTAACTGCAAATTGTAAGATAATTTTCACTTACTGTATTCTTGACAGTCTTCACGGTGACTTGATCATCTTTCTCAGACTGGATCTCTGCTTCAATAAAGCCATCTTTGGCATCCTTGACCCAGCAGGACTTCTTAATGTCGTAGGGCTTCTTCATTATTTCCAGCTTCTCCTTTTCAGAAGGAGCCAGATAAGGCATGGGATCGACGTCATCGCCACACTCTCCTTTGGATGCCATTTTGAATTCGAATTGATTGCGGAGAACTAACTCGAGGAGAACAGAGAACTCCCTCTGAGGGCGCAAAACAAGAGAAAAGTAATCTGGAAATGGAGAACTAGTTCAATGATTTCCAATCCTGCAAGCCAACTTAAAGGGTCCTAAAACTCAGCGGCCTGACATCACACCGTAATTGCTGGAGTATATACACCCATGGCCTCTGTTGCTGGCCCAACCAAATTCAGAGGGCCTGGGGGGAGGTTACTTTGTTTCAATAACCCAGGTAACCAACCGTACCACTAGGAGCTCATCATAAAGGCCTAGGTTTCCCAAGAAGCTGCAAAATGCAGCAATTAGGTGCCAGGTCCCTGAGGGGGAGCACCCTGGAAAAGACATACAACTAACCTCTACACTGCATTTGGATGGCTTGGTATGTCTGGCCCCATTTGGTATACCAGCCTGCTGCTCTTCTGCCAGGCTGGGGATACGGGAACTCCTGGCCTTGGAATCCCTGCCCTCAGCCATGCCCCTCTTACGCCAATGGCAATATTTGGGATGGGCCCACTTCCTGGCAGGGCCCAGCACCTGATAATGGGGCAGTAAAGTTGGCCCCTGCTGAGAGGCTTGCAGCATTAGCAATGGCTACAGTGGGTTGGGTGGGTAGTGTCCAAAAACAGCCAGAAGACCTCCTGCTGATCCTTGGCCCGATGTCCCTAACGCAGGAGAAGAGACCTAGCTGCTGGGACATTGCTTGCCCATCTCCCATCCTCCGATTGGAGAGATTCAGGGACCAAGGTCAGTTTTTTCTGGACATCCCTCCAAATGGGCTGGTGGAACCACAGGAAAATGAGGTGAGATGGTGGGAATGCCCCCTCCTGACTCATTTACATGGAAATGTGATGCCTGCACCATTAAGAGTATGATCGCTCCCAAATCCAACTGGAGGTCCTTTCATGTTATAAATATTCACTTTTACCTGTTCCTATATGCATCACCCTCCCCAAATCTACATTAAAATCCATCTGATACAGCTCAGTCAATCTACATAATTGGGGCAAGTTTTTCTGAAGAGAGTCAGTCCCTTTTCGACTTGCTGATAGTGCTTTATGTCATCAGCAAATTTAATAATATGACGACAGACACTCTGTCCTGTACCATTCACAGATATCGTAAATAGCACAGATACCAGAAAAAGATTCTTGTGGTACTCTGCTGTTCATCTTTTCCCAAACAACAACAACAACTTGCATTTATATAGCGCCTTTAATGTCGAAAGACATCCCAAGGCTCTTCACTGGAGAATTATCAAACAAAATTTGACACCAAGACACATAAGGAGATATTAGGACAAATGCATGGTCAAACAGGTAGGTTTTAAGGAGCGCCTTAAAGGAGGAGAGAAAGGTAGAGAGGCGGAGAGGTTTTGAGAGGGAATTCTAGAGCTTAAGGCTTGGGCAGCTGAAGGCAGGGTCACCAATAGTGGAGCGATTAAAACTGGGGATGGGCAGGAGGCAAGAAATGGAGGAGTGCAGAGATCTTGGATGGTTGTAGGGCTGGAGGAGGCTACAGAGATAGGGAGAGGTGAGGACATAGAGAGATTTGAAAACAAGGATGAGAATTTTAAAGTCAAGGCATTCCCGGGCCAGGAGCCAATGTAGGTCAGCGAGCACAGGGATAATGGGTGAACGGGACTTGGTGCGAGTTAGGATATAGGTAGCAGAGTTTTGGACGAGCTCAAGTGTATGGAGGGTGTAAGATAGGAGGTCGGCCAGGTGAGCATTGGAATAAACAAGTCTAAAGGTAACAAAGGCATGGATGAGGGTTTCAGCAGCAGATGAGCTGAGACAGGGGCGGAGACGGGTGATGTTACGGAGGTGGAAGTAGGCGGTCTTGGTGATGGAGCAGATATGTGGTCGGAAGCTCATCTCAGGGTCAAATAGGACACCGAGGTTGCAAGTGGTCTAGTTCAGCCTCAGACAGTGGCCAGGGAGAGGGATGGAGTTGGTGGCTAGGGAACGGAGTTTGTGGCAGGGACCAAAGACATGGCTTCAGTCTTCCCAATATGTAGCTGGAGGAAATTTTTGCTCATCCAGTACCAGATGTTGGACAAACAGTGTGACAAATGAGAGACAGTGGAGGGGTTGAGAGAGGTGGTGGTGAGGTAGAATTGGGTGTAATCAGCGTACATGTGGAACCTGACGTGTTTTCAGATGATGTCGCCAAGGACAGTCAGAGCATTTGTCTTCTGTTGCTGCAAAAATTATATTTTTGACATTACTGCACTCAGCTCCTTCCTCCCTCAGTATCCCATCCATGCCAATTCACAATTAAAGAAAGCTGCCTCTTCAATTTAATTCATAGTTACTTTTATAGAATTTATATACTTGTAAAATTATTTTATTTTATGTCTTGTAGAAATAAAATATATTTACAATTCCCCATGTCCTCACTCACACAAAGTCCTGCATGCCCATTGCTTCTATCTTTATTAAGTTCAAATGGCTCCCATGGCCCGGTGGCTTGACTTTAAGAGTCTCACTCTCAATTCAAATCCCCCCATGACCTTGCCTCACCCTACCTCAGTAATCTCCTCCGACAACACATCTGCACACACGACTCTGCTCCTCCAATGCTGGTTTATTCTTCTTTCTCTGCTCCCTCTTCCCCACCATCAGTGTTCTTTCTTTGTGCCCTGTCCGACATAACACCTATCTAAATCTCTCCAATTTGCCAACTCCTGCGCCCATTCAAAACTCTCCGAAAACCCTTTCCTTCAACCATGCCTTTGCCCTCCCTTCCAACTTTCTCTTTTTCTTTATTTTTTCCCTCTGCTTTTTCTCTGTCCTTACAAGTGCCCTGAGATGTCTTTCTGCATGTGAAGACTGCAATAGAAATGTATGCTGATTTCCACCTGTGAAAAGTCACTCCAAATTCACCCACAAAATAAATATAAATAACACATAATTTAAAATCAACTGACATTTCAAAATACTTTACACTCGATAATGCAGCAGAAGATTAAAAAAATCATGGCTGTTCAACAACAAAAAAAATTAACGATTTCAAGATTTTTATTCGAAAAACCCTTTATGCTGAAATTACAAAGTAAAGCACAAATCAAGTAATTTATGTTCTTACGAGAAGATTTTTTTTTAACAATTCCTCAAATTATTCAAACAAAATACTTTCAAGAATGGCCTTAACTTTTATTTAGATTTGCAGTGTTTGTTTTTGGTATGAAATGGCTACATTAATATATGTGGCAATCTGCCAGTGAATATCAGCAGATAAGGAAACAAATGTCCTTTATCATAGAATCATGGAATCACAGAATCTTACAGCACAGAAGGAGGCCATGCAGCCCATTGTGCCTGTGCTGGCTCTTTGAAAGAGCTGTCCAATGAGTCCCATTCCCCTGCTCTCTCGCCATAGCCCTGCAATTTTCTCCCCTTCAATTATTTATCCAATTCTCTTTTGAAAGTTACTACTGAATCTGCTTCTACCAGCCTTTCAGGCAGTGCATTCCAGATCATAATAACTCGCTGCGTAATAAAAAATTATCCTCATCCCACCTTTTGCTATCTATGAAATTATAACAAATTTCCTTTAAAATAAAACTGCCGCATTAGAAGGTAGTTTGAATGGCAAATATAACTTTCCAATAATCACAACTTCATGCCATACTAAGATTTTTCAATAAATATAATGGGCATGTGAATACATTAATCTACCACCAGAAAAATGTTATTACCAAATCACCTACCAGAGACAGAGGCAGAAGCTGCTGTGCAGTCTTATTGGAATTTGCTTTTTATACTTCACATAACCTCCTGAGCAAGCAAAAATCATTAAAAAGTATTTACAGAAAAGGATCATTAGATATCCTTCATTGGGCATTCATTGGCTAATCCTGATCCCTGGTGTAAAGCGCAGTTAATAGCCTGTTTCTTGGGAATTCTGGAGTCCAGCTCATGTCCGTATAAGGGACAGGGAACAGGTGCTACGTTATAACTTGGAGACCATTATACGCAATATATAGGAGATAGAGTTGCAGCATTGCTTAAGAGAGACATTAGTAAAATTGCTATTTAAAAAATTAATGCACGTTAGTTTAATTCATGAGCTGCTTCTGTGAGAAGAAAAAGCTTTTGTGAAATCATTAGCTTTCCTTACTATATGTTTAGGCAGTAAGTCACTCTTGTTTTTGTTTAGTTATTTGTTTAGTTAAATCAGACTTCAGGTTGTGTTCTGCATTTCACATATACTTTATTCACAGAATGTAACACTGATGCAAAAAGCAACAGATTATTGATAGATTCTTGAATTAAGGGCATGTAGAACATATTTCAAGGATCTGTGTGTCCACTTTTGTATCCCGGTCCAAGATATTTCAATTATGAAACTGTAGGCGTTTGCTCCAATTTAGTACCTCCTGGGGAAGGGAGGGTGGAGAGACCAGGCTTGCTTCTGGAAGGTGGGGGGGGGGGTGGGGGGAGCATAATGAATACAGTTGCAGCCTGCTGTCACTGGTCAGCCTTGACCACCCAATTCTGCTTTCTTGTGGCACTACTTTGTCACTAAGATTGAGACCATCTGTCAGCTGCCTCTGCCACTTCCCTCCCTTTCCCGAGCCCACCAAGCAAAGCTTCCCCTTTAGGTCCCCCCTGCCCTAGCCCTGAACTCGAAAATTTCTCTAGTTTCTCTCCTATCTTCCTTTATGCCCTCACTGAGCTCATCTTGACCATGAGACCCACCTCCTGCTCCCTCGACCCGATTCCCACCAAACTGCTGACCACCCAACTTCCCTTCCTGGCCCCCATGTTAGCTGGTATAGTTAATGGTTCCCTCTCCTCAGGTACTGTCCCCTCCCCTTAAAATCTGCAATCATCACCCCCTCCTCAAAAAAAAATCCCTTGACCCCCTCTGTCCTTGCAAACTACCTCTCCATCTCCAACCTCCCTTTCCTCTCCAAAGTCCTTGAACGTATTGTCGCCTCCCAAATCCATGACCATCTTTCCCACAACTCCATGTTTGAATCCTTCCAATCAGGTTTCTGCCCCTCCACAGTACTGAAACAGCCCTTATCAAAGTCACAAAAGGCATACTATGTGACTGTGACTGTGGTAAACTAACTCTCCTCATCCTTCTCCACCTGTCTGCTGCCTTTGACAAGGTTGACCACACCACCCTCCTCCAACGCCTCTCCTCTGTCGTCCAGCTGTGCTCATCTGGTTCCAGTCTTATCTATCCAGTCCTAACCAGAGAGTCAACAGCAATGGCTTCTCTTCCCGCTCTCGCGTCGATACTTCTGGAGTCCCCTAAGGACGTATTCTTGGCCCCCTCCTATTACTCATCTACATGCTACCCCTCGGTGACGTCATCTGAAAATATGTCAGGTTCCACATGTACACTGCCCAGCTCTACCTCTTTTTTTTTATTCGTTCATGGGATGTGGGCGTCGCTGGTGAGGCCAGCATTTATTGCCCATCCCTAATTGCCCTTGAGAAGGTGGTGATGAGCCACCTTCTTGAACCGCTGCAGTCCGTATGGTGAAGGTTCTCCCACAGTGCTGTTAGGAAGGGAGTTCCAGGATTTTGACCCAGCGACGATGAAGGAACGGCGATATATTTCGAAGTCGAGATGGTGTGTGACTTGGAGGGGAACGTGCAGGTGGTGTTGTTCCCATGTGCCTGCTGCTCTTGTCCTTCTAGGTGGTAGACGTCGCGGGTTTGGGAGGTGCTGTCGAAGAAGCCTTGGTGAGTTGCTGCAGTGCATCCTGTAGATGGTACACACTGCAGCCACTGTGCGCCAGTGGTGAAGGGAATGAATGTTTAGGGTGCTGGATGGGGTGCCAATCAAGCGGGCTACTTTGTCCTGGATGGTGTCGAGCTTTTTGAGTGTTGTTGGAGCTGCACTCATCCAGGCAAGTGGAGAGTATTCCATCACACTCCTGACTTGTGCCTTGTAGATAATGGAAAGGCTTTGGGGAGTCAGGAGGTGAGTCACTCGCCGCAGAATACCCAGCCTCTGACCTGCTCTTGTAGCCACAGTATTTATATGGATGGTCCAGTTAAGTTTCTGGTCAATGGTGACCCCCAGGATGTTGATGGCGGGGGATTCAGCGATGGTAATGCCGTTGAATGTCAAGGGGAGGTGGTTAGACTCTCTCTTGTTGGAGATGGTCATTGCCTGGCACTTGTCTGGTGCAAATGTTACTTGCCATTCCTGAGCCCAAGTCTTGTCCAGGTCTTGCTGCATGCGGGCTCGGAATGCTTCATTATTTGAAGGGTTGCGAATGGAACTGAACACTGTGCAATCATCAGCGAACATCCCCATTTCTGACCTTATGATGGAGGGAAGGTCATTGATGAAGCAGCTGAAGATGGTTGGGCCTAGGACACTGCCCTGAGGAACTCCTGCAGCAATGTCCTGGGGCTGAGATGATTGGCCTCCAACAACCACTACCATCTTTCTTTGTGCTAGGTATAACTCCAGCCACTGGAAAGTTTTCCCCAGATTCCCATTGACTTCAATTTTACTAGGGCTCCTTGGTGCCACACTCGGTCAAATGCTGCCTTGATGTCAAGGGTAGTCACTCTCACCTCACCTCTGGAATTCAGCTCTTTTGTCCATGTTTGGACCAAGGCTGTAATGAGGTCTGGAGCCGAGTGGTCTTGGTGGAACCCAAACTGAGCATCGGTGAGCAGGTTATTGGTGAGTAAGTGCCGCTTGATAGCACTGTCGACGACACCTTCCATCACTTTGCTGATGATTGAGAGTAGACTGATGGGGCGGTAATTGGCCGGATTGGATTTGTCCTGCTTTTTGTGGACAGGACATACCTGGGCAATTTTCCACATTGTCGGGTAGATGCCAATGTTGTAGCTGTACTGGAACAGCTTGGCTAGAGGCGCAGCTAGTTCTGGAGCATAATTCTTCAGCACCACAGCTGGGAAAGGCCCATAGCCTTTGCTGTATCCAGTGCACTCAGCCGTTTCTTGATATAACGTGGAGTGAATCGAATTGGCTGAAGACTGGCTTCTGTGATGGTGGGGATATCGGGAGGAGGCCGAGATGGATCATCCGCTCGGCACTTCTGGCTGAAGATGGTTGCAAACGCTTCAGCCTTGTCTTTTGCACTCACGTGCTGGACTCCGCCATCATTGAGGATGGGGATGTTTACAGAGCAGCCTCCTCCCGTTAGTTGTTTAATTGTCCACCACCATTCATGACTGGATGTGGCAGGACTGCAGAGCTTTGATCTGATCTGTTGGTTGTGGAATCGTTTAGCTCTGTCTATAGCATGTTGCTTCCACTGCTTAGCATGCATGTAGTCCTGAGTTGTGGCTTCACCAGGTTGGCACCTCATTTTTATGTACGCCTGGTGCTGCTCCTGGCATGCTCTTCTACACTCCTCATTGAACCAGGGTTGATCCCCTGACTTGTTGGTAATGGTAGAGTGAGGAATATGCCGGGCCATGAGGTTCCAGATTGTGCTGGAATACATTTCTGCAGCTACTGATGGCCCACAGCACCTCATGGATGCCCAGTTTTGAGCTGCTAAATCTGTTCTGAATCTATCCCATTTAGCATGGTGGTGGTGCCATACAACACGTTGGATGGTATCCTCAGTGCGAAGACGGGACTTCGTCTCCACGAGGACTGTGCGGTGGTCACTCCTACCAATACTGTCATGGACAGATGCATTTGCGACAGGTAGATTGGTGAGGACGAGGAAAAGTAAGTTTTTCCCTCGTGTTGGTTCGCTCACCACCTGCCGCAGGCCCAGTCTGGCAGCTCTGTCCTTCAGGACTCGGCCAGCTCGGTCAGTAGTGGTGCTACCGAGCCACTCTTGGTGATGGACATTGAAGTCCCCCACCCAGAGTACATTTTGTGCCCTTGCTACCCTCAGTGCTTCCTCCAAGTGATGCTCAACAATGAGGAGGACTGATTCATCAGCTGAGGGAGGACGGTAGGTGGTAATCAGCAGGAGGTTTCCTTGCCCATGTTTGACCTGATGCCATGAGATTTCATGGGGTCCGGAGTCAACGTTGAGGACTCCCAGGGCCACTCCCTCCTGACTGTATATCACCGTACCACCACCTCTGGTCGGTCTGTCCTGCCTGTGGGACAGGACATAGCCAGGGATGGTGATGGAAGAGTCTGGGACATTAGCTGAAAGGTATGATTCTGTGAGTATGGCTATGTAAGGCTGTTGCTTGACTCATCTGTGAGACAGCTCTTCCAATTTTGGCACAAGTCCCCAGATGTTAGTGAGGAGGACCTTGCAGGGTCGACTGGGCTTGGTTTGCCTTTGTCGTGTCCAGTGCCTAGTGGTCCGATGCCGGGTGGTCCGTCCAGTTTTATTCTTATTATGACTTTTTCTCGCGAGATTTTACAACTGAGTGGCTTGCTAGGCCATTTCAGAGGGCAATTAAGAATCAACCACATTGCTGTGGGTCTGGAGTCACATATCGGCCAGACCGGGTAAGGAAGGCAGGTTTCCTTCCCTAAAGGTCATTAGTGAACCAGATAGGTTTTTACGACAATCCGGTAGTTTCATGGCCACCATTACTGATACTGATATTTTAATTCCAGATTTTATTTAATTAATTGAATTTAAATTCCCCAGCTGCCGTGGCGGGATTTTGAACTCATGACTCCGGATTATTAGTCCAGGCCTCTGGATTACTAGTCCACTAACATAACCACTATGATACCGTACCATACCACCACCTCCCTTGATCCCTTCACAGTCTCTGCTACTACTGGATGGGCAAAAATTTCCTCCAACTAAATATTGGGAAGACCGAAGCCACTATCTTTGGTCCCCGCCACAAACTCCGTTCCCTCGCCACCAACTGGCCACTCTCCCTGGCCACTGTCTGAGACTTAACCAGACCATTCACAACCTTGGCAGCCTATTTGACTCTGAGATGTGCTTCCGACCACATATCCGCTCCATCACCAAGACCCTGCCTCAGCTCATCTATTGCTGAATCCCTCATCCATGCCTTTGTTACCTCTAGATTTGACTATTCCAATGCTCTCCTGGCCGGCCTCCCATCTTCCACCCTCTATAAACTTGAGCTCATCCAAAACACTACAGCCCGTATCCTAACTCTCATCAAGTCCCGTTCATCCATCATCCCATGTGCTCGCTGACCTACATTGGCTACCTCCCTATCTCTATAAGCTCCTCCACTCCTACAAACATCCAAGAGCGCTGCGCTCCTCCAATTCTGGCCTCTTATACATTCCCGATTTTCATCGCTCCACCATTGGCTATGGTGCCTTCAGCTGCCTGGGCCCTAAGCTCTGGAATTCCCTCTCTAAACCTCTCCATCTCTCTACCTCTCTCTCCTTTCTTTATGATGCTCCTTGAAACCTACCTCTTTGACCAAGCTTTTGGTCACCTGTCCTGATATCTCCTCATGTGGCACAGTGTCAAATTTTGTTTGATTATTGCTCCTGTGAAGTGCTTTGGAACATTTTGCTACTTTAAAGGTGCTATATAAATGCAAGTTGTTGTTGTCAATTAAGGAGATGTGTCCATGGCTTGTGCAAGATAAGGATATGCAATTGTGAGACTTAAAAAGCTGATAAAATAAAAATATAATGTAATGAAATGTAACCAGCAATTAATTTAAAATCTGTGCCAAATCCCTCGAATACAAATCAAAAATAGAGATAACAGTATTTGATCATGAAGAGAAGTATGAAAGAATAATGTATACAAAAGCTTTTACAATGAAACAATTCAAGATCAATTCTTTATAATTGTTTTCTCAGAAATATTTGTTAAAATTTGAACTCTTTTTGCAAGGCTGAAGCTAACAGACTAGTCACTGTGATTAGTAACAACATTATTCCTGAATCCCAATTGGAATTAGTCCTGGTTACAGCATCTTTGATATGATATTTGTAGCATAACAAAAAGTGCCATGAGAAAAACAAGGATTTATACATTGTATCTGTTGACTTGAAAATGATCTTTGATGAGGAGATTTGCTAGTGCTGTTGGTGGGGAGGGGCTGAAATAATTTGGCAGGGGGCTGGGCACCAGGAGAAACAAAGTGCACAAAGGATCAGGAGAGAAAGATAGCACTAGAGCAAGAAATAATATGGTATTAGGTGGGATCAGACCAAGAGGGAGTACAAGAAAGCCTAAGACTGGTTTGCGGTGCATATGTGTAAACGCATGAAGCATGGTAAACAAGATTGGTGAGCTGCAGGCGCAAATAATGGTCAATGAAAATGGGGAGAGATGTATAATGGGCGCCTGATCCGATATCGCCCGTTTTACACTGTCACCCAAAATCACAATGACCCCCAGTGTTCTGAAAGCATGGTCCTTCCGTATTGCGAAGAAATCAGCTTGAGATGAAACTTGAAAGGAATGGATGGAGCAGCGGTGTAGAATACAAGTTTTATTTATTGTCAACTGGAGTTAAACTTTCAGTTCTGACTGGCCAGTTTCGCCAGTTCCAATCCATGCCGGAAGTGGGATGCAGTGGCGATAATTGAGACCCGGCTCAAAAAAGGGCAGGATTGGGTACTAAATATTCCTGGACACAAGATGTTCAGGAAAGATAGGGATGGGAAGAAAGGAGGGGGAGTGGCAGTATTGATTAAGAAGAATATTGCAGTGCTGGAGAGAGAGGATGTCCTGGAGGGGGTCAAGGACAGAATCTATTTGGTTGGAGTTAAGAAACAATAGAGGTGCCGTTACACTACTGGGGGTATTCTATAGGCCATCAACTAGTGGAAAGGATATGGAGGAGCAAATTTGCAGGGAAATTACAGAGAGGTGCAAAAGCTATAGAGTAGTGAAAACTGGGGACTTCAGCTATCCTAATATAGACTGGGATAGTAATATAAGGGGCACAGCGGGGGAGGAATTTTTGAAATGTGTTCAGGATAACTTTCTTGACCAGTACGTTTCTGGCCCAACGAGGAAGGAGGCATTGCTGGATTTGGTTCTAGGGAATGAGGCGGGCCAAGTGGAGCAAGTGACAGTGGGGGAAAATTTAAGGAGCAGCGATCATTGTAAGGTTTCGAATAGCTGTGGAAAAGGACATGGACCACTTTAAAGTAAAAATACTCAATTGGAGGAGGGCCAATTTCAGTGGGATGAGAACAGATCTGGCCCGGGTAAATTGGAGTCAAAGATGGGAAGGCACAACTTTAAAGAGGAGATGGTTCGGGTAAAGTCTAGGTACATTCCCATGAGGCAGAAAGGTAGGGCAACTAAAGCCAGAGCTCCCTGGATTACAAAAGAGATAGAGAGTAAGATGAAACGGAAAAAAGGGCGTATGACAGATGTCAGGTTGATAACACAAGTGAGAACCAGGCTGAATATAGAAAGTTCAGAGGGGAAGTGAAAAAGGAAATAAGAGGGACAAAGAGAGAGTATGAGAATAGACTGGCAGCCAATATAAAAGGGAATCCATAAGTCTTCTACAGGCATGTAAACAGTAAACAGGTAGTAAGAGGAGAGGTGGGGCCGATTAGGGACCATAAAGGAGATCTACTCATGGAGGCAGAGGGCATGGCTGAGGTACTAAATGAGTACTTTGCATCTGTCTTTACGAAGGAAGAAGATGCTGCCAGGGTCTCAGTAAAGGAAGATATAGTTGAGGTACTGGATGGGCTAAAAATTGATAAAGAAGAGGTACTAGAAAGGCTAGCTGTACTTAATGTAGATAAGTCACCCAGTCCGGCTGGGATGCATCCTAGGTTGCTAAGGGAAGTAAGGATGGAAATTGCGGAGGTACTGGCCATAATCTTCCAAACATCCCTAGATACGGGAGTGGTGCCAGAGGACTGGAGAATTGCAAATGTTACACCCATGTTCAAAAAAGGGCATAAGGATAAACCCAGCAACTATAGGCCAGTCAGCTTAACCTCGGTGGTGGGGAAACTTTTAAAAACAATAATCCGGGACAGAATTAACAGTCACTTGGACAAGTGTGAACTGATTAGGGAAAGCCAGCATGGATTTGTTAAAGGCAAACCGTGTTTAACTAATGAGGTAACAGAGAGGATAGATGAGGGCAATGCAGTTGATGTGGTGTATATTGACTTTCAAGTGGCATTTGATAAAATGCCACATGGTAGGCTTGTCATCAAGATTGGGGCCCATGGAATAAAGCGGGCAGTAGCAACATGGATACGAAATTGGCTAAGTGACAGGAAACAGAGTAGTGGTGAATGCTTGTTTTTCGGACTGGTGGGCGGTATACAGTGGTGTTCCCCAGGGGTCGGTGCTGGGACCACTTCTTTTCTTGATATATATTAATGACTTGGACTTGGGTGTACAGGGCACAATTTCAAAATTTGCAGATGGCACAAAACTTCGAAGGTCAGTGAACAGTGAGAAGGATAGTGATAGACTTCAAGAGGATATAAACAGGCTGGTGGCATGGGTGGATACGTGGCAGATGAAATGTAACGCAGAAAAATGTGAGGTGAAGCATTTTGGTAGAAAAAATTAGGAGAAGCAATATAAACTAAAGAGCACAATTCTAAAAGGGTTAAATGAACAAAGAGATCTAGGGGTATATGTGCACAGATCGTTGAAGGCGGCAGGGCAGGGTGAGAAAGACGTTAAAAAAGCATACTGGACCCTGGGCTTTATAAATAGAGACGTAGAGTACAAAAGCAAGGAAGTCATGATGAACCTTTATAAAACACTGGTTCAGCCACAGCTGGAGTATTGTGTCCAGTTCTGGGCACCGCACTTTAGGAAAGATGTGAAGGCCTTAGAGAGGGTGCAGAAGAGATTTACTAGAATGATTCCAAGGATGAGGGACTTTCCTTACGTGGATAGACTGGAGAAACTGGGGTTGTTCTCCTTGGAACAGAGAAGGTTGCGAGGAGATTTGATAGAGGTATTCAAAATCATGAAGGGTCTAGACAGAATAGATAGAGAGAAACTGATCCCATTGGCGGAAGGGTCAAGAACCAGAGGGCATAGATTTAAAGTGATTGGCAAAAGAACCAAAGGTGACATGAGGAAAAACTTTTTTCCACAGCAAGTGTTATGATCTGGAATGCACTGCCCGAGGGGCTGGTGGAAGCAGATTCAATCATGGCCTTCAGAAGGGAACTGGATAAGTACTTGAAAGAAATTTTTTTACAGGGCTACAGGGATAGGGCAGCGGGGTGCGGTGGGGGGGGGGGGCGGCGGGGGGGATAGCTGGATTGTTCTTGAATAGAGCTGGCATGGACTCGATGGGCTGAATGGCTCCTTCCTTGCTGTAACCTTTCTATGATTCTATGATACAGTCAGCAGAGATGGACTCTGAAAAAGCTGATTGTCCAAATAAAGCTCACCATCTGCATGATAGCATATTGGTCAGGGTGGCCACAGATGGAGAATTGTCTAAATTATCTCCTTTTTCAATTCAGTGAAAAAGGTTGTATTCTTGTCCCAGGCCTATTCAGCACTTTTCTTGCCGGTATGTTTGAACTGATGGCAAACTTTTCAGTTTAAGAAGATGTCAGTCAAAGACGAAGATCTATGAGGAAACCACACATGATAACTCTGCTTGTTTGTATGAATGACAATTTACAAGCCATCATAGGCCATTAGCTACTAAATGGAATGACCTGACAATTAACCTGAAAATAACTGAAGTTCCAATCTGCACTAGGATATTATTAGAACAATGTATAGGCCAATGTAGAACCTAACACTGCCATCAGTCCCCAGACTCATTCGCCATCATGTACACTGCATCCTGGTTTACTGTACACCATGAATGAAACAATGTGTTATATGATAGTGTATTGTAACCAAAGAATTGCAATAAGAATATTAGGACAACTGATGGGTTTGCAATTGACAGTAATCCCTGTAAACATAAAAACTAAAACATTACATTTTAATTTAACATTATGCACTGATATGCTATTTATTTTTCTAATATTAAAAAAAACTTTTAGTTTATGATCGTTTTTTAACTTTTCACAGATTCTTCTTCCAACCACATGTATAGAAAAGCAGACACTACTGGACTTTAACAAATAACTGCAATCCACACACACTTCCTGCTGTAATTAAGAAGGTCATGTGATGCTTAGCAAGGCTAAAATCATATTGAGCATTAGCCAATCATGCTCATTGGTCTGTTTGTCACCCCCTACAAGGACATTTGCCAGACCACTGAATTCCCAAGAAACACGCTGTTAATTGATCCCCCCCGTAGGATTTGAATACAACCCAATCAGAGCTAATGAGTTCTGAAGTTGTTTACCACATCTTTTTTTAACAGTTACTGCTTGCCCATGAGAATGGATAATGTATAAAAAGGGATTACAGACAGCAGCATATGTTTCATTCTCTGATGGGTAGCAAGGCTTCATTGAACAACCTGGTTGAGGTTTATGCATTTGTTTAAAGCTTTTTTCATTCCAAGTATGCTAACAATTGCTAACAGTGGCAGCTCCATAATCTGACGGCATCTCAAAGGAACTTTCTGATGTGTTAGTGAGATTCTAAGTGCTGGATAAATGTCAAATTTGCATCAAAACTCTTCAAAGTTGTCTTGATAGTGTGTTAAGAGTTTGTGGATTGAGTCTAAGAGTCACCAGTTACCCACCTTTGAAGGTGGCTGGACAAATTGAGAAGGCTGTTAAAAATTGGATCCTTGGCTTTATAAGTAGAGGCATAGAGTACAAGAGCAAGGAAATTATTCTGAACCTTTATAAATCACTGCTTAGGCCTCAGCTGGAGTATTGTGTCCAATTCTGGGCACCACACTTTAGGAAGGATGTCAGAGTGCAGAGAAGATTTACTAGAAAGGTGCAGAGAAGGTTAAGGGGAGATTTAATAGAAGTGTTCAAAATGATGAGGGGTTACACGTGTAAATGGCGTTTTCGTTGCACTTCCGGTTTTCAGTACTAATTTATTTGCCGACTACATGTCATTGGTGCACATAATGCTACCGGTGTCATCTAGTGACAAATAAATGAGTGCTGAACAGTAACAATTATAAATGCTTTTCAGTAAACAGAATATTATCTTTACACTTGAAAATTACAATTTATACTATAATCCTTTGGCATATACAGTCCAAAGTTCCTATTAATCACTAAATTGCCCATTTTGGGAGAAGGGAAAGAAAAAATTGTAGGAACAATCAACCAAGGCAGTGACTGTGTACCTCCTGGACATTGGCAGCTGCTTGGGTAACACATTGCTTGCCCACTGTCATGGTTGAGGAGCTGTGTGTGTCACAGGAAGACAGCAGAGATGAAGTTGTTAAGTAAAAGGCAGGGTAAATATAAACTAAATGAAGTTGTATTGGGCCATATGCTACAAAACTTGTCTATGTAGACGATTGAGGGAAACAAGGAAAAGTTCACCAATCTCACACTTGAAGGGAGTGCAGGATGGTGGATTGACATTAATTATGGTGTTATAGTCTTATCTCCGGCCCATGGAGCTACTGTAGATATTTTACTAAGTATCCTACAATGGAAAGAAGGTGAGACTGAGAGAAAAAGCTCCTGTATACTAACAGAAGTACTGGGGAAGGTCTTCTGAGCCTCATTAGTACATTAGTCAGGAAATCTTTCAGCCAGCTCAGCTGATTTTCAACGCGTCTCGTAATCTGGAACACAATCAGCAAATGGTGAGGGAAACAAATGGTGGAGATAAGCAGGAGAATCATGAGAAGCAAACGGTTTTAAACAAAGAAAGAATTATCAGAGGGAGCAATGGGAGACAGCACGTAAAATTCAAAATGATAATAAGTCAGAGGCTGCAAGGCAAGAAAAAAGCCCAGCACTGATCCCAGGCTGGTGGAGATTGCTCCAAATAGGTTCCGAACTGTACGACTAAATATTCAGTACAATCTCATTCACACTGCTCTTTCTGTTTATAGTAGGTTAGAGTCCGGTCAGTAAGTGAACACAATTTATTTGGCAGAAGGGACTGCTTGGATGGTTTGGGTGGATTAAATTTAGATTTCATCAGAACCAGCAATGTTAACCCTCATGCCCAGATTGCTTGAACATTTAATCAAATTTAGTGTAAACTCTGTGGCATTTATCATGATTAAAAGTTTTAAAAAGTGTGCCCATCTCTTCCAGTAATAGGGTGACCTGGAGTCTCCAGGAATTCAAGATTAATCTCCAGGACATTCCTTCAAGCAACCCGGTAGAAAAATCACAGGGACATTAAATAAATTGTGTGGTTTTTTTCATTTTCTTTGAATACTTTCGTTTTTATTAGTTATAAAAAAAAATTGCAGATGGTGGGGGCGGGGGGGGTAAGGCTGTTTGATTGACAGTCAAGAATCATCCAATCAGGTAACAAAGAGTCTATTTGCTCTCCAATTAGCGGGAGAAGGCGGGCCCTGCGAGGATGGACGTGTCGGGCAACCAATCATGGGAGCATGGGGGTGGGGTAGTTGGAGGTCATGTGATTAAATCTCCCAGAATACGTCCAACTGGAGTTGACAAGCCTACTCAGTAACCCTCTCTACTTGTCTCCGACTCTCTTGATCTTTCTATTTGCTTTCCTTCTTTCTCTGTCTTTATATGGCTCTCATACACTTTCATTGTCACCTATCTCTGATTGTTGCTCCCACTGTTTCTCTCTCCCTTGCTCCTTAAAACTTACCTCTTTGACTGAGCTTTTGGTTAGAAAGCTCAAGGGTGCAGGAACATGAAGGGTGAAGGCTCTGACATCGAGGGAGGGTGAATACACAGTAAATGCAGAGGGTGTGAGCTTGGACATAGAGCTGGAAATGGTTGTAAAGATAGGGTTGGGTGAGCCCATGAGCGATTTGTAAATGAGTATTTTGAAGTCATTGGTGGTGAAATTGGTCTTTGCCGATGGTGCGAAATGTGATCATAGTGAATCAGCAGCTCATTTTGCACAGTGCCTGATCAAGTCAATGGAAAATCGAGTGTGGTGTAAAACAGGCAACTGATTCTCTTTGAGGAAGTTTCGCATTACTGGCGAAGATCAATTTCACCAACTTTGTGTTTGGGATGGAGAGCCAATGAAGGGGTGATAGGCAAGTGGGACTTAGTGCAGGTTAGGATAGAGGCAGCGGAGTTTTGTATGAATTGGAGTTTATGTGGGGTGGAGTTTTGGAGGCCAGTAGTGAGACTGTTAGAGAAATTTGGTCTGGAGATGATGAAGGTATGGATGAGGTTTCAGCAGCAGTAGGGACAAAGTAAAGATAGAGGTGGGTAATGTTACAGGGCAAAAATAGGTGGCCTTGGTGATGGATAAGATATGGGGTTTGAAGCACAACTCAGTATCAAACAGGGCACTGAAGCTGCACCCTGTGAAGTTCAGCCTGAGTGAGCAGTTGGGGAGGGGTACAGAATCAGGGTGCAGGGTGCACAGTTTTCCGAAGAGGATTTAAAAAAATTGTTCTCAGGAGGTGGGTGACACTGCCATGGCCGTGTGTATGCTCATTCCTGAGAAAGTGGTGGGGCTTCTCCTTAAATGACTACAGTACCTGTGGTGATGCTACTTCTATAATGATGTTAGGCAGGGAATTCCAGGATATTGACCCAATAACAATGAATGAACAGTAATATATGTCCAAGTCAGGATGGTGAGTTACTTGGAAGAAAACTTGGAGGTGATGGAGTTCCCATGACATTGGTGCTCTTGTTGTTCTCAGTGTAGAGGTCACAGGGGAGGAAGGTGCTGTCAAAGTAGACTTCTTGAGCTGCTGCAGTGCATCCTGTAAATTGTACATACTGTATCCACAGTGCACCAGTGATGGAGAAGATGGATATTGAGTCCACTGGCACGGATGCAAATCAAGCTAACTGCTCTATCCTGGATGGTGCCAAGCTTCACAAGTGTTGTTACGCCTGCACCCACCGAGGCAAGTGGTCAATATTCCATCACACGCCTGAATTCAGCCTTGTAGATGGTAGAGAGGCTTTGAATGGTCAGGAGGTAAGCCACCCATCACAGAAGGCCCATCCTCTACCCTACTCTTGTAGCCATAAGATAAGACTGGTCCAATTCAGCTTCTGGTCAATGGCAACCCCCAAGATGTTGGTGGTCAGGGACTCAGCGATGGTGGTGCTGTTGAAGGTCAGGGGGAGATGGTTGGGCTTTCTCTTGTCCGAGATGGTCATTACCTGGCACTTAGGTGGCACAAACGCCACTTCTCAGCCCAAGGCTGGATGTTATCAAGTACAAGTCACACAATGACATTCTTGTGATGCAATGACACATTTTGACATAATTTTTGTTGTTATGGAAAAACATTTTTCAAAAGCAATTTCATAAAGATGGTGCTCCATTATCTCAGATTCGATACATTTTTGAAAAGATCTATTGCACATTCCAGGTTTTGTACAAATAGTCCATATTGCACGCAATAATGGTGGTGGGGAAAATTGCATTAATGGCAGGAATGAAAAATTGAATCATGGAAGAAAAGACAACAGCCACTAAATTCTGTTCTGTATGCTCAGTTTCTATAAGCTGAAACTGAAACAACCCCATGAAAGGAAAGCAGATGCATTATCGTTTGATAATGTACAGACAGCAGAGAGTGGGTGTAATGTTTGTGATCTTCTGCTTATATTTCTCAGCTGTTGTCAGCCTTTCTAGAAGGATCAGTGTGCTCTCCCAGGGATGAATGAGATCAGATATCTTGCCATGAACATCATATCTAAACATGGGGAGGGAAAACCAAGCCAGACACTGTGCGATATTAGCACTAATGTCATGAGTAACTTATGCTGTCTTCCTTCATTAAACACCAAAATATCACAGTTCACCAGCAACAACAATTTGCATTTTTGTAATGCCTATCACATAGAAAAACATATCAGAACGCTTTACAAAAGGGCAAAAAAGGATGCTAAACAGGAGGTGAAAGGGATTAACGGGGAATCAAATGCACAGCCGATACTTTTGAAGAGCCAGAGAGAGCCAAGCATGTGGTTTAAGCAGAGAGGTGCAAACAGAAGTAACAGGAAGAACAGCCTGCCATGATGGAGCAGAGGGAGTGGCAGTCAGCCAGATTGAGATAAGTGGAGAGCACAGTTAGAGAAGATTACTCAGATAAGGTGAGGTAAAACTGTGGAAGAACATGAAAATGAGGACAACGGCCTTAAAATTGATGTCCTGAGGCAGGGAGTTAGTGGAGCTAGGTGAGAACAGGGATGATGAAAGTACAGGATCTTGGGCCACCAAGTTTTGCCATTGATGAAGAGTTGAGGGGGGCATTGATCAGTAGGGCATTCAAAAAATCAATTCTGGATTTGAGGAAGGGTGGATTAGGTTTTAGGTACTGGAAAGAGGGAAGTACAAGAGGGCAATAGAGATGGAGAAATTCAGCCTTGGTGTAGAAGATGGTGGTGGCAGAGAAGTAGAGTTAGATGTTGTCAGTATACATGTGAAAGTTGACATTTGTATAAACATAAATTAAGTTATCTTTTTCAAATATTACAAATGTGAGCAGATTTAATTTTTTTATTTCTTCCTTTTATCTTTCTGATTTTCTTTGAACCTGTTCAACCTCCTTTCAGCAGTACGGTTTTGATGTAAAATAATTGCATTGTAGTTGGCTAGACCTTTTTTCACAGACATAGTGACTGATGCTTATCTGAAAGAGACAGTGCAGTATTCCCGCATTAACCTCAACCATAAATGACATACATGTGCCTGTTCTACAGCATAAAAATGTTGATCACGACTCATCACCATTTCAGTTGGTTATTGTATTGTTGGGCATTGTTTAAACACTTACTGATATTTTATTGAAGTCTGGAGCATTGGGTTTAAATCGGACTTCAAGCAGTGATGAAGTAGAAAGAGATATCTATAATAATTGTGTATTTATTTCTTCAAAATTGCTGGGGTCCACACTGCTGTTAGTGTGCTTATCACTACTATGTAGTACCCGTACTATGCACTACCGAGAAAATGAGGTCAGGCAGCAAGTGGGCAGAAATATGCAGCAGCAGCAGCAGCAGTTCCATCAGTCCTCCATTACTGAAAATGGTAATCCCTGAGAGAGTCCTCTTTTCATTACATTTTTCAATAAAAGGGTTGGGAATTTAAAATTGCATGCAAACATACAAATATATACTGTTTATTTAAATGAGACAGATTGTTAGTGGTAGAATCACATTGTGATTAATTATACCTTCAACATAAAATAAAAATACGCCGATCCTTTAAAAACATCAAGGAAGTAATCTTTGTCGATGTTATGTGTTGGGAGAAAAATGCAGATTTAAAAGCTATAGTGGCCATCTTGTCCTCAGAGAACTGGCTGATTTCTATAATTAGTCTGTATCTGAATCCCAAAGCAGTTTTGTAATCTCACATATTCTGCTGTGCACTAAGATGTTCAAGTACCTTCATTTTTGCTTGCTCTTTAAATTTGATTTCCTCACCAAATTTCTCCTTTCCCTTCTCCACTTGAAGGCGCCATCCTCTTGCTGGCCTATGGTTCCACTGCACTGGCAGTCTTCTGGTACCTTGCCCAAGTGGCCATTATGCATGTGTGAGCTTTGACAGTGAGTGTCCACAGCCTATTTGATCACGTAGGACAGAGGAGCCCGATTTCATTCTCAATCATCTTCCACGCACATACTCTTACAGCAGCAGAGTAATCAAGAGTGGGAACCCCGGCCAATTTTTCCCTTCCTAACCCAGGGGTGTGGTCAATTGTAGTGCCCCTACCCTGGCTGAGATCAAGGGATATGGAGCAAAGGCAGGCAAATGGGGTTGAGGAACAAATCAGCCATGATCTAATTGAATGGCAGAACAGGCCCATGTGGCTGAATGGCCTTCTTCTGTTTCTATACTCCAAGATCCACTACTTCAGCACAGACTGTGGATCAAGCCTAAGGTGTATCCAGTGTGCCTCGGTTAGTTGCTGGATTAACTCGACCGTCCATCAAGAAGCTCATTTAAATATTTTAATACAATTGTATTCATTATTTTCTCCCTTATGATCCCC
Source organism: Heptranchias perlo (assembly GCF_035084215.1). NCBI lineage: Eukaryota > Metazoa > Chordata > Chondrichthyes > Hexanchiformes > Hexanchidae > Heptranchias > Heptranchias perlo. The sequence goes on from NC_090346.1 coordinate 7,436,801, forward strand.
TGGTGCCATCCACTTACCCCGGCCAGGACAACAGGCGGGAGATATGGTTCCAAGTCTCCGCCTACGTCACGGTATCATTGGCTGCCTGGAGGTGCACAAGATCACCTTGGGGTGACATTCCCTCCACTTTCTTTTTTCTTTTGCGTGTGAAGTTCTTGGCCCACACACAGCAACTCCACCCAACAGCATGAGTGGAATTGGTAACACACGATGTTCTGCTATTACATACTATGTACTATTATTACACACCATGCCTTTCTATTACACACTATGTCATGCTATTGCATATAATGTCCTGCTGTTACACACTATGTTCTGCTATTACACATTATGTCCTGCTATACACACCCCGTCCTGCTATTACACACTATGTCCTGCTATTACATATAATGTCCTGCTATTACACACTATTTCCTGCTATTACACATTATGTCCTGCTATCACATATTATTTCTGGCTATAACACACTACGTCCTGCTATTACACACTATGTTCTGCTATTACACACTATGTCCTGCTATTACATATAATGTCCTGCTATTACACACTATTTCCTGCTATTACACACTATGTCCTGCTATTACATACTATTTCTGGCTATTACACACTATGTCCTGCTATTACACACTATGTCCTGCTATTACACACTATGTCCTGCTATTACATACAATGTCCTGCTATTACACACAATGTCCTGCTATTACACACTATGTTCTGCTATTACACACTATGTCCTGCTATTACACACTATTTCTGGCTATTACACACTATGTTGTGCTCTTACACACTATTTCTGGCTATTACACACTATGTTGTGCTATTACGCACTATGTACTGCTATCACACACTATGTACTGCTATCACACACTATGTACTGATATTACACAATACTTCCTGCTATTTAACGGTTCAGCAGGTTCCAGCTCTGAGGCACTATGCCACAATACAAGCTGTGATCTCCCCTATCTTTTATTCATTTTTATTTCTTTCTCTTTAGACCTCCAAATGCATTGCAGCACACTTTGGCAGAGAAGGCAAGTAGTTTGTCTTTTTCCAGTTCTTTGCCAAAGCTACTCTTGGAAAGGTTTACTATAGAGGCCATGTTGATTTTCCCTCTGATTTACACCTGAGGTGAAACACTTTGATATCTCCTTCAGTTGATATCTCCTCTGGCTTCATGGCCAAGATTCTAAAATAGTTCTGTAGGACATTGCTTGTATGAACCTATACCTCATCATGTTGGAAAACCAGTGCACAATCATGTGGAGACTATACATCTGCCCAGTATAACATGTTACCAGCAATATAATTATCAGCTTCATTAAGAACCTCCATGAGAAAAGCTGAAGTAGATCGGGGCCCTGAAAACCCGCAATCCTGCTCCATCGGCATAACAGTGATGGAGCAGGACTTCCAAAATGTCCAAGAATAAAGTTCCTGACCCTGTTGGATTTCCTGGAGTCAGGAAATTTGCATAGTCTGGGCCAGTATTTGTGCCAGTATTGCAACAACTGAGGTGACCACTAGATTGGGGGGGGTCAAGGGAATGCAGCAGTGGCAAGTCGCTTCGGGGCAGAATCTGCAGGTCTGGCTGGAGATTGTGGTGACAACTAGAAATAGTCCCCTTTCTAGGAAGACGAATTTCCTAATGGCTAAATCTGTTTTTCTTCAGTATTCCAGGCCATGAAACCAGCCCGGAACACTCTTGTGGGCCCCACTTTTACCGGTGGAGGTACTGTACGCCTGCCTCTTACAGATATACAGTACGCTGCTGGGGTACTGGAGGTGGGACTTGTAGGAGTTCAATTGGGTGATGCCATCTTGTTGCTCCCACCTCCATTTATGACATCAGGCTGCAAGGAGGCAGACACAACAACTCCCTGCCCCTGACCCCCACAGAAAATCCCAGCACAAGTTTCAAGGTGGCGGAGGCCCAGTGTGACTGGGTCCTGACCCAATTTAGGCCACTGAAAGACACTGCCTGCCCCAATGGCACCTTGAGTTCATGTTTGTGACAGATATAAAACATATTCAGCCCCTGATAAATAAATAACCTTTATTCCCAAAAATATTATGAACTGATCAGGTATATTCAGTTATCAGAATTTATCATCTATAATTTTTTTATTGCTCAGTTTAAGTTACAAATGGCAACTTCGGAAGAAAATAATATATTAGCACCTTATTTGCTGCTGATCCAGCATAAGTTCAAATGCTCTTTATTTAGCAGTCTTGTCGAATGTGGTGCAGACTGTGCAATATCTGTAATTTTCTCTGTGAACATCATAATATAGTAGTGTGCAATCGTGGAAACAAAATATTCTTCGGACAAGACGACAAAAATTTGACAGCTGACAATACTCAGTTAGCAGCGATTTCAAATGTAAGTTGAGCTCCAGTATGGCATTCTATACATACTGTGCTTAACTGAGGAATGCTTGTTTGTGTGAACACAAATACGGTGTTTTGTGTGTCAGCATTGCTAGTTTGATATGAATATCATTTAACAAAAAAAAGTATAAAGAAAAGAGGTTTGGTCTCAGTTATTGTTCATTTCCTGCTGTCAGGTTCATAGATGTCTTTCAGCACTTGGAGTGTACAACAGATGCAGTACTCCCCACATACTTCTCTAGTAGGCCTTCTCGAGGAACAGGCAAGTCCTCGGAGAGCCATTAGTCTGCATCTAAAGTGCATTTCAACTGTATTTTTAGAAACATTGTCCACTTGCACTCTAATCCTTTCAGTTCTAATTAATGACGTTAATGTGTATAAATAAATCTAGTCCTTTGCCCCTACCAGGGTACTCTTCATCAAAGTGACAACCTCTTCAATGGAAAATTGGCACTGAGAGAGCAAAATAAGTTAAAGTTGTTCGTATTATGCTGAAGCTTTAGAAGTTGTTAATGCTTTTGTAGCCCTTAATAGGCACCACTTAAAAAATAGCAACTGAATAGTTTTGTCAATGTCTGAGGCTTTGCTACCAATGTAAAACGAGTACTACAAGGGAGTCATGGTGCCACAGCATGTTAGTGTTGCAATGCAGTGCCACACAGTGATAAAATACGGTTGCATCTGTGATTTTCCATGCAGTGAGTACTGCAATCTCACTGGAAGGAAGAAAATAATGGCAGTGTAGACTGTTGGTACCATTCATGGGTAGACTAATTATAAAGCAGATTTTGCCAATCAGGTCAGCTACCTGCCCTCTCACTAAGCAAATCATTCACTTGAAAAATGAAACAGAGAAAAATACAAAATAACTTGACAAAATGACTACAGTGATTCAGATGTATAATAGATGCAGTAAAAAATCTGTGTGTTTAAGTTTTATTTGTAATATTTTGTGTTTGGAGAAAATGGTTCATTTGAAATAATTTTCCACCTCACTTTTAAGCCCGCTCTGTACAGTACACAATTCCTCATCTGAGAAGGCAGGTCAATTATCAGCTCACAGACATCTGTTCTTGAGGATGTCCCAAAGCACCACACAGCCAATGAATCATAGTCACTGTTGTAATGGAGAGAAAATACGGCAGCCAATTTGCACGTAAAGTTCCAGAAACAGCAATGAGATTAGTGACCAGTGTTGGTGATGTTGATTAAGGGATAAATGTTGGCTAGGACACCAAGAGAACTCCAGTGGTCTTCTTCAGTTAGTACCATTGGATCTTTTATGCCTATTTGAGATGGGGCTTTCTTTTCTTTTTCAACATTTCAAGTTCATTACGGAAGCACCCAAAGCTTTGAGTAAACTACTGAAACAAAGTTGCTGAAAATAAATGCCTCTCCCAAAGTTTTAAATGTTGTATCCTGTGTACCGTTTGTACGTTTATATGCTATTAGATACACTGGCTGAGATGAGCTAACTCAGCAGAGAGCGGGGATCAAATTTTTGACCTGCCTGATCAAATGTCATGTGATCAAATGTCAAACGATTCGATGTAACGTGATCAAATGTCACACGGTTTGATGTCACGTGATCAAATGAAAATTACAATGGGTTACTACAACCTGAAAACTGCATTAGGTGAGCCTTGGATGTCAATCGGACAGCTGAGGTTCCCTTTTCCCCACTTTCTAATTCTCAATTGCTGGCAAGAAATGGGCGGTTGGCAATTGATGAAAATTGCCCCCCCTCCTTGCTCGATGTTTAACAATTTTTTCCCTCCAAGGTACATAAAGAGGCAGCTAATCTTCTGCGATCGGTGGGCACTGCAGGGACTGGAATGTACAGTGGATAGGGACAACAACATAATTTAATTTACGAAGTTTCCTTTCTCTTTTGTATGGTTTGGATGTTTGTTGTTTGTGCCACCTCAAAATAAGGGGGCACTTGTGTTAGCTTTCTTTAATTTGGGTTCATACTCTCATAGTATGATACAGCACAGAAGGAGGCCACTCAGCCCATCATGCCTGTGCTGGCTATTTGAAAGAGCTATCCAATTAGTCCCACTCCCCTGCTCTTTCCCCATAGCCCGATAAATTTTTTCCATTCAAGTATGTACCCAATTCCCTTTTGAAAGTTATTATTGAATCTGCTTCCAACACTCTTTCAGGCAGTGCATTCCAGTTCATAACAACTCTCTGCGTTAAAAAAAATGTTTCCTCATGTTGCCTCTGGTTCTTTTGCCAATGAACTTAAATCTGTAAGGGCAACCTAGTGTCTCCTTACAAAAAAAAGAGGCCCACCGATTAGACACTAAAGACACAGTATAGATTGGCCAGACTATTGGAAACAGTGTATTTTTAAAATAAGCACACTGACTGTAAATCTGTTCTTTTTAATTACTATGTTTTTTTTATAATACATAAGGAGACTTAATTTTTTGCACAAAAAGTGTCAGCTACTGATATTGTGAAACTTCTACATTGGGAGACTTCTACTGCCTCCCAAAGATACACAAAGCCAACACACCCGGACGTCCTATCGTATCAGGCAACGGAACCCTGTGTGAGAACCTCTCTGGATACATCGAGGGCATCCTGAAACCCATCGTACAGGGAACCCCCAGCTTCTGTCGCGACACTACAGACTTCCAACAAAAACTCAGTACCCACGGACCAATTGAACCAGGAACACTTCTCACCACGATGGACGTCTCGGCACTCTACACCAGTATCCCCCACGATGACGGGATCGCTGCGACAGCATCAATACTCAACACCAACAACAGCCAATCTCCAGACGCCATCCTACAACTCATCCGTTTCATCCTGGATCACAATGTCTTCACCTTCGATAACCAGTTCTTTACCCAAACACACGGAACAGCCATGGGGACCAAATTCGCACCCCAATACGCCAACATTTTCATGCACAAGTTCGAGCAGGACTTCTTCACTGCACAAGACCTCCAACCAACACTATACACCAGATACATCGACGATATTTTCTTTCTATGGACCCACGGCAAGGAATCACTAAAGAGACTACACGATAACATCAACAAGTTACATCCCACCATCAAGCTCACCATGGACTACTCCTCAGAATCAGTTTCTTTCTTGGACACACGAATCTCCATCAAAGATGGGCACCTCAGCACCTCACTCTACCGTAAGCCCACGGACAACCTCACGATGCTCCACTTTTCCAGCTTCCACCCTAACCACGTCAAAGAGGCCATCCCCTATGGACAGGCCCTGCGAATACACAGGGTCTGCTCAGACGAGGAGGAACGCGATGGACACCTACAGACGCTGAAAGACGCCCTAGTAAGAACGGGATATGACGCTCGACTCATCGATCGACAGTTCCGACGGGCCACAGCAAAAAATCGCATAGACCTCCTCAGGAGACTAACACGGGACGCAACCAACAGAGTACCCTTTGTCGTCCAGTACTTCCCCGGAGCGGAGAAACTACGCCATGTTCTCCGCAGCCTTCAACATGTCATCAATGAGGACAAACACCTCGCTATGGCCATCCCCACACCTCCACTACTCGCCTTTAAACAGCCACCCAACCTCAAACAGACCATTGTTCGCAGCAAATTACCTAGCTTTCAAGAGAACAGCGTCCACGACACCACACAACCCTGCCACGGTAACCTCTGCAAGACATGCCAGATCATCGACACAGATACCACCATCACACGAGAGGACACCACCCACCAGGTGCATGGTTCATACTCCTGTGACTCGGCCAACGTTGTCTACCTCATACGTTGCAGGAAAGGATGCCCCAGAGCATGGTACATTGGCGAGACCATGCAGACGCTGCGACAACGGATGAACGGACACCGCGCAACAATCGCCAGACAGGAGGGTTCCCTCCCAGTCGGGGAACACTTCAGCAGTCATGGACATTCATCCACCGACCTTCGGGTAAGCGTTCTCCAAGGCGGCCTTCGAGACACACGACAACGCAAAATCGTCGAGCAGAAATTGATAGCCAAATTCCGCACCCATGAGGACGGCCTCAACCGGGATCTTGGGTTCATGTCACGCTACACGTTACCCCACCAGCGAACAAATGTTATCTGTTTTTAATATAACGGGTCAGCTGCTGTCTTTTCTATGTTTCTACCTCTCTATCTCTGTTTTTTTTTGTTTGTTGTTTTTTTTTGGTGATTTGTATATTCTGAGACCTGGCAGGTAACACCTGTCTGTCTGCACACTGATTGCCTTGGCAACGGGCAGTTGAAAAAACTGTCTGTAATCACCAAGCATTGTTCTGTGATTTATAAATGCGATTTCATTTCGAGGATTTCATTTTCACATCGTTCACCTGACGAAGGGGGAAGCCTCCGAAAGCTTGTGAATTTAAAATAAAATTGCTGGACTATAACTTGGTGTTGTAAAATTGTTTACAATTGTGAAACTTGACAGTAGTAAACTCCCAGAATAGGCGTTCAAGAGATTAAGTAAATTTATTTAAAATAGCTTTATTAAGGCGAAATCTATATTTATATATGGCAATGCTAAAATTTCCACAAGCACTACTTTTCCACAGTGCCCATTCAGCCAGCTGATCTGCTCCACGTTGCCGGGAATAGTAACATTCCGCGGGTTCTGGGCGGAGCTTGTTACGAACTGTCCAATCAGTGTAGAGTGGAAGTGACATCTAAATCAAAACATTGCCCGACCCGGGAAATTTAAACCGCAGGGAAGCGCAAGCTGCTCTTCTACTGTGAGTGGTTGTACTGGAGAAAGGAATAGGCTGGTGAGTGAATGGCTGCGGTCAGGTTTTAGTTTGCTTGTCGTCATTATTGGTACGGCGGTGTTGAAAGTTATTTGTTGGAATGAAAAAGTTGTCGCAGCTGTGCAGATATCGGGTGTAAGATGCCTAGAATCGTCACTTATTTAAAATTTATAGGCTTAATTGTGTTTACAACCCAACTTGCAAACTTCAGTGTCCGTATGGTAGTGATGGCTCCATGTAACTATCTTCTAACAAGGTAACAACCACCCTCGTTGCTTTGGTTTACGGAAGGAAAACGGACAATTAAATAGTCATGAGATTCACTGAAGGAAGGGTTCTACATGAAACGATAGCTTGTCATTTATCTTTTCTAGATGCTGATGGATCTACTGAATGGTTTTAGTATTTTCTGTTCTTCTAACTGTCCAAGTTGATGGTCTTGAATTGTGATGCAGAGTTTATTATGTTGGATAATAAACTATTTTGTAAAATACCTTCTCCAGAGTGTGAATTATGCTTTTGAGCCCGTCTTCCTTTATAAAATTGGCCTTTTTTGCGTTATGGGTGTTAGATGCTTTTATATTTATCAAAATAAAGGATGCTGGAGAATGAACTCTTCCTGATTAGACACTCTGCCCCAACCTCCAAGAGGCACCCATTACAGCAGCTTAAATATAAAGTTGAGCTCCTGCAGCTTTAAGCTGCAGTTACACTAACTTGCATTGGTGTGAAGTTGCTTTGTGATATTATAGTTGTAGCTTTGCAATGTGCACTTATGAATGCTATAATCACTAGTGAAATTAGCTTTAAGGATTTACTTCTAGACAGTATCAAGGACCTGAATTGAAATCAGTAGAGATGGGTAACTAGTTTGAATCATATTGAAGGGCATTGATCTAATTAAATAGGTAAAAGAATGGCAGATGACTGTGTGGATAAATCTAAGAAAATGCACAATGCAAAGTGGGTAAGGATTTGGGCATGATTTTTGCACTTCATGGCAAGTCAATGTGATATTGTATGAAGTATTAGAATAAATCATGAGGATGTTGGACTCTGAGTGAAACATTATGTATATCTGACTTGGTTACACTTCAGAATTTCTGACTTAATTCACCATCTGTTCTGTGCTGCTGGGGTTATGGATGTGTTTCTGGAATGAAATTGGATAAAGAATGTCATAAAGTTGGATTGATATCTGCAGTTTTAATTGAAATGAGTCAAATGTCACAGAACCTTGACTGTCAAAAGGTATTATCTTCAGTTGGTTGGTTTTGGTAGAGGCCATGATGGGGGCAAAATTTTCATGGCATGTTGTGGGAATGGATTTGATGGAGTAAAATGATTTTGTAGACCCTTAATTAACTGTCTTGACCTGCAGTGCTCACCATGTAAGCAGTCTGGGGTGCAATACATTAACCCCCCCCCCCCCTAACACTGTGACTTCACAAGTTGTGTGTATGAATTTACAATCTGAGATTGATTTTACACCTAAAAAAAATATGATGAATGTAGCCTTAATTGAACAAAGATTTCATAAAACTTGAATGTATACCTAATGTATGTGCCTTCATAAATAAAAATCCTGAATGGTGTTTTTTTAAAATGCACCAATACAGTTGAATCCAGATAATTTAAAATGAACAATTTTTGTACTTTCAGAATTTGTAGATTCATTACATTTACACTTGGGCTATTAAGAAAAAATGTAGTATATTATAGTTTTCAAAAACCCTATAAAATGGGTGGTGCAATTTGAGTGCCTTGAAACTTTTTTGTATCTCAATTGGATACAATTATTTCACCTTCTGAGAAATAGTGAGCAGTTCAATTTCCTCATCTTTCCATAAATTCAAGTATTAGAGGCAGAGATAAATGAGCAAATATGAAAAAAATGGAATATGTTGGGGGCTTATTACTTCATAATTGGTGCTGAGAAAGTTATGACTTCAATATTTCACTAGCTTGCCTTTCCTGGATTGTGGTTCCCTAGCCCAGTTCTCATTTTCACCTTTTTTTTTATTAAAAGCAATGCATTGAAGCCCATGGGATTAAAGGGACAGTGGCAGTGTGGATAAGAAATTAGCTGAGACAGTAAGTAGAGAGTAATGGTGAAAGGTTGGTTGTTTTTCAGACTGGAGGAAAGTATACAATGGTGTTCCCACCCCCCAGGGTTTAGTATTAGGACCACTATTCTTTTTGATATATATTAATGACCTGGACTTGGGTATACAAGGCATAATTTCAAAGTTTGCAGGCTGGGGCTTTTTTTTCTCTAGAAAAAAGGCTAAGGAATGATCTTAGAGGTCTTCAAAATTATGATTGGGTTTGATAGGGTAGATGTCGATGTTTCAACTTGTGGGGAGTCCAAAACTAGGGGCTGTCAATATAAGCTCGTCACTAAAACTCCAATAAAGAATTCAGGAGAAACTGTTTCCAGTGGCAGCAGGATCAGTAACCAGAAGTGAGGTGTGATGAGGAGAATTTGTTTTACACTTGATGATAATCTGGAATGTGCTATCTGGAAGGTCAGAAGTAGATTCAATGACTTTCAAAAGGGTATTGGATAAATACTTGAAGGGGCAAAATTTGCAGCGCTATGGGGAAAGCAGGTGAATGGGACTAATTGGATAGCTCTTTCAAAGAGCTAATACAGGCATGATAGGCTAAATGGCCTCCTTCTGTGCTATCATTTTGAGCCATTATTTCAAACTGCTGCTCCTTCAAAAGATATTGCTTGGGTAACTGTTTTCTGCTCTTTAAAGTACCAGTTGAATGTCCTGTTGGCAATTTAACTCAAGTTTACTGGATGCAATTGACATTACTTTTTTAAATTTAGACAATCAAGATGCCAACCACCTGTGAAACTGAGACTGAGAGGATGAAGAAGTTCAAGAATAAAGGCAAAAATGTGGAGGTACTTGGGCTGGTTTTTTGCGTAGTGTAACTATTGATGGAACAATGCATTTCAATTTGCTACAGTTCATTTGGCTTTTAGTTGTGTTCAAAGTAGACCAGGAAATAGGAAGACTTTCTGTGCTAATGAGCAACTGGCTGGATATGCCACCCAAGAGGGTTTGTGTACAATTGGGAAAACACAATGGGGTGCAGCAGAAGAGTCTGCCTCAAAGGTGTACCTGCAGGTTCAGTTTTAAATACTCAGTTTTAAATACTCCCATTTCCCTAAGAGTTTTAACTTCTGCTTTAAAACACTCGAGCAGTATCAAGGATGGGTTGCTTCTTGGTTAAAGGAGATGTGAACAATTATATAACATAACATCCTGTGACATTGCTCATGGTAAAAATATACTGTCTTGCAGAACATAAAGTGGAGAGCTGGGTAAAGAGCACCAGAGGTGGCTGGTGATGGGGAAAGTGAAGCTAATTTTGGTCTGGGGGCAAGTTTTGCATGTACAAAGTGCTAAAGCATCTTACAAGGAGGAGTAAGACAACAACTGGACTTTGGTATCCTTGGTGTATTGGTCGACCAAGATCTTCCAGATTCTAATGCCTAGTATTGGATTAGAAAATTTCAAAGGTGCTGATTCTAAATGACAAAATATCTAGTGACCAGTGTTGAGAAACAAACCTGAATATCTTTGTTTGTAGTGTTTTTAGTAAAGGCAGAGTTCTGAGGCAATATTGTAACTGTTAGTTTATTGTGCTCTGCATTTCCCTTCAGACTGTCTGTTGACTTGTGAACAAGGCCCTTGCCTTCCAAGACATAATTGTGGATGATTGTATTGACTTAAACTTGGCTCAGTTAGTAACATCTTTCCCCTTAATGAAGCCTCTGTACCTGGCTATATTTTGCACCACCATACCCTGCCCAAACCACCAAGGTGGCAGTATGGTGCTTATCACCAAGTCACTCTTTGGTTTTCCCCTTACTCCTGACACTTTTTTGCCTCTTTTGAAAACTTCACCCTGCTCTTGTAACTTTTTTAAAACCATGTTGTCCACTATGCACCCAAGACCCACCTCAAATTTCTGATATCCTCCCTCTGCATTTAAACAGTCATTTGTCCTCTGATTTCAATCTCCATCTCTGTTCCCATTGTCTCCAGTCCCCTGAATTTACCACTCTCCTTTCCTCCACAGAAACTCTCCAGCCATATTCATGGCCACTTCCTCTTCCATCTCCTCCCCATCTAGCCTTTGGACCTCCATTTGCCTTGAAATCTCTGGACGCATGGGGTCAAGTTCCACATATATACTAATGACATCCAATGATTTGCAACACACTGCCTCTGTGTTGCCAGACAGCTTTTCTGATATCCAATCTTGGATATGGTGCAGTTTCCTGCAGCTAAATGTTGGGAAGACTAAGACCATTGTCTTCAGCCACCACCTCAAACCCCCATACCCCTGTTGTGACTTCATCTCTCTTGCATCTGCCCCCACCCCCTCGCCCCTTTCTTGGCCATTCAGACTGAATCGCTGTTTGCAACCTCTGCTGTTTGACATCAAGCTGAGCTTCTAACCCCATCTTCTCCATCACATCTGTCTCTTTTCACCTCTTTAACATTGCCTGTCTGCCACAGAAACTCTTATCCATGCTTTTGCCCCCTCCAAACTTAACTATTCTAATGCTCTCATCCTCCATAAACTTTAGCTCATCCAGAAACTCTTCCCATATTCTGTTGTGCACTAATTTCTGCCTGCCCCATCACTGCTATCTTTGCTGATCTACATTGCCTCCCAGTTGGGCCAACACCTCAAATTAGAATCCTCATCCTTGTGTTTAAATCCCTCCATGGCTCCACCCTTCCCTATCTCTAACTTCCTGTAGCCCTACAACCATCCTAAACTCTCTGTTCCTTTGACTCCAGCCTTTTATGCATCCCTCCTTCACCCCACCATTGGCAGTGGTTCTGTAGCTGCCTTGGTCTTAGCTCTTGAATTTTCTCCCTAAACTCCTCTGCCTCTTAATCTCTCTCTCCTTATTTCGATCCACCTTTTTAAAACCCACCTCTTTGGTCATCCCATCTAAAATCTCCTTTACTTGTTTTATTTGGGACTTTTTTTTCCTAAGATGAAGATGCTACATAAATGGAAGTTGTTTTATACAAGCTTTAAAGCATAACTGAGCATGATATCTGAATTAAGTGATTCTGTAAGTATATCTAAATGCTATGTTTTTCATATACAGTATATTAGTACCTCATTCAGCAACTGTTTAAAGTACTAACCTCTTTCCTTTGACGGACAGTAATGGCAAGAGTGCAAGACTTCATTTGGTGGGGCATATGCTCTCAGCCAACAGAACAATTGTTAAAATGATTGTTACTGGCAGTATTAAATGCATGGCATGACAGAAGTGATCAGCAAAATGTTCCTGATGCTGGCTTGAAGTAGGGTTTTAAAATGTAGGCACTTTGTTTCCTCTGCAATTGTTGTTCTCCAGACTTCATGTTTTTTTGCTTAAACCAGGAACTGAGAAGGCAGAGAGCTGAATTTTCTGTTGAATTACGAAAAGCCAGAAAGGATGAACAGATCCTGAAGAGGCGAAATATAGGCAATATCCCAGATGATGACCTTTCTTCACTACAGAAGCCTGCTGGAATTGTTGTATGTATAAAATTCACATTCTTGAGCAACAATACACAAATTGAAACTTATAATCTTGCCATCATATTTGTTTAGTCTAGGTTTTCTTTGTGAGAAGTCTCATTGCTTTTATTTTATCTACTTTCTTTTGCAACATTTAAGATGACAAGGCAGATGTTCCATTGTATCCTTTGATAATTGTGATTCTTTAGCTATTCCCAGGTACATATAAATGTTGCCCCTTGGTGACATCACCTGAAAATAGGTCAGGTTCAACATGTATGCTGACGACACCCAGCTCTACCTCACCACCACCTCTCTTGACCCGTCCACTGCCTCTGATTTGTCATGCTGCTTGTGTGACATCCAATACTGGATGAGCAGAAACTTCCTCCAATTAAATATTGGGAAGACTGAAGCCATTGTCTTCGGTCCTAGCCACTGACTCCATCCCTCTCTGGCCAATGTCTAAGGCTGAACCAGACCGTTGGCAACCTTGGGGTTCTATTTGACCTTAAGATGAGCTTCTGACCCCGTATCTGCTCCATCACCAAGACTACCTACTTCCACCTCTGTAACATCACCTGTCTCCGTCCCTGCCTCAGCTCATCTGCTGCTGTAACCCTCATTCATACCTTTGTTACCTCTAGACTTGACGATTCCAATGCTCTCCTGGCTGGCCTCCCATCTTCCACCTGCTATAAACATGAGCTCATCCAAAACTCTGCTGCCCATATCCTAACACACACCAAGTCCTGTTCACCCATCACCCTGTACTTGCTGACCTACATTGGCTCCCAGTCCAGCAACACTTTTTGATTTTAAAATTCTTGTTTTCAAATCCCTCCATGGCCTTGCCCCCTCCCTATCTCTCCAACCTCCTCCAGCCCTCTGAGATCTCTGCATTCCTCCAATTCTGGCCTCCTGCGCATCCCCAATTTTTATCGCTCCACTATTGGTGGCCATGCCTTCAGCTACTTAGGCCCGAAGCTCTGAAATTCCCTCCATCTGCACCCCTCTCCTTGAATTTGCTCCTTAAAACCTACCTCTTTAACCAAGCTTTTGGACACCTGTCCCAATATCTGCTTATGCGGCTTGGTGTCACATTTTGTTTTAAGATTGCTCCTGTGAAGTGCCTTGGGACATCTTACTAAGCTAAAGGTGCTACATAAATGCAAGTTGTATGGCCTGCAGGGAAGCACCAAGCCTCACTCAGCACCATGTAACAGTCCAGCTGAGACCAACAAATTGTGGCAGGTGCCTCAATTCTATACCCTGGTGCTTTGGTATAGGGACACATTGAGTTGCTGGCCTACTTTTTAGATATAATTTGATAATCTGCTACATGGGTAAACCACATATATGAATAGAAAAAACAAATCCACCAGGGTACAGTACTTATTTTCACAAAGCTATATGAATATACCTGATTTGTACCAATTGGATGTTGATTGTTGATGAGCACATTGTCTTAAATTTGAGCCATTTCTTGGAACGTTTAGAATGACTCTTATAGTGAAGTACCAAATGAAAGTTATCGTTCCATGTCGCAAAAATGCATCTTGGTAATTTTATCCTTCAGTTAAACCTTAAATGTTGTTACTCCTTCCCTTCAGGATCGTGAGATGACCATTGAAGAGATTGCGAAGGGAACGAACAGCCATGACCCACTGCTACAGCTGCAAGCTACATATGGAGCTAGGTATAGCTTTGCTTCTTCATCAGACAAAAGTGCACTAATTTCCTCTCCCATCTGGAAGGTTGGAGGGGAAACCTTTTGTCATGTTCAAATCAAACGTGTCAATCAACACAATGTGTAAAAGTCCAGTTCTGTAAGGTACTTGTGCAAACTTCAGGGATCATCAGTAAAAATGAATAGTCCTATCTAAGGTACTTACAGCTTGAGAGTTAATACTTGACTAGGTGTGTGGGGGATGCTGATTGGGGAGTGATCTTCTGTTCTTTCTCTTTCCTGTTATTTCCCTACCCCGCCCACCCCCCAACCACCCAAAAAAAAAATCTGTTGCAAGGTCTTTAAAATTCTTTGTCAAACTAAATGTGACCATACTCTTAATAGTTTTACATGTTCTTTTTTTAAAAGAAAAACATTTGTCTATACAGCTGCACTTAACTGCAAGAGCAAGATAAAGCCTCTCGATGAGGGATATTAGTGTTGGGGGTGAAGAATAAGCACTTTTTTATACTATTTGATGTACAAGTTTCTTTTCTGCCCCAACAATGTGCCTTGACCAGTCTCTGCATCCCTTGCAAACCATGTGACATTTTCCACTTCTCATTGGTCATCCTGTAGATTTTTAGTGAGATTTCTAAATTGACAGTTTTGTGCTAGTGACCCATTCTCAGTAGCAATTGCCCAAGAATATTTCACAGAACCATTGCATCCAACAGATAAACTTTGGTCCCATTAGTTGCCATAGCATTCAAACCCAGGTCTTGGAGAAGAAAAACTTTTGCCCAGTGCAGTCTGAGCAATTTCACTTTGTGAGGAGTAGTAAACTGTAGAGGAATTACTAATAGAGTAAAACACAAAAATTGTACCATAACTTTTTTTCCTTTTGATAGGAAAATTCTGTCACGAGTATGGAAACCTCCACTGGATGAGATTATTGAATCAGGTCTAATTAAGAAGTTTGTTGAATTCCTTGGTCGAGATGATGACTCTACACTGCAGTTTGAGTCAGCCTGGGCACTGACTAACATTGCATCTGGCACATCAGCACAGACCAGGGCAGTGGTGGAAGGAGGTGCTATTCCAGCATTTGTACATCTCATTTTCTCTCCACACATGCACATCAGTGAGCAAGCTGTGTGGGCCTTGGGTAACATTGCAGGTATGAGTTTTTTTTTCTTGACCATGGGGTTTTGTGGTGAGAAGTTTGTCTTTTGAAAGACTGGAGGGGATAGTACTAATCCAGAAATGGAGGCAGTAACTTCTTAAATCTGTTTCAGGTGATGGCCCTCTCTTTCGTGATGCAGTAATTCAATGCTCTGCTGTCCCCCCACTTCTGGGATTGGTACAACCTGGTATTGCTGTAAGTCTGGAGGGGAGCTTGTAGTCTGAGATGATTAGCCTTAATTTGGGCTATGTGTTTTAACAAGTTGAATTTCTGCCCTGCGCCCACAACCGGCCAAAGGCTTTGTTAGGATGATGAATGAAAAAAAAAGTGGCATATGTCAGATTCTCTTTATATTAAACTCTAGTGCCAACAATGGTATTTTTAAAAATTTGTTCTTGGGATATGAGCATTGCTGGTGAGGCCAGCATTTATTGCCCATCCCTAATTGCCCTTGAGAAGGTGGTGGTGAGCTGCCACCTTGAACCGCTGCAGTCTGTGTGGTGACTGTTCTCCCACAGTGCTGTTAGGAAGGGAGTTCCAGGATTTTGGCCCAGCGACCATGAAGGAACGGCGATATATTTCCAAGTCGGGATGGTGTGACTTGGAGGGGAACATACAGGTGGTGTTCCCATGTGCCTGCTGCCCTTGTCCTTCTAGTTGGTAGAGGTCACGGGTTTGGGAGGTGCTGTCGAAGAAGCCTTGGCGAGTTGCTGCAGTGCATCCTGTGGATGGTACACACTGCCATAGTGTGCTGATGGTGAAGGGAGTGAATGTTTAGGGTGGTGGATGGGGTGCCAATCAAGCGGGCTGCTTTGTCCTTATGAGTCAGAAGGTGATAGGTTCAAACCTTGCTCCAGGACTGCAGCACCTAGCATGTTTCAGTGCCATCTGGTGGATGAGAAGATTCCTTGCCACTTTTGAAAAGGAGCAGGGAGTTTCCTGTTGTCCTGGCCAACATTCATCTCTCAACTAACACCACCAAAACAGATTAACCAATCACTGATTTAATTACCGGTAGTGAGACTTTCTGCAAATTGGCTGCCATATTTAACTACAAAATAAGTTACTATACTTCTAGGATGGTCCTGATGTGATGAGTGCTCTATAATTGTTCTCTCATTGCCAATAGTTAGTCTGCAAGTGTAATCCTACTATTGACATCAGGTCTTATTGCTAGCTTTGTTGAATATTTTGGCTAAAACTTCTGTTTTACTTTCTCCCTCCCTCAACAGTACTGACATAATTCAACACTACTTAAATTCTAGGTTGGCTTCTTGCGCAATATCACGTGGACTCTATCAAACCTGTGTCGCAACAAAAACCCGCATCCGCCCATCCAGACAGTTGAACAGATCCTCCCCACGCTTGTTCAACTGCTTCATCATCATGATGATGTCGTTCTCTCTGATGCTTGTTGGGCAGTATCATACCTGACTGACGGCCCGAATGATCGGATTGAGGTGGTGGTTCGCACTGCTATTTTGCCTACGCTTGTGCAATTGATGTCAAGTACACAACTGGCTGTGTTGGTGAGTAAACTGACAGAAGTTCACCTGTTCACAAAATGGAGGGCTTGTGGGAGGGGAATCTGTTGAGTCATTAATGACTGAGGCCTGGAAGAAGTGTGAACATTTGATTCACAAATGACTACTCGAGATGCTCCACCATGTCTTTCAATTTGATTGACAGCTGTTTGTTCTGGGGTCTCTTGGTCTGGGATATGTTCAGCAGGTTTTTTGCTCTATGTTCAGTTCTTGGTTCATGTGCTCAATCATGTGTAAGACGATAGGAGCAGGAGTAGACCATTCGGCCCCTCGAGCCTGCTCTGCCATTCAAAGATCATGGCTGATCTGATTTTTACCTCAACTCCACTTTCCTGCCCTTTCCCCATATCCTTTGACTCCCTTGCTGATCAAAAATTTGTCTAACTCAGCCTTGAATGTATTCAATGACTCTGCCTCCACAGCTTTTTGGGGTAAAGAATTCCAAAGATTCACAACCCTCCGGGAGAAGAAATTCCTCCTCCTTTCCGTCTTAAACAGGCGACCCCTTATTCTGAGACTATGTCCCCTAGTTTTAGATTCCCCCATGAGGGGTAACATCCTCTCAGCATCTACCCTATCGAGTCCCCTTAGAATCTTGTATGTTTCAATAAAATATCCTCTCATTCTTCTAAACTCCAATGAGTATAGACCCAACCTGTTCAATCTTTCCTCATAAGACAACCCTTCCATACCCGGAATCAACCTCGTGAACAGTCTCTGAACTGCCTCCAATGCAAGTATGTCCTTCCTTAAATAAGGGCACCAGAACTGTACGCAGTACTCCAGGTGTGGTCTCACCTGCACCCTGCACAGTTGCAGAATGACTTCCCTGCTTTTATACTCCATCCTCCTAGAAATAAAGGTCAATATTCCGTTTGCCTTAAGGATTACCTGCTGCACCTGTGTGTTCCTCGTTTCATGTACGAGGACACCCAGATCCCTCTACCGCAGCATTGTGTAATATTTCTCCATTCAATAATATTTTGCTTTTTTATTTTTCCTCCCAAAGTGGATGACTTCACATTTTCCCACATTATATTCCATCTGCCAAATTTTTGCCCATTTGCTTTACCTGTCAATATCCCTTTGCAGACAATTGTCCTCATCGCAACTTGCTGTTCCACCTATCTTTGTATCATCAGCAAATTTGGCCACAAGACTCTGTTCCTTCATCCAAGTCATTGATATATATTGTAAATAGTTGAGGCCCCAGCACTGAGCCCTGCGGCACCCCACTAGTTACAGGTTGCCATTTTGAAAATGACCCTTTTATCCCGACTTTGTTTTCTGTTAGCCAATCCTCTATCCATGCCAATATATTACCCCAACACCATGAGCTCTTGTGCAGTAATCTTTTATGTGGCACCTTATCGAATGCCTTTTGGAAATCCATTGGCTCCCCTTTATCCACTCTGCCTGTTACTTCCTCAAAGAACTCGAATAAATTTGTCAGACACAATTTCCCCTTCATTAAACCATGTTGACTCTCCTTGATTGTATTATGAGTCTCCAAATGTCCTGCTACTAATTCCTTAATAATGGATTCTAGCACTTTTCCAATGAAAGATGTTAGGTTAACTGGTCTATAGTTACCTGCTTTCTGTCTCACTCCCTTCTTGAAGAGGGATGTTACGTTTGTAGCTTTCCAATCTGCTGGTACCTTTCCAGAATCTAGTGAATTCTGGAAGATTACAACCAATGTATCCACTATCTCTAGCCACTTCCTTTAAGACCCTCTGATGCAAGCCATCAGGTTCAGGGGACTTGTCAGCCTTTAGATCCATTAGTTGACCTAGTACTTTTTCTCTAGTGATTAGTTGTTTTTAGTTCCTTCTTCCCCTTTGCCCCTTGATTTTCTACTATTATTGGTATGTTATTAGTGTATTCTACTGTGAGGACAGATACAAAATATCTGTTCAATTCCTCTGCCATTTCCTTGTTGTCTACATCTTGCTGATAAGGCAGAACACTGGAGCAAAGAAGCACCAAATTGCAATCAACTAAGATTTTGGAAAGGACTAAGTTTTTGAATACCCATCAATATGATTTGAAGTAACATGTAAGTTGAAGATTTGTATTGATTCTGCTGTATTCAGCATGCTTTTGTGTAATTCTGAATTTGTGTAACTAAATCCATTGACTTAGTTTTAGTCTTTGCTTTAATGATATGGTCTGGTAGCATTGTGTTTTTCCACTAGTGTGTGGGGAGGCAGTCATACGAGAGAATGTTGCTAACCTGTGGTCTACTGCTTACGTTTACAGTATGTATAAAGATGCACTATCCTGGGCAAAGGAGATGTGGGTTTGCTATGGAAATTGTTTTGCTGTAATTTCTAGGAGTTGGAAGAAAGCACAAGTAACATTAATGGATTTAAGTTAATTCACATAGTCTGGCACCTCAAATGGTGTATGTAATGTGTGACTGTGTCCCTTCAAACATTTACTGAACAAAGTGCGTATTGACACCACTGTTGGCCAACAATGAGTGAGGCGGAGCTTACAGCAGGACTTGCAGCAAACAGTCTATTTAAAGAGTCTGTATGAACTACAGCATCAGAACTCATGACCAAAACTACAGCCAAGTCTACCAATAAAAGCAGGATTATTTCTCCAGCAAAATGCAGTGAGTGGAGGATAGTTACATAATACAAATAGTGTGTAAAATCAATCCCGGTCACTTACAGCAGTGCAGTGTCCAGGCATGATTGACAGGGGAATTACCCAATCATCTCCATTGTGGTGTCACAATAGGCAGCCTTTACTTAAAAGCAATTTGTTGAAATGATGTACTTGAGGTCAGTGGTCAAATGCACTGCATGATACAGCACTGAGCATTCAAACCACAAAGATCCCAAATTCATCAGCTGTTAAGTTTTTTTTACAATTGGCCTCAAATATCCCTGGGGTCCAGAGGAGAATGTGGCTAATGTTGCTCCTGATGAAGTCTGCATGTAAGGACTGCATCAAACTTTGATGTGCCACTCCATAATCACCTCCATGTGATGAATCTGCTTTGGAGAGCTATTAGGATATGGTTTCACAGTAATCATCATGAATCATTGTCTTCAGGAGAAGCAGGACATTTCGGAAAGAAATTGTTCATACAATAAAACCATTTGTGATGCTAATACAGCACTGTTATGTAAAACAATGAAGTACAGATAATGATCAATTGCATCAAAGCCCATGGAACTTGGAAGTATGCTGGAGATGTCCCAGTTATGATTTGTGGGCCAAATCTGGCTGTTGAGCCCACATTATCCTATCTTATGATGTTTATACTTATGAAACATATGTTTAGTATCTTGTTTTAAATGCTTGTGGGGCACATGGGAAGGCTTTTTAAATGCTGTTCCTATGAAAGCTTTCATATTGCTCCTACATATTTAATTTCTTGACATGAGCATTAATTTTTTTAAATCACTATAAATTGCAAGTGGCTTTGTCATAATTGTGTTTCAAAGTGGAAAGCATAAATTGTTGCTTATTGTTTGTTGCTAAATCTCTTCTATTGCCAAACAGTGTTTTTCTACATAACTAAACTCTGATTTACTTTCGCTTTTTTTAGTGATCTTTTCTGGTGAGGTAAGGGCTTCAGGAAAAATTGAAACGCCTTTAGATAACATCCTCAAGACGAGTGGACAGATTGGCAGATTTTTGGTGGAACAAGATCTCATCAAAAACTGATGATAAAATGTGCAACTGTGACTGTTACAAATCTAAAGTGTTTGGATTTGAGGGAATTTTGCCCAGGGAGAAGTTTGCTGAATTGAAGGATTACCTCACTAAGTCAATTTCTTTGGTTTATGAAGAACACTGTCTTAATTTAGCTTTGCAGTGGCAGACAGTGATCTAAGCTTCCTGGTGCTTTTGTGAAGCAATGTTGAAGCTATGGCTGAAATTGTCCAGAGCACAAGAGTACCTCTTCTCCAACATCAGTCATTTTTTTTCTAGTGATCACTTTTCCAGACTATTTAGGAAAAATTACTTTAATTTTTAAGTAAAGGTCATTAATATGGTAAATGGAAGTGGATTTCCCTAATATTACACAATCAATTCATGAGTTTGTCTTGATAGTGGGGGTGGGAGTGAGGCGAAACACTTCACAACCCATTGTGTTGGAATGTTCTTTGATCCCTGTCACTGAAGAGGAAAATAGAGATAGTGACATGGGTAAAGGCATATTTAGAATCAGGAAGACTGCTGGGGCAATCAGGTTTTAAACAAAGCTGCAAGCTTTTGGCATGCTCTACCAAAAATGCTGAATAGTTGGAAGAACTCCTGTTTAGGTCAAGCAAGAGCCCACTAACGTGGGGAAGCTTTAGTGTGCATTATATGAAGATTGAACTAAGTAAATTAGATCACAACTGTTGCTCCATTTTCACTTGCTGTGCAATAAAGCAGCGTAACAATTTATATCAAGCTTTGCTGTGTTTTCTCAGTTTTCCTTCAGAGATTGAAGAGGTGACTCATGAAGGACACATATATCCAGTTCGGGTCATGTTATTGTATAAGCAGATATAGGGCAGTATGTGTAAGCTTCCACAAAAATTAGATGCCTAGAATGCTTAGGGAGTGACTTGACATGACTGAACTGGAGAAGGTATCTATGCTAGACCCAAATTTGTAACCATCAGTTTCACACCACCTCAGTCCAGTTGAGGATGTTGCAAATAGTGAAAGCCCATGGTTGTGTGGTACAGCTTTGTGGATAAAAGCACTGTCTGTGGATACTACCTAACTGCTTTGAGAGGACCCCTTTTATGTGTTAGAAAAACATTCTGCTTCAGAGAGCAACTGGAGTATTGCAGATGTTTTTCAAATGTTTTTAAAAACAATCTATTGCATTTCCAGTAATGTGAATTGCTTGACAGGATCTGATCTTTTTTGTATCTGGAAGAGATCATCAGTCTGAAACTGAATACTATAACATGGAGTTAAGGCACTGGTCAAGAAGATGCCAAAGGTAAATATGATCACTTGCTGTTTTCTATGATATCATCCACAGAAGTGGAGACAACATTGAATACATTGTTACTTGTTTTGCAGGTGTACTAACCAACTTAACTATCTAGAAGCTCTGGGCACAGTGGCCATCTGCAGGCAGTCATTGATATGGTCATCAAGGCTGTCCATCTTACTTAAGAGGCCACAAACCACCTGGTTCCAAGTCTGTTGGAGTTACATAAAAAGCAAGGATCTGCTGTACCACAATGTGCACTGGCTCAGTTGAGGCACAGAACCTCAACTTTGATGTAAAACAAAGCAGAGCAAAAAGACCTGAAACTCTGGAGAGGCATGACTTGATGATCCTTGCCTTTCTAATGATCTTTAGACAGCTAAATAATCTATGCAAATAGCTGACCTGATTGTGACCATGTTCTTTGTGTGCTACTAGGCTTACATTGCTTAAAAACAACTGACTTGAGGTGAGTTGTTATACTTCTCCCATGTGTTTCCATTGAAAAGGAGCTGTAAAGGCCAACTGGCTGGCTATTACACTCCAAGGTGGGAAATGTGGCATGTAAATTTGCAAGATGCTTACAAGACTGTCTAGACTGAATACATTGAATACATTCAATGGCAATGTTGTCTGGAAACCACCTTGCTGTCAGCATTGAGCCTCAGAGGTTCAACAGTTTGGTTGAGCAAACTGAGTGATGGTATTCTATAAGTAGCTGCCAGAAAATTATGGCTTGCAGCACATGCTATCATTGAGGTTGTATATGTTCAAAAGCATTTGAGCAACCTGCAGAAATCTGAGGCTCACTGCAGGATTCCCACAAGTTATCCAGAGCATAACAAAGTGGAAGCAAGCCCAGATCTTGTATTAAGAAACTGACTGTGTTGAGAAATGGTTCTCCACTAAATATAAATGTTCTGTTGTAAATATGAAGTTTAGCTGTTGTAGTCTGAATTGTTGAATGAGAATACTTTTAAGTGTAGAACTCCATTTGGGGAAAAGTTTGTGTTGGATGTGGTTTATCGTGATTCTGCCTGACCGCAAAACAAAGTTTCACGCATGGCCCACTCACTAGATGTGGTGCGAAGATCTGACTTCCCAGGCTCCAAAGCCTACAATATGCAAGGGCTGTGGACATGTGGATGTGGAATCCACTTTATGGATGAAATTTTTTCTGCCCAAGAACTTCAATGAAAGTAAGCAACCTAGTTTATTGAATGTTCTTCACCAATAAGCATATTGATAGGGGGGGAGGGGTAGTGTGGAGAGGAGAGAGATGGGTATCACAGCCAAGCCCAATCCTGCATCCTGTACTCTGGATGTCCTGCTAGGTGGAAGGTTGGCTTCCACTCTTTCTCCCTAACTGAAGCAGATGGGTCCATTCAATGTTCTTGCAATCAACTGTGGAACTTGCTTTTTCTGTGTGACTCAGTGCCACACCAGGTGGTGCATTTATTATCTGCTGAAGGTGCCATCTTTATAAAGCATTTCAAAAATCCAAACTTCCAATGGTCTGACCAATTTAGCTGCATAGTCTTACAACAAGTGAACAACTTCAATCACCTGCAATTTAATATGAAACTTTTTTTGGCTATCCAATTTATTTTAGACCCCTGCCCTCCGTGCTGTTGGGAACATTGTGACTGGAACTGATAACCAAACAGAGGCAGCCCTTGAAGCTGGAGTTCTCTCTGTTCTACCGAAGCTGTTGAAACATCCCAAGTCCAGTATACAGAAGGAGGCTGCTTGGACTATTTCCAACATTGCTGCTGGACCTACAATGCAGATTCAACAGTTGATTACATGTGGAGTTATATCTCCCCTTATTGAACTTATGGAAAAAGTAAGTA
Organism: Heptranchias perlo; assembly: GCF_035084215.1. Taxonomy (NCBI): domain Eukaryota; kingdom Metazoa; phylum Chordata; class Chondrichthyes; order Hexanchiformes; family Hexanchidae; genus Heptranchias; species Heptranchias perlo. Next base: position 7,460,710 of record NC_090346.1, read on the forward strand.
CTTAATCTCCTTTTTAGGGGCCTAAAGATTCAAGCTACCTGAAATAGTTTGGACATTTTTGTAAATAAACTTCAATTGCATGTGGAAAATGTTCTGGCCAGCCTTTTTTATGCAAACTACTGCCCTCTATGTAAACTTTAATGGATTTATACATAACATGAAAATTTACATCTTCAGAGGAATATAACTTGTCAATAATCTGTCCACTAAATCAAGCCTACTATTTGACAGTGGTATTGACTGCTGTTTTGGAGAAGTTTTTGAGCCAGTCACTTGGTTAAAGTGGAATGTCAGCAGTAAGGAATCCAATCTGAAGAATGTATTAACCATTGCAATACAATTGCAAGTGACTGCATTATTTTAATCAAAATAACCTACACACAGTGGGCCATAAATGATCATTTTCTGTAGTATACATCGTGCTTTTTAAATCTATGAACTTCATCTGAGTGACTTAGTTGAATAGACTACAGGATCACACTTAGTATTACCAGATTTAATTGATGAAATGCCTCCAAGATCTAACAGGGGTTCTATTTTAACTATCAGCATTTTGATTGTAAAATATTCTTTGTCTTCTCCTTGCAGGGTGAATTTAAAGCCCAGAAAGAAGCTGTTTGGGCTGTGACTAATTACACTAACGGTGGTACTGTTGACCAGGTTATTCACTTGGTGCAGTGTGGGGTGCTGGAACCCCTCCTTAACCTACTCACTGTCAAAGATGCCAAAATTCTTCTTGTAATCCTTGATGCCCTGTCTAATATCTTCTTGGTAAGTTGGCTGAAACCTTTTTAAGTGCATGTGTGTGCAGTATTTGAGCAGGGAAGAGATGTGTAAAACCACCCACCATTGCATGCTTTTGAAACTGTACCAACTTCCAATTACTGACATTATTGGATCAAGTAGCCTTAATACAAACCAGCTTGCATAGTTCATATCCTTAGTAAAGGATTCACTGGGAGCAACATAGTCCCTAACACCAAGTCTTCTGTAAAGTAACACTGCCTACTTGTTTTGCTGTAGGTGCCACACTAGGTTTGAATTCTGGCCTTTCACCATCAGAACTTGGTTGTGAATCAGTCCAACCCATGAGGACCCTATGATTCAGACACTCATGCTTTTCATTGCTAGCATCAACTTTGCATTTGACTTGAAATGCAAATAGTCAATGGTATCCTTATTCATTTTTTTTTTAAAAAGGCTGGCGAACAGTTGGGTGAGACAAATAAACTATGTCTAATAATAGAGGAATTTAATGGCTTGGAGAAAATTGAGGCTCTTCAATTCCATTCAAATAACATGGTGTACAAAACAGCATTGAAGCTAATTGAGAAGTACTTCCTTGATGAGGTAAGCACAAATAATAAAGTAATCTGACTATTATAGCAGTAAACTGTGCTGCTACCAAATTCTTGAAGTGTTTCCCTTTGCTGCCTTTGCACTGGTTTCTGCTGTTGATTGCCATGAATTCTGAGGAATAATGGTGTTTATATCTATGACTATTCTTTATGCTTCCACCAGCAGTGGGATGGAACTGCAGTCAGTTTTCACACTCTTGCCCAAAGACAAAAATATACTTTGTGGTAGTTTGACACAAATTGAGGTCATATGGCCTTTCCATGCTGCTAAAGCCATTAGACCACTGGAAAAGGAAGACCAATACTTCAAATGAAGGTTTTTTTCTCCTAGATACTTTCAACTGCTGTCACTTGTGCAGCTTATTGGGTATCTTTTTCTCTTAGTCTAAATGGAAAAATGGTTCTGTAACCAGACAGTGTACTCTGCTCAAACAAATTAGAGGACGAAGGGGATAATCACCTGACTAAGGGGATAATCTCCGAAAGCTTGTGATTTTAAAATAAAATTGTTGGACTATAACCTGGTGTAAGATTCCTTACATTTGTCCACCCCAGTCCATCACCGGCATCTCCACATCAAACAAATTAGAGGTGAGGTGTACACTCGAGGGTTTCCAGCTCATTTTAACTAGATTACAGTTTGGGGAGTGAAAGGGAAATGTACCAAGCCATTAAAATCTGAAACATGTTCTTCCCTCCTTCTAGGAAGAAATTCCAAACATGCAGCCTGAAGCAGCAAATGGAGAACTTTTACTTCAAATCCCTTCTCGGGAAGATAAATTTAGCTTTTGAACAAATGTGCAGCAAATTGTTAAACTTATCCTAGTCTGTGCAATAATTTGTAATGCACACTTAACTGTTCTAAGTGTTTTCAGAAATAAAGAACTTTTTGCAGAACTTCCTTTGTTCACTGGCCTGTTTTTGGACTATCTGAAAAAGCTAACAAATCTAATGTTCCAATTGGCTACGATTGAACTCTGATCTATCCACTATCACATCCTAATTTAATTATGTGCAAGACTAGTTACAATAATTGCTGTGGTATTTAAAAATCAAGCCTCATTTCTACAATTAGAAATCTATTAATTTAAAATGGCTCCATGGATGCAGGCACCATTGAATTTCCTTTTGGCTACCTGTGAGCAAGTGTACAGCAATTGAGACTGGTGAAGATTGATGCAAGAGTCTAAAATACAACATGTTCTTTAGTCAGTGATGTAGAAAGCTCTTTACCTACAATTTTTATCCTAGCTAGTTCAACCATGTACTCCAAACATCTCTTGGCATGCTGTTTTAATTACCTTCTGGCTTCCTAACACAGTAATCGTCAACATTTTTCAGTTTTTACCTTTTTTTCTTTAAGCTGCTGACTGGTGGGGGTCACCCCTGAAGAAAGTCATGTATAATTAGCCTATCAATTTACAAAGGCTAGGAGGCCCTTTCCCTGGGGAAGTGTTTCCCCCCTCACTTGTGTACATAATTCCTCTTTTCTGCAGTAAAAAAGACAGACTTGCATTTATATAGCACATTTCAGGATGTCCCAAAGTGCTTTACAGCCAAAGAAGCACTTCTGAAGTGTCATCACTTTTTCAATGTAGGAAATGCAGCAGCCAATTTGCACACAGCAAGGTCCCACAAACAGCAATGATCAGATTTGATTTAGTGATATTGGGTAGGACACTGGGGCAAATTACCCTGCTCTTCAAAATAATGCCATGGGATCTTTTATACCCACCATGGGGCAGACAGGGCCTCTGTTTAACATCTGTCCTTAATCTCTTGCGTTTTAATCTTGTATCTACGTCCCCTCATTCGAGACCCTGCATCCTTTGGGGAACAGTCTGTTTATTCTGTCCATTGCTTTTTTTTTTAAAAAAAAAGCAAATCAAATTATCCCTTAATCCCTTTGTTGTAACGTAGCTCCAATTTTTCAAGTCTGCCTTCATATTTGTATATCCTCATATCAGGCAGCATCCTTGTGAATCTGCACTGTATCCTCCCTATTGTCACAACATGCTTCTGATAGTGTGGAGTTCAAAATAGTGCTCATGTGGTTTTATTCACCATTTACACCTTGACTTTTATATTCTCTACCTCTTGCCATAAAACCTAATTTCCCTTAGCTTTATTGTGGCCATATTCATTTTAATGTCTTGTGAACCTGAACTCTTAAATCCCTTTGCTGTAACCACCTCACTCAGCTTTTCCCCATTCAAGTATAATTACTTTGTTACAAAAATGTACCTCACATTTTAAAAACAGAATTCTATCTGTCACTTTTCTGTCCATTCCACCATCTTATTGATATCTTATTACAGCTTCCTTTTGGTCCTCAGAATTATTTATTATGCCTCTTTAGTTTTGTCTGCAAATTCTAAATCATTGATGTACACAGTGAACAGAAGCAGTCCCAGAACAGAACACTGGAACACTGCTGCCCACTACTAACCACTGAGAAACTGCCCTTGACTCCTACTGTCTGTTTCCTCTCTTCTAACCTGTTTGAAATCAAATTTGTTGCCTTCCTCTTAATTCCATACCCCTTAATTTTCTCCAATAGTTTCCTGTCATATCTTGTTTAAAGGTTTTATGAAAGTCCACGTACTCCACATCCACTGCCTTTCCCCTATCAACCATAGCTGTCAACTCCTCAAAGAACTGATTTGTCAAGCATTATCTTCCTTTCTGATATCTGTATTGGCTGCTTCTAATTATTTTCTCCCTCCTAGATCTCTAGCAATTTATCTTCAAAAATTCTAAAATTTTCCTCACCTGATATTGAACTAACAGGCTCATTTCATCTCCCTTTTTGAAAATGGGTATTAGTGGCCATTCTCTAGATCTGACACACACATCCACTCAATTGAATCCTGAAATATAATTTTTACAGCCTTTCTTTTCCTATGTCCCTCTGGATCACTGGGTGTATCCAATAAAGTCCTGGCACTTTCTCCTCCTTTATCTTTAACTTCTCTTCTCTAATACTTTTATCATCTTGCTTTGAACCAATTCTGGATTTACTTTCTTTCCAATATCATTCTCTTATAAGCACTGAAGTGAAGTTCTTAAATATATCTGCCAATTTTCATCCATCCTGATGATGCTCTTTCTCAGCCTCCAGAGGTCCCCACCATCACAGATGCTAGTTGATCTACTCCATCTGAAATATTAAAAACAGTTGAGTGCGTAGGACTCTGCAAAGGCCACTACCGGCTGTAGTGCTGAAGATGTGCTCCAGAACTATTCGAGCCTCCAACCAAGTTGTTCCAATATAGCTACAACACTGGCATATACCCAATAATGTGGAAAATTGCCCTGGTATGTCCTGTCCATGTAAAGTGGAACAATTCCAATCCACCCAATTACTGTCCTATCAGCCTACTCATAAGCAAAGTGATGGAAAGAGTCAGCGGTGCTATAATGTGGCACAAACTCACCAATAACCTGCTCAGTTTGGATTCTGTAAGGACCATTTGGCTCCAGACCTCATTACAGTCTAGGTCCAAACATGGACAAAAGGGCTGTATTCTTGAGGTAAGGTGAGAGTGACTGCTTTTGACATCAAGGTAGCATACGACAATGTAGTACCAAGGTGCTCAAGTAAAACAAGTCAAGGAGGATCGGGGTGGGTAAACTCCGGTGGCTGGAGTCATTCTGAGCACAAAGGAAGATGGTAGTGGTTGTTGGAGGCCAATCATCTCAGCCCCAGGACATCACAGCAGGTATTCCTCAGGGCAGTGTCCTAGGCCCAACTATCTTCAGCTGCTTCATCAATGACTTTCCCTCCATAATTGGGCCAGAAGTGGGGCTGTTTGCTAAAGATTGTACAGTGTTCAGCTCCATTCACAATTCCTCAGACAATGACCTACTCGATGCTTGCATGCAGCAAGACCTGAACATCCAGGCTTGGGCTGTTTAGTGGCAAATAACATTCATGCCACACAAGTACCAGGCAATGATCAAGAAGAGAGAATCTAACCACCACCTTGACATTCAATGGCATTGCCATCACTGAATCCTCCACTATCAACATCCTGGAGGTCACCATTGACCAGAAACTGAACTGGAACAGCTATATAAATGCTGTGGCTACTAGAGCGTGTCAGAGGCTGGGTATTTTGCAGCGAGTGGCTTACCTGTCTCCCTGAAGCCTCTTCTTCACCTACAAGGCAAAAGTCAGGAGTGTGATGGAATACTCTCCACTTGCCTGGATAGGTTCAGCTCCAACAACACTCAAGAAGCACGACATCATCCAGACAAAGCATTTCTCCTGATCAGCAGCCCATTCACTCCCTCCACCACCACCGGCGTACCATGGCTGAAGTGTGTACTATCCACAGAATGCACTGCAGCAAATCGCCAAGGCTTCTTCGACAGCACCTCCCAAACCCACGACCTCCATCACCTAGAAGGATAAGGGCAGCAGGTGCATAGGAACAGCATCCCCTCCAAGTCACACACCATTCCGACTTGGATATATATCACTGTTTCTTCATTGTCACTGGGTATAATTCTAACAGCACTGTACTACACTGCAACGGTTTAAGAAGATGGCTCACCACCACTTTCTCAAGGGCAACTAGGGATGGGCAATAAATGCTGGCTTTGCTAGCGACGCCCACATCCCCAGAATGAATACAAAATATCCTCTACTAACTCTCTATCCTCTCTTCCCAGGGATTCAACCTCACATTTAAGAATTCTCTTTTTACGAATAGATTTGTAGAATACGTTACTGTTCTTGTTAATGTTTTTTTTAGATTCTCTCCTCGTACCCTTTCCTTATCCCTTTCTTAACCTCTTTCATTAATTTATTGTATTCTTTCTTATTTCTATCATTGCTATAGGTCCCATATACCCTCTTCAATTTTAGTTTTTTCTTTGATCTCTTTATCCATTCTGAAACTTGAAGTAGTCTCCTTTTTTGTGATATGTATTTATTCTGCAACTTTGCAATCTCCTTTTTAAAAATATCCCATTGTCGATCTACAGTCCTGTACACCAATATCTCTTTCCACCTCACCTCAGCTGGCTCACTCATCTTTCTAAAATCTGCCATATTCCAATCTGGGTTCCTTTGATTTGGTGCTAGCATTTTACCCTTTCCATTTGGACCTTAAACTTTATCATATCATGGTCCTAAAAGTGCTCACCCACATTTAATTCATTGACCAGATCTATTTCATTATTCAAAACTAGGCCTAGCAATGCCTCTCTCTTTGTAGGCATATGGACATACTTCTTGAGGAAGGAGTCCTGCACATATTTTACGAATTCCATTCCTTTTTTTCAATTTATGCTCTCTCTGGGTAATTAAAATCTCCTAGAACAATAATTTTTCTATACCTACTCATCTCCCTGAATCTCTTTTTTTATGTGTACATCAGTCCTCTCTACAGCATGTATTCCCTCCTTCCCCAATATTCACTCCTCCTCCTTTCTTACCTATTTGGTCCCTCCTAAAAATATTACAATTTGATATGTTTATTTTCCACTCCTGCCCAGTTTTCAGCCAAGTTTCTGTCACTGCTATTAAATTTATATCTTCCTGTTATATATTTGCTTCTAATTCCCCCCAGTTTATTTCTCACGCTGAGCATTGCAACACATGCACTTTAACTCTTTTTTGTTCCTATTTAACAATACTCCTTTTCCCTTGATTTTTTGTCCACCTTGTTCCTTTCTCTCAGTCTTTTCTCAGCTTATAAATGGTCAATTTGATTTTTGTCCATGCGTTTCAGTGTCCATCACAGAAACAGAGAACCTTGTCTGTTAATTGTTTTTGGCTACTGGACTGATCCTATACTATCACAGGCTCTGTCTTGTCTTCGGTGAGCAACTGGAGCATCACAGCTTCATCGCTTTCAAGTCTAAAACTATTAAGTGAATTTAAAAATGCTGAACAAGCAAATATGTCTTGTAATTATATTTACTGTAGGAAATTATCTAACTCAAATGGACAAAATAAGATTGCAACTCTTAAGTAACGAAGTCCTTTACAAATAACTTTCAAATGCAGTGTTCCTTTCCTTTTTGGATTTCTTACCACTGTGGGAGCCAATTATAATCTAAAATGCCTCTTGGAAATTTCAACCTTTATCTTCTTTCAGGAGTTTCAAACTGACTACTTCCTTCTTTGAATGAAGATCTAAGTTGATGCTCTGATTTAAATAGAACAGCCGTTTTTGTTTTCCGACCCTGAAAAAAAAATTGAGGACTCCCTGGATTTTTGAATATCTGACAAAGTTTAAAAAGAAACTGTCAGTCATATACAAAATGACACAGCATGCTTCAAGTTTTAATTATTCCCCTCTAGCCTGTAACCAAAGTGTGCAAAATTGTATTGAGAGAAGCTTGGTACAAGAATTTGAACTGCAGTTGGGTTTTAAACTGTTTATGTACTGTGACAAAATTGTAAACAACAGTTACCAAACCATGAATATAACAGCTAGCATCTTTAACATAGAAAATGTCTTGAAGCGCTTCACAGATGAGGAAGACAGATGCTGAGCCAAAAAAGGAGTGATTAGGAGGGATGATCAAAATCTTGGTCCAGGAAATGGGTTTCAAGGAGGGCTTTAAAAGAAGTGGAGATGTTTAGGGATTGAATTCCACAGAGCTAGATAAAACGCTTCACATAGGAACAGGAGTAGGCCACTCAGCCCCTCGAGCCTATTCTGCTATTCAATTAGATCATGGCTGATCTGTATTTTAACTCCATCTACCTGCCTTGGTTCTGCAACCCTAATACCCTTGCCTAACAAAAATCTTATCAATCTCAATTTTGAAATTTTCAATTGACCTAGCCTTCTATTATTTATTTCTCTCAATGTTTATCTATGAGCATGTGTATCAAATTTGAAATAAAAATGTAAATCTCTAAAAGAAGGCTGCATGAATTTGTGTTGAGCACTTATGTAAGTGTATGTCAGACCAACAGCCGTAGAAGTTGCAATTGTGTCTTGCCTTTGGAGAGATCTTTCAAATAAACTTGTTTAGCACCCTTTGCAAATTTTCTCTTCCTCTCATTTCTTCCCCCGGTCCCAGAAAACTTAAAACAAAAAGCAGGACTGTTTCATTTGTAACAGCAACAAAATGAAGGAAAGTGATTTTAAATATCCATCAATAATGAATCCTGCAGTATATTTGGGAACAAGTGAATATGTTACTAGATTTTTAAATTTAGCATTTGGGACATAAATTCATGGAAACTGAGTAATAAAAACCTGATTGAAGTACTATGTGGTATTCATGATACCTATTATCTGCTATTATCCAGCATTACTGCCTTTCCATTCTACTGATTGAAATTTGAGATTGACACACCTGAAATGGAAATGAGTGATATTTTGTGCTAATGTTGGAGTTGGTGTATTGCTTCAGATTGTAGGGGGTGGTGGTGTGTGTCAGCTTCACCTCTGACTTCTAAGCGGTCCAAATTGCTCCCACTCCCTGGGTTCTAGACCTTGGACTTATTTGGGGGTTGTGACAAAGTGCAGCAGACAATTGGTTTTGGTGCAAGAAACTTTGACCTTTATTCAAGAGAGGAAATACAACACAACAATCTAAACACTAATAAAATGGGGAACACTTCAGTACACGCGAGGGAAATTACAGTAGAAAGATACCTCACCCCTCCCAATCCCACTGTACTAGATAGGTTGGACTCTAAAGGGCCAGAGATAATGCTCACCAAACAAAACCTTGACAGTAATTCACCCAGAGGTAAGTCAGAAATAGATTGCAGAGTGGAAACTTTGCGGATCTTCGGTTTTCTCCTGAGTTGGTTTTCTTTGGTCGCGGTGGCTCAATATTACCCGGTTGGTTGGTGGTAATATTCGGTTGGTTGTTCCGTAAGGCCCTTGTTGCCGCGAGGTGTCTGATGGTCACTGGGACTGTTGCTATGGTTTCTTCTTGTGTGTCGGCCTGCTTCTCGAGCTGCTGACCTTCCCTGTCGAACTGCCTTCTCCTCGCCTTGTTGTTTGCTGGAAATTGTCCTTCTTTCCAGACACAGGCAGAACCAAGACAAGCAGCCCACCAGAGCCAGCAAGCCAGAGAGTGAGAGAGAGAGAGAGAGCGAGAGAGGGAGAGGGAGAGAGAGAGAGAGAGAGCGAGAGGTTTCGAGTTTCCACTTGTGGATGTCTCTCTTACAATTGGTCTTCGACACTTCAAAAAAACCACTTCATGTCTGTTTAAACAGTTCTTACAAAGTCCTGAAGAATCTTTGATGGCTTTTTGATGGTCTCTCATCATGTTGCCATTGCTTCTCCCGATGGGTCATTGTTAATTCCGATTTGCTGATCACCTGGTATACAGGCTTCCTTTTGTATCCAACGTCCTAGGTGTTGATAGGTTTTGCATTAAAACAAAAACATGGCCCCACCATGTCTGGAGCAGTTGCCTCTTTCAATGGCTGACTACCTTTCGAATTCGTGCTGCGTGTCGACCACCTGCTGTTGGTTTTGCATTAAAACAGAGACATATCTGAAGCATTAATTCTCCGAAGTTCCACGGTGTGTGTGTGGTTGATTTCATCTGGTGACCTCTCACCTCTCCTTCCATTTTAGGATTATAGTCAATGGCCAAAGTTTTCCCATACTCGGGGTTTTTTTAGGGTTTTTCTCCGAGTTTTGGGGATCTGTGAATTTTGAGAATCTTACAAGATGGTGAGTGGAATGGTGGCAGCAGACGAACTGGATTGATTTTACCTTTTAAGATTATTTGAAGTAATGCAAAAGGAAAAAATTGTATTTTCTGTAAATATTTTTTGACAACCTTAGTCTGACGATCTTAGTCCTTCCTTTGTCCTTTTAAATGCTACAGATGCCAATTATTGCAGCTCCAACTATTCCGTCCTCTTCTCTTGCTGACTTTCTTGTCCTGCTTGCCTGCGGAGGATTAATCTTGCCAATGTTCTTCCTATCCTCTTATCCCACCCACCACTGTCCCCTTGCATTCCACCAGCTGATCAACAATCACTGCCCTTCTTTGCAATTCCATCGACAACCTTATTGTGGATGATTGCATTATTGCATTGATATCGTGGCCTTGACTGTTACTTGGCCCCTGTGGATGCTGGGTGAATTGAAATTTTTAAGACTGAGATCAATAGATTTTTGTTAGATAAGGGTATGAAGGGATATGGCACAAAGATATATGGATAAATGGAGTTGAGGTACAGATCAGCCGTGATCTAACAGAATGGATTGGATGAAAGGCCTACTTCTGTTCCTATGTCACTAGCATAGCACTCTTGTACACTGCTGTATTGGGTTGTCAGTGAAAAAGGATTTATCACAAATCATCTTGCAAGTGTCTGTTTTAAAATATCTAGGTATTTTCAGGTAAGATAATTTTTGTGGTTGTAGTGTTCTAGATCAGCTAGTCAGGTCATTATTAGCTGGCTATGGTGGCACTATTGGCATTGTACAAGCAAACAATCCCAACGTTAAGAGAAACATGATTTATCGTTCCTAAATAGCCAATTGTTTGCCACATACTGTATGTACTGAATAACATGTAGGATTGTAGCACGTTAAGGGGCTCAAATGGTGTTTTAATCTGATATTAAAGGTTAAACACTATGTTCTATTATATAATTACAGTATATCAGAAATACGAGAACATATTTGTTTTTGGTTGTGCCAATAGCAACTGCCGGTGAAGCTAAATAGTAAATGGGAATTGAGTGGAAAGAACAAGAGTTAACAGTAGCTTGAGCATCATTGTAGAGTAGACTGATTCTCATTGTATTGTAACATTATAACTGAAGTATTGCACTGCACGTTTTACGCTACAATGGCATTGGTAGATCGAATCGGGCCAGGACCTACTCCGTTAATGGTAGGGCGTTGGGGAGAGTTATAGAACAAAGAGATCTAGGAGTACAGGTTCATAGCTCCTTGAAAGTGGAGTCACAGGTGGATAGGGTGGTGAAGAAGGCATTCAGCATGCTTGGCTTCATTGGTCAGAACATTGAATACAGGAGTTGGGATGTCTTGTTGAAGTTGTACAAGACATTAGTAAGGCCACACTTGGAATACTGTGTACAGTTCTGGTCACCCTATTATAGAAAGGATATTATTAAACTAGAAAGAGTGCAGAAAAGATTTACTAGGATGCTACCGGGACTTGATGGTTTGACTTATAGGGAGAGGTTGGATAGACTGAGACTTTTTTCCCTGGAGAGCAGCAGGTTTAGGGGTGATCTTATAGAAGTCTATAAAATGATGAGGGGCATAGATAAGGTAGATAGTCAAAATCTTTTCCCAAAGGTAGGGGAGTCGAAAACGAGGGGGCATAGATTTAAGGTGAGAGGGGAGAGATAAAAAAGGATCCAGAGGGGCAATTTTTTCACTCAAAGGGTGGTGAGTGTCTGGAACGAGCTGCCAGAGGCAGTAGTAGAGGCGGGTACAATTTTGTCTTTTAAAAAGCATTTGGACAGTTACATGGGTAAGATGGGTATAGAGGGATATGGGCCAAGTGCAGGCAATTGGGACTAGCTTAGTGGTATAAACTGGGCGACATGTTGGGCCGAAGGGCCTGTTTCCATGTTGTAAACTTCTATGATTCTATGGTATGCCATGGCAGTTTGAGTGAATTAAAATTAATCATGTGTGAAAGATCAGTAAAGTATTATCAATGGTGCATTATCGATATGGCGAATGTTACTGCATTCTGTTTCCAATCAGACTTTAAGATGACCATGCAGCATAAAATAATGGGCATCTAGGGATGTGCAAGACTGTAAGTTATTTGTGGGGTTCAGATGTCATAAAGAGCTTAGGTTTCAGTTTTGTAACTTGGTTTCAGTTTTGTAACTTGCTTCCAGTTTTTTTTAAACTTATAATACATGTGCTGTATCAGATAAATGGACTTTTTCAGCAGGTTCTCACTTGATAATTCATAGCAGCATTTTGTGTTTCAGAAAATATGTAATAGAGCAATAGGAAATTGTAAACACATTGTAGTGTTAAAATAGTGGATTGCATGGATTTGTACAATCCCCATCAAAAATGCTGCACAATGAAATGCTTTTAATTGTCATGTCCTTCCAAATATCATCATGAGGTTTAGGTTATTTCAGAGATTTCCTGGTATCTTTTGGTTTACCAGATCAAACGAAACAAAATCATAGCCATGATTGAGCATTTTAACTTACATGTATGTCCTTCTCATTTCAAAAGAGAAGAAAAACCCCATTATGAAATGTTGCTGCAGCCTGCCATTGAACCATCATTGATAGGAGTTACCTTTTGTACTACACCCACTGAGTGATCTTTGCTACAGCAACGCATTCCTGAGGCTTCCCACGTGCAAACTGTATTAGGAGAAATTCAGCAATAATTTTTTTGTAACTAAAAAAAAATACTTTTCTCCCTTATAGTCTCCTGATCTCTTGAATGGTGGCGACTCAATGTGATATGGTTGTACAGGTGGTTGCCGACCTCTGGCACCTTGTCCAAATAGTCCCTTCTGCACGTGTGAGCCGAGACCATGAGTGTTAGCAAATTATTCACTCATGTTGGGCTGATGAAAGTGGAATATTTCTTTATTATTCCATTCATATGACTTTAGAGTAAATTAGCTTTGAATGTTTGTCTCTGTGCCAGAAAAATAGCTGTCAGCTGTGGCTCAGTTGGTAGCACTCTGCCTCTGAGTTAGAATGTTGTGGGTTTAAGTCCCACTCCAGAAATTTGAGCATATTATCCAGGCTGACATTCCAGTGCAGTGTTGTGGAAGTGCTGCACTGTCGGATGTGCGGCCTTTTGGATGAGACGTTAAACTGAAACATCTGCTCTCTCAGGTAGACGTAAAAGATCCTACAGCATTATTTCAAAGAAGAGCTGGGGAGTCCTTGCCGATATTTATCCCTTAACCAAAACCACTAAAACAGATTATCTGGTTATTATTTCGTTGTTGTTTGTGGGATCTTGCTGTGTGCAAATTAGCTACGTGTTTCCTACATTTTTTTTAAAATTCCCTAATTGCCCTTGAGAAGGTGGTGGTGAGCCGCCTTCTTGAACCGCTGCAGTCCGTGTGGTGAAGGTCCTCCCACAGTGCTGTTAGGAAGGGAGTTCCAGGATTTTGACCCAGCGACGATGAAGGAACGGCGATATATTTCCAAGTCGGGATGGCGTGTGACTTGGAGGGGAACGTGCAGGTGGTGTTGTTCCCATGTACCTGCTGCTCTTGTCCTTCTAGGTGGTAGAGGTTGCGGGTTTGGGAGGTGCTGTCGAAGAAGCCTTGGCGAGTTGCTGCAGTGCATCCTGTGAATGGTACACACTGCAGCCACAGTGCGCCGGTGGCGAAGGGAGTGAATGTTTAGGGTGGTGGATGGGGTGCCAATCAAGCGGGCTGCTTTGTCCTGGATGGTGTCGAGCTTCTTGAGTGTTGTTGGAGCTGCACTCATCCAAGCAAGTGGAGAGTATTCCATCACACTCCTGACTTGTGCCTTGTAGATGATGGAAAGGCTTTGGGGAGTCAGGAGGTGAGTCACTTGCCGCAGAATACCCAGCCTCTGACCTGCTCTCGTAGTCACAGTATTTATATGGCTGGTCCAGTTAAGTTTCTGGTCAATGGTGACCCCCAGGATGTTGATGGTGGGGGATTCGGCGATGGTAATGCCGTTGAATGTCAAGAGGAGGTGGTTAGACTCTCTCTTGTTGGAGATGGTCATTGCCTGGCACTTGTCTGGCACGAATGTTACTTGCCACTTATGAGCCCAAGCCTGGATGTTGTCCAGGTCTTGTTGCATGCGGGCTTGGACTGTTTCATTACAACAGTGACTATATTTCCTTGGCTGTAAAGTGCTTTGGGAGGTCCTGAGGTCGTGAAAGGCGCTATATAAATGCAAGTTATTTCTTTTTAATACATGAAACTCTCCCGATTTGGCTGCACTTCAATAAAAATTACATAGAATTTACAGCACAGAAACAGGCCATTCGGCCCATCTGGTCTATGTCAATCTTTATGCTCCACATGAGCCTCCTCCCACCCTACTTCATCTAACCTTAAATAATCAGGGTTGTTTGTTCCAGGTGCTTTTCCTTGAAGTTGCTTGAAATTATCAGATTACTTGATGTCTGTGTCAGTCTCCTTTTAGGTGTAATGTATGTGAGTTTGCAAACTAAAGGAAGTAGGCATATTCATTAAAATGAATCTGACCCATCGGGTGTCATCTGAAAAGAGAGGTAATATCTGTGACATGAAAAGTTTCTTTTGGCATAAAAGCACTGCCATTGTTACTCATCCTTGGATAAGTGTCAAGATGTAACATCAGCTTTTAATTCTGTTTCAGTTTCTCTAACAGGAATATCACCTCACCTGGTACAAACGTTGTACAACTGATCAGAGAGTTAAATGCGTGGCTCAAAGAGTACTGTGGGAGGAAGGGGTTTTGATTCATGGGGCACTGGCACCAGTACTGGGGAAAGAGGGAGCTGTTCCGACGGGACAGGCTCCACTTAAACCAGGCTGGGACCAGCGTCCTGGCGAATCGACAGGGCTTTAAACTAAAAAAGCAGGGGGAGGGGGAGGCGGGTCAGGTGAGGGGAAATTTAGAAATCAAATGAGAAAAGTTAAGACAATAAACAGTGTAGTGACTTGGGTAAAGATAAGCAGAGTGTGGCAGGAAGGGACAGAGAGTTTAGCAACAATAGTGCAATAGGTTAAAGTAGGAAAAAATGGTAAAAAGTCAAAATTAAAGGCTCTTTATCTGAATGCATGGAGCATTTGTAACAAGATAGATGAATTAATTGCACAAACAGAGATAAATGGGTTTGACCTAATAGCCACTACACAGACATGGTTGCAAAATGACCAAGGTTGGGATCCAAATATTCCAGGATAAATGACATTTAGAAAAGACAGGCAGAATGGAAAAGACAGGCAGAATGGAAAAGGAGGGCGTGTAGCCCTAATAATAAAGGATGACATAAGGACAGTGGTGAGAAAGGATCTTGGCTTGGAAGATCAGGAAGTGGAATCAATATGGGTGGAAATTAAAAATAACAAGGGGCACAAAACACTGGTGGGAGTAGTTTATAGTCCCCCAGTAGTAGCGATATTGTTGGACAGAGTATTAATCATCAAATAATAGGAGCTTTTAACAAAGGAAATGCAGGCATCATGGGGACTTTAATCTGCATATAGACTGGGCAAATCAAATTGGCAAAGGTAGTTTGGAAGACGAGTTCATGGAATGTATTCGAGACGGTTTCCTAGAGCAATACGTCATGGGACCAACCAGGGAACAGGCTATCTTAGATCTTGTACTATGTAATCTCACAGTAAAAGAACCTCTGGGGAAGAGTGATCATAATATGATAAAAATTCACATTGAGTTTAAAAGTAAAGTACTTAAGTCAGAAACTAGAGTCTTAAGCTTAAATAAAGTCAATTACATAGGTCTGAGGGGCGAGCTGTCAAAGGTAGATTTGGAAATTAAATGAAAGGGTTTGACAGTTGAAAAGCAATGGCAAACATTTAAAGAAATATTTCAATATCCTCATCAAATATACATTCCATTGAGAAATAAAAGCTCAATGGGAAAAGTGATCCACCTGTGGCTAACTAAAGAAGTTAAGGAGAGTATTAGATTGAAAGAAGAGGCCTATGATGTTGCCAAGAAGAATAACAACCCTATGATAGGGAGGGTTTAAGAAACCAACAAAGGACGACGAAAAAATTGATAAAAAGGGAGAAAATAGAATATGAAAGTAAACTAGCAAGAAATATAAAAATGGATTGTAAGAGCTTCTACAAATATGTAAAAAGGAAGAGAGTAGCAAAAGTAAACGGTCCCTTAGAGGCTGAGACAGGAGGAATTACAATGGGGATTTCGGAAATGGCAGATGCGTTAAACAAATATTTTGTATCTGTCTTCACAGTAGAAGACACAAAAAGCATACCAAAAATAGGAGGGAACCAAGGGGTGAATCAGAGTGAGGAACTTAAAACAATTAATATCACAAGAGAAAAAGTACTGGACAAACTAATGGGATTAAAACCTGACAAATCCCCTGTACCTGATGGTCTACATCCAAGGGCTCTAAAAGAGGTGGCTGCAGAGATAGTGGATGCATTAGTTATGATCTTCCAAAATTCTCTAGATTCTGGAATGGTCCCAGTGGACTGGAAGGTAGCAAATGTTACCTCGCTATTCAAGAAGGGACGGAGAGAGAAAACGGAACTACAGGCCAGTTAGCCTGACATCAGTTGTCGTGAAGATGCTGGAATCCATTATTAAGGAAGTGGTAACAGGGCACTTAGAAAATCATAATATGATTAGGCAGAGTCAACATTGTTTTATGAAAGGGAAATCGTGTTTGACGAATTTATTAGAGTTTTTAGAGGATGTAACCAGCAGGGTAGATTTTTTAAAATTCGTTCATGGGATGTGGGCGTCACTGGCGAGGCCGGCATTTATTGCCCATCCCTAATTGCCCTCAAGAAGGTGGTGGTGAGCCGCCTTCTTGAACCGCTGCAGTCCGTGTGGTGATGGTTCTCCCACAGTGCTGTGAGGAAGGGAGTTCCAGGATTTTGACCCAGAGACGATGAAGGAACGGCGATATATTTCCAAGTCGGGATGGTGTGTGACTTGGAGGGGAACGTGCAGGTGGTGTTGTTCCCATGTGCCTGCTGCTCTTGTCCTTCTGGGTGGTAGAGGTCGCGGGTTTGGGAGGTGCTGTCGAAGAAGCCTTGGCGAGTTGCTGCAGTGCATCCTGTGGATGGTACACACTGCAGCCACTGTGCGCCGGTGGTGAAGGGAGTGAATGTTTCGGGTGGTGGATGGGGTGCCAATCAAACTGCTTTGTCCTGGATGGTGTCGAGCTTCTTGAGTGTTGTTGGAGCTGCACTCATCCAAGCAAGTGGAGAGTATTCCATCACACTCCTGACTTGTGCCTTGTAGATGGTGGAAAGGCTTTGGGGAGTCAGGAGGTGAGTCACTCGCCGCAGAATACCCAGTCTCTGACCTGCTCTTGTAGCCACCGTATTTATATGGCTGGTCCAGTTAAGTTTCTGGTCAATGGTGACCCCCAGGATGTTGATGGTGGGGGATTCGGCGATGGTAATGCCGTTGAATGTCAAGGGGAGGTGGTTAGACTCTCTCTTGTTGGAGATGGCCATTGCCTGGCACTTGTCTGGCGCGAATGTTACTTGCCACTTATGAGCCCAAGCCTGGATGTTGTCCAGGTCTTGCTGCATGCCGGCTCGGACTGCTTCATTATTTGAGGGGTTGCGAATGGAACTGAACACTGTGCAATCATCAGCGAACATCCCCATTTCTGACCTTATGATGGAGGGAAGGTCATTGATGAAGCAGCTGAAGATGGTTGGGCCTAGGATACTGCCCTGAGGAACTCCTGTAGCAATGTCCTGGGGCTGAGATGATTGGCCTCCAACAACCACCACCATCTTCCTTTGTGCTAGGTATGACTCCAGCCACCGGAGAGTTTTCCCCCCTGATTCCCATTGACTTCAATTTTACTAGGGCTCCTTGGTGCCACACTCGGTCAAATGCTGCCTTGATGTCAAGGGCAGTCACTCTCACCTCACCTCTGGAATTCAGCTCTTTTGTCCATGTTTGGACCAAGGCTGTAATGAGGTCTGGAGCCGAGTGGTCCTGGCGGAACCCAAACTGAGCATCGGTGAGCAGGTTATTGGTGAGTAAGTGCCGTTTGATAGCACTGTCGGCGACACCTTCCATCACTTTGCTGATGATTGAGAGTAGACTGATGGGGCGGTAATTGGCCGGATTGGATTTGTCCTGCTTCTTGTGGACAGGACATACCTGGGCAATTTTCCACATTGTCGGGTAGATGCCAGTGTTGTAGCTGTACTGGAACAGCTTGGCTAGAGGCGCAACTAGTTCTGAAGCACTACAGCTGGGATGTTGTCGGGGCCCATAGCCTTTGCTGTATCCAGTGTACTCAGCCGTTTCTTGATATCACGTGGAGTGAATCGAATTGGCTGAAGACTGGCTTCTGTGATGGTGGGGATATCGGGAGGAGGCCGAGATGGATCATCCATTGGCTGAAGATGGTTGCAAATGCTTCAGCCTTGTCTTTTGCACTCACGTGCTGGACTCCGCCATCATTGAGGATGGGGATGTTTACAGAGTCTCCTCCTCTCGTTAGTTGTTTAATTGTCCACCACCATTCACGACTGGATGTGGCAGGACTGCAGAGCTTTGATCTGATCCGTTGGTTGTGGAATCGCTTAGCTCTGTCTATAGCATGTTGCTTCCGCTGTTTAGCATGCATGTCATCCTGAGTTGTGGCTTCACCAGGTTGGCACCTCATTTTTAGGTACGCCTGGTGCTGCTCCTGGCATGCTCTTCTACACTCCTCATTGAACCAGGGTTGATCCCCTGGCTTATTGGTAATGGTAGAGTGAAGAATATGCCGGGCCATGAGGTTACAGATTGTGCTGGAATACAATTCTGCTGCTGATGGCCCACAGCGCCTCATGGATGCCCAGTTTTGAGCTGCTCGATCTGTTCTGAATCTATCCCATTTAGCACGGTGGTAGTGCCACCGGGGAACCAGTGGATGTAGTACATTTGGATTTTCAAAAGGCATTCGATAAGGTGCCACATAAGAGGTTGTTACACAAGGCAAGGAAGGGCTCATGGGGTTGGGGGGTAATATATTAGTATGGATAGAAGATTGGCTAAAGGACAGAAAACAGAGAGTCGGGATAAACAGCTCATTCTCAGGTTGGAAGTCTGTAACTAGTGGGGTGCCGCAAGGATCGGTGCTTGGGCCTCAGCCATTTACAATCTATATTAATGACTTAGGTGAAGGGACCGAATGTGGTGTATCCATGTTTGCTGATGATACAAAGTTAGGTGGCAAAGCAGGCTGTGAGGAGCACACAAAGAGCCTGCAAAGGGATAAATTCAGATTAAGTGACTGGGCAAGAAGATGGCAAATGGAGTATAATGTGGGGAAATGTGAAGTTAATCACTTTGGTAGGAAGAATAGAAAAACAGAATATTGTTTAAATGGTGAGAAACTTTTAAATGTTGGTGTTCAGAGAGACTTGGGTATCCTCGTACAAGAAACACAAAAAGTTAGTATTCAGGTACAACAGGGAATTCGGAAAGCAAATGGCATAATGGCCTTTATTGCAAGGGGATTGGAGTACAAGAGTAAGGAAGTCTTACTAGAGTTGTACAGGGCTTTCGTGAGATCACACCTGGAGTACTGTGTACAGTTTTGGTCTCCTTATCTAAGGAAGGATATACTTGCCTTAGAGGCAGTGCAACGAAGGTTCACTGGATTGATTCCTGGGATGAGAGGGTTGTCCTATGAAGAGAGGTTGAGTGGAATGGGCCTATACTCTCTGGAGTTTAGAAGAATGAGAGGTGATCTCATTGAAACATATAAGATTATGAGGGGGCTTGACAGGATAGTTGCTGAGAGATTGTTTCCCCTGGCTAGAGAGTCTAGAACTGGGGGGGCATAGTCGCAGGATAAGGGTTTGGCCATTCAAGACTCAGATGAGGAGGAATTTCTTCATGTAGGAGGTTATGAATCTTTCAAATTCTCTACCCCAGAGGGCTGTGGATGCTGAGTCATTGAATATATTCAAAGCTGAGATAGATTTTTGGACTCTAGGGGAATCAAGGGATATGGTGATCGGGCGGGAAAGTGAAGTTGAGGTTGAAGATCAGCCATGATCTGATTGAATGGCGGAGCAGCCTTGAGTATGGGCTACTCCTGCTCCTATTTCTTATGTATTGGAATGTCTATGAAAGACTCCATCTCTAAAAGTCTTGCAGATTACTGAAATCTGCAAGAAATATGTTCTGAAGAAGATATTTAATTTTTTAAGCAATGATTCAGTCTATGTTTTCTCAATATTTATACCATCAGTATCTTAATGTGGCTTTCTGCTTCTGTGTAATTAAATTTGAATAAGTTTTAGCCTGACTCAGTGGTCTGACAGCATGATATTTACTGCTTTTTGCAGTGCACAAGAGAATATGATGGAAATCTCCAGAATGTTACACTACAAATGAAAAAGCAATTGTTAGTCTTGTGCACTGCTATGCTAATCATGGCACACAAAGCTCTTTGGAGACGCGGTCTGCTTATGGATACTGCCTTTTTGCCATGAATACGAAGTATAATTGCTGGGAGACCCCGAATCATAACAAGAGCATCACAGTCAAACCCTTTTAACGTCATTTGTTATCTACACCATTTGTCCAGCAGGGGTCACTGAATAACGTCTGGGATTAGCAATCCTGGCAAATTCGCTCTCCTCATCCCCAATGTGGTGCTATACGAAACATAGAAGCCAGGAAAATTTGAGGTTTCATCTCTAATCTGTGCTGAGTTACCTGATGTCAACTGGGTTGGGAGAGGACTAACCCCGGAAGTCAATTCTATAGCCTCCCATTTGAATATCCTCTGGTGACCTTGACATCTTAGTCACACAATACATCATTTGTGGTTTCCTTCTGAACCAGGTTTTGGGACTACTGATCAATGTGTTAAATTTCTGGGATTTTCTCAGTTCCAAACCTACCTACCATGCCAATTTTCTAAATCTGTATCATTTTTTATAAAAAATATTGTGTTCTCGTGATTCCAGTGATTCTCTAACTTTATCAATAATTGAATTTTTACCATGCATCATTTGCTACCTCTGAGATATGCAACTTTGTCCTGATTAATTTATCTTTGGGTGATGGGATATACTGTGGGTGTGGGGTATGTTGTTCACCTTAAATAAATGTCACTTTAAATAAGTGAGAATTGTCAATACTTGTCATCAAGTTTGACACACACCATAGTCCCAATACCACCAGGACTGTCAAGTGTTTTGTTTTGAGTCGATCGAAATGTGGTGGGATTGGTGAGACCAATTACAAACTAATTTCTTTTTGTTTTGGCCAGGCAGCTATTTGGCACATGGGGAACCCTATCCCAATGCTTAAGAGAAATCCACGTTGATGGAGGTTCTGCTTGCCTGAATGGAGTGTACACTCCTCACCCCGCACCCCCCCAACAGGGATCCAGTCCACTCCTAAGGTCAGAGAGCTTTGGTTCAGCAAAAGCAAAGATTTAGGGACTGTTGGAACTTCAACAACTTAAACAATACATTTTCTTCGGCACATAATCTAGGCTGACGCTCCAGTGCAGTACTGAGGGAGTGCTGCACTGTCGCAGGTGCCATCTTTCGGATGAGACATTAAACCAAGGCCCAGTCTGCCCTCTCAGGTGGACGTAAAAGATCCCATGGCACTATTCAAAGAAGAGCAGGGGAGTTCATCCCAGTGTCCTGGCCAATATTTACCTTTCAGCCAACACCAATAAAAAACAAATGATCTGGTCATCATCACATTGCTGTTTGTGGGACCTTGCTGTGTGCAAATTGGCTGCCTACATTACAACAGTGACTACACTTCAAAAGTACTTCATTGGCTGTAAAGCACTTTGGAACAACCTAAGGTCATGAAAGGTGCTATATAAATGCGAGTCTTTTTTCCTTTATTTTATGAACACAGTGTACTGGTAAGCTTCCTGCTGCTTGTCCAGCCATTTGCACGTCGGCTTGCATGATGGCTCCAGATAACTCTCCAACCCCAGTGAAAGATTTCCCCCTCGAGCTTCAGTTAATTAGCCCAGATGGCTAGTACCCTGGAATAGAACAGACCAGCCTGGCTCAGGCATTGAGCAGCTTGGGTTGACTCAGTTCTGAATTTCAATTTTCAAGCCACCTCGACTGCAAAGAGACCCCAATTATTTCCCTTCGAGGGGAAGTCATTTAAATATATAAAACTGGGATTACTTTTGAGCGTGAAGTACACTTAAAATGGTATTTAAACTTTTAGCCATTTTTACATTTTACATGAACGAGGCTGAGAATTGATTAGCATACAAAAACCCAAACCCACCTGGACTCAGATAACACACTAAAAACATTCGTCCACAATTTGAAGGGGCTGCACCTCGACTTCTGGCTGCACTTTAGTCCCACGCTCCTGATCTTTGGCCACCCGGTACGAAGGGAGCGGGCAAGTCGGACGACCTTCTTGTGGGTCTGTGGTGACCGTCTACAGGTCCAGGTCGGTCGCGGCCCACGGGAGCGGTCGCTCTTGCCTCTGCTCTGCGGGCCTTGTCCGCGCCCAGGTGGCCCTGCAGGAGGAGCACGCGGTGTCCGCCAGTACGCTCGAGGCCTTCCGCGACCGCTGGGACTTGAGCGGGTACTGATATGAGCATTATTATTTAATTTGATAAGTTTCCTTTGTCTTATGGCTTAATTCCTCATTAGTTGTGCCCCTCTGAAAAAAGGGGGGACTTTTGTTCGATGACACTGGGCCAACCCAGTGTGTCCTAATGGGCCTTATTAGAAAGAGGCAACGTCTCAACAACATTGCAAGTCGGTATGGGCACCTGTGCAATAAGTCTTGGGCCTTCAGCTTTAACTCACAATCATGATGACGCAGCTATCCGGGTAACCATGAGAGACAGACAGAGAATTCGCAGTCGCGCGGGGCCGCGCACGTACCGTGCCTGACGTCAGCGCGCGGCGGCGGGCGGCGGGGGCTCTTTGTGGGGAGCGCGCGCTGCAGCGGCCGATACTGTGTCTCGTGCAAAACGCTGTGAGCGCTGGATGTTGTTGGGCCCGGAGTGTTTACCCCGGTTTACAAATCCTTCTTTTAAAAAAATTTTTTTTTTTTTTAAAAAAAAGCAAAATCATTTATATATATTATATATTTTTATTATTAAATAGTGTACAGAAAAGGACCAACCCGCTGTGAAAAAAAGGGGAATTTTATAAGTAATGTCGAATCCCGGAGCTCGACGGAACGGGTCAAGCATTAAAATCCGGCTGACAGGTAAAAGAAGTTCAGTTGGATAAAATTTTTGAGGTGATTTTTGTTGTTAACGTATCCGCGGAGGAAAGGCCGGTGGGGACAGCAAGATGGAGCTGGAGAAGGAATAGAGACTGTTTAAACATCCCCCCCTCCCCTGCCCTCCCCCTGTATTTATTTGTACTTGTTTAGTGCCAGTTTGTGGCCGGGGTTTGAGGCGGTGATAGTCGGTGTCTGGCGGCCAATAGTCAAATTTTTTTCTGCCTACTAGACAAGAGAATGAGAGCCGATCGGCGCATGCGCACTGGCCGCTTCCTGTCACACAGTCAGCCATTGATGGGGGAAATGTCCATCTATCTCACTGGAGCTTTATCATTGCAACAGAGAGAGAGAGAGAAAAAAAAATACAAGTGTCCTGCGACTGGGAGATCTGTCGCATTGTTACTGTATTGCGCCACAGTGGAATGTTTTTAATGTGTAATGTGTGGAACGAGATTGGAGCAGTTGAAATACACCTCAGGCATTGGGCCCTCTCGCTGTAAACTTCCAGGCTATGTCAGATGTATCGAGCCTTAAGTTTAATCCTTTCTCTTAGTGTTGTTTGTGAGTGTGTTGAATACTAGACAAGTACCAGTGGAAAAGGAAAAAATGATCTTCATTAGTGTTTCATTTGGTTTTAGCTTGGTTAATTTTGTAGATATGAGGTATTTTGTGTTTTTTTTTACGTAGGAAGTATGAGTGTAAATGAAATGTCATTTTCTTCAACCAGAGTTTTGAAGTCCATGATGTTGATTTGGCACAACAGAATATATATAAATCAATAACTGTAATGATCAGTGATTCAGATGCAGCAAACACTGAATTGTAGGGAATGTAAGTGGTGATTCTGCCTCTATAATTTGTGATTAACACCTTCTGTCAAATATATCTCCCTGCTATCATCAGCACATAACTAAAGTTGTCAGGGATACCTTCATAATTAGTATTTTATGAGTTTTTTCCTAAAATCCATTAAGTAAGATTGCTAACCTGTTACTTAAATTTCATGGTTAAATGTATTATGTGGGACATTGCATGGATTCTGAAGCTTTTTTGTAATGCTTTTGACTGTTTATACAGTTTAATCAGTATTTACTGCTTTGGTGGGAAAAAAATCTGGCTGCTGTAGCAGGCGATAAATAAACAATCAGTTTTATGAATGCAGATTTCTTTTTCAACTTTGATTTTCACTCCTTTCACTTCAGTGAAGTTGAATTAATCAGCTGCATTTTCAAATTGGTCAAACTCCTCAATTTTTGTTTTATACCTTTTACTGTTTACTGGGCTTTGTGATAACTAACAAAATAATTTAGTTTGGAAAAATCCTAGTATTCAAAAGCGAACTGTATGCTATATATTGAATGCTTCCGCATACTAAACAAGTACCAATGGAAAAGGAAAAAATGATGTTCATTAGTGTTTCATTTCCTACAAGGATTTATCATAAAAGATCAAAATGAATCCCACACCAAGCAACGGTTAATCTGAAAAACATCTGGCACAAATCTTGCTCTCTCTTTCCTCAGTGCTTGTCACAGAGTAGCTAGTCTCTGCCTGTTTCTGTAGCCAAGGTGTTGATATGACTGATCCAGTTAAGCTTCTGGTCAGGGATGACCCCCAGGATTTTGATGATGGGGGGACTTGGCGATGATCATGCTGTTAAAATTCAGGGGGAGGTGGTTGGGCCTTTCCTGGTTGGAGATAGTCATAACCTGGCACTTGCATGGCAAGAGAATTACCTGACACATGCCAGCTCATATTGTGCAGGTCCTCTAGGTTGCCACAGGCTGCTTCATAATTGTAGAAGTTGTGAATGGAGCAGAACACTGTTAAATAGGCTGCAATGATCGCTCTCCAGCAACCACAATCATCCTCCTTTGTGTCGGATATAGAATCATAGAATCATAGAAAGGTTACAACACGGAAGGAGGCCATTCAGCCCATCGAGTCCGGGCCGGCTCTATGCAAGAGCAATCCAGCTCATCCCACTTCCCCACCCTTTCCCTGTAGCCCTGCAAACTTTTTTCTTTCAAGTACTTATCCAGTTCCTGTTTGAAGGCCATGGTTGAATTTGCCTCCACCACTCCCTCGGGCAGTGCATTCCAGATCCTAACCACTCGCTGTGTAAAAAAAGATTTTCCTCACGTCGCCTTTGGTTCTTTTGCCAATCACCTTAAATCTACGTCCCCTGGTTCTTGACTCTTCCGCCAATGGGAACAGTTTCTCCCTATCTACTCTGTCGAGACCCTTCATGATTTTGAATACCTCAATCAAATCTCCTCGCAACCATCTCTGTTCCAAGGAGAACAAACCTAGCTTCTCCAGTTTATCCATGTAACTAAAGTCCCTCATCCCTGGAATCATTCAGGTAAATCTCTTCTGCACCCTCTCTAAGGCCTTCATATCTTTCCTAAAGTGCGGTGCCCAGAACTGGACACAATACTCCAGTTGCGGCCGAACCTGTGTTTTATAAAGGTTCATCATGACTTCCATACTTTTGTACTCTATGCCTCTATTTATAAATTGTAAACAATTTTACAACACCAAGTTATAGTCCAGCAATTTTATTTTAAATTCACAAGCTTTCGGAGGCTTCCTCCTTCGTCAGGTGAACGATGTGATTTTCACATCGTTCACCTGACGAAGGAGGAAGCCTCCGAAAGCTTGTGAATTTAAAATAAAATTGCTGGACTATAACTTGGTGTTGTAAAATTGTTTACAATTGTCAACCCCAGTCCATCACCGGCATCTCCACATCTATTTATAAAGTCCAGGATCCCGGATGCTTTTTTAACGTCTTTCTCAACCTGCCCTGCCACCTTCAACGATCTGTGCACATATACCTCTAGATCTCTCTGTTCCTGTACCCCTTTTAGAGTTGTGCCCTCGAGTTTATATTGCCTCCTTGTTCTTCCTACCAAAATGTATCACTTTGCATTTTTCTGCGTTAAATTTCATCTGCCACGTATCCGCCCATGCCACCTTCCTGTCTATATCCTCTTGATGTCTATCACTATCCTCCTCACTGTTTACTACCCTTCCAAGTTTTGTGTCATCTGCAAATTTTGAAATTGTGCCCTGTACACCCAAGTCCAAGTCATTGATATATATCAAGAAAAGCAGTGGTCCCAGCACTGACCCCTGGGGAACACCACTGCACACCTCCCTCCAGTCCGAAAAACAACCGTTCACCGCTGCTACCTGTTTCCTGTCCCATAGCCAATTCTGTATCCATGTTGCTACTGCCTCCTTTTTTCCATGAGCCGCAATCTTGATGATAAGCCTACCGTGCGGCACTTTATCAAACACTTTTTGAAAGTCCATATACACCACATCGACTGCATTGCCCTCATCTACCCCTCTGTTATATCATCAAAAAACTCTACCAGATTTGTTAAAACGATTTGCCTTTAACAAATCCATGCTGGCTTTCCCTATTCAATCCACCCTTGTCCAAGTGACTGTTAATTCTGTCCCGGATTATTGTTTCTAAAAGTTTCCCCACCACTGAGGTTAAACTGACTGCCCTTTAGTTGCTGGGTTTATCCTTACACCCTTTTTTGAACAAGGGTGTAACATTTGCAATTCTCCAGTCCTCTGGCACCACCCTCATATCTAAGGATGTTTGGAAGATTATGGCCAGTACCTCTGCAATTTCCACCCCTCCTTCCCTTAGCAACCTAGGATGCATCCCATCTGGACCGGGTGACTTATCTACTGTCAGTACAGGTAGCCTTTCAAGTACTTCTTCTTTATCAATTTTTAGCCCATCCAGTATCTCAGCTATATCTTCCTTTACTGAGACTTTGACAGCATCTTCTTCCTTGGTAAAGACAGATGCAAAGTACTCATTTAGTACCTCAGCCATGCCCTCTGCCTCCATGAGTAGATCTCCTTTATGGTCCCTAATCAGCCCCACCCATCCTCTTACTACCCGTTTACTGTTTACCTGCCTGTAGAAGATTTTTCGATTCCCTTTAATGTTGGCCGTCAGTCTATTCTCATATTCTTTGCCCCTCTTATTTCCTTTTTCACTTCCCCTCTGAACTTTCTATATTCTGCCTGGTTCTCACTTGTGTTATCAACCTGACATCTGCCATACGCCCTTTTTCTCCGTTTCATCTTCCTCACTATCTCTTATGTCATCCAGGGAGCTCTGGTTTTAGTTGCCCTACCTTTTTGCCTTGTGGCACTGTGCCTAGACTATACCCGAACCATCTCCTCCTTAAAGTCCGCACACTGTCCAATTACAGTTTTGCCTGCCAATCTTTGATTCCAGTTTACCCGGGCCAGATCTGTTCTCATCCCATTGAAATTGGCCTTCCTCCAATGGAGTATTTTTACTTTAGAATGGTCCGTGTCCTTTTCCAACGCTATTCTAAACTTTGATACTATGATCGTTGCTCCCTAAATGCTCCCCCACTGGCACTTGCTCCACTTGGCGCACCTTATTCCCTAGAACCAAGTCCAGCAATGCCTCCTTCCTCGTTGGGCTGGAAATGTACTGGTTAAGAAAGTTATCCTGAACACATTTGAAAAATTCCTCCCCCTCTGTGCCCTTATTATTATTGATATACCAGTCTATATTAGGATAGTTGAAGTCCCCAGTTATCATTACTCTTATAGCTTTTGCACCTCGCTGTAATTTCCCTGCAAATTTGCTCCTCTATAAGCTTCCCACTAGTTGGTGGCCTATAGAATACACCAAGTGGTGTAATGGCACCTCTTTTATTTCTTAACTCTAACCAAATAGATTCTGTCCTTCACCCCTCTAGAACATCCTCTCTCCAGTACTGCAATATTCTCCTTGATCAATACTGCCACCACCCCGCCCCCCCCCCCCCCGCCAACACCTCCTTTCTTTCCTTCCCTATGACTCTAGCCACTGGAGAATTTTCCTCTTGGCTCCCGTTGACCTCCGTTTTAGCTGTGGCTCCTTGGTGTCATAGTAGGTGGAATTTTGCCTTGATGTTCAGGGCAGTTATTCACCTCTCCTGGCATTCAGCTCTTGCGTACATGTTTGGATTAAGGCTATGACTAGGTCTGGAGCCCACTGGCTCAGGTGGAACCCAAATTGAATGTCAGTGAGCAAGTTATTGCTGGGTAGGTGTTGTTTGATGGCACAGTTGATGACTCCTTCCATCATGTTGCTGATGATTAGGAGCGGTCTGATAAGCTGGTAATCGTTTGGGTTGGATTTGTCCTTTTTGGAGGCAGGGCATAATGTAGTAATTTTCCACATAGTCGATTGTCACAGAGCTGCACTGGGACAGATGGGCTGGGGGGCAGCTAATTCTGGTGTGCAGTTATTCAGCACGACATCTGGGATGATGTCAGGACCTATAGCCTTGATTGTTTCCAGTGCACTCTGCCCCTTCTTAATGTCACATGGAGTGAACCAAATTGGCTGGACACTGGCATCTATGGTAATAGGCTCCTTGAGAGGGAGCCAAGTTTGATTAGTTATAGTTTGGCTGCGTAATGAATTATTTTGCCTATCTGGTGCTGATGCACAGGATTTCTTTCAGAGCTTGAGCTCTTAATGTAAGTCTGTAGCCAGTTAACTGGTTTGCCTCCTCACAGATTATGACTAAGTATTCTACATCAGATGTTACTCGGCTAACAACAACAACTTGCACTTATATAATGCCTTTAACGTAGTAAAACGTTCCTAGGCGCATCATAGGAGCATTATCAAACAAAATTTGACACCGAGCCACATAAGGAAATATTAGGACAGCTAACCAAAAGCTTGGTCAAAGATGTAGGTTTTAAGGAGTATCTTACAGGAGGAGAGGTTTAGAGAGGGAATTCAAGCAATTAGGATCTGGTCAGCTGAAGGCACGGCCGCCAGTGGGTGGGGATGTGCAAGAGGCCAGAATTGGAGGAGCGCAGAATTCTTCAAGGGTTGTAGGACTGGAGGAGGTTACAGAGATAGGGCCATGGAGGGATTTGAAAACAAGGATGAGAATTTTAAAACTGAGGCATTGTCGGACCGGAAGTCAATGTAAGTCAGTGAGCACAGGAGTGATGGGTAAACGGTACTTGGTGTGAGTTAGGATACGGGCTGCAGAGTTTTGGATGAGCTCAAGTTTACGGAGGGTGCAAGGTGGAAGGCTGGCCAGGAGAGCATTGGAATAGTCTAGTCTGGAGATAACAAAGGCATGGATGAAGGTTTCAGCAGCAGATCAGATGAGACAGGGGAGGAGAACGATGATGTTACAGAGGTGGAAGCAGGCGTTCTTGGTGATGGAGGGGATATGTGGTTGGAAGCTCAGCTCGGTCAAATAGGACGCCAACGTTGCGAACAGTCTGGTTCAGCCTCAGAAGTGGCCAGGGAGAGAGATGGCTACCAAGTATTTACATTGGTGGTTTCCAAAGGGATTTTTAAAGCTTTGGAATGTTTAGAATTGGGTGGTCATTGACGGTCTCTTTCCTGGTGATAACAGACATTAGTTAAACCAGATAAATCATCTTAGCTTGGCTCTGTCTGCAATGAGTCTTGTATGGTACATGTAGTTTTGTCTGCTGATGGAGCTTTTCTCTTCTACACCTGATGATTAGCTTCCATTAGAATCACTTACTTTTCAGATTCTTCCATCTGTATTCCCTCAGCTCAGGCTCCACTCACAGCTTGCACCAACATCACTGTTCTCATTTGCCTTCAGACTTGACCTACATTCAAATCCGCAAGCTAAGGCATCACAGCAATAATGTTAGATGATGGCTCTTTTAAAAAAAAATTGTCACAAGCGTTGCATTTAGTTATGATTGTCTTGTACAAATGAAAGAATGTACATAATGTACCAATATTCTATTTCTTATGGACTAGTTGATGCTGCTCATGAATAAAATATAAATGGTTTACTACTTGAGTTTTTCTTGTCTGTGCCTCTACAGTCACAGTGGTTTCTGCACTCGGCTCCCAAGCTTCAGCTTGTTTGACACCAGTAGGGAGCTTTGACTATGGGTTGTTCAGACTAATGTGGTTCTTTAGTACACAGATATGTTGTGCTTCTACACTTGCCACTAATAGGGTGCCAGGCCATGATTCTCAGAACTGTTGGAGAGAATGCATTATCCCTACTCATTCACCAGCATGAAGCTGGAGTACTGTAGGTGTGGAGCTGCCGTGGTTTTCAACCCTCTAACAGGTGGTCATACAACTTTTCCAGCATGTCTCGTTTGCAAATTGTGTATCCAAAATGTATCGTCGATCTCCTTGCCAGTACCTTTTTTTAGAAAAAAAAGTTGCATTTTTTTCTCAGATTTTCTTCCTCTTCCTCAATTCATTTTCATTCCTTTTCTCTCTTCTTCCTGCCCTACCCTGACTGTATTTTATCTTTATCTCTTTGCTTCCTGAACCTCTTGTGCTCTTTTATTCCCCCTTCTCAATGATTGCTTCTCCCTCTCCCACATGCCAATCCTGATCACTAAATTTTTCAGGCCACTCCTCCAACACCTACTTGGAGTCTTTCATGAACTTTTTCTTTCCCCCCAAATGTGGTTAAAATTAAAATAACAAAAGAATTTGGACAGGACTTTAGGTGTGAGCTGGAGAAGGACCTGATAAGGTCAGCTTGGAGCAGTTGAGGGAAGTGCACAGGCCCAAGGCAAGTGAGAGTAGGGCCTGGGAGCACTTGGGGATGGCAGGTCCGGAATGAAGTGCAATGGTGGCCAGCAATAACTGAATTGTATAACTAATTCGGTCTGTGTTGAGGGAAACATTAAAGAACGGGTATGCATGACAAATCAGAGCGCAAGTTGTGACCACATGGTATCCAAAGGCCAATCACGTTGCTTAAATTGGACAGACGGCTGAACAGTTATTTACAAACCAGTTTTTAAAATTTATGTAGATGACTTGATCTGTAGGTCATTAATTGAACAACTATGTTTAGATATATTTATCTACAGCTAGTTCATGGGCTGTAAAGCTGTCATTAACATCCACATAAGCCTTGTAATGAAAAAGACAAGCTAATATTTTCAGTCTAAATGAATGTGTTATTAACTGCATGTAAAGGTGGTTAAATGCGGTAAGATCACTGTTGGACTTTTAATTTCTGTTGCCACTAATGCTTAAAGTACTGATGTTCAGATTGGTAAAACTGAAGTGATAGGTGGGTATATTTTTGGATTACTTGAAATCAACCAAAATATATCAGTGGTTACAGTTTGTTTGCATTCTTATTAGTCAGAAATGTCTAGTTAATTTTCTCTGTCCTCTCTCATTGTGAATTGCAGTTTCTGCTAGAACTCCTTGTTTCAGTGAAAGTAGGATTGAACAAAATGTTTGTGGGCCCATCCTCTCCAATGTTGAATTTGCGTAGACTCCAGCAAGTTCAGAGAAAAAATTAATAGAATGACAGTCTCACTTTTAAAAAAAAAACAAACTGTTGAAAACCATGTTCGTTTCTGTTAACTTTTTTAAATTAACAATGAGTACTAATATTCTCATTGGGAGTTTCTGACTGTGACTGAAGGATCACTGAAAGCACAAGCTTTCTGAGGGAACATAAGAAATAGGAGCAGGAGTAGGCCATACGGCCCCTCAAGCCTGCTCCGCCATTCAGTCAGATAATGGCTGATCTTCAACCTCAACTCCATTTTCATGCCTGATCCCCATATCCCTTGATTTCCCTTGAGATATTGTATTAATGATTAATGAGCTCCATCAGTGCCCTCAGCGGCCTAATGGATGTAGGCACTGTCCACTGCGGTGCAGCTATACGGAACAGAAGGTCTGCTTTGATACCTAAGCTATGTTACGTTTGCTGATTTTGGCTGGGCAGCAGTTTGTAACAGTTGGTCTCAGCAGGGTGGGATAAGGAAGAGAAAAAAGCTTGGCTACTTGTTCTTGCTGTCTCCTGAAACATAGCTGAAATGTATGTTTTTGTGGATGATGGGTGAGAATAGATTGGGTTTAACTATTGATGCAGATTAACAATATTCACCATCTAGGCTCGCATGTGAATGGTATTTGAGCGGGGTACTGTAGGGCCCATGGAATCCCAGCAAGAATTGGAAAGGAGGAGAGAAGAATTGGGAGGAAAAGGAAAAGATGAGTTCCATTATACTTCTCCAAGTCAATTTTGCCAATGCCAAACAAAGAGAAGAATGCAAATAGTTTAAATGTTTTGATTCCTCCCCCCCGCCCCCCGCCCCCCCCCCCCTCAACATACTCCAAATAAGTTACTGAAGTTAAGATTAACATGAATTTATCTACTTTCACATTTGTTGAAATAAACTGTAGTGCAGTGTTAGAAACTTTTTAATTAGGATGGTATGGTTTTAAAAAAGTAAAATTGCACAGCGCTTTTTAGTAGTGTTTATTAATTGTATCTTTACTTGTCTTGCAGTTGCTTGCAGTGGCTAGACCACATCAAGCACTATCGGGCCCTGCCCTTTTCTGCCAAAACTGCTCACTACACCAGGATCATCCTGGAATTCAAAGATAACCCCTGGCTTCTTTTCTCCACTACCAACTGTCTCCTTAAACCCCTCTCCCCGCCTCCTCCACCCTCACCTCTAACAACGTGTGAGGAGCTCATGGAGCTTTGTCGGTAAGATTGAAACCATCCATTCAGCTGCCCCTGCTGCATCCTCCCTTTCCCTTGCCCATCCAGACAAACTTACCCTGAGGTACGCCCTTGCCCTAGCCTTGGACTCACAACTTTCCTTAGTTTCTCTCCTATCTCCTATCGGCCCTCTCCAAGCTCATCTTATTCATGAGAACCATCTCCTGCTCTCTCGACCCTATTCCTACTAAACTGCTGACCACCCAACATTCCTGCCTGGCCCCATGCTAGCTGATACTGTAAACTGTTTCCTCTCCTCAGGTACTGTCGCCCTCCCTTTCAAATCTGCAGTCATCAGATGTGGCAGAGGCAGCTGAACGGATGGTCTCAATCTTAATGGCAAAAATCCACCCTCGACTCCTCTGTTCTTGTAAACTACTGCCATCTCCAACCTCCCTTTCCTCTTTCAAAAAGTCCTTGAACGTGTTTGTGCTTCCCAAATCCGTACCCATATTTCCCGCAATTCCATGTTTGAGCATCTTCAATGAGGTTTCCGCCCCGCCGCAGCACTGTAAAGGCCCTGTGTGACTGTGACTTGGTACACTGTCCATCCTTGTCCTTCTTGACCTGTCTGTAGCCTGACTCGGTTGACCACGCCATCTTCCTGCAACGCTGCTCCATTGTTGTCCAGCTGAGTGGGACTGCCCTCACCTGGTTTGACTCTTACCTATCGACTCTTTACCTCTTACCAGTCGTAGCCAGAGAACCCCCTGCAATGGTTTCTCTTCCTGCCCCCACACCATTACCGCTGAAGTCCCCCAAGGATCTATATGATGCCCCTTGGCGACACCATCTGAAAACACATCAGGTTCCACATGTACGTTGACAACACCCAGTCCTGCCTCACCACCACCTCTTTCGACCCTACCACTACCTCTGTGTTGCCAAACTGCTTGTCCAACAGCCAGTCCTGGATGAGCAGAAATTTCCTACAGTTAAACATTGAGAAGACCTACATTGGCTCCTGGTCCTCAATTTTAAAATTCTCATTCTTGTGTTCAAATCACTCCTTGGCTTCACCTCTATCTACCTCAGTGACCTCCTCCAGCCTTACAATTCTCCAAGAACTCTGCGTTCGTCCAACTCTGGCCTCTTGTGCATCCCCAACTTCCTTTGCCCCACCATTAGTAGCCGTGCCTTCAGCCGCCTCGGCCCTTAGCTCTGGAATTCCCTCCTTAAACCTCTCCACCTCTCTCTCCTACTTTAAGACCCTCTTTAAAATTTACCTCTTCGACCAAGCTTTTGGTCACCTGTCCTATTGTCTTCTTTGGCTCAATTTTTATCTGATCACGCTTCTGTGAAGCGCCTTGGGACGTTTTACGACATGAAAGGCAATATATAAATGCAAGTTGCGGTTTGTTCAGTTGTGTTGATAGATATTTTGCATTTTATACTGAGAAGTATATTGTGAAATATTGGTTAAAATTATTATGTCAGGTTGCAGAACTGGGTACCTTTTGCACATAAGAAGTAATACATTATTATTGCTTCTTGAAGTTGTGCAGTTTGGAATAAGAACTCTACCTGACCTTGGTAGTGGGTACACTGGCCTTATAGTTATGGTACTGGACTAGGAACCCAGAAGTTGAAAATTCAAATCACAATTGTGAAATTGAATTCAGTAAATCCGGTGATTTGTGGGGTGGGCACCAGCAGAAGATGACGATGAAAACTGCTGTTTTGTTGTAAAACCGCAACTGGTTCTCTCGTGTCCTTCAGGGAAGGGGATGTGCCAACCAGTCCCTGGTAATGCCCTCATGGTAACTAAAGATGGGCAATAAATACTGTCTTGCCAGTGTTGCCGACATCCCAAAAATCAAATATTTAAAAAAAAGACCTTTTTAAAAGAGAAAATTACAGCATCTTTGTTCAGAAAAATAACTAACTTTGGATCTTGATCTATGAAGATAAGATTATAATAATGAAAATGGTAAACAAAGTAATAGCAATATTTCTAAAGTATATAATTTACATATGGTATAATTATTATATGACAAGAAGTGCCACTTTCGGGCACTATTATGTGAAAATATTATGTCCTGTGGATGCTGTGAGAATTGGAACTTTCAAGACAGATAGATAGATTTTTGTTAAGTAAGGGCATCAAGGGTTACGGAGTCAAGGCGGGTAAATGAAATTGAGTTGCAGAGCAACCATGACCTAATTGAATGGCAGAGCAGACTCGAGGAGCTGAATGGCCTATTCTTGTTCCTTAGATTCCCGAGATTCAGTAAAAATGGAGAACATCAAATTTTTGATGCACCTCTACTTCTGCAGTTTTTCACCCAGTTTAATGTATTATAAGTTTCTAAACTAATGTGGAGCTTTCTCTCTTGAGTGCCCATTGTCTGAATTCTTCAGAACCTAGTAGATTGCGACTATAATTTTCCCCCTTGCTTGAAAAATGTAAAGTGCTTTGTTCATATTTTTTAACCTCTGTAAAACCAGTATTATTGCTATAGTGAAGGGAATGAAAATATATTTGGAGATAGCAGGAAGGAAAAATACAAACTTCCTTGAAGTGCTGCTTCAAAATGAATAAAGTTTACTTTTGATTGCTTACTGAAGATTTTCTGTAAGTTGAAAAATATGTAAATTATAAATCTTTTTTCAGCATTTCCCCAGATAGCAAAATAATGTATTTTATAATAGTAATCCTGAATTGTTAATCGAAATTGGTAGCCTAATTTTGATTGGAGCTCCAATTTAGATATTGGATAATCCTCTCTTTTGGTCTATGTGGTTTGTATTCATTGCTAAATAAATAATCACAAATTTAAACGCCAGGCAAAAAAAAATGCAACTAAATCTCCAATCTCCCCGTTTTAAAAAAAACAGCTGTACATAGGAAGATTTTCAGTGGGGACCTGCTTGTCTGACCTAGATTAGTTTGGAGCCATTTGTGTGTTTAAACTTATTTAAACATTGCATTTCCGTGGAATCTATTGCTACGGTAGCAGTTACACAAGTGGTGCATGGGGATTAATTCCATTCAGGAACTAATAGTGCTGATGACTTTTGCTGCTTGTATAAATCTGGGTCATCCATTAAGATCTAAGCTGGGTTCTGTTTGAATAATTCAGTCAAGTGGCTCATCAAGCTTCCCTTTCTTAAATTGCAATGTCGCCATTATTTATGGATGCAGATCATTTTGTGAGTGAGTTGTAGTTTATTTTTAATTCTACAAAGCAGAGACTAATGAGATGGTATGCTGCCCAGTTTCTGGAACCATGCCTATTTGGCCATTCTTCAAATTTAACATACCTCCCTACATGCAGTACTGAACCATAAAGACCACAATGGTACCAGGCTGAATTGCTGGTCCATGGTGAGTCAGCTTTATCGCAAGTGAGAGGCTCCAATTGGCCTCGGGGCCTTAGTGCCTACAGAAAAGCTAGGTTTTCCATTCTTGCTCACTGTCTAGTTACACCTGTTGGGAAATATGAACATGTCTAAGAGCGGGATTGGACATGGCTGTGATGAATGGTTGAACAGCTCGATAATGTGCACAGTTACATCTTTCCCCCCTGATCTCTGGACTGAGTGACTCCTCATCCTCAGTGATTTCAATCTCCATCTCAGCTCAACTTACTCCCTCTCTTCTGAATTCACGACCCTCCTGTCCTCCCTAAATCTTTCCCTCCAAATACACACCCTCCTACCCATATTCATGGCCGCCCCCTCAACCTTGCCATCTCCTGTGGCCTGTCTACTCCCATGGTCTCAATCACTGACAAAGCCATCTGTGCCACTTACTTGTATTACTCACTACCCCATTCCCTCCCCCCTTCCTTCTGTGTTTGACCTGAGAAAAAAACTCTTCCCTGAGTCATTTGCAACTTCACTTTCAGACTTTCAATTGCCTTTGGCTCTCCATACACACAGACTGCAGTTGATGTAGTGGCACTGCAACTTATATTTTGAAAATATAATTAGTATAAAGGAAACAGCCATGCTTCTCGGAAAATACTTAACAAAAAATTCAAATTAAGAAATAACTCCTTGTTTAATGTTACCCTAAGTTGACTCAAATTCATTGTCTCTGGGAATTGCATTGCAAGTTTGGAGCTGTGTTGTAAAAGGGATTTTGCCTTGAACAAAATGGAATTCTCATGGAAATAAAAATCAAAATTGCTAGAAATAGAGAAACGATAAGTTAACATTTTTGGTGTAGACCATTTGCAACTTTTCCTTTGTATCATCTTGATTTTTCCAGTACAGGTATAATTGGAATAAAGCCCAGTTATAATTGTTAGTCATTGAAGTTAAAACATTGGCATTCGTGTATAAATTACACTTTGAAAATGTTGTTTGTTGTACATTTTTCCCTGGAGGAATCTAGTGCAAATGGGATGCTTGGAAGCCAACCATCAGATATTTTTCTGCAATGACTAAATAATGTCTATAATTCAAAATCTGAATGGATATCCATGATGTTTTTTTAAACCAATAGTATGAACATGAAACTTAGTTTAAACATACAAAACTTTGCATAAATAACACTGGATGTGGTGGTAGATTAATTTTATGCATTGTGTGATGATGTCATAGCAGACTGTGAGGTTGTCAAAACAGCACTTGCTTTGTCCAGTGTTATTTATTCTGCTTGGTTGCTTTAGTAGCAGTTATATCACATAACCAATTTGAGTTAAATGAAGGGAGAAGTGCCAGTAAAATTTTATGTTATCAGTGTATACCATCTTTGGCTGAACAATATAGCTCATGATAAAAGATTGCTCTGGAGTAAATTAATCCAACGCAAGAGACTGTGCATTGTGTTTGGTTAGGAAATTTACTTCTGCCACTGTATTGTGGCATTGTGTTCACATACACAGTTATTCTGGTCTGCCTTGCAAAGTTACTGCTTATAACCATTGATGCTAACAACTTGATGTAACTGATGTACAGCACTGTGGTAAATTCAATGACACAGTACACAAATTTATAGCATGTGTGCAATCAATGGTGATAGTTCATTTATGGTGGAGTATTTTTGAACCTGACAATATTTTCCAAAATTCCTTGCTGCCAACTACAACATTCAGCTGTCAGGTTTTTAATGATTGAAGAGTTTCTATGAGGGAGCCAAGGGAGAAGACCTGGAACCACCAAAAATACTTTGCTCAAATTATTTACGATAATAATTTTTTATCCTCTCTGCCTTCCTTCATTCTGTTTCTCACCCTTCTACCTGTCCTCTTGCTCTTCTACATGGAAGTTACAACATAGAAACAGGCTATTTAGCCCAAACAGTCCGTGTTGGTTTTTATCCTCCACATGAGTAGTAGTCGCAGTTACATGTGACTGCCCTGTTCCCATATCCTTTTATTTCCCTTCCAACTCCAGTAGTGCATTCCACACCCTCGCAACCCTCTGCATAAAAAAAAAGTTTCTCCTACTCTCTGTCCTAAATGTTTTGTATTTAATCTTCTATGTCACCTGTATCTGGATTCCGCATTCACTGGAAATAGTCTGTTTCTATCTATTCTGTCTGATCCCTTCATAATTTTAAACACCTCTATCAAATCATCCTGTAATTTCCTCTGTTCTAACATTAGCAGCCCAAATTCTTCATCTTTCTTCGTATTTGTATTTCCTCATACCAGGCAGCATCCCAGTGAATCTGTGCTGTATCCTCTCTATTGCCTCGGCATCCTTCCTATAGTGTGGAGCTCAAAACTGCACACAGTACTCCATAGATTTACCATTACATCTCAACTTTTATATTCTATACCTCTTGCCGTACAAACAGTGCTGTTTTACAGCCTTATATATTTGAGATGCTGCTTTTAATGTCTTGTGAACCTGAATCTCCAAATCCTCTGCTCTTCCACATCATCCAGCATTCCCCCATTCAAAGTACAATTATTACTTTTATTTTTTACTAAAATGTACCACCTCACATTTACTGACATTGCTATCAATATCCTTTTGTCACTTCCTCTAGTCCTTACAATTAATTACAATGCATAATATTTTAGTATTGTCTGCAAATTTGGACACCACATAGGATATGTTGATAGTTAGATGAAGGAGGGTCGGATGAGGCTTGTGTGGAGCATAAACACTGGTATGGATCAGTTGGGGTGAATGCCTGTTTCTGTGCTGTACATTCTATGTAATTCCAACTCTATATTTCAAATCATTGATGTACACAGTGAACAGAAGCAATCCCAGAAAAGAACCCTTTGGGACACCACTACCCATTTGCAATCACCCTGAAAAACTGACCTTTCCTCTGTTTCCTCCCTTCTAACCAGTTTTTAATCCAATTTGCTACCCTCCCTCTAATTTCATACCCCTTAATCTTCTCCAGTAGCTTCCCATGTGGTACTTTGTCAAAGGCTTTCTGAAAGTTCATGTGTACCACATCCACTGCATTTCTGCTGTGTCATCTTAAAAAAAAAAATCCCTTCTATGGCTTCTCTGCTGCCTTGCTGCAGTTTTGTAGTGCACACTGCTTTAGACATTTGCATCTTATGTCTTTATTTCTTATCTTCCCCCAAATGCCTAAAACATCAGATATATCATCGGAAAATGGAGGCTTTCCAAATCAGAATCTGAAGCGTCTCATGGTTGATTTTGTGTAAGGTACCCTTATAAGGCCACTCTTAATTTCTTTTCCCTTGTCTCATGAGCTACATTTACAATTGATAATGAAAACTCTTTAACAGTGTCATGCTTGTGTTTGGTCTGTGGGTTTATGAATTTTGAATAGAGCAAGTAAATTTTGACTTGATATTTAGTTAAATCATGCCAAGTTGTGGCATAATCTGTGCCAGATGCAGCAAGAGCTTTGCTGTATGATTGCTGCCTTTTGTGCTATCAATCAGATCATGACTTTGCACTGGATGAGTATTGTTCATATTCCGAGAAAAGCTATGAAAAGGAGCTGCAATACATTGTTCTCTTTCTAGCCAGGGCAGAGAATGAAAATAGGCCAAAGGTCAATTTTTCATGGAAATTCTTCAAAACTCTGAATTTTTCAGGGCAATTTTCCTACAACAAGGCAGTTTATACACATTCATAATCCCTGACATCTCAGTCATTCAGGCTTGTCAAATGTCAATTGTAAGGTTTAGCTTCATTTTTTAAAAAAAACAGAAACAATTGTACTTCTAGTCTCCAGGCAAAATAACCACTTACTTACATCTTCAGTCAGCTTCTCAGTCAGATGCTTGCATCATACAGTTTTTTTTAGATGCTGGTATGAAATCCCCCTTGATTTATTTTGCTTCTCAACTGCTTTGGATATCTGCACAATGTGGGAGATGTCCACAGTACATCAAAAGAAAAAGTATGGGTGACTTCACTCTCAACTCCCTGCAAGGTCTCACTCCATGCTCCTCTTCTAGATTATTGGACTGTAGAGCTGATGGAAGAACCACCTCAAACTCA
Organism: Heptranchias perlo; assembly: GCF_035084215.1. Classification (NCBI taxonomy): domain Eukaryota; kingdom Metazoa; phylum Chordata; class Chondrichthyes; order Hexanchiformes; family Hexanchidae; genus Heptranchias; species Heptranchias perlo. The sequence continues at coordinate 7,500,921 of NC_090346.1, forward strand.
GATGGTTTGGAGCATAATTATTGAAATGGATCAGGGTAATTATTGAACCTAGTGCCCTTGCCATAATAACTATCCATTTAAGGACCTCTGATTACGGAACAAAATGAAATTCTGAAAGCTTCTGGACATGTTTATGTTAATCGTAGAATTGATCCATGACCTACAAGCATTGGTCTCTTTTTTGTTGTGCATTGTGCATTTGGTCTCCCTTGGAGGTTTAGTAGGGAAGAGGCCCAAGTTTTCTACTGCCTTTCATGGCAGTTCTTGGGACCCACAAAAAGTCAAGTTCTGAATGCTATTAGAGACATGGAGTTTGCCTGCTTTATATTGTTAATCTGTTGTGTTCCCCCACGATCAATGTAATAGTAGCAGTATGACTAGAGAGAATACTGAGTGGGGGAAAAAAGACTTGCATTTATACAGCACCTTTCATGACCTCAGAATGTCCCAAAGCACTTCACAGTCAATTAAGTATTTTTGAAGTGTGGTCACTGTTGTACTGTAGGAAGGAGGGAAATAGAAATGCATTTGCCTTCAGTGTGCATTATAATATGGTTGTTATGTAAAATTTGTTACCTTGTTGAGTACAGTGAAGCCAGTTCTTGTGATCAGCTTTTTTTTTACAAATTGGCATGATTGCATCTCCATGTGAATTAGGTTGACATGATCAGCTTTTGAATAATTTGCCACAAATAAATACTTTTTTGAAGTGGAAAAATGAAATTGTTGGTGTTAAGAGTAATAAGAACATAAGAAATAGGAACACGAGTAGGCCATACGGCCCCTCGAGCCTCCTCCTCCATTCAATAAGATCACGGATGATCTTCTACCTCAACTCCACTTTCTCACCGGATCCCCATATCCCTTGATTCCCTTAGAGTCCAAAAATCTATTGATCTCAGTCTTGAATATACTCAATGAATGAGCATCCACAGAACTCTGGGGTAGAGAATTCCAAATATTCACAACCCTCTGAGTAAAGAAATTCCTCCTCGTCTCAGTCCTCAGTGACTGACCCCTTATCCTATGTCCCCTAGTTCTAGACTCTCTAGCCAGGGGAAACATCCTCTCAGCATCTACCCTGTCAAGCCCTCTTAGAATCTTTTATGTTTCAATGAACATCAAGATCTAACAAAATCCAACAGCTAACAAAGAAGGAACACCACATACAACAACCTCTTGGTTATCCCTCTTGGAAGATTCACTGTTCTGCTCAGATTCAAAGTGAATCTCATTCTTCTAAACTCCAGAGAGTATAAGCCCATTTCAACTCAGTCTTTCCTCATAGGACAACCCTCTCATTCCAGGAATCAATCTAGTGAACCTTCGTTGCACCACCTCTAAGACAAGTAGCCTGGGATTACTTTTTTTCTTCCTTTCTCTTTGTCTCCTCTTCCTCCTCTCCCACCCCAGGGAAATGCTAGGTCTCTTCTCATGAACACCTACTGAAGATATATCCAAGCTCGGAACTCACTTTGTATAAAATCGTGATTGTGAATCATTGCAATTTTAGTAATTTGTCAGCTGGGGGAAGGCAAATGTCGTGATAACTTTCCCAGTCATTGGTGGTGACTATTATTATGTATTTTATGAAATTACAAATTGACAGCGTTGTCCTACAAATTGATCAATAAATTGGATGCGTTTTCTTTTGTTTAGAAACAATGCAATTTGCAAATCTTTCACTTTGAATCTGAGCAGAATAGTGAATCTTCCAAGAGGGATAACCAAGTGGTTGTTGTATGTGGTGTTCCTCCTTTGTTAGCTGTTGGATTTTGTTTGGTCTTGATGTTCATAGTCAAACTTACAGTGAATCATCCTGAAATTGTTCTGTGTAGATGAAAACATAAAATTATAAAATTACAAAGCGATATTCATCGATTAGGTGAATGGGCAAAACTGTGGCAAATGGAATTCAGTGTAGACAAATGTGAGGTCATCCACTTTGGATCAAAAAAGGATAGAACAGGGTACTTTCTAAATGGTAAAAAGTTAAAAACAGTGGATGTCCAAAGGGGATTAGGGGTTCAGGTACAAAGATCATTGAAGTGTCATGAACAGGTGCAGAAAATAATCAATAAGGCTAATGGAATGCTGGCCTTTATATCTAGAGGACGAGAGTACAAGGGGGCAGAAGTTATGCTGCAGCTATACAAAACCCTGGTTAGACCGCACCTGGAGTACTGTGAGCAGCTCAGGGCACCGCACCTTCGGAAGGACATATTGGCCTTGGAGGGAGTGCAGCGTAGGTTTACTAGAATGATACCCAGACATCAAGGGTTAAGTTACGAGGAGAGATTACACAAATTGGAGTTGTATTCTCTAGAGTTTAGAAGGTTAAGGGGTGATCTGATCGAATTTTATAAGATATTAAGGGGAACGGATAGGGTGGATAGAGAGAAACTATTTCCGCTGGTTGGGGATTCTAGGAGTAGGGGGCACAGTCTAAAAATTAGAGTAGACCTTTCAGGAGTGAGATTAGAAAACATTTCTACACACAAAGGGTGGTAGAAGTTTGGAACTCTCTTCCGCAAACAGCAATTGATGCTAGCTCAATTGCTAAATTTAAATGTGAGATAGATAGCTTTTTGGCAACCAAAGGTATTAAGGGATATGGGCCAAAGGCAGGTATATGGAGTTAGATCACAGATCAGCCATGATCTTATCAAATGATGGAGCAGGCACGAGGGGTTGAATGGCCTACTCCTGTTCCTATGTTTTTTAGTTTTTAGAAGTAATGCTCTAAGTTAAGACTTTTCAGGCATCTGCTGGTATGTACACGTTTCATGTGAGATCAATGATGGGAAAAATCCAATACACCAGGTAGCCTGGGGCAAGTTTCCAGCGTTGGAGAGCTCAATATATTTCTCCCTTCTCCAATTCTTGGTTTCTTTATTTGCCTTCCTGCTATCTAACCTATGTAACACTCTGTAGCTATTCCATAGCCTGCTAAGTAGCTCTCGATTTAGATCAAAGGTCATTTTTTTTTGGGAGCTGCTTTCACCATTGTTCGTGGTGAAATGGAGGAGCATGTACCGGCGTTATCACATGCTCAATGAAACGTGGAAATCCGGAACTTGCTCCTTCTGGTTCACCAGCGGACAGCTTCGAATTAAAGGTATATCGCACGCTGCAATCAGGGAAATCATTGAAGAAGTGCAAACTTGCTTATCTGCCCAGCTAGAAAGCCATAATCTCCGAAAGCTTGTGATTTTAAAATAAAATTGTTGGACTATAACCTGGTGTTGTAAGATTCCTTACATTTGTCCACCCCAGTCCATCACCGGCATCTCCACATCACAGCTAGAAAGTAACTAATTATGCCACAAAACAGGTAAGCTTAAAAATACCAGGTCTAAACTCAGTTTTAAGCGTTAAGTCTTAATGACTGCCAAACTACTAAAAAAATTAACTTTTAAAAATATGGAGCCTCATTACTTATAATCGTTTTTGGTCATTAACTTTTTTTAAATTAATTTTTTTTTGCTTTTCCCTTCTGTCTCTTACTTAATTTAGTTATTTCTTATCCTCTTTTTTTCACTGTCTGTAACTGTTTTTACATTGATTTTAATGTTGTAACTTACACTTCCTGGTTTAACATTCCAAGCCTACAGAGAGAATTAATGCAGCTTGTCAAAAATGCTGCAATCTGCTTGGTCGAGGGGAGAGTGTGATCCTCCCTCTTTTCCCAGGGTCCCAGCTTCGCTTGAACTGACGTTGGGCTCTTCTCCGCTTCCTATTTGAGGATATGCCCGAGGAAAAGTTAGTGGGTTAGTTTAAATCTATGAAGTGGCGAGCAGTGTTGGCTCGCTGCTCCGAGCAATTTCTACCCCAATGTTTTGGATAGAGACTCTTCGTCACAACTGGGAAGGGAAGGTAGGCACGCCCCTTTATAAGACTGGCTAAAGTGAAAAGGGGAGAAGAGAACAATATGTAAAGGTCACTGGTCAAATATGCTAAATAGAAGACCTAATAAATTTTACAGCCTGGGAATAGATTTTTAAAAAGCCTTGGAAACAGAAAAAAAAATCAGAAATACAAATATTTTCCTGGTTAACTGAAAAAACGTGAAGAAAAAGCCAAAGGATGATAATATAACATGAGTGGAGGGAAACTCTGTGAAGTTTGCATGGGAGAAATGGGCAGGAAAACACAGGAGACAGCTAAGATCTGAAGTTGCTCAATTCGATGTTCAGGCCAGAAACCTGTAGGAGGAAGATGAAACATTGTTCCTGAAGTTTGTCTTGAGCTCGACCTGGAACAGTGTAGTAGGTCAAAGATGGTAAGGTAGGATTATGAGGTGGAAATAATGCTGGTATATTTTGTTAGCTGGCAAAATTTTACTGTGTCCAAGGTCACAAGATAATTATGAATGAGGAAGACCATTTGGTCCATATTAATTCATCCACCCAGAAGGGCCCTACTGTCCTGTTTCTCTCCCCCCACCCCCCCCCCCCCCCCACCCCCAGCCATTGCAGGATCCAATTGTTTCTTTAACAGCTCTAGGGCTTTTGCTTCCACTACGATATCTGAGGGTTTGTTCCATATGTTGACCACTTTTTTTTATGAAGAAGAATTTCCTGGTATCAGTCCTGACCTCCGTCCCCTTCTCCTACTCTTGCAATTTAAAGTAATATTCTAGTTTTACCGTCTCCAAACCCATAGCTATCTTGTATACCTCGATAGGATCATCTATCCAATGACTCTTTCCTGGATTGAAAAGCCCAAGTTTCACCAGTTTCTCCTTGTCATTTGGACCTTTCACACTAGGGATTAGCCTTGTTGCTTTTTCTGCACTAATTCCACTTCTTAAACATCTTCCTTGTGTCTTAGGGACCCAGGACTGGATGCATTTCTTAGGTGTAGTCAAACCAGAGCGCTGTACAGTTTGATGAAAAATTCCTCTGAGTTGTAATGTACTGTTTTGATGATACCGCTGAATATTTTATTGGCTTTGTTGATTGCTGCTCCCTATACAGTGTTGAGTCTATTAAGGCTCAAATCTCTTGCAGCTTTATCCTTAGCTACTACACCACCATTCATGGAATATATGTATTGTTTATTTTTTCTTCCTATCTGCAGTACTTTGCAGTGATCTACATTAAATTTCATCTGCCTTTGTTCTGCCCATACATTTATTATATCCAACTCATTCTGTAATTTCTGAGCTGCTTCCTCTGATTCCTCTAGCCCCTGTAATTTGGTGTTATTAGCAAATCTAACCATATTGCACTGAGTTTCTGAGTCCAGTTATTATTAATATAAATGAGAAACATTAGTGGTCCCAACACCAAGCTGCTCAGCATATATTGCCCAGCCCTAAAAAAGCATCTTCGACATAACCAGATCATATCTGAGAGAACTGATTTTATATGTGGTCCAACAGATTATGGTGACCACATGCTTCATTTTTAGTGGAAGCCAACCTGAGAACCGAGCACACACACAGTTGAGGGTTTGGAATTTGAGTGAAACAAAAGCTTAATTTTTACTGCCACACACTACTTAGGTGACCTGCCAACAGGTCATGGGAATTTGAGTGTTGAATTGGCCCAGTTTACATTATTGTCAACTGCTTTCTTTTTGCTGGTTGTGCAGTGAGATAATCAGGAAATTAGATCTGATTTCTTTTTTCAGCTATTTTCTGATGTCAAAGTGACCACAAGATATGCCAACATTAGCACCAGCCCCAATTGTATAACAGCCTGAAGATGTAAATGCACAATTAGAAATATCCACTTTAAGTTCCTGCTTAATTATCGCGTTATGCAATAAATTTTAAGTATAAATGCAAGTTTTTCTTTCTTTAAATGGCCACATTCTGCTTTCAACCTCACAGTTGCACGACTGGTAGAAATATAACAAATTACTGTGGGTCTATGGGATATAGAAAATAATTGACTCCAAATGCAAAACTAGTGCAACTTGCTTGCTATTTGTGATCAGGATTATTTTGTGTTTTCCACAGATTCACATATTTTATACACACTAATAATGTGTAAGCCTGAGATAATCTCCTAATTTATTTAATGACACAAATCTACAAAGGTAAGTAAGGCTTTACCTCCTTCTCCACGGCTGCCAGTGACAACGTACGGTTGTTCGAGTGTTAGATATTTTGGGCAGGGCAACTTGCTTGCCCAGAAAATAGAGGGCTTATGCCACAGTGATACCAACCTGATTGTTGTCTGAAAACAAGTCGTCAACACCGAAGATTTTATACTGGTATTCTAAAACATTAGGTTTTATTCTGCAAGAATGGTCAGTAATTGATCTTGTACCACAGTATAAATAATGTAAAAACATCTACAGAGAAAAGGTGCAGTTGCAAATTGCAAGTCTTCTATTAACAAAATCTACATTTTCCATTGTTTCCATAAATATTGCTAATATAGACGTTTGTTCTAAATAATAAATATTTAGCCATGATCTTTGTATTTTTTAGAAGGTAAAATTTCACAAAGGTAGTACTTCAGCCTTCTAAAAGTATACAATAAGGAGAGTATTGTTTTACATCAGTTTTAAATCAGTTGCACTTTCCAAGTGTACTTTGGATGCTTCTTGAAGTATTTAGCAAATCTCTCATTCTCAGATTTTTAATGGTGTCTGAAATAACTCGCTATTATAATCCTCTCCCCATCTGTGGAATGTTGCCTAATGTAGGCAAAAATTGCAATGGGGAATAGGAATACTATTTTTTTGCTGAAGTCTAGGATGAACTATTATGCTAGGCAATTACATTTTGTTTCATCTGGAAAATTATTTGAACATCCATAATAATTAATCAGCATATAAATAGGACTGTAATATCTGCTAATGTATTACTACGCTGATGGCATTTTTCAGACTGTGGGGTTTGAACATGAGTCTCGTTTTCTATCTTTGACTGGTTTTGATGGGAACAAGCTAGGAATTAAAGCATAGTTTCCTTTTTTCTGCTTTTAAAAATGTCATGCCCTATTGTCCTCCAGAGAGAATAGTGTTAGTGCTATAAAGTTGAGCACCAGAAAAATGGGAAATCAAACCTCTAAATATACCTCTTATCCAGTATGAAGCAGTACCAACTGCAACTCTGGCAAATAATCTAAAATGCACCTAAAACATACATTTCCTCGTGCTTCATTAGCCCAAGCATATTACATTAAGATTTAAAGCCCTTTTTTTATTACATTGCTATGACATGAAAAGTAGACAGCTGAAACCAAAAGGCAGAAAAAAACTGCAAGTTGTGAAGTTAGTTTGAGAGAAAAAGATACAGAAAAGATGGATTAAGTAGGGAAAAAAACTGAAAGGCTAGGAGGAAGAGAAAATGTTGATGTGGGGGGAGGGGAAGAGAAGTGGTGGGAGGGGAGGCAGAGGAAGATTGGTGCGAGAACACATTTAAGGTGCCTCTGAAGAATCACTGGAAAATAGCATGCCTACAAAAAGATGGGGGTGAAAGAGAAGCAGAAATACTTTGAAAAACTGAGTTTATTGCACCTGGGGAAATTTTGTTAATCCTCCACAAATGTATGAATATGCAGTCATCCAGAGGGGAGATGAGAGACAGTCAGTTGAGCCACTCCTTGTTGAAAAGAGGTCCAAAGGTGGTAGCTACCTATTTGATGTTAAAAATACCAAGTCTTTGTTGTGAGTTAGATATTTTATAAAATTTCTTTACAATAACTACTTGTGAAAAACATTGTACTAAGCATATTTATCATTTTCTCTTTTTTTATTCGTTCATGGGATATAGGCGTCACTGGCAAGGCCGGCATTTATTGCCCATCCCTAATTGCCCTTGAGAAAGTGGTGTTGAGCCGCCTTCTTGAACCGTTGCAGTCCGTGTGGTGAAGATTCTCCCACACTGCTGTTAGGGAGGGAGTTCCAGGATTTTGACCCAGCGACGACGAAGTCGGGATGGTGTGTTACTTGGAGGGGAACGTGCAGTTGGTGTTGTTCCCATGTGCCTGCTGTCCTTGTCCTTCTAGGTGGTAGAGGTCGCGTGATTGGGAGGTGCTGCCGAAGAAGCAATGGCGAGTTGCTGCAGTGCATCCTGTGGATGGTACAAACTGCAGCCACTGTGCGGCGGTGGTGAAGGGAGTGAATGTTTAGGGTGGTGGATGGGGTGCCAATCAAGCGGGCTGCTTTGTCCTGGATAGTGTCAAGCTTCTTGAGTGTTGTTGGAGCTGCACTCATTCAGGCAAGTGGAGAGTATTCCATCACACTCCTGCCTTGTGCCTTGTAGATGGTGGAAAGGCTTTGGGGAGTCAGGAGGTGAGTCACTCGCTGCAGAATACCCAGCCTCTGACCTGCTCTTGTAACCACAGTATTTATGTGGCTGGTCCAGTTAAGTTTCTGGTGAATGGTGACCCCAGGATGTTGATGGTGGAGGATTCGGCAATGATAATGTCGTTGAATGTGAAGGGGAGGTGGTTAGACTCTCTCTTGTTGGAGATGGTCATTGCCTGGCACTTGTCTGGCGCAAATGTTACTTTCCACTTATCGGCCCAAGCCTGGATGTTGCCCAGGTCTTGCTGCATGCGGGCACGGACTGCTTCATTATTTGAGGGGTTGCAAATGGAACTGAACACTGTGCAATCATCAGCGAACATCCCCATTTCTGACCTTATGAGGTGAGAAGGTCATTGATGAAGCAGCTGAAGATGGTTGGGCCTTGGACACTACCCTGAGGAACACCTGCAGCAATGTCCTGGGGCTGAGATGATTGGCCTCCAACAACCACTACCATCTTCCTTTATGCTAGGTTTGACTCCAGCCACTGGAGAGTTTTCCCCCTGATTCCCATTGACTTCAATTTTACTAAGGCTCCTTGGTGCCACACTTGGTCAAATGCTGCCTTGATGTCAAGGGCAGTCACTCTCTCCTCACCTCTGGAATTCAGCTCTTTTGTCCACGTTTGGACCAAGGCTGTAGTGAGGTCTGGAGCCGAGTGGTCCTGGTGGAACCCAAACTGAGCATCAGTGAGCAGGTTATTGGTGAGTAAGTGTTGCTTGATAGCACTGTCGACAGCATCTTCCATCACTTTGTTGATGATTGAGAGTAGACTGAGGGGGCGGTAATTGGCTGGATTGGATTTGTTCTGCTTTTTGTGGAAGGACATACCCGGGCAATTTTGCACATTGGGTAGATGCCAGTGTTGTAGCTGTACTGGAACAGTTTGGCAAGAGGCGCGGCTAGTTCTGGAGTACAAGTCTTCAGCACTACAGCCGGGATGTTGTCGGGGCCCATAGCATTTGCTGTATCCAGTGCACTTAGCCGTTTCTTGATATCACGTGGAGTGAATCGAATTGGCTGAAGACTGGCTTCTGTGATGGTGGGGATATCAGGAGGAGGCCGAGATGGATCATCTGCTCGGCACTTCTGGCTGAAGATGGTTGCAAATGCTTCAGCCTTGTCTTTTGGGCTCACGTGCTGGACTCTCCCATCATTGAGGATGGGGATGTTTACAGAGCCTCCTCCTCCCGTTCGTTGTTTAATTGTCCACCACCATTCACGACTGGATGTGGCAGGACTGCAGAGCTTTGATCTGATCCGTTGGTTGTGGAATCGCTTAGCTCTGTCTATATTGCTTCCGCTGTTTAGCATGCATGTAGTCCTGTGTTGTAGCTTCACCAGGTTGGCACCTCATTTTTAGGTGCACCTAAACAGTTACAGAAATTGCCACCATAGTTAGCATCTTGTTTTGGTTTTGTTCTTCATGGAGCAGCTGGTGTCTCCTCTTTGTTAGATTTGCCCCATCTTTTCTTTTTCCCATTAGCTCTTTCTCGTACTTTTATTTTGGATTTTTTTTTAAACGATTTAATCTATTACAATTTTCTGCTCGTTCTTTTTCTTCCAAAATAACTTTACAACTTGCTTGGTCTCTTCTTCCTTCTGGCTTCAACTGTCTGCTTTTCAAGCTGTAAAAAAAAATTGAGTTTTTAATCCAAATGTAATGAACTCTGGCTTATGATGCACAGGGAAATGTGTGTTTTAGGTGCATTTTTGGATGCTTTGCCAGAGCTGAAGTCAGTACTGCTCCATGTTGAAGAAGAGCTATGTTAGTAGATTTAATGTCCCACTTTCCTGCATTCTGCATTTCAGTTGTGTGCTATGTGGAGGTCAGTTGCCATCCCATATCCCATTGATATTCCTGCCCTGATATTTGTGTCCGAGTCTCTGAAGTAGATTTTTTTTGTATTTTAGAACTTTATTCTGATATTTATACTGATCTTCTTAGATGATGTCAATCTTATTAGCCATGATGTGGAGATGCCGGTGATGGACTGGGGTTGACAATTGTAAACAATTTTACAACACCAAGTTATAGTCCAGCAATTTTATTTTAAATTCACAAGCTTTCGGAGGCTTCCTCCTTCGTCAGGTGAACGATGTTCACCTGACGAAGGAGGAAGCCTCCGAAAGCTTGTGAATTTAAAATAAAATTGCTGGACTATAACTTGGTGTTGTAAAATTGTTTACAATAATCTTATTAGCAGCATTGAATGCGTCATAATCTGGGGCCAGATGGACATAGGTCTTCTCACTGGGCCGGATTAGAGTGTTGACTTTAGCTACATCAATATCATAGTTTCTTGACAGCTTGTTTGATCTGGTGCTTGTTGGCCTTGATGTCAACAAAGGGAAACCCAAAGTGGTATTGTGCTCAATTTTCTTCATGGCAAACTCCCTGGTTAATGATAGCATAATGGTCCAGCATGTTCCTCCTCGGAAAACTTGTTCTGGGGTACTTGGGTTGCCTTCTCAACCCTGAAGGTAAGTGTAGATCTGATTTTCTTCCTTCTGTGACTATGCACTCCCTTCAAGACCTTAAATTTAGCCTCAATCTTGGCAAAGACAGCTTCCTCCTTCATCATCGGAGGCATCTTGATTTGGAGTTGCGTTGGTGACAGCCTATCTGCAGGATTGCCTTTTGTATTGGGGAGAATATTCAGAGGGATTCAGACAAAGAAAAAATTATCATTTTTGCTTTCCTGTTCTGCCGTACAGAAATGGAACACTTTCTACATAAAATACTGCTTTAAAATAGATTTATAGATGTATGAATCAGCAGTTAAGTATGTTTTGTTTTCACTGGCATAGTTGTCTATTGTGACTTGAACAAAATGCCTCCCAAGGTATTATAAATATAGCTTAGGTTTGCTTTGGGGTTATCTCTTTTCACAATAAATAGAATTTCTCCCACTTGTGGAATTCTGTGAATGAGAAAAGCATGAAAAGGATGTATTTGAGGGTAAAAGAAAAGCTGTCTGCTTGTCTTCCATTCAGGTCTTGCCGTACTCAGTTCCAGTATCAGAGCTTGGATCTTTCATGTGGTTTTGTCACCGTCTGAGGATACGGAGCTTAATCTGTACTACAGTGTGCCTTGAGCATCAAAATCTTCTGTAAGAGCTGTAAGGTGCTCTGTTGCTGCTTACGGGGCACTCCTCACTACTTCATCATTGGTTGATCAGTTTTCTCAACTAATACCCAATATGTTCCTTGCACAACATGTTCCAAAAGGATTCAGCCTGTGCTTCTGTGCCTTTGTCAGCCTGTAAGTATCAACTTGTCTCCATTAGTAGCACTCTCATCTCTGAGTCAGAGGGTCAGGGGTTCAAGCCCCACAGCACGTAACCTAGACTGACACTTCTGTGGTATTGACTGAGTATTGTTGGAGGGGCTGTCTTTTGAATGAGAATTTAAACCATGGCTCCATCTGCCTCAACAGGTGGATGTGAAAGATTCCAAGGCACTTTATTGGGGAAGAGCAAGGAGTTCATCTGGTGTCCTGGACAGCATTCATTTCCCTACCAACACCATCAAAATGGATTAACTGGTCATTCATCTCCTTGCCGTTTGTGGAACCTTGCTATGTGCAAATTGGCTGCCACGTTTGCTTATAAAACAACAGTGACTGCACTTCAAAATTAATTCATTTGCTGTGAAGAGATTTAGGATGTCCAGAGGTGCTATTTCAATGGATGTTCTTTCCTTGTCAGGATTGAGCTCAATTTCACACAAATTAATGCTTAATAGAAAGCTACTAAATAAGTAGTTCTCACTAACTTTTGGCTCCTAAAATGTCATTTTTTTTCTCACCAAGTTTCCTGACACAATTTATGCAGCTGTGACATTGAATTGTAGTTAACAAAAATACTATGTTTTACTTTGAGTAGAATAGACAAGGATACTTGGTATAAAGAGTGCTGTTTCTGAATCTTTTAAATTGGACCCTTTATAGGCTGACTAAAAGGGTTCTGTCTCTTGTAAATTTAACCTGTCATGAAGTTTAATGCTGGCATTATGATTGTAAACAATTTAGAAGAGACTATTATATGATGTGGCTGGTACAAACAGCACAAGAATTTCTATTTGTGTTCTATTATTCAGTCCCCAGGGAACTGTCACTGAGGTTATTGATTGGTTAATGATGTCAACCTAATCTGTTTTGGTATTTATGTCTTTATACAGCAATTACAAGTGGAGGATGGTACAAAGGGTTCCTTGCTTCTATCTTTAACAAATTAACCTTTTTATCCAATCTGTTTTTCTTATAATCCTAATGATACTGTTCAAAATGCTATTTGTCTGTACATAATATTGTACTGTACACTTATTCTTCTTCAGTACTTTGTTGTGTTAATTTGGGTGGGTAAACAGGGAAGTGGAAAAAAGAGACGTAAATCACACATAATATCATTTCAGTAGTTCTCAAAATATTTTATTTTGTACCATGTTAGTGATAGATTTAAAAGACTGAAATTGCTATCCCTCTGAGCTCACACAATTTTAAGCCTACCTGCCCGGTGGCAAGGAGGTGAGCAGTTAAAATCGCAAAAATCAAATTACCCCTCTGTACCCACCAATAGCCATTTTAACTGCAGCACTCAAACGTGCGAGAAAGGTATCCACCAGAAACTGGCCCCAAATCGGGGTCCCATGATTTCATTGTGGCTCCGATGCTATTTTAACTCCGTAAAACCTTGTAGGATTGACGTTAAAAACTGACTGGCCAGAGCTGCTACAAGAATTTAAAAGGGAACTTACCTGAAGGCAGAAGATCCTAGGGATGCTTTTGCTGTGGAGTTTATTGGATTTCCAAGGCATTGGTAAGCTACCATATTAATATTTTGTCTTCACCCACTAAGCACTCTGCTTGTCATGGGTGCCAGTATTGCTTGTATGTACTGGTTGGAAGGACAGTTGGAGGAAGAGAGGCAGCAGCTGCTGCAGCCACCTCAGCAACCAGGACGGGCAACAGCTTGCTCTGTTAGAACACAGTATGTAAGGGTGCAGGCAGCCAGAGAGGTCAGGGATCAGTTGGTACCAAAGCCGTCTTGTTGACCTTCTCAATCCACTCACCTGCAAAGTGACAAAAAGCCCTTCTGCATTAACAATCCTTGTTACCCTTGCCCACTCACTTGATTATGTGTTAAAGAACAGTAAAATCATTCAGCCAACCTATAAATCAGACATTCTGACAATGCAGGCTAACTAGTTGCAATGAAAAGAGATCGTACACCAAACACTGAAATGTGAAAAAAAAAAGTGTTGAATTTATTTGGAAATGGAAGATTGAACTAAAATCTTTTGACACCCAAGTGCTCAACCCAGAGTACTTTTCTTAATGGAAGATTTCCTCACTCTACTACTCTTATGAGGTGCTCCCCCTGTGGCTTCAGCATAGCTGGTGAAAGGCTGTCATTGCTCACGTGTGAACCCTTGAGATGACCGTGGCTGACGACTCTTGGGTACTTGAGCCTGAGGGGGCCCGGCTGCAGACTGCTGCATTTCAGCTTCTGCTGGGACAGTCTGGCCCAGCTGGTTTTGTGGCACTATACAGAGTATTGGGAATCCATTGAGAAATGGTATACTTGGAGATGGTGGTGAAAGTCCCCTGCTTTAACTAGGAACTGCCATTTTGTCATGACTGCCATTTTAAAGAGTTTTACAAATGCTCCACTATACAGAATCTGAAATAGTTTATATTGACATTTATATCAATCAAAAAAACATCCTTTTATATCGTGTACTTGTGCCAATTCCCATTTGTGCTATATCTGGGCAGATTTGGCAATAGCAAGAACACTGCACGTGAGAGATTCAAACGAGTCTTTAATGCAAATCTCATGCATACATATTTAGTGCAAAATTACATTTGTATCTTTGTGGATTTGATTTTCTCTGATTTCAGGGTCGGGGGAAGAGGGGCCCGTCTGTACACGTTACCATTGCTAAAAGTGCAGTGGCAGGCTATACAGGAAGTCTGAGAAGTCAGCCTGGCCGTAACTAGACTGAAAACGGTATGTGAAGTGCCAAATGCCACATGCAGGAACTGTTCAGCTTTGCCACTGGCAGCACTTTGAGGCAAAAGCCAAAGCCCTGCTCCAGGAGGGTTTCACTGACCCCAGTGGTAAAAGCAGTAGGTCATTTCTACTGGAGGATCGCTGCTGGCTATGCTATGATATAAAGTGGTATAAGTAAGCTCTATCACATTCCAGTAGACAAATATCGGGATTGCACCACAAGAGAAAATTAGTGGACAGCTTGTCGGATTCAGAGTAACCAACAGAAATCCTTCCACAGTCATATAGCTACCCCAGAAATTGCCTTTAGGAAGACATTTTTGTCTATTAAGTGTTCATGCTACTTATATCTAATATAACATGTCTATAGTTAATCAGATAAGAGGGTTTTTTTTCCTGAGGGTTAATTATTATTTTGGTGCAGAATTTTGTTGTGAAAATTGTTAGGTAAGTATATCAAGGGATATAGAGAAAAGATGGTACAGATCAACCACGTTCTAATAGAATGGCGGAACAGGCTCAAGAGCTGAATGGCTTACTCCTGTTCCTATATTTCTCTGTCACTGGAATTTTTTTGAATTTTAAATGAAATTGTGTATAATAAAATACTTGAACAATAACGGTGTATTCTGAAGATCCTAGGTTGTTTGAAATCATATCTGGTATTGTATCATTGAAATAATTGCAAAACTAACGAATGTGCACCTAAAATAGAAACGTTGAATTATTAATATAGTTACTTGGAATTAATCAAAAGCTGCCAATCAATTAAAAAACTATTCTATAGGGACAGTATTAATAAAGTACACCTTCATACTGATGGAGAAGAAGAAGTTAAATCAGAAATTTCCAAACCTAGCATCCTTGAACCCAAGGGTTTCCACAAGAGAATGTCACGGGGTCCCCAAGGGCATCAGATTTCTGTCCGTCTGAGACTTTTGTATTTTTTTTCCATATTTGTTGATTTGCTCGCATGTTATTTCTGTTGCTGTATCCTAATACAAATACTTTCTGTAATTACAGGTCTATTTTCATCAGGTAGCTGTCACTGTCTTTTAGAAGTTAAGATAGATGTGTGACAAAAATAAAGCAGTTTTTTCTATAATGTGTCATGCTATTCATTTTGTCATGGTAAATATGGGGTTTAAACAAAAATAAATAGGTTCACTCACAGAAAATGGCCAGCTTGGTTTGACACAGTAGCCCCAGAATATAAATATTGGATATCTCATTAATTTTCCATTGTGTGAGGGTCAGTGCCAGGGCCTCTCACACTGTGGACGAATTATGAGAAAATTGTAGGTGCTTTGCCCCCAGCTTTCTGTCTATTGACATTAATAGATGCAAAGTTGTGGACATGCATAACCATTTTCTGATACGCTACTCTTCGCATGTGAGGCCCTGCTGATGCTGAGGCACCTTGGAAAGTTCTGCCAGGTGTCTGACTGGGTCTCCAAGGGGGAGGCCAAGCCATTCACTTCAAATAGAAGCATTTTGTACGTCTCATTGTATGTATGTTTAAATGGCAGCTCTTTTTGTGTTTGAGGCAGCTTTTTTTGTTTGAGACATAAATTATGTTTCTCATCATTTTTTGATCAGGGAGGCCTATATATATTTTTTAAATGTGATATGCAAGATCTTAGCTAGTGTACATATTGCATCAAAGCTATTACAAAAGGTTTTTATAAATGCATCAAGAAAAAGATGATTGTAAAAAGGAGGTGGGCCCATTAAAACAAATTTAAGTACAGGATAAGGATGAGGAAGAAATGCCAAATTAATATTTTGCTTTGGCCTTCATGGTAAAAGAGTAGGATACAATATCAGAAGTACAGGGAAAACTTGGGATTAGCGAAGGAGAGAAACTTGCAGGAATTAATATAAACAGAAAAACTGTAATGGAGAACATACCCAGATTGAAGCCAGACAAGTATCCAGCATCAGATGGTTTCAATCTGAGGGTATTAAAGAAAATTGATGGTATGTGAGTTATAGTTTTTTGAAGCTTGTGGGATTCAGGGATCGTACTGGAGAATTGAAAGGCAGCAGACATTACTCAACTAATCAAAAAGGAGGAAGGGGTAAACCAAGTAACTATAGGCCAGTTTAATGTCAATAATGGGGACAGAATAATCAAACACTTAGAAAATTATAAGATGATTAGAGTGATTCAGCATGGTTTTATGAAAGGTAGGTCATACCTAACTAATTTTTTTTTAAAGTCATTGAGCTGGTTCAAGTGCATGAATAGGAAATAGATTAGGAGGTAGCAGGCAGAGTTGAAATAAAAGGAACATTCAGATTGGCATAGTGACCACTGCTGCCCCAGCTTTTCACTTTGCATATAAATGACTTGGATTTGGGAATAAAGGGTGAAGGTACATCTAGGTTTGCACAGCGTGTCGTGCATTGAGAAGAAGAGAACAGAAAATTGCAGAAGTACACCGATTAAGCAAAAGTGTGGAAGGATGGCAGATGCAGTGTAATGTGACAGCGTGAGGTCGTACACTTTGGACATAAGGCAGATAGGACTGCAGTCTAAATGGGTAAGCATTGGGGATGGGGAGGTAAATAAAGACAGGGATTTAGGAGTCTAGCTATACAAGTCATTAAAAGCTAGCTTGATGGTGCAAAAAAAATCAAAAAGGCTAATGGGACAATGGGCTTCATCATGAGAGTTATGAATATAAATGATCACTGGTGAGACCTTATTTAGAATATTGTGTTTAGTTTTGGGGACCCCACCTTAAGAAGGATGTACTGCCCAGGGGGAAAATCCAGCAATGATTTACTTGGGTGATAGCTCAGAATGGAGGAACTTAGGTATGATGAGAGCCTGGATAAATTTGGGTTTTATTCTCTGGTGCTGAGGAGATTTAGGAGTGATCTGATTGAGGTGTTTAATATAACAGAGAATTAATGATGAAGGGAATTGAAAAGGAAAATGTGGAACAATTCATTCCTGTAGTATAGAAATCCAAAACAAGGGCACATCATGCTTGTTTAAAATGTCTTCAGACATAAGGTTTTGAGAACGTGGAATGGCCTGTCTCAAAATGCCATAGATTCAGAATCAATTGAGGCATTTAAAAGGGAGCTAGGCATTCACTTGGGAAGTAAGAGTATTAAGGAATATGGAATTGGGCAGAAATAGAGATTAGAAACTGATGTCCTGGCTAACAAAATGAGGGAGCAGGCTCAATGGGATGAATGGCCTACTTAATATCCCTGTGTTCTGGAGATGTTTAATCTGCTCGAACTTTATGCTTTTTTTTGTCTGAAACAGTTGATTGAACTGTCGTCTTTAAAGAAGCTATACGTCATTAACCTACCAAATAAAACTGGAAAAAACTCCAAGTGAAGCAATATTTCTATTACTCAGTCAAGACCATAACCATTTAACAGATGAGCAGATTCCAACTGCACCCTCCCATCTAGCTGTAACGTGCAGCTTTTGTAGTCAGGACCTAAATTTTTCAGTGTTTGCCCTTTTGGACGTGTCTGCTGCTACAATTACCCATCTTATTTTCCTGGATTATTTAGTCAAAAAATAGCAGCAATTTACTAGGCATATATTCTGGACCGAGTGGCTTCACACTATATTGACTTGATATGACTGCACACCAAAGTACATCTTAATTTTACAGCCAGCCACTTTTCTGAAGTTTGAAGGTTAAGTTAAATTACTGAACAGTGCATTAGTTCCATATCAGACATTTAGTTTCTAGTTCTTGGATTACTCCAGAGTGGAATCTATTTGATTTATTTCTGGCATAAAACATATATAAATGGTATTGAAAGCTAACACTTATTCTGTTTAATGGAAGCTGCAAATACTCCAGTCAGAAGTATGGCCACCTCTGGAGAATGTGATATGTTGGATAGGGTTGCTATCCATCTGCTTTTGGACTGTACTGTCTGGATTTTAAGCTGACTGTCTGGAAAATTTCAGAAAAGTAATCCAAGCCACAAAAGTCTCGTTTTAAAATTGGAAGTCCATTTTTTTTGTTGAATCACTGTGTCTGTGGGGCACTAGTGTTATCTTATTGTCGTTTGCAGGAGATCTTGAGGCACCTTCCAATTGTACCAACATGCTTTGTCATATGACGCACGATTGACTGCAACAGATAGGGAATTTGTGAACGTGGTCATTCTTCTGAAGTCACAGTTCTACCCCACCCGCTTTGATTTTGGCACAGGTGGCAACTATAATGCTGGATACCAGTAGTGTAGTGGTTCTGCTTGCATTTTCCAGGATGGAATGTCTCCATCCCTTTTTCAAAAAAAACGTAGAAAAGGGTTGCCTGCAGTGTGGATACATAGTGCCTTGAGTTTCAAAGAGATAAACTTTTTTCCCCTCCAGATGTTTTGCAAAGGTGCAATAGGAGTAAAACTGCCACATCACATGTGTGAGGGTGCGAGAGCAGTACCTAATTTTTTTGCTCCCTTGTGACTTTAATTTCAGCACTGTTACTGCTGTTTAAATGGCAGGAAAGTGAGGTTCAAACACGTCGAGTAACTAAGAACATTTAAAATCAACTAAAAACAGATGGATTTCTGAATAATTGAGTTTTATATGTCTTTCTGCTTACAGTGACCATTAGTAACTGATTATTTCTGATAGATGGGTATGATAACATTATAGGCTAAATAGAACCCTGAAATTTGTGATGTGACACAATCTTTTAAGTGCGCGGAAAATATAGCAGTCACATATTTGTATTGCTGTGAATGGCGGTAGCTTTTCATGATTTTCTCCATGCATAAATCTAGGTGAATGGTAGTTGTTGTGGTTATGGAAGTGAGGTTGAGAATAGTTGAACTTAACCTGTCCTCAGGCTAAATACTTACTATTTATATTTATAGAATGAACTCTGAGCTGTTTCTGCAGAAATTTATGGAGAACCCTTGTTGGCGAGCTTCCTCGGTAGCTGCAGCAACTTGCTGCCATCCATTATCATTTTAACAGCATAATTTGGCTAATATCAAGACTATTCAACTACTGTCATCAAATAGGCATGTAGGTACATGCGTGAATAATAGATTCTAGGAAATAAGAACTAACTCCCATTGTTTCCTGCACCAGTTGAGTATTCAGCTTTTTGATGGCAATCCCACTTGAAATTAAAATAAAATAGCGAAGAATGCACCAGAATACTTACTCGAGCATACAGACAACCAGTTTTATCTTGCTGTGTTGGATACCTGCTGTTCTTTTTACCATATAATAATACCGTGGAATATTGTTGGTGGGTAAGAATAACCTTCATTTCCCAAATCTCCCTAAATTATTCTTCACCCATGCAAAAAAGTACATTTAGTTGATCTGGTCCTGGCCTCTGCTACTAATATGGTTAGAAGGCAGTGGGTGACAGTAGGCAGTGATGAATTGCCCTCTATTTTCCTTCTTCCGTCTTTCAGATGAGACGTTAAACCGAGGTCCTGTCTGCCCTCCAGTGGACGTTAACGATCCCACGGCATTATTTGAAGAAGAGCAGGGGAGTTCTCCTCGGTATCTCGACCAATAGTTATTCCTCAAACAACATCTTAAAAAAGATTATCTGGTCATTGTGTTATTGCTGTTTGTGGGACCTTGGTGTGCACAAATTGGCTGCTGCGTTTCCTACATTAAACAGTGACTACACTTAACAAAGTTCTTCATTGTAAAGCGCTTTGGGACGTCCTGAGGTAGTGAAAGGTGCTATATAAATGCAGGCTCTTCTTTCTTTTCTTCAGTTCTGGTAGAGAATCACCTGGACATGGCATCTCTCCATGATGTTCTGGATGAGATCGATAGATTATTTTCTGGGCAATCATGGGCATATCCCCACATTAGGTTAGATGACCTGAAAATTTCAGTTTTTATTTTTTTACCTTCGTTACCTTTTATACATTTCTTCTTCCTGTGGCAACAGTTGCATTTTATGTTGTGCCTTATATATGACAGTACTGGTAGAGATAGAACAAACATACTCAGTCCATCTTGGCTCAAGATTATTTGTATTTTGTTTTGCATCAGGCTTCATGGCAAGTCTTGGATTTAAGAGCTGTATAAGTTGCTGGAGCCAACGAAATGTGAATGTGTGAATGAGGTTTAGTCAATCCAGTAGAACTCAATTCAGTTCTGACCTCAAGTTTGATGCCCTGAGGGTTGGTAGACTAGTGCTAGTAGTAAAGTTGATATATATGCAGCTGAAGAAAATGAACTGCTCACATTTGACAGTCCAGTTTCAACTGAAACTTGAGTGCTTGGAGTTAATGGGCTGGGTGTGACTGAACCTGTGCTGCTTAAAGGCTGCTTCACTTACTTGGTGGTGAATTGTTAAACTGATCTTGCAATATAACAGCATTACATTAAGTGAACTGATTTAAGGTGCAATTTACAGGTTTTGATTTGTTTTTAATTGCTTTGAAGTTTGTATTGATTGGGCTAATTGGTGTCTAGAAATTATTGTTGCTCATAACAATCTGCAGTACACAGCTTGTAATTTCAAAATACATTGAGAATGTGATGAAAGAATTGAAGCATCACATTTCATAAGATTGATACAGGGGAAGGTCATTCAACCCATCTTACCTCATCCTTCCAGAAAGACCCTTGAGACCCTCCATTACAGCATTCAAGTTAAATGATTCTAGAGTTTTTGACTCCACGACCGTATCATTCCATGTGTTGATCATGCTTTGTGTGAAGAACTTCCTGACATTAGTCTTCAGTTTGCTTTATTAGTTTGACCCTGTGCCTCCTTATCCTTCTGTCACAGTTTAATTTGAAATGGTGTTCCAGATTGAACATTGCTATATTTTTCTATCTTGTATACCTCTATCAGGTCACCTACTCTATGTTGAAAAACCTAGTTTCTTCAGTCTTTCCTCATAATTCAATCCTGTGATGCTCGGAGTCAATATCATGGCTCTTCTCTGTATTGCCTTCAGTGCTTGAATATCTTCCTCATTACTCAAGTATGGGCATAGTACCTAGGGTTTGGTCTGACCAGAGCACTATACAGTTTAACCATGAGTTCCTAAAACTTATACCTCCCTGTTTTGGCTATTTAGTTCAGCGTTCTATTTGTTGTTTTGACTGCTGCTCTACAATTATTAGATGTATTGAGTGTCAAGTTTTTAAAAAAAACCTCTAGATCTTTTACTAAAACCCCTACAGCTCTTTCAGTTTAACCTTCAGCTATTTCAAGACCATTCATGGAGTACCAATGCTGCCCATTTTTTTTCTATATGTAGTAGTTTACACTTGTCCATATTAAATTTCACCTGCCATTGACCTGCCTCCTTATGTATTTGTCCGCTTCATTTTGGGTTCTGTTAGGATTCGGTTGCGTCTCCTAGTTTGGTATCATCTGTGAACTTGACTTGTTTGCGTTGAGCTTCTTAATCAGAGTTAATGTAAATTATAAACAGTCGGACTAAATTTTCTTATCAGTTCTATATATCTTTTTTTAAACTAATGATTTAAAATAAATGGATTAATGTCGATCGGAACAAATCTGAGCTTCTGAGCTTCTGAGTCCCAAACTAATCCCTGGGGCACTTTATGCAGTACTAACCATCCTCTCCAGAGAACTCTTCAAATAACTGCTGCCTAATCTTCAGCTTTTTTTTTAATGCGTTGCCAGGTTTCACTGTGAATCCCCACTGATGTATTGTTTATGTTGTAACCTTTTGTTTGAAACTTGTCAAGTGCTTTTTGGAAGTGTAAGTATACTTTCCAGAGAAAAGTTTGAGGTTGGTCAGGAAGGAGCTTCTCCTTCTGAACCCATGTTGACTGCTGTTTACCAGGTTATCATATATTTACCTGGCATTGATGTAAGACAACGTGTAATGGTGCAGTGACGTAATGGTGCAGTTGCCCGGGTGTGTTTTGTTATCCTTTTTGAAAATGGTTACCACATTAAATTGTTTCCAATCTACTAGGACCTCTGCATTATTCAACTCTCATAACAGAAATCTCATCCTTTATCCCTCATCATACTTGAGGATTAAAAACCATCCATCCTTGTAGATTTGTTTGTTTTGAGTCCTTCCATTCAGGACTTCGATTTTATTGATATCCAACTTAGGTTATCATGATTTAGGGAAGGCATATAGCTCTTTTTCCTGGTTAAGCAAATGTGCAAAAATTTGGCAGATGGAATATAATGTGGGAAAATGTGAAGTCATCCACTTTGGGAGGAAAAATAAAGAAGCAAAATAATATTTAAATGGAGAAATATTACAGAATGCTGCGGTACAGAGGGATCTGGGTGTCCTCGTACATGAAACACAAAAAGTCAACATACAGGTGCAGCAGGTAATCCAGAAGGCAAATGGAATATTGGCCTTTATTTCGAAGGGGATGGAGTATAAAAGCAGGGAAGTCATGCTACAACTGTACAGGGTGCTGGTGAAACCACACCTGGAGTACTGCGTACAGTTCTGGTGCCCTTATTTAAGGAAGGACAAACTTGCGTTGGAAGCAGTTCAGAGAAGGTTTACTATGTTGATTCCGGATATGGAAGGGTTGTCTTCTGAGAAAAGATTGAACAGGTTGGGTCTATACTCATTGGAGTTTAGAAGAATGAGAGGAGATCTTCTTGAAACATACAAGATTCTGAGGGGACTTGATAGGGTAGATGCTGAGAGGATGTTACCCCTCATGGGGGAATCTAAAACTAGGGGCATTGTCTCAGAATAAGGGGTCGCCCATTTAAGATGGAAATTAGGAGGAATTTCTTCTCCCAGAGGGTCGTGAATCTTTGGAATTCGTTACCCCAAAAAGCTGTGGAGGCTGAGTCATTGAATACATTCAAGGCTGAGTTAGATAAATTTTTGATTAACAAGGGAGTCAAAGGATATGGGGAAAGGGCGGGAAAGTGGAGTTGAGGTAAAAATCAGATCAGCCATGATCTCATTAAATGGCGGAGCAGGCTCAAGGGGCCGAATGGCCTACTCCTGCTCCTACCTCTTATGGTCTTTTGGTGACTATTTAGATTAAGTAACCATTTACTGTGTATTTAGTATATGATATGGGATACTATTGCCTAGTGTTTATGGTACTGGACTAACAACCCAGAGGTTGTTAGTTCAAGCCTCACCATGGCAAGTTGAGAAATTGAATTCAGGAAATCTGCTAATTGTGGGCTGGCACCAGAAAAATGACCACGAAACCCGCCGGATTGTTGTAAAAACCCAATTGATTCACTAATGTCCTTTAGGGAAGAGAACTTACCATTCCTCTGTAGTCTGGTCTACATGTGACTCTAATCCCACATTATTTGTGTGGCTGGCTCTTAATCTTCTCAGGGCAACTAGGGATGGGCAACAAATACTGCCTTGCTAATGTCGCCAACATTCCAAGAAGAAATAAAAATTAATTACCTTATGCTCATCCTGTTAGCATCTCTTGGGGTTCTGACTTCTTTGACTTTCCCCGTACTGTTATGTTACTGAAAGAATTTCTTACTGCTTTGTTCAGCATCTTCACCTATGCTTTTGTCCGGGTTCCTCTTTGCTCCCCTCTCTATTTTGCTTCTGATTTATTTGTTTATCCATTTTGGTTCACACTTGTTTAGTCTGCACTGTACTTGCTAAGCCTACATACATATTTATCTTGCATGCTCAGCATTATGCCTTTAAAGGTGTTGTACTTGTCCTGAATTGTTGATGAACAACCTGCTCTCCTCTTCCACCCCCCACCCCCCCATCATTCTGCTTAAGGTTTTCCTTCCAGCCTTGATAAAATTATATGCCTGGCGAATGGCTTTTGATATTTCTGAATCTCAACTTTGAACTTATTATTCTGCAGTTTCTGTACATCAAAGGTGCCACCACCCATTCCCTGTGTGTTATCTGGATCATGTAGCATTACTAAGTCAATATACGCACTGCCTCATGGAGTCCCTGATGTTTATAACCTAATGCATTGCATTAGATATACTAAGTTGGAGCCTGAATTACTTGGATGTTCCCAATTTATGTTTGGTTGGTTGATACCCCCCTTTACAATAACCTCACTGTTTTCACATAACTTATTTCTCCCTCGAGCAAATTGTCCGATATGATGGTCTGTAGCATGTCCCTAATGTTAGCTTTGACCATTTACTGTTAAAAATGTTAATAGTTTAATAGACATTAAACAGTTTGCAACAGGAAGTTTGTATTTTAAAATAAGTTTGCGATGTGTTCCAGTAGACAGTTCCAACTTGTTTCCTAACTGAAATGACATTAACTTTCTTTGTGCTAGCTTCTTGACAGTAAATACTGAGCAATTCTTGATTCTACCTTTTTACTTGTTCAAGTATATATTAACCGAACATAATGAAAGACTCCAAAAATAAGAAAAAATGCAAATATTGAATAAAATTGCGTGATCGATTTTCCAATCAAGTGGCATAATTAAAGGAAACTAGGTGCGCTTCACCTCATGCAACTGAGTTCAATCCTGATTGGACAGATAGCATGAACATCTCCCCTCACTGGTTGTGTCTGGTTCTACTGTAAATAATATGAATATGCAATTCTGCTCCAGCTCTCAATGGGCTTGAATTCTTAAATTTTAGCCAGAATTTGCACTAATTCACCAATCTCACTCAAACCATATATTTTGCTGCTACTACTACTACTACTACAACTACTACTACTACTACTACAACAACAACTCACATTTATATAGCGCCTTTAACGTAGTAAAACATCCCTCGGCGCTTCACAGGAGCGATTGTCAAACAAAATTTGACACCGAGCCACACAAGGAAATATTAGGACAGGTGAAAAAAAGCTTGGTCAAAGAGTTAGGTTTTAAGGAGCATCTTAAAGGAGAAGGGAGAGGTGGAGAGGTTTCTGGAGGGTATTCCAGAGCTTACTCCTCTAAGCAGCTGAAGGCATGGCTGCCAGTGGTGGAGCAATTAAAATCGGAGAAGTGCAAAAGCTCTTCGCACTTGGAGGTGAGGGTGGAGGAGGCAGGGGAGAGGGGTATAAAAAGACGGTTTATAGTGGAGAAGGGAAGCCGAGGGTTATCTTTGCATTCCAGGATGATCCTGGAATAGTGAGCAGTTTTGGCAGAGGAGAGCAGGAGCCAGTAGAGCTTTATGTAGTCTAGCCATATCTGGCGATGAATGGCCAAACCAGTTGTCTGCTATAAACATTCAAGTCTGCATCTGAAGGATTTACGGGAGCGGAGATGAGGGCCATACCAGGGGGAATGACCGGGGTGAGCGAGAGTAATGGTTTTAATGGGGACGAGGGCATCAAAGGTGGAGATGAGGGTGTGATTGAGCCAATCGGTAGCTGCAGAAATGTCATCGTGACTGGAGGGCCAAGGGCTAGACAGTTGTAAATTTGAAATTGCCGTTGTACATGACTTGGGGGAGAGTTTTTCCAGGGGAGGATACAGAAGGAAGTGGGGTTGGGAGGGGGATTTGGGTGGAGAGGGGTACAAGGAAGTGATCAGAGTTGGCCTTATCTGTGATTGACATGATGGGAGTAGAGAGGCCACGTGAGATGGCAAGGTTGCGGGGGTGGCCGTGAATATGTGTAGGGGAGTTTATATGGAGGGAGAGGTTAAAGGAGGATAGGAGGGCAGTGAACTCAGGAGAGAGGGCCTGATGAGTTGAGATGGAGGTTGAAATCACTGAGGATGAGAAGTCGCTCAGTGCAGAGGCTGAGGAAAGCAGTGAAGATATCTCGGAGAAACTTCACGTGGTACTTGGGTGGATGGTAGAGAACGAGGATTTTAAAGGAGGGGTGAGAGGGGTGGAACAAGGTGGGAGAAGGTGCCAGGAGTCAGGGGACAGACCAAGATGTGATTTGGTGTTAAGGGCCATACTGCCACTGCGGCGGTCTGGGCGGGGCAAGTGGTGGAAGGTATAGCCAGGCGGGAGGCTTCATTTAGGGGGAAGGTGTCATCACCTGGCAGCCAGGTTTCCATCAAATGCCATGATGTCGATGCAATCTTCCACAATAAGCTCATGGATGGCAAGGGACTTGTTCACAAGTGAACGGACATTCTGGAGGGAGATGCGATATGGAGAGTGGTGGTGATAGCTGATCTGCTGGCAGAGTCCACAGGGTCAGTGCTTGGAGGGATGAGTGGGACGGGAAGGAGATCGGCAAGATTATCCCCCAGCGGCACGCTGAGCAGGTCGGCGAGAGAGTAGGATGGGGCAGTTGGGGTTGCTGCTCGTAAGGAGGCAGCGACAAGTGCCTTGATGGGCCCTTCAGAGGATGCCAAGAGACGCACTGAGGGAAGCTGTAGGCTTATCTAAGAGGGAGTCAAGCCTGGGACGATGGCAGGAGAGTAGGAAGGTTGAGGAGTACTGAAGGTTTGGGGTAGGGATTTGGGGGATAGTATACCTGAGGGGAAGAAATGATAGGAGACAGGGGTCTAGGAGGGGTGAAGAGAAAAAGAACAGGAAGAAAATGGGGAAATAGAAGTAATGGGCTTGGATCCGGAGCGGCAGCCAAAATGCGCACGCGAATGGACACGGAAACTCAAGTTACGTAGGCGTGGTTACATAGCAAGATTGGGATGGATATGTCCTGTTAATAAGTGGCGAATAGAGAGGAGACAATAGGATGGAGTCCAAAGTTAAAGTCGAGGTCCTGTGGTGGCTTATAGTTGACGTAGATAGGGTGGAGTCAGCTTGGAGCATTGACGAACTGAGGTTCGGAGACAGGTGTGGAGGGCGAGTGAGTCCAGAAGCTATTTGAAGGGTATATTGGATGACTCACTGCTGGAGGTATATCTGTGGGAATGAAGAACCAGGAGCAATAGCGGGGCAGAAAAACAGTGGCGAAATTGGAGGTCACTATAAGATCCAGAAGCAGCGGAAAAATGGATAACGGCCCAGGAGAGTGAATTTCTGGCTAGGAACCACACTGTCGCAAAATAAAGCTGAAAAACCAGTAGAACCAGTGGGACAGTTATAAATTCAGCAGGTAACAACAGTGGTGGGGGATGGGCTGTAGACTAGACAAAGTTACCGTAAAACTTAAGTGACTGAATAGCAGATCAGAGTCACAGCAGCTGAGTCTTAGTGTTGTCCAGTGGAGTAGCATAGTCTTGACGGCAGAGAAGTCCAGGAATTTGGAAGCCAAATTTGAGCAAAGATCCAGTGCTCACTGATGAAAACAAAGGGTGGGGGATGGGCAATGGGCCCAGGTAACTTTAAACATGCAGCTTGAACTTGTAGTTAAGATTACAATGCACCCGCTATTAGAGCCAGAGGACCTTAAACGGTGGAAGAGAGAAGATTGGGGGAAAAAAGGCAAAGGATGGCAACAGATGGCCTAGGATAGAATTGCATAGCAAAGGAGGCTCCAAGGGAGCTGCCAGCCCAGGAGCCATCTTGCTTTCGGGAGTCAACATTAATGTCATGGTGTCCTATGGATCCAGATTTGTAATTTCCAGTGTCCTGGTATTTCAAAAAAACTTTTCAATTTTTAAAAGTTTTAGCAGGCCTATACTTGTTGGCTCTACATAAAAATAAATGCACATTGATAGGGACAGTATATGTTAACTTGTCTGTAGTTGATGCTGATGGATTTATTCATCTTAATAGGTAGAGAGCTGTATTTCCATGAGCTGAAGTGCTTGTACAGTAGAAAGCTGAATTTGACCTGCTGTTCTTTAGTTAATTAGTAACATTATTTCTTCTAATAATTGCAAATGTTTTAGTGGTATAGTGCCAGACATTTAAGATTAATAAAATGACTTGTCAGATGAAATGACCTTCCTTTATGGTGAAATGAAGTCTGCTTTGTTATGACTTAACAATTGAGCAACATTTAAGTTAATTTATGATTTGATTTTGATGGACAAATAAATATCAATACATTATATTGACACTGTGGCATTATTCCCATTTCAGAATAAGGCATTTTTGGTTGCTACGGACTATTGTTTCCACGGTAGCATCTGCCTAGGGCTTATAATGAAGATCACAAGTGTCTAGTAATTTTTGTATAATTAGACTTGCCTAGCAGTTTTGAATTAGAATATTCATTTATATTTGAGCAATTATTAGGAGCTTTTGTTGGTAACCAATGCAATCATGTTTTTAGCTTTTAGCATCTTAACGTAAAAAATAGGTAACTTCAATTTAAAACCAAAACACAAAAAAACCTTGCCTTGAATCACATGATTATTTCCTGTGTGGATATCAGTTCATTCTGTATTTGTGAATACCATTGCAGTATTGCTTCTTATTACTTGCATTTCCTCATACCACTTGGTCTCCATTGTAGCCCATTACACTTAAAAAATCATGTGGGCTCCTAATTAAAGATTTGTACTTACAGAATATCTTGTAAAATATATGCGGCGAAGGTATTTCGTCATACCACTTGGTCTCCATTGTAATCCATTGCATGTAGCAATCATATGGGTTACCATATGTACTTACGGGACATTTTGTAAAATGTATACTGTGAAGGCAGTTGACGAGCTGAAATTGAGTAAAAGTTCATATCATAATTCTTCTTTTGTACTAAAATCTTGCACTGCAACTCTACCTGCTCCACACCCAGCATTCATTTCATTTATAATATCAGAAAAGGAGGATAACATGTTAAAACTGGAACATTTGAATATTCATAATCGTATTTCAAGGCAGAACTATACAATGAAATGGATGTAGGGTGGCCTTCGGGTACAGCGGCTTTATGTATAGCAAAATTGTGCCGTGAAGAAGTGAGGGTGACGTGAGTTTGGGCTGAGTATGGAGAATCTCATCCCACCAGTTTCCCAATGTTGGCCAGGTAATTGAGGAGCAAATAACAAGTAAAGGACACATACTTCCTCTCAAAGACAGATTTGAGCTCTCGCAATAGAATATTTTAATATTAATTTTCAATTGGATTGCTTAATTGCACGCCCAAGACACAATTTATTTCCCTGAATGAAATGCTGAGTATAACTGTTGATGTGCTGCATTATACCATTTTAGACTGGTAGAACAGTCCAGGAAGATGCCTATAAAGATTCTGTGATGTGACTCCAATGCAGAATCTTTGGAAATGGAATTTTAAAAAATAATTATGGGAACTGCTAGAGTGGCCGTAAAGTGTTAGTGCTTGCATAGCTCAGTGTTGAAGACAAGTTTAAGATGTCATTGAAAAAATTGATATAGTTTGTGCTCTTAATTAATGTGAATTTAAAAAATTCAGTTAATTGTATCAACTGATGCAAATCATTTTAAAGACCAACGTTAGGGCAGGTTTTTTTGAAAAGACTTGTTGGTCTCCATGTTCCGTATTTTTTAAATTACTGTGCTTTTAGCTCTTGCACATCTGTATACATTAGAATAGGCCCCCATTGACATTCCCTGCAGTACAGAGTAAATAACCTGGTTCTTCCCGTGTTCTCATCGTGTGTCCTATCAATCCTCAGTTCTGTGGCTGGCTCTGCTACTAGCCGCAACTTCTGTTTTCTTGAGTCATGGGGAATAAACTTCAGAAAAATTATGAAGACATTAAATGAAGGTAATCTTAACTTTCTTCGATATATAATAATCTCTGCAGTTTCTTTCATTGGACAGAAATATCAAGGTGGTTCTTTACTGCCTCTGTTGTCCACCGACATGGCATCACTCTCCCCCGGTACCTTTTCTATCTCTCCCAATGCAGCCATTTCAGCTCCTTAAATTATTTCTCTTTTGGATGCCTGAACAGTCACCTGAAATGTGCTCCAGAGTTCCATCTTCTGTTCTAAAAACATATGAAATAGGAGCAGGAGTAGGCCATAGGGCCACTTGAGCCTGATCCACCATTCAATCAGATCGTGGCTGATCTTCAACCTCAACTCCACTTTCCCGCCCGACCCCCATATCCCTTGATTCCCCTAGAGTCCAAAAATCTATCCATCTCAGCCTTGAATATATTCAATGACTCAGCATCCACAGCCCTCTGGTTTCAAGAATTCCAACGATTCACAACCCCCTGCATGAAGAAATTCCTCCTCATCTCAGTCTTGAATGGCCAACCCCGTGTCCTGCGATTATACCCCCTAGTTCTAGACTCTCTAGCCAGGGAAACAATCTCTCAGCATCTACCCTGTCAAAACCCCTCATAATCTTCTGTTTCAATGAGATCATCTCTCATTCTTCTAAACTCCAGAGAGTATAGGCCCATTCCACTCAACCTGTCTTCACAGGACAATCCTCTAGAATTAATCTAGTGAACCTTTGTGCACTGCCTCTAAGGCAAGTATATCCTTCCTTAGATAAGGAGACCAAAATTTGCATGCAGCAAGACCTGGACAACATCCAGGCTGGGGCTGATAAGTGGCAAGTAACATTCGCACCAGACAAGTGCCAGGCAATGACCATCTCCAAGAAGAGAGAGTCTAACCACCTCCAATTCACATTCAATGGCATTACCATCGCCGGATCCCCCACCATCAACATCCTGGGGGTCACCATTGACCGGAACCTTAACTGGACCAGCCATATAAATACTGTGGCTACAAGAGCAGGTCAGAGGCTGGGTCTTCTGCAGCGAGTAACTCACCTCCTGACTCCTCAAAACCTTTCCCAAGGCACAAGTCAGGAGTGTGATGGAATACTCTCCAAATGCCTGGATGAGTGCAGCTCCAACAACACTCAAGAAGCTCGACACCATCCAGTCAAAGCAGCCCGCTTGATTGGCACCCCATCCAACACCCTAAACATTCACTCCTTTCACCGCCGGCGCACCGTTGCTGCAGTGTGTACCATCTACAGGATGCACTGCAGCAACTCGCCAAGGCTTCTTCGACAGCACCTTCCAAACCCACGACTTCTACCACCTAGAAGGACAAGGGCAGCAGGCACACGCGAACAACACCACCTGAAGGTTCCCCTCCAAGTCACACACCATCCTGACTTGGAAATATATCGCTGTTCCTTCATCGTCGTTGGGTCAAAATCCTGGAACTCCCTACCTAACAGCACTGAGAGAACAGTCACCACACGGACTGCAGTGGTTCAAGAAGGCGGCTCACCACCACCTTCTTGAGGGTAATTAGGGATGGGCAATAAATGCTGGCCTTGCCAGCGACGCACACATCCCATGAACGAATAAAAAAAAACTATGCAGTGCTCCAGATGAGGTCTTACCAATGCCCTGTACAACTGTAGTAAGACTTCCATACTCTTGTACTCCAACCCCCTTGCAATAAATGCCAACTTGCCATTTTCCTTCCTGACTGCTTGCTGTACCTGCATACTAACTTTTTGTGTTTCTTGTACGAGGACACCCAAGTCACCCAAGTCTCTCTGAACACCAACATTTAATAGTTTCTCATCATTTAAAAAATATCCTGTTTTTCTATTCTTCCTACCAAAGTGAATATCCTTACATTTCCCCACATTATACTCCATCTGCCACCTTCTTGCCCACTCGCTTAACCTGTCTATATCTCTTTGCAGA
The DNA here is from genome assembly GCF_035084215.1 of Heptranchias perlo. Lineage (NCBI taxonomy): Eukaryota > Metazoa > Chordata > Chondrichthyes > Hexanchiformes > Hexanchidae > Heptranchias > Heptranchias perlo. The sequence goes on from NC_090346.1 coordinate 7,532,615, forward strand.
CTCTTTGTATCCTCCTCACAGCTTGCTTTCCCATCTAGCTTTGTATCAGCAGCAAACTTGGATACATTACACTCGGTCCCTTCACCTAAGTCATTAATAGATTGTAAATAGCTGAGGCCCAAGCACCGATCCTTGCGGCACCGCTCTAGTTACAGCCTGCCAACCTGAGAATGACCCGTTTATCCCTACTCTGTTTTCTGACCTTTAACCAATCCTTTATGCTAATATATTACCCCCAACTCCATGAGCCCTTACCTTGTGTAACAACCTTTTATGTGGCACCTTCTCGACTGCCTTTTGAAAGTCCAAATATACTACATCCACTGAATCTCCTTTATCTACTCTGCTCATTACATCCTCGAATAAATTTGTCAAACATGATTTCCCTTTCATAAAACCATGTTGACTCTGCCTAATCATATTATGATTTTCTAAGTTCCGTTACCACTTCCTTAATAATGGATTCCAGCATTTTCCCGACGACCAATGTCAGGCTAACTGGCCTTTAGTTCCCTGTTTTCTCTCTCCCTCCCTTCTTGAATAGCGGGGTAACGATTGCTACCTTCCAATCCACTGGGACCGTTCCAGAATCTAGAGAATTTTGGAAGTTCATAACCAATACATCCACGATCTCTGCAGCTACCTTTTATGATATCGTATTTATCATCTACCCTTTGGTGCGTTTTCTGCAAACATGGAGTCCATTTCCATAAGTAGGCTGAGGACACCCAGTTGTATCTCTCCAATGTCACCACTCTTTCTCATCCACTGAAACCTTAATCCATACCTTCAGCACATCAGTGTTTGACCTCTTCAATGTCCTCCTTGCCAGGATCCCCTCCTATACCATTCACAAACTCCAGTTAATCGCAAGTGCGTTCTCTCCAGGCTTCTCTTTGTTTTTAAACCTTCCATGGCCTTGTGCTCCACTACCCTTCACTGTCAGCAGTAAGCTAGAGTCAGAGAAGCAGAGGGTATGCATTGGGATCTCCACCAATACGTCCCAACGTATACCTTCTGCTCCACTGACTCCAGCTTACTGCTGTCTCTGCTCCCTACCCATTACCATTGGTGGGTGACCGATCATTCAGTTGCTACACCTTGCATTCTAGAACTTTCTCCCGAAACCCATTTTGTCTTGCATTTTCATCATTTCTTCAAAACTTTCAGAAACCTATCCCTGGAACTAGCTTTTGGACCCTCTCCCGAAATTTCTTTCTTCATGCTCGGAGTCCATTTATTCTTCATTTTAAGGGCTACATATATTGTGAACAAACTTTTGTTATATATTGTCTTTTGCTTTCTTGGCCAGTTGAATCATTGGTTTAATGTAATCAAGCTACTGATATAATGGTAATGAGCATTGAGGACAGAGAGCTGATAAGTGTGAAATGCTTTCATTTGTTCAAGATCCCATATTTCTTCTTAAAACCCCGTGGTCATGCTTGTCTACATTTTTTAAACTGGTTGAAACCCAGTTTTAAGACTGATTGTATTCTCTTGTCCTTAAGAAAGAACTTGCATTTATATAGCATCTTTCACAGCCTCAGGATGTCAGAAAGCACTACATAGCAAATAAATTACTTTTGAAGGGCAGTCACTGTTATTATGTTGGTGCACATGGCAGCAAGGTCCCACAAACAACAAATGAGATAATTGACTAGTTCAGTCTGTTTTGGGGTATTGGTTCAGGGATGAATATTGACCAGGGTGCTGGTTCTTTGATTAATGCCATGGATCTTTTGTCATTTCAACCCACAGTTTGGTCAAACTCAGGTTCCGTCGCTCTGTGGTGCCACTAAATCATAGAACTCCTTCTCCAACTAATTCAAAATCCCAGATCGCGACTGCTGTGATGCCACACTCGAGGACTATCTCCCCGTTCTGCTAAATTCCAGGAGGCCTCTTCAGTGCTGCAAAACTACACGACCCCTATTGCAGTCCTGCTTCATCCCAAGATCCCCAGCCCAGTGTTTTAAACCCCAGGACCACCCTTTCATTGTTACCAAACATGCTGCTAAACCCTAGGACCTGACCCCTCCCCTCAAAGCTGCAAAACTGTAGGACTCTACCACAGTGCAGCTATATTTCAGCACCATTCCCATGCTGCTAAATCACGTGCCCTCCATGCAGTGATGTCACGCTCATTGCTAAATACCAAACACCGACCTCCAACCTGGTACATCTTGCCTTTCATCTTATGTCTCCTAGGTTTTTTTTCAAAAAAAAAACATCTTTTGAGTGCATACTTGATAGCACATACAATAATAATCAAGGTCACTGAATTACATTTGTGACAGAAAAATGATCAGAATCAAGGAATTCAATTTTCAAAACACCAGTAAACATCCCATGATCCAACGTAATAAAGATCCAATTTGACTTTTCCAGTCATCATAAATCAGTGGCCCTGAAAATACGTAAAACAGTGTATCCTCTGACTCACCATTAGTAATACCATTAGAGGTTTGCCAGTATACGAATATCTGTTGTGCTGCTTATGGTAAATTAGATGATGCACTGTTTTATAAGGACAGGAACAGTACACAATGTGAACCATATTGTATTCTGCTGCTAAAATGTAGATGTGTATACCTTTTAAGATTAAAAGGTGTAATTGCTCTGAAGTCTTGACCAGAATGCTTGGGTCAATTACAAATCAGATGATAAATCAAAATCTTGCCTTTGTTTGTGGGACGTAAAAGTTTTATATATTGCTAATGGATTTGCTTTGGTGTTGCTCACACTAAGTCAGAGAGTGCGTGAAATGGGTTATTAACAACAACAACAACAACTACTACTACTACTACTACTACTACTTGAATTTATATAGCGCCTATAACGTAGTAAAACTAACCAAGGCCTTTCACAGGAGCGATTTTGATACAAAATTTGACACAGCCACATAAGAAAATATTTGGACTGGTGACAAAAAGCTAGGTCAAAGAGGTAGGTTTTAAGGAGCATCTTAAAGGTGGAGAGAGAGGCGGAAAGGTTTAGGGAGGGAATTCCAGAACTTAGGGCCCAGGCAGCTGAAAGCACGGCTGCCAATGGAGTGATTAAAATCGGGGATGCGCAAGAGGCAAGAATTGGAGGAGCGCAGAGATCTCGGAGGGTTTTAGGGCTGGTGGATAGGGAGGGACGAGGCCATGGAGGGATTTGAAAATCAAGGCTTTCCTGGACCAGGAGCCAATGTAAGTCAGCAAACACAGGGGTGATGGGTGAATGGGACTTGGTGTGAATTAGGATACGGGCAGCAGAGTTTTGGATGAGCTCAAGTTTATGGAGGGTGAAAGATGGGAGGCCGGCCAGGAGAGCATTGGAATAGTCAAATCTAGAGGTAACAAAGGCCTGGATGAGGATTTTAGCAGCAGATGAGCTGAGGCAGGAGCAGAAATGGGTGATGTTATGGAGGTGGAAGTTGGCTGTCTTGGTGATGGAGTGGATGTGCGGTCGGAAGTTCATCTCAGTCAAGTTGGACACCAAGGTTGCGAACGGTCAGAGTCTGGTTCAGCTTCAGACAGTGCCAGGGAGAGGGATGGAGTTGGCAGCTTGGGAACAGAGTTTGTGGCGGGGACTGAAGATGATGGCTTCGGTCTTCCCGATATTTAGTTGGAGGAAATTTTTGCTCATCCAGCACTGGATGTCGTGTGTGATAAATCAGAAACAGTGAAGGAGTTTAGGGTGGTGGTGGTGTTGTTGAGCTGGGTGTCATCAACATAAATGTGGAACTTGACATTAAGGGAAGGATTTGATGTTTTTGTAGGGAGAAAAAAAATTGAGGTGTGTATACTGCTTGTAGAATATTACTAGATCCATATAATCAACTTTAAAAGTATAAGTGGATGTGCCGTGCCATTGCTCATGTTAAATTGCAGGATATTGTTCTTTGTTAATGATTTTCCCTCTGTCTTTTCTGGGTTTTTTTTTGTCCTGATCTCTCCTTTTGTTCTTCTGCTTTTTTCTTTTTCATGCGTTGTCTTTCTCATGCTCTTTATTGTGTTCTCTTCCTTTCTCTCTTCATTTCTGTCTTCCTTTCTCTCCTGCTTTCCACCCAACCCAATTCCCTAACAACCTACCACCTTCCTCTTATCTCCATTCACTTCCTATCCCCTCCCTTCGCTGGCACTAAGCTACAAAACTGTTAAATTGTTTTTCAAAGTGTTCATTGTGTTATGAACAGACTATACTACAGTAATCCATTTTTTAAAAAACAACTTAGTGCTGATGGAGGGGAGGGGGTTGGAAGCCAAGCAGCTGAATCCCAAGGCAGTAGGGAGCAGGCCAAGGGGTGAGGAGCGGGTGTCAGAGTGCTAAAAATAGGTGGTTGGAGATCACTGGGAGTAGGAAGAGACTGCAGCAGTTGTGAAAATGGGCCATAGTGGCACTGGCAGTAGAAACTGTTTGAGGCTGCAGCAGGAATGAGAACACTGAGGAGGATGGGGTGGGTGCTTGTTACTTTTTTAAAAAAATGTTTAAATTAAAATAAAAATTTTAAAAATTACCTGGAAGGCTTGAAAAGCATGATCCTGCTGCATAGAGTGCCAACCTAGGCTGGAGACAGACTTATGAGTTAAAAATCATACAAAGAATCTAAGGAAGAATTGAGGAATGGTGTAGACTGAAGGATGAACCAATATGGTTGCTGAAAGATCTTTGGGACGGCAGGAAACCATTTTCAAAAATGTACTCAGACCAATGAAGTATGTCAGGGTAAGTTGATAGTGTTGAGATGTTTCTTTGATTTTGCTCATTCTCCCTTAGTGTTTTCTGACATCCATGCTGCTTGGTAATTTTTCTACCAGTTGAAACATATTTGAGGCAATAGGCATCATTCAGTTAAGTGATTTGTTGCTTCTTTTAAGGAATGACCAGTCAATCTGCACAAAGTAAGTTTGAGAATTTGGTCATTCTTTTGCCTGTCTTGTGTTGCTGTTTCTCTCCCTATCTCTCTGTTTTTGATCCTGGCTCTCTTTTTCTTTTTGCTGCATCTCTTTCCTTAACTATTTTGGCTTATCTTTCTATCTCCTGCTTCACTCCGTGTCTTTTTCTTTTGGGTGGACAAAGGAGCTACTACTGGTTGCAGGCTGCATTTGGGATGGGGGTGGTGGGGAATAAAGGCCCTCAGCCACTTTCTTCTCATCCCCTCACTTGTGCTTTCCCCCACTCCCTTGCTCCAATCACATCCCCTATCCTTACCCCTTCACCTTCCCACGACCCATTCCATTTCTTAGCTGCTCACTTCCAAAACTACCCCTACTTCTTCTTTTTGAACTCCTATATTCTCTCCTCCCCTTAATCCTTCATCCACATCCCCCCGCTTTGTCCCCCCCAGGATGGGTGACAAGGGGTCAGAGGCCCCATCATTCTTAAACAATTTCCTTCCTCCCGACCCTTTTCTATCGATTTCCCTTTAAAAGGCTTTGTTTGACTTCAAAAATTGAACTTTTCAAAAAAAAAATCAAATTGGGTTGAGGAACTAAACAGTCAGTCTTTGTCTTTTTCACTGTCCCTTGCTCCCTCTGTCTCATAGGTATTAGAAATTTTAATCTCTGTCTCCAGTGTATGTAGTTAGCATTGACCTTTACTGTCAACAAAATACAGCTGAGATAATTGGTTTTAAAACGCAACTGGTGTTTTTTTTGATTGAAGAAAAAAACACTCGCTCTCTTTCTCTAACTTAGTTCTCTCATTCTGTTGCGTTCCCCCTCATTATAATTTTTTTATTATTGTAGAACACAAAAACTACAACAGGTGTGGCATCAGAAGCCTATCACTTTTTCTTCCATGCGCACACACCAGGACACGCGCACACAGACATATATCGAAGTGTTTCCTCAGTAAATCGTTTGATATTTGTCTTGCTTTTCAAAATTATTTGAAGAAAAATGACAGAGCGGAAAGTGCTAGGAGCTAAAGAAAAATAACCCAGCAGGACAACTGACTGAGCACTGATGCATCCTGGTAATTAGGTACATTGCGCACGCCAAAGTGCACAATCTACATTCAGCTTAGAACCACGGGTCTGGGCAAAAATATCAAGGCCCAGCCCAGGCATTTGGGAGAGACTGAATCCTTCAAATAAAAATTTTAATGGAGGTATTAAAGGGTGCAAAAAAAATAATTCAATGCTCAAATGTAATTTTGTTGTGAAAAATGTATTTTTTTTGCATTTTTAATTTAGTTTAAACCCTTATTTTGGACATTAGAAATTTTGATTAACTGAAGGGGAAAAAAGTGGATGGGGGAAGAAAAACTCAAAAGCATTTTGATTTTGTAGGAGCCCAGTGGCTAGATTGCAGAAACAAAATGATATATTATCACTATAAAATAGCAGCTATTGCGATATCGTGCTGTACAGATTTCCAGCTTCTGTTACTGTTGGGCTAGAAAACTGCCTTAAGTTATGTAGTGCTGAGGGGGAAAAATTATAAGGAAAATATGTTTTTTTTCTCTATTGTGGTTTTTGATGCATACATATTTCAGAAGGCATTCTTCATGCATTCTATGATGTATCCTGCATGTAGCATTTCCTGGTATTTAACCAAATTATTTTTGAATTTTCTTGTGGAAAGGCAATCACTCATTACTGACATCAGAGACAAAAGAGCATCAGCAAGTGGTGTTTGTCCTATTTCCCACTATCAGCACAAAAAGGGACCAAAAACAGAATAGATACACAAGTAAAACTTATAATTAATGTATTATAATAGATTTTAAAACTGGAACCCCAGATCCTATAGTATCCTACCCATACATCCTCGTGTTTCTGCATTTTTTGTACGTGTTGACGCAAACAAATTATTTCTTTTGCTGCATACTAATAAATATTTTTTGCAATGATGGCACTGTTTTCCTTTGGGTAATTGTCTTTCAGAAGTGTGCCAATATTTGCAGGGAGTACCCCAAACAGAAAAGTTTGAAACCATTGTTGTTCATAGATACCTTGAGCAATTACAAAGCAGTACTCCAATCTTGGTTCAGCTGGTGACGATGAACTACTCGATCTTGGCTTTCTCAACTTTGAGTTGCTGCTTAATCAGTCTTTGGTAACCTCTATCCTTCTAACTCTGGCTTACTGTGTCTATGTCTATGTCTGTGTCTGTGTCTACTTGTGAATTACGAAAGGCTGACTATTAGAATAAACCCACTCCTCTATAATTGACCCTTGTAACCCATTTAAAAAAAAAACCTTTATTCATTTGTTGAATTACTCCATTATCAATCATGAACCACTTGTAGACAAAGAATAGTTTAAAATTTACAAAATCCCAGTTGAAGAATTAGAAGTGTAAACTTATGATTTATCATGGAGCTCCATATTTAAGCCTGGTCCCTACCCATACTGATTGTATATACTTCAAATATTTTTTCTATTGAATGTGAATAGGTCTGTTGTGAGCTCAGGAGGGCTTTAATCATCCCTACAGTCATATAAGCTAAAAAGGTTTTTTTAATATAGCGCTAAATATTTTAAAACTTTGAAGTAACCTTTAGTCTCTCCTATCTTTGAAGGAGTAAAGATGGCTTCCATGGGGTGCAGATTTGAGCGTATCTGACGCACAACTGGTTCGCCATCCATCACCTGATTGGCTGGATCACATCAAACACTTATCGGGCCTCACTGTCCTCTGCCACAACTGCCCACTACTTCAGGATCATCCTCGAGAGCAATGATAACCTGGCTTCTTTTATCCGTTAACAACCAGCTCCTTAAATTACTCTCCCTTGCCACTGTCACCTTCACCTCCAACTAGTGCGAGGAGCTCATTGATATTTTTGTTACTAAGGTTGAGACCATCTGTTCAGCTGCCTATGCTGCTTCCCTACTTTTCTTTGCTCACCAAGTCAAACCTCCCCTCAGGCTTCTCCCCTGCCTAGCCTTGGACCCACATCTTTTTCTAGTTTCTCTCCCATCTCCCCATATGCCCTCTCCAATCTCATCTTATCCACAAGAACATCCTCTTTTTCAAAACCACCCTCTCTCCATCTCCAAACTCCCTTTCTTCTCCATAGTCTTTGAACATGTTGTTGTTTCCCAAATCCATACCCATCTTTCCCGCTATTCCAAGGTTGAATCTCTCAAATCAGGTTTCCGTCCCTGCCACAGCACTAAAATGGCCCAAATCAAAGTCAAAAATGACATCCTCTGTGACTGTGAGCACGGTGCATTTTCCGTCCTCGTTTTTCTAGACTTCTCTGGAGCCTTTGACATGGTCGACCACACCATCCTCCTCCAACTTCTGTCCTCCGTTGTCTAGCATGGTGGTGCTGCTGCTGCTTGGCTCTACCCTTACCTATCCAATCATAACCTATGCATCTCCAGCAATGGCTTATCTTCCTGCCTTGAATCGTTACCGTTGGAGCCCCCAAGGGTCTATCCTTGGCCACCTCATTCTCATCTGCATGCTGCTGACATCATCTGAAGATATGGGGTCAGCTTCCACATGTACGCTGATGTCACCTAACTCTACCGCCTGACTACGTCTTTTGACCCTTCAAATGCCTCTTTGTTGTCAGACTACTTTTTGAACATAGAGTCTTGGATTAGCCACAATTTCCTCCAGTTAAACATTGAGAAGACTGAAGCCATCATTTTTGGCCCCTGCCACAGTCTCCTTGCATTGGTTCCACCCCATCCCTGGCAACTGACTCAGGCCGAAGCAGATTGTTCGCAACCTCGGGCCCTATTCAACCCTACCTGAGATTCTGGCCCCATATCCTCTCCATTACAAAAACCACCTACTTCCACCTCCATAACAATGCCTGCCTCTGCCTATCATCTGCTGAAAACTTCATCCATGCTGTTGCCATCTCCAGGCTTGACTATTTCAATGCTCTCCTGGCCAGCCTCCCATCCTCTATGCTCTGTAAACTTCAGCTCATGCAAAGTCTGCAGCCTGTATCCTATCCCACATCAAATCCCACTCACCCATCAATCATATCCTTGCTGTCCTACATTGGAAATTTAAAATTCTCATCCTTGTATTTAAATTCCTTCATGGCCTTGTCCCTCCCTATTTGTGTAACCTCCTCCTGCCCTATAATTCCCCCAGAACTCTGTTCCTCTGACTCCAGACTCTTGTGCGTCCCATCCCTCTCTTTATGCCACATTGACAGCTGTGCCTTCAGCTGTCTTGGCTGCATGCTCTGGAATTCCCTCCCTCTCCAACTCCTTTGAGACCCTCCTTAAAACCCACCTCTTTGACCACCCCTCCTCATCTCTCCTTCTCTGGCTTGGCATCCATTTTTGTCTGATTATATCTCTGTGAAGCACCTTGTGTCATTTTCTACATTAAAGGTGCTATATAAATGCAAGTTGATAGCCACAGAGCTATTTAAAATTTTGTGTTCCATGATTCATTAGAATGTTAGCAAGTAAGAGAAAAAGAAAAGGCTATCTCATTTAAACCTGCTTCTTGAAAATTAATTCCTCAACCTCCCCCGCCCCCCCCCCCCCCCCAAAGTAGTTGAGAAAAACTTCACAATATCTGGTTATGTGTGGAATAACATTCTCTGGCTTTCAACAGACAAGTGATGTGTATACTGTGGATAAAGTTGCAAACTGTAATTCATTCAGTCTGAGATTAAATTATAACCTTCCACGCCCTCCTTTATAGAATACGTGTTAAGTATCTGTACTGTCAAAGGATCCCTACCTCATTAAGCAACGTAGAGTATTTTTTGTTTTATGCTAGCTTTTTTTTGTGTGGCGTTGTTCATGAGTAGTCTGGAGTCTAGTTGTAATATTTAGTTTCTAACCTGGCCTGTCCTTCAGGCAAGTGCCTGGGTACTCCCTGTGGGGAAGTGGTCAAAATAAGTCCTGAGGTTAATTAGAGGGTAATAATTGCTTTAGGAAGTTTGTCTAGATTGGCAGCTGCTCGTTGTCTCAGCAACCTTGCCAGGTATCCAAAGGTCTGCAAAAACAGCAGGAAACAACTGGATTTCTTTCTCTCTTCGTATACCTTTTAAGATTGTTCAGTTATCATTTAGTGCTTTACAAAAAGTATGATATCTGGAGTGGTTGGACATTTTCAAAACTTCTATATAAACAAATAGATGGGTACATTACAACTTTGGACTGGAAGGGGACACCTTGGTTGAAGAGAAATCCAGTGTAATGAGTTTTTCTCATAGATTATAAAGAGGTATCAGTGGATAATTTTCTTCAGTTATTGAAATCTGGACAATAGAACCAAGTAATCAGCGGGTACGGTAGCATAGTGGCTATGTCACTGGACTAGTAATCCAGAGGCCTGGACGAATAATCCAGAGTCATGAGTTCAAATCCTGCCACAGCAGCTGGAAAATTTAAATTAAATTAATTAAATAAAAATCTGGAATTAAAAAGAAACTAGTATCAGTAATGGTGGCCATGAAACTACCGTATTGTCGTTTAAAAACCCATCTGGTTCACTAATGTCCTTTAGGGAGGAAACCTGCCGTCCTTACCCGGCCTATATGTGACTCCAGACCCACAGCAATGTGGTTGATTCTTAATCGCCCTCTGAAATGACCTAGCAAGCCACTCAGTTGTAAAATCTCACAGAAGGTGGCTCACCACCACCTTCTCAAGGGCAATTAGGGATGCGCAATAAATGCTGGTCTTGCCAGTGATGCCCACATCCCATGAACGAATAAAAAAAATTGCAAATTTTAGGCAAAACTGGGATAAAATTCTAGATGGTTCAAGGATAAAATCAAGTTATTTACTACAATTTTCATGGTACATGGTTAAATACTTTTCCTCAATTCTTAATTGCCATTGAGGTATGATTTGTACTCACTTTTTGAACCTTCAGGCCGATATTTTACATCTGGTTTAGTAGATAATATTTATATAATGCTTTTGTGTTCTATAAAATAGCACGTGTTAACATTTTCACAAGATTTATATGAAATACTTGTTAAAGTATGCATATATTTGCATGTGTACATAGGTGTTTTCATTGCTGTAGAGTGTAGGGAACTCAAATCTAATGAAACACAAATATATATTTTGTGGTGTGATTTCAGAGCTAACATTCTGAGGAATATTTCAGAAAGAATTCTAAGACACCAAAATAATAAGTGGAGCTTAACACCATTAATTGCATTGTGCTACTTTGTGATTTTGGCAACTGTGCTTCGTGGCATCAGAAATATCTTTGGAGGTGTTGTGATAATGTAGTTTCTCCAAAACATCATCCAGGCTGGACCAACTCCAGCAGTGAGTGAGAGAGCAACCTGTCGAAGAACGACTAATTGCAACTGTCATTCTAAAACATGCATGTGCACACATCTCCACAAAGAATACATATTTTATCATAGAATATAGCTGGTGCACTGGAGAATGTTCTTTGGGAACAAATAAGATTGTTTTCATTTTGTACTTCATAAACTTTGGCATCCTAGCCTAAAGACATTAATTTTCATTGACTTAAAAATATCACATAGCTGTTCAGTGAATAAAAATATGATGTATGAAAAGTTTTGTGACAAATGGATTATGATATATGTTCTGTCTAGTTTTATTGCATCAAGAAATGGTAATTCAATTTTTGTATATCCTTTAAATATTAGTGTTCAAAGTGTTTGCAGTAATTGCAATGATTTGTTATAGGCCAGTCCACTGGCTTGTCTTCTCAATTGATGTTTCAAAATGTTTCACCGTACTAAAATCAACTTTGGAAGTGTCACTGGATTTCTTCAAAAGTGAGCATGTTTAGAATTGCTTGTGTTTTGACTATCTGCAAGAAGCTGTGGGTCACCTTATTTTTGAGATTTCATCATACATGATGGGATTTTGTCAAAAGAGGAGTCATTCTCGTGCCTGTCAGTGTATTGGATCATTTCAATTTGTGAACACTTAAATTTATCACCTCAGTTATGGAATATCAAATATGGCAATTTGTTTAATCAGTGATGGTTTTTTTTAATACAAAGCGAGCTTTACAGTACTTCAAATGGAGCGGTTGTTACTGCAACATAGAATCATAGAAAGGTTATAGCACGGAATTAGGCCATTCGGCCCATTGAGTCTATGCCGGCTCTATGCAAGAGCAATCCAGCTAGTTCCACTCCCCCGCCCTATTCCCGTAGCCCTGCAGATTTTTTTCCTTTCAAGTCCTTATCCAGTTTGCTTTTGAAGGCCATGATTGAATCTGCCTCCACCACCCCCTCGGGCAGTGCATTCCAGATCCTAACCACTCGCTGTGTAAAAAAAGTTTTTCCTCATGTCACCTTTGGTTCTTTTGCCAATCACCTTAAATGTATGTTCTCTTGCTCTTGACCCTTCCACCAATGGGAACGGTTTCTCTCTATCTACTCTGTCTGGACCCTTCATGATTTTGAATACCTCTGTCAAATCTCCTCGCAACCATCTCTGTTCCAAGCAGAACAACCCCAACTTCTCCAGTCTATCCACGTTACTAAAGTCCCTCATCCCTGGAATCATTCTAGTAAATCTCTTCTGCACCCTCTCTAAGGCCTTCACATCTTTCCTGAAGTGCGGTGCGCAGAACTGGACATAATACTCCAATTGTGTTTTATAACAGTTCATCAGAAACTATTTACCGAATAGTGGCTGCATAAGAAAGAAAAGGTTTGCGTTGATATAACACTTTTCATGTCCTCGGATATCCCAAAGCACTTCATGTCCAATTAATTACTTTTGAAGTGTGGTCACTGTTCTTATGTAGGCAAATGCAGCAGCCAATTTTTATTCAGCAAGGTCCCATAAACAGCAAATGAGATGTGACGAGATAAACTGTTTTGGTTAAGGGATAAATATTGGCCAGGATAAATATTGACCCAGCATCTACAGCTGTTTTGGGGGAGGGAGTTCAAGATTTCCACTACCCTGTGTGTGCAAAAAGTGCTACCTGATTTCAGATCTTAATGTCCTAGCTCTAATTTTAAGATTGTGCCCTCTTGTTCTGGATTCCCCCACCAAAGGAAAGAGTTCTCTGTATCTATTCCATCGAATCCTTTCATCATTTTAAACACCTTGATTAAATCATGCCTCAGTCTTCTAAACTCAAGGGAATACAAGCCAAGTTTATGCAACCTGTCCTTATAATTTAATCCTTTAAGTCCTGGTAACATTCTGGTGAATCTGCGCTGTATTCCTCACAAGATCAATATGTCTTTGCTGAGGTTCGGTGCCGAACACTGAACGCAGTACTGCAGATGGGGTCTGCCTAAGGCTCTGTACAATTGAAGCATCACTTCCTCACTTTTGTATTCAAATCCCCTTGAAATAAAGTCCAGCATTCCATTAGCCTTTTTGATTACTTTTGTACCTGTGCACTAGCTTTTAAAGATTTGTGTTCATAGACACCTAAATCTTTTTGGTTTTCCATAGCTTCTGATTTGTCTTTCAAGTGGATGACCTCACATTTCCCCACCTGCTGTAGTTTTGCCCATTCACTTATTGTGCTTCTTAACTTGGTGTCATCTGAAAAATTGAATATACAACTCTATTCCTTCATCCAAGTCATTAATATATATGGTGAAAAGCTGAAGCCCCAGTACAGATCCAAGGGGAACACCATGTGTCACATCCCACCAAAGAACGGGCCCTTTATCGCTACTCTCTGTCTCCCAACCAATTACCGATCCATGTCACAAGGTTACCTCCAATTTTGTGCACTCTCATTTTTGCTAACAATCTCTTGTGTGGAACCATATGAAATGCCTTCTGAAAGTCCATATAGACAAGATCCATAGACACTCCCCTGTCCACCATGCTAGTGACCTCCTCAAAAAAATTCATCTATATTAGTCAGACATGACCTACCCTTCACAAATCCATGCTGTCTCTCTTTGATCAGCTGGTACCGTGCCCAAGTGGCCATTCGTCATGTGAGAGCTTAGAGTGTCGTCAGTCTATTCAGCTGTAGAGGGGATTACAGCTGAGTGAAATCCTGTTTTCAGTTGATATCCACATATGCATTTTCCAACAGGGCATCACTGGAATGCCATCACACCCAGATTAATTTGTAAAATTTCTCATTGTGTGCACTTTAATGCACAAATGATTGTACTGTGCTTGTAGTTTTCTTTTTATTTAAGCGTTTTCCTAAAGCAAAAACACAATCATATGAATAAGAATTAAATTAAATTAAAAATGGATAGAAGAATTTGGATTTGTACAGTTCCTTTCATGACCATGGGATGTCCCAAAGCACTTTACAGCCAATGAAGTACTTCTGAAGTGTAGGAAACGTGGCAGCCAATTTGCACAGCAAGGTGCCAAATTGGTGTGTTATGGATTTTAGCTTATTCTTAGATTTTTGCTTTGTTTACAGAATTATTATATTTTGAATAACAATATGAAAGTGATAGCAATACAGGCTAGGGATATGAAGTGTGTAAATACTTACCCAAATCAAAATTACTATATTTGTGATGACCCGATTTAGACAGTTCATTTCAGCAATGAATCATCCAACTGTTGTGAACTTTTAAGTTGAATTATTCTGGTGAATGCTTATGCAGTTTAATTTTGGAAACCAGCTGGCCGATTGCTTTTTATTTCTTGTTTTCTGAGTGCTGTAAATGTAGTTATTTAGTGACACCAAGTGGTGGAATGCACTCTTTGCAGTACTAGTCAGGACTCTGTCAAGTTTCTGTGGGAGTCTTCAATCATATTGCACCGATAGAAATTATTGAAATACCTATTTATGCTTTTAAATGAAATTGATTTAAAACTGCTAGTATTTGAATAGCCTGTTGGCAGTCATTGTGATTCACATGAAGAATGACCACTTCAGTAAGGGATTGAAAGATTGCCAGTGCCTGTGAATCTGTATCTTAGCACGAATCACTATTGTTGGAAATGGGGAGAAAGTTTGAAGGAAAACATGTGACATTAAATCTCATATTTTTGTCTTCCAGTGTTGTGTGCAAAAAATCTGGCTAAGAAGGATTTCTTCAGTAAGTATTAAACTTTAGTTAATATAATTCTGTTTCTGAAGAATAGAAGGCCGAAATTTGGGCCCCAGAATCACTGTGTGCCCAGCAATAATCGTGCAAGGGGTGTGGGGAGCACACCTCACTGGATTCAGCATTGTCAGCTGCTGCTCTTTGCAACCATTACTTTTTGCTGCGGCTAACTAGTGCTCCAAAGATGGGACGCTGCTAAAGGTCATGGCAGAACTGCCATCTTTGGTGAGGAGACTTTGCATGTTCTGTTGGAAGAGGCGAGATAGAGGAGGCTTGACATATTTCAGGCAGAGGTGAGGCCTCTTCTGCAACCAAATGTGCAGTATGAATGGCAAGAGATGACTGATAAAGTCAATGTTGTCTCCCACGTCCATAGGTCGTGGGAGCAGATGAGGAGGAAATTCTCTGGCATGAGGAAATATGCCAAGGTAAGATTGCCTACAGGTTGACAACTCCACTTAAATTAAATCTCTGCCTGTACTATGCATGGCACAGGCACTGAGCCCCCAATGTGGTGCAGTACCAGCAATAACCATGGAAACCACTAGCATAATCTCTCACATTTTGCATGCCAAAACCTCCATATTTGTGGTGCTTCAGCCTGAACTTGTGGCTGGCATAGAAAAGGCTTCTAATGGCACACGTAACTGCTGCATGCTATGCCCCTAAGTCAAAATGCCACCTTAAACTACTTGCATGCTATGTAGTCACCCATTCGCATAAGGTTGAATGAAGGCTGGGCACTGGCGTCCCACTCAGGTTCGACCCATTTGCTGAAAGCTTATGTTTTGTCTGCTTTTAAAGGTGGAGGCTGCACACAACCACAGAGTGTGAAACCACAATGGAGGTGGCCCTGCCAACTTGCACTGTCTGACCCACCATGAGGAGGCAGCTCAGAAAAGCATTGGGGTGGAGGCCGTTAAGGGTGTGGGCAAGGGAGAGCTTGGCCAATAAGGCAAGTATTCGCCAACTTTTTCTACTCGCTTACCCTTCAAATTCACTCACTCAATAACATGTAGGCATGAGTCCAGGAGCAGCATGGCGCTCACTGTATTGCCCTTGCTACTATGTGCAGAACCATTTGCAATATGCATCATACTAACAGCTGTTTTCTGTTTACGTAGGGCATCCCAAGTTGCTGTACCTGCCATCAGGGACAAGCAGGAAGCCGGCACATCATTTGAGCACCTATCAAACACTTCTGACCACACAAGCACCAGCTCAGATACATCCTCCACAGGGTAATCAGAAAGCACAAGTGAGGAGGAGCCAGCTGAAGTGATAGTAGAGAAGCAACAACATGAAGGGAAGGCTTAGGTCAGACATTCTGCACTGCAGGACCTACAGATTTATACCTTACAGGCCTACGTACACAGGGGATCTCACTAACAAGCAAAAGCACTTCATGCGGCCCATTGAGAATGCTTTGAGGTCCTCGCAGGGTATGTCGGAGAATTTTCATAAGTTCAGGTCTGACATCTGTACTGTCATGCGCGAGGGTATAATATACTTGCAATCCACCATGAAGTGAGTGGCAACTTTACAGCTATCTGCAGAGAACCCCTTGAACATAGAGGATCAAAATGCAGATGTAGTTTTCTTTGTGAAGGATGTTATTGAGACCATGGGTTTAAATTTAAAGGAGACTCAATTCTAGGTTGCAGATGCTAGGGGAGTGGCTTGAGAGTACCTTGACGGACTTCACACTCCTAAGTGAGCGTCCAGAAAAGGCTCATAGTTACCTCTCGGGGTGATGCCAGATCCACCCATTTCGGCTGTAACTGTGGCAGGTGACTGGCTGAAGCGGCCAGCCAGCACAGGGCCCAATTTGCTGGCAGTAGTTGCAGGGCCATCTTGAGACCCAGCACAAAGAGGTACAGTGCCACAGCTGTGTCAAGGGGTCTCCAATGAGGAGCAGCAGGCTGCCACAGCATACTCCTCCCACTGAAATAGCACTTAGAAAGAGAAGAAGATTAGGTAGGAGTTGCCATACCACGGCAAGCACTGGCGAAGCATGTAAATAGAAGTAGAGAAATTCACCAGTTGCCAATGTAGTGTACAGATTTATTGCCAGAAGGGCAATGTTGTAGGTGGTGCACCAAAGGCACAGATGGTAGAGGTAGTGATGATTAGGCGGAGCATGTTGTTTGTGGGGCCACTATATCCTGAGGACCATATGGCTTTTTATGCACTTTTACAGATTTTAACGGCATACCAGTCTTTCTGGCTGCACATCAGCTTTCCTCATTTCTACATTTTCATTTTCCTCCTCCTCCTCAAGGCCTTGCTGAAGGGATTCCAGTCCCTGGGCAGCAAATTAATGCAGAATGCTGCAGACACTTTTAATTTTGGACACCTAGTCAGAACTGTAGAGGAGTATACCCTGTGCTGCTATTCCCCCCCTCCACCTCCCCCTACCTATCCTGAGTGCAGTATCTCTGCTCCAGTCTGCCAATTGTATCTTCTATCAGAATTCAAGTAAAGGCGTGAGCCTTATGTTCTGTTCTGCCTTTGTTTGAGATTCCTCAATGGTGTTGATAACCAAAGTTCAGGAGTAGGCACGTAGGAACAGGAGCAAGCCATTCAGCCCCACGAGCTTTGCTGTTCAATTAGATCATGGCGGATCTGTACCTCAACTCCAGGGTAGCCGTGGTCCCCCAGTGTGATCCATCTATTCTTCCTGCTCTTTTACATAAATGATTTAGACCGGGAATCGGAAGTACAATTTCAAAATTTGCGGATGACACCAAATTGGGGGGTATAGCTAATACTGAGGAGGACTGTGACAAATACAGGAAGACATTAATAAACTTGCAGAATGGGTGTGTAATTAGCAAATGAATTTCAATATAGAAAAGTCTGAGGTGGTAGATTTTGGTAGGAAGAATAAGGAGGCCACGTACTCCTTGGAAAATAAGAGTTTTAATGGCGTAAAGGAGCAGAGGGATCTTGGGGGTGCAGATACACAAAAGTAGCGACACAGGTTAATGAGACAATAAAAAATGCAAACAAAACACTGGGGTTCATTTCTAGAGGGATAGCATTGAAAAGCAGTGAAGTTATGTTAAACTTGTATGGAACCTTAGTTAGACCACTCTTGGAGTACTGTGAACAGTTCTGGTTTCCATGTTATAAAAAGAATATGGAGACATTGGAGAAGGTGCAAAAAACATTCACAAGGATGATAGTAGAACTGAGAGGATATACTTATCATGAAAGACTAAACAGGTTGGGGTTCTTTTCTCTAGAAAAATGAAGACTGAACAGTGACCTCATAGAGGTCTTTAAGATTATGAAAAGGTTTGATAGGGTAAATGTAGAAAAGATGTTTCCACTTATTAATAACTATATAAGATAGTCACTAATAAATCCAAAGGGAATTCAGGAGAAACTTCATTACCCAGAGAGGTTATAATGTGGAATTCGCTACCACGAGGAGTCATTGGGGTGACTTGCGTAAATGCATTTAAGGGGAAGCTAGATAAACACATGATGGAGAAAGGGATAGAAGGATATGTTAATAGGATTAGATGAAGTAGGGAGGGCGGAGGATTGTATGGAGCATAAACACCAACATGGACCTGTTGGGCCGAAACAGTGCTGGCACAGTGGACTGTCACAAAATGGAGAATCATGGCTGCTACCATGATATTGTGCATTATTCTGTTCCTGCAGTCAGCATCACTTGCACATTGATGGAATGAAAGTCTTTCCTATTTATACATACGATGAGGTGGTTGTTAGTGGCCGGATATCTACATGTTTGCCAACAGTGAGGCCCTGCACTTTTGGAAGCCTGCCACCTGGTGAAAGTGCTGAGCCTCTTCTACTGTTGCCTCCTTTCCATAGGGAATGCAAAAAATAAGTGTCCCCTGACAAAACTGCTGTGACTTGCTTGAAGCATCACTGGATTGAAGACTGACTAATGTGATAAATGCCATCAATGATGGCCTGGAACGATCCAGTTATGTAAAAATTCAAAGTTTTGGTACCCATCACAACAAAAAGCATAGCTGTTCCAGTGGTAGAATTTGTCTGGAAGTATGCCTCGTGTAAATGGTATCACTTAGTGACAGCCACTTCAGTGAAGCGTAGACGATAAAGGCAAGTTTTGTCAGATGCTCCTAACTCGTTACATCTGGGTTTGAAGACTTGGGACTTAAGCTCAAGTTGGTGCCAGATGTAGTTGCACCTGCCTTTGTTCCCTCTGCCTGAACAATTCTGAAGACCAGAGCAGGGAAACCAAGAAGTGCCGGTTTTAAGCTGGTAAGTAACGCTAATGGACTGAGGAAATCAAAAAAAAGTAGAATTTGTCATGGGACTAATTTACATAGTGTTGACTATAATCGGGAGCATTAATGAGGCCCAGACATGCTTGGGCATGGTCACCAAAATCAGTGGGGGGCGGGGGGGGGCGGGGGCGGGGGCGGGATTTTGAACTGGTGTGAATTCGATGCCTCGTGAATCCAGCACTTGTGTCTATTTGCCCAATTCATTGAGGAGCGCTTGCAGAATGTGTGGCTGTGCTCTGTAACCGCCATCACGGAATAATCCTGGAATGCAGAAGCCTAGTTTGCTTAAGTGTATTTTAAAATGAATAAGGGATTTTTTTTTAATGTACATGGAAAAATTTGCAATGAAGTTTGTGCACCTATGTCATGACCAACATTTGGATTTGTTATTTTATATTGGGGGCTAATAGTCTTGAAATTAAAATTATGTATGATTTTAGATTTTGTGTTATTTTCTCAGGAATGCAGTTTTCAATTATTTGAAGTGTTATCTGATTGTTTTGAATTTGAAATGGGAAATTCAGATATTTTTTCACTTCAATTATGATATGGTAGTTTACCTGTTTTAAATAAGACTCATTTTTTTGCCCTGCATAGGATTACCTGATCCTTTTGCCAAAATTATTGTAGATGGCTCAGGACAGTGTCACTCGACAGACACGGTGAAAAACACGCTTGATCCAAAATGGAACCAACACTATGACTTGTGAGTGCAGTTGAATCTGTAGCTATTAATTTACTTTTGGAGTGTATTGCAATTTTGGGGCTAATTCATTATTTAGTGTGGTTTAACTATTTTAAAATCACAATCAAAAATGTTTAAAATAAGTACAGAAGTTTAAAAAAGATGCACCAAAGTGTTTGAATCATAAGGAATTGTCCTTCATCTATGTAAAATGATGAATTCCTAATTCATGTAGAACTTCCAAAAGTAAAATTTAGTGGTGACAATGTTATAGTTGCTTATGAAGAGTGGCTGTTCTTGGTAATAGGTGACTGATGCAGTATAACACGAAATAAAAACAGAAAATGTTGGAAACGCTCAGCATGTAAGGCAGCATCTGTGGAGAGAGAAACAGAATTAACGTTTCAGGTCTTTGACCTTTCACGCTGCCTTACCTACTGAGTATTTCCAACATTTTCTGTTTTTATTTCAGATTTCCAGTATCCGCAGTATTTTGTTTTAGTATGAAATGATCTGGGTTCACATTTTGTCTATTTTCATTCATTTTCATTCTATCATCATTTTTTTAATTGGGTATTTTCATAATATTGGATATGTTTGCTTTGTGTGAATAACATTACAGGTCCAGAATGATAAGATTAGACCTCTTCCATCCTCCTCCATCATATAATTATTAAGATTCATGAGTTTATGCTTCGTCACTTAACATTTATTTTGCTTTGTGCTATAAGAAAGTGTGTTTCCCCAACCAAAAATGTTTGAGGTATGCAGTGGAGGTGTCTACATGAAGTCACTAGAGATTAGCTTATTGACAGATTTTTTAAAATTCCATCATCCAGTCAACAAAATCTTTTTGTGTGATATAGATAGGAATATTTTCTGTACTGGTGGTAGAATTAAAAAATTTGACAATGTAAATTAGTTTTGGATCTAAACTAGAAAGAAGCAGATGCCTTAAACTGGATTCATGGTTTTGACAAGTGACTTCAAACATTTTGTGATTTAATCAGATATTTTAGTGTCAAGGCAATTAAGTGAGCTTTTTACATACTTCTGATTGTCAAACTTTTATGTGATAATTCAAGTTAATTCAAGATATTGTGATTAAAAAGACTGCTAAATGATAAAGCAACTCACATCAACAAATTTTTTCAGTTTCTGCCCTTCTTAAAGCATCGACTCCTTGCTGGGGTACAGTACCACAGGCACTGAGCACCCTTTGATATCTTACTTAAGTGGCTATTCCTCAAGCATGAACCAGACAATGAATATTTGTGATGGCATCATAGCTGAGTAGAGTAATCAGGAGCAGCAACCTGACTGATTTTCCTGTCCTTAATCCAGTGGAGCTGAAGCCAATTATAGTGCCCCTGCTGCCAACTTGGCAGAGATCAACAGACTGAGCACAGATTGGACATTGAGACCTTCCTCGTCTGTATGCCTCAGTTTCTCACTGGCTAAACTTGCAGAGCAAATTGGGAGGGGAAAACAGTTCAATTGTAACGGATAAATATGTGTGATTGGATTTCAAAACTAATTGGATGGCACAAACACCTTCATGAAATTACCCTAGTGACAGCTTTTTGCAAGGTCACCATAATTGATGCTTTGTACAGTATGTGATATGAAGTAGATGCTAGAAGTAGAGAGATAACTTGGGTAAACTCAGACCCTCTCTAGCCCAGGCACTCGGTACTTGTGTATACATGCTTTGCTATTGGGTCATATTGCCTGTTGACACATTTGTGCTTTAAGGTCTTATGTCATCAATGAAGATGATTAGCATGTTCAGTGTAGAGAAATTAGCTAATTAGAGAAATTAGCTAATAAATCAAAAATATTTTAGGGTAACAATGTGATCATGTCTGATCACATTGTTACCCTAAAATATTTTTGATTTATTACAGTGATCATTAAATTGCTATTCTAAAGAACGCACTGGCAAGGTGTAGATTCACATGTTGGATCTTTAGCCAGTGTTTACCTCGTACTTTTTAATCCTTGATATTAATCTTAATTATTTCAGTTACCATGGCTAAACATTGAACCATCTCTGAAGTTTTCTACCAGATGATGGGGACAACTTTATGGTGACTTGATTTTGTCAGTATCAATCCTGTGCACTAGCATGGCTGATGATGGTTTCAAGTTCTATTATGGTGCAGCTAGAAGTGAACATAAATTTCAAATAAAAGTGAAGTCACTTTCAGTGTTTGTAAATATGGCTTGTTCTGTGATTTAAGTAGATGATGTTTACACCCAACTAGACTGTTTTACATGTAATAAGTCTTTGTCAATTACAGAGAAGCACTGTTAGGGTTTTAGGGGGAGTTTCAGTATCTTAAAAGCTGTTTGTGGTGCTACTTGTTTTAATACTCATAACTTCTTCCTTTTCAGGTATATTGGAAAAGCAGACTCAATTACTATAAGCATATGGAATCACAAGAAAATACATAAGAAACAGGGAGCTGGCTTCCTGGGCTGTGTTCGGCTGCTATCAAATGCCATCAGTAGGCTAAAGGACACTGGCTGTATGTAGTCTGTTTCTTGATTTTTTTAAAGCAATAGAGCAAGGATTAACTAATGAACTGTTTGTAAGTTTCATTTCCAAAGCTTTCTGGCACTCAGAGTAGTCTGGTATTCATGGGATGAGCTCCCTCTGATTCTAGGTAATATGTTAGGTTGGAAAGTTTGTGATTCTGGAGTATTCCACTGGAGGAGAGGGTAGGAAAAGGCTTGACTGTCTTTCCTTACTAAATGTTTGTCAGCAAATTGGAAAATGGCATTGGACTGCTCATTTTATCCTGCTGGCAAAGTTTTGTGAAGGTGAGCCAAGTTGTGATGGAATTTCTTTGAAAGAGAAAGGTGGATCTGTTAAACAATAAAAGAAAGAAATAACTTGCGTTTATGTGGCATCTTTCACAACCTCAGAACATCCTGAAGCATGTCAGAGCCATGAAGTACTTTTTTTTTGAAGTCTGGTCATTGTAATGTGGGTAAATGTGGCAGCCAATTTGTGAACAGCAAGGTCCCACAAACAGCAATAAGATAAATGACCAGTTAATTTGTTTTTGCTGGTATTGGTTGGCGGATAAATATTGGCTAGGACACCTTACGCTTCTTCAAAAAGTGCCATGGCATCATTTATCATTTACGTCCACCTTAGCGGGCAGTCTCATCCTAAAGATGGCACCTCCAACTGTGCAGCACTCCCTCAATACTGCACTGAAGTGTCAGCCTAGATTATGTGCTCAAGATTCTGGAGTGGGACTTGAACCTATGATCTTCTGACTTCTAGACAAGTGTGCTAGCACTGAGCCAAGGGCTGACACCTTAATAGGCCTCTGTGCAAAGTAGCACAACTTGTTTTTTTTCTATTTGTTCTTAGGGTATTGGCAACACTGGCAAGGCTGCATTCATTGTTTATCCCTAGTTGCCTTGAGAAGGTGATGTTTGAACTTCTCTTTGAACCGCTACAGTCTTTGTGCTGTAGAGATAGGGAATTCCTGGATATTGACCCAACAATGATGATGGAATGATGACATATGTCCAAGTCAGGATGCTGTGTGACTTGAAGGGGAGTTTGGAGGCAGTGCTCTTATGACATTGCTGCTCTTGTTCTTCTCTGTGGTAGAGGTCGCAGTAGAGGAGTAAGGAACCTTGGCGAGTAGCTGCAGTACATACTGTGGATTGTACAAACTGCAACCACGGTGTGTTGGTAATGGAGGCTATTAAGTCCAGCGGCAGTGGCAACCATCAAGTAAACTGCTCTGTCCTGGTTTGTGTTGAGCTTCTTAAGTATTGTTGAGGCTGCAGGCGAATATTCCATCACACTCCTGCCTTAAACCTTGTAGATGGTGGAGAGGCTTTCAGGGGTCAGAAGATGAGCCACTTGTTGCAGAGTACTCAGCCTCTGCTTTGCTCTTGTAGCCATGTTGTTGGTCCAATTCAATTTCTGGTCAATGGTGAGTCCCAAGATGTTGATGGTGGTGGACTATAATGGTGGGACTGTTAAAAGTCGAGGGGAGATGGCTGGGTTTTCTGTTGTTCGAGATGTTCAATACCCAGCACTTGTGTGGCGCAAAATGTTGCCTGTCACTTGTCAGCCTGAAGGTTATCTGGGTCCTGCTGTAGGCTGGCAGGAGCTGCTTCATTATCTGAAGATTTGTGAATAAAGCTGTACACTGGAATCCTTGGTAAACAGCCTCACTCCTGACCTTGTGACAGAGGGAAGGTCACTGATGAAGTAACTGAAGATGGATGGGCTAAGGCGCTTCCCTGAGAAACTCATGTCCTGGGGGCTGTGATGACTGGACTCTGACAACTGCAGCCATCTTCCTTTGCATCAGGTATAACTCCATCCACTGAGATGTTTTCCCATATTCTCATTGACTTCAGTTTTGCTAGGACTCTAAGTGGCTGCCTTGATGTCAAGGGTAGCCACTCCCGTCTCTCTTCTGGCTGTTGAGTCCATGTCTAGGGGGGGAAAAACTCTTTATTCCTCATTTGTTCAACCTCCTGATACAAAAGAATAGTTTTAATTAGGAAATCACAAGATATTGACCCTTTTAAGACTTCTCACTCACTTGCCAACCAAGGACAATATCAATTTTCTTCCATACCAGCCCTTATTCTGGGTTCACTTGACCATTCTTTTTCTCTTATTGGTGACAACAGTGTTTCATGAACACTTCATGCTGAGAAAAGTTACCAGTTTCTTTTTTAACCTTTACATGCACCTCTTTGTTGACTGATGGTTGAGAGTCTGATTTTTGATCTTGTCAACATACCTGTATCTCCATGCAAAGCTTAAAGGGAAAGGTAAGTCTAGAGGAAGTACTTTATTTAAGTACTCCCCCATTTTACGATCGAAAATATTGGCTAATAGAGACTTAGTTTTTTGTTAATTATCATTTTCTATCTGCAGAGAGGGCCATCAAGTCAGGTCTTTCGTCGAGCTTACCTACTTCGTGATATTACCAATGGGAAGGCACCCCATGCATCTTGAAAAACCTTTATTGATTATCAATGGAGGAAAGGGGTGTGAATTCTGACAGGCTTAAGAGCCAATCCTTAGCCACTTGGCTACAGGAATCCACTCAACTGGCTGGGGCTGCAGAGTAGTATGCTTTCCCAGTATTTAGTATATCACTTGAATAGTATAAGAGACCTGTATAAAATACACACTTGTCTCATTGTACTGTATAAAAGTCTGATTGTACTTTTAGTGTGCTGCTATAATTTGCTGTGTTTACAGTTCAGGTAACATTATATCCTCTTCTTTTTTGCCAGACCAGCGGTTAGATCTATGCAAGCTCAATCCCACAGACAGTGATACAATACGAGGACAAATAGTAGGTAAGATCTTAATTAAATACAATGTTCAAGGTTCATTCAGCATGTTTACTGGTAAATAATTTGTAGAATAACTGCTTGAAAATGTGTGAGTATACTAGAATTGTTCTATTAACTGCATTAACTGATGTACTGCATTGCAGTATGAATTTTGCCTATTGTGTGCAAATTTGCTTTAGAGGACCAAAGGATAGGGACTTGGGAATAAGGCCTGATACCTAATAAAGAACTTGTTCTACATTCCACTTAATTTTCACTCAACCTGGGCAATGGACTCAATTGCTTACTGAAATCAGAGACTGGCAGAGAGAGAAACTCAAATGACAAGGTGTTAGGAGAGATAATGCGCAGGAAATCAAGAGACACAGTTACTTATGCCTGGCTTAAATTTCAGGCAGGCAATTTACAATTGAAATACCCATGGCACTCTATGTTCCAGCTTACCTATCTGAGCTGGATAGCCAGATGGAGTAACGTATAGTAATGTGTTTAGTTACCTTGTTACCCAGCAAAACCCAAACGTAACAAATCTAAACTATCTATCATCCTGCAGGTTTTTATGACTTGCAAACTTGAAGATTGTTGTCATCTAGGAAATGTTAGGAATGAAATTTATGTTTGAGCAGATTTTAAACCCCCTGAAAGAAATAGAACTGTTTATTCTTAAGAGTGACATTAACAATATAAATTATATTTTTAAACCAAAGTGTGTGCCATTCCTATTGACAGGTTTGCTTACTGAGGGTGCCACCATTGAATTTATGATGCAATTGTCATTTTATAATAAAAGTCTTCTCTCTATGCCAGCTTTTAGAGTTCCAAGTGAAAGTAGTTTGGACAGTATCAACCTGGAACTTATTGGCAGAAGCTGACAATAAATTGCCCATTTCTTGCCCTACTTGCCTGTTTCTTTTCAGGAAGAAAGTAGGAGGCTAAGACAGTCCTGTGTTACTATTTATATCTAATCCATGCTATACCCTTCCTGAGAGTATTTATGCTGACACTTCATATAAAAAGTAGGAAGTGTTTTCCAGTACCGACATTGCTCCTTTTTTTATTGGAGGTGGAATGTACTCATTGTATTTATTTCAGCACTCTCCATGTACTACAGGTTCATAGGGATGTAATCCCTTTGAGATGTTTTGCCAACAGCAATGTGACCTTATGTCACCTTCCCACCTGTATAAAGATACCTCCCCTGTGCTGTTACTTGATCTTTTTCTTTCAATGGGTCTTTTTGCTGTTGGTTTCCCACTCGTTGAATGTTATTGGTTTGCTGTTGGTGCTGTAAACTAATTCCTTTCCGCCCCCTCGCTTAGATTTATTTTTTATAACAAATTATCATTTTAGTTATGGATGTCACAGTGTGCAGTACCTTTTCATTTAAATAGTGAGGTGCATGAGTGCTCCGTGAAACTAATAGTTAAGCACTCTGCGTTTGATGCTCATCATCTCAAGCATAACGTGCATGGTTGTCTTTGTCTGCTGGGACAAAATGGTACGGGGAGGCTTGGGAAAAAAGTTGGTACCTGAGAGATCTGGGTTTTCAGCCTGTTCTAGAGAGCACTTGGGGTCAACATACTCTGCCCGGCGAAGAGGAGTCATTCCATCAAAGCAGTATTAGTCATTGCTACAAGAAGAGTTTGTTTGGTACTGGCTGTTAACAACTATGTCTATGTTAGTTCACCATATATTCATCATTGACAATTAGCTATACCCTTTTGAAAGTCCCACTATGCAGTGATACGGAGGTGGTGAATTGTATATCTAGTATCTCAGTTACCATTGGTATTCAACGGTTATCCAAGATTTTATTACTGATATTGAGAGTTTGGACATCTAGTCATTGAATGTAAAAAAAATTCCTGATGAATTCGTCTTACCGGGGCAACTTATTAATAAACCATCTATATGTAATCATATATCTGGATATAAAACTATTCCTACCTTTTAGAGATTTTCATACTGTCTTTAACCTCTTTCTTAGCATGTGAAAAGTTAAAATGCATGGCACACTTTACCTTCTAGGTCCAATTACAGCCTTCTATCTAACATTGATACCAGGATTAAAAGGGTTAAATTATGTAGACAGGTTGCACAGACTAGGCTTGTATTCCCACAAGTATAGAAAATGAAGGGGTGATCTAATTAAGGTGTTCAGAATGATTAAAAGATTTGATAGGGTAGATAAAAAGAAACTATTTCCTCTTGGTGGGGGAGTCCAGAACAAGGGGGCATAACCTTTAAAATTAGAGCTGGCCATTCAGGGGTGATGTCAGGAAGCACTTGTACACAAAAAGGGTAGTGAAAATGTGGAACACTCTTCTCCCCCGCCCCCCCCACCCCCAAATAAAAAGCTTTTGAGGCTAGGTCAATTGGAAATTTAAAAACTGAGATTGATAGATTTTAATTAGCTACGAGTATTATGGGATATGGAGCCAAGGCAGGTAAATTGAGTTGAGATACAGATTAGCCATGATCTAATTGAATGGCGGAGCAGGCTCAATGGGATGAATGGCCTACTCTTGTTCCTTTGTAACACAAGTAAACCATTCTAAGTTTTTAAATTGTTTTGATAAAATTGATGCTTCTGTGTGGCCTAATAAGTAAAGGCACTGCTTAGTGTAGTGTTAAACTACAGGTTCGATTCTTGTTCTACCAAATTAGTTGATTTCCACTTGGGCAGCAGTTGGGCTGCTACAATTGGCTTCAGCACCCTGGGTTTAGTGGGGAAATCAGCCAGGGTTCCCACACCTGACACTATTCAGTAACCTTTGCTGAAAAGTGCACCTGGAGTGAGAATAGGATTGGGCTCAGCGATGTTGCCCTTACAATCCTTACAGTCTAAGGTCAAAGATTGCTGCTTTGATGAGGTACCTAAGAACATCCATTGTCTTTGGAAATCTTTCTTCCCCCTCCACCACCCTTCCTCAATACACACAAGAATTGGTGCCTTCTGGAGAGGGGACAAATTTGGAAAACTAAAGCATTTCGAATTGGCAAAGAAACACTGACAACAATATTATCAATTTTGGTACTGAATTTATTTTGCTGTTTCCAGGATATTTGGAGACTTTCTGTTGCAGAATCTACATAAAATTTATAAAGCTAAATATTGTGAAGAAATATAATATTTGTTCTCTTCCAGTAAGTTTACAAACTCGAGATCGAATAGGAACTGGTGGTCCTGTTGTCGATTGCAGAGGACTATTGGACAATGATCTACCTGAGGGGTGAGTAATGACTCTTTTCTTTAGATTGTCTCTTGGAGGGGATTTCACCATGAACACAATTTTATGAAAATCACCATTTTTTGAATTCTGACAATAGTTAGTTCATATATATTCCACAACCCCCATCACACTTTCAGCCTGCGGTGGGATGAAAAAATACTGGTCCCAACACAGGTTATCCATGTTAAAATCCTTTGTATGTGGTTCTCCTTAAACTCCTTTCACTTAGGGAATTAAGGTTTTTTTTTCATGTTTTAGCAATCAATACCGTGGTTATTTGAATGTCCAAAAATAACGTCCACACCTTCCTTCCTCAAAATAAATTAATTTAAGTTAAAATGGTTATTATACCCATAACAAACTGAAATATTACCTTTCAGATGGTCCTTTCAACAAAAATGGCCTGACTGAAAAATGCTTGAAAATTGTTTGACGTAAGCTAAATTCAGATTCTGCAAAATATACCATGTGTAATGGTAACCCAGAGGAGGGTAATGGGAAGTCTTTTACTTGGTGTTTTTAAATATCTTATAGTGAATATAAAGTAGACCATTAACAGCGCTTCCAGATCATGATCAGAATTTTTTACCTTTTTTGATTACTCAGTGGGCAGAGCACAGATCTCAGGAAATGATGAGTCTGTACAAGGCACTGGTACGGCCGCACCTGGAATACTGTGAACAATTCTGATTTCTGTACTACAGTAGGATATCCTGGCCTTGGAGACAGTGGAGAAAAGGGCAACCAAATTGACACCCACCTTAGGACAACTTATTAGGAAAGGTTGACCAGCAAAGGATTGTTTTTTCTGGAGATCCCAGATTCAATCTCTGATCTTTGCTGAGTTAGCTGATCTTGGTCGGGATGGTAGTGTGAGCTCTTTAATACACTCAGTGCTTCTGAGCTAGAAAAGGAAAAATTGCCCAGGGTTCATGAACCAGTGTTACCTGCTGGAATTACTTGAATATGCACATTTGGAGAGAATAACACTGGGCTTGGCTGTACAACCTCCATGGAGCAGTAACATTTTTATGCTCACTGTCAAAACTAAGAGCTGAATATCGCCAGTTGGGTGACCAGAACTTGTGGAAACATACCCCAGTAAGGAGTCAATACCTTCAGGAGGCAAGAAAATTGGTGCTAACGTTTAAATTTTTAAAATAAAAATAACCTAGAAATTATTCTAAATTGGTAACCCCCTTGTTAAAATACGGGATAAAGTAATTTCATATGACCATGTTAAAGTAATAATGTACAGCATAATTTCTAGAATGTAATGGTTATATTTTTTTAAAACCGGCAGGTCATGGCACCAATTACACCGTAATTTAAAGCTTTGTATCTCTTCCTTTCTGTACAAATAAATTATGAGAGAGATTCTAGCACTTAACTGAGTTGAAGGTGTGATTTGTCATATTTGCATTAACATGTTTGGCTATATTTCTAATGTTCTTCAGAATAGCTGGGAATGGTAATTATTTAGTGGAATAATAAATGCTCTTGAAATTGTTTGTGACTATCAAGCCTTTTCAGAATCTCAATACTGTTCTGTATAATCAACAGTACTCCAAGTAACTTCTGCACTTGTGTATGCATTAAGAAGCTGTGTGTTGTGTTGTGTGGAACGGTTATAAAGATTGTATTTATTTACAAAATTATTGGTTACTAGCGTTTCAGCTCACATTTCAACAGGTTTTAAAAATGTTACATTTACGGAAGTTACATAATTGCATCACTGAACATAATTTCTGCCAACTCACCTAGGGATTCATGCTTCTAAATATTAACAGTTCATAAATTCAGATTTCTAGCATTTTTGGTTTTTCTTTTTATCTCTAAGGTTTTGTAAACTGCATCTTTTATCATAATATGGATGGATGTAAAAATGCTAAAAGCATTTAGGATGAGGTGTTCGTATAAATTTCCCAGTTGCATTATTTGCCTTGCCTTATGGTATGTGCAGTCCAATGAAACTCAGAAGAAAACGTTGGTTCAGTGCATGTTTTCTGCTGCTTTATGTTTCTAATTCAACATTTTCAACAATGTTATAAGACATGTAATGACAGTTAATGGGTACTATGACTTTTATTAGGTCAGCATTTATGCTATAATCATAATTCTGTTAGTGGTAGCATAGTAGCTAAGGAATGCACTTTGAATACTGAATATAGAATGACGGTACATAATTTTATATCAGGCCACTTTTTGAGGATTCTGGACCTGGAAGGCCGCTAAGCTGTATTATGGAGGACACCGTACCATTTACAGACATGACAGGTGCTGCTGGTGGAGGGAACTGCCAATTGATAGAGTCTCCAAACCAGGAACAGAGACTGCAGTCACAACGAATCCGAAATTTTGGGGTTCGAGTTCAAATGCACACGCCACAGAGCCGGCCTCATGGCCATCAGTCGCCTGTACTGCCAGAGGGATATGGTAAAGCTTGGATTCAGTAGTGTTTTTTTAACTAGCACTCAGAAGGGAGTGATAAAAAAACAATTGGCCATCTTGTGATCATCAGTATATAATTGTTACTTCGAAATAAGTTTGCATATAACATAGCTTGGATATTTTTATTCATAAAGCAAAACGTACAGATTTCGCACTTAAAACTGATGGGTATGATTTCCAGATTTTTTTTTTAAACAGACTAATTTTTTTCAGTTTGTGGAGTATTGGCTTAAATAGCAAATACTTAGGTAATTTTGGCTAAAATCTCTGCTATGATTGATCTGTAAAGAGACCATAAATGAAGTAAAGCCATCACGTTACTGAGCTCCAACAAAGTGAGTAAGCACGGGAAGAGCCGTCCCCTGGCACTTCCCTGCAACCATATCAGATACAACACCTGTTGTTGAGAATTGTGGAAGAAGGAAAAAATATAACATCCAGGCTGAAGCTCCCTTAATTTGTACTCCGATTTGTTGACCGTAACCATGCGTTAGAAGCACATAATTGTGCAAGAAAAGAAAATATTAGGTTATATTAGAATTTTGTCACTCTCTATGCAGCAAAATAAAGCGTCCTTGCTTTTTTGGGTTTGTGTCCTTAATTTTCAAGTTTGTAAGTGAAGAAGGGAAAATCACACCAGACTGGTCTTGTGCACCTCCTAGTGACTATTTATGGAGAAGCATTGGCAGGAGACAGCTTCATCTCTTTTTTGGCTAAGAATGCGAGGTAATGTAAGACACTCGAAAAAAGTAAGAGGAGAATATAATTTAACTTGGGGGCTCCCTTTTCTCTTGCAACCCCCCCCCCCCTCCTTTTTCTGGCACAAACAAAACAACTAACTGGATTAGTGATTCCTCTTATGAGTTTTTTTCAATAATAGGAGTGAAGAATGCAGTCTGCAAGTTGTATTATGAACATTCAGTACTGGAACACTAACATTTAATTGTATTTTTCCCCACATTTTATAAGTGACTTTATCTCATCAAACTGGTCTTTCCAAACCGTTTAATAATGAAGGGAAAACACCTGCGTTGTTGATGTACTCAGACTTAACCTCGATAAATTAGTTAATTTTAAAACATGTAAATCTAACTTGCAGCAAAATTTGTAAACGCAAGCATAAAACGTGCAACTAGAATTTCACTATAAATTGTGCAGAGAAAATTTTCTCTTTTCTCCCACCCCATTTCCTCTAGATTAGTTTTTGAATGTTGGAAATCTTCCATTTGTGATAAGATTGCAAATGAATAAATAGCAAAATGCGTAGAGCTTATGCAAAGGATATATTATAAAATGACATTTAAGCACTAAAATAGAACAGTGGCAATCACTTGTTCAAGTGCTGATTTTTTTGAAAATTGGAGGCCAATTTTAGATTCCATATATGTGCATTTTTATATTTTGATTACTTTTGAAGTTTCAGCTTTTTACAATTCTTGGAGAGAAGGAAAAGGAATTTTGGGGTGGAATTTCCTGTGGGAATGTAATCGGGAAGTTGCACCCAAAATTATGCCCATTCGTGTGTCTATTTTTTGTCCATTTACACCCAAATTTCCTGCCAATCTCATGAACATATGCGGACAGTAAAAATGGGTATAGAAAAGCGGAAATCAATGTAAATAATCGGGGCCCAAGGAAAGTGCCAAACTCACACCATATATTTTTTTAAATATTAAAATTAAAGTTTCAAGCCATCTAACATCATTCATGCACATTAGGCAGAGCATGTTTAAGAAAATACAATCGTGGTTCGTGAGGATAAATAAAAATAAAAAAACACAATAAAACACCAGAAAAAGGACTCGTGCTGCGCCAAAAATTCTGGGTGTAATTTTGCACCCATTTGCATGTAGCCTGGGGCAGGCATTATAATGAGCCGATAATGAGACTGGCCTAAAACGGTGAGGAAATTTGGGAATATCTTGGTTATGTGTGTAACACATGCGCCTGAGTTTTCTTCATCTTTTATGCCAGGTATTTGCTTAACACCCTGATTACATGTGTTTCTGGGTGCAAATACTTAGGAAATTCTACCCTTTGCATTGCTTGCATTTCTAATTTGAGCAAACCCTGAAACTGCAGTTAGTTCAGGTTAGGTTTTTGGACCAAGTTGACTTTTTTTCCATAAATTTTAGTTTTAAATTTCAAAATTCAATATGTGAATCATAGGCAGTGATACAAAATAGTTCCCATACATAACTTTGAAGAAAGGGAAAGAAGGTGCCACATAAGTTTGAATCTTAATCAGCATATCAGCTACAGTTTCTCATACTAGACGCCTCACTGGGCCCACAAAGTTGGCAACTTAGCTTAATTACAAGTATAGAGAAGAAGGAATTGTTAGCACAACGTATATTTCATTTTCATGTTTTGTACAACTGGAGTATATACTCCAGCAGAATTTGTTCATTCACTTGCAGTACAGGCTCTACAACAAGAGAAAAAAGTACTGGTTCTAAACAATTTTCTATTTGTTTTCAGAGCAGCGAACTACTGTACAGGGACAAATTTATTTCCTGCACACACAGACTGGAGTCAGCACTTGGCACGATCCTCGAATTCCAAGGTTAATTGACACAACCTAATAACACTCGCAAAAAAGTTCCTGCTGTATAGATAATTTCGCTTGTTCTAATTTGATTTATTACAATTTGTTCGTGCAGGGATCTTACAAATTTTAACTATGATGAGCTCGGTCCTTTGCCTTCTGGGTGGGAAGTCAGAAGTACAGTGTCAGGAAGAATATACTTTGTGGATCACAACAACCGAACTACACAGTTTACAGACCCCAGACTGCACCATATAATGAAGTAAGCTGTTCGAAGCACAATTCACCGTCCTTAAGAATGACTCAATTATTGTGATACATAAATACCATCACAGATAGGTACCAATTTCAACTACAGCAGTAAATATGCCCCCCCCCCACCTCCTTCCCCACAGAGCGCTTCCTAATTTTAGCTTCTTTTACTTTGTGCGGGCATTTTCATGGAGTCTTGTAACTGTCTATTACAGGTGCCCTTCTAATATATTATCAGGGGACAAACACACCTTGCCAGTGCCCTGAACCTTGAGAGAACCTTCTTGAATTGAACCTTTGCAGTAGTCTCTGTTACCTAGGCATCAGTAATGATGTTTTAAATCAACGAGTTTCCACTAAATTTTGGACTCTGCTGGGACCACCTCACTTGTAGAAAGTAGGTTCCTAAATAGTCGTACATTGATTTGCAGGTTAGCTAACAAGATCACGATTACATAGGAGACACTTAGGCAATATTGCTTCCTTTGATGCTGAAGAATTAAAGATCCTGCAGCAGAAGGTACAGTAAAGGAGGATGGCCTTTTTTGGGGCTGAAGGCCACCCTCCAGTCAGCAAACAGGTGCCACTGAGATATGTCACTGATCGAGTCAATGCAGTCGCCCAACTCCCTTTTAACTGGCTGTAAAGGACGAAAAATATGATGGTTTCAAGAACAAGGTGAAGATGAGTGTCCTGTTCAATTTTGCACACATTTCTTGGGCCCATGAGCTATCGCACAAACCAAGTTGGGAACTGCTGCACTCGCTGGGATGTACCACTTGAAACACTGTGCAGAATCACTGCACTCACACTTGTTCATTTTCATTTTTCTTGAAGGTGGAAATGACAGCTGAGAAACATCAAACAAATGCTAAAGTACTCCTCTGCTGTTAGGGGGTCTCACTGCGGTCAGCAGCCATGGCCATCCCACTGTTTCTGCCACTCCAAGTAACGCAGGCATCATGGCTACTTCCTGAATAATGACTACTAACGTACAGGATGTTTTTATGGTTAGATACCATCCAAACATTAGTTGAGTGCAAACCCTTACTCTCTCTGAAGGCCATGGGATTGACATGAAGAGTTCTGATGCCTTCAAGAGTACCTTGTGCGACTCTGCACTTGATGGAATCGTCCTATCCAATGTCCAGTTGGTGCCTCTTTTCCACAGGAGGTAATGGAGGTGTTGCCCTTTGCAAACATAGTTGACGATCAGTTCCCTGAGGCCTGACTGTACTGCAGACTCTGCCTGATGAAGCAGATATCTCCTTGGTTAGCTTAGAAGGATGCAGTAGCATGAAAGCTTCATGCAGTAGTATCCTATGATTTGATGGGACAAACAGTCCCTGATATAAATATTGTGTAGGGATCAGTAGATATAGGAGTCTGTCTTGTGAAGTGGAGGTAGCAAAGAAAGAAAGAAGACTTGCATTTATATAACTCCTTTCATGTCCTCAGGACATCCCAAAGCGCTTTACAGCAATGAAGTATTTTTGAAGTGTAGTCACTGTTGTAATGTAGGAAACGCGACATATCCAGGTACAGGTCCTGGGGTACTGATGGATGTGACTTGAATGTTTCATTGCACCTGCATTTGTTGGCTCCTCACAACCATCTCTTCCTCATCACAATTATATTGGAACCCCCATTGGAACATCTATAAATGTAATATAAAATTATGGGATAGCAAATTTTATGTGGTTGAGTAAAGCTCCACAATGTGTGCCTCACCCATAAATAGTGGGTGCATTGGAGTCTTGGGGAGCTTATCTGCTGAAGGAAGAAAGTAAGTTTGTGATTAATTTTTCTTTCGGTTTTTGTGCACTTTCATCTTCCCTTTTCTGCATTTTGCTCTGTAAGAGCCGCACTAAAGCTAGCAATATACAAATGAAAAAAATCTTGGTTGGGGAAAAAAAAACCTAAAATGGAGGCCTTTCCAGAAAAAATAACTAATGCATTGAGCAAAATGCAGCAAAAGGAAAATGAAATAACAAAAAAAAAATCACAGATACACGACTCCCATGATTTCAGTTCTTATGGGTGAGGCTGTTACTGTGGGTGGAGCTTCACCCAAACGTGTAAATTTCACTGCCCCACAATTTTATATTGCATTAAAATATTTTAATGAGGCCGTGCATGTCAGTAGCATAGCTTCATTATTTTGACCAAACCATGGGTCAGAAATTTTGGGCCCTGCGCATCAGAGCAGGATAGAGGTAGATGTCTAGATTCTTGATCCCCACTCCTGCTGCACAAAGCTGTGTCCTGGAAGCACTGAACATTAACATTTAGCCCAATGGTCCATATTACCATGAGCAAGTGAGGGGAATGAGCTCAACATATTTGTAACTGAATAGCTATTTCTTTGGAGTTTTCTGGCCAAAGTTCAGTCTGACTGTCACCTGTTCTGAATAAGATGCGTCTTTTTTATGCAGCTACAAAGAAATCATAGAAGGAACACAAATTCCACAAGGCTGAGGTTATAGTTTTCTGCTACAGTGTTGAAAGGAATGCAGGAGTAAAACTCTGAGCAAGGTTGTTACCAAGCAAAGAATTGGTCTTTGGTTTATAGACTGCATTCTGCATTCCTGCCAGTGACAGTTAGACCTTCTCTGACAGAGACGGGTTGTTTTACTACAGCATCAGTGGTTCATGTTTGGGCAAGTTTCATATTGGTGATGCTGTCGAACATCTGCAAGGCTTCGAGTTAAAGTAATTCCTAAACACCAAATATTTGGATTTATCTGCAAAATGGGACATAGAATCATAGAAATTTACAACATGGAAACAGGCCCTTCGGCCCAACATGTCCATGTCGCCCAGTTTATACCACTAAGCTAGTCCCAATTGCCTGCACTTAGCCCATATCCCTCTATACCCATCTTACCCATGTAACTGTCCAAATGCTTTTTAAAAGACAAAATTGTACCCACCTCTACTACTGCCTCTGGCAGCTCGTTCCAGACACTCACCACCCTTTGAGTGAAAAGATTGCCCCTCTGGACCCTTTTGTATCTCTCCCCTCTCACCTTAAATCTATGCCCCCTCGTTATAGACTCCCCTATCTTTGGGAAAAGATTTTGACTATCTACCTTATCTATGCCCCTCATTATTTTATAGACTTCTATAAGATCACCCCTAAACCTCCTACTCTCCAGGGAAAAAAGTCTGTCTATCCAACCTCTCCCTATAAGTCAAACCATCAAGTCCCGGTAGCATCCTAGTAAATCTTTTCTGCACTCTTTCTAGTTTAATAATATCCTTTCTATAATAGGGTGACCAGAACTGTACACAGTATTCCAAGTGTGGCCTTACTAATGTCTTGTACAACTTCAACAAGACATCCTAACTCCTGTATTCAATGTTCTGACCAATGAAACCAAGCATGCCGAATGCCTTCTTCACCACCCTATCCACCTGTGACTCCACTTTCAAGGAGCTATGAACCTGTACTCCTAGATCTCTTTGTTCTATAACTCTCCCCAACGCCCTACCATTAATGGAGTAGGTCCTGGCCCGATTCGATCTACCAAAATGGACCACCTCACATTTATCTAAATTAAACTCCATCTGCCATTCATCGGCCCAGTGGCCCAATTTATCAAGATCCCGTTGCAATCCTAGATAACCTTCTTCACTGTCCACAATGCCACCAATCTTGGTGTCATCTGCAAACTTACTAACCATGCCTCCTAAATTCTCATCCAAATCATTAATATAAATAACAAATAACAGCGGACCCAGCACCGATCCCTGAGGCACACCGCTGGTCACAGGCCTCCAGTTTGAAAAACAATCCTCTACAACCACCCTCTGTCTTCTGCCGTCAATCCAATTTTGTATCCAATTGGCTACCTCACCTTGGATCCCGTGAGATTTAACCTTATGTAACAACCTACCATGCGGTACCTTGTCAAAGGCTTTGCTAAAGTCCATGTAGACCACGTCTACTGCACAGCCCTCATCTATCTTCTTGGTTACCCCTTCAAAAAACTCAATCAAATTCATGAGACATGATTTTCCTCTCAAAACCATGCTGACTGTTCCAAATCAGTCCCTGCCTCTCCAAATGCCTGTAGATCCTGTCTCTCAGAATACCCTCTAACAACTTACCCACTACAGATGTCAGGCTCACTGGTCTGTAGTTCCCAGGCTTTTGCCTGCCGCCCTTCTTAAACAAAGGCACAACATTTGCTACCCTCCAATCTTCAGGCACCTCACCTGTAGCTGTCGATGATTCAAATATCTCTGCTAGGGGACCCGCAATTTCCTCCCTAACCTCCCATAACGTTCTGGGATACGTTTCATCAGGTCCCGGAGATTTATCTACCTTGATGCGCGTTAAGACTTCCACCACCTCCCTCTCTGTAATATGTACACTCCTCAAGACATCACTATTTATTTCCCCAAGTTCCCTAACATCCATGCCTTTCTCAACCGTAAATACCGATGTGAAATATTCATTCAGGATCTCACCCATCTCTTGTGGTTCCGCACATAGATGACCTTGTTGATCCTTAAGAGGCCCTACTCTCTCCCTAGTTACTCTTTTGCCCTTTATGTATTTGTAGAAGCTCTTTGGATTCTCCTTTGCCTTATCTGCCAAAGCAATCTCATGTCCCCTTTTTGCCCTCCTGATTTCTCTCTTAACTCTACTCCGGCAATCTCTATACTCTTCAAAGGATCCACTTGATCCCAGCTGCCAATGCATGTCATATGCCGCCTCCTTTTTGACTAGGGCCTCAATCTCCCGAGTCATCCAAGGTTCCCTACTTCTACCAGCCTTGCCCTTCACTTTATAAGGAATGTGCTTACCCTGAACCCTGGTTAACACACTTTTGAAAGCCTCCCACTTACCAGACGTCCCTTTGCCTGCCAACAGACTCTCCCAATCAACTTCTGAAAGTTCCTGTCTAATACCATCAAAATTGGCCTTTCCCCAATTTAGAATTTTAACTTTTGGGCCAGACCTATCCTTCTCCATAGCTATCTTAAAACTAATGGAATTATGATCACTGGTCCCAAAGTGATCCCTCACTAACACTTCTGTCACCTGCCCGTCCTTATTTCCCAAGAGGAGGTCAAGTTTTGCCCCCTCTCTAGTCGGGCCATCCACATACTGAATGAGAAATTCCTCCTGAATACACTCAACAAATTTCTCTCCATCCAAGCCCCTAATGCTATGGCTGTCCCAGTCAATGTTGGGCAAGTTAAAGTCCCCTACTATTGCCACCCTATTTTTCTTGCAGCTGTCTGTAATCTCCTTACATATTTGCTCCTCAATTTCCCGTTGACTATTTGGGGGTCTGTAGTACAATCCTATCAAAGTGATCTCTCCCTTCTTATTTTCAGTTCTACCCATATAGACTCAGTGTGCGAGCCCTCGGATATATCCCCTCTCACTACTGCCGTGATGTTCTCCCTAATCAAGAACGCAACTCCCCCTCCTCTCTTACCTCCTGCTCTATCTTTCCTATAGCATCTGTACCCTGGAACATTGAGCTGCCAGTCCTGCCCCTCCCTTAGCCATGTTTCAGTAATAGCTATAACATCCCAGTCCCATGTACCCATCCATGCCCTGAGTTCATCTGCCTTGCCCATCAGACTTCTTGCATTGAAATAAATGCAGTTTAATTTTGACTTCCCTTGGTCTTTGCCCTGCTTTCTCAGACCATCTGTCCGGTCATGTTTTGTACACTCTCCCTTACTGCCTTTTGTTTCTGTCACCACTTTACTTCCCACTGACTTCCTGCATCGGTTCCCATCCCCCTGCCACATTAGTTTAAACCCTCCCCAACAGCACTAGCAAACACTCCCCCTAGGACATTGGTTCCAGTCCTGCCCAGATGCAGACCGTCCAATTTGTACTGGTCCCACCTCCCCCAGAACCGGTTCCAATGTCCCAGGAATTTGAATCCCTCCCTCTTGCACCATCTCTCAAGCCACGTATTCATCCTAGCTATCCTGTCATTGCTACTCTGACTAGCCCATGGCACTGGTAGCAATCCTGAGATTACTACCTTTGAGGTCCTACTTTTTAGTTTAACTCCTAACTCCTAAATGGAATGTATTCTTTTGTTCCTTTAAGCACTATTTTGGGAGAGGTTTTTGATGGATAACAAGTGAAGATAAATGACTCCCTTTGTTTCGATGAAGTCTTCTTTCTATCATTTTCCCCACTGTCCTCTCTGAACCTTAGTTCGTCAAGCACCAGGATACCTCAGTGCATATTGTCATTTCTTGCCTTATTGGTAGTAAAGCATTTCACCATGCTTAGAATATTCAGTTTGATATATTTTTCAGTGCTAATTTCAAATTCTTCTTTTTCCCAGTTTCTATATAAAATAAATATAACATTCCTTTATGAATAGAAGAATTAGTTGCAGGGGTCTAATTACTTCAACCTGAGCTAATTTGCATTCAAATTAAAAAATCTCTTGGGAACTGGATATCCCTTGATTTTCCTTGTTTCTTCCTGCACGTATTTTGCTTGTTGTAGGCCTTCACTTTGCTGTACGTCATACAATATATAGTAATTAATGTCATAGTATCATAGTCGGTACAGTGCAAAAAGAGGCCATTCGGCCCTTGTGTCTGTGCTGGCTCTTTGAAAGAGCTATCCAATTAATCCCATTCCTCTGCTCTTTCCCCGTAGCCCTGTAAAGTTTTTACCTTCAAGTATTTATCCAATTCCCTTTTGAAAGTTACTATTGAATCTGCTTCCACCACCCTTTCAGGCACTGCGTTCCAGATCATTACAACTCACTGTGTAAAAAAAAAGTTTCCTCACGTCGCCTCTGGCTCTTTTGCTGATCACCTTAAATCTGTGTCCTCTGGTTACTGACCCTTCTGCCACTGGAAATAGTTTCTCCTCATTTACTCTGTCAAAACTGTTCATGGTTTTGAACACCTCTATCAAATCTCCCCTTAGCCTTCTCTGTTCTAAGGAGAACATCCCCAGCTCCTCCACTCTCTCCAGATAACTGAAGTCCCTCATCCCTGGCACCATTCTAGTAAATCTCTTTTGCACCCTCTGTAAGGCCTTGACATCCTTCCTAAAGAGTGGTGCCCAGAATTGAACACAGTACTCCAGCTGAGGCCTAACCAATGTTTTATAAAAGTTTAGCATAACTTCCTTGCTTTTGTACTCTATGCCTCTATTAATAAAGCCTGGGATCCCATATGCTTTTTTAACAGCCTTCTCAACTTGTCCTGCCACCTTCAAAGATTTGTGTACATATACCCCCAGGTCTCTCTGTTCTTGCACCCTCTTTAAAATTGTACCATTTAGTTTATATTGCCTCTCCTCATTCTTCCTACCAAAATGTATCACTTCACACTTCTCTGTGGTGAAATGGGCAGACACATGGCAGATGAAATTTAACAGTCTGTCTATGTCCTCCTGAAATCTTGATGTGGAGATGCCGGTGATGGACTGGGGTTGACAATTGTAAACAATTTTACAACACCAAGTTATAGTCCAACAATTTTATTTTTAATCCCACAAGCTTTCGGGGGCTTTCCCCTTCCTCAGGCGGTGTGGAAATGAGATTTTCGAATCCTTCGCATTTTAAGATCACATAACAATGCCTGGTGATTACTGCCCGTTGCCAAGGCAATCACAGTGAGCAGACAGAAAGGTGTCACCTAAAAAGGCCACCGAATATACAAACCCCCCAAAAAAAGAGAGAGAGAGAGAGAGATAAGGAAGACAGTCAATGACCCGTTATATTAAAAACAGATAACATTTGTTCGCTGGTGGGGTTACGTGTAGTGTGACATGAACCCAACCTGAAATCTGTTACAGCGAAGAGGATACTCTTCGCTGTTTACTACATTTGAGTTTCGTATCATCTGCAAATGTTGAAATTATACCCTCTACACCCAAGCCTAAGTCATTAATATATATCAAAGAGCAGTGATCCTATTACTGACCCCTGGGGAACACCACTGTATACTTCCCTCTAGTCTGAAAAATGACTGTTCACCACTACTCTCTGCTTTCTGTCCCCAAGCCAGTTTTGCATTCAGCTGTCACTGGCCCTTTAATCCCATGGACTTTAATTTTGCTAACAATCTATTATGTGGTACTTTTATCAAATGCCATTTGAATGTCCATATACACATCAACCGCACCACCCTCATCAACCCTCTCCATTACTTCATCAAATAACTCAATCAAGTTAGTCAAACACTATTTTCCTTCAACAAATCCGTGCTGACTTTCATTTCTTAGCCCATACTTTTCCACATACCAAT
This sequence comes from Heptranchias perlo, assembly GCF_035084215.1. NCBI lineage: Eukaryota > Metazoa > Chordata > Chondrichthyes > Hexanchiformes > Hexanchidae > Heptranchias > Heptranchias perlo. Next base: position 7,574,618 of record NC_090346.1, read on the forward strand.
TTATTTTGTCCCGAATTATTGTCTGTAAAAGTTTCCCCACCACCGACGTTAGGTTGACTGGCCTGTGATTGCCAGGTTTATCCCTCTCCCCTTTTTTGAACATGGGTGTAAATTTGCAATCCTCCGGCACCGTCCCCATATCTAAGAAGGATTGGAAGATTGTCGCCAGACCATCTGCAATTTCCACCCGTACTTCCCTCAGTAACCTAGGATACATCCCATCTGGACCGGGGGAGTACTTTGAGTACCGCCAATCTTTTCTACTTTGAGTACCACCAATCTTTTAAGTACCTCCTCTTTCTATTTTTATCCTATCTAATGTCGCTACTACCTCCTTTACTGCTGCAATGGCAGCATCCTCTTCTCTCGTGAAGACGGATGCAAAGTATTCTTTTAGTGCCTCAGCCATGCCCTCTGCCTCCACAAGAAGATCTCCTTTTTTGTCCCTAATCTGCCCCACTACCCTTTTACTATTTATATGTTTATAAAGGACTTTTGGGTTCCCTTTTATGTTAGCCGCAAATCTATTCTCATATTCTGTCTTGCCCCTCTTATTCCCTTTTTTTACATCTCTGTACTTCCTGTATTCAGCCTGGTGCTCTACTGTATTATCAACCTTACATTAGTCATAAGCCTCCTTTTTCTGCTTCATTTGAATCTATATCTTTAGTCATCCACGGATGCTCGAGCTTCGGATACCCTTCCTTTCTCCCTCGTAGGGATGTGTCTACACTGTACCCGAACCAACTCCTCCTTGCAGGTTCCCATTGTTCAATTACTGTTTTGCCTACCGATTTTTGATTCCAGTCCACTTGGGCAAGATCCTTTTTAACTCACTGAAATTTCCCTCCTCCAGTTAAGCATTTTCACATTTGATTGTTCCTTGTCCTTTTCCATAACTATTCTAAACTTAATTATACTATGATCACTGTTCCCCAAATGCTCCCCCACGGAAACATGCTCCACTTACCCCACTTCATTCCCCAGAACTAGATCCAGCACTGTTTCCTTACTGATTGGGCTGGAAATACTCTGTTCCAGAGTGTGAACACGTTTCAGGAATTCTTCCCCCTCTTTGCCCTTTACGCTGTTACTATCTCAGTCTATATTGGGATAATTGAAGTCCCCCATTATCATTACTCCATAGTTCTTGTATCTTTCTGAAATTTGCTTGCAAATGTTCTCCTCTATCTCCTTTCCACTATTTGGTGGCCTATAATACACACCCAGTAGCGTAACAGCTCCTCTATTGATCCTTAATTCTAACCAAATAGATTCTGCCTTTGACCCCTCAACTATATCATCCCTTTCCAGTGCTGTAATAGTTCCTTTGATCAATACTGCCACCCGCCCCCCTCCTTTCCTTCTCTATTCTTTCCTGAATACCTTATAGCCAGGAATATTAAGTATCCAATCCTCCCCTTGTGAGAGTCAGGTCTCCGGTATTGCCACAATATCATAGTCCCATGTGGCAACTTGAGCCTGCAGCTCACCAACCTTATTTACCATGCTCCGTGCATTTACGCACATGCACTCCACTCTCATCTTGGACTGCCTTGCATTTGCCCCCCCTGTCTGATACCTCCCACTTCAGAAATATTCTTTACTCCAGTGCTACTTGTCCCTCCCAGTCCTCTGTGCACCTTGTTTCTCCTGTCTAATATTTCATCCTGGTGCCTACCCCCCTGCCAAATTAATTTAAACCCTCCCCCACAGCACTAGTTAACCTCCCCGCATGGACATTGGCCATTTCAAAAATTGAGAAAGTGATCTACGCATAGTGTATTCATCTTTTAAATTCTTACTCATGGGTCTTGAATTCACTACTTACTAGCAGTTGTGAACCCCCAGTTTGTAGACAAAAAGAATGTGTAGCATTTGGCTTTCCAGCTTGTAGAGGTGATAGTATTGGAGTACAGACAAGTGAACCTACACTGGCCACATCAACTTCAGTTAATAAGAAGAACATTCTTCCATGGAGCTTGCAAAAGGATTCAACTCCACAGCGCCAAATGTTTGGCTGCCAATTTTTATTAATGCCTTATGCCACCCAATACAGTTAAAGTTGATTATTAATGAATAGAGTACTATGGAGATTTAACATGTGAAAATCTGTCTTTACAAACGTAACAGTGTAGCTGTCTATCTTTCTGTTGTAAATAATTCATACTTTTAATGATTCCTTACAGCAATCCAACTCAGTTGAAGGAATCAAATCAGCCGTTGCCAGTGCAGACAGAAGTACCTGTGGAAGAAGGTGAGGGTGAATGGTCTGTACCACGGTGCGAGCGAGATCTGGTACAGAAGTTGAAAGTCCTGAGGCATGAGCTTGCTTTGCAGCAACCACAAGCCGGGCACTGCCGCATTGAAGTCTCCAGAGATGAAATCTTTGAGGTAACATTGAAATGTGTGAGTTGTAAGAGCACATAGTTATACAGATATTGTCTGTGTTTGTATTTATGCCAGATGCATTTTATAAAATATTTTTAAGAAAAGAAGCATTAAATTGCTCATTGTTTTCAAAAAAAAAACTCATCTGTCCTTTATACTGTTTAGGAATCATATCGACAAGTGATGAAAATGAGGCCAAAGGACTTGAAGAAGCGTTTAATGGTTAAATTTAGAGGTGAAGAAGGGTTGGATTACGGTGGAGTAGCCAGGTGAGATTTTTTTACACCGAGAGCACGGTCATGTCACTGTTGATGGAGGAAGGAGGCCAGAATGAACCTCAGTACATTTGCAACACTGCACTGTCTTCAGACTTGCAGTAGTGGCAGACCTTAGCAACATTCAATTATAGGGACAACTATGGCACTGTGGTCAACTGATGGCACTAAAATGCACACATTGGTCAGAATTTACAGCTAAAAATTCCAGAATATCCAATTATAAAAACAATGTGAGAAGTAATAAATCCTGGGCCATCCTTAGCAAGCTCTTAATGTCACTAGGCGCACAAAGAAGATAGGAACCACAGACTGGGTAAAAGGAGTTGGCGACTTGGACACTCCACCAGAGACCATTTGTCTCCGACTTTCGTTTATCATTTTGGCAAGGAAAGATGATTTGCATTTTAATTCCAGCAATTTCAGAACTGCACCAAGTAAAATGCAGAAATCTCCCTATTTTGTTATAGTTGGGTCCTCTTTTGTGTTGATATTGCTGGTCCTTTAATCATTCATATGGTATAAACTTCATGTCCTTGTTCAGTACAGAATGTGTTTTTTATCAATATGTTTAATGGAAAAATAAGAGGAAAATCACTGAAAACGTTGCAAATGTTCCATAATGCACAAGCCCATATAATTAAGTAGGACATATATATTCATTGTAAAGGTTAAAATGAGTACAAATGAGAAAATGTTTTTTTTTCCTCTCCCCTTTGAAGTATTAACATGTTGCACTTGTAATTGTGAGGGTAGATTAGTTGACCAACTTCATAGTAATTGTGTAGTGGGGTGTATTTCTGTGGAATGAGACTATACTTGCCCATTTTACCCTCTGACCATGTAGAATCTCAACTGAAGTGATTTTGTCCAGTGATGTGACTGTATTTGGAGGCAGAGATTTGAACCTGTAACCTTGTGGATTTGGAGTCTCGAAAGGTAGGAGCCAGAGAGAGTTGGGATTTAGAAATAGAGGAGATCCAAGTTTGCAGCTGATACTAAGCTAGGAGGTATAGTTAACTGTGAAGAAGGGATCAGAAAATTGCAAATGGACATAGATTAATCAAGTGGGCTGACCGATGGCAAATGCAGTTTAACATAACAAAGTGTGAGGTAGTACACTTTGGATGTATCAATGGCAGATAATAATCTAAATGAAAGAAAGGCTTGCATTTATATACCACCTCAACACATCTAGAAGCGCTTTACAACCAATTAAGTACTTTCGAAGTGTATCCACTGTTGTAATGTAGGAACTTGATGGGGGAGTAGCTGAACAAAGGGATATGGGGTCCAGTTACATAAGTCATTAAAAGCTAGCTTTGAAAATGTATTCAAAAGGCAAATAGGATGCTGGTCTCTATCACAGGTTAAGAATGTAAAAGCAAAGTACTACAATTAAAGAGCATTGGCCAAACCTCACTTGGAATATTGTGTTCAGTTTTAGGCGCCCCACCGTAGGATGGATATATTAGCCTTGAGGAAAGTCCAATGATTCAGCAGGATGATACCTGCATTAAAGGGACTGTGTTCCAATGAGAAACTAGGAATATTTGTTATATTCCCTAGAAATAAGGAGGTTAAGGGATGATCTGATTCAGGTGTTAACATAATGAAGGGAATTGACAGGGTAGATCGGGAATGACTTCCCACCAGTGGGGAAATCCAGAACAAGGGGGTATAATTTTCTAGAGAAATAGAATTCAAAAGCAGAGATGTTATGTTAAACTGATATAGAATCTTCGTTAGACACACTTAGAGTTCAGTGCACAGTTCTGGTCTCCATATTACAAAAAAGATATAGAAGCACTGCAGAAAATGATAAGAAGATTTACAAGGATGGTACCAGAACAGAGAGGTCTTGAAAATTGTGAAGGGGTTCAATAGGGTGGATGTGGAAAAGATGTTTCCACTTGTGGGGGAGTCCATAACTAGGGGCCGTAAATATAAGATAGTCACTAATAAATTCAATAAGGAATTTAGGAGAAACTCCTTTACTCAGAGAGTGGTGGGAATGTGGAACTCGCTACCACATGGAGTGGTTGAGGCGAATAGCTAAGATGCATTTAAGGGGAAGCCAGATAAATACCTGAGGGAGAAAGATTAGAAAGTTATGTTGATAGGGTAAGATGAAGTAAGGTGGGAGTAAACACTGGTAGAGATCTGTTGGGCCAAATGGCCTGTTTCTGTAAATTCTATGTAATTTTAGAACTGAGACTAAATTATTAAAAGTAAATCCAGGAAAAGATTCTTCACACAGGCTGAGAATGTGGGAAGTACTGGCCCAGAAGGCCTTAGATGCAAACTCAATTGCTGTGTTTAAACGGAAGATACATCCTCACTTGGGAAATACGGGTGTTAAGGTCAGGAATTGAGATTAAAAAGGTAGAACTGCCACTGCTAATAAAAGTGGAAAAGCAGGTTCGATAACCTAAATGGCCTACTCTGGTTCCCATGTTAGTCCTGATTACTAACAAATGTTGATTACCTGTGTTTACTTGTTTTGTAGGGAGTGGTTGTATTTGCTCTGTCATGAAATGTTGAATCCTTACTATGGACTATTTCAGTATTCAACTGATAATATCTACACGCTACAGATCAACCCAGATTCTGCTGTTAATCCTGTGAGTATCCAAAGTCACAGCGGATGTTGGAAAATGCTAACAGAATAGGAATTGTTTGTGTTTTGTTAATGTTCTTTTAGTGACGAGAACATAATATTAACCCTTTATCCATGTAGATTTCCTCTATAAGGCAAGTCTGTTCAGCAAAATCCAACTGCCAAAAATAAGCGCAAGTATAATTTTTGGATCTATTTTTGGATGTTCCATAAAAGACTCTTTGCTGGTTGAAATATGATCCCCTTCCCCCATCTCCCCAAAAATATTTAGTTGGAGAGAAAAGTCAGACTACTAAGGCCTGGCAGATTTCCCTATAGTTAGGTTGTTTTCAACACCATTTGGTTTCTGTTTAATTATATCAAAGGGATTACTGGTTTGCAATTTTGTTGGTTCCTTTAAAATAAGGGGATATTTCATTCAGATTCATTGATACTCCAGATGTGTATATATATGTATGCGTACCCAACAATTTACAAAAAAAGTCCCAGAAGTAATATTCAGCAGAAAATTCTTCAGTTTCCATAATTCAGCCACTAAAAGAAATTTGTCGTAGAAGAGTCTTGTAAATACATCAACCAATTACTGCCCAGCTGTAATTATTTAATGTCGTTTATCCTTTTTCCAGACTCTAAAAGATTGATTTTTAAACATTTGTAAAAATCCCCGAGTGGAGCAATGTATATAATACTGCAGATTTTGGTTTTAATTTGTTCACTTTCATGCCAGAAATATTCCTTCTTAATAAATTGTTATTTCATCCTCCATAAAATTGTGTTTCTTGTTAATCTATTTGATGCGATGAAGGCATGGGCATCAACTTTAAATTTCTGGCAGTACATTATATGAGAATTCACATGGTGTCATTTTGACTTAATGTGACCATGAGTTTGCATGTTTGGTTCTCATTACTTTTCAGTGTTTTTTTTGTGGTTCAAACATTGCAACATTGAACCTTTTCAGTACATCTGTTAGGTTTCAAAATCTTTCAGATCATTTTTTTTAGATGTTAATTTCTCTTTGGGATTAAGAGGACTAGTTTTAAGCAATATATTGACTGTGGCATCACTTATGTTGAATTGGTAGGACTCCCCTCCCCACTATGTAAATGGGCTGTGATAGAGTAGATTGTACATGGTTCAACAAAGATGCTGTAGACATGATATGCTAAACAGCCTTCTCAGATTCCCTGCTTTGATATGCTTTGAATCTTCTCAATTGTGTTTCTAGGCAAATTCATCTAGGAATTTTAACATGGAAAAATTCTGTTCATGAAATTGATTCATTTCTCTCATTTAATACTGTTTCGACAGCCATTTTTTAACAATGTAGAACCATTTCAAGAAGGCTCCCAGTGCCGTAGAACGCACCCATTTCATATTGGAGGTGGATTCCGCATCATTGAACTAACAGAAAAATTATTGCGCATACACAAATATATTTGAAAGTTGAAGTTCACAACTTTATTTCAGGTTGAATTACCTTCCGTAATGGTTGAGTAAGGTACATACATGTCAAGAAGCAGGAAGCCACATTATTGGCATGTGTTTGTGGCATAAGCACTCAGCCCATCTATGGCAAATAAAGACTGTGCCTTCTCCTCCAACAGCATTTATGTTTTGCTCCTGGTGGCGGTGCTCCTGCCTCTGTAAGCACTAGTGAAAACCCCTCTTTAGGTCATAGAGTCATAGAGTTATACAGCACGGATAGAGGCCCTTCGGCCCATCGTGTCCACGCCGGCCATCAAGCCCTGTCTACTCTAATCCCATATTCCAGCATTTGGTCCGTAGCCTTGTATGCTATAGCATTTCAAGGTCTCTGAAGGCAACCGTGCAGCCTCATTCAATTTACTATGCCGGTACTGAAATCATGGCTGCCTTCAGTGTGCTGTAAAGTAAATGGAGCATATGGTATAAATCATTCTCAATGACAGTGGCCAGTTAATTTAACTAAGATACTGAAATGCATCTTTTGTAATCACACTTCTAAATGAGTTTCTACTTAGCAATGGCCCTAAACTTTCGGACCATTGAGAGGGATTTCAATTTGACTGGTTGTATCAGCTTAATTTAATTTCTGGTTTGGTTTAGTATTCTTTTGCATTAATGTTACATAATTCATTGAGGTATTATTTAATAAGGTGTATGATTTAGAGGAAAATGATTTTATGAATGTTTCTGGTGCCATTGTTTATCAGCCACAAGATGGCAGTGTTTTACTTTTTAATCAAACAAGCAAATGTTTCTTCCACAGGAACACTTGTCATACTTTCATTTTGTGGGTCGGATAATGGGACTGGCTGTATTCCATGGACACTACATTAATGGGGGTTTCACATTACCATTCTACAAGCAGCTGTTGGGTAAACCTATCCAGTTGTCTGACTTGGAAACTGTGGACCCAGAATTGCACAAGAGCCTGGTTTGGATCCTGTGAGTTGAGCAATGGAATTACAGCACCGTAGAGTTAACCCTTAAATTTTTCCTTCCTGCCTAATGTCCTTGTCTGTACATCTGGAAAAATTAGACAGAAAATAAATAAATTAGGGCGGAAGATTGCAACTTTAAGAACAGGCACATTGACTTTTGCCCAGGAGCAGATTTCACTGCAACTGATTAAAGGAATTAAAATGATACCTTTTTAATCTGGAAAGAGTTAGTACATAAAAGATAACTGCTGACAGTTTAGTTCAGAAACAATTCGGTATGTGTCATGATCTCATAAACCACAAGTGACTAAGGATTATACCTTTGAGACTATAGCAACATTTCTGGCCCTTAAGATACAGATGACAATTATAGATTACAGATTTTCATATTTAGCGTATATTATGGTTCTGTAAAATTCTCTAGTTTATTTATCTACATTAATTACTTTATGTAATGGAAAAAGGACATATTATTAAGGGATTACTTAAGGTTTTAATATACCTATACATCCATACTAAGCATTAGTGTAAGTAGGGTGGCAGTATTGAATTTTGAAAATAAATTAGGATCTTGTTTTAAAAGGATGTATGAAGCTGCATTGATATTCTATTAAACTGCAAATAATAAAGGCAGCATTATCCAGTCAATTGCTTCAATAACTTATTTTTTACTGTTGTAGTGAAAACGACATCACACCTGTACTTGATCATACCTTTTGTGTCGAGCACAACTGTTTTGGTCGCATTATTCAACAAGAGCTGAAACCAAATGGCAGAAATGTTCCTGTAACGGAGGAGAATAAGCGAGAATATGTGAGGTAAGGGGTTTCTTTTTCTGTTACCATCTGGGGGTAAATGTTTTGCAGTGCTGGTCTTTGATGCACAATTTTGAGATACACATTCCAATCGCGTGCCAAGGAGTGACATTTTTATCCCTAGTTTTTAAAAAATGCATTTTGGTGGGTTAAGTAATGTTATATCTGGAAAAATGTTTTCCCTTGTCATGGAAAAATCAAAACTAGGGTTTTGTACTTCAGCTTTCCTGACTCTCATATCTGGAGTGCATATCAAGGAATTCCTGCACCCCGCGCCTGTGATTTTCTGACAAGCAGGAGATCCTGGCTTAGATGGCACTTGGACCAAACTGACTAGCATTTATTTAATTTTACTAATTCAGTAGTTGCAAATAATAACTTGCTAAATGTCCCTTTAAAAACAAAGGAATTATAACAAGCAGCAACAGACCCTAATGAAAAAGCCATCAATTAAATATATAATGCAGATTGTCCATTGTCTCAAAGTTGAATCATTTAAGAAACAATTAGATGCTCATTATAAGTGCATTTCCATGGCCTCTTTGCACTTTGAAGTAGCTGATACGACTTTTTTTTGTCATTTTGTTGGGGGTGGGGGGAAGAGAGCTGAGCATACTGAAATCCCATATACGATTGGTCATTTATAAAATTCACAATCTAAGTTATAGTTATGTGCACACAACCATAAAATACAAAATCGTACTGTTGGCCTCCCAAAAAATCTGAATATGACATACGAAATCCATTCTGACATTGTTTGCCCTGCTTTCCAGTTTATCATACCGTACTTCATTTTTCATAAGCCACTATTTATGAAAATGCAATTTCTATCTGTATGTTATGGAGAGCTCTCAACATTAAAAGTTTGCTATACATTTTTTGCACCTAATTTAGTCTTTTCATATAGGTCTGTTTAACTTGGCCTGGAATTTTTACAGGTTTAAATTTCAATATGTGTTTGCATTTATTATATTTCTGACTTGACCCCATTAATCCATCTTACCTTGTGTCAGGCTTTATGTGAACTGGCGGTTTATGAGAGGAATCGAGGCACAGTTTCTGGCTCTGCAGAAGGGATTTAATGAGCTTATTCCACAACATCTACTTAAGCCCTTTGATCAGAAGGAAATTGAGGTAACAGACTTGTTTACATTTAGTGAAAATATGACTTTAAGTGGTTGAAGACAGAAAAGTTTAATAGTTCTTCCTATCCTCCCTCTTCCTCTTTCCTTTTTAGTCAGCCGGGTGCCTGACATGTGTGAGAACTCATTAGCATGATTAAGAGTCCAGAAACCAAGCCAAACTACTGAGAAATCCAAATGTGTAGAGTTTCTGTTTGCCTTATATGAGGTACACACATTACCTCCTGTAGAACACACCGCATTTATCTAAGATTGGAGAACTTGGGCACAGGTTGGCAAGACCCACGGTCTAGGAGCCACCAGGTGTGTGTATGGGTACTGCTGGTGTTTAACTGGCTAAAACCACACAACTTACCAGCACACTGCTAAGCTTCCCACTGCTTATCCAGCTAGTCCCACTATACCTGGTAAACTAACCTGGCTAGTCAATCATCATTTGCATACTGGAATACTGTGAACCTGTCTGGCAGAGGTTTAATATTGGAGTCTGCCATTTCTGTCTTCCTTTACAGTTTCTTGACAGTGCTTTTCAATGTTAACTTTAGCTAAATATAGAGTATAATCACTGACAGCTTGCCTTTATGTACTTCAGAATTGCTTTGATTCATCCATTGGTGAGGTGTACAAGTCACTGACCTTTAGTTTGAACATTTTGGGCCCGATTTTAGCACCCGCTACCGGGTGCGTTCTCGGCGGGGGGGCCCCGAGAATCCCGAAATCCCGGAGCGGGACCGGATCGCGCCTCGATCCCGCCCACTTCCGGGTTCCGCGCTGATGTGCGGGGGTGCATGCGCAGCCCCCGCTGGTGGGAATCCCGCAGGCAATTAAAGCCAGCGGGATGCCACTTGAGTGTATTTACTTTGGTTGTTCAGGTCATTAAGGGACTGTGTGTGATTTTGGATAAACATGGGACTGTTTCACACACTGGGGGAACAGTCCCAGTTGAAATGGACGTGTTGCAGCCGTCAGCCTGTGGCAGCTGCAAAGGTCCATTTGACAGGTGGGGTGGGGGGAGACTCTCAGCCATTGCAGGAGGCCGCTCTGTCACTTGGGACAAAGTTTGGCCTCCACCACCCTCCTCCTGATGGTCGAAGTCACCAACCTGCACACTTACCCCGGGGTCCGAAGACATTGCGGACCCCCTCAGATGTACATCTTGCGGATGGGGGCCGCCGTAGCTGCAGTCATGACCTCCTCGGAGGGCGAACAGCATCACCAGCCTCGCCGGCCACGCCGTCCACCTCTGACACGTGGAGCTCCACAACACAGTGCTGTGACACATCCACCTGTACAGCAGGAGGGAGGGCACTACCCTCGCCACACGTTCCACAGACTGAGGCTCAGCCTCCTGGACCTCTCTGAGCAGCAGTGCACACGGAGGCTCAGAGTCACTCGACATGTAGCCGTGGACATCTGCAGCCTCTTTCATGCCGAGCTGCACCTGGCTGGCCCTTGCACCATCTTCCTACCTGTCGCTGTCAAAGTCACCACTGCCCTCCCGAACTTCTGCTCCACAGCCTTCCAGGCTGCAACCGGGGACATCCCCGATGTCTCTCAGTCGTCTGCGCAGAAGAGCCCTGCAAATACACCTACACCCACTCTGCAGTGACACACTGGGTGGCATCAGTGGTGGGTCCTCATAGGGATACCCAGGAGCGGGCATTATTGCACAAACCGGACAGGATTCGCGAAGACATGGCAGTAGTGGTGCCAATGTAATGTGTGATGTGTGTTGTTCTTTAATTCAATAGAAGTAAGAACCATGACAATCCCTCAAACACCCTTGTGCATCCCCTTCATGCTCACGACACGTTTGCCTTATGCTGCCTACTGCACATATGTGATGCATGCCCTGTGGCTGCAGCACAGGTGGTGGCAGGTTGAGTGAGGCTGGCCGTGAGAGAGATGCACGAGGGTGAGTATGGGATAGAGCCATGAGATTGTATGAGGATTGGGTTGCGTGGTAGTGGCGGGGTGAGTACTCGCGAGGTGAGTCGGTGCAGGTAAGATGAGGATGAGGTTTGAGTGGGTATGAGGGGTCATGTGACAGAGTAATGTTGGCAGTGCCGAAGGAGATGTGGGGTGGGGGCAGTGTTGTGGCAGGCGGAGTGTAGGGGAAAGACTACGTGTTCTCACTGTGGCTGACCTACTGAGGTCATTGGAGCGCCTCCTGCACTGTATGCAGGTGGGCAATATGTTGGTGGCGCAGGTGACCCCCTCTGCCACCTCGAGCCAGGCCTTCTTGGTGGCAGAGGTGGGCCGCTTCCTCCCGCCCGCCGGGGGGAAGATCTCTGTCCTCCCCCTCCTCCTCACCCCATCTAATGTTACCTGGGGTGAGGCATTATTAAACTGGGAGCAGCCTTCCCCCTGGGCTGCTCCATGCTGTAATTTTTGCTGTTTGTGGCAGCATGTGTCAGTGGAGGACTGCCCCTTTAAATAGAGCGCCTCCAGCTGACAGATCTTACTGCGTATGCGCAGCCCGCCCGAGTCGCAGATCAGCATCGGGGAACCCGGAGGAGCAGGTAAGTGGATCCAATTAGTGTGTTACCTGCTACGATCGCGCGGGCAACCCACTAATTTCACCGGGCGCGTTTTCAACGTGCCCGCTGGCCTACCCGCCGAGAACCCGCACCTCTGGTAAAATCGGGCCCTTTATGTCTGAATAACGTAATAGGCAATGGTCATCTTGCAGCTTACAGCTGATGAATTAGCTAAGGTTAAGTGGTTTTGTCAGCTGAGATTTGTTAACCTTTTGTGTGAGAGTGGCACTATACATTTAAGTGCAGCAGATGGTAATCAGTGCATGAAACATGTTGCGGATTCTAGAATATGTGTTTATAGAATGTGTGCATCTGAACTTTTTTTTTCCTGCAGTTGATTATTGGTGGGTTGGGGAAGATTGACACAAAGGACTGGAAAGCTAACACACGTCTAAAGCACTGTACGTCCGACAGCAATATTGTGAAGTGGTTCTGGCAAGCAGTGGAGGTGTTTGATGAGGAAAGGAGAGCACGGCTTCTTCAGTTTGTAACCGGATCTTCTCGGGTACCTCTGCAGGGATTCAAGGCACTACAAGGTGGCTATCATATAGACTGTAATTTGCTGCAAATATGTTAAGCTGCACATGCTATGAAGGTGTAGGATTGTATTGTGGATTCCACGATAAATAGAGTTGTAAACTGTAAATTATGGTGATATGGAATTCACATGCAGTACATTGGGACAGACTACTATACTTGGATGTAATGAGCAGACTGACATATTGCTGATGAGATGAAGTGTAAAACTAGAAATCGATAAGTTTCTGTACATATCTGGTTTCTATAAATACAGATTTATAAATGGGCCAAACTGACACATTGGTGACACTCTTGTTTCTGTGTCACAAGGTTGTGGATTTACACCCCACTCTGGGACTTAAGCATATCAGCTGGGCTGACACTTCAGTGCATTACTGAATGTAAAATATCCCATGCAACTGTTCGAAGAAAAGCAGGGGAGTTTTCCCAATGTTCTGGCCAACATATTTCTCTAGTCAGCACCTCCAAAAAAAAATTAAGTTAGCATTTATCTCATTGCTGTACGTGAGACCTTGTGGTGCGCAAATTGGCTGTCACCTAGGGTTGAACAGGATACCAAGGATGTGAACAATCTGTTTCAGCCTGAGTGGCTGAGAAGGCGGATGTAATCAGTGGAGTTTTTGGTGAGGCTAAAGACAATGGCTGCCGATGTTCAGTTGGAGGAAGTTGAGACTCATCCAAGACTGGATGTTGGACAAGTAGTCTGACAGTACAGTGGCTGTTGAGAGGAGGTGGAGGGATAGATCGGTGCCATCAGCTTACCCGGGAAAACTGACCCTTTTTTATGCGGATAATGTTACCCAGGAGCAGCATGTAGATGAGGAAGAGGAGGGGCCAAGGATAGACCTTTCGGGGACTCTGGTGGTGTGGGGCTAGGAAAAGAAGCTCTGACTACATTCAGATCAGTATGAGTGCAATCGCATGAAGGTATTCAAATGGAGCAGGGCAATGGAGGAGAGGCATTGAGAGACAGTTGGTATAGTCGATGTTGTTGAAAACCGTGGGAGGTCGAAGAGGGATAAAACACAATGGTAACAGTCGTAGAGATGTCATTCATGACTTTGGTTAGGGTTGTTTTGGTGCTGTGAAAGGTGGAAGCTAGACTGGAGGGAGTTGAACAGGGAGTTATGGGAGACGTGGGCATGGAGCTGGAAGGCAACGGCATGTTCAGGGACCCCAGAGAGGATAAGGAGATTAGAGATGGGTCAGTAATTAGACAGAAGGGTTGAGTGGTGGTGATTATGGCAGTTTTAAAGGGGAGGGGGATGATGCCTGAGGAAAGTGAATTATTGATAATGTCAGTTAGAATAGGTACCAGTAAAGTGATTGCTATGGGGAAAAAAGCACAGAATAAATTGTCTTCTATATAGATAGGATACACCTAGAATCCTCAAAGAAAGGAAAGAAGAAATAGATTTTTTTTTAGGAACTTCTTAATAAGTAAATTTCATCATTCCAATTTTAGTGCATAGAAACTCACTCTATGAATTAGTAATGTGATTTTGAGTGCCAGAAGATCATTGCAACTGGATGGACTCTGATCAGGACATCTGTTCAGAATTTAGATGTTATAACTTTTTTTAGTATTTATATGTAGATAACTAGAAAGTGTGTGTAAGATATATACATTGTGTATGTTAAAGCTGTGAACCATAATGAATTAGTACTGGTAGTCTGGTTTTTATGTGTATTTCTTTAATAACTGATCAGTTGTATAACTCAGTGCAAGTTTGTGCATTTAATACTTTACAGTATATTTCATAGACAAAAATGGAACCAACAAATATGAATTCTCCCTCACTTTTATTTACAGGAACATAGATGATGAACTATTTTCCAATAAAATTAGTAAAAATTGTAATTTTATGATGTTACTGCTACTGTAGTGTAGTGTAAATTTTGATTATATGGCTAGTTTAGATGGTTTTATGAGTACAGTACTTGGATCTGACTTGTGTGCTAGCATTTTGATTTTTTTATGTCATGTGCACTGCATATCCCAACACTGATAAATATGCATGTCATATGTGTGATAATTAAGTCTGCCTACATTACACAACTGGAGGTTGTTGTGGCAGGAGGGAACTACAATGCAGTAGGAAATCAGAAACATGGCTAAATCCAAAGGATGAAAATGAATATAATATTCAGGGGTACAGAATAAGCCAAAGTGGACAGAAAATGTGTTTTCTAGCCCTATAGGTCGGGTATACCTGGGAAGTAAATGAAGTTGAACCTGTGGGAGGGGGCAAGCTACAAAATTAACTATTCTGGTTAGATATCTCAAAATGTGAAAAAAATCCGAGCGAGCACTCTGGATTGGCTGCACACCCCACGTCAGCTTAATAAAGAACAATTTACTTTATGAAACGATAGAAAAGGGTATGTGAGAACAGGAAATTATTTTAATGGGAGACTTCAATCAACCAAATATGAACTCTGAAAACCAAAGTGTTTAAATTCAGGTTTGGTAAATGTAAGTTATGCGAAACTTCCTAAATCATTAAAATCTAGTGCATAGGTACAACATGTAATGAAAAAGTTGAATGGAATGTTGGCCATTATCTCAAGGGGTTGGAATACAAAAGTGAGGAAGTGTTGCTTCAGTTGCACAGAACCTTGGTCAGACCCCATCTGGAGTATCGCGTTCAGTTTGGGCACATAAAGAAGGATTTATTTAACTTGGGTACAGCGCTGATTCACCAGAATGATACCAGGGTTTAAAGGGTTAAATCATGAGGACAGGATGCATAAATATGGTTTGTATTTCTTTGAGTTTAGATGGTTGAGAGGTGATCTAATTGAGGTCTATAAAATGATACCAGAATTCGATAGGTTAGATACAGAGAAACTACTTCCTCTGTGGGGGAATCTGGAACAAGAGGGCATAATCTTAAAATTAGAGCGAGACCATTTAGGAGTGAAATCAGGAAGCATTTTTTTATGTCAAAAGGTTAGTGGAAATCTGGAACTTTACCCCAAAAGCCTAGGTCAATTGGAATGTTCAAGACTGAGATCGATAGATTTTTGTTGGGTAAGTGTATCTAGGGCTATGGAGCAAAGGTGCATAAATGAAGTTGAAGTACAGATCAGCCATGATATAAAAGAATGACGGAACAAGCTCGAGGGGCTGAATGGCGTACTCCTGTTTTTATGTTCCTAAGAGGATCGTCAGACAAGAGGCTATAACTGCAAAAGATGCAAATAGGCTCAAATCTGAGGATGAACACAAGATAGTTAATTTTCTGAATAATTACTTTCTCCAAGTGTATAAAATCTTGAGTTATGGAGCAACTTTGGCTTTTCAGCCAGGAAAGGAGGCGCCTGAGAGGTAGACAAGATAGTTAAGGGTATGGAAAAGTTAAATCTGGAATATTACTTTAAATTAAATTGTAAGTAAAGCAAGGAGACAGAGATTCAAAGTAGTAAAAAGGCAAATTTAAGACTAATCTCAGGAACCTTGGACCTGGTCCTGTGTAATGAGCCAGGATTAATTAATTAATGTCCTAGTTAAGGATCCCCTTGGAATGAGTGACCATAACATGGTTACATTCCATATCCAATTAGATGGTGAGAAGGTTGGTTCTCAAACAAGCGTACTGAGCTTGAATAAAGGAGACTATGATGGTATGAGAGCGGAATTGATTAAAGTGGACTGGGAAGATAGATTAAAGGGTAAGACGGTACATGAGCAGTGGTGTTCATTTAAGGAGTTATTTTACAACTTTCAAAAAAAAATTCCACTGAGGAAAAAAGGGTTTAAAAGAAATGACAGCCATCCGTGGCTAAGTAAAGAAATTAAGGATAGTATCCGACTAAAAACAAGGACATATAAGGTAGCTAAACTTAGTGGGAGGATAGAAGATTGGGAAGTCTTCAAAAGACAGCAAAAAGTAACTGAAGGATTGATTAAGAAAGGGAAGATAAATTATGAAAATAAATTAGCAAAAAATATAAAAACAGATAGCAAGAGTTTCTACAGTTATATAAAAAGAAAAAGGGTGGCTAAGGCAAACGTAGGTCCCTTAGAGGATGAGACCGAGAAATTAATGGTGGGAAACGTGGAGATGGCAAAAATGCTGAACAAATATTTTGTTTCAGTCTTTACGGTAGAGGACACTAAGAATATCCCAACACTGGACAAACAGGGGGCTCTGGGGGGGAGGAGCTAAATACGATTAAAATCACTAAGGAATTGGTACTCAGTAAATTAATGGGACTCAAGGCGGATAAATCCCCTGGACCTGATGGCTTAAATCCTAGGGTCTTGAGGGAAGTGGCAGTGGGGATTGTGGATGCTTTGGTAATAATTTTCCAAAATTCTCTGGACTCGGCAAAGGTCCCAGCAGATGGGAAAACTGCTAATGTAACACCCTTATTTAAAAAGGGTAGTAGGCAGAAGGCTGGAAATTATAGACCAGTTAGCCTAACATCTGTGGTGGGTAAAATTTTGGAGTCTATTATTAAGGAGACAGTAGCAGAACATTTGGATAAACATAATTTAATAGGACAAAGTCAGCATGGCTTTACGAAGGGGAAGTCATGTCTGACAAATTTGCTTGAGTTCTTTGAGGACATAACGTACAGGGTGGATAAAGGGGAACCAGTGGACGTAGTGTATTTAGACTTCCAGAAGGCATTCGACAAGGTGCCACATAAAAGATTATTGCTCAAGATAAAGAATCACTGGATTGGGGGTAATATTCTGGCATGGGTGGAGGATTGGTTATCTAACAGGAAGCAGAGAGTTGGGATAAATGGTTCATTCTCGGACTGGCAACCAGTAGCCAGTGGTGTTCCGCAGGGGTCGGTGCTGGGTCCCCAACTCTTTACAATCTATGTTAACAATTTGGAGGAGGGGACCGAGTGTAACATATCAAAGTTTGCAGATGATATACAAAGATGGGAGGGAAAGTGGAGAGTGAGGAGGACATAAAAAACCTACAAGGAGATATAGACAAGCTGGGTGAGTGGGCGGAGATTTGGCAGATGCAATACAATATTGGAAAATGTGAGTTTATGCACTTTGGCAGGAAAAATCAGAGAGCAAGTTATTATCTTAATGCGGTAAGGATGTTCCCAAGGATGAGTGAAACTAGAACTAGGGGGCATAATCTTAGAATAAGGGGCTGCTCTTTCAAAACTGAGATGAGGAGAAACTTCTTCACTCAGAGGGTAGTAGGTCTGTGGAATTTGCTGCCCCAGGAAGCTGTGTAAGCTACATCATTAAATAAATTTAAAACAAAAATAGAGTTTCCTAGAAGTAAAGGGAATTAGGGGTTACGGGGAGCGGGCAGGAAATTGAACATGAATTTAGATTTGAGGTTAGGATCAGATCAGCCATGATCTTATTGAATGGCGGAGCAGGCTCGTGGGGCCGATTGGCCTACTCCTGCTCCTATTTCTTATGTTCTTAAGTTCTTCACGAAAAGAATGGTCAACATATGCAATAAGCTTCCAGATAGACTAATGGTGGCAAAGATCATTGAATCATTTAAGAAACAATTAGATGCTGCAATGGGGAAAATGTAGGGACTTCCTGGATGAATGAACCAAGCTATGCTGAATGGCCTTCCTCATCTGTAATGATCGTGACTTGCATTAATGGAAATGGGAGCTCACCCATATACTTAGTGAGAGTGCAACTGCTCCACAATCAAAGTTTCCAGTTTCACTGTCACTGAACAGCATTGGTAAGCTCAGACTCCCTTAGTGTGGAACTCCCTCTCAACCTGTATACACCAGAATTTAATGGCGTGAATGTAATCGACGGCAGAATCACAAAATGATGCATTTTTATTGAAAAATGGTTCATTTTGAAGAATGTTTGCAGCAAACAAAACTTTTAAACAAAAACCTACTGTAGTCACAGCTTTTTTGGGGGAAAATAATATTTTGCTCAGTTTCTGGCAGTGCAGCACGAGAGACATTGGGACAAACTTCTGTGTGACCACTTCCATTGGGCAGGAGAGGGATTGAGTGAGCCCACTGCCCGTCTGATGAAAGCGCTCCAAAGCCGGATCTATTTGCATGGTCAGGCCTTGTTACCATTTTGTTGGAGCACCAAACTGGTTCAGTAATATCCTTTTCGGGAAGAAAACCTGCCGCCCTTACCCAGTCTGGCCAATATGTGACTTCAGCCCCACACCAGCGTGGTTGATTCTTAAATGCACTCTGACATGGCCTAACAAGCCACTAAGTTGTATCAAACCACTACCAGCGGTTCAAGAAGGCGTCACCATCTTCTCAGAGCAACCAGGGGTGGGCAATAAATGCTGGCCTTGCCAGTGAGGCCCACATCCTGAGAATGAATTTTTAAAAATCTCTTTTAATTGCGCGACTGCCCCGTGCCATCCCGGAGGAAGGGATGAAAAGCGGTCTCATTGGTTGAAGTCTGGCAACAGGTCCTCTGCTCTGCCGTGCTGAGTGGAGAAAACTCAAAAAAAAAATCTAAAATAGGACACCTTGCAAACATATGAACATTGCTGGAAAAAATTGATGGAAGGAAATCTTTGAAGAATCTTTGTACCTTGAAGTACTATTTGTACTTGCCCTGTTACTAATATTGGTCCAGAAATTGCTGGAATGGCACATCTCGAGGTGAGATTTTGATCGGTGAGATTACGATTTTAATGTATAGTTTTTTTTTGTCGGTTTCCCGCTCGACAGGCCAGCCTGGTGGTCGGGCTGGCCGTCAGTCGGATGGGAGAAGAGGCAGGAAGCGGATGTGAGCAGGTAAGTCTTAGATCGGTGGGGTGGGGGGGTCACTGCAGGTAGGCATGTTGGGCCTGGGGAAGCACTCCTGCTCCTCCTGGCCCTACAAGCAGTGCTATAAAGGCACTTACCGGCTGTTTAGGACCGTCTCACCTCCTCTCAGATGGCGTGAAGCAGAAGGTTCAGGAATCCCAGCCGCCAGGAGTTAAAAATAAAAAAGCTGTAAAAATGGAGGCCCGGAGCCTCCTTCCTCGACCTCCTCCGTTAAAAGCGGAAGTGGGCGGGTTGGAGGCGAGTTGGGGTTGGGTTTTAGTTTTTTTTTTACAATTTTTACCTTCCTACCCACCCTTTAGTTGGGTTAAAATTTAGGCCTTTACCTCACCCTTCAGAACACATTACATTTGCGGATCAAATTGCTGGAAATGCGCATTGATGGCGCAGCGATGTCAATGTCACATCTGAGACCTCATGAACGTCAAGCCCAATGGTCTTAACCATTGGAAGAAAAGGATGGAGAAAAAAAACGTGAGAACGATGAAGGAGAAGGAAACAGAATGAATTAGAGTCAAATTCGATTCAGAAAGAGAAATTGAGGAAAAGAGAGTGTATTAAGAGACAGAGAAAAAAGAGACAGAAAGGAAAAGTAAGAAAAAAATTAAAAAGAACAAGCAGAAGAAGGGGACTTTGTAACTCAGTTTTTTTTTATTCGTTCATGGGATGTGGGCGTCGCTGGCGAGGCCAGCATGTATTGCCCATCCCTAATTGCCCTTGAGAAGGTGGTGGTGGGCCGCCTTCTTGAACCGCTGCAGTCCGTGTGGTGAAGGTTCTCCCACAGTGCTGTTAGGAATGGAGTTCCAGGATTTTGACCCAGCGACGATGAAGGAACGGCGATATATTTCCAAGTCGGGATGGTGTGTGACTTGGAGGGGAACGTGCAGGTGGTGTTGTTCCCATGTACCTGCTGCTCTTGTCCTTCTAGGTGGTAGAGGTCGCAGGTTTGGGAGGTGCTGTCGAAGAAGCTTTGGGGAGTTGCTGCAGTGCATCCTGTGGATGGTACACACTGCAGCCACTGTGCGGCGGTGGTGAAGGGAGTGAATGTTTGGGGTGGTGGATGGGGTGCCAATCAAGCGGGCTGTTTTGTCCTGGATGGTGTCGAGCTTCTTGAGTGTTGTTGGAGCTGCACTCATCCAGGCAAGTGGAGAGTATTCCATCACACTCCTGACTTGTGCCTTGTAGATGGTGGAAAGGCTTTGGGGAGTCAGGAGGTGAGTCACTCGCCACAGAATACCCAGCCTCTGACCTGCTCTTGTAGCCACAGTATTTATATGGCTGGTCCAGTTAAGTTTCTGGTCAATGGTGACCCCCAGGATGTTGATGGGGGATTCGGTGATGGTAATGCCATTGAATATCAAGGGGAGGTGGTTAGACTCTCTCTTGTTGGAGATGGTCATTGCCTGGCACTTGTTTTGTGCGAATGTTACTTGCCACTTACGAGCCCAAGCCTGGATGTTGTCCAGGTCTTGTTGCATGCGGGCTCGGACTGCTTCGTTATTTGAGGGGTTACGAATGGAACTGAACACTGTGCAATCATCAGCGAACATCCCCATTTCTGACCTTATGATGGAGGGAAGGTCATTGATGAAGCAGCTGAAGATGGTTGGGCCTAGGACACTGCCCTGAGGAGCTCCTGCAGCAATGCCCCAGGGCTGAGATGATTGGCCTCTAACAACCACTACCATCTTCCTTTGTGCTAGGTATGACTCCAGCCACTGGAGAGTTTTCCCCCCGATTCTCATTGACTTCAGTTTTACTCGGGCTCCTTGGTGTGCCACACTTGGTCAAATGCTGCCTTGATGTTAAGGGCAGTCACTCTCACCTCACCTCTGGAATTCAGCTCTTTTGTCCATGTTTGGACCAAAATGTAATGAAGTCTGGAGCCGAGTGGTCCTGGCAGAACGCAAACTGAGCATCGGTGAGCAGGTTATTGGTGAGTAAGTGCCGCTTGATAGCACTGTCGACGACACCTTCCATCACTTCGCTGATAATTGAGAGTAGGCTGATGGGGCAGTAATTGGCTGGATTGGATTTGTCCTGCTTTTTGTGGACAGGACATACCTGGGCAATTTTCCACATTGTCGGGTAGATGCCAGTGTTGTAGCTGTACTGGAACAGCTTGGCTAGAGGCGCAGCTAGTTCTGGAGCACGTCTTCAGCACTACAGCCGGGATGTTGTCGGGTCCCATAGCCTTTGCTGTATCCAGTGCACTCAGCCGTATCATGATATCACGTGGAGTGAATCGAATTGGCTGAAGACTGTCTTCTGTGATGGAGGGGATATCGAGAGTAGGCAGAGATGGATCATCCACTCGGCACTTCTGGCCAAAGATGGTTGCAAATGCTTCAGCCTTGTCTTTTGCACTCACGTGCTGGACTCCGCCATCATTGAGGATGGGGATGTTTGCAGAGCCTCCTCCTCCCGTTAATTGTTTAATTGTCCACCACCATTCATGACTGGATGTGGCAGGACTGCAGAGCTTTGATCTGATGCGTTGGTTGTGGAATCGCTTAGCTCTGTCTTTAGCATGTTGCTTCCGGTGTTTAGCATGCATGTAGTCCTGAGTTGTAGCTTCACCAGGTTGGCACCTCATTTTTAGGTACGCCTGGTGCTGCTCCTGGCATGCTCTTCTACACTCCTCATTGAACCAGGGTTGATCCCCTGGCTTGTTGGTAATGGTAGAGTGAGGAATATGCCGGGCCATGAGGTTCCAGATTGTGCTGGAATACAATTCTGCTGCTGCTGCTGATGGCCCACAGCGCCTCATGGGTGCCCAGTTTTGAGCTGCTAGATCTGTTCTGAATCTATCCCATTTAGCACAGTGGTGGTGCCACACAACACGTTGAATGGTATCCTCAGTGCGAAGACGGGACTTCGTCTTCACGAGGACTGAGCGGTGGTCACTTCCCAATACTGTCATGGACAGATGCATTTGCGACAGGTAGTTTGGTGAAGACGAGGTCAAGTAGGTTTTTCCCTAGTGTTGGTTCGCTCACCACCTGCCGCAGGCCCAGTCTGGCAGCTATGTCCTTCAGGACTCTGCCAGCTCGGTCAGTAGCGATGCTACCGAGCCACTCTTGGTGATGGACATTGAAGTCCCCCACCCAGAGTACATTCTGTGCCCTTGCTACCCTCAGTGCTTCCTCCAAGTGGTGTTCAACATGGAGGAGGACTGTTTCATCAGCTGAGGGAGGGCGGTCGGTGGTAATCAGCAGGAGGTTTCCTTGCCCATGTTTGACCTGATGCCATGCGATTTCATGGGGTCCAGAGTCAATGTTGAGGACTCCCAGGGCCACTCCCTCCTGACTGTATATCACTGTACCGCCACCTCTGGTGGGTCTGTCATGCCGGTGGGACAGGACATAGCTAGGGATTCTGATGGAAGAGTCTGGGACGTTGGCTGAAAGGTATGATTCTGTGAGTATGGCTATATCAGGCTGTTGCTTGACTAGTCTGTGGGACAGCTCTCCCAATTTTGGTACAAGTCCCCAGATGTTGGTGAGGAGGACTTTGCAGGGTCGACTGGGCTTGGTTTGCTTTTGCCGTGTCCGGTGCCTAGTGGTCCGTCCGGTTTTATTCTTCTTATGACTTTTTTTAGTGAGATTTTACAACTGAGTGGCTTGCTCGGCCATTTCAGAGGGCAATTAAGAATTGTTGTATTGGTCCTTGGGAAGTTAATGAGTGAAACGCAGGGTAGGTGTGTGAAATGTACAAACATTCTTGACCCATTGACCCACAAAATATATAACCAGCAGCTGGGTACATCATGATCAGGAACAGTGGAACTGCTTTCGTAGAAGCATAGGAATTGCTAGACGATAAAAGACCAAGGTCCATCTAATTTGCCATCTATCATCCTGGTGGTCGCGTGATACAATAATAATGGAGTTGTTGACTAATCATAAGTCATAAGCAATCCCATGCCACCTTTTTCCTCCCAAGCATGCTCGCCTTACCGCATCATGTCTCAAACTACTCTTATACTGTATCTCAAAATTAGTTTCTGAAAGAAATCTATCTAATTTGCAGTTGAGTGTCGAAACAGCTTTGCATCCTGAGAATTCTTGCCTTCCGACACTTAACAGGAGGGTGGATGGCAAGACTGGCACAGAAATACTGCCAAGACAGATAAAAAACCTATTGGAGTGAGCCCATAGCTTCATTGTTCCCTTTCGGGGCCTCCAAGGTTGGATGTCATGTCATGTCATGTCAGGATCATAAATCACCGTTAACGGGCCTTGACAACATGAGTTATCAGCCCTAAATGGCTGCAGCGAGATTAATTCCTATTAGCGGTGTAAATCCAGCAATTTCATGACACGCAATTAATTTCAATGGGGAGGCTCACAGCGAGATTGCAATTTTTTTGGTTTTCTGGAGGCAAACGTTCAGCAATTTATGGAGAATCGGAACTCATGACATATTTCTTCTTTGCCGCAATTTGCTGATTATTGGAGAGTAAGTGCCTCTTGATAGCACTGTCGACGACACCTTCCATCACTTTGCTGATGATTGAGTGTAGGCTGATGGGACAGTAATTGGCCGGATTGGATTTGTCCTGCTTTTTGTGGACAGGACATACCTGGGCAATTTTCCACATTGTCGGGTAGATGCCAGTGTTGTAGCTGTACTGGATTTTTTTACGAACTAGTAATGGTGGTGTCATTAATTTGATATTTTTCCAGCAGTTTCTGGGCCAATATTCTTTCCTGTGGACAGTGTTGCCAGAATATAAGCAATTGTTTGGTTGGCTGGTCTAGGTATCAAAATGTTCAGTTGATCAAACATTAATTTTACAAGGTCCCATCAAATATTGTTGTACAGTATTACAGTACTTAACGTCTTGTACTATTGATAGTGAGCTATTAGGTGTTCGGCCAAAAATCAGGTGTTGTAGTATTTGCTTTCTCCTCCAGCCCCCTTGACCGTGATCCTTTCACTGATGTTGTGTTGAATTTTTATAGCATATATGATGAAGTAAAATGAGCATTGTGTTTGTCCTGAACTACTTTTATACTTGCTGTATAAGCACTTTATCTGCGGGTGCTTGGTCCTGTCACTAGGTGCAAAGGGCAAAACTTTTCATTTGACTGAACATCTATCACCGTGCACATTATAAGTGTACTCCATTGCCAATCTTGCACAAAGTGAAGACTGTTTTGCTACTTGCTGTATGGTTTAACTAGATTTTGTATCTGTAAGGTTCTACAGGTGCTGCAGGCCCAAGACTTTTTACCATCCATCTGATTGATGCCAACACAGAGAACCTTCCCAAAGCACATACTTGGTGAGTTTCTCTGTTACAAAGTGCCAAGCATTCAAAACCTAGTCATATATCTGTAACTCTCAAGTCAATAGTTTACAAATTATATCCTTCAACCACAGTTGATTATTTAATATATAAAATGTATTGCCTGCTTTTCCAACATACTCAAAAATGACATTAATGTAAGGCACTGGATATGCATATTTGTAGCCTTTGAAAGATCCTTTGTTTATAAGTTGTATTCAGTGAAAATCTTTTTATGAAGGTCATAAGAGTACATCAGTGTCTGTAATGAATTGTTACCCTGCAGGTAATTGGATTGGCTTGCTGACCTTAAGCTGTTGCAGGATTATTCAATCATGGGATCCTAATTTAATCTGTAACATTACAAATTACTATTAATTGATAATTCAGTGCAATGATGTATTCAGTGGATTTGTTTTTCTGATCAAGTGGATAATTATGCCTTTAACCTTGCTGCACATGACAAGCTAGCAATAGGGACCCCCTCTCCAGAACAAACTCTGTGCCACATTGAGATTATTTTTCTTTGCTTACTACATAGATCAGAGATAAATTTAATCACCTGTGACCAGTAATGTCTCTGTGTTTGCTTACTTATTGTTTCATCTCTCTTCAGCTTTAACCGTATAGACATTCCTCCTTACGAGTCCTACGAGAAACTCTATGAGAAGTTGTTGACAGCAGTTGAGGAGACTTGTGGCTTTGCAGTGGAGTGAAGTATATGAATACTTGCTTTGAAGCTGTTAGGAACACTACAGAAAGGAAGTTCTGTGAGCTTCTTGTTGAACAGCACACTGTATGACCAAGAGAACTAACAATTCACTCACATGGTTACTATAACTTACAAGTGACATAATGATGCTGATCGACTCAAAAGCGGAAAGGCAGTAGGATTTCTAAAAGAGCAAACTAGGAAGCTCACAAGGGAAGAAGATACTGCATCTATAAGACAGAAAAATGGACTTGTTTCGGTTGTATTATACATTTTTAAGTTGTGTGCTTGAAACTTTATTTCAAAAACTTTGCACAGTGAAAGATGACAGATCCTTGCACATTTCACTTCCTTCCCTGTATTCCTTTTCCCTTTCGCTCTGCCCCACTCAAAAAAGTGGTCCAATGGAGACTTTTCATTCTTCCGAAAGCTGAAACTGGCATTTAGAAGTACTGGATGCTAAACAAGACATAGCTCTGTTTATAGCTACAGTATTCCTTTTTTATCAACTCTTTCAGCGCAGGCAGTAAATATACTTGCAGTGTGTTTTAACCAAATCAGATTATTTTTAACCTATATTTTGTTAAAAGAATTATATTCCTCCACAGTATGCTGAGTAACCGTTTTTAAGAATATTTACAAATGTATTTACAAAAAAAACCTAAACATTTTGTTCTAATGAGATGAACCTTTGAGTACTGCAGTCACATTTTGGCTCTAAAATTAAAATTGTAGTCACGTTAAAACGTTTGTTAAGAATAGTTTGAGCTAGGAAATCCTGTGTATTCCTGGAATTCCATTTCATTATGCACATAAAATAGAATATCAGTTTTACAGAATTTGTGAAGAGCTGTATATATTGAAACCCGGAAAGTTTCTTTCAGTACTCAAAGGCTTGATCCAGAAATGTCCTCTCCAGAGGAGTCCAGCGTTGAAAGAGTTAATGGGGGATAAAATAACAGGCACTGTTTGTAGCTAAGGTGATTTTTCCAAATCCTTTTTTTTGTAAATGTGGTTTGTCTTTAAATCAGCATGTGATTCTTTCACTTTTATGTTCTATACTAAGGTGGGAACCGACAATGGCAGCCTTTCATGAAACGCTCCAATCTTATAAGCAAAGCTCAAGAAATGTGCCAAGTATGAAATTGGTTGACTAGTTATTAAATTAGTTAACCAGTTAAGACTGTACCAATAGATTAGGCAGATCAATGGATAATAAGTTATGAAATCTTCATATCTAGACACTTATATCTATGTTTTAACAATTTGCTGCACCTTTTACAAATGCTGCAAGTTTTGTCTTTTGTTTCTGGATGTTAAATTTGTACTTTGAAAGAAATTATTTTCAATTATTTTTAATTAATATTATGAAATTTTTTTTGGAAACCTAAATAAGTGGAAAGGAAGTAATCTAAATTGTATTAGTGATGTAGGTTAACTTAAAGAGGGTACTGCAGCTTTAAACGGAAACCATTCATGAGTTGATGGCAACCATTGTTTTTATAAATTCCAGCGGTCTTGTACTTTTACCCCTTTTTAAAGAGACAGTATCCCTCTTATTTGATTTTGTTAAATGTGTACAATATATTTCAGACGAAAATTGCATAGCCCTGAACCAACCAGTTTGATGAGAACCATAGTGTAATGACTGTAGAAGGTATTTGGTTTTTATATGTTCGGTAACTTATGGAACTGTGACCAATACCATGTCTGTTTTAAGTCCAACACTATTCAGTTATGGGCTTGAGCAAAAATCAAGTCTACACATTAGTACCTTTTCTATATGTCCATTGATCTCAACTTAGGTACTTGGTCTAAACATGTTTTCCAAATGTATTTTAAAAAAGCAGATTTTTGTAGTATTGTTTTTATAATTCAGGAGTGAACAAGATTTCTGCATTCTCCAAAATCACGGCCCTGAATTCAGAGAGGCAGTGATGTGTTGAATAAATGTTTCGTAAATTCAGAAAGGAAAAGTGATATTACCCTGGTTGATGTCACACGATGAAGGTAGAGACCAAATTTGATCCCTTAAAATCAAGAAGGCATAAAATGTACTTTCTTGTCTAAAATAAGGGATAAGGGTTCTGTCTTTTGCATTATTGAAGCACACCTGAAATTGCATAGTCTCAGGTAATAAAGTTGTGCTAACTGCGTGCACAGGGTTTGCAGTGTATTTACATTTAGTAACCCAGCAGAAAGTTGGCAAGGGCATTTTAGTTCCACAGAGGTTGCAAAGAAAAGTGAGATGCAATTTCATAATAATGCTTCAGCGCACACATTCAGAAGCCTCCATTTCACAAAGTTTAAGAGTGGCATCTAATTTTAAATGCTTATTATCCATAATTTCTCTTGTACTGTCAGACTTCAGAAAAGTTGCCTTCTCTCTGTTTTGCTCAGTGTACTGTATTTGTGCAGCTTTTACCTGTCAGATTTTCTCTAATTAATGGGTCCAAACGCAGTAAGTGATATAATTTAAAGTGTGCTTTCCAAAAAATAGTGATTAACCACGGTGTGAACAGGGCTTTCAAGGTTGTTTTGGTAACAAGGGTGTCAAGAAACTGATATATTCTAATATTTATTCTTTTGAAGAAGCTACATTAGTATTTTTTTTCTTTCTGTTCTAATTCTAAGAGGTCACAGAAAGAGGTCCAGAATAACCGTAATCAGGCATTTTACTTTGATGAGCAATACTAGAAAACAGTGGCATGTGAAGGGTTACTATGTTCTTTTTAAACAAATTAATTGTCTTACTGTAACCTCTTAACTTAATAAACAGGTAACTGTTTGATGTCGAGCTGTCCAAGTTAACCAATGAATATATCTTAGTTTGCAACACAGCCCAAGATACAGATTTTTCAGATTGGACATGTTGAATTGCACATTTCTACTACGAAACTTCAAAAACAAGAGAAATGGGTGTGATTATTTCATTAAAAAGAAACTAAGTAGTCCCAAATCAGAGATATCATGCTGGTATGAATAAAAAGTTAATCAGAGATGCATTTAAATTGATAGTGAGTTTCATGATATTACCAAATTCTTAAATTCAAACTCAATATTTGATCTCTTGCGAAAGCCTTGTTGGCTCATTTTTGGATGTTATGAAATTGGCATGGTCTGTTTCAAAAGTTGTGCTGCAAATTTAAAGAATATCCTGTTACATTTATCACTAACCTTGAAAGCATATGTCAAGTCTTGCTAAGAGATATTCTATTCATACACTAAACTGTGGCCCAAGATGATCAAGGAGCTGGGCTTTCTTTGTGAAATTCCTTTAGTAACTATAATGTCACATATGCTGGTGCAGAAGTGGAATTACATGCACTGTTTGCAGAATTGGGAGATTGCATATTATAAATCTGCTAATTAGCAGCACTACAGTTTTCAAACTTAAGGCCATAGAAAATTTGCAATTTTTTTGCTCTGGACTTTTTCTGCAGGGGAAGAGGTCTTCCTTACACAAACTGCATAAAGCCCCTTTAACTAGGGAAATTATGGTATCCCTGTACTGTATAGGAATACAGTTATATTTTAACCCCATAGTATGACTTCTATTTTCTGCCTTTTCCTTCCCACCCCAAAAAGAATCAAGCCAAGGACAACATAACATGGGTTAAGACAACCACAGCAACTTTCCTGTTGTAAACTTTGGAAGAAGAAACACCAACATTTTCAAGAATTACAGTATTCAAGGATTAATGTTATTCTGAAATATTTGATATCCCATGATACAAATATTGAAACATCTTTTATGTTATAAATTCAAATTGTAATTCCACAGCATAAAGATGAATCCAAGGGTTGTGATTCTTGGTTCAGCTAATCATTGCTATTCATGCAAGCCATTTACACAAGCCACAGCAATGATGGAAGACTTGAACGTTTGACATTATAGCACTTTAAAGTCAAACACTAACATAGTTATCCAGAGCTCCTAAGGAAGTAAATGTAAAATATAACTGCAGTACCTCAAATTAACAGTCAGTTAAATACAGGTTTCTATTTTGTACTTACGTTGGCAATGAAGGAGAAACTGTTTTTTCCCCAAATTTTTCAACTAAATCAAAAGAAATTGGCTACACGAGGAACATTGGTGGGGTGGGGAGGAAAGATTTTTTTAACCATTGACTTCTAGCTAACTGCTTGGCAGATCTAACTACTGCATAACCACAGGGAAGCAAAAGCCTTTTTTAAAATGTATGGATTTTATATATAATGTGTACAGTATGTTTCCACTTCTTGGAAAAAAGAAAGCTTCAGAGTGTATGGATTCTATGCACACTAGAATTTGGTGTTTTTTGTGTTATGGAGAGGATACACTTTTCACAAGTTAATTAATTCTACATCATCTTTGTGCATATGTTATTTTGTGTTTGGAGGGGGAGAGAAGGGCAGGGCAGGGCAATCAGAGAACATAATTGCAAATATGTAGATTTTAGGTCTAAATTTTTCCTGAATTTGTGTAGGATGAATTCAGCTGCAAACAAACAGCTCCTTTTTTAGATACAAAATATTTGTAATTGGAAGGCTTGGGGTTTAATTGCACATAATGCAACAATGCTCAATTAAAGAAAGAACAAGCGTGCATTTATGTAATGCCTTTCTCAACCTCGGTGTCCCTAAGCTCTTTACAGCCAATGAAGCACTTTTTCAGTGCAGTCGCTGTTGTAGGAAGTGTGGCAGCGAATTGTGCACAGCAAGCTCCCACAAAAAAACGATGAAATAAATGCCCAGATAATTTGTTTTTATGTGCTGGTTGAGAATTAACAGAATCAATAAGCAGGATTTTTTTTATATAGGGAAGGGGCATGTGTGACCTGATCTATCCTTCTCGTTTATGGGGAAGAATGATGTGGAGTCTTTTTATTAAGATTTTTTTTGGTTGAAGGGGACATTTTGCTTTGGGCAACCCAAATGTTAGACTTCATCATTTGAGGGGCAATAACCTGAAAACCAGAATTTATACACACAGGTGATGCAGATCAAATACTGACTATAATGAAAAATGCTTCCACGGCATTGCTGTAGGAAATTTTAAGTCTTTTTGCCAAAACCACAAATTTGCACAAAAGAAAAGCATTGCATGAATCAAAAGGAATTTGACTACTAGTAAAGGGAACCAGGAGAGGAGACAAATGACCTGATTTGAGGCTGTTGTTACCAGATATTCCTCTGTTGTAATAGAAATGGCTTTCTGGTTGAATTTGAATTTTCACTTTAGTTATACTTTGGAAAAGATCTTCACTGCTGTGACTGTGATAGTATAGTTATCACTACTGATGCTGAAAAATCAGTAATATAGTATGAGGAGGTTATTGGGCATTTGTTTCCAGTAATTATGCTAAAAACTGCTAAAAGGTTTGTTTGGCAATGTATGTTAGGGCACATTTTCTCCTCAGATATTGTAAAACTAAAATTAATATATCCCCTTTCTATAATACTATACAATGATTTATGGGTTTTAAACAGCAAAATCACTCTCCCGGGTGGGGGACAGAAGAGCGATTGTGCGTTTAGTTCTCTTTTGAATAATTTCATGCATAATAACCTATTTCCAGCTGAAAAGTTATAAATAATATAACTACAATGCAAAGATTATATTTTAGAGATTGAGTAATTGATTTGTTTATTTTTGTAGTATTTTTGCTTCTATCTGCAATGTGTGCTTTCCTGGGATTGAGGGGATGAGTTCAAAGAAACCGGTCACCATGAAGTGGACAAGCGTGGCCTGAGATGAGTAGCCTTCACTTTCACCCCACCTCCCCCATTCTGTATGAAGCGCCAAACTTAATGTTTCCTTCAGTGAGACAGTTAGGGTTGGGATCGTAATCTTAGGTATGAACTGGATCACGCTGCAATGGTTGGATTTCCAATATTGTATCATCTGCGACAGTTCCAGGCTTCATAGGCATAGCATTCTTTTTAAAAGTAGTCATTGGTCACCCCTTGCATACAAACTTTTGTTTCAGTGATAGTTTGATTAAAGTGTCAATATTATTGATGAAAGTAGAATACTGGAACTAAAACAGAGAACCTATCTGCCTCAGACCTGATGTTTCTGCCACTAAAATTATTCAAGTGCTGTAGAAATGCTTAAAATACAATGCAGTCTGGAATGTGACAAATGGCCTTTACCCCCTCTTCCCCTTTGCTTCTCCCTCTTCCCTGACTGAACATGAACAAACTATTATCTCTGAACACTAATGGGAATTTTCTCAATACATTTCTTTTAATTGTTGAATTTTGCTCTGTAGCATGGACCTTTTTTCCCCATTTTATTAAAATATGTTCCCAGCGCACTTTTATGTCTCTTTAGAAATGCCACAGCATTCACTGGAAAGTAATGGCCACACGCTGCTAAAAAAAAAAAGTGGGTGACACCTCTTTATTGCATCCCTACAATTATGAGGAAAAAAAATCCAAATGAATAGGAATGGAGGCCGTTTAATTTTGTCTTTGGGTCAACAGCCCCTTCCCCAAAGAGTTCTTATCAGTGCTGCCATTGATTGCACTTGGCCCTTTTCCCCAGTTGGTCTGTTGTAAAATTTCTGCTCTATGTCTATTAGTGTAAACAATAATAATTTACAGTAAACATGCAAGAATGGGACAAGACCTGAATGTGTAAATGGTTGTAGCACTGTATTTGAAATACATGACTTGCTTTTTTCCTCCTTACAGAATAGTAATAGTTTGGGCTACATTTGGATAGTTATTTTTGTGAAATTATGGTATTTTTGGAGTGGAAACAGGAAGTGAGGAAAGAAACTGAATTCAGATTTCAAGAAATGGGTGGCTAAATTGAGAAGTTAGGGCTTTAATATACAATTATCTTTATTTACATACATTAAGGGGTTGTTTTTACACTTTTTAATTCAGTTCTTTACCCCTCAGTGATTCATGTTCTTCAACTACCCAGATGTCTATTGGCTCAGCCAAGAACTCATTAAATAGGTCACAATTATACTGGTAGATTAAGTGTCTACCACTGGAACTGACAGCTAGAGTGATGTGATGTAAGTAATCAGTGGTGAATGATCATTGATGCTAACATTATTTTGAAGCTATTTTAAATCCTTTGGTTGTGCAATGTAATATAGTAGCATTGCAAAATCAATATCTCACTGTATTAATCTAGGGACATGAGCATTGACTAAAATTCCTCTGGAATTTTAAATTAGACAAAATGTGTGCCGATTTAAGAAAAACTGTATCTACTGTGTATGTATTTGCTACATCCACAAAATGACCCCAGAATTTTCTAATTTGTCCCTTAAATTTGTATAGTGACAAGAATGATACTGCAATAATCGTAGCTTCATAGATATTGGAAGATGCAATATCAGCCAGCCTTATTTTACCTTTCATTCCTTTATTGTGATATCATTGAAAGTATTTGTGCCATTTCCTACATTGCTTGCAGTGGTTTGGCTCCTCTGTCTTGTGCTACAATATACTTATACCTTTTGTCATCTAATAAACACGTATAGAACTTTACCTGTAAGAGTTAGAGGTTCTACTCTGACTTTTGTGGGCTTTTTTGAAATCAGATTTTTTTAGGTGTGAAAATAGCACTCCTGAAGGTAATAATGCTCTGAAGGTCAAATGGTTCAAAGTTGCTTTGCTCCAGTCTTGAAACACACCCAGGCTTCTACATACGAGATCTGTCCTTTTTTATTTTTTCTGAAATAAGCATTATTTTGCGAAATTAAATTGTTTTGACATATTTATTAACTAGTAACTAATCTGAGGAAAATTATTGCTGTTTTACCTTTTTCAGTGTTGCTGCTAAAGTCTTACCTTTTTTAGCACCAGTTTTGTTGTGAACAATGTACAAAATCTTTGTTTTAACTGTGAATCGAGGTATTTTTAATTATTGATGGTATTGAATGAGGTATGGACTGAATTTGATGGCTGGTAATTGAGCAGGATGTTGGACTCGAGGCCACATTCGTTTTTGTTACATGCAATAAAATTCAAACTTTAAACATCTGTGCTGTTTTATACTGCTTTTAAAAACGTGAGTAAATGAATAAAAATATGTCTTAGAATTCAGTAATTATACAAAAGATTCTAATGAATTTTGTTTTAAAAAATGTTTTTTTATTAAATACATAATTCACTCTGAAATGAGCTTTACATTGCAAATCATTAGCTGTGCATGAAGACGACTATTTGGCTATTCCAGCTTATTCATCCAGGAAAAACCTATTGTTTCCCCATCACAGCATCCAGCTGTTAAACGATTCCAAGGTGTCTCCCTCC
Organism: Heptranchias perlo; assembly: GCF_035084215.1. Classification (NCBI taxonomy): domain Eukaryota; kingdom Metazoa; phylum Chordata; class Chondrichthyes; order Hexanchiformes; family Hexanchidae; genus Heptranchias; species Heptranchias perlo. The sequence continues at coordinate 7,608,402 of NC_090346.1, forward strand.
ACTGTCCTACCTAGAAGTCAATTTCATACATTGATCAGTCTTGTACAAGTTTGCCTTATACCTCATCCCACTGTTACAGTGTTAAATCATTGGTTCTTTATGTATTGGCTCTCTCCCAGCCATAGATTTTTGAATCATGACTATGGCATCAGCAGAATGTAAATTCTGCCTCAATACTGGTCATTGCAAACTTCATGGGACAGATAAACAGAGTGGTTCTCTGAATTAAGAGATGACACAGCGACAAGGATATCAATATCTCAACATTTTATGATTATGTGCTGTTCAGATGATTACAATTTTCCTTTAATTCATTGTATTTCACCCTCTGTCTCCATTATAGACACAAGCTCTTTATTCTCCTTGGGAAGGTAAGTGGAATCTCTGGAGTCACGGTTTATCCTAAGTAACGCTCATGGCAGAAGAAAATTGGAGACTAGTTGCCGCAGTTAGGCTCAGTAATCTGTTACCGGAGTTGGTCAGGTACAAGGTACTCTGGGGCTGTGTTGATAATTGAATGGTTAGCCTGGCCCCCAAAGAGATAGATGAACTTGTCACCGGGAATGTTCCCACTCGGCTCCAGATGATTCTTTAAGCCCTGGCGCAGGGGTAGCCAGCCTTTTTAAGCTGAAGAGCTGGAAAAAGAATATTTATCTGGCACAGAACTGCAAGTATTCATGTCCTTTTACGTTAGCTTGGGCCATTGAAGAGTGACGTTAAAATTGGATCCCTGCTGCTGTCCCCTCTACAGAGCTCAGTTTGTTTATATTCATGAGTGCTACCGACAGCACAAAAACAATTAATCTGCTAGACACAGGACTCCCATAACAGTAAAAGTACCATAAAATATACTGTTAAGTACATTACTATGGATATTTTCAGTGTAACTCACGGCACTTTTCCTTGTGATTTTTTTTTTAAGTGACTAGTTTAGTTAACAGGGAAGATTTTCCTTTTTATGTTCCTGCTGACAGCACAAATCGGGAGCTTTATTTCTAATTTCCCAATATGCACGAGTGGAAAAATTACTGTTATAGTTTCCAAAATTTGCAATAATTTAATAAAATATTAAAAAGGAAATTCTAATTGCACACTTGCTATCTCAATGATTCAGCATTATAAAGCCTGAAACCCCTCAAATCTCAATCAACAAGTAATAACTTTGAAGTTGACATCATCATGCACTTAATCCATAGAAAAGTCACTGGGGTTCACCCCCCCACCTTTCCTTGCTACTTTTCTCTCAACACCACTGCTCTGAGCGATGCTGACCACTCAACACATTGCCTGCTGCTCCCCGCTCTGGAAAGTGCTAGTGCCACTCATGAACCGTGATACTATTCCCCGGTAAACTCTTAACTCCGCTCACTTGAAAACTCTAGTCCCACAGCCACCCCATCAGAGAGCTGTCCTGCAGTGAATCGTTGCCTAGTATGAAGAGACTTGAAAAACTGGGGCTATTTTCTTACAACAATGTAGATTATGCGATGCTATAAAGTGTTTAAAATTATGAAAGAATGGGACAGGGTAGATAGAAGCAGAGTGTTTCCAATAGTTGAGAGGTCTATAATGAGATTTAGAACAGAAACCAAGAGAAACTTATTAAGGAAGAGTTGTGAGGCTGTGGAATTCATCTCTAGGGTTAGTGGTTGAGGCAGAAACTATTTCATCCTTCAAGATTCGATTGGATAGGTGGATGAAGGAAAAGGGGATAAATGGATGTGGGAACAGGGCAGGAAAATGTGAATAAAAATGTAAATACCTGAACAACCCCCCCAACCACCACCAAAAGAAAAGATCAGCTTTGATTAAGTAATGCCTCAGTAACATTGAGCATGCAGGGCTGCCATCCCAAGGCTGTCCTGATTTCCCTGTTCTCACCGGCTTGATCAGTAACAGAAATGTAAGTTGTTATAAATTCCAGATAACCTTTTATTGTTATGACTGCTAATTTTATTTTTCTTAATTTTCCAATATGTGGTGACTTCCCATGGTATGGTCTACAGCAATTCACTGGTGGAATCCAATTAAATCAATTTTTTTTTGGTCCCCCCAAGCTGTTTAAAAATGTTTTTTTTAATTCAACCACCTCATAAGCTAACCTTAGACCTCACCAAAACCAATAATACATTTTTTTACTTAGCCATATGCAGAAAAAGCTCCGTTCCTAAAAGACATTTGCTTTAAAAATGTTAGGTCTGAGCAAAATAAAATCAAGAGCCCAAAATTCCAGAAGTGTAGCATTGCCAGTCCCTGCCCCATTCCAAATCCCGGAAATGGGGTCATGTGCATAAAGAGGGCAGGCACCAGTGCCATTTATGCTGTTCCTTGGACACCCACCCCACAAAGGGCCAGGAGGTTTGGAGAGGCAGCTTGTTGCTCCTGTGGGGACCCCCTAGGTGTTTATTTTTAAGGCCTGCTCCATTTTGCTACTTTCCTAATGACAAAGCAATATTGCTACCAAGAAACCGGCATTGTGGACCCCACTTGCTGGTTCACAAGTCACTTGTATTATTCAAGTATCCTTTGCATATGGTGTAAGTGAGCTGCATCTATCATTATTTCTGTGGGAGCCATTCACTAGTGCAGCTTCTTCTGACATCAGCCTGGGTGGCGGGGTAGAGGCGGACACAGGAAACGCCCTCCTTCACCAGTATTGCCATAAATTAAGGGCTGGGACTTGATGGAACTGAGTCCCACCCAAAATTCAGCTCCTCCACCCCCCACCCCCCACACCTCCGGTCCACTTCAGAAATGTTTATCCTGGTCCAGGAATTTTGGGCCTGAGTGTGAGAGAAAAATGGAAATTGCTAAATGTTGAAGCTGCAAAGCTACCATCAAGGTTGAAAAGAGTAGGAGAGGAAAGGACAAGTCAAATCAAGAATCAAGAAGTAGTTACCATGCTAATTTTGGGTTTTAAAAGTTTGAAGGTTGTGGAAGGAAGGGAAAACTGAGGAAGGGAAACAGTTTCACAGTTTTGAATCCTGGGAAATAACAAGCCGTGTTTCCAATGCACTGAGCATGCAGGGAGGGAGAAGCAAGTGTAGGATAATGCAGAGTCAGGTTTCTGCCTGAAACCTGCAGGAAGGGGCAACTGGTCAGTGGCTGGCAGCAGAGTGCTGCTAAGAACCAAAGGAAGGGTCACCGGCACTCAGTAAAGAAATTTACCTTTTTGTGTCTCTTCTGGGCTAGACCCCTCTTCCCTCTAGGTTGGCGTGGCGGAAATGCCACAAGGGTTTTCCCCACGCAGGCCTCTGGTTAAAATAGCCACCGAGCCCCGATGACATCTTTGGAGCCCGATCCGCATATTTAAAGAAGGACCCCATCGGTTTCCAATAGGTGTCCTTCCCGCCTGCTCAGAAGAGCAGGTTAAAATCGGAATCTGCGCGAAGAGAGCGGGACCTCGGCGGGTAAGTCCCACGGGCAATTTTAATTGCTTGCCCCGACTGGTTTCTGCGCAAGGTTAAAGTCACCTCATAAGATTCAAAAAATGAATTGGCAGCACAACAAACTCGCCAATACAGTAAGGAAACAAAAAAAAATGCAACTGAAAAAGAGGTTCCAATTAATATCTACTATAACATCATGAAGAATGGGGAGCTCGTGTATTTGGTAGAGAACTTGCCAATAGGTGGACACCTGTGGAATTCACAGACTGACTCATAATGGCACGGTGAATTAGAACTTGAGAAAAAGGTTATCATAGAATCTTACAGCACAAAAGGAGGCCATTTGGCCCATCCTGTCTCTGCCGGCTCTTTGAAAGAGCTATCCAATTAGTCCCATTCCCCTGCTCTTTCCCTATAGCCCTACAAATTTCTCCTTTTCAAGTATATATCCAATTCCCTTTTGATAGTTATTATTGAATCCGTTTCCACCACCCTTTCAGGCAGTGCATTCCAGATCATAACAACTTGCTGCTTAAAAAATTATCTCATTTCCACCCTGGATTTTTTTGCCAAATATCTTAATTCTGTATCCTATGGTTACTGACCCTCTTGCCAGTGGAAACAGTTTCTCCCTATGTACTCTTATCAAAACCCCATATAATTTTGAACACCTGTATTAAATCTCCCCTTTATAAAGAATTCCTTCACCAAAAGATCACAGTATGGAGTCACTTTTTTTGCAGTATTAAATTGACACTTGGCTCCTTCATAAAATCCTTGGATTATTGTTACATTTGCTTCCTCAGGAAAGTGAAAAATGTCCCACAGGTACCTAGGATGTTGAATAAATGAATGGCTGCGTGATGAAAACTTCATCCCCTTGCCTTACGATGCTTTAAAGATGACGGCCTTATTTTCAGGTCACTGTTAGATTAAATATTGGCTGTGCAAACATCTATTACTTGGACAAAAACTCATGAGAAATATGGGAGAGGAGGACTGAGCTAAATATAATGACTTGAATCAGTAATCAGTTAGAAAAAAGAACACGGGATCAAATTTTATAAGTACTGTGATTGACTGTTTCATTCACAACTCAGAAAAGCTTGCGATCACCTAACTATCTTCTTTCCTAATCTTTTAAATTCTCATGGAGTCCTGTACTAATCCTTACTCAAAATAAAAAATGGATAAAATAAGGAAGAGAGTTAAAGATTGGCACTAAAATTAGCTCTTGAAGCCTCAAACCATTACCTGATTGACACAAAACCACAACAGAACTGTCCTAAATTAAAACTAATTAGTACCCTTGCTAAATTGATACCCAAATTAATGGTGGTGGTAAATGTAATTATCTTGTAGGTACATTATGGGTTGCTCTTTGATACTTAATTTGAAGTGCAGTGTGTGGGAATAAGATCTGCCTTACAAGTGGCCTATGCCTTCCTCGATTTAAAACGTGATCCTGCTGCTGAATTTAAAGTAGAAAACTGCTCCTGTCTCTATCACTCATTCACTGATCCACATATATACTGCTGTCAGTGTTCATTTTTGCATTCAATATCTCAGAACAGACATCAGTTTTAGAATAATTTTATTAGTTTCAAAAATCCATGTAAGCAATTAAATTATATTTGAACATAGAGCAAATGCTATAAAATATCCTCTTCCACAAATTAAAAAAGTAATAATGCAAAATATATTTCTCAAAGCCAATGCACTACGAACAATTTATGTTGATAATTTTAAACATAGGAATTCAGTACATTGAAGGTCAAACAACTCATTTGATAAACACGTAAAATCATGAAATACTTTCTTGTAATATGTATTCACTGACATTCCACTGTTTAATGTTTTGCTTCACATGGTAATATGAAAACTGCAACATTTTTAAGCTTTCATGCACAATGGCAGCAGAAAACATCTACACCATTTGTCCACAGGCCCCACTTAGTATTGGAATGTTCATTTGTTTCAGTTGTATCACCATTGTGGAGCTGCAATTTATATATCTCAATCCTCCCTAAAAGATGCTGCTGAATAATCCTGTTAGGACTGGCCCAGGGTCACCCGCGGCCGTGACTGAAGATTTGTGGCAGCTGTTTTGAATGCATTTAATTTGAGAAGAAGCTGGGCTGCTTCTTCCTCCACTCCCTGAGGTAGATTTTGATTTTGTGCGATAGTGTAAAATGGGTGATAGCGAATCGGCAGCCCGTTTTACATCCCTCGATTTTTACTTCCATTGACTTCAATGGAAATAGAAATTGGAAGAGATGTAGAACAGACTGCCGATTCACTATCATCCGTTTTACGGTATCGCACAAAATCAAAATCGACCCCATTCTCTGTCACGAGTCGTAACTTTGCCGAGAAAGGACCTAATTTATTTTTCTTTTAAAATTTTTTATTGATAATTTGTTCCTTCTTCCTCCTTTCTCATAGCCATCGATTCTTTGCTTGGGGTGCATAAGAACACAGGAGTCGGCCATTCAGCCCCTTGAGCCTGTTCTGCCATTCTATTAGATCATGGCTGATTTGTACCTCAACTCTACGGTGTGGTGCATTGTGCACTGGTCGCTTTGCGCTATTTTGCCCAAGCTGCCATTATTCATGGGTAAGCCTTGATGGTGTCACATTCAAACCCAACCATATCCTCACCTGAAGTCCATATACAAACTTCTAGTGGAATTGCTAGATAACAAAGAGAAGTGCCTACCCTGACTGATTTTCCCCATTCTATCCCAGGGCACTGAGGCCAATTGAACCACACCTTCTGTCAACCTAAGATTGACTAATATGGTACAAACAAGGGATCAAACCGAGAACTTTCCTATTTTGTATGACTCAGCTACTCACTAAATAAACTTGCTGAGTGATCAGGAGAGCATAAGGAACCGATTGTGGTTCCAAGACACTTCTACTCTTACTGTAACACCTACTCCTGCTTCAGATGGAACATCTACATTCGTACAAACTCCTGAGCCAGTTTGAAGGTAGAGATGCACCAGTAGACTTAGCTGGAAACTATTGGTTGGAAATGGGCATAACTCTCGGTGAGAACTATGGTTCATGTATGATTCTCCTGCAAAGAAAGAAAAAAATTGTATTTTATTTGACATGGCAATAATGTGACAGGTTAACTAAGCTAATGTGGTTTTTTTTAAATCAAAGTGGACATCAGGAGCTAACATTGGGAGTATCCAATGTCCTGCAAAAGTACTTCAAATATTCAATATACTTACAGTTTTAATATTTCATTTATCTTTACAAACATACATTAAATATATCACTTGTGAACTTGTCCAAATGAACATAATCGTTCAAATAAAATGTTTAAACATTTTACTTTTCTTACATATACATAATTATGTATTTAATGTATGTATATTAGATTTCATTAATCCAGTGACTCACATTCTAATTACGATTGTTTATGTCAGCTGTGTGGAGACTCATGGGCACCTGACAGTGATTGCAAGGCAGAGAATAGTTAAGTGACCGTTTCAGATGTTCAGAAAACAATGAAGAGGAACTCCAAAAAAATTGTAATTGTTGCCTAACACCCTAGGAATCACACCAAGCTACCAAATGATTATCTACCTCTGTATGTGTTTGTATATATATTTTTATATATATATGTGTGTGTGTGTGTGCTAGCACTCCCTGTCAACGTTTTCAATTATGAATTCCTATGTCCACATTTGGATGTTGCCCATATAAACTTGTCATACTTTTATTACACTCTTTCCCCCATTTTTCTTAGAAACTGAAATTTTCAAACTCCAAAATAATGGTTTAGACAAAACATGATTAAATTTATCATTGAATTTTCTTTGTGTCTTTTAATGCCTTAATTCATGTTTTTATGTGAAGGCCTCAACCTCTGGCAAAGACCTGGGCTTGAACTTGATATTCTTACCCGGAACTATGATTCTGTGAAGTGAATTTGGATTGTGTAGTCTGATAATGTGTAGTGTACCTAATTTCCCTGGATGTATCAGTACTGTTCAGTCAGCTGTACTGCTGCAATGTTTAAAAGACACTGGAGACTGAATTCTCTCAGCTTTTATTTCAGGCAAGTGATGACATTTATATAAATATGGTAACAATTGTTATGAACTCCATGTGCACTTGTGGGCAGCAACACGTTATCATGCATTCTTTGTTGATGTTTAGAGAAAAAAAACAAAGAAATTATTCATAGAGAATGGATTGCTATTTATTTCTGTTGAAAATTTCTCCAATTCATTTTTTGAGGCTTAAGAAAACTACTCTTCAATAAAAACTGTGTGTTGGAAAACTTACTAATACATTTAAGAGTGAATTTTCTGATTCTGCACTCCTGGCAAATACTGGGAATGCATATCAGGAAATTGTGTGTCCCCAGATCATGATTTTTCTGTCCATTAATTTTAAGAAGCAGAAAACTTGCGCTTAAATGCTTCACAACAGGAAGAAACTGACAGGACATGAACTGGCTGATAATAGGGAAAGTGGTGGGCAGAGATCCCTCAGGGTACAAAATGGGCTGTGGATGGGTCAGGAGAAGAGGCTGATAAGTGGGAATAAGGTGGGGATTGGGGCCTGATTAGCCTGTTTGAAAGAGATTAATAGCAGTTTAAATTCCAGTCTCATCAGTTCTGCTGACCAGGACTGCCAGTCCCAAACTTCCACTACTAGATCCTAAGACCTGGCTTAGTGGTATGGTAGCATAGTGGTTATGTTACTGGACTAGTAATCCAGAGGCCTGGACTAATAATCCGGAGTCATGAGTTCGAACCCTGCCACGGCAGTTGGGGAATTTAAATTCAATTAATTAAATATAATCTGGAATTTAAAAAAAACTAGTATCAGTAATGGTGGCCATGAAACTACCAGATTGTTGTAAAAACCCACCTGGTTCACTAATGTCGTTTAGGGAAGGAAACGTGCTGTACTTACCCGGTCTGACTCCAGACCCACAGCAATGTGGTTGATTCTTAATTGCCCTCTGAAATGGCCTAGCAAGCCACTCAGTTCTACAATATCGCTACAATAAGAATAAAACCGGACAGACCACTAGGCATTGGACACGACAAAGGCAAACCAAGCCCAATCGACCCTGCAAAGTCCTCCTCACTAACATCTGGGGACTTGTGCCAAAATTGGGAGAGCTGTCCCACAGACTAGAGAAGCAACAGCCTGACACACTCACAGAATCATACCTTTCAGCCAACGTTCCAGACTCTTCCATCACCATCCCTGGGTATGTCCTGTCCCACTGGCAGGACAGACCCACCAGAGGTGGCGGTACAGTGATATACAGTCAGGAGGGAGTGGCCCTGGGAGACCTCAACATTGACTCCGGACCCCATGAAATCGCAAGGTATCAGGTCAAACATGGGAAAGGAAAACTCCTGCTGATTACCACCGACCGCCCTCAAGGGCACAGAATGTACTCTGGGTAGGAGACTTCAATGTCCATCACCAAGAGAAGGACATATCTGATAGATTGGGCCTGTTGCAGGTGGTGAGCGAACCAACACGAGGAAAAACCAACTTGACCTCGACCTCACCAATCTACCTGTCGCAGATGCATCTGTCCACGACAGTATTGGTAGGAGTGACCACCGCACAGTCCTCGTGGAGATGAATTCCCGTCTTCACACTGAGGACACCATCCAACGTGTTGTGTGGCTAAATGGGATAGATTCAGAACAGATCTAGCAGCTCAAAACTGGGCATCCGTGAGATGCTGTAGGCCATCAGCAGCAGCAGAATTGTATTCCAGCACAATCTGTAACCTCATGGTCCGGCATATTCCTCACTCTACCATTACCAACAAGCCAGGGGATCAACCCTGGTTCAATGAGGAGTGCAGAAGAGCATGCTAGGAGCAGCACCATACGTACTTAAAAATGAGGTGCCAACCTGGTGAAGCTACAACTCAGGACTACATGCATGCTAAACAGCGGAAGCAACATGCTATAAACAGAGCTAAGCGATTCCACAACCAAAGGATCAGATCAAAGCTCTGCAGTCCTGTCACATTCAGTCGTGAATGGTGGTGGACAATTAAACAACTAACGGGAGGTGGAGGCTCTGTAAACATCCCCATCTTCAATGATGGCAGAGTCCAGCACGTGAGTGCAAAAGACAAGGCTGAAGCATTTGCAACCATCTTCAGCCAGAAGTGCTGAGTGGATGATCCATCTCGGCCTCCTCCCGATATCCCCACCATTTCAAAAGCCAGTCTTCAGCCAATTTGATTCACTCCACATGATACCAAGAAACGGCTGAGTGCACTGGATACAACAAAGGCTATGGGCCCCGACAACATCCCGGCTTTAGTGCTGAAGACTTGTGCTCCAGAACTATCCGTGCCTCTAGCCAAGCTGTTCCAGTATAGCTACAACACTGGCATCTACCCAACAATGTGGAAAATTGCCCAGGTATGTCCTGTCCACAAAAAGCAGGACAAATCCAATCCAGCCAATTACTGCCCCATCAGTCTACTCTAAACCATCAGCAAAGTAATGGAAGGTGTCGTCGACAGTGCTATCAAGCGGCACTTACTCACCAATAACCTGCTCATCGATGCTCAGTTTGGGTTCCACCAAGACCACTCTGCTTCAGACCTCATTACGGCCTTGGTCCAAATGTGCACAAAAGAGCTGAATTCCAGAGGTGAGGTGAGAGTGACTGCCCTTGACATCAAGGCAGCATTTGTCCGAGTGTGGCACTAAGGAGCCCTAGTAAAATTGAAGTCAATGGGAATCGGGGAAAACTCTCCAGTGGCTGGAGTCATACCTAGCACAAAGGAAGATGGTAGTGGTTGTTGGAGGCCAATCATCTCAGCCCCAGGACATTGCTGCAGGAGTGTCCTAGGCCCAACCATCTTCAGCTGCTTCATCAATGACCTTCCCTCCATCATAAGGTCAGAAATGGGGATGTTCGCTGATGATTGCACAGTATTCAGTTCCATTCACAACCCCTCAAATAATGAAGCCATCCGTGCCCGCATGCAACAAGACCTAGACAACATCCAGGCTTGGGCTGATAAGTGACAAATAACATTCGCACCAGACAAGTGCCAGGAAATGACCATCTCCAAAAAGAGAGAATCCAACCACCTCCCGTTGACATTCAATGGCTTTACCATCGCCGAATCCCCCATCATCAACATCCTGTGGGTCACCATTGACCAGAAACTTAACTGGACCATCCACATAAATACTGTGGCTACCAGAGCAGCGAGTGACTCACCTCCTGACTCCCCAAAGGCTTTCCACCATCTACAAGGCACAAGTCAGGAGTGTGATGGAATACTCTCCACTTGCCTGGATGAGTGCAGCTCCAACAACACTCAAGAAGCTCGACACATCCAGGACAAAGCAGCCCGCTTGATTGGCACCCCATCCACCACCCTAAAAATTCACTCCCTTCACCACCAGCACACCGTGGCTGCAGTGTGTACCATCCACAGGATGCACTGCAGCAACTCACCAAGGCTTCTTCGACAGCACCTCCCAAACCCGCAACCTCTACCACCTAGAAGGACAAGGGCAGCAGGCAAATGGGAACAACACCACCTGCACGTTCCCCTCCAAGTCACACACCATCCCGACTTGGAAATATATCGCCGTTCCTTCATCGTCACTGGGTCAAAATCCTGGAACTCTCTACCTAACAGCACTGTGGGAGAACCTTCACCACACGGACTGCAGCAGTTCAAGAAGGCAGCTCACCACTGCCTTCTCAAGGGCAATTAGGCATAGCCAATAAATGCTGGCCTTGCCAGCGACGCCCACATCCCATGAATGAATTAAAAAAACCTCACCCCTGAATCACAAGGTTGTGGGTTCAAGGTCCCCTCCAGAGACTTGAGCACAAAAGTCTAGGCTGACATTCCAGTATCTTGGGGAGTGCTGCACTGTCAGATGAGACGTTAAACTGAGGCCCCGTCTGCCCTCTCAGGTGTGCGTAAAAGATCCCATGGCACTATTTCAAAGAAGAGCAGGGGAGTTCTCCTTGGTGTCCTGGCCAATATTTATCCCTCAATCAACATCACTAAAACAAACAGATTATCTGGTCATTATCTCATTGCTGTTTGTGGGAGCTTGCTGTGTGCAAATTGGCTGCCGCGTATCCTACATTACAACAGTGACTACACGTCAAAAAGTACTTCGTGATTGTAAAGCACTTTGAGACGTCCTGAGGCCATGAAAGGTGCTATATAAATGCAAGCCTGTCTTTTTTTTCTTTTTTCTTTTCCTCAAAGCCCCTAGACCACATTCCTGGTGTCTCTTCATTCCAGAACCACCCCAATTTTTCCAGGCCTTGAGACTTCCTTTCCCAATACTCTCAGATGTTGCGTTTCCCCTTCCAATGCTTCTAGGACTTCCCACTCCATTGTTCCCAGAACCATGGGATGCCTCCCTGGAGTTCTCAGATCCTGGGATCCCCTTCAAAATACTGCTAGGCTTCCCTCCATTGCACCGAAAATGTCAGGACGACTCTAATGCTGATAAATCAGTATCCCTGGTAATGCTACTCGGTCGAGAATCCCTGTGTTGATAAATCCACTGACTCATTATGATGGAGCTCATATATATTAAATTCGTTGCGTTGTTAATGCTATAACACCACCAGCACATTACAATCAATGGGTAATGCTGTAACACTAACAGTGATACAAAATTAAAAGACATATCGGACCAAGAATCCCTAAGGCCAGGGATGGCAGTTGCAAAGAGGGCTGCCAGTGGGAGTGGGGGCTGAAATTCGGGGCAGAACCCAGATCAGCCTGGGTTCGACATGTTATTGGCCCCAATGGAAATCCTGGCAGTTTTGAGGTGGGCACGTAATTCTAATTACGAACGCCTATGAGATGTAGAACGAGAGAGAAAGGCAGATAGAATATCTTTTCTTCTAATTTGATTTCTTTAAAAAGAAAAGTAACTTGAATTTTGAAAGCAAACAAGGTCTCTGAGGAAGATAGAAGGGGCCTTTCATCACCCACCCTCGAGGGGAATGAGTTGAAGGGGTGGATGGAGGGTTAATGGTGTGAAGAGTGACAATGGAACAAGGAGCAGGGGAGGATAAAAAGGTTGAGCCTGTAACAAAGGAAAAGAAGTGGAGGGAAAAGTGAGGGCGTGATAGTAAAGGGCGAGCATCGCAGTAAAGTGAAAGGAAGCGAGGGGATGAAGGGAAATGTAAATAACTGGTGGAGGGGATGGGAAAGGAGCTGCTGAGGGCCATATTTTCCCCGTAACCCCCACTCCACTGCTGGTTCCTTTCCCCACCAAACCACGCTACACCTCCCAACTCCTCCCATCCAGAAGGAAAGAAGAAAAAAAAGACTAAGAAACGGACAGAGAGAGATGCAAAAAGAAGAGTTCGGGGAAGAGAAAAAGACAGATAAAAGCAGAATGGGACAGAAAAACAGTGACAACAAAGACAGGTAAGAGAGAGATATTATTCTCCGACTTACCATGTGCCATGCCACATGGGATTGACTAGTGTACGATATCTTTTTATGAGGTGGTCTTATTCTATTTTAATATTGGCAAGTAGAATCATCCCTGCTGTTGATGGGTGATGGTGTTCACAGTGAAAGAATATGATAATTTCATTTCTGCAAATCTATCACAAAAGTTTGTAGTTCATTATCATTAAAATTCACAACCTGTATTTTGAAAAATACAGGCAGTTAAGACTTGTTAGTGCTAACCAGGCAGAATGCTTGAGGCAGCTCACATTTTGAAAATAATGGGAATCTTACTGCTGATTAGAAACAGAAACCCTGAGATTGATTAGCCACCCCCGCCCCCCACTCCCCATCTCTCTCCCTCCTCCGTCAAAATAAATCGCAACGACCCTTCCAGGTCCATATCACGAGGGACTTCTCGAGAAGAGACAGCAAAGAGAATTCCATTGTGTTGCAGCCTCTTATTTTCCCAATACTTTCACAGGAAGATACATTGGAGAGATCTGTTGTAAATAAATAATTTAACTCTTGTAATTGAGAACCAACCTTCAACGGGCAAGAAGTCACATGCTGGTTCCCTAAAGAGATAGGAATTTTCTTTAAGCTGCTTCCCTACTGAGGTAGCTGTCCAGAACAATTGCCATAATAACAAGCAGCAGCCAATATGTAAAAGAACATCTGAGCACTTTACAAGGGGAGAGGAGAACATCAGCGGGAGTGAAAAAGATCAATCGGGAAGCAACTAAAAGCAGTTTTAAAGATCATTTTTTAGAGACTTTTGAAAGAAGGAATGAAGGCAACAAGGCAGTGTGATTTAATGAGAAAGTTCAGTGACTGACATCGGCCTCCAATTGAGGGAATGGGAGACGGGCAATAAGCAATCGTACAGAGTTAGAGGACCGAAGGGCACTGCTGGGACATTCAGATGGAGAAGATTACTTAGATAAGGTGAGCGAGACCATGGAAGGATTTGAAAACAGTGATGAGAATCTTGAAACTGATGCCTGGGGGACAGAGAGCCAATGGAGCTTGGCAGGGGTAGGGATAATGGTTTTGCATGTACTCTGTGAAAGAGGTCTTGGGCCATGCTAATCTGGATTAACTGGAGTTTGTGAAAATTGGAGGAGAGGTAAACAGGAAGAAGTATTAGGGAGATAAATTCTAACGGTAATGAAAGAATGGCTTAAGGTTTCTGCAGGGGAAGGAGAGAGATGGTGGTGCAAATAGGCAATGTTACAGAGGCAGACAAATGCAGTCTTGGCAAATGACAAGAGGTGAATTGGGAAAGTCAGTATAGGGTTGAGCAGACCACCAAGACCATGATGCAACTGGTGTATGGTTGCCAACCCGCCAGGATTGGCCTGGAGTCTCCAGGAATTATAGGTTAATCTCCAGGACACTGCTGCGAGCAACCCGGGAGAAAGGTCATACGGGCATTAAAAAATATTGTGTGTTCTTTTTTCATTTTCTTTGAATACCAGTTTTCCTGATCAAAGAGTTGTAGGAACAGGCAGTGGAGTTCTGTTCTTGTCCTTGCCTTTGCACTGCTCCAACAATGGCACTGGTAACCAAGCTGATAGCAGCATTGCAACTGCACAACAATATTATTACTCTTCCACTGTCAAATTAATTGGGATAAAATTCACCCCTAGTTTTACACTGTTAGATTGGATATAGCCGCACTGCTGAGTTCACAGTGAGATATATGGAAGATACAAAATCTGAGAAAGTGCTCAGGAACTAGATTAGTGAGTTATACTGCCACTTTTACACTACTGCACACCCAAAATAGCTTGGCATCAAAAAGAAAGTGTGAGTCTAACTGCAGCCTAAAAGTACCAGGTCTATTACAATCAATCAGTCACAAATAAACTGTCAATATTCAGTTAACATATCTAAAGTAAACAATAGACTAAAATAAAAAGTTGTATATGGCCCCAGTCATCATAAACCCTGTACTGAGGGGACTCACTGTTAATCAGAATTGGTATTTTAAACACTGATCAAGGAGTATAATGGCAAACATTTTATTTTTTCTACAAAACGGAAACATTCCTATACCAAAACAAAACAACAATTTAACTTGAATCATCTTTAGAACAAAGGAAATGAGTGTTCATCGAATCTTACAGCAGAGTAGGAGGCCAATTGGCTTGTCGTGCCTGTGCTGGCTCTTTGAAAGAGCTGTCCAATTAGACCCACTCCCCTGCTCTTTCCCCATAGCCCTGCAAATTTTTCTTTTTCAAGTACATATCCAATTCCCTTTTGAAAGTTACTGTTGAATCTGCTTCCACCAACCTTTCAGGCAGTGCATTCCAGATCATAACAACTCGCTGTGTAAAAAAAAATTCTCCTCATCTCCCCTCTGGTTCTTTTGATAATATTAGCAGAACCTGGTGAAAACAAAGGGTGTAACAACCTTTGACAAGTGAATTAAAAAGCCCTAATTTTGGATGGATTGTGGGCCAAATGCAAAAATTGTCATCTTTAAACATGCTTGACAACATCTGGTGAGCCAGTGTAACATTTTAAATAATTGTTGATTAGTATTTACTTTAGCCAACCTGAGCCCAGCAGGGTCAGAATACTCAATGATCTTTATTGTTACTAGTGTGAAATTAAGGCAGAGCCACAATTACCCTCAAACCTCATCATCAACAATATCTTTTCTATGCTGACCCCACCTAAACTGCTGTCTGTCTTTCACAACAGCATTTTAAATCACGCACTTAATTGGTCAAGAAAACAGCAGTTCCAAAGAAGAAAGAAGGATTTGCATTTATATAGGGACTTTCAGGACATCCCAAAGCACTTTACAGCCAATGAAGTACTTTCGAAGTATAGTCACTGTTGTGTAATGTAGGAAATGATTCAGCAAATATGGGCACAGCAAGGTCCCACTAATAGCAATGTGATAATGACCAGATAATCTGTTTTCAGTGATGTTGGTTGAGGGATAAATATTGGCCCAGACACCGGGGAGAACTCCCCTGCTCTTCTTCACATAATGTCATGGGATCTTCTACTCGGTTTAACGTCTCAAAGGAAAGACAACACCTCTAACAGTGCAGCACTCCCTCAGTACTGCATTGAAGTGTCAGCCTAGACAATGTGCTCATGTCGCTTCAGTGGGACTTGAACCCACAACCTTCTGACTCAACAACAACTTGCATTTATATAGTGCCTTTAACATAGTAAAATGTCCCAAGGTGCTTCACAGGAGCACAATCAAACATAATTTGACACCGTGCCACATAAGGAGATATCAGGACAGGTGACCAAAAGTTTGGTTAAAGAGGTAGATTTTAAGGAGCATCTTAAAGGAGGAGAGAGATGTAGAGAGGCTTAGGGAGGGAATTCAAGAGCTTAGGGCCTAGGCAGCTGAAAGCACGGCCTCCAATGGTGGAGTGATTAAAATTGGGGATGCGCAAGAGACAAGAATTGAAGGAGCGCAGAGAATTAAGAGATCTCGGAGGGTTGTCGGGCTGGAGGAGGTTACAGAGATAGGGAGGGGCGAGGCGAGGCCATGGAGAGATTTAAATACAAGGAAGAGAATTTTAACATTGAGGTGTTCCTGGATGAGGAGCCAATGTAGGTCAGCGAGCACAGGGATGATGGGAAAAAGGGACTTGCTGCAAGTTAAGATACCGGCAGCAGAGTTTTGGATGAGCTCAAGTTTATGGAGGGTGGAAGATGGGAGGCCGGCCAAGAGAGCATTGAAATAGTCGAGTCTAGAGGTAACAAAGGCATGGATGAGGGTTTCAGCAGCAGATGAGCTGAGGCAGGGGCAGAGACGGGCGATGTTTCAGAGCTGCAAGTAGGCGGTCTTGGTGATGGAGCGGATATGTTGTCGGTAGCTCATCGCAGGGTCAAAAAGGATGCCAAGGTTGCAAGTGGTCTGGTTCAGCCTCAGGCAAGTGACCAGGGAGAGGAATGGAGTTGGTGGCTAGAGAACGGAGTTTGCAGTGGGGATCAAAGACAATGGCTTTGGTCTTCCCAATATTTAGTTGGAGGAAGTTTTTGCTCATCCAGTACCGGATGTTGGACAAGCAGTGTGACAAATGAGAGACAGCGGAGGGGTCGTACGAGTGGAATGAAAGTTGTGTTTTCGGATGATGTCACCGAGGAGCAGCATGTAGATGAGAAATAGGAAGGGGCCAAGGATAGATCCTTGAGGGACTCCAGAGGTAACAGTGCAGGAGTGGGAAGAGAAGCCATTGCAGGAGATTCCCTGGCTACGACTGGATAGATAGGAATGGAACCAGGCCAGAGTGCTACCACTGAGCCACAGCTGCCACAATTTCCCCCCTAAAACTGGCATTGTCTGTGTATACTCATATTGTTACTTATTACTAATTATGACTTTTGGCATGTGACTTTCCCTTTTCCTGGTGCTTCACACTGCTGCAGTCTATATTTTACAAAATGCAAAGGATTAGATCTCAGTGCTGTGCCTTTTCATTGTTATAAATACTGTTTTATTTTATCTGTGGCCCAATCTGTTCTTGAAATATGAATGCGTCATTCTTTAGATTTAGTGAAACGGTGTACAGGTTGTGAGGGTCTGTTTTAAATACATTTTGTGTCTTTCCAAAATAACTTTCTCTAACAAGTAAAATAAAGATGGTTCACATAAAGGAGCAAAGTTTGAGTATTTTTAATTCAAAGTACTCACCCATTTTATATTGCAAAAGGTACTTGTTAAGAGCTGTTTGTTTAAGTTCAAACCAGATTTTCTTAAGTAATAGATATTTTCACTATAAAAATTATAAAAGGTTCTCTTCCTAGAATCTCCTTCCCTTTAAATAGACTATTAATTAAGCAACCCAACTAGACCAGTTATTTCAATTACTTTTACATGGGGAGCGAGATAAGATCACCCGATGAGGACACGTGATAATTCAAGATGATCTGTTAATCGAAATGAACTAATTGAAATGGACAAAGGAAAAAGAATTAGCAACAAATTCCACATGTATATGTGCTCGCATGTTAAACTGTACAAGCCTCCTCTAGTTCCTGTTAATTATCGGGGCACTGCTGGCTCTCAGAAGACACTGATCTTTGGGATGAATTACTGTGGTGTTTCCTTTGCGAGAACTCTCTGTAATTTTTCGTCAGTAAGTTATAGAGGAAGGGGTTAATACAGCTGTTGCTGTAGGACAAACAAGTCACTAAAAAATTAACAATGGATTTGGGAGAGAGATTTACAGATTCGTTGAAATAGAGCCTGAACAATTGCCATACCCAAAATGGCAAGAAGCAGACACAGTAGGCAAGGACAATACTAAAAATCATGGAGAGGATCTTCTGCTTGGAGGACCTCTTCATTTCTTTGGTGTTGAAAATGTCTGGGACATCCAGTAAGTACGAACTAACTTACGTACAAGAATCCAATTAATATCCCTGGAGCCAACATACAGCAGTGGAAAAGTACAGTCAGATAGATCTTGTATGCGTGTTGTGGCCATGTAGAGTGGCACGTACGCTTTACCGCCCCATTCTTGACAAATTATCATGGTAGGAAGGGCAAGGAAAAAGGAAACGAGCCAAACTGCGCAAGTAATGATCCTCCGGTAGAGTCTGTTTGTCCTAAATGTATCCAAGGGTTTGACCACTGCCAGGTACCTCTCGGTGCTCACAATAGTCAGGATGAAGATGCTGGCGTGCATGGTCAGAAAGTCTAAGCTGAAAAATATCCTACAGCCAACTTCTCCAAAGTACCAGTCCTTCATGAAGTTGGTGAAAACCACAAAGGGGATGGTAGAGAGATAAAGGAGATCGGCCAAAGCCAAGCTCACAATGTACACATACTTGGAACCAGTAAGCCTCATCGATAAACTCATCACCGCCAGGACATAGATATTGCCTACAATTCCCCATTAGACACATCATGGTCAGAATGATCCAAGCAACGATGTGATCAATATCTCACCCATGGACCCGGAGGCTGAAGACGAAGAGTTTACAACAGTTGCTCGGTGCCTCAGGGAATGTCGTTATCACATGCTCCAAATCCTGTTGGTCCTAAATTGGATTTGATAAAACTAAATGCGTTTGCTTCCATTCGCTCACAACCAACGTGAAGCTCATCTGGACATAATGGTGATCAGATCGAACTGACTGTAATACATTCTGTTAATGCATTTGTTTCATATTAACATATTGTCCACATTGCAGCCAGCGGAATATTCCACAACCATTGCAGAGAAGTTCGCTGTTAAACATTCAAACAAATAATATACTTGGTATAACATGTGCTTTGGACAGGTGCTTAAAACATTTGACAAAGATTGTTTTAATCCAGCAAAAAGATTACAAGAGCAGGAACGAAACTTCACCTCGATTGTAAATATCGTAGATTTTCGATAACCTGAAATCCTCAAAGCAAACGCGCCATCTGTGAACAAGTAACTTGTCGAGTGACTGAGGTGCAACCGATACCAGCAAATGTTTTTCAAATCTTTGGAGGTCTTCGAGTGGAGAGCGAGCAGGGAGTCTGGATGTCCCTAAAAGGGAGCACAAAGATACTGGAATGGATGTTTTTAAAAAAGGTCAAAATTAAGAATAGTTGAGAGTTTTGCGACAGCGTATCTATTTAAATATTTTAAAACCTCAAAAATACGTAGAGGCACATGTTTGAGACTCATCGATTCGAGTTGCTTGAGACAGATGCTACTTGTGAAATGTATCTAAGAGTTACACTGTACACGCATTAATGGGAAGCAGTATCTCGGAGCTGACTGCCAGAGCAACGCTTTGCAATAGGACAGCATCTGTGTGCTGGCTTCTTCACACGAGGTATTAGAACGCTGTCTGGCCACATATCTCCTGCTCTGCATCTGAAGTCTCAAAAGATGACAGCGTTTTAAGATCTGATGCAACTCGAAGGCTCTGCACTAACCCGTATCGTTTTGCTTCAATGTAAAAACTAGAAGGAGGAGGAGGCCTCTGTCTGTCAAAGACAACGTGGCGGCGGTGGTATCTGAACATTGTCTCAGAGGTTGGTTTGGACAATGCCCGGTTACTTGCTTTTACTCTGCACATCTTGCATTTTAGAAATGTATGCATTGCTTCCGCTGGCAGGAGGGTCGGTAACCAGAGGGCGCAGATTTAAGGTAATTGGCAAAAGAACCAGAAGGGAGATGGGGAGACATTTTTTTTTAACCCGGGGAGTTGTTATGATTTGGAACGCACTGCCTGAAAGGGTGGTGGAAGCAGATTCAATAGTAACTTTCAAAAGGGAATTGGATAAATACTTGAAGGGAAGAAAATTAAAAGGGAATGGAACTAATTGGACAGCTCCTTCAAAGAGCAGGCACAGGCATGACGGGCAGAATGGCCTCCTTCTATGCTGTAAGATTGTATGATTTTCGGTGATGCAATTAAGATGTCAAAATTAGCAATAATGTGCAAGAACGATTACATTTACAACTCTGTTCGTATAATTACCCCAGTACTGTTAATGCACCTTTCAAGAATAAACATCAGCATGGGTTATATAGGCACACTGCCTCTTTCCAGTTGAAGTGAAGCAGTTTTGGGGGTACAGTATAATGAAGTCAGGTCCCGATTTGACCCCCAATGCACTAAAGCCAATCAGTGTGAGGCCTCCTCCAGGAGGGCATCTCACTCCACCGCTTGGGTTTCACTGTAGTGTAATACTTGTATTTATTTAGTGCCTCACCACATTGACATATCTCAAAGCACTTCATAAACTAAATTACTTTTAAAGTACAACGATGTAGTGGAGGTATGAAGCTGGATTATAAAAAGTGTTCATTGGACCTCCTGAACACTTTATAAACTTAGTATTAATTTTTTAAAAATTAAGAAAAAATGGGCCATGTCTTTCCCTCTTAATATTAAAAATAGCCTCCAGGGCAGTGGGATTTTCAGAGAAACAAGATAAAGGCCGCTGTCCATTAGACTTACCCTTGCCCATTTACTTTCCATGAGCTCTTGCGCTGGAAGTTGTTGTAAGTTAGAGATCCAAACAGTGCGGTGCCCTCTACAGGGCATCTGGGACCTGTGTGAACAGGGCAAGCAACTGGGTATCTCCTTAACCAATCAGATTGAAGAATCGTTAATGAACAGTGTGGAGTCTGAACCAGGAAGTATAAGTTAGAATAGTGAATTCAATGTCAAATCGGGTACAAAAAGTGAAATAAAGAGAGGGAAAGAAAGATTTGATTAAGAGAGAGAGAAAAAAGAGTCAGAAAGAAAAACATTTATTTAGTTTTTTAAAAAAAATCTCCAACAATTAAAAGCTGAAGGAATGAGACTCCACACTTGTAAAAGTTAATTTTCAGTTCCAGGAGGTTGTTTGGCTGTAATTAAGACTTATCATGCTGTTAAAAAGGTACTTAGACAACCCGTAACTATATGCGGCGAGTTTAGTTCGTATCTACGATGCAAGTACAGGAACTTCACTCTGTTCAATGGATTTGAACAGTGAGTCAGAGGCTGTTAGACAGAGGCCATTATTTTGACAGTAAATTCTGACCTAATGTGAAATCACTTTTTTTTGCACATAATAGAATTCTGTGAAAGGGGAAAAATCGCATGTAGCTGGACTTGTTTATAACATTATTCAAAGAACAATATCCAGATATATTAACTACTTCAGAAACATGTCAGGGATATGCTTACATCAAGACTGTGAACATGTGATATACTTCACACTGCATATGTTATGCATATAAAGCTGCAGTTGATGAGTAGATGTAGAGAAGATGTTTCCACTTGTGGGGGAAACCAAAACTAAGGGCCATAAATATAAGATAGTCACCAATAAATCCAATAGGGGATTCAGGAGAAACTTTACCCAAAGAGTGCTAAGCATGTGGAACTAGTTGAGGTGAATAGCGTAGATGCATTTAAGGGGAAGGTGGATAAACACATGAGGGACAAAGGAATAGAAGCTGATAATGTGATAAGCTGATAGTGTGAGATGAAGTAGGGTGGGAGGAGGCTCGTGTGGAGCATAAACACCAGCATAGACCAGTTGGACCGAATGTCTTGTTTCTCTGCCGTAGACTTTACATAATTCCATATACTACTGCATGTACATGTGATCTTGATCTCGGCATATTCCTGACATTTCCTTTCCTGATTGACAAGTCCTGATTTAGCTCTTTAGCTTTTTTATAAGCAAGCCTTCTTAGAATGGATTTTTTGTCCATTTTGACCTTTTACATTAATATGATTCCACCGTGTGCACGCGTTTGATTATTTCACATTTTCTATCTAAATATCAGCTTTTGTTCATGGCAAAATGAATATAGCCTAGAGGTTATGGGTGGTTGGTTTATGGAACATGCCTTTCCCAGTTCTTGATGGTGTGTGCATATATCTTTCATTAAACGCAATAGGAAATTTATCATGAAATTATTTTTTTCTCTCTAAGTGCCAATGATTTGTTTGTGATTTAATTCTCAATTACATTACTTCTCAACATTACAAGTATAACTCAAGTTCAGAACAGGTTTGCAGCTGTTTATACTTGTGTGCATCATGAAACATCAGAAACAAACGTTTATGACAAAATTGCCCCTCTACACAAGCCCTGTTAGTCTCAACAGTCCATCACTGCCTCGAATTACTGCACTGGAAACATTACTGTGCAGTAATTGTCAGCAAGAAACTGTTCGATCGATTGATTTATTTAGAGTACAAACGAAATTGGTGAATGGAAGCAAGAAGGTTTGTATCATAAGCTGAAAAAGTATGGGGTGTTTCTATTTTGTTGCATAATGTGATATGAAACAATTTACAATGTGTAAATTAAATAAGACAAGGAAGATTGGTTCATGTGGATATTTCAAAGCTTTTTTTTCAGGGAATTGTATAAATTCTCATCTCTTGAATAGTAAACATCAATGAAACAATGAAAGTTTTGTAATTATAAATAAAACCGAAGTGAAGCCGATATGGATTAATAGGCTGAACTATATCAAAGTGGATTAGCTTGCCCAGTTCCATACTGACATTCCTTGTGCAAAACCACAACCAATTCAGGCTTGAAGATGTAATAATACTGTTTTTTGTCTGATTTTATTTTATTCTTTGATCATGTTTATGATGTACCTTTTATTCACTGCCTCTCATCACAGTGACAAAATAATTACTTGCAGAAAAAATGTCAGTTTAGTCCACACAAAAAAAATCCATGTTACACTAAAATATTTGTAAAAATTCACAATAATATATATCTATATTTAATCAAAAGTCTTGTGTTTGGTCACGTTTCGTATTCACAAACTTTACTTCCTGTTGTTACAATTTTTGGTCACATTTTTTGGTGCAAATTTAATATTGAAAATGCAAGGTACGTATAATGGAAATTCCCAATGTAAATAGGTCCCAGTTGAAGGCTGCAGCCACTAGGTGGTGCTGTAGTTCCACTGTAGCCTGGACCACTGTATCCTTCATGGTGGGTTAAACAATGTCACGGGTGATCTGCCAGTCCTTAAAATAAATGGTAGGTTAGATACCCCTTTTGCTCTCCAAATAATTATTATCGACATTAACCTTTCATCCAATGTGAGCTTTCCATTCACCTCAGCCAACTTTTATAACACCTTTACCTGCACTGGCATCTTTCATTTTGGGACAGCATCAATGTCACATCTGTTAAGGTTATTTTAATTTGGAATGTAGTTGGTTTAGTCATTGATTACTAATGAAGCAATTACAAAAAAATAAATCATACAGAAAATCATAATTTTATATTTATAAAAATAGGAACATAGGAACAGGAGTAGGCCATTCGGCCCCTCGGGCCTGTTCTGCCATTCAATTAGATTATGGCTGATCTATAATCTTAACTCCATCTACCCTTGGTTCCATATCCCTTAATACCCTTGCCTAACTAAAATCTATCAATCTCAGTTTTGACATTTTCAATTGACACCCAGCCTCAACAGCTTTTTGGGGGAGACTGTTCCAGATTTCCACTGCCCTTTGTGTGAAGAAGTGCTTTCACCCAAAACGGGTCAAACAGGGCATGCAGGGGACTATAGTGCAACTACACCTGGATTGCAGCCATAGTTTTGAAACTGGTATCTGCTGCTGTGATGTGTAGCTGGCTTTTATTATATTGCAGACTGACCTCAGTCTGACCAGCACGAACTGGCATTGGTGATTCAACACAAGCACACTGCTCTGCTCTTTGTGCTGCAAATTGTTAATGCTTGGAGAATGGGCAGGAGCGTCCATGTTGACCTAATATTTTAAAGACTTGAATACAAACTTTGTGACCAGGTGGTCAGTGGACTGACTAGGTACTTTTAAAATGTGACACAGTGTGTGGGAATTGAACTGGTGCAAACTCAACCAGTACCACAGCCTGATGGCAGGAATCCCACATTGCTAGTTTTTGTGTGTTCAAATCAGGACCTGACACTTGAGTTCTACTGTGATTTTTGTATCGATGCACACCTAAAACCGCTTCACATTAATGTAAAAGTGCCAGTATTACTGCTCATTATTAATTGCATATTAACAAAGACTTACAGGCTTCTTTCCATTGATTCCATTAAAGTATTTTCAAAGCGTTTAACAACAACACATTTATATTGAAGAAGCACTTCCAGTGGAAATGGTTTGGCAAAGGCTCCGAATTCATCCTGTTTACATTGGGGCAGATTCAGAGCACCAGCTTGAATAGTGATTTAGTTATTTTCTTTAAGATTGCTTTAACAGACCACAAAAGGTGCTTGTAGCAAATACAATGCATTTCCACTGCAGCAGTGAGCATTTGCATTTCATCCTTAATACAACTGTTATTTACTCTGTCAATGCATCCTGTCTGTTCAAAGAGAGAGGATTTATCTCACTTAATCCTGTGTTTAGAATCAGAGTTATTAGCCTCTCATTAACACATCATAGTTTATTCCTAGCTTTGACTTTTTTTTAAAAAATGTTTTTTTTTCAGACACACATTTGATTCTCAGTCTGCTGAGTTAACAAATCTCAGCTTTTAAATCTGATAATAAAGACAAGAAGTTGTTTGTAAATCCATAACTTTATGTTATGGTGAAGTTCCCTGCTCCTTAAAGCAGTGCGAGGGAATGAAACAGTCTTCTACTTTCTGACATCTAATAGTCAATTATACAATTGTGCACTACTGGCGGGACATCTCGCCTGCCAGCTGTGCATACTAGGGAATTCCAGATGTGCTGCCCATTATTTTATGTCCACTAAAATTAATTAGTGTCTGCTTCAAGCACTGCAAGAACAGGCTAAATATGGCCTAAAGTAAAATAAGGCTCCACTCACTTCAGCAATTCGCCCTCACTCCAGCCACAGAACAGCCGGCCCTCTCTCTCTTCCACCTCCACCCCCACCCACCCCCCCACCCAGCAAGCCAGTATGAGTTTTTCCACTTGGTCACAACAGACTACCAATTAATGCTGAATTATGGGCAGTTTTATGTTGTAGCCACAGGACTGGACTGAGATTTTATTGATGTACTTTACCTATGAACTTTATAGCTAACGGAGAGAAACGATTTTCATTTCCTCAGTCTGGGCTCGATTCAGAACCCAATCCAGGAGATGAAACAACAACAACTTGCATTTATATAGTGCCTTTAACGTAGTAAAACGTCCCAAGGCGCTTCACAGGAGTGATTATCAAACAAAATTTGACACCGAGCCACAAAAGGAGATATTAGGACAGATGACCAAAAGCTTCGTCAAAGAGGTAGGTTTTAAGGAGCCTCTTAAAGAATGAGAGAGAAGTGGAGAGGCGGAGAGGTTTAGGGAGGGAATTCCAGAGCTTAGGGTCTAAGCAACTGAAGGCGCGGCCTCCAGTGGTGGCACAAAGAAAATCACGGATGCGCAAGAGGCCAGAATTGGAAGAACGCAGAGATCTCGGAGGGTTGTAGGGCTGGAGGAGGTTACAGATATTGGGAGGGGCGAGGCCATGGAAGAATTTGAAAACAAGGATGAGAATTTTAAAATTCAGATGTTGCCAGACCGAGAGCCAATGTAGGTCAGCGAGCACAGGGGTGATGGGTGAACGGGACTTGGTGCGAGTTAGGATATAGGCAGCAGAGTTTTGGATGAGCTCAAGTTTATGGAGGGTGGAAGATGGGAAGCCAGCCAGGAGAGCATTGGGATAGTCCAGTCTGGGGGTAACAAAGGCAGCAGAGGAGCTGAGGCGGAGCAGAGACGGCAATGTTACGGAGGTGGTAATGCATCAATTTTAACTGTATTCTCATTCACGTTCTCATACCTAAAGTCCTTGGATGGATCAGTAGGCAAGAGCATTGTCAAATAGATTTTAAAAAAGAGTTTGCAAATAGAGCAGCTCTTCAATCAGTGGAATTTAGATTTCCACTCATTTTCTACACCTTTTGTACTAAGGCACACTGATGTCAGCAGCCATTGTGCCAGGCAATATAAGAAGCAATCTACGTAACTCTTTCACTGTTGCCCAGTTGACTTTCCAGAATATACCATTTATTTCACAACTCCAAATTTCTTCAGTATCGAAATGTCCAGAAATGTGTCCATGCTATCAAACTAGGTTGGAAATTTATCCCTGATATGGTTCCCCAAATTTTAATCTTTCCAGACACTTGGTAAGTTGATGGTAAATTCAAGGGCCTGTGAAACATGAGCCTTAAAAAATCAGTTACTTAAGAAAAAAAGCTCAATGATTTGTTCAAATTATGTTTGCTAAATCTCTAGCAACAAATAAAGTCAACCCATAAAACAGAATCCCCTGATATCATCCATTAGAAGTACACAATGCTGTGCCTCAACATTGTCGATCATAGATCACAGCTACAGAGTTGCTGTGTTTGTTGAATTATCCTTCTGAGCTGCTTGTTCTTACCTCACTTTAAATTAAACAGTTATTCTGTAATTAAAAATAGTTGAAGATATCACAGTCTACACAAATGCACTGCTCAAATAAAACATACAGATCAAATGCCAGCAGGAGCATGGGATTAAGAAGTGGCAGGCCAGGGTGAATGGAAATGGACCCATAGGTGCAGCCTTAATAATATCATTACAGTTTCAGGCAGGAGATGACCTTTGGTCCGTCTAAACAGTTTAACAACAGGAAATTACCTACTTGACCTTTGGTATGAGTTCTGCCTGATTTCCCATCGTGGTAACAGAAGCAAAGGAGGCATGAAATCCCTATCTGAGGTAAGCCATGTTTTAGACCAGTACAAGCTTCATATTTTAAGCAAAGAGCTTATAAAAATGAAAGAGCCAATTCCAGTTTCAACAAGCCACACTTCACACCAGTGGAGTAATTGTTGAATGCCTGGACAAAATTTTCCTATCTCTCCCAAGTAAAATTAATTAAAATTAATAGAAACACAAATGGCCAGAAATTGGTGATGAGGTATGTACCTTCAACACACAACACCGAATTGCATAGGGTTGTCAGATAGATTCTCTCTGATTACGTGCCCATATTTCAATCCTTGATACATAACTGAGTGGCCTTGGACTAAAGTTATGTAGGCCCCAATATTCCTACTCCTCTCTGCCTGGACACTGGACAGGCACAGCACACCCCAAGTACACTGTCTAGGCTGACGTTGCCTGAATTTGGTGGGCTGGTTCATCAGCATGAACAGGTTACACTCCTAGACAAGGCCTGTACCTTGGCAGAGTCTTGTGCTGGGAAATGGGGACAGAAACACAGGCACAATTGCAGGCCTCTTAGCCCTGCATCTGTGGGACTGGCTGCGGGTTTCAGGGCCATCTGGCTGCTGGGTCGAGGAGGGAAGCGATCGGGAGGGAGGGGGCAATCGGGAGAGGAGGGAAGCGATCGGGAGGGAGGGGGCAATCGGGAGAGGAGGGAAGCGATCGGGAGGGTGGGGGCAATCGGGAGAGGAGGGAAGCGATCGGGAGGGAGGGGGCAATTGGGAGAGGAGGGAAGCGATCGGGAGGGAGGGGGCAATTGGGAGAGGAGGGAAGCGATTGGGAGGGAGGGGGCAGTCAGGAGAGGAGGGAAGCGATTGGGAGGGAGGGGGCAATCAGGAGAGGAGGGAAGCAATCGGGAGGGGAGGGGGCAATCGGGAGAGGAGGGAAGCGATCGGGAGAGGAGGGAAGCGATCGGGAGAGGAGGGAAGCGATCGGGAGAGAGGGGGCAGTCAGGAGAGGAGGGAAGCAATCGGGAGAGGAGGGAAGCGATCGGGAGAGGAGGGAAGCGATCGGGAGAGAGGGGGCAGTCAGGAGAGGAGGGAAGCAATCGGGAGGGGAGGGGGCAATCGGGAGAGGAGGGAAGCGATCGGGAGAGAGGGGGCAGTCAGGAGAGGAGGGAAGCAATCGGGAGGGAGGGGGCAATTGGGAGAGGAGGGAAGCGATGGGGAGAGGAGGGAAGCGATGGGGAGAGGAGGGAAGCGATGGGGAGAGGAGGGAAGCGATCGGTGTGGGGTGGGGGTGATCGGGAGAGGAGGAAAGCGATGGGGAGAGGAGGGAAGCGATGGGGAGAGGAGGGAAGCGATGGGGAGAGGAGGGAAGCGATGGGGAGAGGAGGGAAGCGATCGGTGTGGGGTGGGGGTGATCGGGAGAGGAGGAAAGCGATGGGGAGAGGAGGGAAGCGATGGGGAGAGGAGGGAAGCGATGGGGAGAGGAGGGAAGCGATGGGGAGAGGAGGGAAGCGATCGGTGTGGGGTGGGGGTGATCGGGAGAGGAGGGAAGCGATGGGGAGAGGAGGGAGGGTCCACTCCTGCTCCTCCCGGCTTCACATTCAGGTCGTTTTTTTTTAAACAAAGTTACCTTTTTGTTGGCGGCCTCCAGCCTTTAAGGACCGCTGGTTAGGCCGAATGTAGACCACGATTTCCTGAATGCATAAGGCCCAGTGCCAGCTACGTTAAGGGCAAACCAATTTTGCAAAGGGAGCAAATGCAAATAAGGGGCCTAACGTCTGTTTACAAAATTGGTCTGCCCTTAACACAGCTGGCACTGGGCCCTGGATGTCTCTTTTTCTGCCTTTACCAATACAGCACATGATGCCGGCCATATTGGATGTTTTGGCTCCATTTTACACCTATAAATGGCCGTGACATCAACCAATTTGCAGGCCAATGTGTTTTGCTCAAGTGTCCACAGGTGCAATGTTAACACAGTTATTAACAAGTGTAAAGTGTTAAATAGTACAATAAAAATAGCGCACAATAAAAATAACCCTCAGATTAGAACATTGTACTTGTACAATACTTTCATAGTCTCGTATCTTAATTTTAGTGATCAAAACTTAACTACAAGAAGAAAGTGTTGCAATAAGGACCAATGGGGTGAATTTTCTTGGGGCTTCTCCTGTTCCGTTGCCGTAATTTCAGCGGAAACCCCATTTATGCATGTAACGTACCTCCGCCGTATAATTAATTTTTTATATTGTAAGTTTTGGTGTATTTACATTTATGCAAAATGATATATAGTTATTAAAAAATATAGAATACTCAGGACGACAAAAACAACCAATAGGAGCTGCCATGTACAGTCTATATAACAGGATTAATAGCAGAGATCTGAAATAACGGGCTGGATTTTGCTGTGAGTGGAGAATGAACGGCACCAACCGTTCATTAGACTTGTTCTTACCCATAGACTTTTCATGGGGTTTTTGTTCGGCAAGTTGCTGTCAGCGGGAGATCCAAACAGCGCGGTGCCCTCTACAGGGCATCTGGGACCTGTGTGAACAGGGCAAGCAACTGGGTATCCCCTTAACCACTCAGATTGAAGAATCGTTAATGAGAATCGCAGAGTTTGAACCAGGAAGTGTAAGTTAGAATAGTGAATTCGATATCAAATCAAGTATAGAAAGCGAAATAAAGAGAGGGAAAAATTAAGAGTCAGAGATAAAAGAGACAGAAAGAAAAAGTAAAAAAAAGTATTTACATTTTTTTTAAACCTCCAGCAATCATTAAAAGCTGGAGGAATGAGACTCCACACTTGTAAAAGTTAATTTTCAGTGCCCGAAGGGTTGTTTGGCAGTAATTAAGATTTACTACGCTATTGAAAGAATACTTATGAACAAGCCCTAACTTTTTTTGGCGAGTTTAGTCGCTATCTATGAGGTAAGTACAGGAACTTCACGCTGTTCAATATGTTTGAACGGTGAGTCATGTGGCGAGATGCCATTTTCACACAGCTTTTGAAGGAGGATCGCATCTCGGACAGCAACTTCTGGATTTCCGTGTTTAACTGTACGTCTGCGGTTGCTGGGAGTTGCTGTCTGATTTGCACATAAATAACGTTGAGCGCTGTTAGCCTCCCTGTTAATTTCACAGCAAAATCCAGCCCAATGTCAGTTCCCAGACACACAAAGAGTAAAGTGGACAATCCATGTTCTCAATTTCCCCTTTTATAATTGATAAAATGGCTATTAGAGGGCGACCATATTTCATACAGATAATCCAATCAATGTTTCAGGGCGTTTGTGGTTTTATCTACAGGCATAATCCTGAATAACATGTCTGCCCAGCAAATCGGCAAAGGAATATCCTACTACCTGCTTGTGAGAAAAACATCTCTTACTGCTTCGGGACTAAACATCAATCAAACAAATAACACTATTGACTTGAGCAACAGCACAAATAGTCCTGTTGAGACCACTATGGGCCTTAGATGTTCCTGTATGTAGAAATTTTTTGTAGAATTTATATCCTCTGATGGGGGAATCAAAAACAGGAGGACATAATCTTAAAATCAGAGCTAGACCATTTAGGAGGGAAATCAGGAAGCACTTCTCCACACAAAGGGTAATGGAAATCTGGAATTCTTTCCCTCAGTGTTGGTTGTTGGTTTAATGTGAGGGTTTGGATGATGCAGTGAATGAACACACCATCCTTTCATTTCTGGGATCTGGTTTTGAGTCCAACCCAGAATGATGGGATGAAGATATCAGGCCTAATATTGCTCCCCACTTTATGAATGCGGAATCCCCTGAACCTGACTCTATTTCTGCATTCAGGTGTTTTGCATAATTGGGACGAGCACCAGGGAAACGACATGCCTGGGATTGGGCTCGTGCCTGTTTAATAGGAGGAATTTCAGCCGTATGGCCTGCAGCAGCTTAAAGGCGCACTGGCTCGATGGCTGCAAGCTGGTTTGTCTTTGCTTTGCTGGCTGAACCTGTCTTGCAAATACATTGTTGCTGGCTGAACTGTGCAAATTAAAGAGATATGGTGGTGTAGCGGTTATTTTACTGGACTAGTAATCCGGAGGGCTGGACTAATAATCCGGTGAGTTTAGGTCCCACCGTGGCAGTTTGAGAATTTGAATTCAGTTTTTTAAAAAAAATCTGGTATCAGTCGATTGTCATAAAAACTGAACTGGTTCACTGATGTCCTTCAGGGAAAGAAGGAAACCTGATGTCCTTACCCGGTCTGGGCCTATATGTGATTCCAGTCTCACACCAACATGGCTGACACTTAACTGCCCTCTGAAGTGGCCTAGCAAGCAGCTCAGTTGTATCAAACTTGGGCAACTAGGAATGGGTAATAAATGCCGGCCTTGCCTGCAATGCCCACATCCCAAGAATGAATTAAAAAAACGGCAAAAGAGCAGCAAACTGCACTTTTGTGTCGAAGCCGTTCAGATGTTGCTCAAGGAAGTGGAGCGCAGGAGGGAAGCTCTCTTCCCCACCCATGGCTGCAAGATTGGCAACTGTGTGGGATGAAGAATTTGACAGGAGGTCACTGCCTCCAGAACCGTCCAGTGGGCATGACTGGAGTGCAGGAAGAAAAAGTCTAACAACCTCAGCAGGAGGGACGAGAGGGGCAGGGGTCACTCCCTCTCTTATTTCTGCTGTGCACTGTCTCGTACTAACATCCTCTCATATCTCTTACCCATGCATTCCTTCCCTTTCTTTGCACTTTCCCATCACTGCCCCTCGAAGCTCCACTGCTCAAATGCCCCTTCTCACCTCCTGCAATGGATGTCCAGCACCTTTATTGGGTAAAGTAGAATATGAGTGAAAGCTTCTAAACATCACTTCTAGAATGGCATCTGTGCTCTGTGATACCTTTTCTTTTCAGAATCAAGAAAATAGAGAAACTGTTCAATGGTTCTCTCAATCTTTCACTCTGCTGTGGGATAAGTTGTACCAGAAACGTACGGAAAATAGTATTTGCAGCTGTCATGGGGAGAAAATATGTCATGTTAAAATTCAACAGTGGAAGGAAAGTTCATTACTCAGAGAACTGAACGATATTTAGTGAAACAAATTCTTCTTAAAGTCAGTACTTGTTAAATAACGCTACTGTACATGTTTAATATATCGGTGGCCTGACAAACAGGAGTAGTGCCTCTGGAACAGTAGCTGTACAATATTTCAGCAGTAGCTGAGCTGCACATTTTGAACCTCTGCTTGGCTGATTCAATATTTTTGCCAAACGCCTGGTCAAACCGCAACACAGAGGAGACGACCACTAGTTACTGATTAAACACAGCTGTCACCCGGGAATCCAATGACAGTTAAAAATGCAGTTTGCCTGTACGTAATAGTGTAGGTTCACTTTTCTGAAGTTATGAATTGTAACATTCTTTCCTACCTTTTGTGTTTCTTATTTAAATATACCTTTTTGTATCCCTATTTTTTTCATTTCTATTTTAGCTTTCTCAGCCTGAAGAGCATGACACTTGAAATTGCGTTGCTCAAAATTCCAGTTACAATTTGAAAAGACCAGTTCACACCACTTGATCAACTGAGCTCTTGGAACCATTAGCATTTAAAGCAGAGATGATTACACCAGTGTTACCGGTTTTTCCAGATTTTTAAATTGAATTCAGATTCTCATACTGCCACAGTGGGATTAGTCCAGGCCTCTGGATTACTAGTCCAGTCACATAACTATTACACTACCGCACCCATTGCAAAGATGTCTCACTGTTTTGCAATATTAGACTGTAACCTGATTAATACTTTGCATTACCAAGATTTCGCATCCTAGATCATAGAATCATACAGCATAAAAGGAGGCCATTCGGCCCATCGGGCCTGTGCCGGCTCTCTGAAAGAGCTATCCAATTAGTCCCGCTCCCCATGCTCTTTCCCCGTAACCCTGCAAATTTTTCCTTTTTAAGTATTTATCCAATTCCTTTTGGAAAGTTACTATTGAATCTGCTTCCACCGCCCTTTTAAGAAACATTAGTGATGAGATGGGCCATACTTCTGACACCACCAAAATTGAGATGAGTAGAAGAGAAGGTCAAGTGATGTAGTAAAGCCAAGCTTTGCTTTTAAAAGCCTTTAGATAGTAAGAGGAAGAGAAGAATGAGACAGGTAAGGTGTTCCACAATTTTTGAGTTCCTGGGAGAGAATGAGTTAAGAGTACATAACAAGGGATGATCTTGATTTCAACATGTAGGGAGGAAGAAGAGTGTGCAGGATAGCAAAGTTGGAGCTTAGGAGCAACAAGAGAAGAAGATCAAGAGAAGCAATGATCCAAATGGTATTGATAAAATGGAGAAAGGAAACAAAGACTGTTACAGAGGTCCAGGGGTTGGAGGTTAGACATGAGAGAAGATTCAGTTCCCAGATGACCGTGTTTCTCTTGTTTCTGTCTAGCTGTGCAAGAAAGGTGCGAGCTTCTCCGGAGATGGGAGCAGTATCCAAGTCTTGGTCAGATTTGTGGTTTTGAGAGATGAGGGGAAAAGAACCATCTGACCTGAAACAGGAAACTGAGTTTTTTTTCGAGTTAACTTTAGCAACGGAGGAGATAGTAATTGTCTACAGATGAAGGAGGACTAAGAATGGGACCTTGAAAAGTAGGAGGTGATACTTGTTGGTTGGTCTTGCACGAGATCTAAAGAAACAGTAGGACTGATTCCCTGATCAGGTGCTCCCAACCATTAACGGATGCAAAATCAGGAAGTAAGGGTCCACAACTTTCCAAGCCGGGCTCCCTGTGAACGACGCTCCATGCTGGGAGTGCCCGACTGGGGAATCAGCCCTGAAGTTTATGAAGACTTGAAAGGAACAAAAGGGTAGATTTTCACTTCTGGCGGTGGTGGAAAACAGGTGATTGTGGATTGGCCGCCAGATGTACACCCTTTCCGATTTTTACATTTCCATTTCTGAGCCTCTTGAGGCTCCCCCAGGTTGGCCCGGACGGGAAGCCACGCGGGCCTCCAGTTAAAATTGCAGTCAGGGCCCGATGATGTCATAGGAACGCGATCTGCATATTTAAAGAAGGACCCCTGCAGACTTCTGTCAAGTGTCCCTCTCCCGCCTGCTCAGAAGGGCAGGTTAAAATTGCAACCCACGGGAAGGCATTGGGTAAGTCGTACTGGCCATTTTAACTGCCCGCCTACCCACCTGGTTTCCACCAGATGGGCAGGGTTAATATCGGGCCTAAAGTGTTTGTCAAAATCTTGTTTTTTAAAGCTGAGATACAGAAAGTATTTTAAATTTGTTTACTGTTAGAGCGATCAGCTAACCAATACTAGGATCGCGGACTCCAGTCTAATGGAAATCTTGCTGCACCACTTAATGTGTGGTGTTTGCAGTAATAGTTCACACTGCCACACTTTATTGCTGAAATAACTTTCTACCATTCATGTAGCAGTTATAAACATCATCAGTCTCAATGTTCTTGGCATCGTGACAGCAAAGCTATCAAGTATTATTGCAGACAGTTTATCATTTCTTACTTATGATGTAGACTAATATCTCTTGTCTTCCCCTTTCAGTTATTCATTATGGCATGAAAATAAAATCGCTCCCAGTCTGCTCTTTATTCCCTTTGCCTCTCTCTGTTATTCTAAATGGTACTGCTGGTTCTGAAGGTCATTTAGATAATTTCCTTCACTGCAGTAATCACTGCATTTAAATGATTGGTGTTCTAACGAGTTACCATTGCTTCGTTCATTCTGAAGCCTAGAAATTCGGGTGCGCTCATTTTTGGGTGCGTTGGGGGCAGAGGAAACGATCCCTGTGCCTGAATAGTGAAGACCAAGCCGCACCCGATAATTGGCCTCGGGCTCAGTACCATCGTGCCGGCCAGCTGCGGACAGTAACAGGCGAAGCGGAATGGAAGATCAGGCTGCTGCGATGCCCGCGACGGCCCACAGGTAAGTAATTAAAGGGGGGGGGGGCGAGCGGGTCAGCGGGTAGCTATGGGCAATCAGGTTGGGACATAGTGGTGACCGGGGGGGAAGATAGTGGGGAATGGGGAGGGGGGATTAGCATTGGCAATCGGGTGGGGGAGGGGGAAGAGCTGGTTAACTCTATTAAACATTCTTTTCCATAAGTTTGTGGTGTATAATAATGTTAATAGACTTCCAAAACTTTTTTTTAATTCGTTCATGGGATGTGGGCGTCGCTGGCAAGGCCAGCATTTATTGCCCATCCAAATTGCCCTTGAGAAGGTGGTGGTGAGCCGCCTTCTTGAACCGCTGCAGTCCGTGTGGTGAAGGTTCTCCCACTGTGCTGTTAGGAAGGGAGTTCCAGGATTTTGACTCTGACGATGAAGGAACGGTAATATATTTCCAAGTCGGGATGGTGTGTGACTTGGAGGGGAACGTGCAGGTGGTGTTGTTCCCATGTGCCTGCTGCTCTTGTCCTTCTAGGTGGTAGAGGTCGCGGGTTTGGGAGGTGCTGTCGAAGAAGCCTTGGTGAGTTGCTGCAGTGCATCCTGTGGATGGTACACACTGCAGCCACAGTGCGCGGTGGTGAAGGGAGTGAATGTTTAGGGTGGTGGATGGGGTGCCAATCAAGCAGGCTGCTTTATCTTGGATGGTGTCGAGCTTCTTGAGTGTTGTTGGAGCTGCACTCATCCAAGCAAGTGGAGAGTATTCCTTCATACTCCTGATTTGTGCCTTGTAGATGGTGGAAAGGCTTTGGGGAGTCAGGCGGTGAGTCACTCGCTGCAGAATACCCAGCCTCTGACCTGCTCTCGCAGCCACAGTATTTATGTGGCTGGTCCAGTTAAGTTTCTGGTCAATGGTGACCCCCAGGATGTTGATGGTGGGGGATTCGGCGATGGTAATGCCGTTGAATGTCAAAGGGAGGTGTTTAGACTCTCTCTTGTTGGAGATGGTCATTGCCTGGCACTTATCTGGTGCAAATGTTACTTGCCACTTATGAGCCCAAGCCTGGATGTTGTCCAGGTCTTGCTGCATGTGGGCTCAGACTGCTTCATTATCTGAGGGGTTGCGAATGGAACTGAGCACTGTGCAGTCATCAGCGAACATCCCCATTTCTGACCTTATGATGGAGGGAAGGTCATTGATGAAGCAACTGAAGATGGTTGGGCCTAGGACACTGCCCTGAGGAACTCCTGCAGCAATGTCCTGGGGCTGAGATGATTGGCCTCCAACAACCACTACCATCTTCCTTTGTGCTAGGTATGACTCCAGCCACTGGAGAGTTTTCCCCCTGATTCCCATTGACTTCAATTTTACTAGGGCTCCTTGGTGCCACACTCGGTCACATGCTGCCTTGATGTCAAGGGCAGTCACTCTCACCTCACCTCTGGAATTCAGCTCTTCTGTCCATGTTTGGACCAAGGCTGTAATGAGGTCTGGAGCTGAGTGGTCCTGGCGGAACCCAAACTTATTATTCCAAATCCAATTCCTTAAGACTATGAATAGATAAGATGCAGTACTGTGTGTTAGTATGTGTATATGTTACTGCACTGTAGATGTGCAAAAGTAGATTTTCCTTCGGGGATAAGACAACATATTTAGAAGAATCTTCACCCACTCCGCTTAACCAAAGAAGAATCCATACGCTCTCTGCTACACGTTTAATTTTGTATTATTCTATCCATCACTTGCATTATTGCTCAAATAGTTGTCTTTATTAAACACCCATTATCACTATCATTCTATTTATATTAGACTAGTGCTTGCTGATATTTTCACCACTCATTCAGTAGTATTTGATTTATAGTTTTCATAGAAACATAGAATCATACAGCACAGAAGTGGCCATTCGGCCCATCGTGCCTATGCTGGCTCTTTTAAAGAGCTATCCAATCAGTCACATCCCCCTGCTCTTTCCTCATAGACCTGCAATTTTTTCCCTTCAAGTATTTATCCAATTCCCTTTTGAAACTTACTATTGAATCTGCTTCCACCGCCCTCTCAGACAGTGCATTCCAGATCAGAATAACTCATTGCGTAAAAAAATTTCTCCTCATCTCAACTCTGGTTCTTTTGCCTTAAATTTAATCACTAATCTTATGGCATTGTGCTGTTTTCGCACATTTTTATTCTCAGTCAACGTTCACATATATTTAAGTCTTTGGTTAGTTTGAAATATATTGATAGAGTAGCTCATATTCTCTTTGTGCATAGTTACGTGTGGTTATGCTCAAAAACCCAATTCACTTTGCAAAAATGTTGTTAACAACTAAATTCAGTGGGATTGCTTTATATGTTTTCCATCCCTCTGATTAGGTGCATTGGCAGTGCGTGCATGCAATGAAAATGGCGCATGTTACAAATGTGGTTGATTGCAGTTGACACTTGAGCGTGTTAGCAAACTGGATAAGAATGCAGAATAAAAAGGAAATAGCAAATGCAATATACTATGAGTGATGTTAAATTAGGGTTGCCAACTCTGGCTGGACGTCTTCCTGGAGGTTTCATCACATGACCTCCGACCTCCAATCGCCCCACCCCCACGCTCCTGCCATTGGTCGCCCAACACGTCCGCCCTCGCGACGCATCGCCTTCCCAGGGCAATTAGAAAGCAAACAGGCTCTTATTTACCCGATTGGATGATTCTTGATTGTCAGTCAAGCAGCCTTTTTTTTAATCCCGTCTCCAATCTTTTTATAACTAATAAACAAAAGTGTCCAAAGAAAACGAAAAAAATTCACGCACAATTTTTTTTTTAATGCCCCTATGATTTTTCTCCTGGGTTGCTCGAGGCAGTGTCCTGGAGATTAACCTTTAATTCCTGGAGACTCCAGGGCAATCCTGGAGGATTGGCAACCCTATGTTAAATACTTGAAAGCAAAACCACATGTCGTCATGGCACTGTCAATGGTGCACTCTGTGAAAGAGAAAAGCGGACCAATGTGATTGGACTTTGGGCTGCTTCTGCTTGTGAAAGTTCATTGTTTAGGAGCAGTCCAGGAAAGGGATCTTCGTAGAAAAATTCTAGATTAAACCATGTCCTTGCGCAAAACAATGTGAAGTCTGCTCCATTAAGGGCAAAGTTGTGGCTGCTCAGCAATAATAACCTGTTGAGGTGACGCTGACTTCTTCATCCAAGTACTTGAGTGTAGACATCACATGGAATCAGATGTTGCAGATTAGAGACGTGTTTTTTTTCCCCGTTTACCTACTGAGGAGGTGATTTTCCACGTGACAATAATTCTAACGCCAATGTACTGCCATTAGAAATGTGGCAGTCTAGGCATAACGTCACTTAGAACTGAATGGACTGAATTTTCATCCCATTAGTGGGTTAATGATAGAGTGGTAACATGGCCCACCAATGTGAATCCACTGCTAACCTGCTACAATTTTCTCACAGAGCCCTCATTTACTATGCAGAGTGTGTTTGGAGAGATGGGCCTAGAAATTCATCAAGCCACGCCCATTTTACAGGCATAAAACGGGTGTCTAAGGCTCTAACATGGCGGGCAGAGTGCGCACGCTTAATCTGCGTCAGAACTCCACCACCCGCCATATTGGATTGGGATCTTTTGTAGGTGCTTGCCAGAAGTATTAAAAAATCTCATTATAACGTTTAAATATAGGTCCTATGTCTCGGCCCTAAGTTCTGGAATTCCCTCCCTAAACCTCCCCGCCTCTCTACCTCTCTCTCCTCCTTTAAGATGCTCCTTAAAACCTACCTCTTTGATCAAGCTTTTGACCACCTGTCCTAATATCTCTTTATGTGGCTTGGTGTCAAATTTTTGTTTGATAATCACTCCTGTGAAGCGCCTTGGGACATTTTACTACATTAAAGGCGCTGTATAAATGCAAGTTGTTGTTGTTGTCCTTAGCTTATGGGCTATAGTGAAATTGAGCTGCCTAAGTGCCTGAATTGCTACTTGATAAACTCGCTTAACAATTTGCGCGAGCAGGCAGAAAGAAAGAACCCTTTAGCAGTGCTATTTAAAGGGCTCTTGCAGTCCATACAGGTTAGTTGCTGGTTTGTCCTTTTGGGCTGCTGGTTAACTTCTGGCTGTTTTTTGGCCTGTCTTTTGGCTTTTGCAGCTGATTTGTGGCTTCTGCCAACAACCTTTTGCTGTTGCTGGACTGCTTCTGCCTTTATTCAAAGGTTCTATTGCTACCGTGGGTGGTCTGGTTGGTCTGCCTTTGGGGCTGGAGGACGAGGGGGAGCAGGAGAGAAGGAGCAGCTGGGAGAAGGGGGATGAGGAGGACACTGTGCAGGAGACCATAGCCACAACGGGTCTTCGGGGAGCACTTCTCCGACCTGTGCTTCATTGAGGCCCAATGTCTGAGGCATCTTCGCTTCATCAAGGACGCTGTCACTGAGCTATGTCACCTGCTGCAGCCACAACTGGAGCCTCGAACCAGGGCATGGACAACACTGCCTATGGCTGTCAAGGTCACTATGGCCCTTCAATTCTATTCCATGGGGTTGTTCCAGGCTGCAGTGGGTGACATATCCCAGTTTGCTGTTCACTGTTGTATCAGGGCGGTTACCGAGGCTCTCTACTCCAGGAGGAACAGTTACATTACATTCCCAATGGACAGAGTGAAGCAGGATGAGACAGCACTATACCTCGCCAGCAGGGCAGGCCTCCCAGGCAAGACTGCACCCACGTTGCCATGGGTGCTCCCCATCACCATCTTGGGATCTTTCTGATTAGGAAGGGATTCCACTCCCTCAACATGCAGCTTGTTTGCGACATTAATAGAATGAAAACCATTCCTATTCATAAAATTGAAGGGGTTGTAATAGAGGGCTTTGAGTACCACATTCTGTCAATTGGTCCTTGGAACTGTGGGCACTCTGCCACTCTACAGGACTGGAGATCCCTCTCTCTTTGTCTGCTTTCATTGGAAAGGATATAAACTGTGCAGCTCTCTTGAATAGAACCTCAGCGACCTTCTTGGTCCAACAGTGAGCAGCTGCCTGGCGAGTGTTGCCCAGAAGGATCTATATGCACAGGCAGCACATCATCCAGGTCTCTGCCCAGTTTCCTGGCAACAGTCATGATTCATTCATCCTGCGCCAGTCCTGTGTGCCGCTTTTATTCCAACCAGGTCACAGGCTGGTTATAGGGCGACAAGGGATATCCCCTTCAGACATGGCCCATACCTCCTGCCAGGAACCCGGGCACATTTGCAGAGTTGGTGTACAACGAGAGCCATGCCACCACCAGAAGTGTCACTGAGCAGACCTTTGGTGTGCTCAAGCAACGCTTCAGCTGCCTGGACCGTTCGGGAGGAGGTGTGCTGGAGAGCCCTGACCGTGGTTCCAGACTTGTGGTCATGTGTTGCTTGCTACATCACTTTGTGATAATGAAGGACCAGCCCTTACCTGGGAACCACCTGGGCAACAAGAAGTGCAGCAGGAGGAGGAAGAGCAGCACAAAGAGGAGGAGCATTGGAACAGGAGTAG
Source organism: Heptranchias perlo (assembly GCF_035084215.1). Lineage (NCBI taxonomy): Eukaryota > Metazoa > Chordata > Chondrichthyes > Hexanchiformes > Hexanchidae > Heptranchias > Heptranchias perlo. Next base: position 7,648,800 of record NC_090346.1, read on the forward strand.
GCCATTCAGCTACAGGTCAACAGCAGATGCAACATCGACCACCAGTGCCCCAAGCTGCAGAGCTCTGAGGGCAGCTCATCTAAGAGTGCTTCATGTGAACCATCCCTCCCATCCCCAATACACCAAAAGTCCCACAGTCGTCACCACCACTGTCCTTACTACCGCCATCTGATTGCCTTCCTTCAGTCCAGCCTGATGGGTCTTGCCCTCACTTCATTACAAATATTAATACCCACTGGAAATAGGTGGGAGCCTCATTAATGAATGCAAATCGGGGTCAAATCACACAGTTACAATCCTGACCCCATTATTGTCTCTGCCCAATTAGCTACCACTGGTTCCTCAATCTGCCCACAAGCTATGACCAGTACAAGTCAGGAGGCGGCCGTTTCCAGTGGTAATTAAAGAGCTCCTTAGGTAAGAGAAAACCGGAAGCAAGTCTGGAACTCAGTTTTACTGAAAAGGTCATGTTGTGTGCTTGAGCCTTAAAGGCTTCCAATATTTGACCTCTTTATGCTGTGGGCTCTGCAAAAACTTTCCCTGCCACTAAAAACAATTGCTCCCTTTCACCCCTCCCCTTCAAGGTGCTGCGACAGGCCCATCAAGATTGCCTCCCCCTTCCTCCATTTTCCCTGCCCTCCCAATAGGCAAGCTACCTACAAGGAGTGTGATTAGTGCCAGCAGTTTGTCTGTTCAATGTTAATGAGGCCTACCACAAGACTAATCAGGCCTCACACTGTATATTGGGATGTCCGGCCCACTATTTGCCTGATATAGGCCCGAAATGAAAATCAGCCCCAATATCTCATCAGTCGGAACTTCACAATTGTACCATCTGGGAATTTTAGTGTTGATGATGTTTACTATTATCCTTCAATGCACATCTATACCAAGAATCTGCATTAGACATCACTAACCAATTTGCTTTTACATTATTAATAATAAGGAAAGAAAACTACTTATTCTATTCTTTCATTTGTATGAATAAAAGATCTCAAAATGATCCAGCGAAGTTTAGAAATCAATCTTCGGTTCCATTAGCTAATAAAAGGAACACATTTCAATCAGTGAAATGACAACATTTCAGTAATAGGATGGAATTTTAATTCCTATAAATGGAAGGATGACAATTTTGAAATATTTGCCCAGCCATTTCTTTAATGAGTGGCACTCCATTTCTAGCTATAAAAGTCATCCATTACAAGAGAAGTGACTGTGGGCACTAAGATCTGTTTTATATTGATTTGCTAAAAATAATTTCTAAATCCTCTTTAATATTTTGTTCTGTTGGACAACATTGCTCTTTTAAATGTGCAACACCAAACACATAACTCACTATAAAAATTGTTCCAAATTTTCCAAAATGTGTACTTACGTTACAGACTTCTGTTGAATGCCACTGTAGCTCAGTTGGTTAATGCTGGATTAGGAGCCAAAGGGCCTTGAGTTCACAAGCCCAGCAAGGTTGACTCAATCTATTGTCCTTCTAAGGTGCGTAAAATAAATACCACATCTTTGGATACCTGGGAGAGCAAGGGATCGTAGACACTGTGCCCAGTGTTCAGAACATAAACTGAGATAAGCGTGGCCTCATGCTACCATCTGGAGTCGAAAAGTTTTTTTTTATTCGTTCGTGGGATGTGGACGTCGCTGGCAAGACCAGCATTTATTGCCCATCCCTAATTGCCCTTGAGAAGGTGGTGGTGAGCCGCCGCCTTGAACCGCTGCAGTCCGTGTGGTGACGGTTCTCCCACAGTGCTGTTAGGTAGGGAATTCCAGGATTTTGACCCAGCGACGATGAAGGAACGGCGATATATTTCCAAGTTGGGATGGTGTGTGACTTGGAGGGGAATGTGCAGGTGGTGGTGTTCCCATGTGCCTGCTGCTCTTGTCCTTCTAAGTGGTAGAGGTCGCGGGTTTGGGAGGTGCTGTCGAAGAAGCCTTGGCGAGTTGCTGCAGTACATCCTGTGGAAGTCTCTCACTCTCTCATCATTAATGGAGATGTGGAATAATGAGAATGGTGTGAAACCATTTACAACTCTTCAGGAAATTATATTCATACTTTGGCATAGGGGAGTAAATTTCGAAGTTTGTGCTACCAACAGGGAGCCTTGCTAGCCTGCCGCATATATGAGGAAATGGCTGGAAAATCATGGGCAGTGGGCCTGTGATTTCCCAAATGTGCAGCCAGCCAGGAAACTTCCACACCAATAGCATGAGCTCATAAAATCGGCCCCATGGTTTTAGAATGAGAATTGTTATCAAATGATGTTCATCCTCTTTTTGCAATTTGTTTGCTCATAATGTTCCCTCAGACTTTCTGCCGCTGCTCCGCTGTAACTTCACCGGGGGCCCCTGGCCACTGTGTAGATCTGAAATAAAGCCAGCGTCCAAGGACATAAGGCTTAGCAGCTAAACCGGCAAAAAAAGGATACACGACCTATTGTTTCCTCTTTAAGAACTGTTGCTCTTCCAAAATATCCTCAGGTGCTGAAGGACACAAACCAATTACTGTGTTATTGGAGATGGATAGGTTCCTTCCATTGTTTACTACCCTTGAGACCATGAAAACAGTCTGCAGTATGAGGCTAAAAACCATCATAATTCAATTATTCCATAGGGTTTTGGAAGTTGGTATAAAAAAAACAGGAAATAATAACATGATTACATTTATCTATTGATTTGGCTTTTGCATCTTTTATGCTTTCATTAAAATTTTTACTTGAAGGCCTCAGCCTATCACAAAAGCTTGGGCTTGCTGTTAATATTTTTGCCCAGAGCTGTGATTTTGCTGGTGGAGTGCAGGTTGTGCAGTCTGACCATGTGCAGTGTACCTAATTTTGCAAGATGCATCAGTAACATTCAGTCAATTGAACTGATGGAACATTTTTGTTTAGTTTCCAACAGTTTCTACTGAGTTGTCGTTCAAAATAAAAGCTAGAGGATAAATTTCAAAAGATTTATTCAGCTTTAGTTTATATTGAGTGTGTTTTTAACACCATGAGGATCAGTGTGCGTGTATGTTAATATGTGTGCATACCTATCGTGTGTGTGTGTGTGTTTATATGTGTGCATACCTATCGCGTGTGTGTGTGTTTATATGTGTGCATACCTATCGTGTGTGTGTGTGTTTATATGTGTGCATACCTATCGTGTGTGTGTGTGTGTGTGTTTATATGTGTGCATACCTATTGTGTGTGTGTTTATATGTGTGCATACCTATCGTGTGTGTGTGTGTTTATATGTGTGCATACCTATTGTGTGTGTGTTTATATGTGTGCATACCTATCGTGTGTGTGTGTGTTTATATGTGTTCATACCTATTGTGTGTGTGTTTATATGTGTGCATACCTATCGTGTGTGGTGTGTCTGAAGAAATGGCAGTGTACTGATTACACACCTGTTACAGCTTTTGTTTTGTGTTCTATGAACTTTGGAAAGTGTGGTAATTTTAGTTAATATTTCAAAAATAAATTGAATTTTGATGCAAAGAGAAAGCCTCTATTTATCTCACCTCTGTTTTGTTGACAGTTGAAAAATGTAGATGTTCTGAATGCTAACACCTCAAACAGAGAGACTCAAATAGAGAGAGAGAGACAGATAAATGTTCTTCCTCATTCTAGAAATAAGCAAGGTTGGATTTTGAAAGCAAACAAAGGCTCTTTAAGATCGGAGAGGATGACCGGGTGGAGCAAGTGGGAGTGGATGAAAGATTATGAGTGAGGTGAGTTACAGCAGAGCAGATACAGGGGTTGAGTGGATAGTTTAAAGGGGTTTGTGACAGGAGTGAGCTAGGATAGTAAACAAAGTGAGGGTGAAGTGGGAAAGCCAAGGGGTAGGGGATGCAATAAATCCAATGGGGAATTCAGGAGAAACTTCTTTACCTGGGGGTGCTTAGAATGTGGAACTCGCTACCACAAGGAGTAGTTGAGGCGACTAGCATAGATGCATTTAAGGGGAAGCTCGATAAACACATGAAGGAGAAAAGAATAGAAGGATATGCTGATAGGGTTAGATGAAGAGGGGTAGGAGGAGGCTCGTGTGGAGCATAAACACCGGCATGGACCAGTTGGGCCGAATGGCCTGTTTCTTTGCTGTACATTCTATGTAATTCTATGCAATGGAGCAAACGATTAGAGGGAAGCACATTTTCCCTATAATGCAGCCTGCATCTGTCACACTTTTGTGTCCCCACTTAACATTGAAATTGCCTACATAATCAGTTATAATTGAATTTCCCAATACAATTGCCTATGATAATGTAATTACAATTGTAAACAATTTTACAACACCAAGTTATAGTCCAGCAATTTTATTTTAAATTCACAAGCTTTCGGAGATTTTCTCCTTCCTCAGGCAAATGTTTCAAGATCTCCTTGAAGCCTACGCATTTATACATATTGAACAATACATGGTGTTTACAGACTGCCCCTGCAACTGCCCGTTGCCAAGGCAATCACCGTGTTCAGACAGAGAGGTGTTACCTGCAGAACCTCCGAATACACATTCAACAAAAAAACAAACAGGGAAAAAAAACAGAGAAAAAAAAACACAGAGAGAGGCAGAAACATCCGGAAGGCAGAGAGAGCCAGCAAATGACCCATTATATTAAAAACAGATAACATTTGTTCGCTGGTGGGGTAACGTGTAGCGTGACATGAACCCAAGATCCCGGTTGAGGCCGTCCTCATGGGTGCGGAACTTGGCTATCAATTTCTGCTCGACGATTTTGCGTTGTCGTGTGTCTCGAAGGCCGCCTTGGAGTACGCTTACCCGAAGGTCGGTGGATGAATGTCCATGACTGCTGAAGTGTTCCCCGACTGGGAGGGAACCCTCCTGTTTGGCGATTGTTGCGCGGTGTCCGTTCATCCGTTGTCGCAGCGTCTGCATGGTCTCGCCAATGTACCATGCTCTGGGGCATCCTTTCCTGCAACGTATGAGGTAGACAACGTTGGCTGAGTCACAGGAGTATGAACCATGCACCTGGTGGGTGGTGTCATCTCGTGTGATGGTGGTATCTGTGTCGATGATCTGGCATGTCTTGCAGAGGTTACCGTGGCAGGGTTGTGTGGCGTCGTGGACGCTGTTCTCTTGAAACACCATGTATTGTTCAATATGTATAAATGCGTAGGCTTCAAGGAGATCTTGAAACATTTGCCTGAGGAAGGAGAAAATCTCCGAAAGCTTGTGAATTTAAAATAAAATTGCTGGACTATAACTTGGTGTTGTAAAATTGTTTACAATTGTCAACCCCAGTCCATCACCGGCATCTCCACATCATGTAATTACAGGCATTCCACCACTAGGTGGGCCCGTAGTGCCACTTACTCCCATTGCCTACATCGTAACCCTAAGGTGCATCTTGAAACCTGACGCTATTGAAGTAGCTTTTTCCTAAAACTTCCTGAAAGCTTTGGGGGGTTTTTTGTTCAGCTCCATGTTCTGCTGGATATACAGAATTTTTAATCACGTGCATTTTGGCCTCTTGCTCCTGCCCCAGTGTCAGTTAAAAGTTTAATGCTGATCTTTTCAGTTGGATGCACCTAGCAGTTAATTATGAAGCCTCCCTGGCAACCTCGCTACCTCCAGCCCTGGTCCTGCTTTTCACATCACGGTTTATACTGCCTCATCACCCTCATGAAACTCCAAAAAACATTTTCTACTTTGTTGTTGGGCCAAGTTTTCAAGCCCGACTCCAGCTCCACGTTTATGAATGGCTGCATTAGCACCCAGGCCGTGAGCCATGCTAACTACAGCCCAGGCGCTCTCCCAGTTTGCTTGTCCCCACTCCAGTTCCGTGTTTTTTTATCTGCACCACTGCTATCAGCCCCACAAACTCCAGCTAGGTGCCATCTAAGCTTTTCCAAGGCCATCTCCACAGCTCAACTATCTTTTAACTTAGACTCTCCCTAAAACCTACCTCTCTGACCAAGCTTTTGGTCACCTGTCCTAATATCTCCTTATAGAATCATAGAAAGGTTACAACACGGAAGGAGGCCATTCAGCCCATCGAGTCCGTGTGGCTCAGTGTCAAATTTTGTCTGATAGCGCTCCTGTGAAGTGCCTTAGTTTTGCTATGTTAAAAGGTGCTATATAAATGCAATTTGTTGCTGTTGTTTAATCTATAGATATTGCCAAAGGAGTTATGTAAATAAAACTATACATATAAAAAAAATCAGAAACCAGGGATCAAGCCTATGGGTAAATACCTAATGATGATGGCACACTGCTTAACAGAAATGCTCAGAAGTCTTTTTCAATGAATTTACATTCAATTTAGGTCTCCATGTTGTGTTTGCAACAGATCACAATTTTATATGGTTTCTGTTTTTCTGAAGTTAAGATAAATTTATTAAATTGTCTGGAGTCTCCTAATGATGTACATTAATCACATTTGCGTACAATTTGAGATCTGTTGCAGATTTAAGTGAATGCCAAAAATATCTTACTAATCTGGTTAGTGGTGAATGGGCTGTATTCACTCCCTTGAAGTGGAACTGAATGCATAGGAATAATCTGTTCACAGTGGCGTACGGCACAAAGATGCTGTACTGTTGCTTTGTTTGTTACTATGAAAACTAGAGAGTATTCTCCTTATCAGAACTGTATGCTTTAAAGCTGCAGTATATATAAAGGATGTTCAATGGGGAATTGGAGTTCAGAATTGATTCTCGGAGTGGAGAAGGTTGAGTGATGAAATAGTTTGACTGAGTTAAATGTCTTCCTTGCCTTCATGTATATCAAGAGCAGAATGTTATTGCATCAGCACTAATTTATTGCTGAGAGCAATAAAGGAAAAGTGCTGTTTTATTCAATGGTGTAGTATGAAATAATTGCTGCTGTCTGATTATATGAATAATCGTTTATATGGGTTTCCAATCAACTTCTCCATTCTCCCTCACTATTTCCAGCTTTCAGTCAATTCAAGCTTCTACTGTTCTTACTACTGTCTAGGTTTCTAATGCCAAATGGTAAAATTTACAGTCGATACCAAACTGGGGCGGGGGTGGGGGTATTGGATTCGGAGGAGGAAGCTCAGAATTTACAAAATGAGTTATGTGAGTGGGCAGAACAATGGCAGATGAAACTGAATGCAAAGTGTAAAGTACTGCACACAGGAAGGAAAGATGCACAATGTAACTACTCCATAGATGTAGTATTGCTATAGCTAAGGATGAAGTTGAAAGAGCTACAGGAGTCTTAGTGAACTCAAAGCTCAACCAGCAGAGCAGCAATCAACAAAACCCACAAGGGTTGAAATTGGACTTGGGTGGAATCCTCCGATTCTGGCCTCTTGCACATCCCCGATTTCCTTCGCTCCACCATTGGCGGCCATATTTTCAGCTGTTTAGGCCCTAAGCTCTGGAATTCTCTCCCTAAACCTCTCCGCCTCTCTCCCTCTCCTCCTTTAAGTCGCACCTTAAAACCTACCTTTTTGACCAAGCTTTTGATCACCTGTCCTATTATCCCCTTCTGTGGCTCAGTGTCAAATTTTGTCTGATTACACTCCTGTCAAACGCCTTGGGGTGTTTTACTTCACTAAAGGTGCTTTATAAATGAGTTGTTGTTCTCGTTTTATAGCCCGCCTGATTTTACTCTCCATTGACAGATGGACGATTCGATCCCATCAGTTTCCTGCTGGGCCGGTTAGGCTAAAATTACCCCCTTTATTTAATGTGGTGTCAACTCCTCCAACTGAATGGCTTTAAATCAATTAAACATGAGAGTACTGGAAGACAAAAAGGCTAATGACATCTTTCATCTTCCAGACACAACAAACGACCAACTTTTTAAATCCTTACTAATTGTATTCTGAAAGGATATTCCTCTATGTTCTTTTGATTCTACTTCTGTGTGACACCATAATGCTTTCTGCATTAATATTTATCTACTCATTGTGTTCTTCAAATGATTATATGGACTTACTAAGTTGTCAGGAATGTGGAAGTGTCATTCTAAGGAAAGCAATGTAAGGGAAAAGAGAGATTCTTATTTTTAAAAATTATTTAATTGCATCTGGGGATGAAGCAGGGAGAAAAAACCTTTCCCTTCAGAGGTTAAGTAGTTCAGTTGCGTTCACGAGCAGATTGCACATGGTCTGTTGCAGTAATGGGCTTGATGGGCGAATACTCAGTTCTTATTCCATGCTCTCCTAGGTTCTTTCAATAATGCTACAGTGCCATGTACCAGATTGCTTCAAGAATTTAGCACACACTTTAATGAAATGCAGGCCACAGACTAAGGTGACTTTTTTTTCCTGTTTTTGAATGGGTTAACTGTACAAAAAACTCAGTGGGAAATGGTAGCTTTTCATCCAGCCATGATTTTGTAATTCTGTAAAACATACAGGCCCATAAAAGCAGATAGTATAAAAAAGAAAAAGTGTAGTAATTATTAATTATTCACTTTAATACTGATCCTATATATGTGTATATAGAAAGACGTTATTTTGCTGGTAATCAGTTAAAGTCGGTACAAATAGACTAGCCAGTGTGTGAGTTATAGTATTAGACATGTGATATCCCTTTACTTGAGCCCTGATGGTGGCAGTAACCTCTGCAACAAATAAGAAAGAAGAAAGAAAGAACTTGCATTTATATAACACCTTTCACGATCTCAGGATGTCCCAAAGCGCTTTACGGCCAATTAAGTACTTTTGAAGTGTAATCACTATTGTAGGAAATAAAAGTCCTCAGTCTTCTCTTTTCAGTTAATATTTCCGTGGCAATGAAAAACGATGCCTTTGAAATCTTTGTTCTTTTAGGCTACAGTTGAAGACTATGATAACTTTGACCCTCCATTTTGTTAAAGATTACAAATATTAAAATATCTTTGATGTTCTTCTGTCACTGCAATCTTCAGGTGGAATAGTCATCCACCACGACACTTCCGTTGTCTACAGATGGAATCAATCATAGTGGACTGCAGAACTGGATCAGGGCAATATGGCAGTTAAGTTAATGGGCTCGATTTTAGGGTCGGGTTACCTGCGGGTTTCCAGCGGGGGGGCCCCGAAAATCCCGATCTCCGATCACGTGACCGGATTCGGACGAAATCCAGGCCACTTCCGGGTACCGCGCTGACGTGCGGGGCTGCGCGCGAAAGCCCCGCTGGTGGGAATCCCGCAGGCAATTAAAGCCAGCGGGGTTCCACTTGAGAGTACTTAACTTGCTCATTGTGGTCAGTTAATGAGCTGAAGCAGCTGTCAAAAGAGGAAGTGTGGGATTTTAGGTTCAACGCAGTCAGTTTCCCACACTGGGGGAAACAGGACCCTTCAAACCAGGCGTGTTGCAGCCAGCAGCCTGTGGCAGGTGCCAAGGTGCGCTCCACGGGGGAGAGCCCTCACCCACGCAGGAGGCCACCGCGTCACATAGGGCAACCCCTGCCCTCCACCAACCCCCGCCAAGCCAGAGGACAGACCGACACGAAACCGCAGCCCCAGTCCGAGGACCCACCCACCTACCCTGCACAACCCCTCACACCAACACCTGCCAGATGGGTGGTGCGTTGACATCGTCGGAGGACGAACAGGATGACCAGCCCCAGCAGCCTCGCAGTCCACGCCGTCCGCCTCGGAGAGGTGGGGCCCCCCAACACGGTGCTGCGGCACACCCACCTGCACAGCAGGAGGGAGGGCAACCGCAGAGAGAGATGCGTCGCAGGAGGCACTACCCTCCGCACAGGGTGTACAGAGCGAGGCTCAGCTTCATGGACCTCTCCGAGGAGCAGTGCATACGGAGGCTCAGAGTCAATCGCCAGGTAGTCGCCGACATCTGCAGCCTCCTTAACGACGAGCTGCTCCCTGATGGACCAAGCAGCATCTTCTTACCTGTCGCCGTCAAAGTCACCACTGCCCTCAACTTCTTCGCATCCGGTTCCTTCCAGGGTGCCACCGGTGACATCACCGGGGTTTGTCAGTCCTCTGCACACAAGTGCATAAGGCAGGTCACCGATGGGTTGTTCCGCAGGGCCTCCCACTACATCAACTTCGCCATGGACGAGCGCAGCCAGATGGAGAGGGCGGTTGGATTCCATGCCATGGCCGGCTTCCCACGGGTGCAGGGTGTAATCGACTGCACCCACATCGCAATACGGGCACCTCCGCATGAGCCAGGGCTGTTCATCAACAGGAAGGGGTATCACTCCATGAACGCCCAGCTCATCTGTGACCACCGCCAGAGATTCCTACACGTGTGCGCCAGATACCCCGGCAGCTGCCACGATGCCTTCGTCCTCAGGGAGTCCGCCGTCCCGCCTATCCTGCAGGCACCCAACGCCGGCAACGGCTGGCTCCTCGGCGACAAGGGGTATCCCCTCCACACGTGGCTCATGACACCTCTGAGGAACCCCATCACCGAGCCGGAGCGTCGGTACAATGACAGCCACACTGCTACCAGGTCTACAATTGAGCAGACCATAGGGCTTCTCAAGATGCGCTTCAGGTGCCTTGATCGTTCTGGGGGAGCGCTCCAATACACACCATTCAGAGTGGGACGAATCATAGTTGTCTGCTGTGCCCTGCACAACATGGCCCAACAGAGAGGGGTGCCGCTGGAGGAGGCCCCATCCACACCCGCCACCCACATTGAGGAAGGCGAGGGCGAGGAGGAGGAGGAGGCGGAGGAGGAGGAGGTGGAGGAGGAGGACGCGCCAGAGGATGTTGGACGACCCATGCGCCGAGCCGCGACTCACCGGGATGGTCGCCGGGCCAGGGAGGCACTCATACGTCAACGGTTCTCCTAGAGTCAGACACTGCGAGGCGCTCGCATCTCCTCACCTGCACAGGCGAGCGGCCATACCAGCCCCCTCCACTGAAGAGTGCTGCCAGTAATCCTGCACCCACAGCAGTGTGCCCAATGGGTGGCAGCAGGTGTTCGCCGTCATGATGGCCTCCACGGAACGCACCTATTGCACAGGCCGCGGAAGAATGGACGAGAGGTGGCAGGAGTGGTGAGAATAGACTATTTAATATCTCGAATGTGACATCATATAAGAAACAAAGTACAAAATAATAAACACCCTGGTGTTTTCCCTTTGTGATTATAAGGCCTTTGCAATTCTTCTCCGGGAACCCCTACGTGGTGCTACCCCTGTGGCTCCAGCAGAGGTAGTGGCAGGTTGCTCGTCTTCTTGCCTTGACCGGGTAGATGCTTTTGGCGGACGGCCCCTGGGTTTCGGTGCCCGTGAGGGCACCTCCACAGACTGCTCCTCCTGCACCGGGGCAGGGGCAGACTCGGCCACCTGGAGAGGAGGCACCATTGCGGGTACTGGTTGAGAGGTGGGCGACGGGTGGGACGTGGGGACGCCTTGAGAGGCGTCCCCGCTTCCATGTCCCCGGTCACCATCATCCCTCTCTTGGCCTCGGCCCACATCACCCCTTCCACCCTGCTGGACGGCAGTTTGGATGGCATGTGTGAGGCCTTGCAAGGCCACCCCTAGTGTATCCCTCAGCCTGTTGGTGGCGTCGGAATGTTGCTCACCCTGAATCCGTACAGACGTTGTGAGGGCCTGCAAGGACTCGAAGTGGAGCTGTGCGTGACGCTCGAGGGAGGCCAGCCTGTCCTCCACCGCAGACAGTCCCGCACCTACCTGCGACACTGTGTCGCCGGTACCCTCCTGTGCCTGCGCCACCAATGCCCACATGCAGGAGGTGGACTCCTCCATCGCCTGCGCTATTGTGGACAATGCGCGCGGCACCTCTGCCAGCACCTCAGCAATTAGCTGGTGGCCCTCGACGACTCTCCTTTTCTCTGGTGGCCCCCTGGGTTCAGCATCTGGGTCCGGCTGAGCAGAGCCTGGAGATGAGTGCTCCCTCCGCCGCGGACCCTCCGCGGCTGCCCCTGCCACCAGGGTCTGCTCATGCTCACTCGTGCGCAGTGACTCACCAAGTGCTACCCCAACTAGTTGGCGAGGGGGACCCACCGAGGTGCGTGTCTCTGCGCTGGTGGATGGTTGGCTCTGATGTGACGATGCACCCTCAGAGACCGCCATGTCCTCTGAGGAATCGCCCTCCACGCTCGCTTGACCCAAAGACGGACCTGCAAGAGAACAGAGGGCACTTTGAGGCATGTGGACCAACTTGACAGTGCGCCTGATGGCAGGTGATGAGACGGTAACTCGCGATCATGGGTGTTGAGTGTCAGCTTTCCCTTACCGGCCGTTTCGGCAGCGACACACTCGCCATCGGCCACCGACAGGCAATGTCGCGTGCGGGCGAGGTCGAGCGCCTCCACCTCTGCGTTGGTGAGCTCCACCACTTGCGGCGGCCCACCTCCGGTGCGTGCCCTTTCCCTATTGTTCTTGCTTCTCTTCTCCTGTGAAGGCAAAACACAGATGTGTGAGTGGGTGCGTCTTGCATCGTGAGACGCATCGAGCATCGGTGTGGTTGGGTTGAGCGTGGCGCGGAACGGATGGGAGGAAGCGTGGGCCACGTGCCCATCCCATTGCATGGGGATTGGGGTGTGTGGTAGTGTTCGGGTGGGGTCAGGGACGGTGGGTACTTGCGTGCACGGCGAGGATGGTGAATGAGTGGCTGTGAGGATTGCTGATGGAGCGCAGTGGTGGCTGTGCAGGAGGGGGTTGTGATCTGCTTGGCGTGATGGTGGGGACGGGATGTGGGAGGGTGCGTTGGTGTACTCACCTTGCCAGACCTAGTCAGGTCATTGAAGCGCTTGCGGCACTGCTCCCAAGTCCTTGGGGTGTTGCCCCTGCTGCTCACCTCCGCCGCCACCTCTGCCCATGCCTTCCTGGTTGCGGCGGCAGGGAACTTGCGCCCATCTTCTGGGAAGAGTGTTTCCCTCCTCCTCCTCACGCCCTCCAGCATCAGCTGCAGTGCCAGATCTGAAAAACGGGGCGCAGCCTTTCCCCTTTGTTGAGCCATTCTCCCAGACCTCTTGCTTGCAGCAGGAGGGGCTTTGGGAGACTGCCCCTTTAACTGGAGCTCCTACATCGCGTCGACGGTACTGCGCATGCGCAGCCGGCCGGCACGCAGCTGGGGAGCGCAGAACCCGGAAGCAGGGCTTAATGGGTCCAATTATCCCGCGATCGCGTGGGGGACGCACACAATTAGCCGTCCGCGTTTTCCACGCTCCCGGAGGACCACCCGCTGGGAACCCGCAGGCCTGCTAAATTCGAGCCCAATATGTCTAACTGCAATGACAGAGCCATTTTACACAACCCTGCTTTATAATCATTTAGCATTGTTGCAGGCTTCTTCACTGAATTATTTCAGTATGTGCAAATCTCAGAAGACCAGCTGCTTGAATACAAATTCTTGACTAATACATCCCATAATTTATGTTAATCTACCCTGTCTTGCCTGCATGACAAATGTAAAGTTATTCACTCTTTGTGATATCTAGTTAACATCATTTGATGACTCAGTGTCAGGTTATGCTTCCAAAAACCAGAGTTCTGATCAAAATTCATTTTCAATTTTCAGCCAGAATAAATTTCACAAACCTTTGCAAAAATATATATTTTTCCAATCTCGCTTTTTGGCAGGTTCCTCTAATTTATGACAATATCCATGAGAATCTAACATCTCAGCTCCACAACTTGCAGTAAGCCCAAATAGCATACCGTTTCTCGATTCTCAAACCTCATGCAATTCTAGCCTCTTGCACATCCCCGATTTTCACGGCCGCCAATCAGCTGCCTAGGCCCTAAGATCTGGAAATCCCCCCCAAATCTCTCCGCCTCTCTCTCCTTCTTTAAGACACTCTTTAAAACCTACCTCTTTGACCAAGCATTTGGTCACCTGTCTTAATATCTCCTTGTGTGGTTTGGTGTCAAATTTTGTCTGATAATCGCTCCTGTGAAGCGCCTTGGGACGTTTTACTACATTAAAGGCGCTGTATAAATGCTTGTTGTTGTCGTCGTCGTCTGCCAGGCACTAGGACATTTCTTTGTGTTTGAAGAGTAAAACAAAATTAATTCTTCTTGTAAATGGAAAATAAATGAGTTATAAAATTAAGTATCAACAAATAGGTATCAGACAATTAAAGATACAGATTTAGGTATATCCATGGCACCTTTTGTTCATGCCTCTCCCACAGGATTCTACGTTTTTAACCTCCTGTTTGGTGATGAAGGGAGTTAATGTTAAAAAAATTACATTGGCTTCAAACTTTGCTCAAAGCTGTACTTGAGCAAGTTCAGACAAATCAAATTCAGAATGGAATTTTTCTTCTAAGTTGAGTTATATTTTGTAATCATTATCAGAGTCAAGGATGACTAAGCAGTGAATTTTAGTTGCCCTGAATGGTAATATATTGATGTTTAATATAATAACCTGGTACTTGAAGAAACGCCAGTCATAGTAGAAATCTAGAAACATTGTCCTCTAGGTATATTTTAATATGCAAATAAATTCTAAGCATTCTTATAATTCTGCTATAGTGTAAAATGACTTTTCTCAGATGCATTGCAGACTGATCTGCCCATGCTTCACATTTGTATTTCTAATCCTGCAGTGTCTCTCGTAACCCCTAAGAACATGGAAATATTGCTGCTAAAGTACCACATTTGAGTTAATTAGGAAATCTGAGCTACCATTTGGTTGATAGTTGGCAGTTCTCAGGACCATAATATTCTTGCTACTTTGACTGTTCCGAGAATTTTTAAAGTAGATACTCAGAGGGACGGAGTGACCACTGGCTCAGTGGTAGTATTCTCGCTTGTGAGTCAGAAATGGTTGGGGGTAATTTTGTCTGTGTGCAATAGTGAAAAACGGGTGATAACGAATTGGTTTAATGTCTCATCTGAAAGATGGCACCTCAGACAGTGCAGCACCTCCTCAGTACTGCACTAGATAACTATACTAGTAAACAGTCAATTAACAAACATTCAGTTTTCTTTTAATTTGATTGCCTTATATAAATTCAAAAATCTCCACTATTACCACTTTACTGCCAATTATAATCAGTCTTTCCCTCAGGTTGGATTTTCTGACCATCTCAACATCACTTCAAATTTGGAGGTTTTCTCTGGGTTCTTGCAGATCCTCATCAGAGAATAAAAGAGGGAACAACTTTCTCTTGGTTCATTTTATTGTCCCTTTCAAAAGTTATCTTGTTAATTAAAAACCTTCCATGAGACAAATCTAATAAAAAATACCACGTTTTGTTCAGGCACAGGCCAGGTAGACCAGGGAAATAAATGGCAGAGAGCTAATAGTGTGCCACTGAAGCTTCAACTCTTCTCATAGCTAGAAGTGGTTATAAAGTAAACAAAGCCTCCCACATCTCTGAAGGGAGAGTTTTTTGCTCTATGCTGCAGAGGGGTAAAACATGAAATATTGGTCTGCTTTTCTCAATAGCTCACACCGGTAAGTGTGTTGACCAGATACTACAGTACCAATCAAACCAGGAATATTCAAGGTTTTATAAATGGCAGGGTGATAGGTTAGCTGATTTCAGTCAGGCTGGTGGTAGGAGCTCCACATGAGCCTCATATAGACACGTTAAAATCAAATGTAAGCTTTATTTATGACAGACTTCAATATCAACAAAGCATCAACATTTCATAACAGTTAGAGGATGATCTCATTGCTTTCCACTATAAGGAGACCTTACCTGGCACAGGGCACAGCAATCATAACGATACACTCTCCAGGGAACTCTGCCAGCTGAGGTTCTTTCTTGGAGGATTCCTGCAGTTCACCTTCTAGGTGGAGATTCACTATTTTTATACCGTTCCTTATCACTGTTCCCATGGGTAATGTGATCGTCAGCATTTCTCACCAGTTGTTCCCCCTCCTGTTCCCACACTCTTTGATTCACAGAAAGTGTCAGATCAGATGTTTCTCTTCCTGTGGCCTAACACCTCATACCTTGTTCTCCTTATCCTAATGTAAGGAATCTTACAACACCAGGTTATAGTCCAACAGTTTTATTTGAAAATCACAAGCTTTCGGAGGCTTTCTCCTTCGTCAGGTGAGTGTCGAGATTCATTGAAAATTACCGCATATATAGTCAGAGAACAATGCCTGGTGATTACAGATAATCCTCAATTTTCAATGAATCTCGACGCTCACCTGACGAAGGAGAAAGCCTCCGAAAGCTTGTGATTTTCAAATAAAACTGTTGGACTATAACCTGGTGTTGTAAGATTCCTTACATTTGTACACCCCAGTCCATCACCGGCATCTCCACATCATGGTCCTTATCCTAACACCTTATCGTCCAGCATGTACATTAGTATAGCTGATCAGCCATCTGTTACTGGGATCTTGGCAACTCTGAAGTCTCTTCCGTACTCATGTATCTCTTTCAACAATAGTGTGTCTGTTCCTAGGTCTCTTTCCACCTTGATGTTCTCACACTCAGTGCCCCTACTGTGTCAAGACAATAAACAGACTTGCTGGTATCGTGCTTTTTATCTGTTCTCTCGGGTGAGAAAGCCATTTGTGCCAAATGTTCCTCTTTCACACACAATTGCAATAGTGGCTCGTTCTAGTATGCTTCGATATGAAGTTACACTATCATGTTAAAAGGCAGGAGCTGAGAATTAACATTACTACACTTGTTGCTAATTGCTAATGAACTTTCATAAATGGACTCTAATTCAGCTACAGGGCCCCTGCTGATGCTGTTGTTGCCCTGGTGTAGTTACCTTCATCAGGTTTTATTTGATCTTTTATTTTAATTCATTTCTCAACACCCCATATCCCTCTATTCTCTTCTCTCTCATATATGCATCAAACCTCCCCTTAAATGTGTGAACTCTAAATTTAGTGGATCATTTTTTTTAGATGTCCAAGAAAAAGATTATTGCAATGAAGGTAGGCTAATGTTAAGTTGGGACTTGGTCTATTATCTAAAAGCCTTCCTGATCCAAAATGCCTATCAAAGCTAGGATCTCCATTGAAAATAAGGGGAACTCTAATTTAGGATTATGCTGTGTTGTCTGAGCTCAACAAACAAATGCCTTTCTGTTGCAATTCTTGTTAGGCTGTTGTATTATTTAAAGTTAATAACAAGGCCTAGTAGATGCCCTGCACTTATCACATGCTGAGCCATTAAAAAGTTGTTGAGCTCACATCTGCTCTGACTGAAGCCAAATCAAAATAAGCTTTGGATATCCTACTAAGATAATGAGCCCTCAGATAATGAAGCAGTCCGAGCCCGCATGCAGCAAGACCTGGAAAACATCCAGGCTTGGACCGATAAGTGGCAAGAAACATTCGCGCCAGACAAGTGCCAGGCAATGACCATCTCCAACAAGACAGAATCTAGCTACCTTCCCTTGACATTCAACGGCATTACCATCGCCGAATCCCCCACCATCAACATCCTGGGGGTCACCATTGACCAGAAACTTAACTGGACCAGCCATATAAATACTGTAGCTGCAAAAGCAGGTCAGAGGCTGGGTATTCTGCAGCAAATGACTCGCCTTCTGACTCCCCAAAGCCTTTCCACCATCTACAAGGCACAAGTCAGGAGTATGATGGAATACTCTCCACTTGCCTGGAACTCCCTACCTAACAGCACTGTGGGAGAACCTTCACCACACGGACTGCAGCGGATCAAGAAGGCGGCTCACCACCACCTTCTCAAGGGCAATTAGGGATGGACAACAAATGCTGGCCTTGCCAGCGACGCCCACATCCCATGAACGAATAAAAAAAAAAAAATTGCAACTATTCCAATGCTCTCCTGGCCAGCCTCCCATCTTCCACCCTCTGTAAATGTGAGCTCATCCAAAACTCTGCTGCCTGTATCCTGACTCAAGGATGAGAATTTTAAAATCGATGTGTTGCCGGACCTGGAGCCAGTGTAGGCCAGCGAGCACTGGGGTGATGGGTGAACGGGCAGCAGAGATTTGGATGAGCTCAAGTTTATGGAGGGAGGCCGGCCAGAAGAGTATTGGAATAGTCGAATCTAGAGGTAACAAAGGCATGGATGAGGGTTTCAGCAGCACATGAGCTGAGGCAGGGGTGGAGACGGGCGATGTTACAGAGTTGGAAGTAAACGGTCTTGGTGATGGAGGGGATATACAAATAGATAAATGAATAAAAGCAGAAAGTGCTGGAAATTCACTGCAGAGGTCTGTCAACATTGGTAGAGAAAAATGTGGCTGTAGACTGCATGTCAGAATTGGTCAACATGGAAACAGAATAAGACTGATGTTGTAATTTGTAGTTATTCTGTGTACTTATTTAAGTGAAGTCATGTAGATGGGAATGTTATTCTGGCTGCACGTTGATCCATGACCAAGATGTTTCTGTTCTATCAGGTTGTAGGGAAAGACATGCTGATTGCCCTTAGGGATGGAGGAGAAATGATCAGATGAATAAACCCATGGGATTTTTTTTTAATTCATCCATGGGAGGTGGGCATCGCTGGCGAGGCTGGCATTTATTGCCCATCCCTAATTGCCCTTGAGAAGGTGGTGGTGAGCCGCCTTCTTGAACCGCTGCAGTCCTTGTGGTGAAGGTTCTCCCACAGTGCTGTTAGGAAGGGAGTTCCAGGATTTTGACCCAGCGACGATGAAGGAACGGCGATATATTTCCAAGTCGGGATGGTGTGTGACTTGGAGGGGAACGTGCAGGTGGTATTGTTCCCATGTGCCTGCTGCTCTTGTCCTTCTAGGTGGTAGAATTCTTGAAAACATTTCAGATGCTACTTAGATAGCAACACTGGCAGAGGCGTGCATGTGTTGACCCTTTAGAAATATGGTTGCCAACCCTCCAGGATTGTTCTGAAGTCTCCAGGAATTAAAGATTAATCTCCTGAACACTGCTGTGCTGTGAGCAACACCCGGGTGAAAAAACATAGGGTTATTAAGAAAAAATTGTGGGTTTTTTTCAGTTTACTTGAACGCTTTTGTTCATTAGTTACAGAAATATCGGTGATGGAGAGAAATGGCTGTTGGAAGTGGGAGGTCATGTGATGAAACCTCCAGGAATGCAATGTTGGGGCTCGAACAGAGGTGGACTCTAAACAAATAAAGTGGGATGTGGGGGTGGGGGGGAATAGATGACCTAATTCTTTACTCAAATAGGAGAAAAGCAATGCAAGCATAAATATAGCTCAGGTCTCTCGGAAAAGGTGCATAAACGCAGAGAATGCTGGCAGTCTACCACAGATTGGTTAGCATTTCAAAGAGAAAGATAGATTAACACTCAATGCAACCGCTCGTCAGAACATCAGCAGTATTAACCTATCTTTCTCTCTCAGAAGCCATTCGACCTAACCCGCTGCGCGTTTCCAATAGTTTCACTTTTATTTCAGATTGAGAGCATTCAAGGGAAAAAGTACGTCCAAGTCTCGATTTATGCTGGTGAATGAATTAAAGCTGCTTTTGCTTTTTTCAATCGTAATGTCAGTTTCAGATCACTTTCATCTTACTAAAACCAATTAACTGGGGATTTGCGTCTGCTTGGGATGGCACTGGAGTCATTATTAAAGAGAGTGTGATAATCACATTTTACAGTTGCTCTGTCCCACAATGTTAATTTTTTAATAGCATGTACATTTTATCCATTGATATTGAATCATTAATAATTACCACTGGATACATTTTTACTGTTAAAATAACATTGACTTAGGAAGCTTCCACATTCTGACTCCAGTGAAATATTACAAGTATCAGCTCTACCCATGCAGTCAATCACGATGATATTTTCCAGATAGCAACAGGTCTTTTTGTCAAACCAAATCAGAAAAATGCTTTGAAATTCAGTGCAGTTTCGGAGTTATTTACGTTGTAAATGAAAGAGCCAGCTAGATTCAGTCCATATAATTTTAACCCTTATCGTGCTGTTAATACGTTACCTCATTCAGGTGCAATCAGGTTTCTGTCACTGCTGACAGGGTGATATGTCCTACAGTGGCCCTTTTTTGTTCCAAGTGTAAAATTATGTCAAAGATCTATCGTGTCTATGATCCAACCAGATTAATCTTTGGAGTTCTGGCATTTGATTGGCTGAAAATCCTGTGTTTGGATCCAATTTAGGAGTAGTGAGAGGCCGTTTTTCTAATCTGGGTAACTGCCAATGAAAATAAGGTAAGAAAAGTGCCTTTGGGTTAAAAAAAAGAGGAAGATATAGAATAATTAGAATAGGGCACATTAGTCAAAAATAAGGAACAAGTAAAATTAGAATAATAAAAATAGAAGAGACAGTCAGAGGAAGAACAAAGAATAGGAGCAAAAAATGATAGACTGAGCAAGTAGAAGTAAAGCACTTAAAATCTATTTTTTTATTCACAATTGTTTTTAAACTGTTTATTAGTACTGGGTTAATGTTATAATGTACAAAGTTAATCGTGTGATCTAAGTAGATTACTATTATAAGAATAATGCTCAGACCTCGTGATTAGTGTTTGTTTCATCATCACAGTATGTGAGCTGAGGACTCTCAAAACAATGGCCAACCCAGGCATGCTGTCTAAGATTAAAAAGATTTGTTCAAAAACAGGTCAGCTTGGGAAAGGCTTGTTTCCATGGCAATATCAGATGAAACAGGAAGAGAGAGCTTGGAGATGAGTGTGGGATGGTCTATCAGATGACAAACTTTTTCATGTATCCTGTCCAGAAATGTGAGAGAAGTATTAGAAGAGCTCCCCAGATATGGGAACAGTATTCAAGGCTTGGACAGAGAGTTAAGATCTATTGAGGGGAAAAGACGTGGTTGGCTTAAAAGAGAAAACTCTGCATCTTGGAGGCAGTTTTAAAAACACAGAAGATGTCAGAATTCTATTTTATGTCAGAGAATATAATGAAACCAAGAATATCAAAGGATGAAGAAGGATTAAGGATAGAGTGACCAATGAGTGATGAAGAATAGTAAAAGTAATTGTCTCTTTAGGGTGATTCTCCACTGGCTGTCCCAAAAGATTGCTGTCTGATCTTGACTGTTGATAAGTGAGTACACAATGGCTGGTCTATTAGTTACATCTAGATGACTTGTTGTATCCCAATCATGTGGTGCCCTGTAATGTTGCTGTGATTTGCTCAAGTCCCGAGGCTCTGAAAGATAGTCCTGTCCTGAAGAAGCATGCATTCTGTTTGGTTGAACCAAGAATTATTCCCAGAAATGGGTATCCCTTCTGAAGAACTATGAGAGGTGATAAATGCAAGACCCTCAGGACCATGAGTAGCTTCATAATCACTTACATCAGCATTGTGGAATAGGTATGGAATATACATATCTTCCATATGGGCCCTAACAGATGATTGGTTGTCTACCACTAATCTTTTCATCACAGATATGGATCATTTGTCTTTTTACCCTCTCTTTCTCCTATCTGCATCGTTTAACCTGGCATAGGTAGTATTCCTCCCCATGATCTAGGAGAAGACCTTAGCGTGGATTGTCCTACCTTTGCCCCTGGGGAATGGCCAGTTTCCCTAGTGCAAGGATCAGGAAAAAAGATTGGAGATCCGATGATCCAGGTATCTATCCCTTTAACATAGCCCCAAGATATCCCGGGAGTTCGAGCTTGGCCTGAATCTGCAATAGGCACATGCCTGTCAGAGGTGTTTAAATGAGGCAGGTGTTTGGGTTCCTGGCCTCCCACCTCATTTTCCAGTTTTCTGGCTTAACATCCCAGGGCAAGGGTGCTCAAAGAGAATGGAGCTGTGGCCTGTGCCCGGAACCCCCGCAACTGGAGACAAGCTGAAAACAGGAAGTTAGGGAATACTTTAAAGTTTCCAACCCTCTCCATCCCCACAATCTACAGATTGAATTGGGACCTGCTGGCTGCTCTTCAGTGGCAGCCAGAAGGTCCTACTCACCAAGACCAGAAGGTCCTAAGCACCAAGACCAGACATGCAATGCTCCTGACTTTCTTGGCCCTATCTCCAGCACTAGCCCTTCCAGGGGCAGACCTGCTCCAGGCAGCAATGGGCCAGATAAATGGCCCGGGGCAGGAAGTCCCAGCGATCCTTGGGCTGTACTAGAGAAGGCACTTCAGGTGGACTGCTCCTGCCTGGCGCCAGGACAGGAGGGGGGACAGGAAAACCTGTCCATTTTTTAGATTTCTCTGAGCCATTAGTTCTGACGTGCTCTTTAATATTTTCAAATACTGACTTTCTTTGAAGCATCATTTTGTAATCGATTCCTTGATAACAGGCTGCATCCAAATGGTCACACTCTATATTAAGATGCCTATCTCAGTATTTAAATCTGTGACTATGGAAATATAACTGTTGTTCTGCGTTCTTGCACCACAATATCTGCCCACCACATTTTCCTTCAAGTTATAGTGAAAATTCAGAAATAAAAAGTGAACAGTACGGTTTAATCAAGACAAATAATGCCGAAATAGACTTTAAAAAAGTAAAGCAACAACAAAAGTTATAGAACCATACAGCACAGAAGGAGGCCATTCAGTCCATCGTACCTGTGCTGGCTTTTTGAAACAGCTATCCAATTAGTCCCACTCCCCTGCTCTTTCCTCGTAGCCCTGCAATTTTTTCCTTTTTAAGTATTTATCCAATTCCCTTTTGAAACTTGTGCAATGTAACATTTGAAACTTGATATTAAAGGTGCCAGAGCTGAAAAGCCCTGGTCTTACCTATTATGTCAGGCAAGATTTAATTTGCTCTAAGTTAACCCCATAGTCTGCACGCTGCTCATGAATCCAATAAATCTGCTGCCTGTAATGTCTTGTAGGGTTGAGTAAATAAGCTGATTGAGGCTGCTTCTCAAATCATTTTGCATATTTTATGTTTCCTGTTATCTGTACGAATTTGCATTGCAGGAATAGTTTGATCTTTGATTCAAGTTCAATTTAATGACAAAATGTGACCCAAATATTTACATTCTCTTTGAAGAAACAAGCAAATTTATTCGACTTTCCAACTGAGATGTTAATATGCTGCATGCGGCTTTATTTTTGGCTAAATCTGCCCTGCAGGGACAACACACGTCATCAGGGAACCACAGAACCGTATTCAGGGAGGGCCTCCTGGAGCTCATTCAGCCAAACCCACAGCTCTAAATGTTCCCCGAAAATAATTGTAAAATATAAAAAAAAGGAGATAATTATAAATAGGTAGATAGACAGACAGAGTAAAGGAAACGAAAACAGAAAAATCAAACATAGAAATGTAATTAAAGTGTGAAGTTAATACAATTATCATTTTGTTTTCGTATTAAAATAAAAAAGTGAGCAATGAGACAGTAAGGTCCTGAAATTCTACATGGTGAGCTGTACAGGAAAATGCACTCTCTCCTTTCCTCCCTCAGCCACTGCACTGAGCAACTCCTCATCCTCCATGATTTCAATCTCCACCTCAACTCACCTTGCTCTCTCTCTCCTCTGATTTCACAGCCCTCTTGTCCTCCCTAACTCTCTCCCTTCATATGAACTTTCCATATTCATGGCCACCCCCTCAACCGTGCCATCTCATGTGGCCTCTCTACTCCTATGGTCTCTATCGCAGTCAAGGCCATCTCTGGCCACTTCCTTGCATCCCTCGCCAACCACTTCCTCCTACCCCCTTCCAACCCCACTTCCTTCTGCATCCACCCCTGGAAAAAAAACTCATCCCCCAAGTCACTTAAAACTGCACTTTTAAACTTCCAACTACCTGGCCTTTGGCCTTCTATTCATCACAATGCTCCTGGCGGAACAGGCTCCAGGGGCTGAATGGCCTTCTCCTCTTCCTATGTTTCTACTTACTGGGGTTGATCTGTTCAACCAGTCCTTTACCTCAACCTTTGAATCTCTTATCCCCAGTACATTGAAACATAGGAACAGGAGAAGGCCATTCAGCCCCTCGAGCCTGTTCTGTCATTCAATTAGACTAATCTGTATCTTAACTCCATCTATCCAACCATTACTCTCTACCATCCCCATTGTTCCCTCAGGTATGGCCTCCATCTTTGTTCTTTCAAGTCCAAGACATGAGCATATCTTTCACACAACTGGATGTCTTGTATCACAAGATATGGCTGGACCACATCAAGTGCTATTGGGCCTCACTCTCTTGTGCCTAAACAACCGATTCTCCAGGTTCATCCTAGAGAAAAAAGATAACCCCCAGCTTCTTATCTCCACTACCAACCCTCTCCTTCAATCCCTTTCTTCTGCCGCCTCAGCTTCAACAACAAGTGCAAGGACACCCACCACCTCCTGCTTTCTTAACCCCATTTCAACTAAACTGCTAACCACCCAACTCCCTTCCTGGTTCCCATTCTAGCTGACTTTGTAAATGATTCCCTCTTCTCAGGTACTCTTCCCCCTTCCTTCCAAAACCCTGTCATCACCCCCTCCTCAAAAAAAACACCCTTAAACCCTCTGTCCTTGCAAACTACCTCCCCATCTAAAACCTCCGTTTATTTCCAAAGTCCTTGAACATGTTGTCACCTCCCAAATCCATGCCCATCTCAACTACAACTCAACAACAACAACTATATAATGGTTTTAATGTAGTAAAACATACCAAGGCGCTTCACAGGAGCGCTATCAAACAAAATTTGACATGAGATATTAGGACAGGTGACCAAAAGCTTGGTCAAAGAGGTAGGTTTCCAGAAGTGTCTTAAGGGAGGAGAGAGAGGTAGAGAGATGGAGAGGTTTAGGGAGGGAATTCCAGAGCTTAGGGTCTAGGCAGCTGAACACACTGCTGATAATGGTGGAGTGAAGAAAATCAAGGATGTGCAAGAGGCAAGAATTGGAGGAGGGCAGAGATCTCGGAGGGTTGTAGGACTGGAGGAGGTAACAGACATAGGGAGGTGCGAGGTCATGGAGGGATTTGAAAACAAGGATGAGAATTTTAAAATTGAATTTCAAACTCCTTGTTTGAATCTCTCCAATCAGGTTTCTGCCACAGCTCTGAAACAGCTGTAATCAAAGTCACAAATGACATCCTGTGTGACCGTGGTCCATTTTTCCTCATCAATTTCACTGCAGCCTTTGACATGGTCGACCGCACCATCCTCCTCCAAAGCCTCTCCTCCATTGCCCTCGCTGGGTTCCACTCTTCCCCATCCAATCCTCACCAGGGTATCTCCAGTAATGGCTTCTCTTCCCATCCCCACACCATTACCTCTGGAGTCCTCTAAGTATCTATCCTTGGCCTCCACATCATCTTCATCTACACACCACCCCTTGGCGATATCATCTGAAGACATCAGGTCAGCTTCCACATGAATGCTGACGACACCCAGCTCCACCTCTCTCAACCCCTCCACTGCCTCTGTACCGTCAGACTGCTTGTCCAGTCCTGGATGAGCTGCAATTGCCTCCAGTTAAACATTTGAAAGATCAAAGCAATCGTCTTCAGCCTCTTCCATAAACTCCGTACACCTTGCCACCGATTCTATCCCCTTCCCTGGCCACAGTGTCAGGTTGAACCACACTATTTGCAACCTTGGTGTCCTATTCAAGCTCAAGCTGAGTTTCTGTTAAGTGCCACTTTTATTGCAGTGATCTGTGTTGAGGCAGTGCTCTACTCTGATGTTGTGTGTAACCATAACCCATTTAAAGTCTATTTCTCACTGTGTGATTGGAAGAGCTTTTCATATTAAGTTATGCAGTAAGACCAAGATTATAGTAACATCAGCTGACAGGAAGACAGAATTTTACTGGAAAAAATGACACATATTTTACACAAACATATCACCTGTATTTAAATACAAATGTGCTGTAATCGCTGGATTGTGACATTTATTTTTTAGAAAATCTAAAATTTCTTCAAATGAGATTTGCTTTGAATATTCATTTGAAAAATCCTTAAAATCTGATTGTCAATATTTAATTAATTTGTTACATACCTGCTTTGTAGTTATTCTTTAATTACAGTTTGGAATTCGTTGCTGGGTCAAAATCCTGGAACTCGTCACCGGTGCACAGTGGCTGCAGTGTGTACTATCTACAAGATGCATTGCAACAACTCGCCAAGGCTTCTTCGACAGCACTTCCCAAACCCACGACCTCTACCACCTAGAAGGACAAGGGCAGCAGGTGCATGGGAACAACACCACCTCTAAGTTCCCCTCCAAGTCACACACCATCCTGACTTGGAAATATATCACCGTTCCTTCATCGTCGCTGGGTCAAAATCCTGGAACTCCCTACCTAACAGCACAGTGGGAGAACCTTCACCACACGGACTGCAGCGGTTCAAGAAGGCAGCTCACCACCACCTTCTCAAGGGCGATTAGGGATGGGCAATAAATGCTGGCCTCGCCAGCGACGCCCACATCCTGAGAATGAATAGAAAAAAATTGTATTTTACATTTTATTTTTGTTACTACATTTTCCATCAACAAATCGCAATAACAGGGATTGCTCTCCACGCATGTTATTCACAGGTGTTCTTTTGTTCTTTGCCTGCCACCTTTTCCCTGGCTTTGTAAGTGTTCATCTCTAACATCTTTGAGTTCTGATGAAAGGTCATTGACCTGAAACGTTAACTCGGTTTCTCTCTCCACAGATGCTGCCTGACCGGCTGAATGTTTCCAGCATTTTCTGTTTGTATTTCAGATTTCCAGTATTTTGCTTTTGTGTTATTCACAGGTGTTGTTTGCCTGTGAGGACTTCATAACAGAAGAGCACAATTGTTAATATATCTGTATTATGATAAAAATCTTACACCTGTGTGCACTTCTATACAACAAACCTTATTACCTGTTGTCGCATATTTTGCTCACACTATTCTGTTATCTTTTCCCACTGTAAATTCTTATGCCTACATCTCCTATTTGATCTTCCTTTGTCAACTTATGGTTTGCTGATGAACAGATTGAATTGCTCAAAACGTTATTTTACAAAGAAAAGGTTTTTTTTTTCCTCAGCAAACCCATGGCTTATTAGAAAAGTTGTAGGGTGGGGGAGAATCAGCCAGGATCCCTGATGAAGCAGACTTACTGGAATATATATGCATTTGGTTATGTCAAAGCCTATTTAAGTACAATCTCTCTGACATTTTTTGAGCTCCCAAAAGAATCAAATTTTGAAACATATTGATTTTCTCCAGTTACAGCCTGTTCTTATGCCACCTAATATGAAAAAAGAAAATTAGATTGGTAATAGAATTGGGGCCATAATTACTGAGATTGAATTTTGCTTTAAAGGAGTAATATGCGAGAAATGGTCAGAACTAATATGAGGAAGTCACTCTTGACAGCTCTAAGTATTGTTTCTGTTTGCAGCAAATTGACTTGTCAATGATAATTTAGATGTCGATCAGCCAAAATTTCGGACAATGAATTTGATATAGAAATGGCTTACCTAATAAAAATAATAATAGCTCAGTTTCAATGTTCCAATGTTTCAATGTTCCTATCCATATATGCTTATTTATATAGGACAGAGGTGTTTGCAGCTAATTTTGTTGGAGGAAAAAATTTGGAATAAGCAATATTTTATTATTTACTAGTTGATCTCCCATTGTATGTGGGGTTGAGCGGGGAGGGGTGGGGGTGGTGTGTGGGTGGCATTGATTTTAACCCTTCCTGAGCACCAGTTAAAATTGACAGGGTGACTTACCCACCGTTGTCCCTGCCTGGATTCCGGCATCTTCAAGTTTAACCTGTTCTTCTGGGCAGGCGGCATAGGCACCCACCTGAAGCCAGTGGGGTCCTCCTTTAAATATGCAGATTAGCATCCAATGACGTCCTTGGGCCCCAACCGCGACATTAACTGTGACCTGAGCGGGGAAGCCGCTACAGTTTTCCTGTCAGGTAAAGTCAAGTGAGAAGAGGATCGAAAGCAGAAGAAGCCATGGGAGGTAGTTTTTTTTAAACATAGATTATATAGAATGTACAGCATAGAAATAGGCCATTCGGCCCAACTGGTCTATGCCAGTGTATATGCTCCATCTCACCCTATCAGCATATCCATCTATTCCTTTCTCCCTTGTATACTTACCCATCTTCCCCTTAAATGCATCTGTGCTATTCGCCTCAACTACTCCATGTGGTAGCAAGTTCCACATTCTTACCAGTCTCTGGGTAAAGAAGTTTCTCCTGAATTATCGATTGGATTTATTAGTGACTATCTTATATTTATGACCCATCATTTTTGAACCACCCCACAAGTAGAGACATCTTCTGTACGTCTAACCTATCAAACCCTTTCATAATTTTAAAGACCCCTATTAGGTCACCCCTTCTCTTCGCTGGAGAAAAGATCTCCAGCCTGTTCACTCTTTTTTGATAATTATAACCCCTCAGTTCCGGTATCGTCCTTGTGAATCTCTTTTGCACCTTCTCCAGTGTGTGTATATCCTTTTTTTGTAACATGGAGACCAGAACTGTGCACAGTACACCAAGTGTGGTCTAACCAAGGTTCTATGTTTTACTTTCCTTTGTGGGGTCAAGAGGTGCAGGAGAGGGGGGAAGGGGAGTTTTCTGTTTTCAGTATTTTTAATTGATGGCTGAGCTCCATCTTTTATACATTTAGCAGAATTCCAGAGGAGTAAAGTTCAGATAACGGAGAAGAGGGAATTGAAAGAAAACGTTCTAAGATGTACCTTAGCTACAAGTACACTGAGTGATCCACCCTGTGCCTCATCAAAATTATGATGTGGAGATGCCGGTGATGGACTGGGGTGGACAAATGTAAGGAATCTTACAACACCAGGTTATAGTCCAACAGTTTTATTTGAAAATCAGTTTTATTTCAAATAAAACTGTTGGACTATAACCTGGTGTTGTAAGATTCCTTACATTCATCAAAATTAAACAGAGGAGTTACAAAAACAACAACTTGCATTTATATAGCATCTTTAACGTAGTAAAACGTCCCAAGAAGTTACATAGTATTACATAGAATTCCATAGTATTTACAGCATAGAAACAGGCCATTCGGCCCAACAGGTCTATGGTGGTATTTTTGTTCCACATGAGCCTCCTCCCACCTTACTTCATCTCACCCTAACATTGCAACATCAGTGTATTTTTAGGTTGTTTTGGGAGAGGAGAAGGGATCAAAGTTGTTTTTTTTAAATAAATTTTAAAATTCCACAAGTTTCAGATTTATTTGCCTGTTCAGATGCAAACCTGATGTGGCCAGGATTCAGAACCGCAATTCAATCCATGTAGCAACTAAGTAATAATTTTATTGTTAAATTGTGAAACAGTGAGTGAGATTAATACAGCACTCTCCCTGGACCTCTTCCAGTTCCTCTATCTCTGCCCAGCAAGTTTCAGTGGATCTCCCACCACCATCTGACAGGACTAAACAAGGCTTGCACAGAATGTGTACTGCAGAATGTGGCCCTGCCAAGTACTTTAACCAAAGCAAACACGGCATGTTGACATTCTCTGCGCAACTATACAGACCCATTTCTGTGGTGCCCTGGATACGTGCCTAGTTTGGATCCATGTTCATCCGATACTGGGAGCGACCCTTACAGCCTCGAACACAAAAACAAAACACTGGAGACCTTGGGCGAGAAATTGGCCCGCAATCTGCCTGATTTCCGGGAATTAAGTGAGTGTTCCAGGGATGAATTTCAGGTGGCGGTATCCCATGCCAAATCCACCCACCACCAGTCTATCTAGATCACCAATTTTTAAACAACTGGAGCTGATTTTCTTCTACTGTTGCAAATTATGTCTTAAAAGGTTAAAAATTGATGCTAATCCTGTCTGAATGGCAATGTGCTCATCACTCCAATTTCCTGGATCAGTCCATTTCTATAATTATTCACAGATTCAGGTACAGATCTGGACAAGATATATAGAGCACATTAGTTCCTCTAACTCTGTCCTCTTGTGCGTTCCCCCCCCAAACCCCCTCCTGCCTTCGCCACACCATTATCAGCCGTGCCTTCAGCCACCTAAGTTCTACTGGAAAGTACTGCAGTACAAAGGGATCTGGGGGTCCTAGTGCAAGAAAATCAAAAAGTTAGTTTGCAGGTGCAGCAGGTGATCAAGAAGGCCAACGGAATGTTGGCTTTTATTGCTAGGGGGATAGAATATAAAAACAGGGAGGTATTGCTGCAGTTATATAAGGTATTGGTGAGACCGCACCTGGAATACTGCATACAGTTTTGGTCTCCATACTTAAGAAAAGACATTCTTGCTCTCGAGGCAGTACAAAGAAGGTTCACTCAGTTAATCCTGGGGATGAGGGGGTGGACATATGAGGAGAGGTTGAGTAGATTGGGACTCTACTCATTGGAGTTCAGAAGAATGAGAGGCGATCTTATTGAAACATATAAGATTGTGAAGGGGCTTGATCGGGTGGATGCGGTAAGGATGTTCCCAAGGATGGGTGAAACTAGAACTAGGGGGCATAATCTTAGAATAAGGGGCTGCTCTTTCAAAACTGAGATGAGGAGAAACTTCTTCACTCAGAGGGTAGTAGGTCTGTGGAATTTGCTGCCCCAGGAAGCTGTGGAAGCTACATCATTAAATAAATTTAAAACAGAAATAGACAGTTTCCTAGAAGTAAAGGGAATTAGGGGTTACGGGGAGCGGGCAGTAAATTGGACATGAATTTAGATTTGAGGTTAGGATCAGATCAGCCATGATCTTATTGAATGGCAGAGCAGGCTCGAGGGGCCGATTGGCCTACTCCTGCTTCTATTTCTTATGTTCTTATGTTCTTAAATAGGATGCCTAGGTTGCCAATGGTCTGGTTCAGCCTCAGCCTAGGGAGTGGGATGGAGTCAGTGGCTAGGGAACGGAGTTTACACAATCATACAAATCTTACAGCACAAGAGGAGGCCATTCCGCCCGTCTTGCCTGTGCCGGCTCTTTTAAAGAGGTGTCCAATTTAGTCCCACACTCCTTTTTCTCCATAACCCTGCAAATGAGTCCTCTTCAAGTACATGTCCAATTGCCTTTTAAAAGTTCCTGAGGAATCTGCTTCCACCACTGTTTCAGGTAGTGCATTAACAACCCTCTGTATGAAAAAAAATTCTCCTCATTCCCCTCTAGTTCTTTTGCCAATTATTTTAAATTTATGACCTCTGGTTACCGCCCCACTTGCCAGAGGAAACAGTTTCTCCCTATTTGCTCTATCAGAATCCCTCATAATTTTGAATATCCCTATTAGGTCTCCCCTTAATCTTCTCTGTTCTAAGGAGAACAATCCCAGCTTCTCCAATCACTCCACATAACTGAAGGTTATGGTATCATCGTGATAAACCTCCTCTGTACCCTCTCCAAGGCTTTGACATCCTTCCTAAAGTGTGGTGCCCACAATTGTACACAATACTCCAGCTGAGGCCTAACCAGTGATCGATAAAGGTTTAGCATGATTTCCTTGTTTTTGTATTCAATGCCCCTATTTTCAAAGTCAAGTATCCCATATGCTGTCTTAACCACCTTATCAACTTGCCCTGCCACCTTCAAAGATTTGTGAATATGCACCCCCAGGACCCTCTGCTCTTGCACCCCCTCAAAATAGTACCAGATTATTCTGCCTCTCCATGTTATCCTCCAAAGTGCATCACTTCACATTTATCCGCATTAAATTGCATCTGCCATCTGTCTGCCCATTTCACCAGTCTATTTATATCCTCCTGAAGTCTGCTACTATTCTGTTCACTATTTACTACGTTGCCAAGTTTTGTATCATCTGTGAACTTCAAAATTGTACTCCCTATACCCAAGTCCAGGTCATATATATATATATATATATAACAAGAAAAGCAATGGTCCTCCTACTGACCCCTGGGGGACCCCACTGCATATCCTTCTCTCCAGTCAGAAAAACATCTTGCTTAAGATATTATTTCATATTCAATGGCCTCAGAGTGTTGAGAAGTTTGGAAAGAGGACCTACTGGATGAAATGTGCCTGGGCTAGGGCGGTGCATTGGTTACCAACAAAAGAAACCAGTAATTTAAAAAAAGTACTTAAAAGCATCTTTTTTTTTAGCAGTTTGTGGTGGGGAGCGAAGACAATGGGTTCGGTCTTACCAATATTTAGTTGGAGGAAAGTTTTGCTCATCCAGTACTGGATGTCGGACAAGCAGTGTGACAAATCAGAGACAGCGGAGGGGTCGAGAGAGGTGGTGATGAGGTAGTGGCGGGAGTCATTAGTGTACACGTGGAACCTGACGTCGTGCTTTCAGGTGATTTCGCCGAGGGGCAGCGTGTAGATGAGAAATAGGATGGGGCCAAGGATGGATCCTTGAGGGACTCCAGAGGTAATGGTGCGGGAACAGGAAGAGAAGCCATTGCAGATGATTCTCTGGCTGCAACTGGTTAGATAAGAATGGAACCAAGTGAGGGCAGTCCCACCCAGCTGGATAACGGAGGAGAGAGGAGGATGGTGTGGTCAACCATGTCAAAGGCTGCAGCCAGGTTGAGAAGGATGAGGAAGGATAGTTTACTACGATCACAGTCATATAGGATGTCATTTGTGACATATATAAAGAAATATAAAAGTAAAATATTCCTACCAATATAATCACACCTCCTGTGTGAGACATCAGGCTGGATGAATCTGTGATATTGGTAGCCCTTTCAGAGAGCCGGCACAGGCAAGAGACAAACTCAACATTGAAAAGTCCCACCACAGCGCCACCTAGAGCCAGAACAGGCAGTACAATGAGACATCCCCTTTAAGAGCCAGCTTCTGGGCAAATGCCTTCTCCATGTAGGGAATTTAATATCTAACAGATTGCTGGCGTTTGCTTCAATCCTTTCAACAGACGAGCTTGTAGTTGTATATTGTAAGTGTATTTATTCAAAAGTAGTTCATGAATGATTGTCTATATGGTGGTGATAACTGGCGTGTAATTGGAAACCTAAAGAGTGCGAGTCTCGGCAAAGAGAAGCGACAGTGTTAGTTACTGCTTAAGATTCGTAACTGAAAATGACAATGAAAAGTACAGCAGCTTTTCAGGCATTTCTGCTGTATTCTCTGATGTTATTTTTTGCAAGGAACTCCGGCGCGGGAGCAGCCAAGATCCTCGCTGCCCCCACGGATTGGAGCCACTGGCTCAGTATGAAACCCCTGCTCTTGGAACTGGTGGAGAGGAAGCATGAGGTGACAGTGCTGAGGAGCAGCAACTCCAGGAGTGTGGAGGAAACCTCCCACCATTTCACCATCGAAACCGTACACATTCCTGCAGGTAAAACACTCACCGAAGGAGAAATCCGTGACTTAATCTTCAACTCAGTCGACACTGAGGATAGTTTCCTGTCCAGCATCTCAGCTGTTTGGGGGCTCTTCACCTTATTTTCCAAAACTAATGCTGTGACGATTCCGGCCATTAAGGCAATGTTCGAGGATCCTGCACTACTGGGGCGTTTGAAAGGTGCAGATTTTGATCTGGTTTTAGCCGACGCTTATAATGCACGTGGCGTCATGTTGGCTCATTTCCTTGACCTCCCAATAGTGGTTTTTGGCAAATGGATGATAACTGGAGACCTTCACTTTACTATAGCCCCATCTCCACTTTCCTACATCCCTGTGCTAAATTCACGTTTAACGGACAGAATGGTGTTTCTAGACAGATTGAAGAATGTTTTTATATATGGTCTGTCTGACTTCATGAGCAACTTCTATATATACCCAGCATACAATAAACTGTGTCAGCTCTATCTCAAAAGTGATATTACAATTAAAGAACTATATCAAAAGGCAGATATCTTCTTAATGAAGGTTGACTTCACCTTTGAATTTCCAAGGCCAACCATGCCGAATGTGGTCTACATTGGTTGTTTTAAGTGCAGCCCAGGCAAGCCCCTCTCTCCTGACCTGCAGCAATTCATGGACAGTTCTGGTGAAGACGGGGTAGTGATCTTCTCCTTAGGGAGTGTCGTAGGCTTCCTTCCTCCAGCACTGGCCATTGAAGTCGCAGCAGGTCTGGCACAGCTCCCTCAGAAGGTGATCTGGCGATATGTTGGAGAAGTGCCCTCAACTTTAGGAAACAACACCAAAATAATGAACTGGCTTCCTCAAACGGACTTGTTGAGTCACCCAAAAACAAAAGTTTTCATCACCCATGGTGGTGAAAATGGGATTTATGAGGCCATCTATCATGGCGTCCCTATGGTTGGCATCCCAGTCTTTGGCGATCAGTATGATAACCTTTTGCGTCTCAAAGCCCGAGGAGTTGTGGTCATGTTGGACTTGGCTCATTTAAAGAGAGAAATTTTATTCCAGGCTGTGAAGACTGTCACAGAAAACCCTTCTTACCGCGAGAATGTGAAGCATTTATCTGCCTTGCAAAGAGATGTGCCACTAAATCCAAAAGAGCTTGCTGTTTTCTGGATTGAGTACACAATAAGACACAGAGGTGCAGCTCATTTAAGAGCCGTAGGCAGTGAGTTACCGTTCTTTCAGTACTACTTACTAGATGTAATTGTATTCATTATAGCTGTATTGGGGCTTTTCCTTTATCTTGCCTACAAAATGCTAACAGCATTGCTTGTCAAAATGTGCTCAGGAAGGAAGAAAAAAAAGGACTAGATTAAAGCCAAAAAAAGATTCAAAGTTGGAGGAAGAGTTCGTCGCGAATTGACAGCCCCTTTCACAATGCACCAGATTTTCTTCTCCGATTTCACGAGACTCAGCACACAATTTTGTCACACTTCCTTCAACCACTTTCCATTAATGAGCTGCCACAGACCATGTGCATTAATTCTGTCACCTTTTCAAATGCCTTTTGAAAATTTGCGCACACAATTATATAGGAGAAATGGCCTAAACACACCCAGAGGTGATCTTAAAATATTGTTAGCGGCAATCCTGCTGAACTCTGGGAAAACAAAGATTAAAGCTAAGAATCATGAGTACTTCAAGATAGCCCTGCACACTGTGAGGGGGGGGGGGTAAAAGGATCTCTCGCAGCTAGGTTTTGGTTCCAATTAGTGGTGTCTAGAACCAAAAAAAGCCATCCAACCTGGTCAAAGATGAATGATGGATTATGACACCGGGGCTAAAAGATTTAAATTAGGAGGACAGTCTGCATAAACTAGGCTTGTATTCCCTCGAGTATAGAAGATTAAGGGGTGATCTAATTGAGGTTTTTAAGATGATTAAAGGATTTGACAGGGTAGATAGAAAGAAATTATTCCTCTGGTGGGGAGCCAGGGCACTCAGAGGTGATGTCAGGAAGCACTTCTTCACAAAAAAGAGTAGTGGAAATCAGGAACTCTCTCCTTCAAAAAGCTATTGAGGCTGGGGGTCAATTGAAAATTTCAAAACTAAGATTGACAGATTTTTGTTAGGTAATGGTATTAAGGGATATGGAAGTAGGGTGGGTAGATGGAGTTAAGATACAAATCATCCATGATCTAATTGAAAGGTGGAACAAGGTCGAGGGGCTGAATGGCCAACTCCTGTTCCTATGTTCCTGTGTTTTGATGGCCATAAGAGTGATGATCCTTTACCTTGGCATGGCTCCTCTGTCGTAATTATGGGCATCAAAATGAAAAGAGTCTCCGTGAATAACCCCGGAGGACCTGATTCTTACCTGAGATATTTTACTACAGGTACACATGGCCCGGCAAAATAAACAGTTTTGCAGCTATTGGGTTAATCTGACACTTTTAAATTTCCTGGGCAATTAAGAATTTGTTCATTATAAGTGCTTGATTTATGAGACTGGGGCGTTTGTCACCAATAAGGTACTCCTGTGACAAATGTATCACAAAGGTCGGTTGAAAATAAAACAATTTGCTTTGTGAATCAAATGTATAAAATGGTGGTGCTCTTGACACGAGAGAAGAAATCGAGAATCATAGAATAATACAGCATAGAAGAAGGCCTTTCGGCCCATCGTGTCTGTGCCAGCTCTTTGAAATAGCTGTCCAGTTAGTCCCATTCCCCTGCCCTTTCCCCATAGCTCTGCAAATTTTTCCACTTCAAGTATTTATCCAATTCCCTTTTGAAAGTTATTATTGAATCAGCGTCTACCACCCTTTCAGGCAGTACATTCCAGATCATTACAACTCGCTGCCTAATTTTTTTTTCCTCATGTCACCTCTGGTTCTTTTACCAATCACCTTAAATCTGTGTCCTCTGGTTACCAACCCTTCTGCCACTGGAAACAGTTTCTACTTATTACTCTGTCAAAACCCTTCATAATTTTGAACACCTCTATCAAATTTCCCCTTAACCTTCTCTGCTCTAAGGAGAACAACCCCAGCTTCTCTAGTCTCTCCATGTAACTAAAGTCTTTCATCTCTGGAACTAATCTAATAAATCTCCTCTGCACCATCTCTAAGGCCTTGACAAACTTCCTGAAGTGTGGTGCCCAAAATTGGTTACAATACTTCAGCTGGGGCCCAGTCACTGTTTTATAAATGATTAGCATAACTTCCTTGCTTCTGTACTCTATGCCTCTATTTATAAAGCCAAGGAACCCGTATGCCATTTTAACAGCCTTCTCAACTTGTCCTGCCACCTTCAAAGGCATGTGTACATACATTTCCAGGTCTCTCTATTTTTGCACCCCCTTTAAAATTGTACCATTTAGTTTATATTGTCTCTCCTAATTCTCCCTACCAAAATGAATCACTTCACACTTCTCTACATTAAATTTCATCTGCCATGTGTCTGCCCATTTCACCAGTCTGTCTGTGTCCTCCTGAAGTCTGTTATCGTCCTCTTCACTTGTACTACATTTCTAAGTTTCATGTTATCTGCAAACTTTGAAATTATGCCTTGTATGCCCAAGTCCAGGTAATTAATAACAATCAAAAAGAGTAGTGGTCCCAACACTGACCCCTGGGGGACACCACTGCATACTTCCCTCCAGTCTGAAAAACAACTGTTCACCACTACTCTCTGCTTTCTGTCCCTTAACTAATTTCGTATTTACGCAGCCATTGCCCCTTTAATCTCATGGGCGTCAATTTTTCTAATAAATCTATTATGTGGTACTTTGTCAAATGCCTTTTGAAAGTCCATATACACATCAACCGCACTACCCTCATCAACCCTCTCCATTACTTCATCAAAGGACTCAATCAAGTTAGTCAAACACTATTTGCCTTTAACAAATCCATGCTGGCTTTCATTTATTAACCCATATTTTTTCCAAGTGCCAATTAGTTTTGTCCTGGATTAATATCTCTAAAACTTTCCCCACCACCAACGTTAGGCTGACTGGCCTGTGGTTAGCGGGTTTATCCCTCTCCCCTTTTTTGAACCGGGGTGTAACCTTTGCAATCCTCCAGTCCTCCCGCACCACTCCCATATCTAAGGAGGATTGGAAGATTGTGGCCAGAGCCTCCTTAATTCCCACCCGTACTTCCCTTAGCAACCTAGGATACATCTCATCCATGCCGGGTGACTTTTCTACTTTGAGCACTGCCAACCCTTTTAGTGCCTCTTTATTTTTATCCTATCCAATTTCTCTACTATCTCCTCCTTTACTGCAACATAGGCAGCATCCTCTTTAGTGAAGACAGATGCAAAGTATTCATTCAGTACCTCAGCCACGCACTCTGCTTCTACGAGAAGATCTCCTTTTTGGTCCCTAATTGGGCCCACCCTTCCTTTAACTTACCCTCTTACTATTTATATATTTATAAAAGACTTTTGGGTTCCCTTTTATGTTACCCACTAATCTATTCTCTTAAACTCTCTTTACCACTCTTATTTCCTTTTTCAGTTCTCCCCTGTACCTTTTGTATTCAGCTTGGTTGTCAACTGATGCTATAGGAAAGATAGAGCAGGAGGTAAGAGAGGAGGGGGAGTTGCGTTCTTGATTAGGGAGAACATCACGGCAGTAGTGAGAGGGGATATATCCGAGGGCTCGCACACTGAGTCTATATGGGTAGAACTGAAAATAAGGGAGAGATCACTTTGATAGGATTGTACTACAGACCCCCAAATAGTCAACGGGAAATTGAGGAGCAAATATGTAAGGAGATTACAGACAGCTGCAAGAAAAATAGGGTGGTAATAGTAGGGGACTTTAACTTTCCCAACATTGACTGGGACAGCCATAGCATTAGGGGCTTGGATGGAGAGAAATTTGTTGAGTGTATTCAGGAGGAATTTCTCATTCAGTATGTGGATGGCCCGACTAGAGAGGGGGCAAAACTTGACCTCCTCTTGGGAAATAAGGAAGGGCAGGTGACAGAAGTGTTAGTGAGGGATCACTTTGGGACCAGTGATCATAATTCCATTAGTTTTAAGATAGCTATGGAGAAGGATAGGTCTGGCCCAAAAGTTAAAATTCTAAATTGGGGAAAGGCCAATTTTGATGGTATTAGACAGGAACTTTCAGAAGTTGATTGGGAGAGTCTGTTGGCAGGCAAAGGGACGTCTGGTAAGTGGGAGGCTTTCAAAAGTGTGTTAACCAGGGTTCAGGGTAAGCACATTCCTTATAAAGTGAAGGGCAAGGCTGGTAGAAGTAGGGAACCTTGGATGACTCGGGAGATTGAGGCACTAGTCAAAAAGAAGAAGGAGGCATATGACATGCATAGGCAGCTGGGATCAAGTGGATCCCTTGAAGAGTATAGAGATTGCCGGAGTAGAGTTAAGAGAGAAATCAGGAGGGCAAAAAGGGGATATGAGATTGCTTTGGCAGATCAGGCAAAGGTGAATCCAAAGAGCTTCTACAAATACATAAAGGGCAAAAGGGTAACTAGGGAGAGAGTAGGGCCTCTTAAGGATCAACAAGGTCATCTATGTGCGGAACCACAAGAGATGGGTGAGATCCTGAATGAATATTTCACATCGGTATTTACGGTTGAGAAAGGCATGGATGTTAGGGAACTTGGGGAAATAAATAGTGATGTCTTGAGGAGTGTACATATTACAGAGAGGGAGGTGCTGGAAGTCTTAACGCGCATCAAGGTAGATAAATCTCCGGGACCTGATGAAATGTATCCCAGGACGTTATGGGAGGTTAGGGAGGAAATTGCGGGTCCCCTAGCAGAGATATTTGAATCATCCACCGCTACAGGTGAGGTGCCTGAAGATTGGAGGGTAGCAAATGTTGTGCCTTTGTTTAAGAAGGGCGGCAGGGAAAAGCCTGGGAACTACAGACCAGTGAGCCTGACATCTGTAGTGGGTAAGTTGTTAGAGGGTATTCTGAGGGACAGGATCTACAGGCATTTGGAGAGGCAGGGACTAATTAGGAACAGTCAGCATGGTTTTGTGAGAGGAAAATCATGTCTCACGAATTTGATTGAGTTTTTTGAAGGGGTAACCAAGAAGATAGATGAGGGCTGTGCAGTAGACGTGGTCTACATGGACTTCAGCAAAGCATTTGACAAGGTACCGCATGGTAGGTTGTTACATAAGGTTAAATCTCATGGGATCCAAGGTGAGGTAGCCAATTGGATACAAAATTGGCTTGACGACAGAAGACAGAGGGTGGTTGTCGAGGGTTGTTTTTCAAACTGGATGCCTGTGTCCAGCGGTGTGCCTCAGGGATCGGTGCTGGGTCCGCTGTTATTTGTTATTTATATTAATGATTTGGATGAGAATTTAGGAGGCATGGTTAGTAAGTTTGCAGATGACACCAAGATTGGTGGCATTGTGGACAGTGAAGAAGGTTATCTAGGATTGCAACGGGATCTTGATAAATTGGGCCAGTGGGCCGATGAATGGCAGATGGAGTTTAATTTAGATAAATGTGAGGTGATGCATTTTGGTAGATCGAATCGGGCCAGGACCTACTCCGTTAATGGTAGGGCGTTGGGGAGAGTTATAGAACAAAGAGATCTAGGAGTACAGATTCATAGCTCCTTGAAAGTGGAGTCACAGGTGGATAGGGTGGTGAAGAAGGCATTCAGCATGCTTGGTTTCATTGGTCAGAACATTGAATGCAGGAGTTGGGATGTCTTGTTGAAGTTGTACAGGGCATTGGTGAGGCCACACTTGGAGTACTGTGTACAGTTCTGGTCACCCTATTATAGAAAGGATATTATTAAACTAGAAAGAGTGCAGAAAAGATTTACTAGGATGCTACCGGGACTTGATGGTTTGACTTACAGGGAGAGGTTAGACAGACTGGGTCTTTATTCCCTGGAGAGTAGGAGGTTAAGGGGTGATCTTATAGAAGTCTATAAAATAATGAGGGGCATAGATAAGGTCGATAGTCAAAATCTTTTCCCAAAGGTAGGGGAGTCTATAACGAGGGGGCACAGATTTAAGGTGAGAGGGGAGAGATACAAAAGGATCCAGAGGGGCAATTTTTTCACTCAAAGGGTGGTGAGTGTCTGGAACGAGCTGCCAGAGGCAGTAGTAGAGGCGGGTACAATTTTGTCTTTTAAAAAGCATTTGGACAGTTACATGGGGAAGATGGGTATCGAGGGATATGGGCCAAGTGCAGGCAATTGGGACTAGCTTAGTGGTATAAACTGGGCGACATGGACATGTTGGGCCGAAGGGCCTGTTTCCATGTTGTAACTTCTATGATTCTATGATTCTATGATCTATGAATTATGAAGCCAACACTTATCATAAGCCGCCTTTTTTTGTTTCATTTTCATCTCCAAATCTTTAGTCATCCAGGGAGCTCTAGCTTTGGATGCCCTTCCTTTCCCCCTCATGGGAATGTGCCTAGCATGTACCTGAACTATCTCCTCTTTGAAGGTTCATTTACTGCTTTACCTGCCAATCTTTAATTCCAATCCACCCTTGTCAACTCACTGAAATGAGCTCTCCTCCAGTTGAGTATTTTCACGTTTGATTTTTCCTTGTCCTTTTCCATAACTACTTTAAACCTTGTGATTATCGTTTCCCAAATGCTCTCCCATTGAAACATGCTCCACTTGCCCCACTTTATTCCAGAACTAGATCCGGCACTGCTTCCTTCCTTGTTGGACTGGAAACATACCAGATAGATTCTGTCTCTGAACCCTCAAGTACATCATCCCTTTCTCGTACTGTAACAGTATCTTTGATCAATATTGTCATCCCCCTCTTTTTTATCTTCCCTATCTTTCCTGAATACTAAACTAAAAAACATTGTAGCCAGGAATGTTAAGTACCCATTCCTCTCCTTGTTTGAGCCACAGTGCCGTTGATGTGCTCTAAACTGCACTCCCCCAAGGTGTCATCACCCTCACCAGTACTCAGCATTGAAAACCAGTTTGTGAGTGCCACCCAGATACTATCCTCCTGAACTCTCTGTAGCTGCGGGGTGACCACCTCCTGGGATGCGTGCTTTAGGAAATTCTCAGACTCCACAGTGACTCCAACCACTCCTCAAGATGAGAAACCCTGAGTTGGAGCTCAAGGAACTGGAGGCACTTCCTGCATACGTGGTTATCCAGGACACATGAAGTGTTCTGGAGTTCCCACATGGCACAGGAATTGCAGGCAGCGGGTCTCAGCGGTCTCACCATTTTGCTTAAAACTTAAGTTTTATATATATGTCTCTTATGCTTTATATATATGTTTTTAGTTTAGTATCCCCTTACTCCTATTTATTATTTATATATACTAGATTAATCTTTAATGTTGGTATCCTCTACTTAGTTAATTTTATTTTTTTTCCCCTTAGATCTAATTAATTACTCTAATCATTTATATATTTACCTATTTACTGTTGCCCTTTGGTTTAAATTACTGAGCACCTCCGTCCCCCTCTGCACCGAATTCCCACTCTCACCTAATTCCTGTCATCACTCTGTTTAGCAGAAAAAAAGTATAAGAAGGAAAAGATCAAGAAACAAAGCCAGAGGAAAATTACAGGAGATCATAGACATTTAAGAACTCCATGAGCCAAAGATAAGCAGATAATTCAGCGGTGTTAAATTGGACCACATAGCGCCCGTTTTCCAGGCACTACGCGGCCTCCTATGGCCCCAGAATGGCGGGCAGGAAGCGCGCGCGCACTTCCAATCGGGAGAACGCCACCCGCCATATTGGGTGAGGACAAGCAAGAGGCGTCCTTTACCCATGCCTGAAGATGCATTAGTCCCTTTGCATATGCAAATAAGTGGCCTAACACCTGCTTCAGGTCCCTGCACCAACATTGGTTTTCCCTGAGGCAACCATGACTTGTGTGTATAATAATTAAGTATCTGAGTACAGAGGCAAGGTTAGTTATACCAGCCTTGCCAGCGATGCCCACATCCCGAAAAAAACACAAAGTCTAAACTGACCTTGTTAACTTTTTCAGTCTTGGACATTGAGTATAATATCAACTTGTAATAAATAGAGCCCGACAATGCTGAGTTCCTATGATATACTTGAACTGTCTTTGTATCTTTACATATTAATTCCACCAATTAATCTGTATCTTGTTGATCTTGCTGTTTAACATTACGATGTTATTAATTGTATTATTCTAACTGCATTAATATCCTTAGTGAATTAATAAAGAAATATTAGTTTGTGACTTCATGGTTTGATTTCTTTGGCTTGGCAGGTTCTAAGTACAGCACAGAACCAGTCCCAGGTTCTAAGTACAGCACAGAACCAGTCCCAGGGTCTAAGTACAGCACAGAACCAGTCCCAGGTTCTAAGTACAGCACAGAACCAGTCCCAGGTTCTAAGTACAGCACAGAACCAGTCCCAGGTTCTAAGTACAGCACAGAACTAGTCCCAGGTTCTAAGTACAGCACAGAACCAGTCCCAGGTACTAAGTAAAGCACAGAACCAGTCCCAGGGTCTAAGTACAGCATAGGGTAGGGAATTGGCCCAGGAGCTCCAGGTTAGCAAAACTACCTGATGGCAAGTGTTTGAACAGCAGCTAGCTCAAGAGTGCCCTGGTAAAGAAACCAGCATAACTTAAAAATAGCTAGAATTTAAACAGATAACTAAAAGAGCATGGCCTAGAAATTCAATCACGCTTGAAAACAGGCCCGCAAGGCAAAATGGGTGCAGTCTATAGCACCTTGTACCCTGAGGAAGCCTGCCATGCGGGTGAAGCCTAGTGCACTCTCGTCCTACTTCACTCTGTCCATAGGGAAGGAGATGTAAATGTTCCTCCTGGTGTTGAGTGCCTTGATGGCTTCCCTTTTAGAGCAGTGGACTGCGAACTGGGATATGTCGCTGTTGTCACCTGCTGCAGCCTGAAAGGAACCCTTATCATAAAAATTAAGGGCCACGGTGACCTTAACAGCCATAGGCAGTGCTGACCATGCCTTGGTGCGAGGACGAGTTGTGGCTGCAGCAGGTGACATAGCTCGGTGACAGCCTCCTTGGTGAAGTGAAGGCGCCTCAGACATTGCGTCTTGGTGAATTGAAGGTAGGAGAAGTGCTCCCTGAATACCTGCTGTGGATATG
The DNA here is from genome assembly GCF_035084215.1 of Heptranchias perlo. NCBI lineage: Eukaryota > Metazoa > Chordata > Chondrichthyes > Hexanchiformes > Hexanchidae > Heptranchias > Heptranchias perlo. The sequence goes on from NC_090346.1 coordinate 7,691,872, forward strand.
GCCTCCTGTGCGGTGCCCTCCTCCTGCTCCTCCTCGCTCTTGTAGTCGGGGCTCCTGCTCTCTGCTCTCTTCCTTGCTGCTCCCCCTCAACCCGAAGGCAGCCCTATGAGACCATCCATGACTGCAGTCAAAGTATTTATGAGGCAGCCAACAACAGTGCAACACCAGCATAATCTTATTCTTCCCAGACAAACTTAACTTTCCAGAGAGGTAAAACACGCCAGGAAATGCCCAGAAGTTAACCAGCAGCCTGAAATGACAAGCGCCCCATAGCAGCTGCTAAACCCTACGAGTCCTTCCCCAACCCGTCTTCCTGTTTATTCCGGGTTATTTGTTGATCAGATAGATACCTGACGTGTGTGAAAATCCATCAAGTTGTTTAACAGTCTCTGAACCTAAATACTGAGCCAGCCACAGAATCTCTGTTTTCCGATACAAAGTAATCACACTCTCCCCATAGGGACACGCTCAGCTTACCAATGTCCTGAGAGCTTGGGCGCAGGTTGGCAGAGGCAAATCTTAGGGACCCCCAAGTGTAAACAAGAAGTTTAACCAGCTAAGCTTACTTATGTATACTAGATTTTTCTTTAATGTTGGTATCCTCTACTTAGTTAATTTTAATTTTTTTCACCTTAGATCTAACTAATTACTCTAATCATTTATATATTTACCTATTTACTGTTGTCCTTTGGTTTAGCTTTGGTAAGCTTCCCACTGCTTATCCAGTTAGAACCAGCCTAGCTGTTACAGCATTGGCTTTTAAGATTATTTGGACACAAATGGGAAGAATTATAAGTCCACCCATCCTGGTTTCATTACTTAGCCAGGATGACTGGTCAGCCATTAACAGTGCCCTGTTAGTGCTCCTTGTTTTAGGTATGACATATTCGAGTCTGCCATAGAAGTTTTCCACCTACCCCAAAGAGAATACTCACTGTTGGTTGTTAGACAAATGACAAGAATGGTTGGAGTCTTCAATAGATGGACAGCAGGTACCAGGACCTCCTCACAATGCAGCATAAAGTATGTGACAGTGTTGCCACTATACTCCTGATCACAACATGGACTGGTTCTACCAGTTAGAGATGTGGAGCTTTCAGCAACCCAATCTGGTAGGTAGAGATCCCCTGGATATTTGAGGGTGTGCTCTTCTACCTAGTCTCCAAATAACACCTTCCAGCAGCAGTTATCCCATGTCTCAGGGTTTCCTCTATCCGCTGCATGGCAAACATCTGCCTTCAGCGTGATGGAAGAACCTGCACAAGGCAGCTTGCATTGTACCGGCCACCTTGATGCTCTAGATGACTATGTCAAGTGCCACGTACCGGGCTTAATCATCATAAACTGTTTTATCCACATCCTTACGTCACAGTCTTTGGCAAAGAGGCATGTCCAGTGACTCTGAGCTACCTAGTAGCAGGTCAGTGTGGGCTGGAGCCCTCGCTCCCTTCAGCCACTTCGATTTTTTGCCAGAGCTTGGTCCTTGGTATCATACTTAGGCTGGTGGAAGCCCTCTGTTGCATGCCTGGGAATTCTGAACTATGAATGAGAACTGGACGCATGTCATGCACCACAAGCTTAACCTGGATTGAGACTATGCTGTCGGTGAAGACTGGAAAGACCAAAGTGCTCTTCCTGAAGGACCGTGTCCAGCCTGAAGCTGATAGTCACCAAGGCTCCCACTGCTGCTATGAATCAATAATTGGAACAGATGCCTCTTTATTTTCCATTCACTACCTTTGAGATCCCCTCTTGGGCCATGTAACACCATAATACTGCATTTGGGAGCAAACACCACTATATTCTACATGTACTGGATTTTAAAAAAAGGTTAGAGATAAAAAGGCAAACGATAGGTAAAGGAACATCTAATAATAATCAAGTTTTCACTGAAAAACGGACAGAGTTATGACATCCAATTCCCAAACACAGAGTTCTAGAATGCCATGTAGTAAAAATGGAATTGGACTTTTTCATAACCGTAAATCAGTGGTCCTGATAATACATTTTATGCAACATGCTGTAGCACAGAACTGTGAGCAATACCAAAGGAGAGCAACCAGTAATGCGTACAGTTTTGGTCTCCTTATCTAAGGAAGGATATACTTGCTTTAGAGACGGTGCAACGAAGGTTCACTAGATTAATTCCTGGGATGGGGGGGTTGTCCTATGAGGAGAGGTTGAGTAGAATGGGCCTAAGCTCTCTGGAGTTTAGAAGAATGAGAGATGATCTCATTGAAACCTATAAGATTCTGAGAGGGCTTGACAGGGTAGATGCTGAGAGGCTGTTTCCCCTGGCTGGAGAGTGTAGATCTAGAGGGCATAGTCACAGGATAAGGGGTCAGCCATTTAAGACTGAGATGAGGAGGAATTTCTTCACTCAGAGGGTTATGAATCTTTGGAATTCTCTACCCCAGAGGGCTGTGGATGCTGAGTCATTGGGTATATTCAAGGCTGAGATAGATAGATTTTTGGACTCTAGGGGAAGCAGGGGATCTGGGGGTCGGGCAGGTAAGTGGTGGAGGTTGAAGATCGAGGGGCTGTATGGCCTACTCCTGCTCCTATTTCTTATGTTCTTATATTCTCTTATGTAATCCCGAATATATTAAATGCCTTCTATTATCCCGCACTTCACGTTTGTCATGTTTACTTCCTATTGTCACACTCTTCCTATCATGCAAACAGCAGCAAATCAAAACTGTAAATGTTACATAAATGCAAGTTCTTTCTTCTGCCATCTCTATCGTTTTTATATATGGCACACACTTCCTGGGGTTACAGGAGGGTCATGCCACACTATGGCTCTCGTGCCAAGGAGTTAATGTTAAGCTGAGGTACATATACTTACCAAAGATTGACTTAGAATAACAGTGAATCATTGTTTAGAAAGACGTATTGCAAATCCAAATTACTTGCAGAAATTTGAGCACAGGACTTTCTGATTGCAATTTGAAAGGCACAATCGAAAGCATTAAAAGGAACCTTTACATAATTTACATGTAACGCAAAACTTTAGGTTGTCAGATTAGTGAGCAGTACCAAACACCTCAACGATCTCACAGTACAGGATTGCTGGGTTGTATTATTTGTAGCTACAGGATTAATGACATTTATATAACTACGAATGGAGATCTCTGTGAATTTGGGAAGTGGAAAAAGTCTGAATTCCAGCACTTAAGAAATATTCACGTTACTCTAAGTTTCAGTAAAGTTGATTAAAATGGACAATGAAAAAGTTAGCTTTACAGGCATTTCTTATGATTATTTTCGCTGCAACAAACTCAGGGACAGGAGCAGGCAAGTTCCTTGCTGTTCCTGCGGATTGGAGCCACTGGCTCAGTATGTAAACACGTCTGTTGGAACACATGAACAGGAGGCATGTGCTGAGAAATTGATTATATTTCCCAAGATTTCACCATTGAAAACACCCACATCCCTCTGATCCAGGCAGGTAACAAGGAACTGGATGAAAAGGGCATCTGTCATCTTATCATCCAGACTGCTGTTATAGTTTCCTATCCAGCATCTCTGCACTCTGGGCCCGAATTAAGTTCATGTCCAGAACTACTAATAAGCCAGCTGAGGTCATTAAGGCAGCAGGCAAAGGTGGGACAGTTGAAAGGTGCAGAATTTAATCTGGTTTTAGCCGACTCTTGGTGGTATTATGTTGACTCATCTCCTTCACCTCCCAGTGGTGCTTTTTGGTAGGTGGACAACAACCATTGTAATGCAGGACTATGAGCAATACCAAAGGAGATCCACCAGTAATCCATAATATATACCCCGCACTTCCTGTTTGTCATATTTACATCCTTGTGTTCAAATCCCTCCATGGCCTCGGCCTTCCCTATCTCTATAACCTCCTCCAGCCCTACAACCCTCCGAGATCTTCGCGCTCCTCCAATTCTTGCGTCTTGCGCATCCCTGATTTTAATCGTTCCACTATTGGTGACCGTGCCTTCAGCTGCCTAGGCCCTAAGCTCTGGAATTCCCTCCCTAAATCTCACTGCCTCTCTACCTCTCCTCCTTTATGATGCTCCTTAAAACCTACCTCTTTGACCAAGCTTTTGGCCACCTGAACTAATATCTGTTTATGTGGCTTAAATTTTGTCTCATAACACTTCTGTGAAGCATCTTGGGATGTTTTACCATGTTGAAGGTGCTATGTAATTGCAAATTGTTGTTATTGTCACACCTTTGCTGGCACGCAACAGCAGCAAATCAAAACTGAAGAAATAGGGACCAGTGTGGACCAAAAGCAAGGAAAACTAATGAGAAATTACTAAAGACTTATGAAGTCAACCAATCCTAAATATCTTCATTTCCAAATTTTTAAAGAAAGTAAAAATATCACAAAGCATTACATATTTCACAATATTGTTTAACTTTGCCCACTGCATTGTCTGCTGTGTCTTTTAATGCCTCATTAAAGTCTTTATTTCAAGGCTCCAACCTAGTTTCCAGGTTGTGGTGCACTTTGGGACATCCTGAAGTTTTGAAGGGTGCTATATAAATGCACGTTCTTCCTTTCTTCTTCCATCTCTATAGTTTTCCATATGGCAGACAATTCCTGGGGTTACAGGAGGGTCATGCCACACTGCTTCTGTCCTCTCAGGGAGTTAATGTTAAGCTGTGAGGTAATATACCAAAGTTGAATTAGAATAACAATGAATCATTGCATAGAAAGGAGGTAATGTCAATACAAAATATTTGCAGACATTTGAGCACATGAACGTTCTGCTTGCACTTTGAAAGACACAATCGAAAGCATTAAAATGAACCTTATATATAATTTAAGTGTAATGTAAGATTTAGGTTGTCAGACTAGTGAGCAGTGCCAAATACCTCAAAGATCTCGGAAAGCATAGGATTGCTGGTGTAAGGGTTGAAATCACAAAAGTTTTCCCAATTTTTAACATTGCTACCTTAAGCAGCAGCACCAAAGGTATACTATAGAACTATACAAGTAGGTTTCCAAAAGTTGAAAAACTTGCATCCTTAAGAATCGAAAATCTGATAAAACAAACAGAAACCATCAACTTCTTATGAAAGGTCATTGACCTGAAACATTGTGGGTTGGCGCGGGTGGGCAGTAAAAATAGTTGATTTTTGGAGGGGGACCGCATCCCGGCTCCAACACGCCCACTTCCGGGTTTGGCCCTGGCGCGTTAGGATGAGCTGCACAACAGAAACCTGGAACCCACTTAAAACTGGCGGGTCGCTATTTAAAGGGACAATTTAGGTACTTTAAACACTTAATTTTTTGTGTATTATAAAGGTGAAACAAATTTAACTGTACCTGAATGGGTTTCCTATGGCTTCTAATTCTCGCCAGGTGAAAGCAGGCGAGAAAGGCCGGATCCATGAGGTGAGTGCCTTTATTGCACTGCTTGTGGGCCCGGAGGAGCAGGAGTGCTTCATCCAGGTCCAACAAGCTCACCTGACGTGATTGGTCCCCCGCGATCGGCCGACCCCAACCCCCCGTTCCCCGATGTCCGATCCCCAGGATGGCCGAGACCCCTCCATACCTCCGACTCCTCCCGTCCTTCGATCGTCTGGCGACTTGAAAACCTCCCAACCCACGATGTCCTCCCCCCCCAACCCCGCCACCTAAGTCCTCCATGGCCCACGATCTCTTTCTCCCTCCTCTCCGATTCCTGGAAGTAAAATTTATAGCCTTCATTAAGGTCGCGATCATAGATAGCGACCCGCCAACTTTACTTCCAGGTTTCGCGTCCGATGATCCTAGCCCCCGCTCCCTTCCCGGCTCCATGTAAAAATCATACCCATTAACTCTATTTCTCTCTCCACAGATGCTGCCTGACCTGCTGAGTGTTTTCCAGCAATTTCTGTTTCTATTTCAGAATTTTAGTTCGTCCATCTCATTTAAAAATATACATATATAGATTTTTAAAAATTAAGAAATACCATGACAGCATATGCTTATGAAAAACACGATTAAAACGCTTACATTACTCCTAATATCAACAAAGACAGGGACAATCTCTGATCTTTCCTACTTAGCCCTACTTAACAGTACAGTACTGATTTTAAAATCCCATGTGGGAATGGCCTTTTCTCAAGCTTGCAGGCCCTCCTGTTTACATTTTTTCAACTTCTCCTGCGTTGGTAGAAGGAAGGGGTATAGAGGCATCGAGTACAGGGGTGGGGGGGAGGGGGCTGGAAAATGAGTTGAGAGTCCCAGTCCCAGTCCCTTTCTCGGTTCACTTTTCAGAACCTCTATGACTGCCTCTCTCTCTGTAACACACTTAGGGTTTGGCTAAACCTGCCTCTGAGATCTGTGAGTCCCATTTCGCAATCCTCATCTAAACCTTCCCAATCTACATTGTCCTCATCATCACCTCCTTGTATCATCGTACAAATTAGCCCTCTCTTGACTGCCAACTGCTCTTGGAGCCATTGTATTTCTTCTTGCCATTTGACATGGGACACTGAGTCTCCCTTTTCGTCCTCCCAGGCCATTGCTGCCTGCATCTTTATGGTGGCTCACAAATCATTATCCTGTTGTTCTATTTGGGAACACCTGATCTTGGTTTCCCGATTGACATCCTCAATTTCTCCTCTACACTTCCTTTCCTCAGCTTTTTGGGATTGGTAATATTCTACATGACTTTCCAGATTGTGGATTCTCTTACAAACTGAAATATTCCTTCTCTTCTCTTTCTCTCGCTTTAATTCACCTCTCGCCTCCTTCAGGATGGCTTCTAAAATCGCTATCTTTACCTGTGCCTCTTTCTCCTTTATTTCTAATTCATTTACTCTTTCTTCCAGTTTCTGATTACTCTCTTTCAACCAAGTACAACTTATTCTAGTGGCACGTAGCCATACTGCTTTCCGCTGATTATCCTTGTAGCCTTTCTTTTCTTTCAGTTCCGACCTTACTTGGCTACGAGCAAGAAATAGCACTACAGTGCCGTGTACTTCCGAGTATTTCTTCTGCCACTCGGGCAACTTCTTATCTATATATTTCTGGATCTCTTCTTTCATCTTACTCCGACCATACTAGGACACAATTTCCCGACTATTACAACCCTACCTTTATGGATTGAGTTGGGTCCTTTTGTGTCTCTAAATGGGAGAATTATCTGACTCTGTTCCCACTACTTAGCCATCCAATTGAATTGCAATCAAACTGTGAATTGGTGTCTCACGACATCAAGCCCCACATTGGGCACCAATACTGTAAGGTTCAAATTTCACTTTTACCTCTTGTCCCAATGTTTGGGGGAATTAACCTTGTTACTTGTTCTGACCCTGAGGGGAGACAATAACCACAGAAACTGGTATCAAAATTACTAAGCACGTTATTCTATTGCCGAACAACAATAAGCAAGATAATATTTACAACTGCGGTTTTGGAATACGGTTCAAAACACGGGGTGATCAAGCCATTGTTCAGGGAGAGCGGGAGTGTCTATCGGAGTGATTCTTCTTGTCTTCTTCTTCTTGCATAAAAATCTCAACACTCAGTGGTTAGCTAATCCACTGATATGCCTTTGCACTCTCCTGTTTTCAGTATCTCATTTTCCCCCTTTATATAATTCGAAGCGAGCCTGATTGATACCTTATTGTCCCCCTCTTTGGCTTCTTGCTACTGTACAAGGAGCTGTTTTTTTCTGTCTTTGCCAGTTCTGCATGTGTTTTTTTTATTCGTTCATGGGATGTGGGCGTCGCTGGCAAGGCTGGCATTTATTGCCTATCCCTAATTGCCCTTGAGAAGATGGTGGTGAGCCGCCTTCTTGAACTGCTGCAGCCTGTGTGGTGAAGGTTCTCCCACAATTCTGTTAGCTAAGGAGTTCCAGGATTTTGACCCAGTGACGATGGAGGAACGGCGATATATTTCCAAGTCGGGATGGTGTGTGACTTGAAGAGGAACTTGGAGGTGATGGTGTTCCCATGCAGCTTCTGCCCTTGTCCGTCTAGGAGGAGGTTGCGGGTTTGGGAGGTGCTGTCGAAGAAGCCTTGGCGAGTTGCTACAGTGCATCCTGTAGATAATACACACTGCAGCCACAGTGCGCCGGTGGTGGAGGGAGTGGATGTTTAAGATCACGGATGGGCTGCTGATCAAGCGGGCTGCTTTGTCCTGGATGGTGTCGCGCTTCTTGAGTGTTGTTGGAGCTGCACTCATCCAGGCAAGTGGAGAGTATTCCATCACTCTCCTGACTTGTGTCTTATAGGTGGTGGAGAGGCATTGGGAAGTCAGGAGGTGAGCCACTCGCCACAGAATACCCAACCTGTAACTTGCTGTAGTAGCCACGGCATTAATGTGGCCTGTCCAGTTGAGTTTCTGGTCAATGGTGACCCCTAGGATGCTGATGGTAGGGGATCAGGTGATGGTAATGCCGTGTTGATAAAGTTCCAACCATTGTGACCTTTTTTCTGCTTTTTGTTTGCTGATATTTTTTAGCAGCAAAGTCCAAACAGTTATTTGTTCAATTACCACAGTTAGCTGCTGACTCATGAAAACCACAGGATTATCCTTGACTGCTGCGATAGTTTGCTGTCCAGTATCTCTGTGCTTTGGGCACTATTTAAGTTTCCAGGTGAACTCCCTGCTCTTCTTCAAACACTTCTAATGTCAATTCATTATCTGTACTGCTTTAGCGATAATCTGTAAGGGTTGTTAAGAATTATGCCTGGGGGTGCTCTCACCAAGAAAGCCAATACAACTTGTTTGGGAAGTTATTATACTGCAGCTTCTTAAAACACTTGTGTGGTATGAACTGTAAACACTTACATTGTACTTTGTTGCATTCTCTTCCTTCACTGTAAGTCTGTATGATTTATTCATAAAATCTGAATTAGTATTTATCTTCTTTATTATTGTACCCTGGAAGGTTAAATGAAATGGGTTTTGATTACAGTTTTCCATTGAATACCCTACACTCAATAATTGAAATACTCAATAATATTCAAGTTCACAAAAGGTAAGAAAACAATTAACATTCCATTCATTACCTGTCCACTTACCTCCTCCCACTCCACCAACTAGGGCTCCAAACACTCCTTCTATTTGAGAAAACAATTTACTTTAACTCCCTCTAATCTAGATACTGGGGAGAAAAAGGTTAAATTATGAGGACAGGTTGCATCGACTAAGCTTGTATTCCCTTGAGTACAGAAGACTAAGGGGTGATCTAATTGAGGTGTTTACGGTGATTAAAGTAGTTGATAGGATAGATAGAGAGAAACTCTTTTCTCTGGTAGTTGAGTCCAGAACAAGGGAGCATAACATTAAAATTAGAGCTAGACGTTCAGGTGTGATGCCAGAAAACACTTCTTCACACACAGGGTAGTGGAAATCTGGAACTCTCTTCCCCCAAAATGCTGTTGAGGCTGGGGGGAATCAATTGAAAATTTCAAAACTGAGATTGATAGATTTTTGTTAGGCAATGGTATCAAGGGATATGGAACCAAGGCGGGTAAATAGAGTTGAGATCCAGATCAGCCATGATCTAATTGAATGGCGGAACAGGCTCCAGGAGTTGAATGGCCTACTCCTGTTCCTATGTAGTACCGTGTATCGCTGCTCATGGTGCAGGCTCCTGTACATTGGGAACACTGAATGCAGCTTTGGTGGCCACTTAGTCAAACATCGCTGTTCCAATTGTAAGTGTGACCCTGCCGTCGCCACTTTAACTGCCCTCTCATTCCCCTCTAACCTTTCTATCTTTGGCTTCCTACACTGCCCCAATGCAGGTTCCTGGAACTGTATCTCACCTTTCTCCTGTCCACTCTGCAATTCTCTGGTCTGAACATTGACTTCGGTAGCTTCAGAGCTTAGATATATCTTCCATTTTCTCTACAGGTGCTTGTGATGTGGGGTGGGGTGGGTCTGGGGGGAAGTGGAAGCAGGGTTGACAAAGAGATAGAGGCTCTTTGTTATAACCTAGTGTTAATGGGGGAGTAATGGGGGGTGGAGGAACTGTACCCATGATGTTGACCAGTTCTCTCTCTTCTTGGTAAACCCACTGAGTTTTGCCAGAATTTTCTGTTTTCATTTAAGGCCACCTACATTTGCAGCCCCCTTTTTCCCCCTTTCTCCATTCCCCCCCCCTCCACTTTCTCGCCTTCTGCATTCTGCGTTCCTCCAATTCTGGCCTCTTGCGCATCCCCAATTTCCTTTGCCTCACCATTGGCGACCCTGCCTTCAGCTGCCTAGGCCCTAAGCTCTAGAATTCTCACCATAAACCTCTCCACCTGTCTCTCCTCCTTTGTGATGCTCCTTAAAACCTATCTCTTTGACCAAGCTTTTGGTCACCTGTTCCTAATATCTCCTTCTTTGGCTCAGTGTCAAATACTGTCTGATAACACTCCTGTGAAGCGCCTTGGAAGGTTTTACTATGTTAAAGGCGCTATATAAATGCAAGTTGTAGTTGTTGATGATCATCTGATGATTTTCTATTCAGGGGTTTGCAGATCAGTAAATCCTCTCGAGTGTTTTTGGTATTTTCATTCTGCTCCCCATTTTCTTTCTGTTTTTTCCTAACCCAATTAAAATGCCTTTTTATCTTTCATTCTTCAATTCATACGAAGGGCACGCACCCTTTACAAATGCTGTTTGATCTGCTGTGTATTTCTAGTATATCCTGTTTGTATGTCAATATTCCATTTATGCCTTGAGGCTGCAGTGATCAAATTAAATTGGTGTGACTGAGCAAGTACAGTAACGTGTTATTGTAAGCAAGTACACTCCACCCTTATGACACTCTCCAGGGGCAATAAGCATTTAGCATGTAAAGCACATTAAATACAACATGAACAGATTGGGAGAAGATTTCACAGCCTTATCACAGAGACTTATAATACAAGAGTCTACTCGTGAGGATGTGAGGCACTCTCATTAAAATTAACCCCCAAAAAAACCAGTACTAACTTATATTTGCGCTCAAAAGAATAAGGAGAGAAGACAACTCCCCTGATGGCTGAGTAGGTAAATAGACCACCCAGTGTCATACTGAAACTTGTAGGAAAGGATGGCAATAGCTTCAATCCCAGTTTGTGTAGCGTTAATTGATCTTGGCCAGAATAGTAATAGAACCGTAAATTGGTGTCAGTACGCCTATGCTTAAAATTAGCTGGGGTGCCTGCTTCTGATCACTGTCCTTTTCTGCAAAGTGTGCCTATATATGTGTGAACATATTGGGTGAGAATAGGGTCAAGCTCAGCTCTGATGCTCTTCACATCAAATAGCCTTTCGACACTCACTGTGATGGCTTACAAAGGAAGAATGGCCACTTGGTGTGAGGTACAGGAGGACTGACAGTGCCTGTGGAGCCATACCCCTGTAAAAGAGTCAGCACATTCAGGAGGCAAGTGAAAATGGAACAAAATCAGAGAGGAAAAAGCATGTAAACGGAGCATGGCAAATACACACTTAGTTCAACACTAACAGAGGTCATTCACAGCTCACACGTGTAGCAAAACTTGTCTGGATTTCACAGTAGGTTCAATTTTAACCCACCACTCCCCTGCCTGATGAGAACAGGGCATGCGGGGGGGGAGTTTAAAATAAAGGCCGCATCCTGCCCTCCAGTATGGCGTTGCACTCACACCGGCCGCTATTTTAACTAGCAGCCCGGTGAACAGCCCGCCTGTCTGGGAGGCTCAGTCGATTTTAAGAGCCTTATTAACATGCCATTGGCCAACACCCCGTCCAAAACGAGAGAGAAGCCGGTGGGAAGTGACGGAAAGTTGGGCGGCCCAGAGTGGGGGGTGGGGGGGCAGCCATCTCACTTATGCCCCAACAGCCACAGGCGCCCACTTTGAATATTCTAATGACCACATCCCCAGGATTTCAACTATGGTCAACAGCAGGGCAAAGTAACAGGCGAGGTCCCACCCCAGCAAAAGGGTCCTCAGAATTTCTGGGCCTATCTCTTAGCAGTGGTCAACATTTTCTCCCCATTTCCAGCAGTTGAATCCTTCTGTTCCATGTCCAGAGGTGTTAAGGTCAGACAACAGATCTCCATTCCAGCAGTTTGCAGAACACTTTGGATTTTGCCACCATTGAATCACACCACAGTGATTAGCTCCAAACTCTGAGACTGAAAGATTCACGAGAACAATTAAGAAGTGTGTCCAGGCTGCTCAATTGGACATTTTATCGTATATTTACTAGTGATCATACTAGTATTGTGTAACTTGTGAGAATCAAGGATTATTCTTGCAAATAACTAATTTGTGCTTATTAAGGCAAACACACAACAAACGTTTGTAATACATTGAATTAATTGAAGGTATTGACTTGTTCCCCTACCTTGTCTGACCTGGTATGGTTATAAACATTCTTGCACCACTGTTTTCCATGTGTGTGCAATGGTGGAGGTGGCATTGACACTAGTCACCACCTACTCCCATTGTCCTTGGCCTGTTCTTCTTAGGGCTCTGAGACACTGGTTGCTGAAGAGGGAGCCCCTTCTTTGTCTGAATTCCTGCAGAAGAGTTTTGAAGGCCCCCCTCAAAGAAATGCATTATTTTCTTGCCTTCCTGCACTCCTCGCTGACATCTTTGCCCAAATTGCCTTTCTAAGTGCAGCAGTACCAGATCTCCCACCCACCAACAGGTTACCTCCTGGTGATTTTCGATCATCGACTACTCAGCCACGTCGGTATTGATCGAACGTTTATTCGAGCGTACGCAAGGAGAGATCCCTCTTGGTTTCCCAAGGGGAGAACTCTACTCATTCTGAACAAGTTACAACATTTATGCATCCTGGTTTCCTGTCTCCACGTTCCAAGGGGCGGCCCCTTGTTACGTAAGCTCACAATCTAATCCTATCATGTGTTGCATGGTACCACACTCCGCCCTGCGAGCACGAATATACATTAGACGTATTCTGTTATCTCAACCGCCTTGTGGTTGCGCTGCCTGTTCCAGCTGTCACGCTCAATCTCTTCACATTGTGATCTTTAATAAGAGTATACATCCCCCTCTCGGGAATTGCCTACCAACCTACCATACTCCGCCCGTTGTGTTTCTATCAAACAAGCTTGTTATGTGGTTAGTGTACTTGCTTGAAGGCCAGACACGACTACACCACGGAGTTCGTAAACAATGTCTAATAACCTCCGCAAGCAAACATTAACTTCTGCAAATAGTTTCTAATTTCTTCATTCTTAATTTAATCAAATTCTAACTTCTGCAAATTAGGCAAAACTCCCTAACCTTAGAACTGTAAATCTACTGCAACACCTCCCAAACCCGGGTATTTTCTATGCCAGGAACTCGCCCACATTATGATAATGAGGCTGACCCCAGGCATCCATGCATGGTCAGTGCACTAAGGGTCAAGCACATGCTCTTCGCATACTGTGTGGCTTCAGGTTGACCAGGCAACCAATCTAGGCTAGCAAGTGTACCTGAAGAGATGGATCAATCCGAGAACTTTAATTAATAGGTATGTCACACAATAAATAACATATACATTTCATCAAATTCATATGGACAGGCTCAATCATAACCTTTAATTTTGAGGAGTGTAAGTAATTTGTTTGCGGTTTAGTCTTCAATCAAAAGGGCAAGAATTATGTCTTGTTCCAAAGTATAAAGGTTTTATTAAGAAATTAAAGATACTTAGTAAAAGATGTAAAAATATAATAGCACAAGTTATAAGTACAATTATAAGATGTTGGGATACAACCTGGCAAAACTTTACACCGACAAGGTTCCTGGGTTGATCAGTCCTGAAAGTCCTTGTGATAAGATATTGAGCAGCCCAATCTTCACTCTGAGAATATTCTAACTACACTTTAAGTCTTGATTTATATACATTATAACCACCCATTAGTTCTTACAGGACCTTGAGCCTTGCTCCTCCCTTTTTTGGGCCCACACATCAATCAATCTGTTGACTTCTGCACATTCCTGAACAATACAGAAACAGACAACTAATGGTTTCCCATGCCATGATCTTATAAATATGAGATAGAAAACGGAGACAGGATGGCTCATGACGTGATCAACCAAGGATGCTTCAGTCAACAAGGTTGAGTCAATCGCGAATACATGCAAACAATATCCAACGAAGACCTGTGAGAAAATACAGTTTCTTACAGCCAGGGAGAGGGATTTTTGGTGTAAATCAATGTCATGAGGAATGGACAGCTCCCCTAGTATTGCATTCAGTTTCTGAATTTAAAAAAAATCATTCTTGGGATGCGAGTATCGCTAGCAAGGCCAGCATTTATTGCCCATCCCTTGTTGCCCTTGAGAGGTGGTGGTGGTGGGCCTTCTTCTTGAACTGCTTCAGTCTATGTGGTGAAGGTGCTCCCACAGTGCTGTTAAGTAGGGAGTTGAAGGGTTTTGAACCAGCAACTATGAAGGAATGCGCAATATATATCCAAGTCGGGATGGTGTGTGACTTGGAGGGGAACTTGGAGGTGATGGTGTTCCCATGCACCTGCTGCCCTTGTCCTTCTAGATGGTGGAAGTCATGGATTTGGGAGGTGCTGTCGAATTAATGCCCATTCTCCGGAGTGGGAGAATACTTTAACAAAAATATAACTTTCCTCTACATGTGGTGACATCAGAAATATGTTATGTATTTCATGAAGGCAGCATCATACTAGAAAACAAATAACTAAGAGTGGCTCACAGTAACCTAACCGGAAGCACTCTATAATCTGCAGGTCAATATAGTTACAATCTAAAATTAATATTTACGCTCAATCTTTATTATTTATCGAACAGGAGCATTGGGTCTGATTTATATGCATGCTGCCCACTTGTGGCATCTAAATTATATTCAAAGTTGCCTCACCAGTTTTTCTGGAAGCTGCTCATTAGTTTTCTCGGCATTTCAATATTTAATTCTGTTTTGGACATCATTGAAAAAAGGCTGCCGTTAGCCACAAACACCTGTCTACCCCAGTTAAGCAACAGGACAAAGAACTCCATTTTCCAGCAAATCTTTCTATTCCAAGGTATTAATAGTGTTCTCTTAAGAGTCTAGTAAAATCATTTTACATATTATTCGTGCATTCAGTCCATAAAGAGCCCATCAAACAGAAATGAATATACATGGTTTAGGGTATTTTTAATCATGGAGTGAATGGCCAAGGTACGTCACCGTTGACTGTTGACGGTCACCTCCGTTCACAGTTTGTAGTGAGATCATGTTCTTCACACATACATTTATGCTTTCACTACAAACAGCAAACAGGAGAAATCTTCCCAATCCCAAGGAAGGATGATGTTAATAACGAAATATTGGGCCAGCCTTAAAGAAAAACTGTACATTGTAGGTGGAAGGAAGTAAGAGGTGCCAGGCTCAAGGCTCTGTGTCCTCGTCTGAATGTTACTTGAAATCTGACTTGTAGACTACCTATGTAGATCAACCATGGGCTGGAAATTTCCTCGGAGCTGCTCCCACTCCGCCCCATAGCAGGATTTTCTCCCCACTTCCGGTAAAGTTACTGCAGCGGAGGAGGAACAGGTCCAAGGAAATTCCTGGCCTATTGTCGAAAACTTAAACTTAATATTACCTATTACATACAATGCATTAACTCCCAAACACTTAATTCAGACAAGTAAGAATTTATTAAGAAACTTGTAGAAGTGGAAGTGTACCCCAAGCAATGGTTGGGGCTACGTCTTCACTGAGTTCAAGAAACAGCTCACGTTTATACAGTTCATTAACAACGCCCACCTGTCATAGAATATGGGCATACACGTTCATTCTTTATTGGTTCAGGTAGTTAGTCAATCAAAAATAGGGAACCCACCCTCTGGTTCCCATGACCGTCTCGTGATGTTGGACACAGGCCTGGGAAAGTGCTTTTCCCTAGGAAACTGTCTTTATTATCAGTAAGCCTGTACCCAGTCTCAAGGCTATATGGTCATTCATTTTTGTTAGTCAGACAGTTATCAGCATGAGAGAGAGCTCAAAGTAATTACACAATTGTGCTTCTGTGTGTTTTTCATGAGAAACTATTATGTGAACTTTAAATTGAATTAGCTGGTCAGTTAATATGGTCAAATATCCATCATGCATTTCTACATTCGTGGGTTAGGTGTATTAGTAAGAGTTAATATGGTCAGGTATCTCTTTATGCATTTCCACACTATGTTTCCAGTGACAATCCAAAGCTGCTGTAAATATATGTGATGCGAACATAAGAACATAAGAAACAGGAGCAGGAGTAGGCCATATGACCCCTCGAGCCTGCTCCGCCATTCAATCAGATCATGGCTGATCTTTGACCTCAACTCCACTTTCCCGCCCGATCCCCATATCCCTTAATTCCCCTAGAGTCCAAAAATCTAATAAGATGATTTAGACCCGACAGGTGATTTCTCTGGAAAAATTCAATGTTAGTCCAAAGGGGATTGTTACAAGCAGAATTCACTCTGTATGTAACTTTTATTAATATCCATCACTGAATTCTTGATGCAGGGAGCTCTGATTCTTTCCATTTAACATGGCAGAAAGCACAGATGGGCTGAACCCCAGTTTATAGAAGCCACTGCATTGTGATGCTCATCACAGCGATGCAGATGGAAAGCAGGAGACTGTAGTTGTTGACTGAAGCTGAACCAGGGACTGGAAAATAAAATAAAATAAAAAACACATTGTTAATAATTATCCTCTACAGCATCATTTAAGCTTTTTTCGAGCCAGAATTATTTTTAGTGCAAAATGCGTTTTTCACAAATATCACTTCACGCTGAAGAGTAAAACATTTACTTTTCAAACTGTCATTTTTCTTACATTTTATTTTGCTAAATTCTTCTAGTCATGCACAGTTGCACATTTTGTTAGCTAGTTCTGTACACAATTATGTGTGAATGGAAGTGATTGTGAATCTGTGTAAATTAACCTCTGTTAGTTTTGAGCCTGTATGTGCGCATGCACATGTAATCCTCAAGGATGACACTGCTTTGAAATAAAATATTTTCCATTATATACCCATGATAACATCAATCAATCCTAGATACTACCCAATGTCCTTATCAGTGTGCAAAAGAACTGATGTAAAATTCCACTCACTCTCCCAAAAGTGAAAGTTTCCAAGTCCAGCTGGAAATATTGCTCCTTGTAGCCCAATTCCCAGACTTTTCACTTCGGATGCTGTGTGTGTGTTAATCCAATGCTGCACTATTTCTTGATTTTCATTTTCTTTAAGGGAATTAAGGTTTACTCCAAGTAGATCACGTATGTTCTGAGGAGTGAGTTTCTGAAAGATAAAATAGCAGTAATGTAAGATGATCAGTATGCTTGTTCTTAGCCCAAACATCAAATCTAGGTATACATAGGTCACTCCTGCTTTGTGAGTTGTTTCACCAGGGATGGTGGGATACCCTTCACTGGGGAGTATATTTTCCTCTTTGTGTAAAGTTAAAGAAGGAGCCTTCTACAAACGATCATTATAAATCTCCGGAAGTTAGTAAAAAAATAATTTAACTTTAAGGGTGAAGCTAGATTAGTACATGAGGAGGAACGGAATGGAAGGTTATGCTGATAGGGTGAGATGCTGGGAGGAGCCTTGTGTGGAGCATAAACACCAGCATTGACCAGTTGGGCCGAATGGCCTGTTTCTGTGCTGTAAATTCTATGTCACTCTATGTAATTTACACACAGAACAAAATATACACTTCAGTTAGCAAATATAATCAAAGACGGCCAGGAATATATCTATTCTTTGTACACTGTGTTCACTTCCACGTCAGCAGAAAGCTTAAAGGGGATCTGGGAGGAAGGCCTCGGGCAATAGCAAAGAAGGAAGTTGGGATAATGTTTAATTTTATTTATGTACAGTGGGTCCCTGTAATAATCACTTTCAGTTTGCCAGCCAACTATTTTACGATATGCGCTTGTGTACCCGGAATATGTATGCCCGAAGGCCCAAGGATATAGTTCTGTAGACATTTTGGTTTGAATGTTGCCCATTTAGATGGAACTGGTTTACTAATATCCTTTAGGGAAGGAAAGCTGCCTGACCTTGTCTATATGTAACTCTAGACCGATGTGGTTAACTCTTAACTGCCCTCTGAAGTGACCTAGCAAGCCATTCAGTTGTATCCAACTGCTAACAAAGAAGTTCGAGAAGGAGGCCCACCATCACCACCACCTCCTCAGGGCAACTAGAGATGGGCAATAAATGCCAGCCTTTGCCAGTGACACCCACATCCCGAGAATGAAATGAAAAAGAATTATTGATACTTGTAACTGGTTCATGATAAGAAATGATGGTGCTTCTTTGTGCAAAAATGGTCAGTAAAAAGGAACGGCCCAATTTAAAATAAGTGGGATGCAGTAGAAAGAACTGAAACTTTACAAAGAATTGAAAATAAACAGGAATTGATTATAAAAGAGATAATTACACCATTCTATTGTGCAAAGCACAGTCCCATCTTTTACTGCATGTCTGTTGCTATGAACTTTATAGTTTAAAATAAATGCACCCACTGCTCTGAACAATAAGTATTTTAAATAATGATTTGATATATTTATTTACAGCAATAAGACAATTCTTTCAATTTGGTGTTTTGTATTTTAATGTTTTGTGTGCTCTGTGGGCCTTCATGGTATGCAAAAGGAATTCACTGAGACTAAAAGTTTGGACAAGCCTATTTTAGTGTCTCTGGAAACTAGGCTGAAGATTTAATCATTTTTGCCTCATTTAACAATTTTTTAAAAATCACTTATTTGCACTATGGTAAGACAAAAATGCAGACAGAACAATAACACCGAACATTAAAACCCTCCACTGACACCTACTTCTACTTCAGTTGGATTGAGTCCCTTGAATGTCTCGTAGTCCATCATGATCTTTCCAGCAGCTAAACTCTGTAGGTCAGCTACAAGGGCACCACCTTTAGGAGAATAGAAAGACTGTCAGCTTTGTGTGTTTGTGTGTGTGTGTGTGTGTGTGTGTATGTGTGTGTGTATGTGTGTGTGTATGTGTGTGTGTAACTTGGACATGGCGTGGAATGCAAAGCAGGCATTATCGCATCTGCCACCTGTTATACACCCCGCCTGGCATTTAGTTCCATTAACGTCAATGGAACGGAATATCAAGCGAGCCTTTAGGCTGGTGGCCGATACGATAGTGTCCAAGACAAATTTCTATCCCAATATCTTTAAATAAAATGCGGGTAGGAATTGCGGAAGAGCATCAACATCTCATCTCTTTCATCAGAGAACATCTTCAACTTTTACAATGTCCTCAAAAATTAAGGCTTTCCAAATAATAATCATCAAACCAGATTGTAATGTTACTTACCAACATACGGCTTGAGGAGGTTATAATAGGCTTTGGGGTTACCAGCTTTATCCTGGAATGCAACATTTGCGATCCCAAAAAGTATGTCTTTCTTTGCCTGAGAACATGTGGAAATATCAAGTGGCTTGGCTTTCCTGGAACAGAATGGCTGTGATGTTATATTTTGGTTAATAGTAACCCTTTTTAAGGAGTATGGGGGGGTCTATGCTCACTAAAAAAGTCACATTCTCCTGCACTGTATCAGTGTCAGCTTTATGGATCTAACAGTTGGATTGGATAAGAAGAACGGGCTGTCATTCTGTCCTGGATAAGGAGGCTCTCAATCTTGGTATAGGGAGAACTCACTATTCAGTGTCAGCCTTGGCTCAGTGGTAGCACTGTCAGCTCTAAGTCAGCAAGTTGTGGATTCAAGCCTAACTCTAGGACTTGAGCACATAATGTAGGCTGACACTTCAGTATGGTACAGAAGGAGTACTGCATTGTGAAGAAGCCAGAGGAATAGGGGGATCGATGGCGGATTTGAAGATAGGCACTACAGTGCCACCACAATGGTTACAGAGAGGACATGATGGAACCAGACGGGGACATCCTCTGTGAAGGAGTCACCATCTGAGAGCTAGATTTTATAGGGTCCAGGATGCTGATATGTTTCTTCAGAAATGATGGATGAGGACGGCCTTGTTCATGAGGGTGCAAAGATTTTGTAAGTCAGGGAGAGAGGATGGTCTAGGCTTATCAGGATGGAAAGAGGGAGGCAGGGGATAGTAGGGCAAAGGGATGGGGAGGAGGTTCAAGGGAGCCACATGGGGAACAGAGATTCTAGGACAGGAGAATAGGACAGTTTGGGTGCTGCTGGGGCAGAGCCTTCAGTGAGGGTTGTGGTAGGCACAGTGAAAGGTTCCTCGGTCGAGGAAGGCACTAAGTTAATCCAAGAGGGGTGAAAGTCTGGAAAAACAGGGAAAGGAGTTCAGTGGGAGACTAGCAGACAGTGGAGCCAGGGAGCAAGGCAGGACAGTAGTCAGTCGGGCCAGGGTGCCTACCTGTCCTTTCAGGTGGACGTAAAACTTCCCCTAGCACTGTTCAAAGAAGAGCAGGCAAGTTCTCCCAGTGTCCTGGCCAATAATTATCCCTCAACCAACATCTTTCAAAGAGCCGGCACAGGCACGATGGGCTGAATGGCCTCCTCCTGTGCTGTACTGACTATGATAACTAAAACAGATTATCTGGTCATTATCACATTGCTGTTTGTGGAACATTGCTGTGTGCTACATTTCCCTACATTACAACAGTGATTACACTTCAAAAGTAGCTGTAAAGTGCTTTGGGACATCCTGAGGTGGTGAAAGGTGTCACATAAATGCAAGTTATTTCTTCTTTCTAATCACTGATCATAAAGGGCTTGTATTTATATCTTTTACAACACAATGGATTATCTCATTTGTTGAACTTATCCATTGTGGGATGGAATAAATTTGTAATTTGGTCCATTAAAACAGGAATTTCCTGTTCATATAAAATGCTCCTTATTACAGTTAGTTATTGTCGGAGTCATTACTGTAGCACCTGAAACTTATTGGAATTCTCAGTTTTGATGGTTTCCAGGCAACATGGCAATTAGTGGCCAAAGTTGATCTTTTTATTACTTAGCGTGTTTTGAATTCATTGTAAGGTGTTTCTGTATATATTTACTGGGCAGGCTTGTCTTTCAAAGAAATGAATGGGCTAAACATTTAACCTGAAGAATACATGGGTGCTAAAATGATGTTTCTCAGAGAATATAACACTCACTTGAGTTCGGTGGGAAGAATGGTTTTTAGTTTCTCTTCACTGGCAGTACACAACATTGTACCACCAATTGCATTTAATGCAGTTACATCTAATACCCCAGATCCTTTCAGGTAGTTCGACTGAAGTGCGTTAATCTGAAACCAGAAAAATATGATGTTTGAATTTTTGCCCACAGGCAGAATCTGGTGTTTCTTCATTAGAGGGAATTGTCCATCATCCTCACTGTTATAAAGAGAGGTAGACATAAACATTTATTGAGTATCTCTTAGCTTCCTCCTAATGGAGACATTGTGGGATGCTTATTCCTATAACATCATAAAATTCTACCCCGTTGATATCCTGAATGGTATAGTGGGCTGTAGGCATTATTCCCCATTCATGAAATTCATGATGTCACAGGAAGGGGGTTTTACACAAAGGGGCCAAGGTTCGTTAGGGCCTTGAAATATATTTAAGTTAGGGGGCCTCCCCATAATGCAACTGGAACACTTCAACAGCATTCCAGTTGCATAGTGCCCATTTCGAACGAGGGTTGAACCACAGCTCCTGTAAAAAAAATTGCTCCTCTCTGGCCCTTTTTCCTATCTCCTTCCCAAGGAAAATAATGCAGACACTCAAATGGGCAACTAGTAGCCCTTCACTGGCTTCTAATATCTGTCCCCATGTTCGTAGCACATTGTAACTGATGCAACGAGTGCCAGAACTGACATTGCATTAGGGGGTGACATCAGCTCATTCATCCACCGGCACTGGTCAAGCTACCATAGGGATTAAATTATAATCCCCAATAGGTCTTCTTTCAAACTGCCTCTGGATCACACAAAGGTAGACATGGATGGGGAAGGCTATTTGGTCTATCCTCATGCATCCATTGTCGTCCATCCCAGCTCATCCAACTAGCAGCTCTAAAATGTATGACAAAGTAACGGAATGTTGGCTGAGACACTGAACAGTGTACATTGTTTCCCTTGATAACACTGAGGATTATGGCTAAATTGTGTAGAATATAATTCCCCTTGTATTAAATGCACGGTTTGTGTAATGATACATATTTTAGGGCAGATTTTTTGAGTCCTCATCCACTGACAGCATGAATTGGAAAATCACTTGCTTGTTATCCCTGTTGTCCATCCATTCATTTCAGTGGATGGACAATTGCAGGCCATGTGCCTGTGATTTTCTGATATGTGCTGGTGGCCAGCAAAGGTACCTCATCATAGACAAGTACTCGCAAAATCTACCTTCTAAATATTCATGGTCCTTCCTTTACTTTCAGTAAGTGTCAAAGTTACATAGAATTACATAGAATTACAAGGAATCTACAGCACGGAATCAGGCCATTCAGCCCAACTGGTCTATGCCGGTGTTTATGCTCCACACGAACTTACTCCTACCCTTCGTCTAACCCTATCAGCTTATCCTTTTATTCCTCTCTCCCTCATATGTTTATCTAGCTTCCCCTTAAATGCATCTATGCTATTCGCCTCAACTAATCCTTGTGGTAGCAAGTTCCACATTCTTACCACTCTGCATAAAGAAGTTTCTCTTGAATTCCCAATTGGATTTATTGGTGACTATCTTATATTTATGGCCCCTAGTTTTGATCCCTCCCCCCCACGAGTGGAAACATATTTTCAGTATCTGTATCAGTTACAGTGAGTGTATAACTTAGAGGCATCAGTACCTGACAGTGCGTCATTTTTTCAAACACTTTGAGATAGACATCTCCAGCCAGCAGCACTGAAGGTGGAGGCCCTGAAATGCCACAGCAACTCTACCATTCTCCCACCGTCGCTTTGATGGGAGACGGCGAGCTTTCCCTGGGAGTTCCAAGGTTACAACAATGGCAGACTGGTAGAAATCTCCATGGAATTGCAGGGCCGGACTTCTGTCAGCAGAGACTGAAATGCTGAATTCTCTTTAATATAAAGTTATTTCTTTTTATACCATCTTGGATTACAAATCACCCTACAATTAATTCAAAATAAGAACTTTACTGAGAAATATAATTTTAATTTAATACCTCCACTTTCTCTAAAAGATCTTGGGCACCGGACAGCCTTAGGTTGATGCAGCACATTGGAGGGCAATTGCAAGCTGTCTTGCAGGCTCAACCCCTAATTTCGCCAAGCTAATCTCAACCATGTTGCCTTGGAAGACACAGACTAGTTGACTCCCACATGGAGGAATGGAGAATTGTATTTATGGTTCCCGCCATGCACCTCCAAACAGAACACCACTGGGAGAGGCCCGAGTTCAAGCCTCTATTTGCCTTTTTTGGCCACAGGAGTTGTATTGCTGAGGGACATCAGGACATAAAGATTAGCCATGATGTAATTAGAACATAAGAAATAGGAGCAGGAGTACGCCATACGGCCCCTCGAGCATGCTCCGCATTGAATGGTGGAACAGGCTCAAGGGGCTGAATGGCCGATTCCTGTTCCTATGTTTCTATGACACTAAAATTTTTGCACCACCTTCTTCTTAAAAGAGAATCAGGAACCTTTCTGCAGATCCTTACCATCTCAGCACTTCCACTGTTCTGTATGGCAGCAGCAAGTGCGTCAGGATCTGTAATGATCCACTGGCTGATATTTTCAGTGGTGTACACAGTAATGATTATTCCCAATTTTTGAATCTCTTCTTGAGGCAGCCCACCTGGGTATATCTGTTTTAAAAGATTTAAGCATTAATGGATTAATATCAAGAAATGTTTCAAGACATATTTGAAACTGAAGCATCCCAGATTCAATTCTGGTCTGTGCTGAATTAGTTTTCCAATGTGGGTGTAGGGGGTCTGGGGTAAATGCGACAGCCGGGCAAGGAAAACAAATCAGCCAGAGTTCCTGTTCTTGATTGCAGTCCTTGCTGGACAGGGCACCTGAGTGGATAGTGGGTGAGGACAAGATTGGACTTGGCTTTGGTGCCCTCCATGCAGGGGAAGAGACAGGGGTAGTGATGACTGTGAGGAGGTGGTAGAGAGAAGAAGGGGTTGTGGGAAGGCAAAGGTTAGGAGACCCAAGGAGACTGAGGGGGTGGGGGAAGCATGAGTAATTGGGAGAGAGGATAAGAAGGGAACCACTGAGGGCCACATATTCCCCGCAACTCCAATGTCTAATGCAGCCTTGGTGGCTCTTTCCCCTCTCACATCACAACACTGTACCGACCGCCTCCCATCTGAAAAGAAAGAAGAATACGTAAGAAAGAAGCACAAAGAAATTAAGGAGAGAGAAGAGAAAGAGAGAGTCAGAGAAACAGCAATATAAAGAAGAAAGTACTTGCATTTATATAGCGCCTTTCACAACATCAGCATGCCCCAAAACGCTTTACAGCCAATGAACATATGAACATAGGAACAGGAGTAGGCCATTCAGCCCCTCGAGCCTGTTCCACCATTCAATTAGATCATGGCTGATCTGTATCTTAACTCTACCTACCCGCCTCGCTCTGTAACCCTTATTATCCTTGCCTAACAAAAGTACTTTTTGAACTGTAATCACTGTTGTAATGTAGGGAAACGCAGTAGGCAATTTGTGCGTAGCACAGTTTCACAAACAGCAATGGGATAATCACCAGATAATCTTCTTTAAGTGATGCTGGTTGAGGGATAAATATTATCATCTTAAAATTAGAGCTAGGTCATTCAGGAGCGAAATCAGGAAGCACTTTTTCACATGAAGAGTAGTAGAAATCTGAAACTTTCTCCCCCAAAAGGCTGTGGTTACTAGGAGAATTGGAGTTTTCAAGACTGTGATGGACTTTTGTTAGATGAGAATATCAAGGGATATTGAGCAAAGGTAAATGGAGTTGAGGTGCTGGTCAGCCATGATCTAATTGAATGGCGGAGCAGGCCTGAGGGATTGAATGGTCCACACCTGTTCCTATGTTCCTATTGACCAGGACAGCTGGAGAACTCCCCTGCTCTTCTTCGAATAGTGCCATGTGATCTTTTACATCCGCCTGAGAGGGCAGGCAGGGCCTCAGTTTAACGTCTCATCCGAAAGACGGCACCTCCGACACTGCAACATTCCCTCAGTACTGCACTGGAGTGTCGGCCTGAATTACGTGCTCAAGTCTGTGGAGTGGGAGCTTGAACCCATGACCTCCTGATTCAGAGGTGAGAGTGCTATCACTGAGCCAAGGCTGACACTGAAGGCAATAGAGACAGGTAAGAGAGAGACATATTCTCCAACTTACCACTGGAGATGGACGAATATATATGATGGTTACTGACTGTGGAGTTGCTTAGGTTACTGGAGATTTGTGCTTCTCAATTCTTCTGGAAAAGCTCACTTTGAATGGGCATGCTGGAGCAGGTTCGCGGTATTTTGTAAAATTACCACTTTAAAAAATGTAAATTTGCCCATGCTGCTAGCTGCTGCTCTCATCTCACTAAACTTGTTTTACCTGTTTGAAGTCCTTGGGCTTCGGGCTGGGGTGTTGTTCTCTGCATTCCAATTACAGGATTTAAAATAATAAATCCCAAATGCATTAACGAGTGTCTCATGGGCTGAGTAGCGCAGACTCAAGTAAAAGACTTTTGCTGCCCTTCATTGCCAAGTGGAGAATGGACAATGGAGGATCCCTGGTGCCACTGCACGCCCCAACAAATTGTTCTCTGCTCAATACTGAATCACCAGCTCAGACCAGAAGACAGGCATTGAATGAATTATGAGGCCAGACATTCGGTACGAGAGAGAGAGCGAGAGGGAGTAATTTTAACCCCCCAAGAACTGGGGTGGGTGGGAGGTTAAAATAATAGCTTTTTGGAGCACGACCGCATCTTGGCTCCGACACGCCCACTTCTGGGTTTGACCCAGGTGCGTGTAGATGTGCCGCACAACAGACACCCGGAAGTCCTGCCCCCACCTAAAGCCTGTGGGCCCACACTCAAAGGGGCAATGTACCTTATTGAAATCATTGAGGTACTTAATTTTTTGTGTATTGCAGGTAAAATGAATTTAACCTTATCTGTCGGGGTTTCCCATCGCTTCTGATTCACGTCAGGTGAAAGTAGGCGGGAAGGACCAGATCCATGAGGTGAGTGCCTTTATTGCACTGCTTGTGGGCCCGGTGGAGCAGGAGTGTTTCATCCAGGCCCAACAAGCTCACCTGGCTGACAGGACTGCTGCAATCAACCAACCCCTCCCCCCCCCCCCGATACTGGACCCCCCGATCTTCCAATGCTGAACCACTCCGATCTTTAAGGCCCACCCAATGCTGGACCCCCCGATCTTTAAGGCCCACCCAATGCTGGACCCCCCGATCTTTAAGGCCCACCCAATGCTGGACCCCCCCCCCCCACACCGATGGTGGCCCCCCAATCTTCAAGGCCCATCTTCAAGATCCCCCCACCTCCAATTTGTTCCACGATCTCTCTCTCCCTCTCGCCCCCTCTCTGATTCGTGGCTCTTTTCCCTTCCGACAGGCGGCCAGCCTGTCAATCTGGCTGCCTGGTGCGTGGGAAACCCAAATACTTACCTTCAATTGAATTGCGATCACAGATTGCCACACTCTCATTTGGGTTCCGGGTTCCCCATGCGAGTATCTTCCGCTGGTGGAAATGTGGCGAAGTGAGGTCTAAGACTGCCGTTTTCTGAGGGACACCAACCCCATCCCAGTTGGGGCATTAACATGTTCAGGGCGAGCAAGTTGCGCCTGTAAGGGCACCTGCTCTGGCGAAAGCCCAGGATGTCACATCAGCACCATGCTGCTCCAATGCAGAAGTGGAGGTCCAGGGAAGGGCATATCAGAAAAAGAACTGCTCAACTCTTTATCTCCCAAAGGAGCTCTTGGGCCGTCACTGGAAGGTGTGGATCCTCTCAGGGATCAATTGGACTTTCCTTTGGCATTTTGGGACCTTTGGAAGGCCCGTAATGGAATCAATGCCTCAGATCAGACGTGGATTTGATTGGGGCTACTAGGTGGCGTTTCTGGCCAGACTTTCCTAGGGAAGCCCATCAACTCCCCCAGACTTTCTCCTTTTGACATGGCATTGGGTGAAAGTTCTGCCCTCTCCCCCCTCACTAGAACTACCTGACCTCTTTTCCTTGGGGTTGAATCCCTGTGGAACTGAGATCAGCCACCTGCCGCCCTCGATAGTGTTATCAGAGATGTGCTCAGGACCCAATCTATTTAGAACTGAATAAAAACTCTATAAATAAAAATAAGCAGCAGCATCTGTTTCCACCTGCAGTGCAATAACTTATTACTAGCTTCACATTGTAAAAAGTACAACCAAAAACAGGTGTTAGATATATGGCCGTCATTTAGAATCAAGATAAAGATCAGCGTGATGGGAGTGAGAACAAGAGAATACAATTATTCAGCTCCAGAACTTCAGATTGTTTTCTCCAATAAAATGAGGTGTCTCCACCCCTAAATCTTACCTCCGCCAATTTTCTTTTAATAACAAGCAGTTGATCTGTGCTAAAGGCTAAATTTCCCAGTTCAGTAAGGTTTGCAGCCAGCACACTATTGTTCAAACAGGTGTCTAAAGTGGCAGCAGAATAGACTGTTGGCAGCAAAAAATACGTAGTCTTTTCTGGTGTTATGAAGCCCTGTGTACAAGCTGTGGATGTAAAGGGCACGAATTATGTGAGGAATCCAACTACATTTTAATTCTCTGATGAACAAAGTTGTTTTCTATTATTTCTTTCCCTGGGGTAATACAGAGCTGATTTTCATCCCTTGGTGCTCCTCCACTGGGCCAATGAGCCTCATTTGAATAGAGTGAGCACACACTGGGCACACATGGCAGTGCATTTGGGCACAGGCCCACAATGGAGAGGTCTGGGCGCTTCTGAGGCCTTCTAGCAGCCGTGCCTTCAGCTGCTTAGGTCCTAAGCTATGGAATTCCCTCCCTAAACCTCTCCGCCTCTCTACCTCTCTCCTCCTTTAAGATATTCCTTAAAACCTACCTCTTTGACCAAGCTTTTGGTCACCTGTCCTAATGTCTCCTTATGTGACTCAGTGTCAAATTTTGTTTGATAATACTCCTGTGAAGCACCTTGGGATGTTTTGCTACATTGAAGGCACTATATAAATGCAAGTTGTTTTTGTTGTTAAAAGCAGTGGCAGTGTTAAAAGGGCTGATGAAGGTGGGGCCCCATGACAGAAGTTGCTATTGAAATCGGGACTTTTGTGGCATTCTGGAACCAGGCCAGATATTGCAGCTGTCTGTGCATTTTACATACAGTTACGTACAATATACTGCTGTCCGCCAGAAGCTTTGATTTGCCCTTCTCTGCTCTTCTCATAGATTTTAATACGCCTTTCCCTTTGAATGCGTTCCTACTGCTCTAATACAATAAGATGGCTGCAGAGCCCCAAACAGGAATCAGGGTGCCTCCTGCAGTGAGCCTTGCAAGGAGTGGATAAAAGGAAATCACCATGGTGATAAGCAGTAGATGCAGAAACACACCTGTTGCAGTGAAGCACCATTGATAATCTATTGATGTGCATTTTGAATGTGGAGGTACAGGGAAAACTACTATGGTATGAGGAATGAAAGAAGGGTTCTGCTTCAACTTTTTATTCAAGGTGGAATGGGTTCATTGTGTGGTCAAGGGGACAGAGGATTCTTGAGCTATGGGAGGGTAAAAGGTGGGAGTGGCTCAGGAGATGGCCAAGCAATTTTTTCTAATATCTGTCAAGGCGGGGGGGCGGGGGGGGGGCGGGGGTTGAGGTTATTATTCCTTATCTGCTTCCAAATAAGCCACATTGCAAATGGGGGGGGGGGTGTGATACAGTGCTGAACGTGGTCTCCATCACTAAGTGTAAGGGTCGAGCAGCATTCAGTGAAAGACTCTTAGTCAGCAACTGAAGTAGAAAAGCCATTTCTAATGCCAGAAGCCAAAGATAAAGGCCTTTCTTGACAATACTAATCTGTTCTTTGAATACAGATAGCATTCAAATGGAAGCTCGGGAAGCATTAGCAGCAGGATTTTTTTTGGGGGGGAGGGTGCCCTGATCTGCCCCCAGTATTATGAGAGGAAATCTGGATGCAGGCCTACTTCGCCACCATTTGCATGTAATCTCCATTGCAGCGCCCGCTTCAGGCACAATTGGGAGCAGACACTAGAAAAGCCATATAGGAAATCTCGGGGCAGTGCTGTTCAGCTGTTCAGGAGCTGAACAGAGGAAGGAATTACTGCCCACTTTTCCTGTGCATAGCACCCATAATTCAAGCATTATTCAGGAACTAAGCAGGGGGAAATCTACCTTGATGTCTCAACATCATTTTAATGCTGCATTTATAATGTGGAATGAAGCCTACGGAGTTTGCAGGACACGCCTGTATTTATAATCCACCAGAGGAAGTGGAGCATTCTGATGGAGTACAGAAATGCTGCAATGTTCATCTGTTAATGCTCATGTATTGATTGATTCCTCTTTCACTCCATTAATGTTTGCTCACAAGGAAAGACTGTGCTTTAGCTGATTCGTTCCAATCTCTGGACACATCAGTAGCACTAAACTGCCCAATATTCAGAATTAATTGGTTCTCATTCAGCACCTTAGCTTTGGGGACACAGAATATGTATTTTGCTGACCATCTGACACTTGAAAACTATTCCCAAGGGTCTTCTAGGAACTCTCCTGAGCAGGATACAAGGAAATGTTTGTCATCTGATAGTCGATCTCTCATTTCTATTATCCAATCTTTCTCTTTCTCTCTCTATCACACTTTTTCTTGGTTTTCCTCATTTTATCAATGCTGCTATGGGTGTCACTGCTCTGAATTGTCCTTTCTTTTTGCTCCAATTATGAGCTGCCATATACTTTTCCTCCTCCCTCTATTTGTTATGTTGAAATCGAGACATACACACCCTCTCCTTCCCTAACTTATTCTCTTCCAGGACCTTAAAACTGTGGAACTCCTTAACTCCCTAAATGAGCCCTTCCTCCTAAAATCTACAGCCTTTTAAAACCAAGCTTGGTGTTGCATACCCATTACATCCTCATTTATCTTGTCCCTCTCCGACTCTTCTTAACCTTGCCCATCGATCTTGGCCTTTTACCTACAGTTTTCAATTTAAAAAAGAAAGCTCAGTGGAATTTAACAAGCTCTGTTTTTTATTCAAGGAGAGGGCCCTCATTTGCACATCCATCCAGTACAACACAAATAAATACTTTGCTCACTCGCTGGTTACATACCAGTGGCACGCTTTACTCTTGCTTTTACCAGCATCTGGGGGGACTTTTCTGACTGTTCATTCAAAGATGTTTCAAGGACTTTCTCAGCAAAAGCCTGCAGAGTAGAAAATATGATTATGTAATTATTAGCTTCATTTGAAACAGCATAAATGTATAATCAACTTCATAGTGTTTTTAAGTCACTTATAAAGAGTTACATTTTACTAATAGTTGTTTCTTTTCCTTTCTATGAATTTGTTCTTGGGAAAAGGGCATTGCTAGCAAGTTCAACATTTATTGCCCATCCCTAGTTGCCCTTGAGAAGGTGGTGGTGAGCCGCCTTCTTGAACCGCTGCATTCTGTGTGGTGAAGGTTCTCCCATAGCACTGTTAGGTAGGGAGTTCCAGGATTTTGACCCAACGATGATGAAGCAACGGTGGCAATATGTGTCCAAGTTTGGATGGTGTATGACTTGGAGGGGACCTTGGAGGTGGTGTTGTTCCCATGAGCCTGCTGCCTTTGTCCTTCTAGGTGATGGAGGTCACATGTTTGGGAGGTGCTGTCGAAGAAACCTTGGCGAATTGCTGCAGTGCATCCTGTAGATGGTACACACTGCAGCCACGGTGTGGTGAAGGGAGTGGATGTTTAAGATGATGGATGGGCTGTCGATCAAGTGAACTGCTTTGTCCTGGATAGTGTCGAGCTTCTTGAGTGTTGATGCAATAGTAATCATATAATTACACATCACCCGTAGACTAGTAACAGAAACTGCATCGTGTTTTTAAGTCACTTATAAAGAGTTAAAGTGTACTAATGGTTGTTTCTTTTCCTTCTGATTGAATTTGATCGGTTCTACTTTTTTTTATAAGCACTGTGTAGTAGATTTTCATCTCTAGCGCCCAGATGTAAAGCAACACCTGGCCGCAGCACAGAGACGAAAATTGGGTGGTGAGGATCTCACGTCTGAAATGGAGTCTTGGTGATTTTCCTTCCAGGAAGTAAAATCTGGATGGGCTTCATTACTGGCACGCAATCCTCCCTGCCTGACTCTCCTCTCCGTGCTGCGGCCTGGAGTTGCTTTGCATCCAGGCACTATAAACAGAGTTCCCTTGCTTCATATATATGATTTCCCATTCAATATTGTACATTCATTTTAGTGAGACCGATGTTGGGATTGCGGTAAACTCTCCACTTTGTCACCGTATTAAAATTTACAATAATGTGAAGCGAGACATACAGGAGGTGTTGAATCTTTCTTACCGGCTGCGTATTGGAAGTGGCCACAAAGAAGCCTAGAGTAAAACATCAAAATAATGTGTTAAAGCAAATCTATCCAATCTACAGTTCATTGAAGAAAAGAAACATGTTGGTGCTCATGCTTTTGAGAGCTCTAAGACGCTCAGTTGCCAGCCAGTATTCGGAATTGTGTCAGTCCCCATGCAGTCACAAGATGGCATGTTGTACTGCAGTGGAATATCTCTGTTCAATGAAAGGAATTGAACTGATTCTGTATGTGTCACCCTGCTGGTGGTGGCTGGACCATCCTATCCCTTCCTGCTGAAGGACAAGGTAATCAGCACCCCTTAGTGGCAGAGATTGGATAATACAATGTTTTTCATTTTGGGCCACATATTACCCAATAGTCTGTCAGACTTTAAATTTGCCTTTTATACAGATTCAGACCCCACAAAAAAACCCAAACAATTCAGGTCAACGGCCTTTTCGACTGCCCATAGTATTATTCTGCTTAGGACATGTTCAAGATTGATAATCTGTTAAGCTTCAATTGATCTGTTGATAATTTTCTTTGTAAATTTGGTACAGAAGATTGCTGTTAAACAACTTTCTCTTCAGAGGTGTGACCTAAATGTCTAGGCCTCATAGAGCCAGAGGGCAAAAGGCAACCAAATAAAATTTAAATTCATGTTCTTATTAATTTACATATCTCATGTTGATGGTACTAACAGATTTTGGAGTTCTCTTTTGAGGATTTAGCCACCAATGAGGCCACAGTGCCAAAACCAGCCCTTTGCAAACCACCAAACCCATGAAATTGAAACAGGACAAATCAGCACATAAGACGGATAAAGGGCCAGAGAGGACTGAGGTTCGAGGGCTGGATTGCCACAGCTCAAGGGTCCCACAAGACCCCCAGGGCCGCAGGTTTGACACCCCAACCTACATGATGCTACAGTTAGGTTCCAGAAAAACACAACAATATCTACCTCTCAGAGGACTGACTTACCCATGGCGATATTAACCATCATGATCTTTAGGGAAAAGGTCCAATTGGGCAACACGGTCTTCTGCATCATTATTGGTCAGATGTCCAAAAACTTCTCTGTAAAAAGGAAGCAAGGATCCTTATTGTTTCTGTAAGGAAAGGGTTAATCAGACTGCCCTGACGTCAACAACAACAACAACTTGTATTAAAATAGCACCTCTAACGTAGTAAAATGTCCCATGTCTGCTAATGTTACACTGCTATTGATTTCTCTTTATAGTGTAGTAATTGCAACCTTTAGCTTCTGCCTGTTAAGTAAGGAAGTATAAGTCAATTTAGATGCAATGACCTGTTGAACTAAGTTTGACCTTGAAGCAATGGTCAGTTTAGTTACGAGTAAACCTAATTAAAAGATATTCCAGTACATACTGATGCATATATTTCAGAGAACTTTAATCAGTTGATAACAAATTAGTTCTGCAAAAGGAACCATTTGCAAATACATCATCTTTTTTAGAAGTAGGAGATTGGTATGGAAAGCTACATACTTATAATTAGAAGTTTCATTTGGTAGAATAGAAACAAGAGTGAAACTATCGATAAGATAACAAAGTCAGAGGAGTTGTACTTGTCTAAGGAAAAATAACTTGTTAAAACTAAAGTTATTGATAAGGGATAATCTCATTAAAATTCTCCGTATACGGAGTTGCATTCGGTAATGCAGAAATGTGTGGATTGTCATGTAGAAGGGGTAAGAAAAGGTAGAAAAAGTAGATGTTGGTGCAGATTAAGGTCTGCCGAGCTCGGAACTGTAACGCGTTTGAGTCCTTCGACTAAACTCGCAAGGTTTGGTCGTAAGTACTGCTTTTTAAGTGTTTGTTTAATTACTGTATACTTAATAAATCTGTGACATCTGACATTCAATGTTGCGAACCCTATTGATTCGAGGAGTAAATTAGAAGTAAGAACACCCACATTTACCCCTCTTCTAACAGTTATAGTAATTAGTACATCACTATCTTCTCTGACCACAAAGGGAACTCCCACATCTCATCGATTACATAAACCGCCTCCATGGAGCTTGGTTTTCTTGTTTGTGCCAACCATTTCTTTTCGCCTTAACTCTCTATCAAGCCCAAGTCTAAGATTTGAATACTTCCAAATTAGGGCAGGCTTTTCTAACACCTTTCTCACATTATGGACAGGATATCAGCTTGTGGTTTGAGAGGTGATCCCTCTCTCACCTCTAACCACCAACCTCTCGCCCTGTCACAACTTCTCGTGCTTTTTCTATTTTATTGACACTAATATGGTCAGCTATTGTCTGAACTCCCCTCTCATTCCTTCTAAGCTCCATATATAATGTTCAAGCTCACTTTTTCCATGGATTGCAAAGCAGTCAAATCCCTGACCCTCACCAATTCATCCTTCCCCCTACAATGTTCAGGATTTTAACCCCAAGTTTAACATCACCTAATCCATATTTACTGACTTACCTCAAATTCTCTTTACTATTTTCACCCTAGTTGGCCTTAGACTTTCAACTTAGTTTCACAATAAAAATAAACAGTTTCCCAATGTTTCTTGAATGTTTGTACCACTTTAAGAGTGACATGTAGGGGTTGTTAAGCACTGTGTCTGTGGGAGCTCTCACTGACCAATAAAAGTGGTAGTGCTTCTTAAAGCACTGCATGGTATAAACAGTTTACAGTACCAATATCATGTGGTACATTGGACTTTGTTGCTTTTGCTTCAGTCAGTGCAAATTTGTTCCCCTCACTCCTAAAATCAGGTGTTGCAATTGTATTCTTTGGGCCCGATGTTAGCAGGGCTGCGGGTTCTCGGCGGGAGGGCTATCGGGCGCGTGGGTAACGCGCCCGGTGAAATTAGTCAGTTTCCCGCGCGATTGTAGCATCCAATCCATTAATTGGATCCACTTACCTGCTCCTCCGGGTTCCCCGCTGCTGATCTGCGCCTCGGGCGGGCTGTGCATGTGCAGTAAGATCTGTCAGCTGGAGGAGCTCTAGTTAAAGGGGCAGTCCTCCACTGACTGATGCTGCAACAAATAGAAAAAATTACAGCATGGAGCAGCCCAGGGGGAAGGCTGCTCCCAGTTTAATGATGCCTCACTCCAGGTATCAATACATGGGGTGAGGAGGAGGGGGAGGACAGAGATCTTCCTCCCGGCGGGCGGGAGGAAGTGGCCTGCCTCTGCCACCAGGAAGGCCTGGCTCGAGGTGGCAGAGGAGTTCACCAGCGCCACCAACATATGGCCCACCTGCATACAGTGCAGGAGGCGCTGCAATGACCTCAGTAGGTCAGCCAAAGTGAGTACACGTAGTCTTTCCCCTACACTCCGTCTGCCACATCACCGCCCCCACCCCACATCTCCTTCTGCACTGCCAACACTACTCTGTCACATCACCCCTCATACCCACTCAAACCTCATCCTCATCTTACCTGCACTTACTCACCTCGCCAGTACTCATCCCGCCACTACCACTCAACCCAATCCTCATACAATCTCATGGCTCTATCTCATACTCACCCTCTCATGCATCTCTTTCACGGTCAGCCTCACTCAACCTGCCACTACCTGTGCTGCAGCCACAGGGCATGCATCACATATGTGCAGTAGGAAGCGTAAGGCAAACGTGTCGTGAGCATGAAGGGGATGCACAAGGGTGTTTGAGGGTTTGTCATGGTTTTTACTTATATTGAATTTCAGAACAACTCACATTACATATTATATTGGCACCACTACTGCCATGTCTTTGCAAATCCTGTCTGGTTTGTGCAATAATGCCCTTTCCTGAGGATCACTATGAAGACCCACACCTCATGCCACCCATTGTGTCACTGCAGAGTGGGTGTAGGTGTATTTGCAGGGCTCTTCTGCGCAGACGACTGGGAGACATCGGCGATGTCCCCGGTTGCACCCTGGAAGGATGCGGAGGAGAAGTTGTTGAGGGCAGTGGTGACTTTGACAGCGACAGGTAAGAAGATGGTGCTTGGGCCAGCCGGGAGCAGCTCGGCATGAAGGAGGCTGCAGATGTTCACAACTACATGTCGAGTGACTCTGAGCCTCCGTGTGCATTGCTGCTCAGAGAGGTCCAGGAGGCTGAGCCTCGGTCTGTGGACCCTGTGGCGAGGGTAGTGCCCTCTGCGACGCATCTCTCTCTGCAGTTGCCCTCCCTCCTGCTGTACAGGTGGATGTGTCACAGCACTGTGTTGTGGAGCTCCACGTGTCAGAGGTGGACGGCGTAGCCGGCGAGGCTGGTGATGCTGTTCGCCCTCCGAGGAGGTCATGACTGCAGCTACGGCGGCCCCCATCCGGAAGATGTACATCTGAGGGGGTCCGCAAGGTGGGTACATGTCTCTGGACCCCGGGGTAAGTGTGCAAGTTGGTGACTTTAACTGTCAGGAGGAGGGTGGTGGAGGCCAAACTTTGTCCCAAGTGACAGAGCGGCCTCCTGCAATGAGTGAGGGTCTCCCCCCCCCCCCACCTGTCAAATGGACCTTTGCAGCTGCCACAGGCTGACGGCTGCAACACATCCATTTGACCTGGGAGTGTTTCCCCCAGTGTGGGAAACAGTCCCACTTTGTTCTAAAATCCCACATAATCCCTTAATCAGGTCAGTTAATGACCTGAAATACCTAAATAAATATTGTCAAGTGGCATCCCGCTGGCTTTAATTGCCTGCGGGATTCCCACCAGCGGGGGCTGCGCGCGCACGCCGGCGCGTCCATGGGAAACCCGGAAGTGGGCGGGATCGAGACGGGATCCGGTCCCACTCTGGGGTTCCCCGATTTTCGGGGCCCCCCCGCCAAGAACGCACCCGATAGCGGGTGGTAAAATTAGCCCCTTTATTGCTGTATCCCAAATGATTATTGAAATGAGTTTTGATTACAGTGGGGCCGATTTTCGGACAGCCGAGCGGGTGCATTGGGGGCAGGGGGGGCTCCTAAAATGGCGGAATCCTGGAGCGGGTTCTGAGCCCGGCTCCACCCCACTGACTTCCGGGTTCCCCAGTGACGCGTTTGGGTGCGCGCGCAGCTCCTGCATGGGGGACTTCCACCGGCAATTAAAGCCGGCGGGATGCTGCTTTAGATAGTTAGTCAGATACTTGAGGTACTTGACAGACCTCATTGAGTGGAGATTTTGGCAGGGGTGCAATTTTGAAAGATCCTCAACGTGTATCCTGTGCTGTGGGAAACACTCCCTGTTGGAGCAGACGTGTTTCAGCCAGGAGCCAGTGGGAGATGCAAAGGATTATTTGACAGGTGGGGGGAAAACCTCATTTATTGCAGCAGGGCATTCTGTCACTTCAGACAAAGTTTTGGCTGCAGCACCTTTGTCTTTCCACTCAAAATTATTAATTAATACCCTAAACTCTGCTGTGCATACACATTTACCTAATTTGCGGACCCCCTCAAACTCACACTGTCAGGAAGGGGGGGGGCGCCATAGCTGCATTCATCACTTCATCCGAGGACGAGCAACATCACCAGCCTCGCCAGGCACTCCATCCACCTCCGCCACGTGGAGCTCCACAACACAGTGCTGCACCACAGGCACCTGCACAAAATAGTCGTACAACTACACAAACACCCATTGTAGGGTGACCCAATGGGTGGCATCAAGTGTGAGTGTTCATGGTGAACATCCTGAAAGGGACTTATTACACAAGCCAGTCAAGAATAGCCAAGACTTGGCAGTAGTGGTGACAATAATAATATTTAATGTGCCATTAACAAAAATCAAATATAAATAAAAAACATGATCAACCGTCAAACACCCTTGTGCATCCCCTTTGTGCTGACAAAACCTTCGCCTTACGCTTCCTGCTACTCCTACGTGGTGCTTCCCCTGTGGCTGCAGCAGAGGTAGTGGCAGGTTGCTCTTGTTCGTGCCCTGACCAATTAGATGATTTGGGTCTACGCCCTCTGGGTTTCGGTGCCCGTGAGGGCCCCTTCAAAGACTGCTCCACCTCCGCCTCAGTGGACTCATTGGTGAGCCGTGCTTGAAACTCCATGGAGACTACCCTTCCCTCCATCGCAGACATTCCCGCACTTACCCGCGACACTATCTCAGAGATGCCCTCACGTCCCTGTGATAGTATCTCAGAGATTCCCTCCTGTACCTGTGCCACCATTCCACTCATGCTGGAGTTGGACTCCTCCACCCTCTGCGCGATTGTGGAGAGTGTGCGTGGCACCTGTTCCAGCACCTCGCAAATGTGCTGCTGTCCCTCGATCATTCTCCTTTTAAAGGATGGCCCCCAGGGTTCAGCATCTGTGTCCAGCTGAGCAGAGCCTGGAGAAGAGTGCTCCCACCGACGCGGACTCTCCACAGCTGGCCCTGCCACCAGTGTCTGCTCGTGCTCACGTGTGTGGTGACTCATCATGTGCAACCCCAACTAAGTGAGGACGGGGACCCACCGAGGTGTGTGTATCTGTGCTGGTGGATGGCTCGCTCAGATGTGATGGTGCCCCCTCAGATGCCAGCAGGTCCTCTGAGGAATCGCCCTCCGCCATCACGGCGGTCGCTGAAGGCGCTGTAAGAGAACAGAAGGCAATATTAAGCATGATGACAGATGTTGAGGTGCTGAAGATGGCAAGGCATGTTAACATCATTTACTATTTTGTGTGCTGAATGTTAAAGTTCTGTCAGCAGCCGTTTGTCGGGTGACAGTCTCGGCGTCCCCGACAGACAGGCACTCGAGGGTGCGGCTTAGTTCCAGAGCCTCCTGCTCCACGTCCGTGAGGATGACCAGATTTTCGGCCCCCCCCTCCGGTCTTCGCCCTCTCCCGTGCATTCTGGGCTCTCTTCTCCTATAAGGGGAGAAAGTAGAGAGGCGTGAGTGAGTGATGGTGACGCGGCCAACCGCTGAATGCATTGGTTTGGGTGAGGCTGACCGTGAAAGAGATGCATCACAGGGTGAGTATGAGACAGATCCATGACATTGTATGAGGATTGGGTTGAGTGGTAGTGGTGGGATGAGTATTGGGGAGGTGAGTAAGTGCAGGTAAGTTGAGGATGAGGTTTAAGTGGGTGTGAGGAGTGATGTGATAGAGTAGTGTTGGCAGTGCAGAAGGAGTTGTGGGGTGGGGGCAGTAATGTGGAAGACGGAGTGTAGGAGAATGAGTAAGTGTACTTACTTTTGCTGACCTAGTTAGGTCATTGAAGCGTCTCCTGCACTGGATCCAGGTGCGGGAGACATTGCTGCTGCTGGTGATCTCCTCTGCCACCTCGAGCCAGGCCTTCTTGTTGGCAGAGACAGGCCACTTCCTCCCGTCCGCTGGGTAGAAAATATCCCTCCTCCTCCTCACCCCGTCCAGTAGGACCTGGAGTGAGGTATCGGTAAATCTGGGAGCAGCCTTTCCCCTGGTCTGCTCCATTCTATAATTTTGGTTGTTTGCTGCAGTAGCAGTATTGGAGGACTGCCCCTTTAAATAGATCTCCTCCAGCTGACAGCCTGTGATGCGGGTGCGCAGTCCGCCCGCTGCGCAGGTTGACGACGGTAAGTGGCTTCAATTTACCCGCGATCGCGTGGGGAACGGACGGATTTTACTGGGCGGGTTACCCACGCGCCCCTGCTGCCATCCCGCCTCCCTGGTAATATCAGGGCCAGTGTGTCCATTGAGTACTGCGCTTTACAGTTAAAAACATGTTTTTGCCCTCGATTGCTCAGTGCTCTCCAAGTTCACAAAGGTAATAAAAACAGTCAGCATTCTATGCAAACTTTACCCCCTGAGACTCTAATGCTCCTTAAATAAGACTAAAGTGGCATGACTGAACAATGTAAGGAATCTTACAACACCAGGTTATAGTCCAACTGTTTTATTTGAAAATCACAAGCTTTCGGAGGCTTTCTCCTTCGTCAGGTGAGCGAGTGTGGGATTCCATGGAAGGTTACCGCATTTATATTCAGAGAACAATACCTGGTGATTACAGATAATCTTTCCAACTGCCCGTTGTCAAGGCAATCAAAGTGTTCAGACAGAGTGATGTTACCTACAGGACCACCGAATACACAAATACAGAGAATGACCCATTGTGTTAAAAACAGATAACTTTTTTGCGCTGGTAGGGTTACGTGTACCCATGAGGCACCCATGAGGACGGCCTCAACCGGGATCTTGGGTTCATGTCACGCTACACGTAACCCCACCAACTGATTTTCAAATAAAACAGTTGGACTATAACCTGGTGTTGTAAGATTCCTTACATTTGTCAACCTCAGTCCATCACCGGCATCTCCACATCATGACTGAACAAGTACAGTACCATGTTATTATAAAGCAATTACACTCCACCTTACTCCACCTTTCCAACATGTTCCATCAGAAACAAGTAATTCGCAAGCTACAGTGAATGTTCTCTAATTTTACCTTAAATGCAATATGAATAAACTGGGAGACATAAGATTGGATAACCTTAAAACAGTGACTTATAACCAAGGATCTTCTAGTGCACTCTTTCATTAAAATTAGCTGAAAATATCAACACAAATCTACATCTCTCAAAAGAATAAGAAGTGAACATAGTTCCCTGCGGGTAAATGAACCACCCAATTTGATGCTGAGCCCTATAGAAAAGAAAGTTGAAGCAGAGTTAACGTTTCAGGTCAATAACCCTTCAAAGGTCATCAACCTGAAACGTTAACTCTGTTTCTGTCTTCGCAGATGCTACCTGACCTGCTGAGTGTTTCCAGCATTTTCTGTTTTTTGTGGTAAAGCTGGAGGAGGTTACAGAAACGGGCAGGGGCAAAGCCATGAAGGGATTTTAAACACGAGGATCAGAATTTTAAATTGGAAGCATTGGAGGACTGGGAACAAGGGCAGTCGCACTGAGTTGGGCAACGGAGAAGAGACCTTTGAGAAAGATGATGTGGTCGCCCATGTCAAAGGCTGCAGAGGAGAATCAGGAGGGAAAATGCACACGGGCACAGTCACAGAGGATGTCATTTGTGACGTTAATTAGGGCTGATTCACTGCTGTGACAGGGACGGAAACCTGGTTAAAGAGATTCAAACATGGAGTTGCAAAAAAGATAGGCATGGATTTGGGAGACAACAACACATTCAAGGACTTTAGGGGAAAGAAAGGTTGTAGATGAAGTGATAGTTTGCAAGGACAGTGGGGGTTAGTATGGGATTTTTGAGAAAGGGGGGTGATGCTGGTAGTTTTGAAAGGGATGGGGACAATAGCTGTGGCGTGAGAATCATTTACAATATCAGCTAGTATGGGGATCAGGCAGGGAATTGGGTGGTTAGCAGCTTTGTTGGGAATGGGATCATTCAAGAGAGCAGGAGGTGGGTCTCATGGACAAGATGAGCTCAGAGAGAACGTGAGGGAAGATAGGAGAGAAACTGGAGAAAAATGCAGAATGAGTGTTGGGGCAGGTGGGGAGGTTTGGCTTGATGGGCAAAGGGAAAGCAGGGAAACAGCAGAGCCAGCTGAATGGGTGGTCTCAATCTTAGTGACAAAGTAATTCATGAGCTCCTCACACATTGCTGGGAATGAGGGTAGAAGGGGCAGGGGGGAGGGGTTTAAGAAGAAGGTTGAAAGTAGAGATAAGAAGCTGGAAGTTATCTCTGTTCTCCAGGATGATCCTGGAGTATTGGGTAGTTTTGGCAGAGAAACGTGAAGCCCAGTAACGTTTGACATAATCCAGCCAGATCTAGAGATGAATGGCTTAAGCAGTTGTGTACCAAATACACTGAAGTCTGCACCCCTTGGAATTGAGGGGGTGAGGATAGGGGCAATACTAGAGGGAATAACAAGGATGAGAGAGAAACATTTTATACTGAAAACAAGGGTATCACAGGTAAAGGTGAGGGAGTGGTTCAGCAGATCGACATCTGCAGAAGTATCATGGTGAATAGACAGCCAAAGACTAGGCAGTGAGATTGGAAGTGACTTGGAGGAGAGTTTTTCCCAGGGCCAGACACAGAGGGAGTTGGAAGAGGGTAGGGGTAGGGGGATCTGGGTGGTGAGAGATACACAGAAGTGGTCAGAGATGGCCTTGTCTGTGATCAAGACCATGGGAGTAAAGAGGCCATATAAGATGGCAAGATCGAGGGGATGGGCGTGAATATCAGTAGAAGAATTTATATGGAGGGAGAGGTTTAGGGAGAACAGATGGGCAGTGAATTCAGAGGAGAGAGAGCATGGTGAGAGAGGGCACCCCTTAGTTTCTCTCAGGTTCTACTGTACTGGTTAAAACAGTTACTGCAGTGGTTTCAGAACTCCCAAACCTTGAAAGAAACTTTTTGATAGAATTTTAAACAATGGAAGGCAGATAATCCTACTGGAGCAGCAATCCTGATCTAAACAGTCACTATGGGCTAGAAACTGCCCATTCTAATTCACTGGATGGAAAATTTAGCCCCATATTAATAATTTGTGTTCTTGTATTGCCTCTGACAGATGTTAATCTGGGAGGAGTTTTTCAAAAGTTAACATAACTCATTGGCTCGTGTGGAGTATAAACGCCGGCATAGACCAGTTGGGCCGAATGGCCTGATTCCGTGCTGTAGATTCAATGTAACTCAATTTATTTTTGTTGCCTCCGTTAATAAACGCTTAATAAATTCCAAATGTCAACTGTGTTTAATTTACCTTTTCAAACTCCAGTTCAATTCAAAATGATCAGAGTCACACACAAATAGGAATAAACAGAAAGGAGAAATACTGCGGATGCTGGAAATCTGAAATGAAAACAGAAAATGCTGGAGAAGTTCAGCAAATCAGGCAGCAACTGTGGAGACAGAAACAGAGTTAATGTTTTAGGTCGAAGACCCAGTTCTGACTTCAACCTGAAACGTTAACTCTGTTTCTTTCTCCACAGATGCTGCCTGACTTGCTGAGCTTCTCCAGCATTTTCTGTTTATATTTAATAAACAGAAAAGGATTGTTTCCCAAAAGTCTTTAACATCCACACTCTGCTTGCTAAAGAACAAATTAAAAGTTATTTGTGTCAAGTTGGAACAATCTTTGCTAGATCAATATATAAGGATTTTTTTCCTACTTAGGTCTAGCTAACTTTTTTCTGCACCAGTATAAAAGCTATATTGTAAATATATATTTAAAACTCTGAAGTAATTTCTACGCACATTTTCAGTACACAAAACAAGAAGTAAAACAATTTAGCGATGGCAATAAAATTCCGGTCTTCTAGTGCTTACCTTTGGCTCTGTGCTATGGTGCCTGTGCAGTGAAATTGAGATCAGGACTCTAGAAATCAGAGATTCACTAAGGTACTGTCATATGAGATCACTTTATAAGCAAATTCAGGTGTGGTAAACGCATTAATAGTTACGTAATATCCTTATTTAACTGATGTTTGAAATTTGGAAGAGGCTTGACCCAACCCTGTGATCATTAGGACTTCTGAAACAATATTCCACAACAGATTTCCTAACACTTGCGAGGTGACTCTTCAGATTTATGGAGTAAAAAAAATCAGGGTGTCAAACTAAATCTTTACTACGAGAGGTTATACCTATCAGGAAAGATTGAACAGGCTGGGGCTCTTTTCTCAGAAAAGAGAAGGTTGCAAGGTGACCTGATAGAGGTCTGTTAATATTATGAAAGGGTTTGATAGGTTAGACGTAGAGAAGATGTTTCCACTTGTGGGAGAGACCAGAACTAGGGGCCATAAATATAAGATAGTCATTAATAAATCCAATGGGGAATTCAGGAGAAACTTCTTTACCCAGAGGATGGTTAGAATGTGGAACTCGCTACCACAAGGAGTAGTTGAGGCAACTAGCATAGATGCATTTAAGGGGAAGCTAGATAAACACGAGGGAGAAAGGAATAGAAGGGGTTAGATGAAGAAAGGTGGGAGGAGGCTCGTGTGGATCATAAACACCGGCATGGACCTCTTGGGCCGAATGGCCTGTTTCCGTGCTGTACATTCTATGTAATTCTATGTAATTTAATGTCACATAGGTGTTAGCCATGGCTCAGTGGGTAACACTCCTGTCTCTGAGCCAGAAGGTTGTGGGTTTAGGTCCCACTCCAGAGACTTGTAGTACAAAATCTAGGCTGACACTCCAGTGCAGTACTGCAGGAATGCTGCACTGTCAGAGGTGCTATCTTTGAGATGAGATGTTAAACCAAGGCCCTCTCAGGTGAATGTAAAAGATCCTCTGATACTATTTCAAAGAAGAGCAGGGGAGTTCTCCCTGGTGTCCTGGCCAATATTTATCATTCAACCAACATCAGTAAAATAAATTATCTGGCCATTATCATATTGCTGTTTGTGGGATCTTGCTGTGCAAAAATTGGCTGCCATGTTTCCTACATTACAACAGTGACTACACTTCAAAAGTACTCCATTGGCTGTAAAGCGCTTTGGGAGGCCCAGAGGTTGTGAAAGGCGCTATATAAATGCAAGTTTTTTCTTTTTTTTAACAATACATTTTTTTTATTGTTGTCAGCAAGCCAAAACAAATTCTTATGTCTAATGGTACCTTCCTATCACTCTTCTTCAACTTTGTGTTAAATATGAGGCCTGAGATTTTCCTTTTCGTTGGCTATGCGGGAATTCCTCCCATCTGACAGTAGCCGTGCTGACCCTGGTGAGTTTCCCTAATGTGACTATTTTTGGTGAACTTACAGCAGGGCCGCCACCTGAGCCCACCAGGGTGGGGTGTAGATGATCTCTGCTGCTGCAGGGGTCTGGTGCCTGCAGCAGCTTTAAGTGGGGGATGTCATCTTCCTCCAGGCCAGGGAAAAGCGTCTGTCCCCTCGTTAGATTTGGAGCGAAGTAGTTAGACCATGAATTGATCAGCCTGTGATCGATTGCATTCCCTGGGATGTGCCATTTAATTTTTAAAAGGACTCCAGCTGCCCTATCTATGCTGGACACCTGTTGTATGTTGGGCATACCAATCATACCATACATACCAATCCCCTGCTCGCAACAAAGAAGTCCAAGCAAGAGAGGAGGTGGGTGCAGACGCTCCCGGCAGCAGGAGCCATGGGCCAGAAGATCATCACCAACTTCTTCCAAGAGGGTGTCCTCCATCTGCATG
This sequence comes from Heptranchias perlo, assembly GCF_035084215.1. Lineage (NCBI taxonomy): Eukaryota > Metazoa > Chordata > Chondrichthyes > Hexanchiformes > Hexanchidae > Heptranchias > Heptranchias perlo. Next base: position 7,736,319 of record NC_090346.1, read on the forward strand.
GCACAATAAAGCCCTTCGTGATCTCATGCCTTGCTCTCAGACAACCATTTAGCTATTCTGTAACTCAGAAGAAGATCGACACCATCCAGAACAAAGTGGTCCCCTTGATCGGCAGCCCATCCACCCCATTAAACATTCACTCCCTCCACCACCAGTGCACCATGGCTGCAGTGTGTACTATCTACAGGATGCAATGTGGCAACTTGCCAAGGTTTCTTCGACAGCATCTCCCAAACCCACAACCTCGACTACGTAGAAGGACAAGGGCAGCAGCTGCATGGGAACACCACCACCTCCAAGTTCTCCTCCAAGTCACACACAATCCCAATTTGAACATACATCGGCATTTCTTCATTGTCACTGGGGCAAAGTCCTGGAACTCCATGCCTAACAGCACTGTGGAAGCATCTTCATCACACAGACTGCAGCTGTTCAAGAAGAAGGCCCACCATCACCTTCTCAAGGGCAACTAGGGGTGGACAATAAATGCTGGCCTTGCCAGCGATGCCCATATCCCAAAAATGAATTAAAAAAAATACCTCTAATATTTCCTCTGGGGGAGGACAGTTGCAAACATTAATCTCCATTTAAGAGGGATAACAGGAGGCCATCCTGGGAAAAATACACAAACACTTCGCCAGTAATGTACATGGTTACCCATCTTGCCCCTTCATTGTGCCTTACTACAACTGCTACTTCTTCTCACCGTGCTTGAAACTCTTTTCATGTGTGACTCTGACCTCTTTCCCCTACATGGTGTTACCTCAGTGTCAGGGGTTGTAAGATTTGTGACTGAGACTGTACCAATGGAGCCCTTGGGATCTGACGTGGCACTCATCCCAGTGAGGCGGATATCCTTAAAGGTCGTGCTTCCAGTTTCATGTCACTTGTGCGTCCAATGCTTACTAGGACACCGACCAGAAACTTCCCCCTGAGCTGGCTTTGGAGGGGCCTGTGCTGATGCAGGTCATTGTCATTGCATGAAAAGTAACAACAATGCCCTCCATTCCTTGCACCCCGCTAGTGCTGGACCCAGGCTCAGTTGGGCTAATCATCTGCGTGAGAATAGTCCCAATTAAATCCATAGTTGGCCTCCTGTTCAGGCCATCTATGATGGAAGGAGTCATTGCTGCCACTCCAGAAGCCTCAGTTGCTCTTACAGCCTCTTCCTAATGTCTTGTAGCTGCAATGATCTTCTGGACTCCACGGTTACGAGGGTGTTCCTCACGTCATCCCCTACCCCCTGCAGCGTACTGCAGATGCGTCTTGAGGACTTCTCCAATTTTTCCACCATCTGAGAGGAAACTACCGCTACAGCCTGCACATGAGATCTATGCTCCCAAATCATATGTCTTTTAAAGACTGAGCCTTTGAGATCTTGATCCTTGGGCTGCTCAGACAAGGGCAGCCGTTTCTGCCTCTTCTGGGGAGAGACGGTTGTTTCCTCATTATTCCCTCTCAGCTCCTCCTGCTCACTGGTGCTCTGTGATTCATCCAGTGATATCCTCTTCGTCTCAGCAATGCCCTCCTCTCGACTGGCTATATCTGGGCTGGGGATTGAGTAACTAAGATGCCACGATAGAGTGGGTGAATCAGGTGGAGGAAGAGTCTCTCGGGAGGTGCCAAGCTGCTTCTCTCTGTAAGCATTCAGCACGCTTGAGAGACGCAAAGGTCGTTCATCTTAGCAGGGCACGCTCTGACTTGTCAATCAGAAGATGTGACTAAACAATAGCAGGAGGCTTTTCAAATCATAAGAATGTCTGCAGATGGCAAAATCTCACACTTGTGTAGGTGCTTCATCCCATTGTCAACCAGAACCTGACATTTCTCTTCCAGCTTCTCCAACTCCCACAGGTTCCCCGATCTTTCTGCCCAGGCATTGCACAGCTTCTTCCTCGTGCCTATTGGGTGGCCTGATGCTGGCCATTCCGCCACTTGTGGCAGTCCCTTGCCTCTAGTTGTGCGCCCGTTTCTCCTTTGCAAAGAACACAAAGAGGTCAATTTTAACCCGGAGCTGTGAAACGCACTGCCTGGCCTAAGTTTCATGCCCAGGGTACTTTAACCTCTGGGGTCTCACTTAAATGCCGCCGGTCCACTTCCCGCCAGGAACGGTAGCCGGCAGGGGAAGATAAGGTGGCTTTTGGCCCCTCGCCAGTCTGCAGGTAAGTGGCAGGGAGGGTCTCGCAGGAGAGAAAGGCGAGAGTCTGGAGCAGTAGTGGCCGTCACTTTCCTCATGGGGCCCGGAGGAGCACCCACACTTCTCCTGGCCCCACAAAAGGACATTTTTCCGCTTACCTGGAAATCCTCTTTGTCCGTCCCATCGGCTGCTGACCCGCAGCAACTTCTCCGCTCAGGCCCCAGTTAAAAGGGTTCTATTGACGGAATAGGACCCCGATTTGCATGAGTTCATGAATTCGTTCAAGTTAAAATAGGAAATGACGGGAAAGGATGGCGCTCCAAGAGGGTAAGTAACCTGCTCATTTCCAGCTGCCGTGCAGGTAGGGTTAAAATCGGCCCAAAGATTTAGACATGGTACAATCTAATTCACAATGTCTTTTCACAATTCTTTGTAGACAATACCAGTCAGGAGTGGGATTCTTGTTGAAATCCCATTCTGCATATTCAATGAGGCCCCTCTCCTCCCCCCCACATGGCAAATACCATCAGGTGGTGCAGGATCATGTGGGGGTGGGAGCCATGCTCAGCCATTTTACCGATGACGTCAGGAAGTGTTACTCCGTCATTGTGATTAGACCCGCCCCTTTTGGGAGAGTTCTCTGACATCTGACGGAAGTGATGCTCGGAAGATAACCACAGGGTCAGAAGAGGGTGGGGTCCTGTCCCAATTTTCCTCAACACCCCCATCCTCTCCCCAACCCACCTGGAAATCTGGTGCAACACAGGAGGATACACCTCCCTAGCATCATTTAGTGATTTGTTGCTAAACTACCAACATTGCTTTCTTGCAGTTGCCATTGATTTACTCTGAAGAATAAACTCATGTGACTTTTTATTAGTTTTTCTTGGGATGTGGGTGATGCTGGCAAGGCCTAATTTCTCACAAGAGCGCTAAGAGTCAACCATTTCTTCTGTCAGGGGGCCCATTGCCCACATGGGCGCCGACCCATGCAAAGTCATTGGCATTTTCTGAGATCTGCCAATTCTGTTACAAGTAGGAAGTAATACCATTTACTCTGCTAATGATTGCAAGTCAATGAGCTAACATTGGAAAATATATATACGGGCCAGAATTTATTGTAAGCGGTGAGCGAACGGCACCTGCCATTCGTTAGACTTGTTCTTGCCCATAGACTTTCCATGGGGTTTTTGCTCGGCAAGTTGCTGTCAGCGGGAGAGCGTCTGGGACCTATGTGAACAGAGCAAGCAACTGGGTATCTCCTCAACCACTCAGATTGAAGAATCGTTAATGAGCAGCGCAGAGTCTGAACCAGGAAGTGTAAGTTAGAATAGTGAATTCAATGTCAAACCCGGTACAGAAAGCGAAAGAAAGAGAGGGAAAGAAAGATTGGATTAAGAGAGAGAGAAAAAAGAGACAGAAAGAAAAAGTAAAAATAAAATGTATTTAATTTTTTAAAAAATCTCCAACAACAATTATAAGTTGAAGGAATGAGACTATACACTTGTAAAGTTAATTTCCAGTGCCAGAGAGATTGTTCGTCAGTAATTAAGACTTATCACGTTGTTATAAAGGTATTTAGATGAAAAGGACAAGTCCTAACTATCTGCGGCGAGTTTAGTTCCTATCTACAATACAAGTTCAGGAACCTCACTCCTTTCAATGGAATTGAATGGTGAGTCAGACAGCGAGATGCCGTCTTCGCGAAGCTGACGACAGAACGTCGTATCTTGGGCAGCAACTTCCAGATTTTCATGTTTAACCGCACATCTGCCCTCGCCTGAAGTTGCTGTCCGATTTGTTCATAAATAACGGTGAGTGCTGTTAGCCTTACCGTTATTGTGACAGTAAATTCTGGCCCATACACTGTCTACATAGTGTTGCTTCCTTAAGGATTTATTTGTTTCTTTTGTTTCTATACCACAATAAGAATTTTGCTCAATGCCAAAATCAGTTTGCATTATTAACTGGGTGTAGCAGGGAGTGCCTTGTCACTCATCCAAACAGGTCTGGAGAAACAGAATAACTTTTCTGTGGTTCAGTGGGAGCACTCTCACCTCTAAATCAGAAGGTTGTGGATTCAAAATTTATGCTGGCATTTCAGTGCAGTACTGATGGAGTGCTGCACTGTCAGAGGCGCCTTCTTTCAGATGAGATGTTAAACTGAGACCCCGTCTGCCCACTCAGGTGGACGTAAAAGATCCCACGGCACTATTTCGAAGAATAGCAGGGGAGTTTTCCCTGGTGTCCTGGCCAATATTTAATCCCTCAATCAACATCACTACAAAACAGATTACATGGTCATTATCACTTTGCTGTTTGTGGGACCTTGCTGTGCGCAAATTGGCTGCCACATTTCCTACATTACAACAGTGACTTCATTTCAAAAGTACTTCATCGGCTGTAAAGCGCTTTGAGACGTCCTGAGGTCGTGAAATGCTCTATATAATTGCAAGTTCTTTCTTTTCTTTACTGTGATGTTTCAGCTTCAGTGAGTCCAGTATGGATTGCAATCCAGAGTGAGTTTGGTAGTGTGACCCACTAGGCATGAGCACATGAAACTAATGAGGCTTCAGAAGACTTAAAATTTGGGTTCATCAATAGACCGAGATACTATACTGGCACGAGACTGTCAGGGGCACTGACACATGCACATACTGCAACTAGACTACAAGGGATATGATGCATGTTTACCATTCAATCATCAGCGTCCCAAAGGGACCATCCTTTGTATGACAAATGATATTTAGCATGTCACTAGGAGCATATCTGGGGTGCCCACCCATTGAAGGAGGCTGCAAACTCTGACACTGGTTGGCAGGTCTAGGGGTTGCTGGATCTCCCCTGCAAAGAAGAGGGGGGCTTTCATGACCCCTTTTGTAAGTGGAGGGGCAAGTGGTCTGTAAAAAATGTGCCTCCTCTTCCGGGTCTAGGCCACTAAACAGGCCTGGAACACCCATATGGGACCCACTTCCTCCAATCGGCAGGCCGATGCACCTGGTGTCACCTGGCATACCAGCCGTCAATGATCCTTCTGACCACCGATAGAGGAACTGCCAACATTGGGAACACGCGCCCCCTCCTGCACCGATGGCCTTGTTCGGAAGGGTAGGCAGGAATGCGTCGAAAGGGCTGTGGTTTTTTGAGCCCCAGGCCACCAGATGAACAACCACCACTGGAGCACCAAAGGATATGATAGCAATCCAGTCTGCAAACTGCAATGATCCTTTGTCCCTATTTGTAGCATGACTGGGGCAGAAGTTCCTTTTGTTACAGAAAGGAACATTTTTCTCACAAAACCACTGAGCCTTTAAGCGGTATGTTTCTTTTTCTTTCAGGTTTTTATATCAGTGTTTCATCAGTAGTGCCCGCTTTCAACTGTAACTTAACAAGTTGTAACATGACGAAGGGAGAGGTCCAAATCTCTGCATAGCCCAACAAGTGAAGGCTCATCACACAGGTATGATGTATGTTGCATTAATGTACACAAAGATATATTGTTGTTGGACAAGCCTGTCACCTCTTATTAGTCTTCAGATTCTGACATTTATAAACCATTCTTAATGGACCATTTGACATACAAGGAGTGTCCATTCTATTCAGTAGGACGCTGATACAGATGGTAATGGAACTGTCCAGTCCTATATTCTTAGTATTGTTGGGGGGTGAGGGGTGGAATTTTAACCAGCAAAATTTGAAATTCTTTGATCAAAAGTATTCTACTGTCCACCATCCGATAATGATTCCATTTTCATTTACTGGTCAAATAGTATACCATTCACCATTGTCCTGAATAATAACCTCAATTACCACTGTGAGGAAGCAAAAAAGTGATCATGGCTACCTAGCTAATAGCTTTAACCAGTATAATTTGCTCTCCAACTATGGTAACGCCGATTTAAATATAGCACAAGTGCCTCTGATCTTTGGAATGCACTCAACAGTTGACAAACATGCATATATAATGTAATTAAATAGTTTCTGAGCATAGATTGTGGCCACCCTCCCCTTTGACCCCTTCCTCTCTTGTTCTCCTCTCCCCCTTCCATCTCCCATTGACGTCAATGGAAATAAAGATGAGGAGTGATATAAAACAGGCTGCCGACTCGCTATCACCCGCTTTACACTATCGCGCGAAGTCAAGATCTAACCCACACCCCCCCCGCGCCCCCCATAGAATCCTAGATTCATAGAAAATTTACGGCACTGAAGGAGGCTATTTGGCCCATCGTGTCCACGCTGTCCGAAAATGAGCCACCCAGCCTAATCCCACTTTCCAGCACTTGGTCCGTAGCCCTGTAGGTCACGGCACTTCAGGTGAACATCCAGGTACTTTTTAAATGAGTTGAGGGTTTCTGCCTCTACCATCAGGCAGTGAGTCCCAGAGTCTCACCACCCTCTGGGTAAAAAAGTTTTCCTCAACTCCCCTCTAATTCTTCTACCGATCACTTTAAATCTATGCCCTCTGGTTATTGACCTCTCTGCTAAGGGAAATAGGTCCATCCCATCCACTCTATCTAGGCCCTTCATAATGTTGTACACCTCAATTAAATCACCCCTCAGCCTTCTCTGTTCCAAAGAGAACAACCCCAGCCTATCCAATCTTTCCTCATAGCTAAAATTCTCCAGCCCTGACAACATCCTCTCTACCCTCTCTAGTGCAATTATATCTTTCCTGTAATGTGGTGACCAGAACTGTACACAGTACTCAAGCTGTGGCCTAACCAGTGTTTTATACAGTTCCAGCATAACCTCCCTGCTCTTATAGTCTATGCCTCGGCTAATAAAGGAAAGTATCCCGTATGCCTTCTTGACCACCTTATCTACCTGTCCTGCTGCCTTCAGGGATCTGTGGACATGCACTCCAAGGTCCCTTTGTTCCTCTACACCTCTCAGTATCTTCCCATTTATTGTGTACTCCCTTGCCCTGTGTGCTCTCCCCAAATGCATTACCTCACACTTCTCTGGATTGAATCTCATTTGCCACTCTTTTCTGACCAGTTCATTGATATCTTCCTGCAGTCTACAGCTTTCCTCCTCACTATCAACCACACAACCAATTTTTGTATCATCGGCAAACTTCTTGATCACGCCCCCTACGTTTAAGTCTGTGTGCAAAACAACACTATGGGAGATTGACTAATATACTGGATAACAAAGTACTTTGAGCCTGGTGCAGTTGTGGGCTCCAGCCAGGGGTGGCACTGTAGAGCATTTTCTTTTACTTTTTGGAAGTATGTTGTCCGCCATGGAAGTCCACCTTGCTTTCTGTTGCCTGGTAGTAAATTCTAAGGTCTGAGAGAGGAAATGTACATTGCATGTGGTCCCTAAATGTAAAATATACTCTTCTACCTTCATTTTGTTTTCATTTTTACAGATATTCTTTTGTCTTTCTTTCACCCCTCACCCCCCCGCGCCCCCGTCCTTTTCGGTCCCACTCTCTCGCTGTGATACCAAAATTTGGGGCCTGCTATTGCTCAGGCTCCCTGTAACGCCACAGGGAAGAATTTTAGAACCTCTCAATTTTTACTTTGCTCTTCTGCCTGTATTTGTCTTGGAAAATAACGTTTACTCTAAATTATTTTTTGTCCCATCAATTGCCACCTCTCTCTCCCGCATTTTGAAGCCAGCCTCAGGCCTCCTCTCAGGCTCCCTGCACTTCACAGAGAAAATAATAAAAACTGATGAAATTTGATAACAGCATGAAACTTAAATTCTCAACCATTGATAGAAGTATAAGTGAAGAACAACTGGCCGGTGAAGACAGCTCTGACATGGAGGATTGAGCAGAGGAGAAAGTTACTGAAATCAGCTTATCAGCAACACTTGAGATACCTACGATCTGCTTCCTATTTCAACAATTCTCAGTTTGTTGCAGGAGAGGCTGAAAAGCAATAAACTGAAAGATATGAATATGTTTTGATAGACTTCCCTTATTCTCACACTTCACAATTGAAGAATGGTGAAAATGTGAATCAAAAGTGAAGACTTACGGAGTAGAAATCCGTCTCGGGCAGCAGTGCAAAACAAGCGGTACTGAACCGGTCGCCCGGTATACTCCCCGCCCGATAATCAGTACCGTTGACTTCAATACAACTGAATATTAAGCAGGATGTATAACGGGTGGAGCGTATAACAGGTGGCCGATGAGATCCTGCCCGTTTAGCACTGCCACCCGAGACAAATATCTAGCTACCCCTACAAATGTTAGTCTTTGTTAATGAGCTTTAGGAAATTTTACACTGTTGTTACAATGTCCACTGATACTGCACTGTGGGACGTTGCCCAGAGTTTTCCTTTGTGAATTTTGGAGCCCATTCATTTTATTCCTGGGTGGGTGGGAAGTTGAGTTTTTCTTTGGGTCGTTTTTCTCATGGTGGAAAATAAAAGTTAGAGAACAATATTTTCGTAATTTTTAATGACATTGGCAATTTTCCATTGTATCATCTCTATAAGTAGCAGTCTGTTGCTGTCCTCAGTGGCAATGAGCACCAACATGTTAAATTGTGGCAGTCCTTCAATCTAGTCTCCCGGCAACTTAGTTTTTAGTTCGCACACCTCTGAATCTCCTCAGTCCTGCATAGTTCTTTTTTCTATTTTTTAATTCTTATCTATTTTTTAATCCCTTGTGCTTCTTTAACCCTCCACTTCTCCATTTCCATCTTTTTCTTAAATGCTCAACAAGCTCTTGAAGCACCATGCAATAATGTGAGAGATTTACCAATGTTTTCAATTAGTCCCATAGATATTATAGGAGTAATTGGATCTGTGCTGCTGGCGAGGAGCCTCACCCGTTGGGAGAGCATACAGAAATTCAGGCAGCATGGCATAAGATTTTCCAGCAGTTTAAAGTAATGATTGGAAAGTCATGGGCACCATGCATTTGAATTTCCCTAACAGCAGTGCAGACTTCTAAAAATTACCCATTATAGCTCCGTCTGATCACTTCGGGGGAAGATTCCCTTTGTGTGGAATGTGTAAAATTATAAGAATGCCCTTTATAAACACATTTATGATTTCATGACCTGTAGGGAACAGGAAATCACCCTCCCTCCCTGCTCCCCCATTCAATGTTCACTCTATCATCCGAAAACACGCCAGGTTCCACATGTACGCTGATGATACCCAACTCTACCTCACCACCACCGCTCTCGAACCCTCCACTGCCTCTGTGCTGTCAGACTGCTTGTTCAACATCCAAATTTCCAATTAAACATTGGGAAGACCAAAGCCGTTGTCTTCGGCCTCAGCCACAAATTCCGTTCGCTAGCAACTGATTCCATCCCCCTCCCTGGCAACTGCCTGAGGCCGAACCAGACTGTTTACAAAACTCAGCATCCTATTTGACCGTGAGCTGAGCTTCCAGTGCATTTGAGAGACTAGAACTAGTGGACACAGTTTAAAAATAAGGGGGTCTCCCATTTAAGACGGAGATGAGGAGAAATTTTTTTCTCTCAGAGGGTCGTGAGTCTGTGGAACTCCCTTCCCCAGAGAGCAGCAGGCAGGGTCATTGAGGTTATTTATTTAAGGCTGAGTTAGATAGATTCCTGATTAACAAGGGAGTCAAAGGTTATAGTAGGTAGATGGAAAAGTAGGATTGAGGTCACATTCAGATCAGCCATGATCTTATCAAATGGCAGAGCAGGCTCGAGGGGCCAAATGGCCTACTCCTGCTCTTAATTCGTATGTTCGTATATTTGTATGTTCCGACCCCAAATCCTCTCCATCACCAAGACCGTCTACTTCCATCTCCATAACATCACCCGTCTCTGACCCTGCCTCAGTCCATGCTACTAAAACCCTCATCCATGCTTTTGTTACCTCCAGAATTGACAGTTCAAATGTTCCTGGCCGGCCTCCCATGTTCCACCCTCCATAAACTTAAGCACATCCAAAACTCTGCTGCCCCTGTCCTAACTCACAGCACGTCCCATTACCCCATTACCCAGTGCTCGCTGACCTACACTGGCTCCAGGTCCCCGAACTCCTTGGTTTTAAAACCCACCACCACCTAAATAATAAATGTGGCCTTGCCAACAGTACTCACATCCTGAAAGCAATTTTTTAAAAAATATGAATTATTCCTGTTTTCGTAATCACATGTTAGAGAATGGAACCTCCTCACCTCAACAGCACTGACTATGTCCAGATCATATATGGCTGAGTGACAGGATTAACCAAGCTCATGTATGCAGTTCATTTACATTTTTATTGAAAATATAAATATGTTTTTTACAACACAATAAGACAAAAGAAATTAATAGGTACGTCATACAATAAATAAATACATTGGAAAGCTGCAAGATGGGACAGCAAATGAGGTAAGCATCCTTTAATAACAGCACTGAGTTCTGTTTAACAGAGAATATACAAGTAAAGTGATTGCTCAAAATCTAATGGATGTTTTTCCCCCAATTTTCTCCCCTTCACTCTTGAAGGTGCTGACTCTGGCTGGAATGTGGTGAAGGCAGCAATGCCCATCCAGTGCTTTTCCCCACTGGCCATTCTTCATCGTGAATGATTACAGTTGCATGACTAAGGGGGAGGTTGTTTTAAGTTTGTTAGAGTCAGACAATGACGCTATTCGATTGTGAAGCGCATCAAAGCCAAGCCAGAGACTGAAGTCCACAATGGCCACTTCCCAACCGGGTAACTAGGTAACGATCAGGGGCAGGAGCGCTAACTGTGCTTTTCCCCCTTTCTATTCCAAATCACTGAGACAAACTGTCGCACCGTAACTGCTGCTGCCTTGAGATGAGCTAAGTTAGCACAGACATTCGGGTCTTTACTGCTTCCTGCTTCAAGAGGTCGAGTCTATACCAATTAGGTCATTGAGGAAGCACAAAATGTAACAAGATTCAAGCAATATTTTTGTGATTATATATAAATCTTGAACTGTAAAAATATCCATTCTCAAAAGATAATTAGGTTCTCACCTGAAAAAGGTGGGCATTAGTTCCGCATATGTGAAGGCCCCAAAGAAAGTGTCAGCCGGTTGATCAGGGCGGAAATGGGACGGTAAGTTAAGTCCCGTGATTTTCGGAGCACTATTGCCCCATTCTTGCCCTAAAACAGGGACAGAAATCATCCCCATCATGTCTCCATTCCAGAGCTCTCTTTGGCTCTTAGCTCCCATTATGTGGGTCTTGCTCAGCCAGTGATTGCATCAAAATAAACCTACTGGATTTTTTATAACCAACAGCCTTCCTTGGGCCTCTAAGCCCACTGGTCGGGCTGCAAATGCATGCATTGGTGGTGATGCTAGGACATCACAGTGACACCAGTCTGCACATGTGCACTGATGGAGCCTCACAACACAACCAGCTTACAGGACAACTGCACATTACAAAGCTAAATGTGAGAGTTAGTTGCTCTCCCAATGCCCGGCCCACATTAGAAAAACAGCACAAGTTATTAACAGTGTCTATCAAACCAAGTTTGAATTTTATTCATATCTTTACTCTACGAGGAGTCTGTCAAATGAAAATTAATAAAAATTGCCATGCAAGATTAGGTAAACAGCAAAAGCATAATACTTTACCGACTGTTATTGGATTATCATCATTCTAGTGGTAATCCAATGTTGTCCCAAAAATATTATGTTTTACACTTGATCAGCACATTGTCGAGAAAGCTGGCCTAAAGCCAGCCCAAAGGGGATTGCTATAAGCAGATTTCATTATGTACGTGCTGAGCCTGTTAAACCTTCATTAATATCCATCACTGAATTCTTGATGCAGGGAGCTCTGATTCTTTCCATTTAACACGGCGGAAAGCACAGATGGGCTGAACCCCAGTTTATAGAAGCCACTGCATTGTGATGCTCATCACAGCGATGCAGATGGAAAGCAGGAGACTGTAGTTGTTGACTGAAGCTGAACCAGGGACTGGAAAATAAAATAAAATAAAAAACACACTGTTAATAATTATCCTCTACAGCATTGTTTAGTTGGAATTATTTTTAGTGTAAATCAGCATCTTTCCCAAATATCACCACGCTGAAAAGCAGAACATTTACTTTTCAAACTGTCATTTTTCTTACATTTTATTTTGTTAAATTCTTCTAGTCATGCACAGTAACACATTTTGTTAGCTAGTTCTGTACACAATTATGTGTGAATGGAAGTGATTGTGAATCTGTGTAAATTAACCTCTGTTAGTTTTGAGCCTGTATGTGCGCATGCACATGTAATCCTCAAGGATGACACTGCTTTGAAATAAAATATTTTCCACTATGTACCCATGATAACATCAACCAATCCTAGATACTACCCAATGTCCTTATCAGTGTGCAAAAGAACTGATGTAAAATTCCACTTACGCTCCTCAAAGAAAAAGTTTCCAAGTCCAGCTGGAGATATTCCTCCTTGTAACCCAATTCCCAGACTTTTCACCTCGGATGCTGTGTGTGTGTTAATCCAACGCTGCACTATTTCATGATTTTCATTTTGTTTGAGAGAATCAAGGTTGATTCCAAGTAAATCACGTATGTTCTGAGGAGTGAGTTTCTGAAAGAGATAAAATGGCAGTAATGTAAAAACAGCACTATACTCATTCTTGGTTCCATTTTGTTCTTTAATCCTATGTCACAAAGAGAAAGGCACCATTAAACCAGTAATATACATATTGCAGTTGAGCAGCATGATGTGGTCTGTGGTGATAATTGCAGGATGGAATGAATTAGTTATTGTTCTCAGGCGTTGTATCTAAAATCTGGTTCAAGTGCAATGCTACAATTCTCCATTGATACCTACTTCTACTTCCACTGGATTGAGTCCACTGAATGTCTGGAAGTCCATGCTGATGTTACCAGCAGCTAAACTCTGTAAATCACGTGCTGATGCACCACCTTTAGGAAAATAGAAAGAACTGTCAGTTTCTTATTTACATATATAACCCCATATAAATATAGCTAAAATGAAGATTTAATTTCCTTGGTATTAATCGTAAGCTTCCAGAGGTAAAGATTGCAATGGTTTGAAAATTAAGTCTTTTTTTGAATAATTCTTCAAATAAACATCAAACCAGGTTGTAATATTACTTACCAACATACGGCTTGAGGAGGACATAATAGGCTTTGGGGTTACCAGCTTGATCCTGGAATGCAACTTTTGCGATCCCAAAAAGTATGTCTTTCTTTGCCTGAGTACATGTGGAAATATCAAGTGGCTTGGCTTTCCTGGAACAGAATGGTCATGATGTTATATTTTGGTTAACGTTAACCCTTTTAGGACTGTGGTGGTCTGTGTTCATTAACAAGCTTGTAATTTCACTTTGCCTCATTTAAACAGAAAATCCCTGTTCACAAAGTGGTCCTCTGGACTTTTAGTGGTTTGCTGGGTCACTGCTGTGGCAGCTCAACTGGGAGTTTGGTTGACCTCCAGGCTCCACTGCAGTTAGTGGCATCAACTTGTTTTGATCGTTATGTTTTGCTTTTCAAATACAGCATCCGTGGATTAGGGGCTTGAGCATGCGCTGTTCAATTTACAGAGCACACAGTGCATGGAATGCTCAGCCTTGCTGCTCTGCCCAGCAGTTGATGGCCTCAAGTTGTTCAATTGCTTTCTTCTTCAAGTATCTGCATTTGGAATTCACTCTAAAATATTCATCTCTATATCCCATGGGCTGCCTTGACTTTTATAATGGGTGGAATTCCATACATTGAACTGAAAGAATAGATTGGCAGAGTAGCTTCAGGGAATTTGACACTCACTTTAGCTCACTGGGAAGGATGGTTCTAAGGTTCTCTTCACTCAGACTACACAATGTTGGACCACCAATCGCATCCAATGCGACTGCATTTAGCGTCCCAGATCTCTGGAGGTAATTTGCAATAACTGCTTTTCTCTGAAATGAAAAACAGTCAAAGTTGAGTTTATTAACTTTTTCTCCATACACAGAATAAACTCAGTGTTTTCCATTTACTCATTCACTCCATTCACATTTTTGAACTGCTTTATAAAATATGCTTGGGCTTAACTATTGAAATAGGAGAAATTACAACTTGATACGGTGTGCTTACTGGAAATCTGAAATCTAAAATGAATAAAAAGGGTCATAATTGAACATAAACTCCTTCAGATATTGATTGACCTGCTGTGCATTTCTAGCACTTTCTGTTGTCACTACTATCAAAATAAGTTCTGGCAGAATCATGATTTTGATGGATTTGATTCCAACTAAAAATCTTCCTTGAGCAGAGCCCTAGTGTCCCTTATTTAACAATCTGGCTGTGATTTGGCTCCCCCGAGGATGATAATGTGGGGAACAGGAAGCGTCAATCAGAGACAGTAGGTTCTTTTCATCCCTCAAAAGAAATATTCAAAATATCTGATGGAGACTATTTTACCAAATCATTGGAAGCAAAAAAAGTTCCATTCTATTCCTAACTCTTGTCATCATCCATCACAGCACAAACAACATTTAAACAGAGTGTATAAACACATGCTCTTTAAGAGGGTCTTACAGTCAAAAGCCTGCTGCTAATCCATACCGTGTTAATATTTGGGCTATTCTGCAGTACAAGTACAAGCGTATCCACATCTGTTATGTTCCATGTGCTGATTTCCTCAGGGCCGTACACAGTAAAAATGAATCCCAACCTTTTAATCTGTTCTTGTGGCAGTCCATTTGGGTATATCTGTTCCAAAATATCCAAAAATTAATATTCAGTCAGAATAAAGGGCACGATTTCTGAAAAATACATTTTCAACATTTCCCTGCACACCCTTGGTACAGCTGTGCGATGGGATTTCTCTTTCTTTTGTCATATCAACCAGAGAAATTAAAGGTGGAACTTTCCAAGACTCTACGCCACCAAATGTGGCCTTGCAGACAATGGACAATCGGGTCAGGATAATCTGACAGGTTAAAATCACTCAAAAACTAATCACTCACCTTACCAACGAGAGGGAAAAAGTGACAACTTAGGTCTGTAACTGAATGGAGCACTTAACACAGCACTAAAGCTGTGATCTAACGTTATTTAAAGTGCACCAGGAATTTCCTGCTGGCTTTTACTTAGAATCCATTGATTATTAGCCTTTACAAAGTGAGCTGCTAGTAATGCATGGATGGCTCCTAGTGGTGAGTTGCTTATTGTACGGGAAGTATTTAGCGGCAAAAGATTATTTTCACATCATGCAGTCTTACCTCTGCCAGTTTCCTTTTTAGAACAAGAAGCTGCGTTCTGCTAAATGCTATGTTTCCCAGTTGAGTGAGGTTTGCCTTCAGCACACTATTGTTCAAACAGGCATCTAAATCTGAAGCAGGATAAAGTACAGGCAGCAAAAAATCGTTGCTCCTTCCTCCTGTTATGAAGCTTGAGTTACAAGCTGTGAACACAAAACACACCCATTGTGTGAGAAGCGCATAAACACTAATTTTCCAAAAAACGTAGAATGAAACCGATGTCACATATTACGCTCATCTGTACTTCAAATGGAACACTCTGATGCTGTATTATTTATACATGGAATACAAAAATGCTGCAGTGTTCACCTGTTAATCAGCACTTTGTTAAGAACAGAAGGACATAGGAAAATCCAGAGTGAGAAAAGTCCATTCAACCCATTAAGCCAACCCCATCCAGAGTCCATGTAGGATTATTGAGTCATGGGCATTATTAAGATGAATGTGTCTTTAAATTTAGACCTCAGTAATTCCTTCTCATTTTATCAGCATTCACTTACTAGGAGTGAATAATGGAGGAAAGGGAATATGAACTTCCCTTAAGGCTCCTATAGGAAAGAAAACTATATGTTCAGTGCTATAACAACATCTCCCTAAATAAATGGTGTTATAGGAACATTCGCATGGAATTCCTGTTGGGGGGTTCTCCCGTTCTCTCGCTATAACTTTGGCTGAAATCAATAGAAATTAAAATCGGGCAGTTTTTATTGATTTGAATTATTTACAGGCAATACATCAGGCCAGAGATTCATTACAGGAAGAATGGGGATGAATGGTATTCAACTATTCCAAACCTCAACAAGGAATTTAATTTACCCACATCTTATAATTCTATTGTATTTTTATATTGATATTAAATATCACATAAAATAGGCTCAACGGGATTGTTTCACATCACTGTAACTATTCTACCTTGAAAGGCTACACAACTCTTCTGGCTTTTCTTTTCCAGTCAGGTCTACATCAATAAATACCTTGCTTAATGCTGGTTACTTACCAGTGGCACTTCTCACTCTTCTTCTCAACACCTTGTGGAGGGACCTTTGTGACTCGTTCTCACCAAGAGACTGTCGAGAGGAAAATAATATTCTGTTAAAGTCATTTGTGATACAATTTATACAAATAATTAATTCAGTAGAGATGATGGTAATAGTAAACACTTATCAATAAGTTATTCACAGCAAGTGAACATGTGGCAGAAAACGCCTTTGATTTTATTAGATGGGTTCTGCCAGTTTTTAAAATCAACACTATATCGTTATTCATGGGTCAGGAAACTGAGGCTCACGTGTCTCACTGCACTGTGCAGCACTTATCAAATTTCACATTAAATATCGTGCAGTAATGTTAATCAGACCGATGTTGGGATTTACTGTGAACTTTCTGATTGATCACTGAATTACATTTACAATAATTGAACCAAGAGGTGCAAGGAAAGATGTCAAATTTTTCTTACCGGCTGAGCATTCAAAATGGTCAGAAAGATACCTAAAGGAAAATATCAGAATGATATGTTAAAGGCAAGTCCCTCAAATCCATTGTTAATCAAAACAGACACACTTCATATCTCAGCGCTTAAGCTTGCGTCTCACAGCTCAGGAGCTTTCAAGTCACAGTTATAAGAAGTATTGTAAGTTTCCACCGTGAGGTGACACACCTTGCAATACCAGATCGCAGCAATTCAATGATGGGGACACAACATTGATTCAGGTCCTCTAACCCAGCACAATAACACTTGAACACTGAGCAGCACCGATGGTGGAGAAGGTCACCGTCTGGACCATCCTCCCTACTGAAGGAGAGTTACTTCGGAATATAAACACCTGGGCTTACCAGGTGCTGTACTATTGCAATACTCAGAGTGTATCTTTAGAAGCCACTACAAAGCCATGTAAATGCTTCAGCAACCTCGAGTGCAAGAAATCGCGAGGCGTAACATCACTTCATATTGAATACAATCTTCCTGTTAAATTTTCAGCTGATACTTTTTGTAACAGACACAAGTGAATTCCACAAATTAAATTGCTCTGATGATAGTTTTGAATTACAATGCTTTTATTTCATAGAATCATAGAAAGGTTACAGCATGGAAGGAGGCCATTCGGCCCATTGAGTCCATGCCGGCTCTATGCAAGAGCAATCCAGCTAGTCCCACTCCCCCGCCCTATCCCCATATCCCTACACTTTTTTTTTCCTTTCAAGTCCTTATCCACTTCCCTTTTGAAAGCCATGATTGAATCTGCCTCCACCACCCCCTCAGGCAGTGCATTCCAGATCCTAACCACTCGCTGTGTAAAAAAGTTTTTCCTCATGTCACCTTTGGTTCTTTTGCCAATCACCTTAAATCTATGTCCTCTGGTTCTTGACCCTTCCACCAATGGGAACAGTTTCTCTCTATCTACTCTGTCTAGACCCTTCATGATTTTGAATACCTCTATCAAATCTCCTCGCAACCATCTCTGTTCCAAGGAGAACAACCCCAGCTTCTCCAGTCTATCCATTTAACTAAAGTCCCTCATTCCTGGAATCATTCTAGTAAATCTCTTCTGCACCCTCTCTAAGGCCTTCCCATCTTTCCTAAAGTGGGGTGCCCAGAACTGCACACAATACTCCAGTTGTGGCTGAACTAGTGTTTTATAAAGATTCAACATAACTTCCTTGCTTTTGTACTCTACGCCTCTATTTATAAAGCCCAGGATCCCATGCGCTTTTTAAACCACTTTCCAACCTGCCCTGCCACCTTCAACAATTTGTGTACATATACCCCCAGATCTCTCTGTTCCTGTACCCCTTTTAGAATTGTGTCAGTTAATTTATATTGTCTCTCCTCATTTTTCCTACTGAAATGTATCACTTCGCATTTTTCTGCATTAAATTTCATCTGCTACGTGTCCGTCCATGCCACCAGTCTGTCTATATCCTCTTGAAATCTATCACTATCCTCCTCACTGTTCACTACACTTGCAAGTTTTGTGTCATGTGCTAATTTGGAAATTCCTGTACACCCAAGTCCAAAGTCATTAATATATATCAAGAAAAGCAATGTTCCTAGTACTGACCCCTCTGCGGCACAGAGCTCTAAGTGCAGGTTTTGTTTAGCCAGCTGTAAGTCAGATATAAAAATATAAAAAATGCCAGGACTCATTGAGACCGCTACTGGGAAGAGCTATTTTTAACAGGTTTTTAAACGGGCAGTTTTATATTTGGCCCGTAGCCGGCTGCACAAGGTCCTCTGCTCAGCGAACCCGGTACCAGCAGGGCGACCAGCAACGGATTGCTTTGATTTAACTGACCCTTCATGGTTGTAACCTGCATTAGGCTACAGATAGTTTCTGCCGTTGAACAACAGGATTAACTTACCAATGACGATAACCGTCATGAACTTCATTGTAAAGGTGCAATTGGGGAACACTCTCTTCTGTATCATTGCTGGTCAAATGTGGCACTTTCCAAACCAGAAACAAGTTGCACTTTCCTGTAAAAAGGAAACAAGGGTCATGATTGTTATGGTGAAATGTGAAATACAATTTGCACATCAGTATTTCCCAACGACTATTCATCGTTTTCAGGGTGATCCCGTGCGAGTTATTAAATATTGTGTGTGGGTGTCCTTGGCTTCAGCAGACCAATAAAACCTGGCTGGCAAGCTATTGGACCCCAGCTGAATGTTTCCAGCATTTTCTGTTTTACTTTCCTCCCGTTAAGACTGCCCGAAAGCTGCTTCGTATTGAGAAAAGGTGCTGTCAATCGTGAGCTCTCCCACCATCAAAAGCAAAATACTGCGGATGCTGGAAATCTGAAATAAGAACAGAAAATGCTGTCGAAGCTCACTTGCTGATGCTCACTTGCTGAGCTTCTCCAACATTATCTGTTTTTATTCCATCTCCAATTTTGTTGGCCCAGCATCTCATTTAACTTTATAAAATCAACGAAATCATCCGGAATTTCCTGCTTCCTCCATTGAATAATCTGGTAACACAAAGATCCGTTTATAAGGTGATAATCATAGCGCGATCAATTGGTTCTAACTTCCTCCCTTGGGGCTTTAGCACTCACTGGGTCAGGCTAATTTGATATGACTGAACCAGTTATCCTTTCACAGTCTATCAGGTGCCCTTTCACTAGAAGGGATTCAAGAACGTTTACAGTTCGACTCAAAACAATGACCAGAACTGGAGAAAGAACAACATGACCCAGATAGTTCAACGACAGTCAGATTATTGTCTGTACAAAAAATTTTTTTTAAACTGATGGAAATGCATAGCAGGGCAGTCAACGTATGTGAGGAGGAAGGACAAACTGAGATTTCGGGTGTGTATCTTTCATCAGAACTCAAAGACTTCACATCCGAAATGGTAACATGCTTTTTGTCTGGGCTTATTGTTCATTTAATGTGGATCAAATGTTTGCAAAAATAAATTAAAATTAACGTCTTAAAATCATCACTGCAGTTCTGCTAAACCAGTATATGAAAAACAATAAAAATTCATTGTGCCGTTATATTGCACGCAGTAATTTGTTACGAGTGTTATTTTTGGAGAGGTGCGGGCAGAGAGTGCAGATTAACTGCCCACTATCATCAGACAAGGCAGAGAAAAGTAATAGCACATTGAAAAGTTTCAAAGTTTGGCTTCGCAAGTTATATCAAAGCCAGTCTGAAAGTTAAATAATACATCAATATTTCATCTTGCATCAATGTGATGTGAAAATTGCCCAATTAATCTCAAAACAATTTCCCCCAAAGTAAATTCTGCACCTATCATTTAAAATTTTTCATCTTGAAAACTTACCTCCTGTTTTGTGTGAAACCTGCTGAGCACTGTGTAGCGAATGAGCGAACAGGACACTGACAACTTGTAACTGTAGTTTCCCTCCCACAGCTTCTCTTTATACTAGAATCCAGGTGCGGCTCCTACGTCTTTATTAACGTAACCTGCACTCTACGCAGCAACATCAGTGATGCTGACATTAACAGCTAGAGGGATGGTTCATGCTCTCAGGCTATTTGGTATATTCATCATCCAGAGAATATAACAAGTCTAATAATATCAATACAACGAACGTAAGCAAGCATTCTCCGCATTCTATTCTCTATAGTCAATCTTTTCTTATTATTTTTCTTCCCATGCCAACAGACATGCACCATTCCCAGGTCTCCTGTTCAGGCAGCTGACCACCTACCTGGTGAGCAAGGATATTTCTGAAAACACTTGCTTCAGTTCCTGCAGTGATTGACCTTGCTTCCTTTCTGTGCCAACTTCTGACAGCCTGGGTGAAAATTGTAACTCATCATGTAAGACCGAACTGATGCCCAGCACTTGTGGATCCTAGTGTTGGGACATTAATTCATTAACTCCCACACTGGCGATCATTGTGTTGGAACATTAATTCATTAACTCCCACACTGGCGATCATTGTGTTGGAACATTAATTCATTAACTCCCACACTGGCGATCATTGTGTTGGAACATTAATTCATTAACTCCCACACTGGCGATCATTGTGTTGGAACATTAATTCATTAACTCCCACACTGGCGATCATTGTGTTGGAACATTAATTCATTAACTCCCACACTGGCGATCATTGTGTTGGAACATTAATTCATTAACTCCCACACTGGCGATCATTGTGTTGGGACATTAATTCATTAACTCCCACACTGGCGATCATTGTGTCGGGACATTAATTCATTAACTCCCACACTGGCGATCATTGTGTCGGGACATTAATTCATTAACTCCCACACTGGCGATCATTGTGTCGGGACATTAATTCATTAACTCCCACACTGGCGATCATTGTGTCGGGACATTAATGCATTAACTCCCACACTAGCGATCATTGTGTTGGGACATTAATGCATTAACTCCCACACTGGCGATCATTGTGTTGGGACATTAATGCTATCTCACTACTTAATGTGGACTACAAAATCCTGTCCAAGGTCATCGCCAATCGGGTCAAGTCAGCCCTGGAGGTGGTGATCCACCCCGATCAGACCTGCGCTGTACCCGGCAGGAAGATCTCTGATAGCCTGGCGCTACTCAGGGATACGATTGCCTACGTACAGAACAGGGGGGTGAACACATGACTGATCAGCCTGGACCAGGAGAAGGCCTTTGACAGAATATCCCACACGTACATGATGGACGTGCTCTCCAAAATGGGGTTTGGGGAGGGAATCCGCAATTGGATCCAACTGCTCGACACAGACATCAGTGACGATCCCAGGCAGCGGAGGTACTCAGGTCAAGGCCTCCCTGTACATGGACGACGTTACCATCTTTTGCTCGGATCAGCTGTCGGTCCACAGATTGATGAGCATCTGCGACCAGTTCGAACTGGCCTAGGGGGCCAGGGTAAATCGCAGCAAGAGCGAAGCCATGTTCTTTGGGAACTGGACCAACCGATCCTTTGTCCCCTTCACCGTCAGGTCGGATTACCTGAAGGTGCTGGGGATCTGGTTCGGGGGGGCCGGGGCGTGCACCAAAAACTGAGAGGAGCGTATTGCCAAGGTCAAGCAGAAACTGGGACTATGGGATCGACGATCCCTCTCGATTGTGGGCAAGAACCTGGTCATCAGGTGCGAGGTGCTCTCGGTGTTGCTGTACGTGGCGCAGGTCTGGCCCATACCTCGCTCCTGCGCCGCGACAGTCACCCGAGCCATCTTCCACTTTATCTGGAGATCAAAAATGGACCGTGTCCACAGGGACACGATGTGCAAATCTCCGGAGAAAGGGGGGAAAGGCGTGCCCAACGTGGCCCTCATCCTGATGGCCACCTTTGTGTGCGGCTGCATCAAGCTGTGCATAGACCCTCGGTACACAAACACAAAGTGTCACTACGTGCTGAGGTTCTACCTGTCCCCGGTGTTACGAAGGATGGGCCTGGCCACGCTGCCACGGAACGCTCCATCCAGTTGGACCGTTCCGCCCCACCTGTCCTTCGTCGAAAAGTTATGCAGAAAAACACCTTTGACCACAAGGCGATCAGCACGTGGTCCGCACGTAACATCCTCGAGACCCTGAGGGAAAAGGAAATGGTGGATCCTGTCGATTGGTTCCCCGAGCAGACTGTCAATGTCATTTGGCAGAACGCCTCATCACCAGAGCTTTCAAACAAGCACCAAGACATAGCTTGGCTGGTGGTGAGAAGGGCCCTTCCCGTCAGATCCTTCATGTACTCCCGGAGTCTCAGCGCCACCGCGCGCTGTCCCAGAGGAGGCTGCAGTGGAGACGAGACCGTCACCCACCTCCTTCTGGAATGTGCCTTTGCAAAATGGTCGGGAGAGAAATGCAGTGGTATCTGTCCAGGTTCATCTCGAGCAGTTCTGTAACACAGGACTCTGTGCTCTATGGGCTGTTCCCGGGGACGCACACCGAGACGGACATCAATTGCTGCTGGAAGACCATCAACTCGGTGAAAGACACCCTTTGGTCTGCCCGAGACTTGCTGGTCTTCCAGTGCAAGGAGCTGTCCTCGACCGAGTGTTGCAGACTGGCACATTCCAAGGTCCAGGACTACGTGCTCAGGGACGCACTGAGGATGGGTGCGGCCGCCGCAAAGGCTCTGTGGGGAAAGGCAACCGTTTAGAGCCTTCCTGCCATTGTATACTGAGAGGCTGCAATCAGGGAAAACCCCCCTCCCCGGGCAGAATGTGAAATTCAAATTGATGTAATGTACCTGTAATGAATCTATAATGTACCTGTAATGAATCTGTAATCAACAATCTGTATTGAGTGTGATGCAATGAGGCACCCTAGACTGTCATGAACTGTAATTATGTACAATGTGTTCATTGAACTGTACTTGATGTAACCTGCAAATTGTATAATCTGTATTGTGTACATTTGGAATATGATATGACAACTGTATTGTATGTATTGCTACAAATGTTATGAATTAAGTATATTTTTTGAAAAAAAAATTAATGCACTGACTCCCACATTGTGCATCATTGTGTTGGGACAATAATTCATTAACTCTCACAATGGAGATCATTGTGTTGGGACATTAATGCAATGAACTCCCACACAAGGAATCATTGTGTTGGGACATCAATGCATTAACTCCCCCAATGGGCATCATTTTGTTGGGACATTAATGCACTAACTCCCACACCAGGAATCATTGTGTTGGGACATTAATGCACTAACTCCCATGCTGGGGATCATTGTGTTGGGACATTAATGCACCAACTCCCACACTGGGCATCATTGTATTGGGACATTAATGCACAAACTCCCACACTGGGCATCATTGTATTGGGCATTAATGCATTAACTCTCACACTGTGGGTCATTGTGATGGGACATTTATGCATTAACTCCCACCCTGGAGATCATTCCGTGGTGACAGTAATGCATTAGGTCCCAAACTGGGAATCATTGTGTACATTAATACATTAATTCCCACGAAAGACATCATTGTGTTGGTACATTAATGTATTAACTTCCACATTGGAGATCATTCTGTTCCAACATTAGTTCATTAACTCCGACACTGGGGATCATTGTGTTCGGACAATAATTCATTAATTCTCAAACTGGGAATCATAGTGTTTGGGACATTAATGCATGGACTCCCACACAGGGGACAATCGCGTTGGGACATTAATGCAATAACTCCCACACTGGGAATCATTGTGTTGGGACATTAATGCATTAACTCCCACACTGGGGACAATTGTGTTGGGACATTAATGCAATAACTCCCACACTGGGAATCATTGTGTTGGGACATTAATGCAATAACTCCCACACTGGGAATCATTGTGTTGGGACATTAATGCAATAACTCCCACACTGGGAATCATTGAGTTGGGACATTAATGCAATAACTCCCACACTGGGAATCATTGTGTTGGGGCATTAATGCAATAACTCCACATTGGCAATCATTGTGTTGGGACATTAATGCACTAACTCCCACACTGGGAATCATTGTGTTGGGACATTAATGCAATAACTCCCGCACTGGGAATCATTGTGTTGGGTCATTAATGCACTAACTCCCACGCTGGGGATTATTGTGTTGAGTCATTAATGCACTAACTCACACACTGGGAACCATTGTGTTGGGACATTAATGCAATAACCCCCACACTGAGAATCATTGTGTTGGGACATTAATGCAATAACTCCACTTTGGGAATCATTGTGTTGGGCATTAATGCAATAATTCCCACACTGGGAATCATTGTGTTGGGGCATTAATGCAATAACTCCCACACTGGGAATCATTGTGTTGGGAGATTAATGCAATAACTCCCACACTGGGAATCATTGTGTTGGGGCATTAATGCAATAACTCCACATTGGGAATCATTGTGTTGGGACATTAATGCACTAACTCCCACACTGGGAATCATTGTGTTGGGACATTAATGCAATAACTCCCACACTGGGAATCATTGTGTTGGGACATTAATGCAATAACTCCCACACTGGGGATCATTGTGTTGGGTCATTAATGCAATAACTCCCACACTGGGAATCATTGTGTTGGGACATTAATGCAATAACTCCCACACTGGGAATCATTGTGTTGGGACATTAATGCAATAACTCCCACACTGGGAATCATTGTCTTGGGACATTAATGCAATAACTCCACATTGGGAATCATTGTGTTGGGACATTAATACAATAATTCCCACACTGGGAATCATTGTGTTGGGACATTAATGCAATAACTCCCACACTGGGAATCATTGTGTTGGGACATTAATACAATAATTCCCACACTGGGAATCATTGTGTTGGGACATTAATGCATTAACTCCCACAGTGGGAGTCATTGTGTTGGGGCATTATTGCATTAACTCCCACACTGGGATTCATTGTGTTGGGTCATTAATGCACTAACTCCCACGCTGGGGATTATTGTGTTGGGTCATTAATGCACTAACTCACACACTGGGAACCAATGTGTTGGGACATTAATGCAATAACCCCCACACTGAGAATCATTGTGTTGGGACATTAATGCAATAACTCCACTTTGGGAATCATTGTGTTGGGCATTAATGCAATAATTCCCACACTGGGAATCATTGTGTTGGGGCATTAATGCAATAACTCCCACACTGGGAATCATTGTGTTGGGGCATTAATGCAATAACTCCACATTGGGAATCATTGTGTTGGGACATTAATGCACTAACTCCCACACTGGGAATCATTGTGTTGGGACATAAATGCAATAACTCCCACACTGGGAATCATTGTGTTGGGACATTAATGCAATAACTCCCACACTGGGGATCATTGTGTTGGGTCATTAATGCACTAACTCCCACACTGGGGATCATTGTGTTGGGACATTAATGCAATAACTCCCACACTGGGAATCATTGTGTTGGGACATTAATGCAATAACTCCCACACTGGGAATCATTGTCTTGGGACATTAATGCAATAACTCCACATTGGGAATCATTGTGTTGGGACATTAATACAATAATTCCCACACTGGGAATCATTGTGTTGGGACATTAATGCATTAACTCCCACAGTGGGAGTCATTGTGTTGGGGCATTATTGCATTAACTCCCACACTGGGAATCATTGTGTTGGGTCATTAATGCACTAACTCCCACGCTGGGGATTATTGTGTTGGGTCATTAATGCACTAACTCACACACTGGGAACCATTGTGTTGGGACATTAATGCAATAACCCCCACACTGAGAATCATTGTGTTGGGACATTAATGCACTAACTCCCACACTGGGAATCACTGTGTTGGGACATTAATGCAATAACTCCACTTTGGGAATCATTGTGTTGAGCATTAATGCAATAATTCCCACACTGGGAATCATTGTGTTGGGACATTAATGCATTAACTCCCACACAGGGGACAATCGTGTTGGGACATTAATGCACAAACACCCACATTGGGGATCTTTGTGTTGGGTCATTAATGCACAAACTCCAACATTGGGAATCATTGTGTTGGGGCATTATTGCATTAACTCCCACACTGGGCATCATTGTATTGGGCATTAATGCATTAACTCTCACACTGTGGGTCATTGTGATGGGACATTTATGCATTAACTGCCACCCTGGAGATCATTCCGTGGTGACATTAATGCATTAGGTCCCAAACTGGGAATCATTGTGTACATTAATACATTAATTCCCACGCAAGACATCATTGTGTTGGTACATTAATGTATTAACTCCCACATTGGAGATCATTGTGTTCCAACATTAGTTCATTAACTCCGACACTGGGGATCATTGTGTTCGGACAATAATTCATTACTTCTCAAACTGGGAATCATAGTGTTTGGGACATTAATGCATGGACTCCCACACAGGGGACAATCGCGTTGGGACATTAATGCAATAACTCCCACACTGGGAATCATTGTGTTGGGACATTAATGCACAAACTCCAACATTGGGAATCATTGTGTTGGGGCATTATTGCATTAACTCCCACACTGGGCATCATTGTATTGGGCATTAATGCATTAACTCTCACACTGTGGGTCATTGTGATGGGACATTTATGCATTAACTCCCACACAGGGGACAATCGTGTTGGGACATTAATGCACAAACACCCACATTGGGGATCTTTGTGTTGGGTTATTAATGCACAAATTCCAACATTGGGAATCATTGTGTTGGGGCATTATTGCATTAACTCCCACACTGGGCATCATTGTATTGGGCATTAATGCATTAACTCTCACACTGTGGGTCATTGTGATGGGACATTTATGCATTAACTGCCACCCTGGAGTTCATTCCATGGTGACATTAATGCATTAGGTCCCAAACTGGGAATCATTGTGTACATTAATACATTAATTCCCACGCAAGACATCATTGTGTTGGTACATTAATGTATTAACTCCCACATTGGAGATCATTGTGTTCCAACATTAGTTCATTAACTCCGACACTGGGGATCATTGTGTTCGGACAATAATTCATTACTTCTCAAACTGGGAATCATAGTGTTTGGGACATTAATGCATGGACTCCCACACAGGGGACAATCGCGTTGGGACATTAATGCAATAACTCCCACACTGGGAATCATTGTGTTGGGACATTAATGCACAAACTCCCACACTGGGATTCATTGTGTTGGGACATTAATGCATTAACTCCCACGCTGGGAATCATTGTGTTGGGACATTAATGCAATAACTCCCACACTGGGAATCATTGTGTTGGGACATTAATGCAATAACTCCCACACTGGGAATCATTGTGTTGGGACATTAATACAATAACTCCCACACTGGGAATCATTGTGTTGGGACATTAATGCACCAACTCCCACACTGGGGATCATTGTGTTGGGACATTAATGCACTAACTCCCACACTGGGAATCATTGTGTTGGGACATTAATACACTAACTGCCACACTGGGAATCATTGTGTTGGGACATTAATGCACCAACTCCCACACTGGGGATCATTGTGTTGGGATACCAGAGGAAACAGTTTCTCTATATCTATCCTATCAAATCCTTTTTTTCTTTTTAAACACCTTGATTAGATCACCCCTCAACCTTTATATACTCAACGGAATACAAGCCATGTTTATGCAACCGGTCCTAATCATAAAATCATAGAAAATTACGGCACAGAAGGAGGCCATTCAGCCCATTGTGTCCGTGCTGGCTGAAAAAGAGCTATCCAGCTTAATCCCACTTTCCAGCACTTGGTCCGTAGCCTTGTAGGTTACGGCACTTCAAGTGCACTTCCAAGTACTTTTTAAATGAGTTGAGGGTTTCTGCCTCTACCACCCTTTCAGGCAGTGAGTTCCAGACCCCCATCACCCTCTGGGTGGAAAAATTTCTCCTCAGCTCCCATCTAATCCTTCTACCAATTACTTTATATCTATGCCCCTTGGTCACTGATCCCTCTGCTAAGGGAAATAGGTTCTTCCTATCCACTCTATCTAGTCCTGTCATAATTTTATATACCTCAATTAAATCTCCCCTCAGCCTCCTTTGTTCCAAAGAAAACAACCCCAGCCTATCCAATCTTTTCTCATAGATAAAATTCTCCAGCCCTGGCAATATCCTCATAAATCTCCTCTCTACCCTCTCTAGTGCAATCACATCTTTCCTGAAATGTGGTGACCAGAACTGTATGCAGTATTCAAGCTGTGGCCTAACCAATGTTTTATACAATTCTAGCATAACCTCCCTACTCTTATATTCTATGCCTCGGCTAATAAAGGAAAGTATCCTATATGCCTTTTTAACCACCTTATCTACCTGACCTGCTACCTTCAGGGATCTGTAGATATGCACTCCAAGGTCTCTTTGTTCCTCTACACCTTTCAGTATCCTCCCATTTATTGTGTACTCTCTTGCCTTGTTTGCCCTCCCCAAATGCATTACCTCACACTTCTCTTGATTGAATTCCATTTGCCACTTTTCTGCCCACCTGACCAGTCCATTGATATCTTTCTGCAGTCTATAGCTCTCCTTCTCACTATCAACCACATGGCCAATTTTTGTATCATCTGCAAACTTCTTGATCAAGCCCCCCACATTCAAGTCCAAATCATTAATATATACCACAAAAAGCAAGGGACCTTGTACTGAGCTCTGCGAAACCCCTTCCTGGACTGGAAACAGCCTTCCAGTCACAAAAACATCCATCAACCATTACCCTTTGCTTCCTGCCACTGAGCCAATTTTGGATCCAACTGGCCACTTTCCCTTGGATCCCATGGGCTTTTACTTTTTTGACCAGTCTGCCATGTGGGATCTTGTCAAAAGCCTTGCTAAAATCCACGTACACTACATCAAACACGTTACCCTCATCAACCCTCCTTGTTACCTCCACAAAAAATTCAATCAAGTTAGTCAGACACGACCTTCCCTTAACAAATCCATGCTGACTGTCCTTGATTAACCCGTGCCTCTCTAAATGATGATTAATGCTGTCCCTTAAAATCGATTCCAATAATTTGCCCACCGCCGTGGATAGACTGACTGGCCTATAATTATTCTAATTTAACTCATGTGTTTCTGAGATTTTTTTTGCTGGCAAACAGTACAGAAAACTAGATAGGAAATTATCTGTTGTATGAACTGCGCATTCACTTAAAGGCAGACTGCACATTTAGCAAATCTGTGATTAATTTTTTACACATCACAGCCAGTTTTGCAGTAATCAGCGATTGTAATGGTTCAATGTTAGACTAGTCTGATCTCTGTTTTAATCTTTGAAAGCTACGCCTTAGCAGTATAAGAGATGCCAGTGATAGGAACTGAACGAGTCCAGGTCATCCTTTGCTGCAGATATTAGAATGCATCTGTCCCATTGTCAAAAAATATGGCCCTGACATTGACTCATCATCTTTGGGTTTTTTTTTACTTGCCACTCCATGGGGATCGCCTCTGTGCGTCCTAGAATTGCTCCATTCACAGCAATAGGTCAACATTTCAGGCCATCATGTGCACTGATCAAAAGTAAACTCTCTGCTGGCTAAATGTGCAGCAATAACCAGTTGATTTTGTGGTTGAGCAGCTGTAAATTGGCTCCGAGGTTAATCTGACATGCTGGTCTTTGTTGCAATGAATGAAGCCAAGCCGGGACATCCCTGTAATATACATCACAGGATCAGTTAAGGAGAGGAGATCTAAAATGTTGGATTCCTGTGAAACTGATAGCAGCATTTAAATTGTCTCTGTATGTTTTTTTGGAGTGTATACATTACCTTATTAGTATACTTGTTTTTTTTTTAGACTGTTCTTCCATTTTTATGAATATGTATCCTCCTGCCCCCCCCCCCAACTCCAAATTATATTGTACAGGTTTCCATTCTGATTTACCTTCTACGAAACAAGGCACCTCCGCACATTTGCCTTTGAGACCAACAATAGTAAAGGAACCCCAACCACACACACCTAAAAACTGGATCAGAACAGAGTCATTTCAAAAGACAATTTGCTACAGCTCTTACATAGAAACATCTTCAACCTTTAGAGGAATTTGCAAATACTTTGAAGATTACCGTTCCAGCATATTTCTTGGCAAAGCAATGGAATTTAATGCATGATGTGTCCAAACCAAGCACAAAATTCTAATCCACACCCAATTCACAGCTGTAGCTCTCATCCAGTTCCTCAATTCATTTTCCGATTACTATGGTGTTCCAACTTTAATGCACAATGATGTTAGAGTTCAAGACACTTAAACCAACAATCCCTGTATAGTACTGATAACAAATCTGAAAGCACTAGCTGCTGACAGGGAGGTGCACTGAGTAATATTTTAATGTCAGCACCCAAATGTGGGATAGTTGGATTTGTTATCCAGAACCCTTACAGCACTGTGTCCCTTTGCGATGCTTTATCGTTCCAAAAATGAGTGCTGGAATTAGTTTGGGACGGCTGTTGAAAAATTTAGAAAAATATAGTTTAAAAATGATAAGGTTTTAATTTCATTTTCCATCTTAGAACCCAATTCATAAGGGTAAACACATAAATGGAGTTCAGGTACAGATCATCCATGATCTAATTGAATGGTGGAGCAGGCTTGAGGGCTGAATGGCCTTACCCTGTTCCCATGTTCCAAATGATAAGTTTTGTAACTTTTCCCTAGAGTACATCTTTAAGATATAGTTTTCTGGAATCAAAATATTAAAAGCATGTCATTCCTGAACATGTGAATAATGACATTGAAAATAAGGAGATAGACTATTAGTGTCTTGAAAGTTAATGTGGAGCTTTCTGAAAGCAACTAAATAAGTCCAGAACCCACCCTGGCTGTTCTCAGAGCTGGTATTTTTAATGTCATGGGCTCCCATTTCAACTCTGGGTGAGTTTTGAATAGGTGGATGGTGAGGAGGGATTCCAGAGCATCTCGCAGGGGTCTCGCACTCGTGAGGGGAGGGGAGTCCGGGGCAAGGGAAGCCTAAAGCTTTCCTTGTGGAGCCCAGAAGAGCACTCTTGCTTCTCCTCACCCTAGAAAGAAAAGAAAAAAAAACTTTCCCCTTTCTTCCTCCACCAACCCGGTTCAGCCTGGTTGGAAAGCCACATCGGCTTCAATGCTCAGGCCTGAGTTAAAATTGTAGTTGGGTCCCGATGATGTCATCAGGCCCCGACACGCATATGTAAAGAAGGACCCCACCAGCTTTGAGCAGATTTCTTTGCCGCCTGCTCAGGACAGCAGGTTAAAAACGCAGGTGGCAGGATCCAGGCGGCTTTCCAGCAGGCAAGGAAGGTGGGCACTTTTAACTGCCCGGGACTACCCTCCCTTCACGAATGCGAGACCCCCGTGAGATGCTCCGGAACAAATCCCGCCACCTACCTCGTGTCAGCAATATTTTCTGCCAATTCCTGCCAGATCCGTGGATGTCGGGATTTAAATGAGGCCCAGGAGTTAAACGGCTGCAGCAGCGGGTGAGTGTCCAACTCCCCTCGCCATCCACCTATTCAAAACTACTCCAGGCGGTTAGGGTTAAAATCGCCTCCCTGGTTTTTGTTTTCAATTTCTTTTGTATGTGTTCAGGGGTTTTTTTTTGGTGAATGTTCGTGCTAGAGTGTAAACACTTTCCTATTTTAGGTACTCACCCGTATCAGCATTGAGCAATCTCAGGTCAGGAAGAGCATGGCAAACAATGTTCTTCAGCCCCAAAGTAAGAAAAACAACCTTTCCTGCACTAGTAAGACATCCCTTTTCTCACACCAGCCATTCTTTGGCCTTCTCTGGATGCAGGTTTATTCTGGGCACTAAATATGACAAGACCAGGAACCCATTTATAAAGATTGCATTTATAATGTTGCCACTTCTAGTACACAGAGGAAATCTTCTCCCTCTGAGATTGCCAATTTTTGTGCAGTGGATCCATAGTCACTTAGAACAGGGTTGAGACTGCCAAACATGTTCCCGATGAAAGGTCATCGACCTTAAATGTTGGCTCTGTTTCTCTCTCTAGAGATTACTGCCTGACCTGCTGAGTGTTTTCCAGCATGGGTAACCCACCCAATAAAATCTGCCCGTTCCCCACGTGATCGTGGGTCAATTGGAGCCACTTAACATGGCTTCCGGGTTGGCCGACTGAAAGCTGCGCAGTGGGCAGACTGCGCACCCGCATCACAGGCTGTCAGCTGGAGGAGCTCTACTTAAAGGGGCAGTCCTCCAATGGCTGCTCCTGGAGCAAACACCCACACAGCACATTGGAGCAGCACAGGGGAAAGACTGCTCCTAGATTTAGTGAGGAGGAGGAGGGAGATCTTCTACCCGGCTGAAGGGAAGAAGTGGCCTGCCTCTGCCACCAAGAAGGCCTGGCTCGAGGTGGCAGAGGAGGTCATCAGCAGCAGCAATATCTTCCACACCTGGAACCAGTGCAGGAAGCGCTTCAATGACCTAACTAGGTCAGCCAAAGTGAGTACACTTACTCATTCTCCTACATACCGTCTTCCACATCACCACCCCCACCCCCCAACTCATTCTGCACTGCCAACACTACTCTATCACATCACTCCTCACACCCACTCAAAGCTCATCCTCAACTTATCTGCATTTCCTCAGCACTTCCTCACCTCCCCATTACTCACCCCACCATTGCCACTCAATCCAATCCTCATACAATGCCATGGCTTTGTCTCATACTCACCCTCTGATGCATCTCTTTCATGGTCAGCGGCACCCAAACCAATGCATTCATCGCTTGACCACGCCACCATCACTCACTCATGCGTCTGTACTTTCTCCCCTTATAGGACAGAGCCCAGAATGCACGGGAGAGGGTGAGGACCGGAGGGGGACGCAACAGATAATTGTCCTCACAGACGCGGAGCAGGGGGCGCTGGATTTGAGCCACACCCTCGAGTGCCTGTCCATCGGGGACGCCGAGACTGGCACCCGACAAACATCTGGTGACAGAACTTTAACATTCAGCACACACAATATGAATTGATGTTAACATGCCTTGCCATCTTCAGCACCTCAGTATGTTCATCACAACATGACACATCTGTGATCATGCTTAATATTGCCTTCTGTTCTCTTACATGGCCTTCAGCGACCGCTGTGACAGCAGAGGGCGATTCCTCAGAGGAGCTGCCGGCTTCTGAGGGGGCACCGTCACATCTGAGTGAGCCATCCACCAGCGCAGATACACACACCTCGGTGAGTCCCAGTCCGCAGTTAGTCGGACCCGCACATGGTGAGTCACCACACAAGTGAGCACGAGCAGACGCTGATGGCAGGGGCAGCTGTGGAGAGTCCTTGTCGGTGGGAGCACTCCTCTCCAGGCTCTGCTCAGCTGGACACAGATGCTGAACCCTGGGGGCCATCCTTTAAAAGGAGAATGATCGAGGGGCAGCTGCACATTTGCGAGGTGCTGGAACAGGTGCCACACGCACTCTCCACAATCACGCAGAGGATGGAGGAGTCCAACTCCTACATGAGTGGAATGGTGGCACAGGTACAGGAGGGAATCCCTGAGATACTGTCACAGGGACATGAGGGCATCTCTGAGATAGTGTCGCGGGTAAGTGCGGGAATGTCTGCGATGGAGAGAAGGCTATCGCCATCGAGCTTCGAGCACGGCTCACAAATGAGTCCATTCAGGCCCTGACAATGGCCGTTCGGACTCGGGGTGAACAACATTCTGCTGCCTTAAACAGGCAGGCAGATACGCTAGCACTGGCCTTATAAGGCTTCACACATGTCCTGCAAACTGTTGTCCAGCAGAGTGGTAGGAGTGATGTGGGCCTGGCCCAGGGGAGGGATGATGACAAAAGGGGTCATGGAAGTGGGGATGCAAGTCAAAGCGCCCCCACGTCTCACCCATTGCCCCCCCTCAACCAGGCTGCCTTCTCTCCAGGTGGCTGAGTCTGCCCCTGCGCAGGTGCAGGTGGAGCAGTCTATGGAGGGGTCCTCATGTGCACCGAAACCCAGAGGGAGTAGGCCCAAAGCATCGAATCGGTCAGGGCACGAACAAGAGCCTGCCACTACCTCTGCTGCAGCCACATGGGATGCACCACGTAGAAGTAGTCAGAAGCGAAAGGCGAAGGTTTTGTAAGCAGAAAGGGGATGCACAAGGGTGTTTGATGGTTGATCATGTTTTTTATTTATGTTTGCTTTTTGTTAAACTCACATTAAATATTGTTATTGTCACCACTACTGCCACGTCTTGGCCATTCTTGACTGGCTTCTGTAATAAGGCCCTTTCATGAGGTTCACCATGAACGCCCACACTTGATGCCACCCATTGGGTCACTCTACCGTGGGTGTAGGTGTAGTTGCACGACTATTTTGTGCAGGAGGCGGGGGAGGGGCTGGTGTGGGCGCTGCTTTGTCCAGACGGTGAGGACTGGACTCTTCACACTGTCTGATGTTAGGAGAACCATTCACATATCAGTGACTCCCTGGCCTCACGAGCAGCCAGGTGAGCTGCTGTTCTGCCCATGGGTTGCTCCTCCTCCTCAATGTGAGTGGCAGATGTGGATGGGGCCTCCTCAAGCGGCACCCCTCTCTGTTGTGCCATGTTGTGCAGGGCAAAACACACGACTATAATGCGTCCCACTCTGTCTGGTGCGTATTGAAGTGTTCCCCCAGAACGATCAAAGCACCTGAAGCTCATCTTGAGCAGCCCTATAGCATGCTCAATTGTACACCTGGTAGCGATGTGACTGTTGTTATATCGACGCTGTTGCTCGGTGGTGAAGTTCCTCAGAGGTGTCCTGAGCCACATGTGCAGGGGGTATCCCTTGTCCCCGAGGAGCCAGCCCTTGCGGGT
The DNA here is from genome assembly GCF_035084215.1 of Heptranchias perlo. Classification (NCBI taxonomy): domain Eukaryota; kingdom Metazoa; phylum Chordata; class Chondrichthyes; order Hexanchiformes; family Hexanchidae; genus Heptranchias; species Heptranchias perlo. The sequence goes on from NC_090346.1 coordinate 7,771,395, forward strand.
GTTCGGTGCGTGGAAGAGGGGCGGAACGTTGGACCCCCGGAGGATGAAGGAATCGTGGCAGCTGCCAGGGTATCTGGCGCACACATGAAGGAATCTCTTGCGGTGGTCACAGATGAGCTGAGTGTTGATGGAGTGATAGCCCTTCCTGTTGATGAACAGTCCTGGCTCATGTGGAGGTGCTCGTATTGTAATATGGGTGCAATCGATTACACCCTGCACCCGTGGGAAGCCAGCCACAGAGTGGAATCCCACTGCCCTCTCCGTCTGGCTGAGTTTGTCCATGGGGAAGTTGACGTAGTGCGAGACCCTGCGAAACAAGCCGTCGGTGACCTGACTTACGCATTTGTGTGCAGACGACTGAGAGACCCCGGCGATGTCCCCGGTGGCACCCTGGAATGATCTGGAGGCGAAGAAGTTGAGGGCAGTGGTGACTTTGACAGCGACGGTAAAAAGATGCTGCTCGGGCCAGCCGGGAGCAGCTCGGCATGAAGGAGGCTGCAGATGTCTGCGACTACCTGGCGACTGACTCTGAGCCTCCGTATGCACTGCTCCTCAGAAAGGACCTGGAAGCTGAGCCTCAGTCTGTAGACCCTGTGGCGAGGGTAGTGCCTCCTGCGACGTCGCTCTCTCTGTTGTTGCCCTCCGTGCTGTTGTGCAGGTGCGTGTGGCGCAGCACTGTGTTGTGGAGCTCCATGTTGCGGAGGTGGACGCTGTGCCTGGTGAGGCTGGTGATGTTGCTCGTCCTCGGACAAAGTGGTGAATGCAGCCATGGCGCCCCCCCCATCCTGATGGTGTGAGTTTGAGGGGGTCCGCACAGTAGATAAATATGTTTGTACAGCAGAGTTTTGGGTGGAAAGTAAGAATTTTGAGTGAAAACATAAAGGTCTTGCAGCCAAAACTTTGTCTGAAGTGACAGAGAGCCCTGCTGCAATAAATGAGGTTTTCCCCCCACCTGTCAAATAAGCATTTGCATCTCCCACTGGCTGCTGGCTGAAACACGTCTATTGCAACAGGGAGTGTTTCCCACAGCACGGGAAACACGCTGAGGATCCTTCAAAATCGCACCCCTGCCAAAATATCTAGTCAACCAAGTAGCTCAAGTACCTCAACTATCTGTCAAACTATGTAAGTTATCATCCCGCTGGCTTTAATTGCCGCTGTGACTCCCGCATTGGGGAGGCGCGCACACACCCAGACACGTCACTGGGGAACCCGGAAGTCAGCGGGTTGGAGCCGGGCTCCAAACCTACTCAGCATTTTAGCGATTTTCGCAGCCCCCACCCCCCCCGCCCCCAACACACCCGCCCCGTCACCCGAAAATCGGCCCCAAAATGTTTGAAAGGTGTAGTGTGTCTATCGGCATCTGAAAGAGAAGGATGAGTTAATGTTCTGGTGTTAATTGGTTTGGTCCCCTGGGCTAGGGTTGGGGAAAAGTCACACCTTTCTCTTCTATATAATAATTAATAAGCATTTTCTGTTTCTATTTCACAATTCTTTCCTCGATTTTAACATTAGAGTGGGAGGGGAAGGTTGACTGTTTTTTGCTGATTCAAGGCAGGACCCAAAGGTAAGTAAGTCGTAAAAGTCAGTGGCCTTTCCAAAGTGATGAATTTCACAGCTTTTTTTTCTGCTGAAGAGAAGATTCGAATGCATGAAAAGAAGCCTCTCACAGTAAGCAAACCATATGATGGTCTCTCTGCTTTCTCCACGCAGGCAAGGTGGCGCACTGTATGCTCGCGCGGGCGCAGATGGGATGGTGGGGATACCCTTCTTCGAGGAGCTTCCCCCCGCCTCCCCCGAGGTTAGGGCCCTGCAGCTGCGAGGCTTACACGGTGCGGCGACTGTGGCCCATACAGAGGTTGGAGCCGTGTTGTCTCCTGGCCAAGGGCCACGCAGAGGGCTATTTGAGATACGTTCCATGGGCTGCATGGCTTAAAACCTGTTTCGTGGCTGCAAGATGGGTAAAGGAGATTAGAGTGGGAGGTTGTACGCGTGGCATGTGAGCACTGGCATAGATCGCTTGGGGTGAATTGCTTTTCTCCATGATGTGCATTGAATGTGAAGATTACAATTATGTGATGTGGCTAATGAACATGCTGGTACACCACTGTAACATTTTGTTCCTCCTCACAGGTCCACGGCAACCTCAGGAGACGGGAGCTGCAGAGGGCACCGAGGCGGAGACTGAGCGGGAGGATGAGGAAGTGGGGACCAGGAGGAGGCTGGGCGCCCGGGGTGGGGGGTGGGGGAGGCAGGTGAAGAGACGTCAGCACTCCTCCCCACGCTGCACCATGAGGGCGCCGATGTTGGAGGTACACATGACACAAGGGTTCGTACACTTGGAGGAGGTGAGGCACAAGTGAACGAGGGAATAGGGTGCCCCTCTCGTGCGAAGTCCACCACCTCCCGCTTAGTCTCCCTCACAGCTAACCCACAGACACGATTCGCATATAGTTTGATATGTTTTTATAATTGTTTTATTGGACTTTTATCAGCTTTGGTGAGGCTAACGGCGAAACGGCGCCAATCATCCAGCAGTTTGCGGAGAATCGGAACTCATGGCATATCTCTTTTACTCTGCAAATTCATGGATTTTTTTTAACGAATTAACAATAGCTTGCACCATTAATGTGTCATTCTAATGGCGTGACTTACCAGCAATTTCTGGGCCAAAGAGTTTAGCCAAATATCCGCTCGATCCAATATGGCGGGCAGCGCATTTCAGGCGCGGAATCAGCACGCCCGTCCTGCCCACCATATTGGACACTCAGGTGCCTGATTTGCAGCTGAGAAACGGGCAGTGACGCCAACAAATTTCTAGCCCAAACATTTTCTAGAAGGAGTCACTGGATAGCAAACAGGAACAGGAACCCAGGTTGTTTTTACCTTTCCTGAGTCCAGGGGTGTTAAGCCTTTGTTGCTCTTGTTGAAATCAGCACAGATGGGAGATTGAATCGGGGACCTTCCTGCTCTGTATGGCTCAGCTATACACTTTTGCCAGTGCTTTTATATCCTTTTTGTAATATGGAGACCAGAACTGTGCACAGTACTCCAAGTGTGGTCCAACGAAGGTTCCATATAAGTTTAACACAACTTCTCTGCTTTTGAATTCTAGCTCTCTATAAATGCTTTGATTGTACTTTTTATGACTTTGTTATCCTGTATCGCTACTTTTAATGATTTGCGAATCTGTACCCCTAGATCCCTTTGCGCCTCTACTCCATTTAGACTCCTATTTTCCAAGGAATACGTGACCTCTTTATTCCTCCCACCAAAATGCACCACCTCACACTTATCTATATTGAAATTCATTTGCCATTTACACACCCATTCTGCAAGTTAGTTAATGTCTTCTTGTTTCTAGTTGTTGTCTTCCTCAGTATTAACTATCCCCCCAATTTAGGGCAAGCTGCAAATTTTGATATTGTACTTTCGATTTCCGAGTCCGAATCATTTATGTAAATAGTGAACAATAGTGGTCCCAGCACTGATCCCTGTGGAACACCATTCCCAGCTTTTGCCAGTCTGAGTAGTTACTGCCAGTCTGAGTAACTATTTGAATTTGAACCTGGTGATTGCATGTGCGAAATATTTGTCTTAACCAGGCTTGTGATTATGGGATGGCTGGACATTTCAATAAGTTTTTGTCATTTTTTGTCATTAAGGCTATTTTAGGTCTTAAAATATTAGACTTACATAAAGAATTCTGAAATTGAAACAGAAATTTCTCATTAATCATTATGTAAGTACTTCAAATAGCAATATTTCCCAATTCTAGACCAGGGTGCCAATGCGAATTAACACCAGAATGTTGATCCATTTCAGATGCCAATAGACACGCTATATATTTCAAACATTTTCTGTTTCTAGTCCAGGTTTGCGGTATTCAAAGTTTTTTTTATTTCTATAAATAAATCTGATTATCTTAAATGGATCAATGGCTCCATTAAAATGACAGACAAAGAAATGTCACCTGAATGAGATTATCATTCATACGCTAATTTCACAAACCGTAACGTCTAAACTTAATTTTTTTCCCCCGTCTTCCTCTGCTTGTGTTTTCAAGTTTTATTTAAACAGTGAGTGCCCCTGATGTTGCTGGATGAGAAATTGAAGCTAACATATAAAGCTGAAGTGGCAAAAACTTAGATATTGCTGTCAAAGGGAGCTAACAAATTACAGCCACGGCCTGCATTTTGCATTATTGTAGTTAACGGTAATCAAATGCCTGCCCCGCTTTGTGGCAGCAGATTGATGGTCATTTTCTTTTGCTACCACATTTGATGAGGCAAGAGTGAAAAGTCTGAAAAATGGAGGTTAGTGGTCACTAATGGGAATGGTTAATCCACCATCCAAATGCTATTTGAATGCACACAGCTGGGCACTTCTTCAGCAGCGTGAAAGAAAGAATTGGCATTTATAAAATGACTTCTCATAGATGTCCCAAAATGCTCCACATCTAATGAATTATTTTGGAAGAGCAGTCACTATTATAATAAGCAAATGTGACAGCCAATTTGCATGCAGCAAGGTCCCACAAAATAGGAAGAGATGAATCATCGGTTAATCTGTTTTTCAGTGATGCTGCTTGAGGGCGGAATGTTGGCCAAGACAAAAGGAGAACTCCCTGCTTTTCTTCACATAGAGCCTTGGGATCTTTTATCTGATACCTGAACTGCTCACATAGGTAGACAGGACCTCAATTTAACATCTCATCTAGGCGACATAGCCTAAAAATTACAGCCAGGACTTTCAGGAGTGAAGTTAGGAAACACTTCTACACGCAAAGGGTGGTAGAAGTTTGGAACAGTCTTCCGCAGACGGCAGTTGATGCTAGCTCAATTGTTAATTTTAAATCTGAGATTGATAGATTTTTGTTAACCAAAGGTTATTAAGGGATATGGGGCTAAGGCGGGTATATGGAGTTAGGTCACAGATCAGCCATGATCTCATTGAATGGCGGAACAGGCTCGCGGGTCTAAATGGCCTACTCCTGTTCCTATGTTCCTGTCTCAAGGGCGGCACCTCTGATAATGCAGCACTCTCTCAGTACTGCACTGCAATGTCAGCCTAAATTATGTCCTCAAGTCCTGGAGTGGGCCTTGAACCCACTAACTCCTGACACAGAGGTGAGAGTCAACTAAACCAAGTTGAAGGCCTGATGGCCCTCTTTGGAGGGTTGGTCATACTTGCCACTATATAAATAACGACAACCACTGGTTGTCAGCCTTATCACCTCTGACATTAGAGGAGTTAGAAAATTAGGAGATGGTCAGTAATTCCTCTCCCTATCCTCCAAATGTTCTTAATTTCCCTCTTCAGCAGTAAAGTATTACTGGTGCCATTAATGCCAGCAAGAGAATCTTTTAAATTAGCAATAACTGTTACCACCTAGTAAAAGTGAATCAAAACTCAATCAACTTATTAACCACCAAGAAAAATATTCAGCCATGAATGCTGAGATACCTTGGGTGTTAAGTTGGTCTTAGGCAGTAGCTCAAAATGGTGATAACGAATCAACAAGCTGTTTTACACCAAGATCAATTTTTTTTCCCATCGAAGTCAAAATGGGCTGCTGATTCATTAGTGGAAGACCAATTTCACTCCTCCTTGTATTGTTAACAGCTATTTCTATTGAAACTGGTTCTGCTGCCTCATTACTAGGGTCAGTAAAATAGTAAAAAAGCAGCACTAAAGGCTTTGTATCTGAATGCGAATAGCATTCGTAACAAAATGGATGAATTGACAGCTCAAATAGAAATAAATATGTACGATCTGATAGCCATTACAGAGGCATGGCTGCAAGATGACAAAGGCTGGAACCTGAATATTCAAGGGTACTTGACATTTCGGATGGACAGGAAGCTAGGAAAAGGTGGAGGGGTAGCTCTGTTAATTAAGGATGACATGAGTATAATAGAGAGAAATGACCTTAGTTCTAAAAACCAAGATGTAGAATCAGTTTGGGTAGAGATAAGAAATAGTAAAAGCAAGAAGTCACTTGTGGGAGTAGTTTATAGGCCCCCTAACAGTAACCACACTGTAGGACAGGGTATATAGGAAGAAATAATGGGGGCTTGTGAAAAAGGAACAGCGATAATCATGGGTGATTTTAATCTACATATGGATTGGAAGAATCTGATTGGCAAAGGTCGCCTGGAAGCTGAGTTCATAGAGTGCTTTCGGGACAGTTTCTTAGAGCAGCACATTCTAGAGCTAACCAGAGAGCAGGCTATTGTAGATCTGGTAATGTGTAATGAGACAGGATTAATTAATAACCTCATTGTAAATGCGCCTCTAGGTAGCAGTGATCACAATATGATTGACTTTTGCATTCAGTTTGAGGGAGAGAAGAGTAAGTCTAAGACTAGTGTTTTAAACTTAAATAAGGGAAATTATGAAGGCATGAAGACAGAGCTGGCTAAAGCGAACTGGGAAATTAGGCTAAGGGATAGCTCAGTAGAGATGCAGTGGCAGACATTTAATGAGATATTTCATAACACTCATCAAAGATACATTCCAGTGAGAAAGAAAGACTCTACGGGAAGGACTTACCATCCGTGGCTAACTAAGGAAGTTAAAGATAGTATCAAATTGAAAGAAAAAGCATACAATTCCGCAAAGATTAATAGCAGGTCAAAAGATTGGACAGAATATAAAAAACAGCAAACAATGACTAAAAGAATAATAAAGAGGGAAAGATTAGAGTACGAGAGAAAGCTAGCCAGAAATATAAAAACAGATAGTAAGAGTTTCTACAGGTATTTAAAAAGGAAAAGAGTAAGTAAGGTGAGCACTGGTCCTTCAGAGAGTGAGTCTGGGGAATTAATAATGGAGAATAAGGAAATGGTGGATGAATTGAACAGATATTTTGCATCCGTCTTCATTGTAGTGGATATAAATAACATGCCAGAAATAATTATGAATCAAGAGGTGAAAGGGAGGAACTTAAAACATTTACAATCTCCAGGGAAAGGGTTCTGAAAAAAATATCAGAACTAAAAGCTGACAAGTCCCCAGGTCCTGACAGACTTCATTCTAGGGTCATAAAAGAAGTGGCTGCAGAGATAGTATTAATTTTCCAAAATTCCCTAGATTCTGGAAGGGTCCCATCAGATTGGAAAATAGCGAATGTAACTCCTCTATTCAAGAAAGGAGGGAGACAGAAAGCAGGAAACTGCAGGCCAGTTAGCTTAACATCTGTCATAGGGAAAATGCTAGAATCTATTATTAAGAAGGTTATAGCAGGGCACTTAGAAAATCTCAATGCAATCAGGCAGAGTCAACACGGCTTTGTGAAAGGGAAATTATGTTTGACTAATTTATTAGAGTTCTTTGAGGAAGTAACAAGCAACGTGAAAGGGAATCCTGTGGATGTGGTGTACTTGGATTTCCAGAAGGCTTTTGACAAGGTGCCACATCAAAGGCAACTACACAAAATAAGAGCTCATGGTGTAAGGGGTAACATATTAGCATGGATAAAGGATTAATTAGCTAACAGGATTCAGAGAGTAGGCATAAATGGGTCATTTTCAGGTTGTCAAGATGTAACGAGTGGAGTGCCACAGGGATCAGTGCTGGGGCCTCAACTATTTACAATCTATATCAATGACTTGGATGAAGGGACCGAATGTATGGTTGCTAAATTTGCTGATGACACAAAGGTAGATAGGATAGTAAGTTGTGAAGAGGACTTAAGGGCCCCGATATTAGCGGGGAGGCAGGATGGCAGCTGGGGGGTGGGGGGGGGCGATCGGGCGCGTGGCAAACCAGCATGAACCAAACTTACCGTTTCCGACGCGATCGCACGTTGATTGATAGAGATTAACGTCCTCTCTGGGTTTCACGCCTGGCAGCTAGCCTGACTGACAGGCTGGCCGCCATCAGGAGCTGCAACGCGTTGGGGGGGGGGGGACGGCGGGAAAGAGAGAGAGAGAACCAGACGTCATCCGGCACTGGACTGGAAGACCCGGGGGGGGGGGGGAGGAGGGGTGGGAGGAAGATCGGGGAGTGGGGAGAGGGGAAGATCGGGGAGTGGGGAGTGGGGAGAGGGGAAGATCGGGGAGTGGGGAGAGGGGTAGATCGGGGAGTGGGGAGAGGGGAAGATCGGGGAGTGGGGAGAGGGGTAGATCGGGGAGTGGGGAGAGGGGAAGATCGGGGGGGAGATGGGAAGATCGGGGGGGAGATGGGAAGATCGGGGAGTGGGGAGAGGGGAAGATCGGGGAGTGGGGAGAGGGGAAGATCGGGGAGTGGGGAGAGGGGAAGATCGGGAGGGAGATGGGAAGATCGGGGAGTGGGGAGAGGGGAAGATCGGGGAGTGGGGAGAGGGGAAGATTGGGAAGTGGGGAGAGGGGAAGATCAGGGAGTGGGGAGAGGGGAAGATCGGGAGGGAGATGGGAAGATCAGAGGGGGAGAGGGCAAGATCGGGGGGAGAGGGCAAGATCGGGGGGAGAGGGAAAGATCGGGGGGAGAGGGGAAGATCGGGCGGGGAGAAGGGAAGATCGGGGGGAGAGGGGAAGATCGGGGGGGAGAGGAAGATCGGGGGACAATCGGGAGGGTGAGATCGGGTGGACATTGGGGGGGACGTTGGGGGGACATTGGGAGGGTGAAGAGGGGGACATCGGAGCGGAAGACTTTGGACATCGGAGCAGGTTTCAAAGGTAGGTGCATTTAGTGTTTTCACTTCATTGCATGTTTTTTTATTTAATTTATTTTGTTTCTTGTTCCCTGATCTAGCGCGTGAATCAGAAGCGGTGGGCAAGCAGCCCAGGTTAGTTAAAAATCTTTCTAATCCCTTCATCTGTCACAGGTAAAGTGCCTTAAGTACCTCAATGAGGTACATTTGGCTCTTTAACTGTCATCCCGTGCACACAGGTGGGTCCCTGGAAAACTCGGAAGCCGACGGTTAGGAGCCTGCTTCCAAACCCAAATGGGATTTGCTCGATTTTCGGAGCCCCCTCTTACCCCCAATGCATCCGGATTTGCCTCCTAAAATCACCCCCAAGGAGTCTGCAAAGGGAAATAGATAGGTTAAGTGAGTTGGCAAAAATTTGGCAGATGGAGTATAATGTGGGAAAATGTGAACTTGTCCACTTTGGCAGGAGGAATAGAAAAGCAGTATATTATTTAAATGGAGAGATATTGCAGAACTCTGTGGTACAGAGGGATCTCGGTGTCCTAGTACATGAATCACAAAAAGTTAGTGTGCAGGTACAGCAAGTGATTAGGAAGGCAAATGGAATGTTGTCATTTATTGCAAGGGGAATGGAATATAAAAGTAGAGATGTTTTGCTACAGTTGTACAGGGCATTGGTGAGGCCACATCTAGAATACTGCAGTTTTGGTCTCCTTATTTAAGAAAGGACATAACTGCTTTGGAATTATGTCCTTTCTTAAATAAGGAGACCAAAACTGCACACAGTATTGTAGTTCAGAGAAGGTTCACTCGACTGATTCCTGGGATGAGGGGGTTATCTTATGAGGAAAGGTTGGACAAGTTGGGCCTGTATACACTGGAGTTTAGAAGAATGAGAGGTGATCTTATTGAAACATATAAGATCCTGAGGGGGTAGATGCTGAGAGGATGTTTCCCCTTGTTGGAGGGACCAGATCTAGGGGACGCTGTTTAAAAATAAGGGGTCTCCCATTTAAGACGGAGATTAGGAGAATTTTTTTCTCTCAAAGGGTCGTGAGTCTGTGGAACTCCCTTCCCCAGAGAGCGGTGGAGGCAGGGTCATTGAATATTTTTAAGGCTGAGTTAGATAGATTCCTGATTAACAAGGGAGTCAAAGGTTATAGTAGGTAGACGGGAAAGTAGGGTTGAGGTCACAATCAGATCAGCCATGATCTTATTAAATGCCAGAGCAGGCTCGAGGGGCCTAATGGCCAACTCCTGCTCTTAATTCATATGTTCGAATGTCAGTACCCATGCTTCTTTGTGGCCAACTCCACAAGAAATTTCTTTGGCCCCCACTGTTTATACAAAAACTTCAAAAAAAAAAGAAGTGAAACGAGAACAGATAAAGTTAATCATAACTGCTTGATTTCTAGAAAAGGTCCTAATGGTGAGATCCCCTCTGTAAACTGGCCCTCTGATGTGAGATCAGCTTAAGTAACAAGGCAAATCATTAGAGAAATACTGTAGAGAGAAAAATGTTATGAAAGGCATCAAGCAGGAGCTGCATGTTTTCCTACAGTGTCAGCTGTGGCTCAGTGGTAGCACTTTTGCCTATGAGTTAGAAGGTTGTGGGTTCAAGTCCTACTCCAAAGACTAGCAGCACAACATCTGGACTGATACCGCAGTACTGAAGAGGTGCTGTCTTTTGGATGAGATGTTAAACCAAGGCCTGTCTGCCCTCTCAGGTGGCTGTAAAAGATCCCAATGTACTATTTTGAAGAACAGCAGGGGAGGTGTTCTGGTCAATGTTTATCCCTCAACCAACATCACTAAAAATAAATTATCTGGTTATATCACATTGCTGTTTGTTGGACCTTGCTGTGAAACAAATTATCTGCTGTGTTTCCTATATTACAACAGTGACTATACTTCAAAAAGTATTTCATTGACTGTAAAGTGCTTTGGGACGTTGTGAAGAGGTGCTATATAAATGCAAATTCTTCCTTTCTTTGCAGGAAGGAAAGTAAAATGACGCAGCAAGCCACCTTGGACCATCCTCAAATTTCTCTTAGCAGCTGATTACGTTGTGGCATTGGCTGAGGCATAAGAATTTGTTGACAAGAAAAAGAAATGTACCAATTACATAGGTCAATTTACCCCAAGGCAAGAATATTTGAGGCATGAATGGAATTTGGTTATTTATATCTCAGAATAGGAATTTCATTTATTTGCAATATTTTGACCTTTAAGTATTGGTCTTAATTGTCACAGAAAGAACACACTTTTCACGACAAAGCAGCTATTATGAATATTTTCTCCCATCTACCCCTCTCCTGAAGGCAGTGACTTATGAGTACATTGACTTCTGGGAACATGTGAATATAGTCCCACAAGTGACAGCAGTCTTTCAGCACTTTAACCAATTGCTCATTCTTCATGTTGTTTACCGGAGGTCACTGGTTACGGTTATTGGCTTAGTACAAAGAGAAGAAGAGTCAATTCTCTCTTAACTCTCAATTCGCTTTATTCACGTCGTTAGATCATATACATATAGCTTATACGTCTGGTTAGATATAGACATGCAGTTTGCATTAGGTTATACAGTTTTATACCCAAACTAGGATCTAAATGCTATATGTCTGGTTAGATACAGACATGCAGTTTGCACCAGGTTATACAGTTTTATACCCAAATTAGGATCTAAACGCACATCCACTAGGTTTCTCTGACACTCCCTGAGTGGTCACAATATAAAGGCTAATACCCGAAAAGGAGAGCTGACACTGGCCAGGCGTTCTGTTCTCTCTCTCTCTCTCGACGTCGTCTCTACGTCCCTGACGTAGGTTCTTCCACTTCCACGATGGTTGGTCTCCGGAGTCTTCGCTCTGGCTCCACGCCCCAGATTCTTCATTCTTATTCCGAATCTTATCTCTTCAAGCTGTGCTGTCTCTCTCTCCCGTTGGTTTAGGCTTGCTCGCCTAGTCTGTGTCTTCTCCTCATTGGCTCTGTCCCAAGGACTTAGGTAGCATTACCTCATTACTCCTTTTCTAAATAAGGACTTGTGTCTTATCACATCTCCTTTGTCTTTCACAAAACTTAGCTAATTCAAACCGGTTCCAGCCAGCTCAGGCCAGCGACTGAACTCAGGTTACTTCAGTTCAAAAGTTGCTTTTGCCTGTGTGTCAGCAGTTCGGAATAAACTCAGTAGTTTCTGCATCCCCTGGCCAACAATGTTTACGCCTTAACAATGAAGGCGAATGGCTGTACAATTGTGTGGTATGATAGTGGCACAGGAGTAGGACAGACAGTGGAAACAAAAGATTCTGGCTCAGTCACTCAGCCGGATCTGCACCAACTTAGGACTCAAGTGCTGCCCTAAAGTGGTCTCACCATAAAGCAGCCCTAGCCTCATTTAAATATCCCAATGAACTTAAGTGAAAACAAGCTTAATTTTCCACCCGCTAAGGACGAGATTGGGCTGAGCTCCCTTCACCCAACTGGATTGGGCCCGAGGGTTGCTCCACGAGTGATGGAGCTTTGATAGGCACCAAAGTTGTTTTTCCTGCCTCCACATTTATTTCACCAGCCACTTGTTGCCACTTACAGCTGAACTAAATGAGCCAAAAGGCTCCAGAAGGCTGCAATGAGACAAATTGTCCTTAGTGTACAAATGTTCCAATTGCAACCTTATTTACCTGCTTGCTCTGTTCAATTGAGTCAAAAAAGGATTTTCCAAATTGGCAGAAAATGGATTTGTGCCGATTGTTTCATGTGTGACTCAGGATGCGGAGTGACAGGCCAGCTGCGTGTCAAGAATTGGCATGAAGTGGAAGAGCTTCTCAGGTCAGGTGGTGATTCACAAGAGGCACTGCCGGACCCTGAGCTCAGCTTCACTTTCCCTGCATCAAATCAGTTCCCAAAGCTGCTTTCTTCCATCTTTGAAACAATACCTCAGCTTCACCTTTCCCTGACTTTTTCTGAAATACCATTCCACACTTTTAATTCCCCCTAAACCTCTCCACATCTCTCTCCCTCTTTAAGACCCTCCTTAAAACCTACCTCTTTGACATAGCTTTTAATATCCCCTCCTAATATCTCCTTTTTTGACTCTTTTGTCTGATTACGACACCCCTGTGAAGCGCTCTGGAACGCTTTACTATGTTAAAGGCACTATATAAATGCAAGTTGTTGTTGGTTATCATTTTGAGGCTCAATTTCTCCAATGCTCTCCTTGTTGGCCTCCACCTTCAACAAACTACAATTGTTCAGAGCGCTGCATCCCACATCCTCAGATGGACCAAGTTCCAGACCACCATTGTTCCTGTCCCTTCCAAACACCACCTGCTCACCATCGCCCCGCCAAATTGATTTCAAGATCATTGTTTTCGCCTTCAACCACTGGACTCCTGAGGTGTCAGCCGTTGCTCAGTGCTGGCACTCTCGCCTCTGAGGTCAAAAGGTTGTGGGTTCATGACCCACTTCAGGGTCTTGAGCACAAAATCTGACACTCCAGTGCAGTACTGAAGGAGTTCGGCACTGTCAGAGGTGCCTTCTTTCAGATGAGACGTTAAACCGAGTGACCGTCGAAGATCCCATGGTACTACTTCAAAGAAGAGCAGGGGAGTTTTCCCAGTGTCCTGGCCAATATTTATCCCTCAATCAACATCACTAAAAACAGATTATCTGGTCATTATCATATTGCTGTTTGTGGAAGCTTGCTGCGCACAAATTGGCTGCTGCGTTTCCTACATTACAACAGTGACTACACTTCAAAAGTACTTAATGGCTGTAAAGTGCTTTGGGATGCCCTGAGGTTGTGAAAGGCTCTATATAAATGCAAGTTCTTTCTTTTCTTTCTATGGAACTCTATGGAATCCCGTAAAAAGGCATATGTGATCATTGGCTGGAGAACATGGGGGGGCTGGTCCTTGGAGAAGATCGTGGGGGCGGGGGCCCTTGGAGAAGTTTCCGGGCAGGGAGATGATCGGGTTGGCAGTCGGAGGTTGGACACCAGATGAAGATTCAGGAGTCGGCAGTTGGAGATTAAACATCAGATAAAGATTCGGGGTCAGGGAAAGGAAGTCGGCCACCGTGGGGCTCGACCATTGGAGGGATGTATCATCAGAGGATCTCAGCCATTGGGGGGTCTCTCACGGCGGCGGGGGGTGGTGTCCCATCCGGGGGGGTCTACCATCGGGGCTCTCGGCCATCCGTGGGGATCTCCCATCCCGGGGGGAGGGGGGCTCTCCCATCGGGTGGGTTCCCCATCGGCTCCCTGCAAGATTCAGAAGCCATGGGAAACCATGCAGGTGAAGTTAAATTAGGTTCAGTCTCAGAATGAACAAAAAATTAATTACCTCAACTATTTCAAAGAGGTAAATTGCCTCTTTAACAATCTGCCCGCCAACATTAAGTAGGGACGGGACTTCTGGGTTTCGGATGTGCGCGCATCCAAATGCATCTGGGTTAAACCTGGAAGTGGGCACTTTGAAGTCGGGCTGCAGTCATGCTTCAAAAAGGTATTATTTTAAGCTTCCACCCATCCCCAACCCACCCATTCTTTGGGGTTAAAATTACCCCCATAGAGTTCAAGAGCAAGGAAGTTATGCTAAACCTTTATAAAACACTGTTAGGTCCCAGCTGGAGTATTGTGGCTAATTCTGGGCACCACATTTTAGGAAAGATGTCAAGGCCTTAGCGAGGTTGCAGAGGGGATTTACTAGAATGGTATCAGGGATGAAAGACTTCAGTTACATGGAGAGACTGGAGAAACTGGGGTTGTTCTCTTTAGAGCAGAAAAGGTTAGATGATTTGATAGAGGTGTTCAAAATCATGAAGGGTTTTGATAGAGTAAATAAGGGAAAACTGTTTCCAGTGGCAGAAGATATCCAGAGGACACAGATTTAAGGTAATTGGGAAAAGAACCAGAGGCGACGTGAGGAAAAAAAAATTATGCAGCGAGTTGTTATGATCTGGAATGCACTGCCTGAATGTGGCGGAAGCAGATTCAATAATAACTTTCAAAAGGGAATTGAATGAATACTTGAAAAGGGAAAATTTGCAGGGCCAAGGGGAAAGAGCAGGGGAGTGGGACTAATTGAATAGCTCTTTCTAAGAGCCGGCACAGGCATGATGGGCCGAATGGCCTCCTTCTGTATGCTGTATGATTCTATGCTTAAAAGCCTCCATCTTCCCACCTTTCAATAACTCTTAAAAATTCTTCTATAATGGAATTGCTTTCACTTCCCTAATCTTTTTGTTCCCCTGCTCAATGCCCTTCTTCCCCCACTGCTTTGAGACATCTTTCTAGACATAAGATGCTCTATGGAAATGTAACTTGTACTGCCACCAAAGAGCATCTGAATATGGCAGGTTCACAGCAGTAGTAGAAAAGAAAAACATACTCTCATTTATAATGAAGTCATCTGATGATAAATTGTGAATCACCTGACACCTTTTTTATTTAATAGCCTGTTGTATAACCTGAACTGAATCTAAAAGGTTGTTACTATTTTTTAATCCAAAATAGCAACTAACATAAAACACCATCAGAACAGGTTGACCTTTTGGGAGTGACATTTGGCTCTGCCCTACCAGAGATATTTTCGAGCACAGCACTCAGTAGAATATATTGTTTATTGTCATTCCCCACCTGTATTTTAGAACAGACCTTGATTTTCATCTTTACATGATTCTGGCCAATTACAGGAATATGGGGGTGAATTTTCAGTGGCCCCATTCACAGTATTGAATCTCGCTCAAAGTGGGGAGCGGATTGGAGTACCTGATTCTCCAATCCCTTCTTACAACAAGCGAGTGTCTGTGCTGGAAGGGAAGTCACTGAAAATTTCGCCCACCATCTTATTTGTGTGGTTTGCTCTGAAGCCTTTGCAATAGCACTTTTTTCTAGTAAAATAAAGTCAGTTGAGATGATATTCCCACTACTTTATTTAAATTCTGGGACGAAAGCAGTAAGTTACTTTGCATTTCTTTTACCCAATTTATAAATAGTGCAAGTGATTATTGCAATGTGACCTCCTGCAACAAATCTCGCAAATTTCTAAGTTTACTATATATGGCGCATTTTGCTTCAATTCTGTGTAAATAGTCCAGGGCGGGGGGAAAAAGGTTTTGAACTCATCTGAACAGCAATAAATCACTTGTTGCAGCAAACTGCTCGCTCTAGTTACACACCATTTCCAGGTTGAGACAATGAGGCAGCGACCTGATCCTGCACTTCCATCGGTACCATTGTGCAATCAGCCGTGGCTATAAATCAAGGATGTCGGCAGCAAATTTAAAGTTGCAGTCTTTCCAAAACTGAATCAACACTCCCGCCCCCTCCCCTAAAATGCAAGGACCTGCCTAGTTCTTTCTTGACCAATTAAGGTTTCTCACTCCACCACCCAAGCAGAGAATTTTGAATTTTACATTAAAATGGTTGATTTTATAACATTTTCCACAACTGATAGATTTTAATTGAAGAGTACATTTGGAACCAATTTACATAATGTAAGTTGCCATAATACCTTAATTCAGATGTCAAGGGTTATAGCAGGTCTTGGTTTCTGTAGTGTAGTGGTTATCATGTTTACCTCACACCTGATAGGTCCCTGGTTCAAAACCAGGCAGAAACTTTCTTTTTAACTAAAAGGGTGGTACGTATGAGGAACAGATTAGGACTGTGCAACACATGCAATTACACAAGGCCGTGAGGTCAGTAAGGGTGCAGTGATAAGTTTAACAAGTTCAACTTTATCGATGTAGGGGCCCACACCGAACCTTTGCACGGGGCCCCCGAGAAAGCAAACGCCATGCTCGATTACCAGCAGAGGTGGTGGAACAAGAAACCTTGATGAGTTTCAAGAAGGACCTAGGCAGGTTCTTGCCAACAAAAGGGATTCAGGGTTATTAGAAACGCACTACTGGAATACTGTGGGTAGATGGGCTAGATGGGCCAAAGGTCTTCTCCTGCCTGACACTGTTACCATGTAGCAGGAGAGGGCAATTTTGCCAATACGTCTGCAAACTGCACGGATAATTTGCTAGAACAATAAATTAGTGCAGTAATACTTGTTTCTGTTCTTGAATTTACCAGCACAAAATTATTACTAAAACTTTATAAATTTTCCCACTTTATCACTAGCTTGTTAATTCTAGCAATAATTCTATAAGCATTAATTTCATAGCTGATAACTCTGAAATCTATGCAAGGCATCAACTAAATGTTCAGACCGTTTTCCAACTAGTAAAACCACTAATTCACCATTCACATATCTTTATAATTGACACACATACACACATTTGGGTAGAATTTCCCCAGGGGTGGGGGTGGGGGTCCTAGATCCCCCCCTGTAAATTCAGCGAGAGATTGACTGAAACTCCAGAGAAACAGCACTTACACCATTTCTCCAGGTTTCCTGCCGAAATTATGCCAGGAGATCAGAAAACCCCGCACAGAAATTCCGGGCAACACACTTTTGCATTAGGTTTCATTATAGCCCTGATACTGTGCCTCAAAAGCCAAATACCACGGATGCTGGAAATCTGAAATAAAAACAGAAAATGCTGAAAACATTCAGCAGATCAGGCAGCATCTGTGGAGACAGAAAGGGAGTTAATGTTTCAGGCCGATGACCTTTCATCAGAACTGGAAGATGTTAGAGATGAACAGCTTTTTAGCCTGGGAAAAGGGGTGGGAGATGGGTAAGGGAAAGAACAAAGGGGAAGATATGTGATAGGGTGGAGGTCAAGAGTGATTAAATTACAAAAAGGATGATGGTGCAAGGCAAAAGGAGATGATAATAGGACAAGTATAGAAACAAAAGGTGGGTCCAGAAATGCAAATGGTTACAGAATGTCCATGAGAAAATGGGAACAGTGGTTAAGATCTAAAGTTGGTAAACTCAAACTGATATTATGCTATTCGATACTAGCATAAGAGCACTTAACACGTTCATCGAAAATCACTCTCTCCGCCATTTCAGCAGCGATGTTAACCTGCTTAAAATAAATAGCTGAACACTTCTGTTTCACACCCTCCAAATAAATATGTCAATAAATAAATCTGTCTGTCCCATTTCCCGCACTTCTGCCCTCACCCCTTCCCCTCCCTCCCAGAACCATGATAGGGTCCCCTTTGACCTCACCTTCCACCCCACCAGCCTCCACATTCAACGTATCATCCTCTGCCATTTCCGCCACCTCCAGCACGATGTCACCATCTTCCCCTCCCCTCCCCTTTCAGCATTCCGAAGGGACCGCTCCCTACGCGACACCCTGGTCCACTCTTCCATCACCCCCAACACCCGCTCTCCTCCCCGTGTCACCTTCCCGTGCAAGCCGAGGAGCTGCAACACCTGCCCTTTCACCTCCTCCCTTCCCACCATTCAGGGCCCCAAACACTCCTTCCAGGTGAAACAGCGATTTACTTCTAATTCTTTCAATTTAGTTATACTGTATTCGCTGCTCACAATGCGGTCTCCTCTACACTGGGGAGACCAAACACAGATCGGGTGATCGCTTTGATGAACATCTCCGCTCAGTCCACAAGTGCGACCCTGACCTGCCGGTCACTTGCCATTTTAATTCCCTGACCCACTCCCACTCTGACCTCGGCCTCTTACACTGTTCCAATGAAGCTCAACAGAAGCTCGAGGAACAGCACCTCATCTTTCGATTAGGCACTTTACAACCTTCTGGACTCAACACTGATTTTAATAACTTTAGATCATAACCACTGATCCCATTTTTTCAGACAGCAGGTGCTGGTAATGGTTCTGCCATTTACAGCTCCTCTCGACCCATCTTTTGTTTCTTTACTTGTCCTATTACCACCCTCCTTACCTTGCACCATCATCCCTTTCGTCATTTAATCACTCCTACCCTCCACCCTATCAGAGATCTTCCCTTTTGTTCTTTCCTCCCCTCCCCTTTCCCCCCCACCATCCCCCGCCCCCCCACACACAATTTTCCCTGACTCTGTACTTGCTTAAAATACTTGTTTAATCTTCAACTTCTTCCAGTTCTGACAAAGGGTCATCGACCTGAAACATTAATGCTGTTTCTTTCTCCACAGATGCTGCCTGACTTGCTGAGCATTTCCAGCATTTTCTGTTTTTATTTTATATTAAATATGTCACTGAGAAGCCAGAAAATAAAAGTTGCAAAATTCAAAAATAAAGGGTCCTTCTGCAAATCCTTTTTCAGAAACTCCTGATGAGAAACAGAAATATTATTTTGTGTGCAAATGCACACCCTCTACAACCAGTTTTTGAGATCAAGTACACGGGCCACATCAAATGATTTAACAAGCTTTATAAATCGCTGGTTATAAATACTCAACTACAGTATTGTGTCCAATTCTGGGCACCAGACTTTAGAAAGGATGTCAAGGCCTTGGAGAGGGTGCTGAGGAGATTTACCAGAATGGTACCAGGGATGAATGGATTCAGTTATGTAGCGAGACTGGAGAAGCTGGGATTGTTTTCCTTAAAGCAGAGAAGGTTAAGGGGAGATTTAATAGAAATGTTTGAAATCCTGAGGGGTTTTGATAGAATAGATGAGGAGAAACTGTTTCCACTGGCAGGAGGGTTGGTAACCAGATGACACAGATTTAAGATAATTGGCAAAGAGCCAGGGGGAGATGGGGAGAAATGTATTTACTCAGCGAGTTGTTATGATCTCGAGTGCATTGCCTGGAAGAGTGGTGGAAGCAGATTCAATAGTAACTTTCAAAAGGGAATTGGATATTTACTTAAAAAGAAAATATTTGCAGGGCTATGGGGAAAGAACAGGGAAGTGCGACTAATTGGATAGCTCTTCCACATGGGCCAAATGGCTTCCTTCTGTGCTATATGATTCTATGACACTATGATTCTATGAATCGGTTAAATGTTAAAAGCTGTCCACTTATATTTATTTGATTGCTCATCTTAGGTTACAATTATAGTGCAGCTATCTGTCTCTGACCTGTATCTGTGGAGTGTGATTCGCACATAGCAGACCAGAGTTATACTAACCACTGTGCATTGTTGTAGATGGTGCAGATCCCAGTTGGCCGTTTAACAATGCAGTGATCTACATCCCATTGTTTTTTGCCCTGAAGTAGTGTTCTGAGTTAATCTTTTTCTATTCCATTTAGTATTTTATATAAGCTCTATTAAGCCTCCTTCTTATTCACCTCCTTTCAAGACTGAAGAGTCCGAGGTTTTCTAGCTTCTCCTCATAATTCAGTCCTCTGACAATAGGGATCATCCTCGTGGCCCTTCTCTGTACCATTTCCTTTTTCTTTTTTTATACAGGCAGAGCAGATGATCTCTCTGATCATTTACACTTGCTGTCCACAAAGTGCCAGAGGGTGGTTAGAATGTGGAATTTGCTACCACGAGGAGCAGTTGGGGCGACTAGCATAGATGCATTTAAGGGGAAGCTGGAGAAACACATGAGGGAGAAAGGAATAGAAGGATATGATGATGGGTTAGATGAAGAAAGATGGGAGGAGGCCTGTGTGGAGCATAAACACCGGCATGGACCTGCTGAGCCAAATGTCCTGTTTCTGTGCTGTACATTCTATGTAATTCTATGTAATATTGCTATGAAGTCTTAAAATAGGGAGGCGTTTAGTCTCCACCCTTCTTGCTATTGGCATCATCAGATCCACAGGAGTGTATAATTGCACTGTAACCTTATCAATGTGGGAGAGTCATCCCGCCCTAAACAAGTCATCCTTGACGATGCAGTGCTGAGGAAAAACATGCTCCCTCCCTAAAGTGCATAGTTTTCTCACAGCAACACAAAGGTCAGACTGGATACTGAGCTATATAAAGTAGGATTCTAATTTAGTAGTTATTACAGCCAATGAATTACTTTTGAAATACAGTTACTGTTGTAATATAGGAAACGCGGCAGCCAATTTGCACACAGCAAGCTCCCACAAACAGCACTGTACTAAATAGCCAGATAATCTGTTTTAGTGATGTTGGTTGAGGGATAAATATTAGCCAGGATACTGGGGAGAACTCCCCTGATCTTCTTTAAAATAGTGCCATGGGATCTTTTACATCCACCTCAGAGGACAGACGGGGCCTGAGTTTAACATCTCATCCTAAAGACGGCACCTCCGACAGTGCAGCATTCTCTCAGTACTGCACTGGAACGTAAACCTGGATTATGAGCTCAAGTCTCTGGAGTGGGCCTTCAACCCATGACCTTCTGACTCAGAGGCGAGGGTGCTACCGCTGAGCCACGGCTGACATGGCCCTAAATTGTTGAGTGTATTGCATTTTCTTTTTGACTTCAAAAGAAGAAAATGTTGAAACATGAATTTCAGCAAAAGTTTCAGATCAGATATTGCCCAAACAGTGCATCGAAAAGATATGATGGGTAGATAGAAAAAACATAACAGTTCAAGTTTTGCAAGTGATAGAGGCTGCAATTTTGCCCTACTTTTTGTGAGGCCACAGCACAACTAAACTGTGTGTCAATTGCGGTGTCTCTATAGTTTCAAATAACTAAAGTTCAAAGTTTACTTTCACTTAGATAATGCAAAATATAATTTTAGCACCAATTTATGGTGACCTCTATTTTTAATCTGGAATTTTACTTCTTTGTACAATCTTCACATAAAAGCAAATAGATCATCATCCAAGAATGATGTCAAGGCCTTGGAGAGGGTGCAGAGGACATTTACTAGAATGACACCAGGTATGAGGGATTTGGGTTATGTGGAGAGAATAGAGAAACTGGGACTGTTCTTTTTAGAGCAGGGAAAGTTAAGGGGAGAATTAATGGCGGTGTTCAAAGTTATGAGGGGTTTTGATGCATAAGAATAAACCGTTTCCACTGGCGGGAGGGTCGGCAACCAGAGGACACAGATTTGAGATAACTGGCAAAAGAACCAGAGGGGAGATGAGAAATTTGTTTACGCAGTGAATTCTGATCTGGATTGCACTGCTTGAAAGGGTGGTGGAAGCAGATTCAATAGTAACTTTCAAAAGGGAATTGGATATATGCTTAAGGGGAGAAAAATTGCAGGGGTATGGGGAAAGAGCAGGGGGAATGGAGGGAAAGAACGGGCACTGGCGCGATGGGCTGAATGGCCTCTGTCTGTGCTGCAAGATTCTTCATCCAAATGGGGGAAATAATTAGGCACTGTCCCTTCTTAATATTTACACAAACCACTTCATCTTGATCTGGTTGCACACCATGCTCCATTTGCTCCTGTCACCCAACTTCAAGAAAAAAATCTTCCTCCCCTTTTGCTTTATTGCGTTTTATTGCTCTGTTTAGTTGTCGATTACATCTGTTACAAGTTTGTTTTCTTTCTCACCCAAAGCTCCCGATGACTGTCCCACAGTTTTGGTGTCGGCATTGAAGCCAATTGTTGTTGGTGCACAATCTGTGAGTTAACTGTCGATTAGTTAAAAGTTTCTGGGAGAATTTGCACCTTCTCGTTTGTCCACAGTTTTGTTGTGTTCAGTATGTTGGCTAATGTATGAGAAGTCTGCCCTGTACATTGGGCCAGCCAGCGAGAAGAGAGCAACACTGATCCTCAACTTTACGAACATATTTACCAACAACCGAGGGACTTCAGTTACGTGGATAGACTGGAGAAGCTGGGGTTGTTCTCCTTAGAGCAGAGAAGGCTAAGAGGAGATTTGAAAGAAGTGTTCAAAATCATGAAGGGTTTAGATAAATAAAGAGAAACTGTTCCCATTGGCGGAAGGGCCGAGAACCGGAGGACACAGATTTAAGTTGATTGGCAAAAGAACCAAATTCGACATGAGGAAAAATCTTTTTACGCAGTGAGTAGTTATAATCTGGAACGTGCTGCCTGAAAGGGTGGTGGAAGCAGATTCAACTGTGGCTTTCAAAAAGGAACTGGATAAATACTTGAAGAGAAAAAATTTGCATGGTTACGGGGAAAGAGCGGCACGGGCTCAATGGGCCAAATGGCCTTCTTCTGTGCAGTAATCATTCTAGGAAGATCCCAAGTTCAACTCCTGAGCTCTAACACATTAACTGATCTCAAATGGGGTTACTGAGGGTCACTGCAAGTGATCCTCAGTGTCCCCATGGAGGATAAAAATCAGACAGGGCTCCCACTTCTGATCATTATCCAGTGACACTTGCTGGAAATAGTGGGGTAGATTTTGGTCCGGGCCCAAACCGGGAGGCCCGAGGATCGATGGAATTTGGCCCTCGGGCCTCATCAGCATGCTCGCGCAAGCTGCCAGTACTGATCGCACCTCCACAGGCAGCTCGCCCGAGTGAAGATGTCAATGTTGGGCCTACATGAAGAATGCACGTTGGGCGAGGTACCACAGGGCCAACCCTAACAGCTGTAATTATCACACAGTCCATGATTCAGAAACAGCCAACTGGTTGGTGCTTATGTCATTCTAACTTATGCAGTATTCACACACATTGTCACCATGGCAACTGGGGCAGAGTCTAACCAATGTATAGGTTAGACTCTGCCCCAGTTGCCAGCAGCCCTCAGGTAAGTCCCGGGAAGACGGGGGTTTGGAGCGGGCTACGGACCGGGTGGGGGGGGTGGTTGGCAGAGCACGACTCAGTCCTGCTTCTCCAGCCTCTGCAGGAATGGTCTAAAAAAGATTTTAACGAAGCTATCGTTGGCAGCCGTGGGGGTCGCTGAAGAATCTTGAGTGGTCGGTACAGGCCCAACTCTTGCCTGCTCACCGTTGACTAATTTCGGCAAGGGGTCCTTCAACGGGCCTTAAGCCCCTCATTTACATATTTATGGGGCCTAACGCCTATTTTAGGCATCCGCCCGGGACGCATTAAAAAAAAGGCCCCACGAATTTAGTACTGGGACCAACGCCTGCACAGGCAGTCCCATTGATAAATTGGTATGCTTTGGGCCCATTTTACACCCAAAAAATGGAGTAACGCATACCAATTTCCACCCCAGTATGTATGGGTGTGTCAGGTGAAGATAGACCTGGAATCAGCTGTGATGCCCCTTCCTGCTCCACCTTGGTCAAATAGCCTAACAGAAAATACTGGCCTAGATTCCGCTCAAGTTGCAACGGCTCCCTGGTGTAATGCAGGCGGATTTGGGTGGGAAAGCCAATTATGGAACTGATCTACCAGCTCCCCGTTTGCTCCGCCCATTTTGGAATTTCTCACCATGAGTGAAAAGTGGACGCACATCATGCCCACTCATATGTGGCCATTTTCCAGTTACGCTCCATGGGGAAACCATCTAACTAACGCAAATGAGTGCGGAAAATTGGCTGGGGTCAGAAGGATGGCCCATGCCGATGATGCACTCTAATTCTGCTAAAGTGGAATATCTATGCTTCACACATGAAGAATGCACGTTGGGCGAGGTACCACAGGGCCAACCCTAATAGCTGTAATTATCACACAGTCCATGATTCAGAAACAGCCAACTGGTTGGTGCTTATGTCATTCTAACTTATGCAGTATTCGCACACATTGTCACCATGGCAACTGGGGCAGAGTCTAACCAATGTATAGGAGGAGTTGTCCAGGTTTGGCTCATAAATCAATGACAGATAAACTTGGTCTCCTCTTAGAATATTAACCAACTTGATTAAAATAATTGTGCCATAACTCTTGCCATTGAGGAACAGCCGCCCTTCCCAATCTCAGTACACATACTAGGCACCTGCATTTATTTGGGCACAGCTTAAACCACCATATTATATCAGAAGTTAGGTAAGCATAGAAGGACTCGATTACTGATTGAGGGGATGCTCAGTCCCCTGATATTTCGACACCAGCTGAGGCGTTTGACATTCTTGCTTTTAGACATGACAATCGTCATCTTGTTTATTTGGATGAAGAAAAAAAATAAAGGAGACAAACCAGAGGGTGCCCCAGTCAGTTACCAATTGCCCTACTAAGCCTGACGGCAGTGATGTTGAGGTGCAATCTACTGGATACCCTACTTGGTATGCATTCTTCGTCTGTGATGAGGGGGTCACAGCCGAGTCTGATTCTGATCTCAGTCCCCTACAGTCAAGCAATTTTCAGCAAGAGTGACTGAGCCAATGGTAAAATGGGGCTTTATTGGAGTACAGCTGGATACTTCAGCCCAACAATCTCATTACTTTGCACATTGGAGAGTTAAGCTGTTGAATATCGTCTGATCTACATTAAGGGGAATTGTCTGTAAAATGAATATTGAATTATAGTGTTATGTTCAAATCCTTCCGCGGCCTCACCCTTCCCCACATCTGTAAACTGCTCTGATTTCCTCCAATCTGAATGTTTTCATTTCAAGATCAAAGAGCTGCAGGTCCTAATCACCAAAATCTGAGTATATTAAGCCAGCCTCCCGGATTGCTCCAATATCCTCACAGTCATTCAAATTAACAGTCTAGTGCAGTCAACTTTCCTGATGAAATTCTCATCTTATAACCCCTTGTGTGGCTATTGAACTACTGGTTCAGTCAGATTTGCAAGTCACATACAGTACCATTGTTGAAATTCTTGCTCCTATATTAATTTTTAGCTCCATTCAACTATTCTCCTCCTACCTAATTATTTGGCTAGATTGATTTTTCCTCTTAATTTTCTGTTTTTCACAACTGATACTGATTGAAATCCAGTTACTGGCCTTTCTAAGTGACTACACTTCAAAAGTACTTCATTTGCTGTGAGCACTTTGCGACATCCTGCGGTCGTGAAAGGTGCTGTATAAATACAAGTTCTTACTTTCTTTCTCAATCCTTGTAGCTTTGTTATCATTAAATGGGCTTCATACCAACAAACTAAACAATGACATGCTTTAAAAGGAACCATGAATTCTAGCAATGTTATACTTAATCATAAATTTAATGCTAATTACATTTTAAAAGAGGAGAGCATTGGTGTAGTTGAGACTCATAGTGACAAAGGCATGAATGAGACTTCCATCCTCAGAAGGACTAAGGTAGGGGCGGAGGTGGGCAAGATTATGGAGATGGGAGCAGGTGGTCTTTGTGATGGAGAGGATATCCAGACGGAAACTCAAACAGGATTCCAAGGTCGCCAACAATCTGGTTAAGACTGAGACAGCGCCTGGCACCACAGAGGCAGTGGACAGATTGAGAGAGGTGGCAGAGAAAGACAAAAAATAGTATTGGCTTCGATCTGGGGATAGGCCTCTGGCTTCACCCTCCCCCGTTCCCTCTATGCTCTTGGTGCCAATTATATCCAGAGGCATGAAACTTAAGTGTCCTCCTCCCATCCATATTTGCTGCCTCCTGTTATGAGCCAAATTCTTTTGCAAGCAAAATAGTATAGAAATGATGGAAGCCTCAAGAACACATCATGGGAGGAAAAAGAGTGGAAGAGCTATAGTGGTAGGGGATTCTATCGTAAGGGGAACAGACAGGCGTTTCTGTGGCCGTAAACGTGACTCCAGGATGGTTTGTTGCCTCCCTGGTGCCAGGGTCATGGATGTCACTGAGCGGCTACAGGGCATTCTCAAGGGGGAGGGTGAGCAGGCAGAGGTCGTGGTCCACATTGGGACCAACGACATAGGTAGGAAGGGAGATGAGGTCCTGCATCAAGAATTTAGGGAGCTAGGTAGCAGATTAAAGAGCAGGACCTCAAAGGTTGTAATCTCTGGATTACTCCCAGTGCCACGGGCTAGTGAGTATAGAAATAGGAGGATAGAACAGATGAATGCGTGGCTAAAGAGTTGGTGCAGGAGGGAGGGTTTCAGTTTCCTGGATCACTGGGCCTGCTTCTGGGGAAGGTGGGACTTGTACAAGTCGGACGGGTTGCACCTGAACCAGAGCGGGACAAATATCCTTGTGGGGAGGTTTGCTAGCACTGTTGGGGGGGGTTTAAACTAACTTGGCAGGGGGATGGGATACAGAGTGGAGCTACAATAGGGGGTGATGTGCAGCCAAATATAGAGAAAAAAACAAGTCAGCTTGGAAGACAAGGCAAATATGTAAGGGCAAGGCTGGATGGCATCTATTTTAATGCAAGGAGTCTTGCGAATAAGGTAGATGAACTGAAGGTGTTGATAAACACATGGGAGTATGATATTGTTGCTGTCACAGAGACATGGTTGAGGGAGGGGCAAGACTGGCAGCTCAATATTCCGGGGTACAGAATCTTCAGGTGAGACAGAGGGGGAGGTATAAGAGGAGGGGGGGTCGCAATATTAATTAAAGAAGCAATTACTGCCATAAGGAGGGATGATATATTAGCAGGTTCCTCTAATGAGGCCATATGGGTGGAGCTTAAAAACGAGAAGGGGGCAAGCACTTTGATGGGAGTGTACTATAGGCCCCCAAACAGTCGGGGGGAGATAGAGGAACAGATATGTAGGCAAATCTCAGAAAATTGTGCAAATAATAGGGTAATAATAGTGGGGGATTTCAACTTCCCCAATATTAACTGGGATACTCAGAGTGTAAAAGGCTTAGAGGGTACAAAATTCTTAACGTGCATCCAGGAGAGCTTTTTGAGCCAGCATGTGGAAAGTCCTACAAGAGAGGGGGCGGTACTGGACCTAATTCTAGGGAATGTGGCCGGCCAAGTGGAAGAAGTGCTAGTAGGTGAGCACTTTGGTGACAGTGACCATAATTCGGTGAGATTTAAGGTGGTCATGGAAAGGGACAGGGAGGGGCCGGAAGTAAAGGTTCTAAATTGGGGGAAGGCCGATTTTAATAGGATAAGGCAGGATCTGGCCAAAATGGACTGGGATCAGCTGCTTGTAGGAAATTCCGCATCGGAGCAATGGGAGTCTTTCAGAAGGGAGATTGAGACCATACAATGGCAACATGTTCCCGTAAAGGTCAAGGGTGGTTCCAAGAACTCCAGGGAACCTTGGATGTCAGGGGATATACGAGAATGGATTAGGAAAAAAAGGAGGGCTTTTGGCAAATACAAAAGGCTAAAGACGGAGGAAGCCCTAGAGGAGTACAAAAAGTGCAGGGGGATACTTAAAAAAGAAATTAGGAGATCAAGGAGGGGTCATGAAATAACACTGGCGAGCAAAATAAAGGAAAATCCTAAGATGTTTTATAAGTATATTAAGGGTAAGAGGATGACTAGGGAAAAAATAGGGCCCATTAGGGACAAAAATGGCAATCTGTGTGTGGAGCCGGCAGATATAGGAGGGGTTCTAAATGAATTTTTTGCATCTGTTTTCACTATGGAGAAGGACGACGTAGACATAGAAATTGGGTCCCTTGCTGTTTGTGGTCTACATTAATGACTTGGATATGAATGTAAAAGGTATGATCAGTAAGTTCGCTGATGATACAAAAATTGGTAGGGTGGTAAATAGCGAGGAGGATAGCCTCAGTCTGCAGGACGATATAGATGAGTTGGTCAGATGGGCGGAACAGTGGCAAATGGAATTTAACCCGGAAAAGTGCAAGGTGATGCACTTTGGAGGGACTAACAAGGCAAGGGAATACACAATGAATGGGAGGACCCTAGGCAAGACAGAGGGTCAGAGGGATCTTGGTGTGCAAGTTCACAGATCCCTGAAGGCGGCGGAACAGGTAGATAAGGTGGTAAAGAAGGCATATGGGATACTTGCCTTTATTAGCCAAGGCATAGAATATAAGAGCAAGGAGGTTATGATGGAGCTGTATAAAACACTGGTTAGGCCACAGCTGGAGTACTGTGTGCAGTTCTGGTCGCCACACTACAGGAAGGATGTGATCGCTTTGGAGAGGGTGCAGAGGAGATTCACCAGGATGTTACCAGGGCTGGAGCGCTTCAGCTATGATGAGAGACTGGGAAGATTGGGTTTGTTTTCCTTGGAGCAGAGGAGGCTGAGGGGGGACATGATTGAGGTGTACAAAATTATGAGGGACACAGATAGGATGGATACTAAGGAGCTTTTTCCCTTTGTTGAGGGTTCTATAACAAGGGGGCATAGATTCAAGGTAAAAGGCGGGAGGTTTAGAGGGGATTTGAGAAAGAACTTTTTCACCCAGAGGGTGGTTGGAGTCTGGAACTCACTGCCTGAAAGGGTTGTGGAGGCAGGAACCCTCACAACATTCAAGAAGCATTTGGATGAGCACTTGAAATGCCATAGCATACAAGGCTACGGACCAAATGCTGGAATATGGGATTAGATTAGACAGGGCTTGATGGCCGGCGCGGACACGATGGGCCGAAGGGCCTCTATCCGTGCTGTATAACTCTATGACTCTATGACACATATATTATGGGAACGGGATCACTCATGAGGCCACTGATGAATGGAGCCTCAATATTATGGGAACGGGATCACCTACAAGTCAAACACCATCCTGACTTACATCCCCAACCTCCCACAGAAACCCTGGATAAATGACATAAATGGCCATTTTTTGCTGTTTGCACGTTTTTTCTGGGGGTTCTGCTGGAGAATCCTCACAGGTATTCCAGGTAACTGTCTTGTGGGAAGGGTGTGCTGGAGTTCCGTGCAGGGCAGTCCTCCTCTGGTACACCTCTTTCAGCAGTCGCTCCAGTTCTTCTTCCAAAAGCCATGTAGATTTTAGTTTACACGACTCCATCACAGCTCCAGCCTGTACAAGGTGTCAGCCTTGGCTCAGTGGAAGCACTCTCGCCTCAGAGTTAGAAGGTTGTGGGTTTAAGCCCCACTCTAGTGACTTCAGCACATAATCCAGGCTGACACCTCTCCCAGAGGTACCGTCTTTCAAATGAGATGTTAAACCAAAGCCCCATCTTCCCTCTCAGGTGGACATAAAAGTTCCCAAGACATCAGGCAAAGTATAGCAGGGGGATTGTTCTGGCCAACATTTATCCCTTAGCCACTACTGAAAACCTGATGATCTGATCATTTATCTCAATGCTGTTTGTGGGACCTTGCAGTGCACAAATTGGCTGCTGTGTTTCCTACATTACAACAGTGACTACACTTCAAAAGTAGTTCATTGGTTGTATAGCACTTTGGGATGTCATGGATGGAGTGATATAAATGCAAGTTCTTTCCTTCTTTATTCCATTTAATTCTGTAGCAAGTGAATATCTTAGTGCAGCCCTTTAAATCTCTACACCTGAGCAAGAAATCCCACTCCCTCCAACTGTCCACACTCTCAGCTGTGGGCTCAGATCAGACTGGAAACTCACTCATTGCAACATGCCTAATTCGAGCATGCACAAATCACGCACATCTGGAAGAGAAAAGGCTGGTTAATCATCAGGGTTACACCCAGCATTAACCAATCTTTCTCTTTGAGAGGCTAATCAACCTGCTACACACGTTCAACATTTTCTGCTTTTATTCGAGAAGATTTAATATTTCTGTAGCAGTCAGGGTCACCCCTCCATTCATCAGTGGCCTCATGAGTGTTAACTTGAGTCTACGCCTTGTTGCCTCAACTTGTGGCAAGCAAGAATGCTTTTATTGTTCATGCCTTGCGGTGCTTTGAGTAGAAGTTCAAGTCAGTTTGCTGATGATCTAAAACAACTCCCTTTTGGCATGTTACCATGACATACCCTCAGGGCTGCGTCACTCTTGCACAATACCGCCTGGATCCAAATATACCAGTTTTACTGGTATATTTGGCTCTTCTGGTTTCTCACTGTCCATCTTGGGCAGACACTAAAATGACATTTTTGGCAAAGCAGCAAATTGGAACCAAGGATATTATAAGGCATAAAATGCAGATTATTTCTGCATCTTCAAAGAACTTGTCCACTTACTAAGTAGCTGCTTTGTAATGGTCTTCACGGAAGAGGATGAGGATAAAGTACCAGAGATAAAAGGAAAACTAAAAATAAATCAAGGGGAGGAACTAACTAGATTCAATATTAGTTAAAAAACGGTGATGGAGAAACTGATGAGATTAAAGGTAACAAATCTCCAGGACCCATTGGGTTCCACCCTAGGCTATTGAAAGAAGTAGGTGAGGAAATTGTTGATCTTCCAAAACTCTCTCAATTCAGGAATTGTCCCCTTGGATTGGAAAACTGCCACTATCACTTCATTATTTAAGAAGGGTAGGAGAGATAAACTAGGAAATTATAGGCCAGTAATCCAACATTAGTTATGTTGAAGTTACTAGAATCTATTATTAGGGACAGCGTGACTGAGCATTTGGACAAATATGAGCTGATCAGAGAGAACCAGCATGGATTTGTAACTGGTAAGTCATGTCTAGCGAACTTAGTTGAATTTTTTGAGGAGGTAACTAACGTGGTAGATAAGGGAGTGACTATGGATGTTATTTATATGGACTTCCAAAAGGTATTCGACAAGATTCCACATAAGAGTGTTAACAAAAATGAGAGTGCATGGATGCTGGGTGTAACCCTGATGATTAACCAGCCTTTTCTCTTCCAGATGTGCGTGATTTGTGCATGCTCGAATTAGGAGGCAACCAATTGGAGGCTTGGATATGAAATTGGTTAGGAGCTAGGAGACAGAGAGTAGGGATAATGTGTATGTACTCAAATTGGTACGATGGGACTCGTGATATCCCCCAGGGATCTGTACTGGGGCCTCAGCTTTTCAGTATATTTATAAATGTCTTGGATGAAGGAATAGAGATCCGTATATCTAAGTTTGCTGACAACACTATGTTAGGTGGCACAGTAAATAGTTTAAATGGGAGCAGAAAGTTGGAAAGGGACATTTCATAGATTAGGTGAGTGGGCAAAACTGTTCACTATATACTTGCTTAACTAATACAGAAGAGAGAAGTGTGCTCATATAGGGATAGCAAAAGGTACATATCACAAATACATGTGGTACAATGAGTCAACGTACATATGTGATTACAGCAATACTTTGGTTAACAATCATCAGATATATGCTTGATTAATAGAAAAGGTGAATTACACAAACTACATAGTCGATACAGATTCAATAGGTGACAGTATAATCTTACAGGGGGGGCAGCGTAGATTCACCGGAATGATACCCAGACTAAAAGGGTTAAATTGTGAGGACAGGTTGCACAGACTGGGCTTGCATTCCCTTGAGGTTTTAAAGATGATTAAAGGATTTGATAGGGTAGATAGAGAGAAACTATTTCTTCTGGTGGGAGAGTCCAGAAAAAAGAGGCATAACTTTAAAATTAGAGCTCAGGGCCGTTCAATGTAATGTCAGGAAGCATTTCTTCACACAAAGGGTCATGGCAATCTGGAACTCTCTCCCACAAAAGCTGTTGAGGCTGGGGTTCAATTGAAAATGACAAAACTGAGATCGATAGAATTTGGTTAGGCAAAGGTAATAAGGATTACAGAACCAAGGCAGGTAGATGGAGTTAAAATACAGATCAGCCATGATCATTGAATGGCAGAACAGGCTCGAGGGGCTGAATGGCCTACTCCTGTTCCTATGTTCCACTGATATATTTTACTTTGGATTGTATTTCTACCATGGTAATGAAAGTACTTTTCTCTTAAATTTATATCTATCTGCAACATTAAAATGGCTGTCTGTAAATCTGGCCTTGGACCTATTGATTTGTGTAGATGTTATTTCTTTAGCCAGCCTTTTCTCAAGGAAAAATCATCTGAGTCTGTTTGTAGACTTTGCCTTGTCAGCATACCAGGCCAGGAAGTTGTGGAGAGGGGGGAGGGGAGGGGCTGGAGTTTATGGTGGTGGTAACTCCAACACAGCATTAATACCGTCCCACTTTCCTTCCAAAGTTCTGCTGATGTGGGAATCAGAATAATAAGTGTGGTCTGCAGGTCACTAAAGCATATTAGTTCTGCAGAGTGCAGACATGGTCTGAACAACTAATAAAACAATGCTTCAGCATTTATTAATGGAAGTTAATAGAGTGATATATGTTGGCAATGATATAGTCTAATTGGGTTTGGTGTATTTACAGAATACAGGTTCATTTATGGTCGCCATTTACTTTTAGTGTGGATTTTCATGAACGGTCAATTGGGTAAATGGATCACCAAGTGTAGTGTTCGGCCATGCAGACAAGGAAGGTCTCGGGTACAATTCCCAGCCTGTGACAAGTTTGCTAACATTAGCGCCCCTGGCTAGGGCAGGGATCAATCAGCAAAGGATCGTTTCTGAAAAGTGTGTGGACATTGGGTAAGGAGAGGATCTGATTCATTTGGTGATGCTCACTGTAGTTGAATAGCCAGTCAACACTGTCTGTCTAGGTTTACACACCAGAAGAATGGGTGAGATAGTGGAGGGGAAATGCCACTCATGGAACTATTCCCCATTGTCATCTATATATCTTAGTCAGTTTCAGCAAGTTATTTGATCGTAGGGGTTGGTGTCATAGTCAAACCCAATCCTCACCCAACATTCACTCATCTTTATGATTCTTCCATCCCTGTGCTGGGGCGCTGAAGTCAATTGTACTGCCACCCCAGTTAAAATCTGTTAATTCGTCACAGACCAGAGATCAAACCTTGACCACTCCTGTTCTGTGTGGTTCAGTTCCACCGTGAGTAACTGAGCCATCATATAACTTGACTGTTGATGTCTGGAAATTGAGTACAGATCAGGCACCTCATTTTTGAAATTCTTATTTTACTTAAGAACAATATATATGGCACATTGAAAGTCAGTATCCTTCAATCATATTTCTCTGGCTTTCAATTTAATTAAGCACGTGAGCATTGGGAGTAATTTTATCCCCCAACATGGGTGGGTGCGGAGGCGGTTCGTGGGGTGGGTGACCAACATGCTCGCATGAGGCGGATCGGTCACTAAAATATTTTAAGGAGGTTACGTGCCTCCATTTTAACTCAAGTTTTATTTTTAACACCCACAGGCCGGGAATCCCGGCAGATGAAAGGAAGCGAGAACGGCAGGATCCATAAGGTGAGGAGCAGGAGTGCTTCCCCCCAGCCCACCAAGCTTACCTTTTAAGCTCCCCACGATCGGACCCCCCAATCGGCCAACCCTCAAATCCCCCAGTGATCGGCCGACTCCCCCAAACCCCCTACCGCGATCCAAACCCCGAAGATCGCCAACACTCCCCAACCCCCCAATCCAAACCCTGAAGATCATTAACACTCCCCGACCCCCGTGATCCAAACCCCGAAGATCATCAACACTCCCCGACCCCCGTGATCCAAACCCTGAAGGTCACTATCACTCCCCAACCCCCGTGATCCAAACCCTGAAGATCACTATCACTCCCCAACCCCCGTGATCCAAACCCTGAAGATCACTATCACTCCCCGACCCCCGTGATCCAAACCCTGAAGATCACTATCACTCCCCGACCCCCGTGATCCAAACCCTGAAGATCACCAACACTCCCTGACCCCCGTGATCCAAACCCTGAAGATCACCAACACTCCCTGACCCCCGTGATCCAAACCCTGAAGATCACTATCACTCCCCAACCCCCGTGATCCAAACCCCAAAGATCACCAACACTCCCCGACCCCCGTGATCCAAACCCCAAAGATCATCAACACTCCCCAAACTCCAATCCATACCCCAAAGATCATCAACTCTCCCCAACCCCCCAATCCAAACCCCAAAGATCACTATTACTCCCCGACCCCTGTGATCCAAACCCCGAAGATCACCAACACTCCCTAACCCCCAATCCAAATCCCGAAGATCACTATCACTCCCCGACCCCAACACCAAAAATCACCAACACTCCCCGACCCCCCGATATAACAAAGGCTATGGGTCCCGATAACATCCCGGCTATAGTATTGAAGACTTGTGCTCCAGAACTAGCCGCGCCTCTAGCCAAACTGTTCCAGTACAGCTACAACACTGGCATCTACCCGACAATGTGGAAAGAAAAATCAGACAAGTTTCCTGCTCCACGGTGGAATAGTCTTGCCAACATTTGCTGCCTAGGCTTGTTGATACAGAATGCCACCTAGCACTCATGGAACCATGCCAAGCTGTTGAAGAAAAAGATTTATCAAAAAAAATGTTTGAAAGAGGAATAAAAATTTCTGTCATGTCCACAAAAAGCAGGATTAATCCAATCCGGCCAATTACCGCCTCATCAGTCTACTTTTAATCATCAGCAACGTGATGGAAGGTGTCATCGACAGTGCTATCAAGCGGCACTTACTCACCAATAACCTGCTCACCGATGCTCAGTTTGGGTTCCGCCAGGACCACTCGGCTCCAGACATCATTACAGCCTTGGTCCAAACATGGACAAAAGAGCTGAATTCCAGAGGTGAGGTGGGAGTGACTGCCCTTGACATCAAGGCAGCATTTGACCGAGTGTGGCACCAAGGAGCCCTAGTAAAATTGAAGTCAATGGGAATCAGGGGGAAAACTCTCCAGTGACTGGAGTCATACCTAGCACAAAGGAAGATGGT
Organism: Heptranchias perlo; assembly: GCF_035084215.1. NCBI lineage: Eukaryota > Metazoa > Chordata > Chondrichthyes > Hexanchiformes > Hexanchidae > Heptranchias > Heptranchias perlo. The sequence goes on from NC_090346.1 coordinate 7,806,259, forward strand.
AGTGGTTGTTGGAGGCCAATTATCTCAGCCCCAGGACATTGCTGCAGGAGTTCCTCAGGGCAGTGTCCTAGGCCCAACCATCTTCAGCTGCTTCATCAATGATCTTCCCTTCATCATAAGATCAGAAATGGGGATGTTTGCTGATGATTGCACAGTGTTCAGTTCCATTTGCAACCCCTCAAATAATGAAGCAGTCCGTGCCCGCATGCAGCAAGACATGGACAACATCCAGGCTTGGGCTGATAAGTGGCAAGTAACATTCGCACTAGACATGTGCCAGGCAATGTCTATATCCAACAAGAGAGAGTCTAACCACCTCCCCTTGACTTTCAGCGATATTACCATCACAAATTCCCCCACCATCAACATCCTGGGGGTCACCATTGACCAGAAACTTAACTGGACCAGCCACATAAATACTGTGGTTACAAGAGCAGGTCAGAGGCTGGGTATTCTACGGCGAGTGACTCACCTCCTGACTCCCCAAAGTCTTTCCACCATCTACAAGGCACAAGTCAGGAGTGTGATGGTTTACACTCCACTTACCTGGATGAGTGCAGCTCCAACAACACTCAAGACACCATCCAGGACAAAGCAGCCCGCTTGATGGCACCCCATCCACCACCCTAAACATTCACTCCCTCCACTACCGGTGCACAGTGACTGCAGTGTGTACCATCCATAGGATGCACAGCAGCAACTCGCCAAGGCTTCTTCGACAGCACCTCCCAAACCCATGACCTCTACCACCTAGAAGGACAAGGGCAACGGGCACATGGGAACAACACAACCTTCACGTTCCCCTCCAAGTCACACACCATCCCGACTTGGAAATATATCGCCGTTCCTTCATCGTCGCTGGGTCAAAATCCTGGAACTCCCTACCTAACAGTACTGTGGGAGAACCGTCACCACACGGACTGCAGCGGTTCAAGAAGGCGGCTCACCACCACCTTCTCAAGGGCAATTAGGGATGGGCAATAAATGCTGGCCTTGCCAGCAACACCCACATCCCAAGAACAAATAAAAAACCACCAAATATTACTAACACTCCCCGACACCCCGATCCAAACACCGAAGATTACCAACACTCCCGGACCCCCCGATCCAAACCCCGAAGATCACCAATACCCCCCCGGCTGCTTTCCATCCTGATAGGCAGCCAGCCTGTGAATCTCTCTGTTGATACCTGTTGATAAAACTTAGAACAGGTCCTACCATAAAAATCTGCAGGATCTGCGGGAAACCCGTACCTCTGGGTTTCCCGACTGCAAATCCTCCCCCCCGCTCTCTTCCCGCCTCGGAGTTAATATCCAGTCCATTGTGTTTAACTTTAGTTTGGTTTTATTTGAAGATACCAGACACTTCCTTTGTTCTCCTTGCAGAATAGAGTTGCTTAAGCTTTGCATCTGGCTACAGTGCACAGCACTCCCTAGAGTGCTGATATTGCCATGACAATCTCTGGCCCATTTGTCAGAAGGAACCCTTCCAGTGAGGATCAGATGTCATTTGCAACAAAGCAGGGGTTAGAATGACAATTCAAATATGAAAACCTACAAAACAATTTGTTTACTGTATTATCTAAATTGCAGCTCAATGATAAATAAGGGAGGCTATTGTAGTGTTAATCTGCACTGGTAAGGCCTAAATTAAATGGCTGCTTTGAAATACAAAGCACCAGACGGCTGGACTTAAATTTTAACCCCATGAACGGGTGGGTTGGGGGTGGGTGGGAAGATAAAAATAGTAAAAAACTAAAACCTGACCCCAATCTGCCTCCAACCTGCCCACTTCCGGTTTTAACGGAGGCGAGTCGAGGAGTGGGTGACCATCCCGCTCTTAGGAGGTGGGTAGGTCAGTGAAAGCTTTCATGGAGGCTGCGGGCTTCCATTTTTACAGCTTTTTTATTTTTAATTTCTGGGGGCCGGGATTCCAGGGCCTTCTGCTTTACGCCACATGAGAGGAGGCAAGGGGGCCCGAAACAGCAGGTAAGTGCAGGAGTGCTTCCCCCAGGCCCAACAAGCCTATCGGCAGCAACCCCTCCCAAACACGATCTCCGACCCCACACCCCCATGATCTCCGACCCCCCACGATGTCCGAACCCCCCCCCCCCCACAACCACCCCCGACCCCCCCCGATGACCGACCCCCGTCAAAATCATAAGGACGTCCGGGATACCCGTACTTCCAGATTTCCTGTCAGGAGTTCCCACCCCTCACTCTCTTCTGGGCTCCAGGTTAAAAATTTAGGCCCTGATTTGAGCTTTGGCATCAGACTTTGAGAGTTGTGCATCTAACACCCTAAGGTGCGACTTATAAATGTCCATTCAGCTTGTGACAAATATTAAAAATGCAGTCCTGCAACGCCCCACTGACACAAAGATCTAGATTCTGCTCATACCTGGTGGGTTAGTAGCATTACAGAACATGCGCCCGCCTATCAGACTCCACCACTAACCTCCTCCAGTTCGTAAGACAATTATAACAGTAAGAGGAAAGTCTGAGAAGAGGTGAAAGCCATAAGAGCTGCAATCAGAATTGAAAGTGAGGATGAACACAAGATAGTTAATATTCTGAACGATATTGCCTCCAAGTATTTACAAGAGAAGACATGAATAACATGCCCTCCGCAAACAGAGATAACCAAAGTAAAATCAACAACTTCAATATAAATAAGAGAAATGTTCTGGTCAGATTTAAAGGGATTAAGACAGGTAAATCACCAGGGTTAGATGGTACTTATTCCACTGAAGGAGTACTGAAGGAGACTAGAGAGGAGATTTGTGAGGCACCGACAACCAGTCACTGGACACCAGGGAATTACCAGTATATTAGAAACAAGCTAATGTGGTGTCCATATTCAAAAAGGGGATAAAATAGACTCAGGTTAACGAGAGACTGATTAAACTCACCTCCATTCTATGTAAAATAATGGGATTGATTATCAGGAGTAAATTTGAGGATTACCTGTATAATAATGTAGCAAACATAGTCAACTTGGATTTAGGAGGGGAAGATCAGGCCTGACCAACCTTCTCAACTTCTTTGAGGACTGTGGAAAGCCCTAAGACATCATAGACCTAGACTTCCAAAAGAAATTTGACATTTAATGGAGGAAAATTTGGCAGGTTCCCTTACTGGCATGCACACCAACCTGCCCAATTCTCCAATATTCGCTGCACTCAGGTGAACCACTGCATCCAGGCGCAGACCAAGGGAAATCTCCCCTCTTGCCTTTAAATTGTTAGTGAACAGAGTGTTAAGATTATAGAATACTGATATGAACTGATGGAGCATGTGACCATAAATCGAGATTACTTTGTAGTAACTGTAGTGTGAAGTTTGTAATGTTCACTGAGCCCAGGGTTCAATGTAAAAAGTGCAATGACTATATCTAAGGCTTGGTGTAATTTGACAATAGATTTTGGATGACATGATCAGAGTGCGATGGCATGGACTGAAGTAGCATATTGCCGTGTTTTAAAAATCAGCCAAAACTATACACCCACTCCTATTTACAATCCTGATGCGTTTTGGAAAAAAAATGCAAAATAATGAAGGGCTGTGTCTCATAAAGAAGAATCTTCCTATGCTGCAATACAGATAACAAACTATGTTCAGATTGTGATAATCCAACAGTGTAATTGTATATATTCAACCATATATATTCACTTAATCCAATGCCCTCCTCCACACTGACTTCTAGCAAAGGTGGTGTACACAATACTGGAGAGTCGTAGATCTGAAATGTTTGGGAAGCCAAGATACGAGCATCAAAAGACAAACGTGGTGGTGTCCGAACTTTCTTTTATTCTATCAAAGATTCGTTTGAGAATAGAGCACTCTCATTGATCAAACTTGACTGAGAACAATCAGATTTCATTGAAGAGGCTCATGCACAAAATAGGATATTAGCCAGTTATCCACTTTTAGCATATTAAAGACAAGATAATGGCTCGAATAACTGTGATCTAGTGGTAGTAATTGGCTCATGCTGTACCAGTGAAACGAAGATAGCAGGTAGATCAAAGAGACTGACCTGTGGCTTTGTCCTTCAGATTGACCTCCCTACTCTCGACTCCCTAGAACAATAGAGGCAGCATTTATTACTACATACCTACTATCTCAGGGTGTTGCTCACAGGCCTGGGAGTAAGCAACTCTAAGACAGGGAGAGAAACACGTAGAAGACAAGGGCCAAGGCTTGTAAAAGAGTGGGAAGCATGGGAATCAATCAGTAGAAGGACCAGGGAGCAAGCAGGAAGCTACAGCTGAGGCAGAGCTTATGACAATGGGGGTGGGAAGGCCGAGGGGCTGCAAGGGAAAGAGCTGATAGGTCAGGTGTCAAGGTAAGTTAGGACCTTTTTCTTTGTTTTTCTATGCTTACTGTGTTGCCGTGGAGCAGGAAAGTGTCATGGCAGCTCAAAGGGACACGTATCCGATTGGTTATTTTTCACAGTAATCAGAAAGTGGAGCTATTTTTTTCCCAGTACAAAAAGTGATTGTTTTAGAAATACTGGGCTCTATTTTAGCACCCGCTATTGGGTGCGTTCCTGGTGGGGGGGGTCCGAAAATCGGGGAATCCCGGAGCGGGTCGGGAGCCCGGCTCCAACCCGCCCACTTCCGAGTTCCCCACAGACGCGCCGGCGTGCGCGCGCAGCCCCCACATGTGGGACTCCCAGCGGGGTGCCACTTGAGAGTATTTACGTAGGTATTTCAGGTCATTAACAGACCTGATTAAGGGAATATGTGAGGAGGGGTGGGATTTTAGAGACAACTGGGACTGTTTCCCATGCTGGGGGAAACACTCCCAGTTGAAATGGACGTGTTGCAGCCATCAGCCTGTGGCAGCTGCAAAGGTCCATTTGACAGGTGTGGGGGGGGGAGACCCTCACTCATTGCAGGAGGCCACTCTGTCACCTTGGACAAAGTTTGGCCTCCACCACCCTCCTCCTGACAATCAAATTCACCAACTTGCACACTTACCCCGGGGACCAGAGACATGTACCTACCTTGTGGACCCCCTCAGATGTACATCTTCCGGATGGGGGCCGCCATAGCTGCAGTCATGACCTCCTCGGAGGGCGAACAGCCTCACCAGCCTCGCCAGCCATGCCGTCCACCTCTGACACGTGGAGCTCCACAACAGAGCGACACATCCACCCGCACAGCAAGAGGGAGGGTAACTGCAGAGAGAGATGCGTCGCAGAGGGCACTACCCTCGCCACAGGGTCCACAGACTGAGGCTCAGCTTCCTGGACCTCTCTGAGCAGCAGTGCACACGGAGGCTCAGAGTCACTCGACATGTAGTCGTGGACATCTGCAGCCTCCTTCATGCCGAGCTGCTCCCGGTTGGCCCGAGCACCATCTTCTTACCTGTCGCTCTCAAAGTCACCACTGCCCTCAACAACTTCTCCTCCGCATCCTTCCAGGGTGCAACCGGGGACATCGCCGACGTCTCTCAGTCGTCTGCACAAAAGAGCCCTGCAAGTACACCTACACCCATTCTGCAGTGACACAATGGGTGTCATCAGTTGTGGGTCTTCATTGTGATCCTCAGGAAAGGGCATTATTGCACAAACCAGACAAAATTCGCAAAGACGTGGCAGTAGTGGTGCCAATATAATATGTAATGTGAGTTGGTCAGAAATTCAATATAAGTAAAAACCATGACAAACCCTCAAACACCCTTGTGCATCCCCTTCATGCTCATGACACGTTTGCCTTACGCTTCCTACTGCACATATGTGATGCATGCCCTGTGGCTGCAGCACAGGTAGTGGCAGGTTGAGTGAGGCTGACTGTGAAAGAGATGCACGAGAGGGTGAGTATGAGATAGAGCCATGAGATTGTATGAGGATTGGGTTGAGTGGTAGTGGCGGGATGAGTACTGGCGAGGTGAGTAAGTGCAGGTAAGATGAGGATGAGCTTTGAGTGGGTATGAGGGGTGATGTGACAGAGTAGTGTTGGCAGTGCAGAAGGAGATGTGGGGTGGGGGCGGTGATGTGGCAGATGGAGTGTAGGGGAATGAGTAAGTGCACTCACTTTGGCTGACCTACTGAGGTCATTGCAGCGCCTCCTGCACTGTATGCAGGTGCACGATATGTTGGTGGTGCAGGTGACCTCCTCTGCCACCTCGAGCCAGGCCTTCCTGGTGACAGAGGCAGGCCGTTTCCTCCCGCCCGCCGGGGGGAAGATCTCTGTCCTCCCCCTCCTCCTCACCCCATCTAATGATACCTGGAGTGAGGCATCATTAAACTGGGAGCAGCCTTCCCCCTGGGCTGCTCCATGCTGTAATTTTTGTTATTTGTTGCAGCATCTGTCAGTGGAGGACTGCCCCTTTAAATAGAGCTCCTCCAGCTGACAGACCTTACTGCGCAAGCGCAGTCCGCCCGATGCGCAGATCAGCAGTGGGGAACCCGGAAGACCAGGTAAGTGGATCCAATTAGGCTGCGATCGCGCGGGGGGCAGACTGATTTCGCCGGGCGCGTTACCCAGGCGCCCAATAGCCCCCCCGCCGTGAACCCGCAGCCCTGGTAACATCAAGCCCCTTGAATCAATCAAATCGCTGTGGCATAAACCTACATTCAGGCAGACACTACAGACAAAAAATGCCACTCAATAAACAGAAAGACGGACCAGTTGATTGCTCCAGTATAGTGCCCAAAATGTAAATGGGGCTAGAAGAAGACAGTATCAACCATTAAAGAGATAAGATAAGGTAAAAGGATTCCACAACACCTCTCTGATCTGCATTTCTTCAGTATATTTTGTTGACTTGTCATTGAAACAAAGTTGTTACATTCACCAAAATATTTCAGTAACATTTTAAATATACGTCTGGGGTGGTTATCAAAAGTGTCTTTAGGCAAAGGGTGTTTTTTTTTATTCGTTCATGGGATGTGGGCGTTGCTGGCAAGGCCAGCATTTATTGCCCATCCCTAACTGCCCTTCAGAAGGTGGTGGTGAGCCGCCTTCTTGAACCGCTGCAGTCCGTGTGAAGAAGGTTCTCCCACAGTGCTGTTAGGAAGGGAGTTCCAGGATTTTGACCCAGCGACGATGAAGGAACGGTGATATATTTCCAAGTCAGGATGGTGTGTGACTTGGAGGGGAATGGTTAGCATGTGGAATTCTCTGCCACAAACCATTGTTCAAGTAGAGTCTATAAATTCTTTTAAAAGGGCATTAGATAGTCGCTTAAAAAAGAGGAATATTAAAAGGTGTGGGGAGAAAGTGAGAGAGCGGGATTAGATTGGATGGCTCATGTGGAGAGAAACACTCGCACTTGGTGGACCAAGTGGCATTTTTTTGTGCTGTCACATCCTACGATTCAATATTTTTCAACACAATGCTTACAATAGCAAATACCTGTAGTGAATTTAAGGCTGTGGTTCCATTTTAAAATTCTGCTGACATTCATGGGCTGCATGGGTTTTGCAGTTTATCATGTTGTTGGAATAGTATATGGTACTATAGAGGTATATGGAGTTAGATCACAGGTCAGCCATGATCTTATCAAATGGTGGAGCGGGCTCGAGGGGCTGAATGGCCTACTCCTGTTCCCATGTTCCTATGGAACGTACTAATTAAACTACAGCCCGTAACTTGCTGCCGGACATCCATTATCATGTATTTTGTTTATGGGCTCCTGATATAATAATTCACTGTTTTGAAATTATAAATTTTATTTTGTCACACGAACCTAGCATGTATTAAAAAATATCAATTGATACTAGTACACAAGAATGAGATATTTTATATCTCTGACACTGCTGCAATTTTTCTTTTCCAACATCACATAATCCACTGTCTGCCCTCACAAGCTAGCAAGCTAGTTGTTCACCTCTGAAAGGCACTCAGCTTTATGCTTGAGGACAAGTAAACCTCCTCTGCAGATATTATATTAGAAAAATATAACAAACGTCAGAGGGATAAGTTATATAGAGAATATCAAATGACCAGGAGGGAATTGGAAGCATCCATGTGGTTCCATACACAAAACCAAGACCAATTAGAGAAACAGTCCCTCCCCATCTCTGTAATTTATTCCCACATTATTTTGTTACTTCATGAAGTATCTAATATGTGATTTTCTTCCTTGTTTTCAAAAAATGTAGGCTTGTTTTTTGCTTCAGTTTCATGGTAGCGATTTTGAATATGTAAATAGCGAATGGGGCTACAAAATTGTAAAACTGAGCAGGCTGTACATTGCTGTGTTCCAAAGAGATTCAGCAAAGAGTAAATCAATTTCATAAGTACAAAACAAAAAAACACTATACAGTCTTTGGATAAGGCCTTGTTTAGGCCTCATTTAGAATATTGTGTCCAGGTGAATGATATAGAGGCCCTGAAAAAGGTTCAGAAAGGGGCCCACTAGATTGGTATCTAGTTTAAAAGGCCTTAAATATCATAACAGGCTTAGAGAGCTGTGGCGTTCTGCTCTCGAAAAGCGTAGACTTCAAGATTTGTTTGAGGTCTTTACAAGAATGATAGGATTAGATTCGGTCCATGTGGATAGGCTATTCGAGTTAGCTAGGTTAGGCAGGATCTGGAGACATGATAATAAGTTATGTAAGCATAGAACTAGTTAGATGTTTGGAGGCTTTTCTTTTCCCAGAGATCATCAACCTATGGAACAAGTTGCTGGCTCGTGCAGTGAGTGCAGATTTGCTGCAAGCATTCAAAAGGCAGCTGGACGACTTCCTGAGTATGACTGACTTAACTACATATAGGTGGTGGGTCTGTAGGGGGTATGTGTTTCCTAGTCAACATGGTCTTCTTTAACTTGTTCGATCATCTTTGGGGGTCAGAGAGAAATTTTTCTGAATTTTTTCCTAAGTTGGATTCACAGGATGATTAACAGTCTGACAGGCCGTGCATGAACGATCCTTCCATGGCTGTAACTGTCATTATACCAGCTGATAGGGTGGTTAGTCCTATACAGCAGGAGCGTTTTATGTGCTCCCACAACCTATACATTGTAAGGAGTCTTACAACACCAGGTTATAGTCCAACAGCTTTATTTGAAATCACAAGCTTTCGGAGCTTTCCTCCTTCGTCAGGTGAGTGCAGGGTTCCATAAAGGCACAGTATATATAGTCAGAGAACAATGCCTGGTGATTACAGATAATCTTTCCAACTGCCTGTTATCACACCTCGGCAGAGAGATAATCACAGCAATCAAAGGAGTGGATGGTGTTCAGACAGAGAAACATTACATCCAAGACTACTGAATACACAAGCAGTCAGAACACAAAGACAGAGAGAGAGAGACACCCGAAAGGCAGAGAGAGAGAGAGAATGACCAGTTGTATGAAAAAACAGATAACTTTTTTTCGCTGGTGGGGTTACATGTAGCGTGACATGAACCCAAGATCTCGGTTGAGGCCGTCCTCATGGGTGCGGAACTTGGCTATCAATTTCTGCTCGACGATTTTGCGTTGTCGTGTGCCTTGAAGGCCGCCTTGGAGAACGCTTACCCGAAGATCGGAGGCTGAATGTCCTTGACTGCTGAAGTGTTCCCCAACTGGGAGGGAACCCTCCTGTCTGCCGATTGTTGTGCGGTGTCCGTTCATCCGTTGTCGCAGTGTCTGCATGGTCTCGCCGATGTACCATGCTCCGGGGCATCCTTTCCTGCAACGTATGAGGTAGACAACATTGGCTGTGTCACAGGAGTATGAACCATGCACCTGGTGGGTGGTGTCCTCTTGTGTGATGGTGGTATCTGTGTCGATGATCTGGCATGTCTTGCAGAGGTTGCCGTGGCAGGGTTGTGTGGTGTCGTGGACGTTGTTCTCCTGAAAGCTGGGTAATTTGCTGCGAACGATGGTCTGTTTGAGGTTGGGTGGCTGTTTGAAGGCGAGTAGTGGAGGCGTGGGGATGGCCTTAGCGAGGTGTTCGTCGTCATCGATGACATATTGAAGGCTGCGAAGAACATGGCGTAGTTTCTCCGCTCCGGGGAAGTACTGGACGACGAAGGGTACTCTGTTGGTTGTGTCCCGTGTTTGTCTTCTGAGGAGGTCTATGCGATTTTTCGCTGTGGCCCGTCGGAACTGTCGATCGACGAGTCGAGCGTCATATCCCGTTCTCGTAAGCGTTCTCCAAGGCAGCCTTCAAGACACATGACAACGCAAAATCGTCGAGCAGAAACTGATAGCCAAGTTCCGCACCCATGAGGATGACCTCAACTGGGATCTTGGGTTCATGTCACGCTACATGTAACCCCACCAGCGAAAAAAAAGTTATCTGTTTTTAATACAACTGGTCATTCTCTCTCTCTCTCTCTCTCTGCCTTTCGGATGTCTCTCTCTCTCTCTCTCTGTCTTTGTGTTCCGACGGGCCACAGCGAAAAATCGCATAGACCTCCTCAGAAGACAAACACGGGACACAACCAACAGAGTACCCTTCGTCGTCCAGTACTTCCCCGGAGCGGAGAAACTACGTCATGTTCTTCACAGCCTTCAACATGTCATTGATGACGACGAACACCTCGTTAAGACCATCCCCACACCTCCACTACTCGCCTTCAAAGAGCCACCTAACCTCAAACAGACCATCGTTCGCAGCAAATTACCCAGCTTTCAGGAGAACAGCGTCCACGACACCACACAACCCTGCCACGGCAACCTTTGGAAGACATGCCAGATCATCGACACAGATACCACCATCACACGAGAGGACACCACCCACCAGGTACATGATTCATACTCCTGTGACTCGGCCAACATTGTCTACCTCATACGCTGCAGGAAAGGATGCCCCGGAGCATGGTACATTGGTGAGACCATGCAGACACCACACAACAATCGCCAGACAGGAGGGTTCCCTCCCAGTCAGGGAACACTTCAGCAGTCAAGGACATTCAGCCTCCGATCTTCGGGTAAGCGTTCTCCAAGGCGGCCTTCAAGGCACACGACAACGCAAAATCCTCGAGCAGAAATTGATAGCCAAGTTCCGCACCCATGAGGACGGCCTCAACCGAGATCTTGGGTTCATGTCACACTACATGTAACCCCACCAGCGAAAAAAAGTTATCTGTTTTTTCATACAACTGGTCATTCTCTCTCTCTCTCTGCCTTTCGGGTGTCTCTCTCTCTCTGTCTTTGTGTTCTGACTGCTTGTGTATTCAGTAGTCTTGGATGTAATGTTTCTCTGTCTGAACACCATCCACTCCTTTGATTGCTGTGATTATCTCTCTGCCGAGGTGTGATAACAGGCAGTTGGAAAGATTATCTGTAATCACCAGGCATTGTTCTCTGACTATATATGCTGTGCCTTTATGGAACCCTGCGCTCACCTGACGAAGGAGGAAAGCGCCGAAAGCTTGTGATTTCAAATAAAGCTGTTGGACTATAACCTGGTGTTGTAAGACTCCTTACATTTGTCCACCCCAGTCCATCACCACATCAACCTATACAATGAGCAGGGGGTGGCACCGTTACCCACCAGATGTGAATATCCCCGCTGAATGTCAACTCAGAATCGCCAGGACTGTCTGAATCAGGGTTTAAACCCTGCACCTTCTGACTCAGAGGCAGGAATGCTACCACTAAGCCAAAGGCTTTCTCCCTTTAACAAGTGAGGCCTTATGATACATCACCCACCGGGGAGCAAAGCAAACCGTTCATCGGGCACAGCTGCTAGGTGGTGGATGAATCAGCGGGGACAACCCATGGTAAAACGTGTGACAGCACCAAGCTACAGTCTTGGGAAAAAGCTGGCAGTGTGTGCTTATTCTTCCACAGAGGCAGCGCAGGCAATGAAGTCCAAATAATACATGGAACCAAGGTATCGGAGGCACTAGCCACAGGAGTGGCACAGGCAAGTTTCTTCACAGTCCGTAGAATCCTGGGATCAGGAAGGATTGGCAGTTACAGCATAGGGTGCAAACTGTTGGGCTCACATGCACGGGCCCACTCTCACAGGGGGCAGTTAATATGTTTCAAGATTTTTACATTTGGCCTAGAAGGAATTTTATAATCATTTATATTATGATGTTGCTATGAAGTAGGGTTGGCAACCCTCCAGGATTGTCCTGGAGTTTTCAGGAATCAAAGATTGATCTCCAGAACACTGCTGTGAGCAACCCCGGAGAAAAATGATAAGGGCATTAAAAAAAAGTGTTTTTTTTCATTATCATTGAACACTTTCATTTATTGGTTCTAAAAATATTGGAAATGGGGTAAAAGGCTGTTTGATAGGGTGGGGCGGTGCAGTTGGAGGCGGGAGGTCATATGGTGACACCTCCAGGGATACGCCCAACCAGATTTGGCAACCCCACTATGAAGTCAATTCAGGCCACAAAGCGTTAACTTCCAGAAACACACAAGTTATATGGTATGTTGATTCAGGCCGATTGGCTGGAGTATCAGAGGAAGTAATTAACAGAATTGTGTATACTCATACAATATCAGTTTGAGACAATGGAGGATGTCGTTAATGCATATCAGAGAGGTTTGCACCTATAATGTTGGATTAGTTTTATTCATTGAGCAGATCAGGAGGCCTAGCTGGTGAGACAATGTGGCCGCCACACCAAGGGGAGAGGTGGTAGTTTTGATTGGCAGCTCAATGAGCCAATCCTCAATAGAGAGCCAAAGAGGGGCAGAGTATTTGGCTTTTTTCTCTTTCTGGGTGAAAAAAAGTCAGGTGATCGGTGTGGAAGAGTGAGAGAAATTTCTCTTTTTCTAATTTAACACCAGTCAGTTTAGCAATGCTGACTTGCAAAGTGAAGTAGGCCCAGATCCAGGACAAAGTTTACATAACTTACTATTTTTGATGTTATGTGTAGTGATTAAAAAATAGGTAAATCCCGCTGTGCAAACAATATCCTATTGTCATTTATTTCATGTAAAATAATGGAACACCAGGTTATAGTCCAACTGTTTTATTTGAAAATCACAAGCTTTCGGAGGCTTTCTCCTTCGTCAGGTGAGTGTGGGATTCCATGGAAGGTTACCACACTTATAGTCAGAGAACAATACCTGGTGATTACAGATAATCTTTCCAACTGCCCGTTGTCAAGGCAATCAAAGTGTTCAGACAGAGAGATGTTACCTACAGGACCACCGAATATACAAACGGCCAGAACAAAAGACAGAGAGAGAGAGAGAAACATCCAAAAGGAAGAGAAAGACAGAGAATGACCCGTTGTAAGATTCCTTACATTTGTCAAACCCAGTGCACCACCGTCATCTCCACATCATGTAAAATAAAGCAGTTTTCTGGTTTAGAATTAGCCTCCTGTTACAAGAGTGTTTATGTCTGCTTTCTGGAAGATAGGTAAAAGGCATGTGGCGATAAGTGCACAATCACAGTATCCAGTACACACAACAATGGGTCATATTGTTACGGTCCATGGGACAGGCTATCATATAACTAGATACTGGGCAGTAAGGGAAAACTCCTGATCATAGGGGACATGGGGCCACTTACATGAGCGACCAGTGACACTGAATCGCAAATTTGTGACCTGCAGCAAGTAGATCAACATCTGAAAGAGAATCTGTACAATAAGATTTTGACGTCACTTTATACACTATCTTTTTTAAGGCAATCATCAAAACAGGTTACAATTTTAAACCCCAAAAACAAATTAACGTCACTTACTAGGTAATTTGGCAGGACTTGAAGGGCGCGCACCCGAACAACCGATTGCGGGCGCGCCTCCGCACTCAGCGTCAGGCACGTGCGCGTCCACGCACCCCAGAGCCCGCGTACGTGCGTGCTCGCGGGTGCCGCTCCCGGATCCCGACAGTCCCGTCTCCGCCTGGTGACCGAATTCGTGTCGACTGACCAGAGTCCGCGAATTCAACCCCGACACCGACACACCGCGCCAGGTAACGGCTGGGAGGGGAGTCCGGGAGGGGGTGAGGAGACACGGGGGGGGGGGATCGAGACAAGGACGCCGGGAGAAGGGAGACCCAAGTAGGAAAAGAAGCCGTTGAGGCCTAGGCCGGGAACGAGCCGGCAACCGGCGGAGGGGGAGCGGCGAGCAAGTGCCGGCGGGCCTATTGTGCGGCAGGGCCCGGTCTGCCGGTCACACTCTGCGGGAACCTCGGCTAGGAAATGACCGCTGAGACCCAGGCAGGAGAAAAGCTGCCCCCCCCCCCTCCTCCTCCTCCTCCTCCTCCTCTCTCTCCCTTAACGACCTGACCCCCGGGGATGTAGGACTGGCGTGGGAATGTACGGGGGTGGCCCCGGGCTGCGGCAGTACCTTGGGATCCGGGCTGGTAACATGACCGAGGGAGGGAGGAAAGTGAATAAAATACAGTCACCGGGACAGTTCGGTTCATAGAGTTACTGCAGCGCCAGGGCAACGAGGCGTCAGAAACACTCACATTTTCCACGAGTTCATCAAAGTACGTTTACGATTCTGGCCCCAAACTGAAGCTCACTGTTTAGCAATGGTGATGCTGCAGTGATTATTAGAAAGAATGAAAAGTAACATTGCTGTCTTTTTGTGTTGTGCATTTCTGTTTCTAACCCTTTAGATACAATAATTATGGGAGAAAGTCGGCTTGTAGATTTATTTAGGAGGGAGAGAAAGCCTAAGATGTTAGGAATTTCGGGCATGTAATCCAGGAAATCCTGTTTGCATACCTGGCAAAGGATTTGATCAAATTGGTGATGCTCCTCAGAAAGCCATTAGGTACCTCCTTTGTCAGCAAAGAGACATAGATCTGTATTATTTTGTTTTGTCCAATCAACAGGCATGTAAACCAACAGTTTTGGGAGGAATTTATATGAAAGCTTTTAAATTGTGTGAAGCAGATATGATTTAGTCAGTGGTGGTGATTGTGATGGGATCAAATTTACATGGTGGATTTAGATTATTATACTAGAAGTGTAGTGGCTTAAGTGCTTTTTTCCTGTAACATGTTTGTACCAATAAGCCTAGTGGCAACATTGGTTATAGGTTTTTATCTTAAATGCATAATATACATAATAGGAGGATAAGTAACAATTTAAATATTAATGGTAGCATGGTTTAAATGCCAGAAAGGAAGAACTTGCATTTATATCACATCTTTCACATCCATAGGATGCTCCAAAGTGCTTCGCAGTCAATGAATTATTTTGAAGTGTAGTCACTTGTTCTGTAGGCAAGCATGGCAAGGTTCCACAAACAGCAATAAGATAAATGACTAGTTCCAGGTAGTGTTGGTTGAAGGATACATGTTGGCCAGGGCACTGGGAGAATGTCCCTGCCCCTCATCGAATAGTACCATGTCTCCTTTTAGATCCACCTGAGGAAGCAGATGGGGTCTCAGTTTAATATCTTATCTAAAAGGCAGCACCACGAACAATGCAGCTCTCCCTTGTTAATTATGTGCTTAAGTCCCTGGAGTGGGGCTTGAACCTCTGACAGGTGAGATTACAACCACTGAGCCAAACTGACATTTAAATCATTACTGCAGTTTTTCTGTGGGCTCAGGAAACTTAGCAGTTATATAAATAAGGTGCAACACTGCTTATTTTAGAGAGATTTCCACAATGCACTCACTGCAAAAAAAACCCACCAATGATTGGAGGAGCTGCTATCAAATGCTCCTTCCACTGAAGAGTCTGATTTTATTTTTGTGTATGGAGTCAGGGTTAGTCACTGTATATATGCCCTGAAATGCCTATTGCTTCAGAAGGTTGTACCTTACGTTGGTTTTAGAGTGGATGTTTGTTTTGTAAGTTTAAAGTTGGATTGTACCACCCTCAAAAATGTGAGTAATGAGACTTGAGTCATTAGGTTGAAGTCCGAATAGGGTGGGGAACAATAAGATAAGAGAGAAGGAATGTAAAGTGTTCTTGTCGAAGATAAGAATCAAATCAGAAATGAGTTGTTTGTGACTGCAGGCCAAAACGCTTTTGAAAAATTATTTTCTTGATGTTTCAAAAATACTCAGTGATGGCAGTTTACAGTTGTTTTCATGCTTGCGCCAGGAACTAGGAAAACCACAATTGAAGTTGTGTTTAGTTTAGTCAACTGCTATGTATTCTACATGTCTGTGCCCACCTAAGGCATTGTAAGGGTCACTGAATTTAAACCGACAGTTCAGTGCAGTACTGAGGGAGTGTTTCATTAATGGAGGTGCCATCTTTCAGGTGCGACGTTAAATCAGGGCCCAGTCCTCCAGTTCAGGTGAATGTAAAAGATCCCGTGGCCATATTTGAAGAATGGGAAGCTCTACTGGTTTCCTGGCCAACATTCATCCCTCCAACACCACCAAAACAGATTAACTAGTCATTCATCTCATTGCTGTTTGTGGGATCTTGCAGCTTGCAAACTGGCTGCTGCCTTTGCCAACTAAAACAACAGTGACTGCACTTTCGAAGTAATTCATTCACTGTGAAGCACTTTGGGACATCCGGAGGGTGTGAAAAGCACTGTATAAATGCAAATTCTTTCTTTCCCACTCTTTTGTATGTGCTCAGATAAAAATAATGCTGTCATTTATCAAGTGCATGCATAAGGATTTTTAATCAGCAGAAAATGACAGTAGTTGATTCTAATTATCTTGTCACCAACCCATTGATTAAGTCGTTTTTATACATTTGATCACACCGTTCAAGTCCTGTAGCACAGAATCATGTTGGTGTAATTGGAAGAACAATATTCTGAAATATGTTTTCAGCCTTAAGTCGCAGTTGATGCGCTATGTAATAATGTGCCAATCAGGCGCTGGACAAGTTCCACAACTTTGAATTCTTTTGGGTAAAGGTCAATAGTTTAGCAACAAAAAGGCTGGCATGTAATATCTAATTAAGAATATCGCGATACAATAGGCACCTTGGGTGCAAAGACCAACATTGCAAATTGCCATTTATCCTATAATTTTTCTAGAAATGTCAAATCCTATATCAGGATCCAAGTTTTAGCTCTGTTTTCAGTCTTTATCAGCAAAGTGTAATGGATATGTGAAATTTTCACACTCTCTCCCCTTGGACTGTGGAAAAACACCCAGCAGTACAATTCTAGATTTTAGTCCTACCATACTTGAATAGTGCTTGTAGAGAACATTTTGAACTTTGGAACATTTGAAGTATTTTTGTGGTAGTGGGGAAGCAATTTAAGGTGAATGAATTAAGTGCAACATACATGCAGTTTATCACTCAATATTAAAATGTACTGGTTAATTTTTTTTCCATTGCCTGTTTATATTAATGTACTAAATACATTACATGGCATAGCGGATATAACACAAGTCAGAGATGAGAAAACAATGAATGAGCTTGCATTTATATAACGTCTTTCACGATTCAGAACATCCCAAAGCGCTTCACAGCCAATGAAGAAAAGTCCATTGGACCCATCAAAGCTCAACCCATCTAGTCCATTAACTCTCCCTTGATGGCGCACACAGTTCAAAGTGAAAACTTTTACAAATAATATATTGTATCACTGATTAAAAGGGACAGATAGCTGAATGCACAATTGTGCGCAAACTAACTTGTGTTGGATCAATATTTAAATCCTGCTGACTGCACATTCAGAGCAGCACCAACATTATAAAGAATTGCTGACTGCAATTCAACTACGAATGGTACCATAGCATTCCCACTCAGAATGTCATTGATTTCCAGTGATGCTGTTCAGCCTTTTACTATCATCGCTGTTACCTGTGCTGCACAGTAATCCGAGTCTATGTGAAAATGAGATATTGCATTCTTTGTATCAATGAATGGCAGTCAAAACCAGAGCGCATTCACCAGCAATAAAACCACAAAGTACAACAGTAATGCCCATTCGGTGGTTTTATGCGCTAATTGGTGTTTATTGGTGTTCGACAATGCTTCCTGTAAAATGCCTCACAAAGTAATTTCTTAAATAGTTATGAGAATTAACAAATTAATTTTAATATAGATAATTGTGAGGTGGTACATTTTGGTAGGAAGAATAAGGAGGCCACATACTCCTTGGAAAATAAGAATTTAAATGGGATAGAGGAGCAGAGGGATGTGGGGGTACAGATACACAAATCGCTAAAAGTGGCAATGCAGATTAATAAGGCCTAAAAAAGCAAACAAAGCACTGGGGTTCATTTCTAGAGAGAGAATTGAAAAGCAGAGAAGTTATGTCAAACTTGTATATAACCTTCGTTAGCCTACACTTAGAGTAATGTGAACAGTTCTGGATTCCATATTATAAAAAGGATATAGAAGCACTGGAGAAGGTGCAAAAAAGATTTACTCGGATGATACCAGAACTCTGAGGTTATACCTATCAGGAAAGATTGAACAGGCTGGGGCTCTTTTCTCTAGAAAAGAGAAGACTTGAGGGGTGACCTGATACAGGCCTTTAAGATTATGAAAGGGTTTGATAGGGTAGGCGTAGAGAAGATGTTTCCACTTGCGCGGAAGACCAGAACTAGGGGCCATAAATATAAGACAGTCACTAATAAATCCAGTAGGGAATTCAGGAGAAACTTCTTTACCCAGAGAGTGGTTAGAATGTGGAACTCGCTACCACAAGGAGTAGTTGAGGCGGCTAGCATAGATGCATTTAAGGGGCAGCTAGATAAACACAAGAGGGAGAAAGGAGTAGAAGGATATGGCAATAGGGTTAGATGAAGTAGGGAGGGAGGAGGCTCGTGTGGAGCATAAACACTGGCATGGACCTGCTGGGCTGAATGGCCTGTTTCTGTGCTGTACGTTCTATGTAACACAAACTACACCTACAAATATTGACTGCACTAAAATGATTGCACCAGTAATAGCACTGATGTTTTTATTCCTCTGTTACTGGTATGTTATTGTAGCTTATTAACTGGAGTAGGAAGAAGGAATTTAGTAGGTTTTACTTGTGATGTAGTGGTGTCAGTACTGCGGATTCAATATCTAGAAATGTAATTTTAAAGTTGTTTCTGCATGAATGTATTATGATTGCTTCAATTAACCTTTTCTCTATAGCTAAGCACAAAATGGTCAGCCAGCTCCAGTTGGCAAAAAGCAAATTCTTGAAATTCTTATGAGTAAAAGTCCTAGCTAGCTGGCAGAATGTGGGCTGATTTTTTGTTTTTAGTTTTGATAATCAGCATTTCAATCACCTTTTCAAATGAGGTTCACTGCCAAATGTGTCTCTATCCTAGTGCTGAGATTCCATTTGTCATTAACCCTGTTCTGATGCTGTAGGTGAAGTATTAACTTTGGCAACTGTTGTGCAGGATATTCTAAAATGTTCTACTACACTGAAGAATGCCCATTGTTCCTCATTCTTGAACGTGCAGTAATGATTGTTATAAGCCATTGGTTATGAAAGACTTAGTAATCAGCAGTAACATTTACGAGAGTCAGCATGCACTTAGAACACCAAAGTGGTTGCTTGAATTTGGCATTCTCAAATGGAAGATGTTCAGTTACCCAGACAACCCTGAATCTCCTGCACAGTCTGTCATTATTAATAATATGGGAATAAAAAGTCTATTTTTATATTTTCATATCAAGTCATACTTTTTTTTTTGAAAAAAAAATCTGGTGTCTTATTTGAAAGTGTTTTCTATCAGCTTGGTGCTTGGATTGAATTTCACAATATCAGTCTTAATGACAAGTATCTCAAGTAAATTTATTTTACATTTAAACTTTTGAAAGGTGACTTAATTGAGGAATTAGGATTTATGTTGCAACAAAGCTGCTACACATTCTGTTATAACTAACATTACTAAGACACTGTTTTACAAATATTTGGCTGAATCATGTCCTTTATAAATTTTTAACCTTGCTGCTCCAGTTCTCACTTGGCAAGAAGTTTAATTCTTGTCACCAACTTAAATTGAACTTTTGACAACTTGGTTGCACTCTGGTTGTTACTGTTGTGATGGTTTGTTCTCCACAGCAGACTTCCTCGCTTTCAGACTTTTTCCGACAAATACAGGAAAAATCAGTACTAATATTGACTGAATGGGGAACAATCAGGCTCTTACTGCTTTGGATTAAATTACTTTCCAGTTACAACTAAGCAGTGAAAGTCAAATGGAAATTCTTGATGATCAAAATTGAGGACAAAATGTGAGCTCTGATTTGAAGGGTGAAATGTTGCTAATTACAGCTGCCTAATTATATTTAATCAATATTGAATATGTGCAGTGTCCATGCAAATATTGGATCGGTTTAATGATTGAGGGATTAAGGCCATCATCCTCCAGCACATCCTCAGCAAGGAGATTGTTTAAGAAGGAAATTATTGAATGCATTACATTTGTCACATAAGATTTCATTTCAGTTACAAATTTATATTTTGCTTTTGTAAGCCAAGTGATGCACTGTTGTTGTTCTTCCCCCATGGTAACTGGAAGAGTGTATGTAGTGTGTCCTCTCTGTTCCATTATAACGTTCAATGACCTTTATTAAACTCAGCTTGTCTCAGTCAGCCGTACAGAAGGTCGGAAGGCACAGAATAGGGACAGCTTCTGATGTTGATTTCTTGTTCCACATACTGGCTCACAATGTGTGGAACAGACTACCTGTGGAGACAGTGTTGGTCAATTTGAGAGGGAGCTGGATTATGTTTTGGTGAAGAAGCAGTTGAAGAATATAAGAGGTAGAGCTACTTTTTTGAATTTTGGGACCATCCCGATGGATTAACAATGGTCTTTTCCAGTCCTATACATTCCTATGCTTCTATGTAAATTGATGGCACCCAATGATCAAAGACATTTTAGTGTTCAAAATAAATATGATTCATTTCTTTGTAATTCATTGGTATCTTCAGGCTGTAAAGGTGTTTATGGATGGCAGCTCTGGAATAATTAAAATACAGATTCTAACCATTCCAGAGCATCCACCCTTTGAACGCAATAATCAGAACACAGGTTTGTGCCTGCAGTTTCCCCAATGCTGTGATCCCAAACTTGGTTTTGGCATCTTGGTAAGATGCAGAATGTAGGCTGGGTGCTCCCCTGTAAAGAATATATCTTCATACACACACATATATATATATATACTTTGGTTATTTAGCGACATTGCCAGAGGCGTTAGAGCAGATCATCTGCCTGCTATTTCAGGTGAAGAATAATGTATTTCATGAGAAAATCTTAAAGGTCAAAGATTTCCTCCACTAAAAAAACACAATTAGTGCCTAAAGTATTCAGAAAAAGGTTAACACTAATGCAATCATGTAACACGAAGTGCTATTTACTTTTTCTTTTTTTTAAAAAAAGGCCTGTCCTTTTAGAGTCAGTACTGTTTAACTGCTGTTGCAGTGTTAAATCTAGGTGGTATCTTGTAGAGAGTGTGACTGCCTTCTTCCTTTCAGTAATTTGGGATAGATTACTGAAGATAATACTAGTATTTTAAGATTTTAAACATGGGGAGCAATAGTTTCTTTGAATAGATATGTGTTCAAAGCACTGATTTACATGTTGTTTCACTCTTTATAAAATTTTATAGGTTCAGTGACGGTCATAAAGAAGCTCTGACACTAGAATGTCTCGCCATCAATTCTTGGTCGAGCCAATCACATGCCATGCCTGGAATCGAGATCGGACACGTAAGTTATATTTTGGGACAGCCCTCTAAACGCGCATGAATTATCAGTTCTTTGGGAAAAAATGGAAGGATTGTTGGTTACGCTGATAGTTCTGTGTTTTTACATTGAAGGCAATGTTATACTGCCACTTGTTCACAGGCGACTGATATTTTTGTGGCTGGCTCCCCGGGTTTACACTGCTAAATCTGGCGCTCTCATCCCAGTGGTAGAGTGGTAGACCCACAAAATTCTGCTGTCGAGAAAGGAGAGACTGATTTAG
This sequence comes from Heptranchias perlo, assembly GCF_035084215.1. NCBI lineage: Eukaryota > Metazoa > Chordata > Chondrichthyes > Hexanchiformes > Hexanchidae > Heptranchias > Heptranchias perlo. The sequence continues at coordinate 7,827,994 of NC_090346.1, forward strand.
CCGTGTAAACACAGAACCAGTGCATGATTCTCCCATCTTCTGTACTGTAAAAGTGCCAATTCACACCTGGTTCTTGTACTTCTTTGAATTGTAGAAATTCCACTAAAATAACTGCATTCAAAAAAACTTGCACAATTGAGAATTTTAAAAGGCTTTACTTAATATGAAAAGTTCTTCACTAACCATTATTTGTTTCGGGAGTGCCTAATGACTGATGCTCAGTTAATCAAGTTAGGGATATTTTCAATGCCCAGGAATGTGATCAATTACCATTGAGAAAACTGTAGTTACATTTGCCTTAGATGACACATTTCAAAGTATACCCTTATAATTAATGTGGTCCAATGGGGATATCTTTTCAGCTGTGAAGAAAAACCGTCACTCCTTTGATACACCATTGCTGGCACAATACCATCTCTATATATAGTTTTCTCTTATCCCCGAGTTAAGCAGTGCACTAAACTATAAGTAGTTTTACGACATTGTGGGTGAATAAGGAGGTTGGAAACCAATTAAAATTCAGAAAGAGGTCCTATGAGGACTATAAGAATAATTTAAAAAACTAAAATAGAATATGGAAAAAATAATGAAATCAAGAGTGGGATAAGGAAAGCTAAGATGGAGTTTGAGAAAACAAATCCAAATCCTCAAAAGGAACAGTAACTTTACAAGTGAATCAGTAGAATTGAATTGTTAGAAGCATGGTGGTACTCCTGAGAGGAGAGGATTGTCAATTCAAAGACAATGATCAAAAAATAGTGGAGGTATTTAATAAGTACTTCACATTGGTCTTTACTAAAGAGGAGGTGGTTGGAGCAGAGGTGAATCCTGAAATGGTTGAGAGCAAGATGGGCGATATTATGATTTATCTAAAAATTTCCTTTTATCCATTAGTTAAGGCTAAAGGAAGACAAAGCACCAGGGCCTGACAGGATACATCCTAGGATCCTGAGGGAGGAAATTGCCACTGTCTTAGAAATTATATTTCAGGGCTCCACTGAGTGTGGATGTGTGCCAGAGGCCTGGAAAATGGCTAATATAGTGCCTATTTTTTAAAAAAAGAGACCGAGCTAAATCGGGTACTTATGGGCCAATTAGCATAACATCTGTAGTAGGGACAAGTCTTTAAGAAATTAACACATATCTAGATAAAGAGAAGGTAATTAGAAATAGCCAGTACGGCTTTCAAAAGGGACAATTGTGTTTGACAAACCTCATCAAATTTGAGACGGTGACACGGTAGATGGGGGAAATATCATGGACGTGGCATGCATGGACTTTAGGAAAGCCTTTGACAAGGTACCGTACAGGAGATGACTAGAGATGATTAAAGGGTATAAAAGTAGGGAGAAGGTGGCAAACTGGATTAAAAATTGGTTAGAAGAGAAAAAACAGAAAGTAGGTTAGGGGCAGTTTTTCAGAGTGGTTAGGAATGGGCAGTGGTGTCCCACAGAGTTCAGTTCTATTCACGGTGCATACCAATGATTTGGATATAGACCTAGAGGGAATGGTGTTGAAATTTGCAGATGATACCAAGATAGGAGGTGTAGTTAATTCTTTAGCAGAACAAGGGAAGCTGCAGTGGAATATTGATAAGATGGGGTAATGGACTGAAAAGGGGCAGATGTAATTTAATGTCAGTAAGTGTGAGGTGGTATATTTTGGTAAAAAGAAATAATAAGTAATTATACACATAATTATATGGAAATAAACTCAGCTGTGGAAGAGCAAAGGGATTTGGGGGTACAGGTTCATAGGACAATAAAGGCAGACCTTAGGTTGATGAGGCCTTAAAAAAGCTAATGGAATTCTAGGTTTTATCACGAGGTATAGAGAATATAAAAGCCAAGAAGTAATGATGAACCTATATAAAACCTTGAAATGACCTCTGTGAGTGTACTGTGTAGTATTGAGTTTCACGCTATAGGAAGGCTATTGAGGCTTTAGAAAGGGTACAATGCAGATTCATTTGGATTCTTCCTGGTATGAGGCAATACAAATACAAAGAAAACTTTGAAAAGTTGGAGATTTTTTTTCGTTCGAACAATGTAGATTATGGGACGATATGATAAAAGTGTTTCAAATTATGAAAGAATGGGCCAGGGTACATAGAAGCAGACTGTTTACAGTAGTTAAGGAGTCTAGAACAAGGGGCCAGAGATACAATATTAATTGCAAGAGATTTAGAACAGAGAGCAAGAGAAATTTCTTTACACAGAGAATTGTGAGGCTGTGGAATTTACTTTCCTGGGTTAATGGTTGAGGCAGAAACTATGTCAACATTCAAGATTAGATAGGTGGATGAAGGAAAGGGGGCATAAAGGGATACGGGAACGGGAAAGATAAATATCATTAGGCCTATTTGCTTGCGTGGAAGGTAAACACCGACACAGAGTGGTTGAGCTGAATGACCTGTTTCTGTGTTATCACTACTACATATTTCTATATAAATATCTTCAGCCTGGTAGATGTAGTCGTTATTTTTGTCACAAAGTTTTCATGCCTTTCAATAGCCCGATCTTTGAAAATGTATCTATCAACCTCTTCAGTCTGAACAGCAATATAGAAGTTCAGTGGACCTGATGAAATGTATCCCAGGACGTTAAGGGAGGTTAGGGAGGAAATTGCGGGTCCCCTAGCAGAGATATTTGAATCATCCACCGCTACAGGTGAGGTGCCTGAAGATTGGAGGGTAGCAAATGTTGTGCCTTTGTTTAAGAAGGGCGGCAGGGAAAAGCCTGGGAACTACAGACCAGTGAGCCTGACATCTGTAGTGGGTAAGTTGTTAGAGGGTATTCTGAGGGACAGGATCTACAGGCATTTGGAGAGGCAGGGACTAATTAGGAACAGTCAGCATGGTTTTGTGAGAGGAAAATCATGTCTCACGAATTTGATTGAGTTTTTTGAAGGGGTAACCAAGAAGATAGATGAGGGCTGTGCAGTAGACGTGGTCTACATGGACTTCAGCAAAGCATTTGACAAGGTACCGCATGGTAGGTTGTTACATAAGGTTAAATCTCATGGGATCCAAGGTGAGGTAGCCAATTGGATACAAAATTGGCTTGACGACAGAAGACAGAGGGTGGTTGTCGAGGGTTGTTTTTCAAACTGGATGCCTGTGTCCAGCGGTGTGCCTCAGGGATCGGTGCTGGGTCCGCTGTTATTTGTTATTTATATTAATGATTTGGATGAGAATTTAGGAGGCATGGTTAGTAAGTTTGCAGATGACACCAAGATTGGTGGCATTGTGGACAGTGAAGAAGGTTATCTAGGATTGCAACGGGATCTTGATAAATTGGGCCAGTGGGCCGATGAATGGCAGATGGAGTTTAATTTAGATAAATGTGAGGTGATGCATTTTGGTAGATCGAATCGGGCCAGGACCTACTCCGTTAATGGTAGGGCGTTGGGGAGAGTTATAGAACAAAGAGATCTAGGAGTACAGATTCATAGCTCCTTGAAAGTGGAGTCACAGGTGGATAGGGTGGTGAAGAAGGCATTCAGCATGCTTGGTTTCATTGGTCAGAACATTGAATGCAGGAGTTGGGATGTCTTGTTGAAGTTGTACAGGGCATTGGTGAGGCCACACTTGGAGTACTGTGTACAGTTCTGGTCACCCTATTATAGAAAGGATATTATTAAACTAGAAAGAGTGCAGAAAAGATTTACTAGGATGCTACCGGGACTTGATGGTTTGACTTACAGGGAGAGGTTAGACAGACTGGGACTTTTTTCCCTGGAGAGTAGGAGGTTAAGGGGTGATCTTATAGAAGTCTATAAAATAATGAGGGGCATAGATAAGGTCGATAGTCAAAATCTTTTCCCAAAGGTAGGGGAGTCTATAACGAGGGGACACAGATTTAAGGTGAGAGGGGAGAGATACAAAAGGATCCAGAGGGGCAATTTTTTCACTCAAAGGGTGGTGAGTGTCTGGAACGAGCTGCCAGAGGCAGTAGTAGAGGCGGGTACAATTTTGTCTTTTAAAAAGCATTTGGACAGTTACATGGGGAAGATGGGTATCGAGGGATATGGGCCAAGTGCAGGCAATTGGGACTAGCTTAGTGGTATAAACTGGGCGACATGGACATGTTGGGCCGAAGGGCCTGTTTCCATGTTGTAACTTCTATGATTCTATGATTCTATAAATGGGATATTAACACGGGCGAAGTACAACGCATAGAAATTTGGGTGCAGAATGGTATCCAATGCATGTGTGCAAGTGGGCAAAGTGTTATATTAGCTGCTCATGCTCAGGGTGGTTAGGACAAAATTGTCCCTAAGTCAGCACTAATTTATGCTTGTAGTTCAATTCCTGAGCACTTCTCACCTTGAAGAAAACAAAATTTAAAGATGGTGCCAGTTTATGTATTGCCCTCTTTCCCCCCCCCCCACCCCCGAGACTTAACAGGATCAGGTGACCATGAGTTTGACCTTCAAATCTTAAAAGTAAGACTTGGTACTGAGGATTTATCAGTGCCTACTGCAGAATGAAGTTTCCATTTAATTAGTGCAACCATGACAGGTAAAACCCCATTTGGATCATTATGATACCGTTTTAAAGGAGTATTTGGCTTGTTTCTGTTGTCATTTTTATGTACTTTCATTGTTTCTGTATTGAATACTGCAGTTAGAAAATAGATTCAGTAATCCAACCAGCCATTCATCCCCCACCCTGTGTCTGCATCAGTTGAAGTAACAAACACTATTGTGTCTGTCAATTTTCTACCAGCTGCTTTGGAAACAAGATCAGGCTTTGGGTGTGCAAGAATGTGCAGGTACATTCTGTACAGCCTGCCTGTGTGCAAAATGGCATCTGTAAGAGAGTAGCAAAAATGATGTTATGGTTGGATTTAAAAATGTGTTTTATTTGCAGGTGGTCAGTGACAGAATTGAACTAGTCCTAATTGTATCGACCCAATGCCAAATTAAGGAATACAGCTTCATTAGGCAAGCTTCAATTCAGTATTATGTGTTTTCAAATTAATTTATTATAATGAATGGATCCCCCTCAGTGAAGAGCAGGGAATTCTCCTGATGTCCTCGCTATCATTCCTCCATCAATCAATGCCATCAACAATAGATTATCTGTTCATTCATTTCATTTCCTGTTTGTGGAACTTTTCTCTGTGCAAATCGGCTGCCACGTTTGCCTACATAACAACAGTGACTGCAGTTCAAAGTAATTCATTGGCTGAGGAGTGTTTTTGAACACCTTAAAGGGCTCTATATAAATGCAAGTTTCTTCCATTGGTTCTTTCTCTCCCACAGCTAATAGATCTCTTCTTAAATTATGTCTAAAATCCTTGCTATTCACCTTTAATTTTATGGCAACTTAAGTTGCCTCCTTTTTGGGTCCTTAAATTTTATTGTTAAGTTTTACTATTTTCCCTATCTGGCACAAACTATTCTGCAAGTTGAGCATCTGCATTACTCTCTTACATTATAGCTATCTGAAATGTTTTTGAATTATTTTGTTAGGTCAGAGATTTGCTTTAAGGATCTAGAAAATTTGATTTCTTTCCAGAATCAAACTAAAGTAGGAAATTGGAAGAGAGCAAATGGGATAGGAGTTGAAAGTAGTATAATCCACTCTTTAAGTATGTGAAACACAGGTTTAGAAAATTCAAGGGTGTAAATAAAAACAGGGATGGTGGCCTTGGATCTGTCTATCTTGAAGCACAGAATTTATTCTACAAACCTGATGTCTTACCACAAAAATTAGGATTAGAGTGAATTGTTACGTATTCCACGATACTACTCCAATAGGAATAATGCCACTACAAATAAGAAGTAATCCCAGATGATATATCATGGGTCTGTGGAACTAAAGTTTGGCATATTAGACTTGTGGTCATCTAGACTGCTCTTATGGCACGTCTAGTTTTGAGAGTTTGGAAAATCAGACATTGGTTCACAGTAGGTACATATACATTATTGGAAAGTCACTAGGTGTTTATAGCTGCACCTTCATCTCTTAGGATAAACCTACCACTGACTGGATCACTAATGTGTAGAGTGAATCAAACAGTTTCTTGAAATACAAGGATCTGTTTGGCCTGAAGTATACCAGTCTAGTGAAGTTATCTTTAGAAACCTTGAATTTAAAGTTCAGGGACCCTTATTTATGTCTGACACATAATATTTCATTGGTGACTTTTAATCTGAATTCTTACTGGTTACTTTTAATCTGAATTCTTACTGGTTATTTTTCTGGATTCTGCAGAGATAGCACTTAGCCCCAATAACCATGAGGTTCATATTTATAAGAAGAGTGGAAACCAGTGGATCAAGAATCACGAACTGAAGGAGCATAATGGTCGAATAACAGGTACAAAAACAGCTTGAGTACTTCTGGTTCCAGATATCAATACTTTAAATTCAATTGAAGAATTGGGAAGCACCATCTAATGTAGTGAAGATATTGCTAGTTTTTGACATTCCAGGTCAAACTGCAACAACTTCTTAAGCCTTAAAAGGATCTTAGTTCAGAGGTGCTACTAAATATCAGTCTTAATAAAGACAGCACACATGTAATGCTTTTCTCGCCATACTGATTTTAAAGAAGAATTCTTACAATCATTAGCCTAAGAATTAAGCAGATTTTCAAACCATTTCTATTGATTTTTTTTGTTTTAATTGTTACGAATGATGCAACAGGAGATGACTGAAAGTCAAGTTATATGATATCACCAAAAGAGTTTTTCCTCAATGTAAAATGAGACATTTTCCTGTATTACAGAAATTTAAGCTGTTGAGTTGTGCAGTAAATGGAAGGCAGAGTGGAGACTAGCAACCTCTGTACAAAGGTCTCATCATGCTGGCTCCTCTTGTGCATCTCCTGAGAGCTGGTTACCAAGCAACATTGGCAGAAGTCTGGGTGTCGGTCATGTCCCCTCAGCTTGTGTATTGGATGCAGTCTAACAAGATTAAATCAAAGAAAAGGGAGAAAATATGTATATTTTAAAAATGTCCACAGCATATGTATTTAATCAGGGGAAAGATTGACAGGAGTTACTGAGGCCAGTGTTTGAATGCTTGAATGCCCCGTACATGTCCTGAGCATTGGGAGGTGCAGATTTCTATTAGTGAAACAAAAGGTAGAGAAACACTGGCCCAATATGCCTCCCTCTTCTGTCTTGGCCACATTCCAAATGGTGTTGATATGATTTACCCTTGACATTGAAAAGATAAAGTTAAAATGAGGATGCTCCTATTTGAAACTATGAATGCATTCCTAAATTGCTGAAGCAGCTTGTCTTAATTACTATATACAAATTAAAGAGCCATTGTATCCCTTCATAGAATCATTGTAAACAATTTTACAACACCAAGTTATAGTCCAGCAATTTTATTTTAAATTCACAAGCTTTCGGAGGCTTCCTCCTTCCTCAGGTGAACGTTGTTGGAAATGAAATCCTCGAAATGAAATCGCATTTATAAATCACAGAACAATGCTTGGTGATTACAGACAGTTTTTTCAACTGCCCGTTGCCAAGGCAATCAGTGTGCAGACAGACAGGTGTTACCTACAAGTTCTCTGAATATACAAATCACCAAAAACAAAAAAACAGAGATAGAAAGGTAGAAACATAGAAAAGACAGCAACTGACCCGTTATATTAAAAACAGATAACTTTTTTTCACTGGTGGGGTAACGTGTAGCGTGACATGAACCCAAGATCCCGGTTGAGGCCGTCCTCATTGGTGCGGAACTTGGCTATCAATTTCTGCTCGACGATTTTGCGTTGTCGTGTGTCTCGAAGGCCGCCTTGGAGAACGCTTACCCGAAGGTCGGTGGCTGAATGTCCTTGACTGCTGAAGTGTTCCCCGACTGGGAGGGAACCCTCCTGTTTGGCGATTGTTGCGCGGTGTCCGTTCATCCGTTGTCGCAGCGTCTGCATGGTCTCGCCAATGTACCATGCTCTGGGGCATCCTTTCCTGCAACGTATGAGGTAGACAACGTTGGCCGAGTCACAGGAGTATGAACCATGCACCTGGTGGGTGGTGTCCTCTCGTGTGATGGTGGTATCTGTGTCGATGATCTGGCATGTCTTGCAGAGGTTACCGTGGCAGGGTTGTGTGGTGTCGTGGACGCTGTTCTCTTGAAAGCTGGGTAATTTGCTGCGAACGATTGTCTGTTTGAGGTTGGGTGGCTGTTTAAAGGCGAGTAGTGGAGGTGTGGGGATGGCCATAGCGAGGTGTTCGTCGTCATTGATGACATGTTGAAGGCTGCGGAGAACATGGCGTAGTTTCTGCGCTCCGGGGAAGTACTCGACGACAAAGGGTACTCTGTTGGTTGCGTCCCGTGTTAGTCTCCTGAGGAGGTCTATGCAATTTTTCGCTGTGGCCCGTCGGAACTGTCGATCGATGAGTCGAGCGTCCTATCCCGTTCTTACTAGGGCGTCTTTCAGCGTCTGTAGGTGTCCATCGCGTTCCTCCTCGTCTGAGCAGACCCTGTGTATTCGCAGGGCCTGTCCATAGGGGATGGCCTCTTTGACGTGGTTAGGGTGGAAGCTGGAAAAGTGGAGCATCGTGAGGTTGTCTGTGGGCTTGCGGTAGAGTGAGGTGCTGAGGTGCCCGTCTTTGATGGAGATTCGTGTGTCCAAGAAAGAAACTGATTCTGAGGAGTAATCCATGGTGAGCTTGATGGTGGGATGGAACTTGTTGATGTTATCGTGTAGTCTCTTTAGTGATTCCTCGCCGTGGGTCCATAGAAAGAAAATGTCGTCGATGTATCTGGTGTATAGTGTTGGTTGGAGGTCCTGTGCAGTGAAGAAGTCCTGCTCGAACTTGTGCATGAAAATGTTGGCGTATTGGGGTGCGAATTTGGTCCCCATGGCTGTTCCGTGTGTTTGGGTAAAGAACTGGTTATCGAAGGTGAAGACATTGTGATCCAGGATGAAGCGGATGAGTTGTAGGATGGCGTCTGGAGATTGGCTGTTGTTGGTGTTGAGTATTGATGCTGTCGCAGCAATGCCGTCATCGTGGGGGATACTGGTGTAGAGTGCCGAGACGTCCATCGTGGTGAGAAGTGTTCCTGGTTCAACTGGTCCGTGGGTACTGAGTTTTTGTAGGAATTCATAGAATCATAAATTGATACAGCAGATAAGGAGGCCATTCGGCCCATCATGCCTGTGCCGGCTCTTTGAAAGAGCTATCCAATAAGTCCCACTCCCCTGCTCTTTCCCCATAGCCCTGCAATTTTTTTCCACTTCAAGCATTTATCCAATTCCCTATTGAAAGATATTTTTGAATCTGTTTCCACCACCCTTTCAGGCAGTGCATTCCAGGTCATCATAACTTGCTGCGTAAATTTTTTTTTCCTCATGTCGCCTCTGGTTCTTTTGCCAATTACCTTAAATCTGTCCCCTCTGGTTAGAGACCTTTCTGCCACTGAATCAGTTTCTCTTTATTTACTCTATCAAAATCCTTCATGATTTTGAACACCTCTATCAAATCTGTCTGTAATCTCTGCTCTAAGGAGAACAACCCCAGATTCTCCAGTCTCTCCATGTAACTGAAGCGTTTCATCCCTGGTACCATTCTAGTAAATCTCCTTTGCACCCTCTCTAAGGCCTTGACACCCTTCCTAAAGTGTGGTGCTCAGAATTGGTCACAATACTCCAGCTAGGATCTCACCAGTGTTTTCTAAAGGTTTAGCATAACTTTCTGCTTTTGTATTCTACACCTCTACAAAGCCATAGATCCCGTCTGCCTTTTTAACAGCCGTTTCAACTTTTCCTGCCACCTTCAACGACTTGTGTACATACACCCCCAAGTCTCTGTTCCTGCACTCCCTTTAAAAATTGTACCATTTAGTTTATATTGCCTCTCTTTCTTCCTACCAAAATGAATCACTTCATACTTCTCTGCGTTAAATTTCATCTGCCATGTGTCTGCCCATTTCACCAGTTTGTCTATGTCCTCCTTGAGGTCTGTTACTATCCTCCTCACTGTTTACTACATTTGAGTTTCATGTCTTCTGCAAACTTTGAAATTATGCCCTGTATACCCAAGTCCAGGTCATTAATATATATTAAAAAGAGCAGCGGTCCCAACACTGACCCCTGGGGGACACCACTGCATACTTCCCTCCAGCCTGAAAAACAACCATTCACCGTTTCTCTGCTTTCTGCCCCTTAGCCAATTTTGTATCCATGCAGCAGCTGCCCCTATAATCCCATGGGCTTCAATTTTGTCTTTTGGGGACTTTCCTGGAACAGCCTAACTGACAATTCCATTTTGGAGCTGCTATATGAGGGTCACGAGAGGTAATACTACAATAGAGGCAGTATCTTCTCGAGAGCAACCTTTTGCAATAAGGTTTCTATGGGCATGCCAGCTTTTATCTGCATTTTTTTTCAATGGGCTTTGTGACTGAAGATCTTCGTATTGCATGTGTAAGACACCAGTGTAAATGTTCACCAGATATCCTTGTGGCAGCACATCCTGTTAGTTCAGTTCTTTTGGGTTTATCAACTTCTAATTTGTCTAATGCCACCATTTATATAAAATCATTCAAAATCAAATTGGAGAAACTCAATCTGGTTTTTGAAGTGCTGAAGTTGGGACTTTCTCTTTAAAGTGTATCCAGCTCTCATTTACAAACCATGCTGGGAGGTCGATGAACTTTGGACTACCTTTGAGACATACCTGCAAGATAATCTGCCAAACACTAAAATTTATTGATTATTTAATGAGTGAGGCAGATCACATGAGTACTGGCCTTAAAGCTAATCCTTTTGTCTGAGAGCATTTGGCTCTGATCACAGGTTCATGACTGTTAAGAAGAAACTAATAACTTGACTAAAATTCTTCAGTCATTATTTAAGCTTTGGCCAATGGTCAACTAAATCAGTTATAAAGTTGAACATTCAAAGGGTTAAAGGTGGGTCACCAAAGGTATAAAGTTTCTGTTCTGAAAGAACAGGCAAACATTTTCAGAACAGAAATGCCAACTGTTTACAAATATTTTAGTAAAATCCAGTTTTTCATTGTAAGCTGAAGGGGTTGAAATTGGTCTTCGGCAGTAGTACAAAACGGGTGATAAATGGGCAGCCCGTCCTACACCCGCCAGATTTTAATGGGCTTTATGACTTTGAAGATCTTCGTATTGCATGTGTAAGACACCAGTGTAAATGTTCACCAGATATCTTTTTGTGGCAGCACATCCTGTTAGTTCAGTACTTTTGGGTTTATCAACTTCTAATTTGCCTAATACCACCATTTATATAAAATCATTCAAAATCAAATTGGAGAAACTTAATCTGTTCAAAGAGATTAGAAATGCTGGAGAATAGTTGGAAGATATTTTGTTTAAGTAAAGTATGATCACTGGTGTGAAATGTGGCATGCTCTTTATTTTGTATCTTTTCACAAAGATAGGTTGTACTGATCGATCAGAACTGTTAATCTTTATGTTCACTCACTACGAAATAAAGCAACTTAATGATTTATATCAAGCTTTGCCTAAGCACGTGTTAACATGGTCCACCTTCAGAAAGATTGACAAAGTACACTTGCAATAAACATAAATAGCTGGTCCAGAGCGCAAAGGATTCTGTTACATCCCTAGATTATGCCATTATACAAGTAGACATAAGGCAGTGTGAGTCAACTCCCATAAATGTAAGATGTTCAGAGTGTTTATGGGAGCAACCGACACCACTGAACCTGAGAACATATCTACAACAGAGCTGAATTTGTAACGGCATGTCTTGTATAGGCCGCTGCAACTCCGAAGTAAATTTGCCAGATTCCAAGGCTGACTGCCATTTTTACCCGGTCTTGGTATTGTCACCAGTTGAAGAAAGATGGTTGTGTAGTGTAACAATTATGTAAAGATAATGTGCTCTTGTGATTTCTTTTTTAGTTACTGTAATTGTACTTTATTGCAGCCAAAGAAAATCTATTACGCTGGTATAGCAATACTGTAGCTGTGCTTTTAAAAGGATCCCATGTGCTGTTGATAGCAATGAGGGTTAAATCGAGCCTGACTTCTTTAACCCGTTTTCAGTGCTTGCTCCTCACTTAGGAATTGAGCTGAAATCTCTTAACGCCGTGGATGCTTAGGGGCGTGACTGTAATCGACAGAATCTGGGGCAAGTTGGAAAATTCAACTAACTTAGCTCATTAAATATTTTAGAAGATGTGTAAGCTGTATTTTACTCATTGTATATTGTTAGCCTCAATTGAGGTACAATTTTAAAAAAGGAGTGAAGTAACTTGCAGAACTTTGCATATTGGATACAGTATAAATGTTTTGCGATAACTTGCTTTTTGTAGGATAAATATTACACTTTTCTGAACTTTTGGTAGTTTATAATTTGTGTATCTTATCTTTAATGCTATGTTTTGAATCTTTAGTTTGAGGGTTCTGTAGTGTTTGGGACTTTTGCTGTAAGGTTTCTTAGTTGGCAGTGCAGCTGCGTTTTCCCTTTTGGCTATCTTGTCCTGCTCGTATGAGGAATGTGTAACATTTTTGGAATACAATTTAAATTGGCCAGGTGATTTGCAAGTGTTTAACTCATGGAACATGACTTCTTATTGATTATGAGAGAAGGACCAGAAAGGAAGAATATTTCTGAATTGCGAAACTTTTTTCTCTTGAGGTTTTCTTGCCATGTAATTCCAATCAAATCTGCATCCAACCATTGCAAATATATGTCAGGTACATCAGTGATGAATTTTAATACAAATAGATGGGGGAAAGTGTACCACAAACATGTGTCATGTCTCCTGTTGGCTTGAAAGCATGGGCATGTCATCAGGTTGTATTTTAAGTGCAATAAATGAGGTAACTTGAACCAATAAGCATTGTGGAATCTTTAGACATGACATATTTCAAAAACACAAACTTAGTGGCATGCAGCAAAAAATAATTGAACTTGTTATAATTAGTGGTTAGGCTTGGAAAGATGTGACCATCATGGCAACTATCTGCATTTGGCCATTATTTCTGATAACTGGCAACAGTTAGATTATGTATAATTAAAATAAGAGGATCAAGAACTTTGTTTTGACCAGGTGATTTTTGACACAATCTCCATAAAAATGATGGGCCTAAACTTAACCATTAAAAACAAAAATTTTCCTCAATGTTTTCTTTGACATTGGGAGTCAAAGAAAAGAAAAATAGTAGCATGAATAACATTTACCTTTCCTGTGCTCTTGTGACATGTTCTGGTTGTTGGATTCCTAAAGATTCTACACTAATTGGTTGCTATATTTTCTGTGCAGGCATTGACTGGGCTCCGCAGAGTGATCGCATTGTAACTTGTGGCGCTGATCGTAATGCTTACGTGTGGAGTCAGAAAGATGGTGTGTGGAAGCCAACGTTGGTCATTCTAAGAATTAACCGCGCTGCGACGTTTGTGAAGTGGTCTCCTCAGGAAAATAAGTTTGCTGTAGGTAGTGGTGCTCGGCTGATCTCAGTGTGCTACTTTGAAGGAGAAAATGATTGGTAAGTGAGTATTTGGTAAAATCAAGACTGCAAGCAATGTTGGGTGCCTTCCAAAATAGAATTAGGTATTTCAGCCATTGGCACTGTTTTGTTACTGGCCTGGTATGTCAACATTTTTCAGTTGTTTATGATCCCTTTCCTGTAGTCAGATACATAATAGCCATAGGAACATTGCTTTTATTGTAAAATTATTTGGGATTGTTGGTTAATGAGACGTATCAACACAAGTAAACTCTTGAGAACAGAAGCAGTATAGTTTTGAAAACATGGATTGAGATTATGCCCGTAATCCTGACTTTTTGTTCATTTCGACTGAATCCGCATCAAGCATTTACTGATTCATAGTATTAGAATATACAGACATTTTATTTTCAAACCTTGTTCTGCATTCCTCAAAGGGACTGTTAAACATAATAATAGATGGGAGGAAATTGGATCACAGTCTTTTTCTATGTACTAGCAATTATGGGCAAGCTACGGTGTGCACATTCAGTACATTTATTCAGGTCATGTTCTTCAGAACAAATGTATTTTTAGCTGTGAAGTTGCTTTTAGTTTTTTGATTTGTGCAGGTTGATTTTAACCTCAGGCTACTTAGAACGATGACATTCCAAACTGTCTAAATAGTAATGTTTCTTTAGCAGAATGCACACTTTTTATTCAACAACTGGGGGAAAAATAGACACTAAATTTATAGGGGGAATTGGATAGATAGATCTTGTTGTTAATATGTGTTATTTTATGATTTTTCTTCCCAGTCATTGTTCTGACCTCCCCTCCTCATCTCCTGAAAGTGTTGACTAATTGCTTGGCTAGTTTCATAGGTACTAGGTGCCCTCCAGTGCTCCATCTAAGTGACCATTCTTCATGAATAAACTTAAATAGTGAGTGTCAGCTGGTTATTTGACCACTATGCATCACAGCTGAGCCTCATCGTCATTCACAAAACTGCACCTTCCAGCAGGAACTGATTGATTGAGATCCAGTGCAAGAATCCTGGCCAATTTTTGCCCCTCCCCCGCCAATCCACGGGCACTGTGGACAATTGAAGCACTCCTAGTAGCACTCTGCTAACTCGGCACAGACTGAGGATCAAAGATGGGACCTTCCTGGTCTATACAGCTTAGCTGCTCATTGCCTTAACCAGCTAAGACACCCAGGGAAGTTTTGATCAAAATTTACCTAATACTTGTATTTAATTTTTATTGGAACCATAGGGAAATACAGGAATGGAAAAGATGGTGCAGTCCAACTGGCTGATCCCAAAAGTGAATACTTCTCAATCGTCCATTCCCTTAAATATCTATCCAATTCCCCCATAAATGTTTCCACACTTATCTTCCTCCTTGGGCAGTCCATGTTCCCTCTTCTAAGCTTAAGCCTATGTCCCCAGTTCTGGAGTTGTGGTAGTCTCGAGCATATTATCAGGATTCGATTTCTCTATTCCCTTGAGAATATTGAATACTTGAATAATAACTTGCCTTCTCCATAGTATCCCAAGCTCTTCAACCTTTACTCATGGCTCCAATGTCTTAAAGTATCGCAAGGTATCGGCCTCTGTGCTGCTTCCAAATCCTGGATATCCTTGCTTCTGGAATGATACAGTTTTCCAGGTGTAGCCATTGCAGTGCCTTGTACAGAGTTGTTATTACCTCCTGCTTTTTGCGCCAAAATTTGGTTAGCTTTCCTTATTGCTGCCGAACACTGCTCTATTGATTTCAGTGAGCTGTCCATTAATGCTCTCAGATCCTATGTTCTTTTCTGTAGTTTAGAGGCATTTAGTTTCTACCTGCACTGTTTATTTCCCTTCTCTCGCCTCATTACCTGACATTTGCCTTTGTTAATTGCCATTTGCCAGTCATCAGCCCATCTTCTCAACCTATACAAATCCCTCTGTATGTTTCATCTGTTCAGCTATTGTTTGATCCCCCCCTCCTCAAATTTGACGTCATCTGCAAACAGCAGTTTTTTCCTGCTGATTTTTGCATCAACACTTCCTTTCAGTTCACTTGCAGCATGTAAAATCACAATGCTGCCCTGTATTGCAATGGGATGCAGGTTTATGTCCTGCAGTTATTCACACAATTGAATTTTTTTCACCCAAGCAGTCGAAGGGAGATGATGAGCTCCGACTGCAATGTTTTCCTTCTTGAGGGAGGGAAGAAAAATTACAGTTAAGTTAACCTAAGGGGCTCTTGTATACCTTGTGTCCACCTCTTGGGTAGCATTGGCTGAGGCCTGGGAACTGCACTCCAAAACAGTGAAGGGAAGGGGTTGCGAAACAAGGAGGGAAAGATTTTTGAACCAAATGAATAGAAGTTTCAAGATCAACAATTTCATTTTAGGTGAAATTCATATTCTGCATCTGTTATGCTTTAACATAATTAGCTGTAGTTCTTTGTTCTAGGTGGGTGAGTAAACACATCAAGAAGCCAATTCGTTCGACTATCCTTAGCCTTGACTGGCATCCCAATAATGTCTTACTGGCAGCAGGCTCGTGTGACTTCAAATGCAGGTAAGAGACACTGCAGTTTCCGTTGGAGATTTTAAAATAATTTACGGTTGCTAGGATCTGGGCATATATACCGTATCCAAATTAATATCATACACCTTCCTCTCTGTGTCCAAGAAAAAGATATTTTCTTAGAAAAACTGTACATTGATTTTGGAATTTCAATGTGGATTAGGTGGTAATCCAATTTAAAGATTCAGACTATGTCCTAAACTCCTGGAGTGAAGCTTAGGTAGTTTATCGTAGTCATACAAATTTTGGTGTAGAAGAAAAAGTTCAATCAGGTGCAGGAAACTTGGTCAGTTATCCCCTCCCTAATCCATGGGTGCTAAGGATGATTGTGGTAATTGTAACATCACTCTAGCTCTTGCCTGTGCTGCAGGTAGCTCTCTCCAGAGCCATTTACTATAATCCCATTTCAGTTCCCTTTCCCTGTATGTTAATATCTGTCTTCCAAGTGTCTATCTACTTTCCTCTTAAATATTATAATTGACTCTGTTTCAGTAGCCACTTTTGGTAAAATATTTTTCACTCTTTTTAGGTAAAGAATATCTTTCTGATCTCCCCATTTGTTCCCAGTATTAATCCCATTTATACCCCCTTGGTACCAATTCATCACAGTAGAAATAATCTTCCACTATTCACTCTCTCAAACGCCTTCATAATTTTTAATACTTCTATTAGATCCCCTGAAGATTCTCTGCTCCAGTGAATACAGCCTTAGTCATCAAACTATATTATCTCATTCTTTTTACAATCTCAGTGAATCTACATAACAATTTTTATATGGCCCCGATATCCTTTCTCTAGGGTGACCAAACTGTGGCATAACCAGCATCTTCTACAAATTCATCACTTCTATGGTATTCCATGCTGCTATGTATAAAACCAAGAATCCGATTTGCTCTTTGTTTCTTTCCATCTGTGATGCTGTTTTCAAAAATGTAATACTGCACCCATAGATCTCTCGCTTCCTTCACTCCACTGAGAATTTTACGGTTTAATATATATTTCCATTCTTTGATATTTTCCTAAAACGTACTTCACATTTATCTACATTTAATTCCATTTTCCACATATTTGCCCACTACCTATGGCTTCATGTAATCTCCTACATTCTGCCCCAGAAGAAAAATATGTGAACTCTGAAGTTGAATTACTGATCTAAACTCTTTGTTTTACGTGGTTTTCTTACTATATTGTATATTTGCTGCGCGCTGTTTCCAATGTTTGAAGATTAAAGAAGTCACAAAGGATGCTTTCAATCTTATCACAAAGATCTAAAATGTAGTGCATCACTTGACAATTTCCTGTAATATTATTTGAAAGTAGATTGAAAAAATATTATACTTCACTGCTAATTCAGCAAAGAATTTAATGAACCAAATATCTTATGATAAGGACTCTAAAAGACGACTTGTGATCAGTAATTGAATTGTTGATTTTATGATTTGTATTATTCTATGTCACAGTGACGGATATAAGGAGATTTTGCATTCATTAATTCATGAGAGAAAAATCTACTGTATTCCTTATAAATCAATCAGCAAAAATGAATTCAAGACAGATGAACAAATCTCACGATTAAGACGATGTAAACCACTTTAGATGCACTGTGATACTTTATCATTTCCATGTGTTTGATGGCATAACAGCATCATTTAGTGGTTCATTTAATGGTGGATGATGGGGGCCCCTCTATGACCATATATGACTGATAATAGAGCAGTGTTAATTAATTCATTAGTTAGACATTGTCAGAGCGTTTACAGTCTGCAATGGAATGGCAAGACTAATTTGGCCCCAACATTCCTCAGTGAGTTACTAATATCTTTAGTGGCATTGAAGTGCAGTGTCAAGCAGAGAGTAGGTACTTTACCCGCAATGAGTAAAGGAGAATTGGATGGCATGCACTTGGATCTGGTCATTTGGTTCCTCAAAAGCAAGGGTGACCAGGATTTTGTCTTCATGGAGCACGTGTGCGTGCCATGGAACCCAGGGGGCCAAATACAAAGTTTTAAGTCCATGTTCACATTAATTTGCAAATATCAAGTTGCTGCTTTAACAGATCTTCACGTTCTGATTTACTATTCATTAACGAGGTGTCAGTGCTAAGAAAAGCTCTTCCCAAACCTCCAGGCCCACAAAATTCAAACAAGGCAAGCCGTCGATTAAGAAATATAAGCGCTAATATGATTGTGTTGCCTGGGCTTCAAGGACTGGATTGCCAGTGCTTGGAGGCTACAGGTTGGACACCCCTGCTCTATTGCAAAAGACTGCTCGCATCATTAGGATACAACACAGATACTGTAGTGTATATTTGATCATATTACATGGGCAATGAACATATACATTCAATAAAAAATATTCTGAGCTGAAACCTCATTCAGTTTGGTGCCATTTTGAACAATCTCAACATAGTTCTTGGTAGGTATGTATCCAAAGCCCAGAGCTGCCCAGAAACTTGCAATAAATTGGTAGTTACTCAGAGACCATAAAGATGACAGTTTTCTATTTCCCACACAATCACATTTAAACAGAGGTGCTACTTTTGAAATTTAAATGTCAAAATTGTAGAATTTTGTAACTAATTACTAAAATTAGTCCATACTATCCCAACTTGCGAACACTTTCGGTTATCATAAGCAAATGAGAGCTACAAGTAAATACTAAAATTAATTGTATTTTGTTTTTCTTAATTTTTGTTTTTAATAGAGATTTTTAGTAAAATTAGAATTGGGAAACTTCAAACTGTCCAGATGGAAAATGCCTTTAAACTTAAAGCAGCACAAGTAGATCTCTCAAGGTGTTTCCCATGGAAAGTCAGGGCAAAGCAAATTTCTGTCGGTGATTTAGTGATGGTATTGATATGAGCATCTGGAGCTTATAAAGCTTGATTTAGTGGTAGAAGTGTGCAGCTGCAGGTGTGACTGTGTGTCAGCTTTATCATGGGGGAAATCCTACTGAGAAGCCACGTGGACGCATGACAGAGCGGTGATGCCCAAATAAAGACTGCACAACATTTTTGCAAATTTAATACATTATCAGTTATATCATTATCCTTGATGCTTTATCCTCGTTGCTCTTCTGACCTTAAGAGGAGTATTACCTTTAAAGGGGTTAAGTAATAGTGACAAAAAATGTTTAAAAGAAAGTGGTTGGAATTAAACTTGGGGTTTCTTATATACTACCCCCTCTATTATCCAGGCATTTTGCTTTCAGTTGCCCCTATGTGGGTTCTGAGGCCTTTTGTCAGTGGAAGACTTTAGCAGGTAAAGTTAGCAATACAAGGAAACTAAAATTGAAAACCTTTACAGTCACAATTAATACATCCACTTCACTTCAATCTAAATTCTGCCTGTTGACCTAATAATAGAAAGGCTAAGTTGTAAAACAGTAAAATGCTCACATAGTAATAGCACATTACCTCAGTGACACTTTTGTCTTACACCAAATATTTTGTGATATATCAATGGCTTTGTGGTGCCATGTTATCTTTTATTTAACCATGCAGAATAATGAACTCTGCTTCAGCATATGCTTCTGACAATTCAATTTCTATTTTCTTTAGAGTTTTTTCTGCTTACATCAAAGAAGTAGACACAAAGCCTTCTGCCACACCCTGGGGTTCCAAAATGCCTTTCGGACAGGTGATGGCAGAGTTTGGGGGTGCCGGTTGTGGTGGTTGGGTCCACAGTGTTTCTTTCTCTGCCACAGGAAACCGCCTGGCATGGGTGAGCCACGACAGCACTGTATCTGTTGTTGACTCTAGTAAAAATATGACGTAAGTACCGTTCCTTCTCTTATATTCAGGTGAAAGGAGGATCGTGCTAGCCTCCAATAAATTTAATTTTAAAAACATTAAAGGGAAGCCTAAGGATAGGTTTTTAAAACGCCATTTGTTAAATCAAAGCGTATTTGAATCTCAGCTTTTCTGATGCTCTTTATTTCAAACTTGCATAGCAATTTTGTGATATATTGACGCTTGGGAATATCTTCTACAGCCATTGTATCATGAAATGTTCATCTTTGGCATCCTTAGTAGTGACATTTTATTATTGGCACTGAAAGCTCCCATTTTCACCAGTAAATTGAGATTAGATTAAGTGTGTTGATTTTGTGTTGTATTAACATGCTTCTCTAGCTCTAACACATCTGTCAAAAAGAATGAATGGGCATTCAAATTTGGTGTTTTACATTAGTCGATCACAAATCTGCTATTAAGCAGTTATGAAGAGACAGTATGTTTGTGTTTGTACAAAGTCAATTCACATCAATTGCACCATGCACTTTGAACACAAACAAATGTAAAATGTTGGGATTTGTTTTGAATTTACACAATGCTTTCTCATGGAATGCATGTTCACACCACATGGTGTCAGTGTGACACCATGTAAAACTGCACATCCTTAAAGTGGGAGGAAAATGTAGTGAATAGTTTTGTTCAAAGCACTCCATTCTTATAGAAGAATGTTATACTGTTGCCAGATATTAATTTTTAAAAGCAATATTATCTTTGTCATGTAGACCCTTGAGTAGGCTCTTCCTCCCTACTAGGCTGCTTCTATGATGCCTATTGTGGGTAACCACCCATAAGTCCAAGAGTTGCTCCATTGCAAACTGCAGTGGCTGCAACTTCAGGCCAGACTGAGGGATGCTTTGGAAAATCTTGCTGCAGGCTGGGAAATTGACATCCCCAGTCATTTAGCATTGATTCTAGGGCCTGGCTGTCTTAAGTCTACATTTTCATGGCCCCCACTGTTTGCAATGGAGCTGCTCTGAAACACTCCCTGTAATTGACATCACTGGAGCGGTTGGGCAGGGAGGGAGATCCTACTCTATGGTCTCCATGGTACAATGGTGGTGATAAAATTGACTCTTTGTTTTTAAGTCACAGTATTTTCCAGGAATATAACTTTCTTCAATAACAAAGAAGGAGCACTTTGAATAAAAGATACTCTTTCTACACCTTGGCTCCCTGTATGCTATGGTAGTGCTTGTTATGAACACAAAGAATGACATTGGTAGTTTCTGTGTACATGGCTGGTAGCAAAAGTTTAGTTCAACGGGGAAGTGTAAGTAATGGCAATTGACTGCTGCATAGGTCTGTTAGTCTTTCTGCCCAGGGTACCAGGGTAGTACTAAATCATATTGTCCAGAAGGTGCCTGGTATGATTCCCAGATTGTGCTGAGGCAGTAGTTGGGGTTCCTACAATTGTCTTCAGTACCCCTTGGCTAGAGAGGGGGAAAATCAGCCGAGGCTTCTGCTCCTGATTGCTATCAAGTGGTCTCTACTGGAAAGTAGTGTGAATATCTGGGGAAAAAACAGAATGGAACTTTTGTGATGCCTTCCACTGTTGAACAGTCTACTAGTACTTGCTGTGTAGCTGCACTCGTGAAGAATAATCACTTGGCTAAGGTATCAGAGGGCTGCTGGTGCCCACAGATTTACATCACAATAAGAGCCTGCACCTTCAGGAGAGGATGGTGGAAATTGGGCTAACAAGGTTTGACTATTGTATAGGTCTGTGGTTAATAGTAGTGGCTAAGGATGTTAAAAAGATAAGTGGTTAGAATTAAAGTGTAATCTTTCTTTCTAGGGTTTCTCAAACGAAGACCGAATTTCTCCCTCTGTTGAGTGTGATTTTTGTCTCTGAGAATAGCATAGTGGCAGCAGTGAGTACAACTTGGTTTCATGTTACAAAAGTCTATTAGATCGACTCAAGCTTCTGTATTGTATAGTCCACACTTGCTATTAAAAGTCTTGAATATAGTTCTGCTTGAGTATTTGCCACTATGCGGCATAATGCCGCTCACTGGACCCTCATTCGTACTTTGATATTCCAAAACCAATCTGACCAGGATAAATCAAAGAAAAATCAGATCCTTAGAGATATACAGCTCATCACCGAGCCCTGGATTAGGGAGAGGGGGAAAAGTCAGCCCTGTGTGCTGTTCAGTGGCCTCTGCTAGGAAACGTGCATATCAGGTGGGACAGGATTGGGCTTGGCTATGATGCCGTCCACGGACAATGAGTCTGCTGACAGTTGGTGTCTAGGCTTCCACGTGACTAGTGGCAACCAGAGGGCTGCAGGAACGTGTGGTACCATACCCCAGTAGGGGTGAAAGCCTTCAGGACTGAAGGTGAGGAAACAGGGAGGGGAAAAAGATGAAGCACTCTGACCCCACTAGAAGTATTGCTTCCTAATGCTCTGTTTAAAAGAACTGTGTTAAAACCTGATCGCTACATTAGAGGTTAAGTGTGTAATAGGTTAGTAATGCTATTTTTTTTTTATTATGACTCCACAAAATAAATACATACTTGCTGTACACAGATTCGAAGTAGATTTGTATGGAAGTATGGAGGATCTGGTTTTGGACTCTAAAATTGTGCACGCTTATCAATATTTATCCATGAATAAGCATTACATTGGATAGTCCGTTTCTACAGCTTTCTCTGTATCTGCAGGGCCATGACTGCTGTCCGATGCTGTTCATGTATGATGATCGTGGTTCTTTGACCTACATCTCCAAGCTAGACATTCCAAAGCAGAGCATTCAGCGCAACATGTCTGCCATGCAGCGCTTCCACAATCTGGATAGAAGGGCAACTACGGAGGATCGAAATACCACACTTGAGACCCTCCACCAGAACAGCATCACGTAAGTGTAAGACAGTCGAGGCCAGCAGGTTTTCAGCCAAACTAGTTCAGGCCTGTTGCCATATAGCATTTGATTAGGTTTGTTTGTTGATATCCCTTGTTAAAATTCATCTAATTGGAGTGTTCAGGTGTTTTGTGGATTAAGGATGCTTGATCTCTAAACCTACAGTTGATGAGTTCATGTGCTTAGCTGCTTGTCGCTCAGATTTCCCCCCACCTCAGTCATGTTGAGTTTCACCTGTTCCCAGTACCACTCCAGTTCACAGGAGCCCATGAGAGGGCAGCAAGCAAAATACTTTATCATTCTCACTCATCTACAAGTGGAGCTGGTACCTGGTAATCATGAGTGGCATTGGTATTACTCGTTTTAAAATGTTACTTAAACCCCTTTATCTGTCAGCTGATGGGGGTGATGGGTTTTGTGGGGGGAAGACAGGAGGGGAAATGACTGAAATTTGAGGGGGCAGGTAATACTACAAAAAAAGTGATTTGGTAACGTAATTCTGTTTAAGGGCATCAGAGCTGGCGATTATTTCATATTTAAATCTTTGAATCATTTCAAAATATGCTTGTAAATATTGTGAATGTAGAACCATATAGCACATGTGTTCATGGTTTCAAATCTATTACAATTTTTTAAGTTTATCAAAAAAATGAAACTGGAGAACCCTTGAAAGTTAGCAAGATTAATGACTTCGGTAATGGATAACCAAATCCGAGCTGCAGGAAGGTTGAGTGCTCAGCTTGTATGGTTTTCACCTCTGTGTATTCCAGGATAAGTTTATATGTTGCTACCAATACTCTGGAATACACCCAACAATATAAATGGGGCGGATTCCAAGTGCCAGCAGGCAAGGCAAATAATCCAAAAGAAGCAGTTCTGTACAGTGTAAAGATGGTATCCAAAGTCATAATGTACACTTTGGAATTAGCCAACGGCTCTTGAGATTTTGTAACCAAATTATATTTTTCCTTGAGGAACTGGGTGGGAGTGGTCCTTGGAGCAGAACTGGATAGGCAGGAATGTATTGGATGAAGCTACAGTCCCTTCCTATTAAAGAATGAATGTTTTTCTAACTACGATTAGATTGTGGGTTTTGTTGCTCTTAAAATTTTAGCTAGTTTAAATTGAAGTCTTTACAGATTTAGACAAGCTGTATTAGCCCATTTATCAGCCACTGGAATGTAGAATAAATTCTATCTATAATCTAATAGTACATACATCTAATGTATGTATGTCTTTGAAATATGTAGAGTGATTGATGCAAGAGGTCCTTTCCAGAAGCAATCAGTTGGGAGATCTGGATCCTCAAGGCTGACACAACATAGGAACAGGAGTAGGCCATTCAGCCCCTCGTGCCTGCTCCGCCATTTGATAAGATAGAATCATAGAAGTTTACAACATGGAAACAGGCCCTTCGGCCCAACATGTCCATGTCGCCCAGTTTATACCACTAAGCTAGTCCCAGTTGCCTGCACTTGGCCCATATCCCTCGATACCCATCTTCCCCATGTAACTGTCCAAATGCTTTTTAAAAGACAAAATTGTACCCGCCTCTACTACTGCCTCTGGCAGCTCGTTCCAGACACTCACCACCCTTTGAGTGAAAAAATTGCCCCTCTGGACCCTTTTGTATCTCTCCCCTCTCACCTTAAATCTATGCCCCCTCATTATAGACTCCCCTATCTTTGGGAAAAGATTTTGACTATCTACCTTATCTATGCCCCTCATCATTTTATAGACTTCTATAAGATCACCCCTAAACCTCCTACTCTCCAGGGAAAAAAGTCTCAGTCTATCCAACCTCTCCCTATAAGTCAAACCATCAAGTCCCGGTAGCATCCTAGTAAATCTTTTCTGCACTCTTTCTAGTTTAATAATATCCTTTCTATAATAGGGTGACCAGAACTGTACACAGTATTCCAAGTGTGGCCGTACTAATGTCTTGTACAACTTCAACAAGACATCCCAACTCCTGTATTCAATGTTCTGACCAATGAAACCAAGCATGCTGAATGCCTTCTTCACCACCCTATCCACCTGTGACTCCACTTTCAAGGAGCTATGAATCTGTACTCCCAGATCTCTTTGTTCTATAACTCTCCCCAACGCCCTACCATTAACGGAGTAGGTCCTGGCCCGATTCGATCTACCAAAATGCATCACCTCACATTTATCTAAATTAAACTCCATCTGCCATTCATCGGCCCACTGGCCCAATTTATCAAGATCCCGTTGCAATCCTAGATAACCTTCTTCACTGTCCACAATGCCACCAATCTTGGTGTCATCTGCAAACTTACTAACCATGCCTCCTAAATTCTCATCCAAATCATTAATATAAATAACAAATAACAGCGGACCCAGCACCGATCCCTGAGGCACACCGCTGGTCACAGGCCTCCAATTTGAAAAACAACCCTCTACAACCACCCTCTGTCTTCTGTCGTCAATCTAATTTTGTATCCAATTGGCTACCTCACCTTGGATCCCGTGAGATCTAACCTTATGTAACAACCTACCATGCAGTACCTTGTCAAAGGCTTTGCTAAAGTCCATGTAGACCACGTCTACCTTCTTGGTTACCCCTTCAAAAAACTCAATCAAATTTGTGAGACATGATTTTCCTCTCACAAAACCATGCTGACTGTTCCTAATCAGTCCCTGCCTCTCCAAATGCCCGTAGATCCTGTCTCTCAGAATACCCTCTAACAACTTACCCACTACAGATGTCAGGCTCACCGGTCTGTAGTTCCCAGGCTTTTGCCTGCCGCCCTTCTTAAACAAAGGCACAACATTTGCTACCCTCCAATCTTCAGGCACCTCACCTGTAGCTGTCGATGATTGAAATATCTCTGCTAGGGGACCCGCAATTTCCTCCCTAACCTCCCATAACGTCCTGGGATACATTTCATCAGGTCCCGGAGATTTATCTACCTTGATGCGCGTTAAGACTTCCAGCACCTCCCTCTCTGTAATATGTACACTCCTCAAGACATCACTATTTATTTCCCCAAGTTCCCTAACATCCATGCCTTTCTCAACCGTAAATACCGATGCAAACTATTCATTTAGGATCTCACCCATCTCTTGTGGTTCCGCACATAGATGACCTTGTTGATCCTTAAGAGGCCCTACTCTCTCCCTAGTTACCCTTTTGCCCTTTATGTATTTGTAGAAGCTCTTTGGATTCACCTTTGCCTTATCTGCCAAAGCAATCTCATGTCCCCTTTTTGCCCTCCTGATTTCTCTCTTAACTCTACTCCGGCAATCACTATACTCTTCAAGGGATCCACTTGATCCCAGCTGCCTATGCATGTCATATGCCTCCTTCTTCTTTTTGACTAGGGCCTCAATCTCCTGAGTCATCCAAGGTTCCCTACTTCTACCAGCCTTGCCCTTCACTTGATAAGGAATGTGCTTACCCTGAACCCTGGTTAACACACTTTTGAAGGCCTCCCACTTACCAGACGTCCCTTTGCCTGCCAGCAGACTCTCCCAATCAACTTCTGAAAGTTCCTGTCTAATACCATCAAAATTGGCCTTTCCCCAATTTAGAATTTTAACTTTTGGGCCAGACCTATCATTTTCCATAGCTATCTTAAAACTAATGGAATTATGATCACTGGTCCCAAAGTGATCCCTCACTAACACTTCTGTCACCTGCCCTTCCTTATTTCCCAAGAGGAGGTCAAGTTTTGCCCCCTCTCTAGTCGGGCCATCCACATACTGAATGAGAAATTCCTCCTGAATACACTCAACAAATTTCTCTCCATCCAAGCCCCTATGGCTGATCTGTGATCTAACTCCATATACCTGCCGTTGGCCCATATCCCTTAATACCTTTGGATGCCAAAAAGCTATCTATCTCAGATTTAAATTTAGCAATTGAGCTAGTATCAATTGCTGTTTGCAGAAGAGAGTTCCAAACTTCTACCACCCTTTGTGTGTAGAAATGTTTTCTAATCTCACTCCTGAAAGGTCTGGCTCTAATTTTTAGACTGTGCCCCCTACTCCTAAAATCCCCAACCAGCAGAACCAGCACAAGTCCTAGAGCTCAGAATAGGTCTAATATTACGCTGTACTGCTCAATTTGTTTTGGTTTAGGACTTTGACTGTGACTTAAAGGGTTTTAGATGGATGGATTTACTCTATTGTTGAGCATGCTGGCCTAGGACCCTGGGAATGCACTGCTGTAGAACCTGACTGTTAATACCACTTAGATTCAAAACAGTCTGGTGTTTAAGCCAATTTTTTTAATTAAAAAGGGATCCTTTCTGATGAACTGGATCCCTTCTGATGGGGCCAGTGGAATTTTCAGCCCCTGTCAGTAAGTGTCCCATGTTGTATAGTCCACACTATCTTATCCAACTATGTATTGATATGCTGATAGAGTTAGATGAAAGAACTCTTGTAGAGCATAAACACTGGCATAGGCCAGTTGGGCTGAATGGCCTGTTTCTGTGCTGTAAATTCAATATAATATCAAACCCCTCATATTTGAAGTTAAAAACAAGTTGGATTCTGCATTCAGCTGTTATCAGCTGGACTGAAAAATCGTTTCTTTTTAAAAATGAATTCTGTTTTTCTCTCCCCAGCCAAGTCTCTGTATACGAAGGTGATAAAAGAGATTGTCGGAAGTTTTGCACTACTGGTATTGACGGCGCGATGACAATTTGGGATTTGAAGGTGAAGTCACATTTATTTTAGAGAGCTTTTTGACAGTTTCAACTACACAAGGAAAGTTTCTAAATGGTTTATAATTAAGACTTTTAGCTTACTGTGTGCACCGAATTAAACTTTATGCAGCTAGAGTTGATATTAAAGCCATTAACCAGTCCAAATGCTCTGCTTATCAGTTTCTTCAGATTAAAAGGAACTTTAAGTACTTGGACTGATTTAAGAAATGTCAGGCATTAACTGTAAAATCGCTCGTGTTTACATCCTTGCCATGTTAAGCATCCAGCCTTTATGTAGGTGACATTGTTGTTTCTTCAATTAAATTTCTGTTCATCTCCAGTATCCAAAGTCCTGACACAGCATTCCAATGGCAAAATACAGCTGTTCTAATTCTGATTTATAAACAGCATTCAAAATTTACAAATTGTGGATATTAAAGGATAGACAAGAACTACTTCGCAGTTCGGAAAGGATATTCAGTGCTCAAAGGAGGACAGCTGAGAAAGTGGAATGGTGCAAATAATGGCTTTGAAGTAAAAACAGAAAGAAAGAACTTACATTTATAAAGCACCGTTCACATCCTCAGACGCCCCAAAGCACTTCACAGCCAGTTCATTACTTTTGAGTGCTGTCACTGTTTTGTAGGCAAACATGGCAGTTAATTTGCACACAGTAAGGTACCACAAACAGTAATGAGATGAATGACCAGTTAATCTGTTTTGGTGACAATGGTTGAGGGATGAATTTTGGACAGGAGAACCCACCCCTGATCTTCCAAAAAAAGTGCGATGGAATCTTTTACATTTATCTGAACAGGCGGACATGGCCTCAGTTTGATGTCTCGACCAAAACATGGCACCTCCGCAGTGCAGCATCACTCTCTCAGAACTGCACTGATGTGTCAGTTTGGATTATGTGCTCAAGTCTTGGATTGGGATTTGACCTTCTAACTCTGGTGAAAATGTTACCACTGAGTCAAGCTGACATTTAAAAGTACTAAAAATTGGTCAGCATCTAAATCCACAGTCATCTTAAAGAGAAAGAGGGAATGTTTTCAGTGGGACCCTTCATCAGGACTGAATTTTTGTGTTCTCTATGGGGATAACTTGCTATTTCTAGGCTATGGTGGGCAAAAGCAAGGTGCTGCCAACACACAGGGAGAGAATATTGGAGGGAGTCACTGCAGGAGGCTCTTGCACACATTCTAGCAGGTGATTGCAAAATGGATTTGGTGGAGGACAGAAAGCAAATTATCTACTGATCCCATAGCTAGCTGTCTAGTAGTGTTCTTATGAAATCTGCTTGAGAGACAGTAAGTAATGCAATTAGACAAACAGAAAAACACAATTGATGAAGGACTGTAACAGGGAGGGATTCATTTAGGTCTTAAAGTGTCAATGCAGAAATCTGGTAACAGCTAATCAGCAAAAACACTGGCATCTCAGGTTGCATATATTATCATATCTGCTGTACATTCATTCCTTCAACAGCTACATTTCTGTTGACATGCATGCTGTATTGCCTACTCACTTCCCCCATTAGGATTCCCGCAGTACTTGTGTGAAACATATAGTCTGCAGATTTTACACTAACAGTTTTGTTTCAACATTTTTATCTAGTCTGCCAGACTTGATTCTTGACTGTTGTTGCCAAGCATTTATTTAGAACTCTTATTTGCTTTCAGACTCTGGAATCCTCGATCCAAGGCCTGCGCATCATGTGAACAGGAACCCCTGCAATCTAGCACGACAAAACGTCATAAGAAAAAAGAGCCCCCCGCCCCCCCAGCAGCAGCTGACCAGAGGCTGGCGAGCAAATCCTCAAAAGAAAATCAAGGAAAGGCACTGAAAAATACTGAAATCAACGCTCCACCGCTTTATCGTTCTGGGAATTTTTTTGGTTTGTTTTGTTTTTAAAGGAATTGGTTTGAAGTGGGTTCTCTTTTTCCTTTTTCTTAGCTAAAGCTGCCTTCAAAGCAGTTTCTGCAGCACTCTGAGGGACATGCCCTAAAGAGGGTAATAATGTACACTAATTTAAGGGGACTTTTATGTAGTGTGTCTGCTAGAAAATAAACACTACAAAACTTGGCTGTTAACATGCCTCTTTATTGTCCATTTAAATTTTGCAAACGTGATAAGTTGCAGAAAAAGCGAACTAAGAGTTGTGCTCATTTCCAGAGAATGATCTACAGATGCAGGTTAAAGGCGATGAATATTATAGGGACAGAGTGCAATGTATTTTAATGCAAGGTATTTCTCTCTTCTCCCAACTTTTTGTCTGTAACAGTCTCTTATGACCAACTGGTGGCTATCCTCCTTGGGGTAGAACTGCTCAAACATGACATGGTGATGGAAGATGGGAACCGAGTCAATCTTCTGTGGCAGATTCGCTAATCCGATATCTAAGCCAGGCAGATCCGCGGTACTCCAAGGCACAGTAGGTGATTGACCTGTCAGCTGGCTTGTTATTGGGACCCGGATGGCTAGACATGTCACTGGGAGTTGGTATTCTTCCACTAAGCGTCAGATACCCTTAAGCTAGTGCCCTAATGGAGGTCTCAATCCTGACTTGAAAAACAGCAGGCAGCTTTCCAGTGCTCCATGTTGGCAAGCTGCTTGGTTTTAGATGGTTAAACTCTAGCAGTAGCCTTCACAAGTTTGGGATTCCCTAACTTGTGCCTAAGCTTTGCTGAACTTGCACTAGTTGGGTGTGTCCCTACAGGACAAGAGTGTGCATTCCATATCAAGCACACAGAAGTGCTACGGTGTAGATTTTTTAGTAGCTGGGTTTGGAGACTCGTAAGTATGGTGATGGGTTTCCGCTCTTGTCAGACGCTGGGCTGGCCAAAGCAAAAGAAAACCTATTTGGAAAATTCATTAACTGTAGCGCTGTAGTATATTCCCAAAGAAATCCAGTGCTTTAGATCAGACCAAATCATTTTGGAGTTATCTACTCTAATTCCAGTTTCCCTGCTTTCCCCCTTCCCCCTGCCCTTTTAATAGTGAAAGTGTGAATCAAAATATTTTTTTGTTTCTAGATGCTGATGGGGAGCTGACGTTCATTCCCCAGCCCATTACCAGCTTATTGAAAGTTCCCTCTATAGGACTCATCTCCTTTAAATACTTGAAGCAGATTTGATGAGTCTCCTTCAAAATGACTAAATGTTACATTTTGGTAACGGTATGCAAAACGAATGAACAGAACTGCTTTGGTACATTGAAGTGCAAGTTCAAGGTGCATATCTTGTGATTCTGCTGTATTCCATAAATCCATTTATTGTATTTAACCTTTATAAAGTTGTAGCTTCATAACCTCAAGTTTAGTTCTTGTCCCAGACACCCATTTGAAGCTCTAGACTGATTAGCCTGGCTGTCTTTCTCCCCTCCTGATGTGCCTCTTAAGTGTTCCACTCTTTTTGGCTGTATGTAGTGTTCTCTCATGTAATGAGAAAGATTCAGGAAATGGTATGGAGCTCTGTGGTAAGATTACATCAGAGTCTGGGTGTGATTGGAGACTGATTATAACCGTGCCTCCCAGCAACATTCTCTGAACACATTTGCAAGATGTATAAATATGCTATTTGTCCAGTGAGCTTTACATCCTGTATAGGCTATTTTTTTTCAGCCGCAGTCACCAGCGAGCAGTGGCTATGCTGCCCATCCAATTGGATGAATGAACCCAAAAACATTCTAGTTTTTAAAACACTGGTAATACAACTTGCAATCTGTACTACTGGTAAATGATGGTGTTCCATTATTATAACAAGAGATGCTTAAATATGAATCCCACGCTGTTAAGAATGAGACCATTTTTTAAATGATTGTGTCCCTCCCAAAACTGTTCAATCAGTAGGGAGATTTAGCATATGCACTTGGACATTCAGTGGGGAACTACAATACAGAATTCAGTGAGAAACCTCCATGGACTGACAATCCATGATCTAAAATGAATTATGAAAGTCTTTATGAATGGCCAGTGCTCCACAGGTCCTCATCAGATAGCTGCGATTGAGGAGTATGACAAAGGCTTTTGGGTGCTTAAAACTCAAATTAAGAATCATCTTTCTAGAAATGCATAGCCATGATTTTAAAAATCATGTTTGACCGTTTGATTAGGACAAGGAGACATACTAGTAAAAAGTAACTTTAGGTTGGACATCAGGAGCTTATTCATGCTGAGAGTGATCAATGCTTGGAAGAGATATAGATGCAGAGTAATGGAGGTGATAATCCTGGAATCATTTAAGAAACAATTAGATGCAGTAAGATGGGGAGTGTCAGGTTCTGGATGGGCCGAGTGGACTTCCTCATCCTTAAGTATTTTGGGGCTGAAGAATTACTTTTCACTGGCTCTCTTGACCCAAAAGAAAACATATCAAAACAAACTTTTAACTTTGTGACTTGATTTATAAAGATGATAAAATATTTCCCATATTTCACCATATGGGGAACATTGACATAGGGATTTACAATGGTAACCTATAAATCCCTAACAAGAGTGTGACCAAAAAAGTACATTCCCTACATAAGTTTTTTGTAAAATATATTAAAATATTTTAGTATTAACTGCTGAAAGCTTCCAAACTATTGCTGCTAAGTCACAGAAACTTCAGAAAGGAGGTCTTTGACCCATCATATCTTTCAGTGCTACTCTTTCCCCCCTCCCCCCACTGAAGTTACTTTCCCAAATTTAATTTCTCTGCTCTTTCCCGTAACATTTAATTTTTTAAGTGTTTATCTAATTCTTTGTAAAAATGCTTTGGTAGCCACTTACGGTGGAACATTCCATATTATAACTGCATTAAAAAATCATTCTAACTTCCACTTATGTTTCTGGTACTAATGCCTCCTTACTGATTCCCCAGCCATTTTTTTTTTAACTATTTACCCCCTCAAACCCATAGTTTTGAATATTTATATTAAATTCTGTATGACCTTCCTGCTCCATTGAATATCAATCCTAACTCTCTCTGACTATATCATCCCTGGTATTATCAGTGTATCCACACGGTACCTTTTTCATGAATCTGCTATCCTTTCTATAATAGGATCAAACTATGCCAATGGTTATTATGATCTGGGATGTATTATGATCTAGAATGCACTGCCTGAAAGGGTGATGGAAGCAGATTCAACACTAACTTTCAAAAGGGAATTGGATATATACTTGAAAAGGAAAAATTTGCAGGGCTATGGGGAAAGAGCAGGGGGAGTGGGACTAATTGCATAGTTCTTTCATAGAGACAGCACAGGCATGATGGGCCGAATGGCATCCTTCTGTGCTGTAAGATTCTATAGTTTTAACCAATACCTTGTATATATTTTATCATCACCACATTGCTATTGTGTATATAAAATACAGAATTCCATCTGCCTTTTTAAAGCTTTTTCCATCTGCATTCTTTTAAAGATCTGGGTATCTGCCCCCTGCCCCCCAATCTATGTACCCTAAATCCTTTGAGAAATTTTCTGTTTTGGTATGTCAGCTTTTGAGAGTTTTGCCTATTCGGCCTAGAAAAGATTTGGGGATTAATTTGTCCTATGATTGTAAGTTAAATTTGGTTCACATGAGGTTAACTCCCAGGAACTCTCGAGCCAACTGAGGAATATCTATTAGGTCCATTAGCTAGAATACCAGATAAAGTAGTTAACAGGATTATATTTCTTGCATACCAGATTAGTTTGAGATCATTAGGATCGTCCATCACCTAGAGATATTTGCACTGTAATGAGCACGACAGGAAGACTAACTGAACAGGAGAGGTGCTTCTTCTGAAGTTACAATTTTGATTGGCAGCAAAATAAGCCAATCCTTGATACAGAACTGAGGGAGGGGCAAAGGCTAAGATTTTGTCTGTGTGTTGCAAAAAGACAGCCTGCAGCAAATTTGGGTGGAACAGTGGGAGAGGCAAGAGTCTTGCTTTCTCTCCTGCCAGAGACAGACTGTGAGAGACTCAAGGTTAAGGCATGAACAAAGCCCTGTAATAGGAATGGTTAGGGCTAGTCAGCGGGACTACAGTCAGTTCGATCTATATCAAGGGCAAAGTTTGTGTAATTTATTATCTTCAATGTTACAATGTGCAATTGGAAATAGGTAAATCTCACTGTGATATCTGTTCATTCATATAAAATATGCTAGGTTATTTTACAGTTGGCCTCATCTCACTGGAGTGCTCATCAGTCCACCTTCAAAAAGGTAGGAGAAACACGTGGCACCACGTGTGAGAACACGTTACCCAGTCCATACAATGAGGAGTCTTACTGTTATGGTCCTTGAATTAAGTTATAATTTAACTAGATATATGGTAGTAAAGGTACCTTGCAGATTGTTGGGGGTAGCAAAGTCCATGTACCGAAGTGGTCAGTTACACTGACCCTGAGAGAATATCTAGTGCAGACCTGAAATTTTTAAGGGTATATTTATATAGATACGGAGTATTTCTATTTTCTTTTTCCAAAACTATTACTTTACATTTCTGTATGTTGAACTGCATTTGCTACTTAACCTGTCAACTCCCCTAAACAGTTTGTCTTCCTATAGTCTCCTGCAATCTTTCTTACAGTTTGCCTGCCCTCTAATTTGGGATTATGAGAATTTTAGTATTTCTTCTATGCTCATATCCATATGGAGAACTAGAGGTCCCAACACACTGTGGGGCATGCCACTAGTTACACTTAGAAAATCTCACAAATGTCCATTTATTGTTATTCTCTCTTCTGCCCTACAGCCTTCCCTCTAACCATACTACCTTTAATACAGTGAGTCTTAATTTTCATAACAATTTTTATGTGTGGCACTCTATTTTTAAAGTTCCAAATACACCATATAGGCATTCCCCTCCAACCACACACCACTAATTTCCTTGAAGAATTCAATTAAATTTGTTAAGCACAGCCTGCATTTTATTGTTTTGCTGATGCCACAGATATTTGCAGCATAGGAGGAGGCCATTTGGCCCATTGTGTCTGCAACTTCTTTGCTACAGAAATCTCCCATATCTACTTTTCCCTTGAAAGATGTAAAGATCTCTGCCTCAACTATTCCCTGTGGCAAAACATTCCATGCTCTAATACCGCTCTGTGTAAAATAAATTTATTGTAACCTCTCTCTCCACTCTCTTAGTGACAACTTCGAATTACAATTTAACATGCACAATACACACATTATTCTACGTGTGTAAAACAAAACCAGTTCTTTTTAAGCTGTTCAATTTTATTTGTCTATCAAGACTATCCAAATAAAAAAGTTCACATTACATATTAACTTCTGCAAGGTTACCTAATCGTGTACAGTACTTTTGAAAAGTTAGTTAGCACAGCAGCGTTACACTGCATGAGAGCCACTAATTATTTGTGTGTAGCAAAGGAGAAAAGTATTCAAAAGATTTTATTCTAAATTATTCAGTTGTCAGGACTGAACACATGGATGTGGATAATGTCATAGAAAAAAAACAGACTAGAAGAGTATAAGAAAAGATTAGCAGCCAACATAAAGGGTATTAGCAAACACTTTTGGAAGCAAAAGAGTAATCAGAGAACGGGTGAGGCCACTAAGGAATAAAGGAGACAATCTTATAGTAGAGAATAAATGAATGATGGAGATGTTTAACAATATTTTGCCTCTATTCACAAAGGGGAGTGAAAGAACAACAGAAGTACCATAGAAGGATGCTGAACAGCAAATGAAAAATGTGAAAAAGATCTCAAAAGGGCTATGACATTCATAATAAATCACCAGGCCTAGTTGGTCTGCATTCTGGAATATTTAAGGAGGTTAGTGACAAAATAGCAGAGGTACTAACTAATTTTTCAAGTTCTTTGAAAACATGAATTACACCAATGAACTGGAGGGTGCTAGATGTTACACCCCTATTTTATAAAGGAGAAAGGGATAATCTAGGTAACTATTGAGCAGTTAGTCGGTAGAGATAGTATTAATAAACACTTAAAATTGTGAAAAGTTCGGTAGGGTGATTAGAGAAAGACTATTTCCTCTGGTTGGGGAGTCAGTGACAAAGGGTTATCAATTTAAAGACAAATCGGAATATTTTCTAATGGCCAGAGACTAGGAACTGTAGAGGAGCTAAGGGTTTTGAATGTCTAGGTACACAAATCACTAAAACTAATGCACAGATACAAAAAGTAATCAAAAAGGTTAATGGAATGTTGGCCTTTATCTCAAGGGGTGTGGAATACAATGTGATGCTTCAGTTGTACAGGCCCTTGGTCAGACCCCATCTGGAGTATTGCATTCACTTTTGGGCACCTAACCTCAAGGGCAGATTCACCAGAATGATACTAGAGGATTAAAGGGTTAAATTATGAGGACAGGTTGCATAAACTTGGCTTGTATTTCCTTGAGTTTAAAAGATTGAAGGGTAATCTAACCGAGGTCTTAAAATTGTAACAGTATTTGATAAGGTAGATGCAGAGAAGCTAATTCCTGTGTCTGGCGAATCTAGAACAAAGTGGTACAGTCATAAAATTAGAGCTAGGCTATGCAAGAGTGAAATCAGGAAGCACTTCTTCACACAAAGGGTAGATGCAGTTTGGTACTCTCTTCCCCCAAAAGGTTTTGGATGCTGAGTCAATTGAAATTTTTAAGACTGAGATCGACAGATCTTTGTTAGGTAAGGGTATCAAGGGATATGGATCAAAGGTGGGTAAATGGATTGGAGGTACAGATCAGCCACCATCTAATTGAATGCATAAACAGGCTTGAGGGGCTGAATGGCCTACTCCTGTTCCTATGGTATCACCCGAACAATGCCAATAACTTTTGTGATGGCACTTTTTCTTGAATCCCATTAAGTGTGCACAAAGGGGAAAAAATAAATTCTCTGATGCTGGTGGAGCTCTCGTTCTCCTCACCCCCATCCCTAAAAATGATTAAAAATGCATGGATGAGAAATAAAGGTAATTAAATTAGACTTATGTTTATATAGCATCCGATCACATTGGACCATCTTACTTTCTGAAGTGGCTATTATATAGGAAACATTTGGTCCTTAAATTTCATAGGCTGAATGAGGCCTTTCCAGCCAGGGTTTTGGTGCAATTGCAGAATCAGACTACAAATGGACATTATGTATATTTATTTAGAAATGCTGATTTTCCCATTGAATCGGCATTTTTTAAAAATGTAATCTTGCTGCAAGTGACAGTTTATGTCATCATTTGTGTAGATGCAAACTGCAAAAAATTATAGTTCCCAGCCTTACCTAGAGTTCTGGCAACTTTTATTACCTTTCCCCCTCTATAGTTAATGACCTCCCCCAGCCCATTTTCATTAATTGTATAGGATATAACTAAATACAAACAAACCTCAGACACCTGTAATCCTCAAGACAGATGAAGTGTGAACAAACCTTCCACTTGACCCCTGACAGGTAGGAATCAGTTTTCTGGGATCTTCTACAGGAACCTGTATTCCACACTTCCCACAACATCCCTTGCAAGTTTCTGTAACACATGAGAAATTGTAATTTCTTACACTGGGCCGATCTTGCTCAAAAATACAGCTCTTAATTTCCAAATGAATCGGACCTATATAAGTACTAAATAGAAAATCAGAAATAGAAATCTTCAAAAGAACCAGAGGGGAGATGAGGAGAATTTCTTTTACGCAGCGAGTTGGTATGATCTGGACTGTACTGCCTGAAAAGGCGATGGAAGCAGATTCAGTAATAACTTTCAAAAGGGAATTCGATAAATACTTGAAGAGGAAAAATTTTCAGGGCTATGGGGAAAGGACGAGGGAGTGGGACTAGTTGAATAGCTCTTTTAAAGAGCCAGCATAAGCACGATAGGCCGAATGGCCTCCTTCTGTGCGGATACAGTACAGAAGGAAGCCATTTAGCCCCACATGCCAGTTCTTTAAAAGAGCTATCCAATTAGTCCCACTCCCCTGCTCTTTCCCCATAGACCTGCAATTTTTTCCACTTCGAGTAATTATCCAATTCAATTCTATGATCCCATTTATTTTTTAAATGCCAAGACTGAAAACGGAAACCAGCAGAAAAATCAATCAGCTCCTGAAAAAAAAAATTCAGATTAAATTTCAGGTATGGCTTTTCAGAACTCTGCAAACGAGCCCAACCGTGGACAACCCCAGTAACTACGGCAACTGGAACGTCTCACTAAAGCTGCACACCTTCCACCAAAGCATCACTGTTTCAGATGCTCTGTGGAATGACCTTTCCAATAGGATGCAAAACATCTGAGAATACAGGAAGCCCTTGGATTTGCTCCAAGGTACGGATTAAAGGTAACATCTCCTCAGAATTCAGTTTCTCGCCAGTGATTTTGATTCTGCTTCGGCCATGCGTTTGGATGAAATCCAGGTATTGGCCTGGAGTTTAAACCAAGGATTTTGTCACGGGTCGACGCAAAAGCCTGAGTATCCAAAAATTCTCTTGTGACTCTTCCAGGGATGCCTCATGAGTGCAGCCATTGCTACATATCTAAAGGTCTAAAGCTTTTCATTTTCTTCTCAAAATCCAAATGTGTGATCTTCAAAAGAATTCTCGTTGAACTATGCACGCACAAAAGATTCTAAAGCCATTTTGCAATGTGGGGTTTTCAACTTTTGTTGGCTTTTAAATGCAGTCTTTATAAGCCCACAAGATAGTTACTATCTCTTTTAAGACTATGATCCATTCAGGAGGGACAGAGCCGGGGGTGGGGGGCGCCACTTATGTGGATTGTCACATTTAACTCTTCCATGGTTTTTTTTTGTCACTCCCCATTTCGCTACATCTTTATAGGAAATACTGTGAAGACCTTGGCAGCAGAAAGGGTTGTGCAATTTGAACTACAAAAACAATCTCGCACTGTGTTCTGAGATGAAGAGCAAACACCCCAGTGACATTCCTGAAGTATAACCAAGTATAACATGAAACATATGTGTCTGTGTTTCGACAGAGGAATGTGAACCACAGGGTGTAGGCAGGTTTCAAAACTCAGCAGAACACTACTGTACTGAACCTTGACCACAGCCTAGACAGCTAGTAATTCAAGGTAGCCATCACTCCAAATTCCTAAACTCTTCCCTGGACTCTTTTTTTTATTCTTCCCTATACTCTCCAGACAAGTGGGGCTTTTGTTTATTACGTGATTATTAATATTAACTAATCTCTAAACCATTTTAGCTGTACAGCCTTTAGTTTAGGAGGCCACATGGAAGAAATTTTGACTTATTGAGTGAAATAGGGTAATAGGAGCACAGGCTTGTGCTTTCCCGCCGTAGTTTCTTAAACTTGTCTGGATAAGAGAGTTAAAGTCACAGAGGGGGCACTTTGCATCTTCACACCACCCTATTCACGCTGAAAAACGGGGTTGTAGCTAGACAAAAATTGACGGGCGGTGCGATTGGACAGTGGTGCGAACGGGCAGGTGGTGTGAGTGGACATGTGGTGCGAACGGGCATGTGGTGTGATCGGGCGGGCGGTGCGATCGGGCGGGCGGTGCGATCGGGCGGGCGGTGCGATCGGGCGGGCGGTGCGATCGGGCGGGCGGTGCGATCGGGCGGGCGGTGCGATCGGGCGGGCGGTGCGATCGGGCGGGCGGTGCGATCGGGCGGGCGGTGCGATCGGGCGGGCGGTGCGATCGGGCGGGCGGTGCGATCGGGCGGGCGGTGCGATCGGGCGGGCGGTGCGATCGGGCGGGCGGTGCGATCGGGCGGGCGGTGCGATCGGGCGGGCGGTGCGATCGGGCGGTGTGATCGGGCGGGCGGTGTGATCGGGCGGGCGGTGTGATCGGGCGGTGTGATCGGGCGGGCGGTGTGATCGGGCGGTGTGATCGGGCGGGCGGTGTGATCGGGCGGTGTGATCGGGCGGGCGGTGTGATCGGGCGGGCGGTGTGATCGGGCGGGCGGTGTGATCGGGCGGGCGGTGTGATCGGGCGGGCGGTGTGATCGGGCGGGCGGTGTGATCGGGCGG
The DNA here is from genome assembly GCF_035084215.1 of Heptranchias perlo. Classification (NCBI taxonomy): domain Eukaryota; kingdom Metazoa; phylum Chordata; class Chondrichthyes; order Hexanchiformes; family Hexanchidae; genus Heptranchias; species Heptranchias perlo. The sequence goes on from NC_090346.1 coordinate 7,867,248, forward strand.
GCGGTGTGATCGGGCGGGCGGTGTGATCGGGCGGGCGGTGTGATCGGGCGGGCGGTGTGATCGGGACAGGCGGTGTGATCGGGACATGTGGTGTGATCGGGACATGTGGTGTGATCGGGCGGGCGGTGTGATCGGGGCGGGCGGTGCGATGGGGCCGGCGGTGCGATCGGGCGGGCGGTGCGATCGGGCGGGCGGTGCGATCGGGCGGGCGGTGCGATGGGGCGGGCGGTGCGATGGGGCGGGCGGTGCGATGGGGCGGGCGGTGCGATGGGGCGGGCGGTGCGATGGGGCGGGCGGTGCGACGGGGCGGGCGGTGCGACGGGGCGGGCGGTGCGACGGGGCGGGCGGTGCGACGGGGCGGGCGGTGCGACGGGGCGGGCGGTGCGACCGGGCGGGCGGTGCGACCGGTCGGGCGGTGCGATCGGGCGGGCGGTGCGATCGGGCGGGCGGTGCGATCGGGCGGGCGGTGCGATCGGGCGGGCGGTGTGATCGGGCGGGCGGTGTGATCGGGCGGTGTGAGTGGACATGTGGTGTGATCGGGCGGTGTGATCGGGCAGGCGGTGTGATCGGGCGGTGTGATCGGGCGGGCGGTGTGATCGGGCGGGCGGTGTGATCGGGCGGGCGGTGTGATCGGGCGGGCGGTGTGATCGGGCAGGCGGTGTGATCGGGCAGGTGGTGTGATCGGGCCGTGTGATCGGGCAGGTGGTGTGATCGGGCAAGTGGTGTGATCGGGCAGGTGGTGTGATCGGGACAGGCGGTGTGATCGGGACATGTGGTGTGATCGGGCGGGCGGTGTGATCGGGGCGGGCGGTGTGATCGGGGCGGGCGGTGCGATGGGGCGGGCGGTGCGATCGGGCGGGCGGTGCGATGGGGCGGGCGGTGCGATGGGGCGGGCGGTGCGATGGGGCGGGCGGTGCGATGGGGCGGGCGGTGCGATGGGGCGGGCGGTGCGATGGGGCGGGCGGTGCGATGGGGCGGGCGGTGCGATCGGGCGGGCGGTGCGATGGGGCGGGCGGTGCGATCGGGCGGTGCGAACGGGCGGGCGGTGGGATGGGACGGGCGGTGCGATCGGACGGGCGGTGCGATCGGACGGGCGGTGCGATCGGACGGGCGGTGCGATCGGGCGGGCGGTGCGATCGGGCGGGCGGTGCGATCGGGCGGGCGGTGCGATCGGGCGGGCGGTGCGATCGGGCGGTGCGATCGGGCGGGCGGTGCGATCGGGCGGGCGGTGCGATCGGGCGGGCGGTGTGATGGGATGGGCGATGTGATCAATCGCACCTTCACTGCAGCTGAAACCCACATTCATTGCTTCGTGGTTTGACATCTCACTAGCATCCCGAGCTCTACCGTACATAATTTCCAATTCATTCAAAATGTTGCCATTCGTATGCTATCCTCCACAACTGTCCTCGCTGACTTCCATTGGTTCCCCATCTCCAAAGGACATTGACTATAAAATCCTTGTTCTCATTTTCAAATCCCTCCACAGCCTTTGTCCCACCTCTGCAATCTTATTCAGCCATAAATCCCAGCATACACCCTGAAGTCTACTGACGACTGAGCACCCTCTCCCCCCCCCCACCACCCCCCATCCCCTCTCCACTCCAGCATCTGTAGCACAGCTCTCAGCCACTGCACTCTGGATCTCTCTTCTGAAACCCCTCCACCTGGCCAACTCTCTCCCCATCTTCAAAATACATCTTCAACTGCACCTTCAGTTGCCTCCTATAACTTCTCTCCAGTTTCCTGCTTGGACTGCTCTGATCTCCTGTAACGTTCCTTTTGGACATTCGTGACGTGAAAGTTACTGTGTGTCATGTGACAGCTTTGAAAATGAGAAGTTGCAGATTAAAGACCTCACTAAATGTCCTCTGCAGCTTTGAGATTGTGTGAATGTTTTTTAATCACCTAACATTCAGATTTTCTTTTCAATATTCTCTCTTTTTCTACAAGAAAAGAAAGTCTTGCATTTATATAGCGCCTTTCACGACCTCAGGACATCCCAAAGCACATTACAACCAATGAAGTACTTTTGAAGTGTAATCATTGTTGTAATGTAGGAAACTCAGCAGCCAATTTGCACACAGCAAGGTCCCACAAACAACAATGTGATAATCTCTTTTAGCGATGTTGGTTGAGGGATAAATATTGGCCAAGGCCCCAGGAGAACTCCCTTGCCCTTCTTTGAAATAGCGCAGTGGGATCTTTTACGTCCACCTCAGTTTAACATCTCATCCGAAAGACGGCACCTCTGACAGTGCAGCACTCCCTCAGCACTGCCCTGGAGTGTCAGCTTAGATTTTGTGTCTGGAGTGGAACTTGAACCCACAACCTTCCGCCACAGAGGCAAGATGTAATCTATGTAATTCTCTGAGAGTGCTACCAACTGAGCCATGGCTGACAATAGGGGAAGCACCTACAGTCTTCAAGTTTGTTGCCCAGTGAGCATTGACAGAATTGGGCCATGCAGGGCATTACAGTTGAGCCCATTCCTCTCCTCAACCAACAACTGCCCATTCACTTTTAAGAAGGGATCACTGGATAACACTCAGGACTGAGAACTCTTACTCCCCCCCCGCCCCCATCCCCACTCCTCCCTAGTCCAGAGACAGTGAAGCACTCCACCCGTGCCTGATTGAGATCAGCGAACTAAGCACAGACCATGGATTAGATTTGCCTCCTGATGCATATACCCGAGTACAAACCAACTGGTGCATCTACCCAGGGAACCTCACTCCTTCTGTGTGAATGGCCTCCCTCTGTGCTGTATGATTCTATAGAAAGAAGGGGAGTGGGACTAATTGGCTAGTTCTTTCAAAGAGCCGGCATAGGCACGATGGGCTGAATGGCCTCCCTCTGTGCTGTAAGATTATATGAATCTATGGAAAGAGCAGGGGAGCGGGACTAATTGGATAGCTCTTTCAAAGAGCAGGCACATGCATGATGGGCCGAATGGCCTCCTTCTAGTGCTGTGAGATTCTACGGAACAGCAGAAATATATAGTACCAAAAGGACTTTTAAGATTCACGGTATTCGCTAAATAATAGCAGAATCTTATTTCCATTTTAGTTTGGCTCAAAAATGTGGTCCACAGAGGGTTAATCAGTTTGCTACAGCTGGTCTCCAGCCCAAGTCTCCTAAGAGTGGCTATTGCCATTGTTTGAAGCAGGGAGGGTGGGAGGGTGGACTCGCATAACCCTGTGCTGCAGTTAGAGCACTTTGTGAAGGCAGCTGTTGAAAGAGTCAGCCGCCCACATCAGGAAGTGGTCGGATCTCTCTGAGAGGAAGGGGAAGTAGGAGAAGGTTCTCAGTCAATCAGGCTCTCAGCCCTTTTTTTCCCTCTAACTGCACTGGCGTTCATGTTGACGGAACAGAGTCCATGAGCTGAAGCAACAACTTCCCAAAAAAATTATAAAACTTCCATTGTTTGCAGGTAAGTTCAATATTTCGGACCTTTCCTTTTAGAAAAAGGGTCTTGTTTTTGTAAAAGTTTCTTTCAGTGAAGCCTTTTGGTACTGACTGATAGGGCTGAGCTTGTAATGGGTGTTTTTAACTGTTTAAACTAAAGCTGTAATTTGTCCTGAGAAACCACCCCAAATTATCTCAGTGGAAGCAACATCTTGTCCACTGTGTCTGGGAAAACAGTATATCATGAGGGAGAATATAGCCAATTTATAGGAGCTCTCTGTATGGTTAGTATTATAGGAATCAGATCAGAAGGGAGGCAGCACTTTAATTTAATATCTCCTCCATAATGTGTCACTTCAAACAGCATAGTGTCCCGTAGCAACCCTAGAATTCTAAGGCGGGCCAAAAAACTTCAATCCTCCGATCCAGAGGAGAAACTATTTTTTTTATTTGTTCTGTTCAATATGCTGCTCTCAAGCACCTGAGAAATATGTATATATCTTAACTGTTTGTGTGCTGAAGGAAATATCAGCTCTAGCTGCCAATTTGTGTGTTTAAGTAATGCAGTGAAATCTTCCATGATTGTGTAATTTTACCTTAGAATATTTACGGTTGCAGTCATTTTATTTAAACTCATCTTTTGGACGATGGAAATCGGAGTTTTAGTACACTGTAGGTTCCTATTTGCTCTAGCATAGAGCATTAGGAAAGGATGATTAACCAGCACTGTGAACCTGGATAGGATTTCTTTGGAAAATGTGGTGTAAGATTGGAGTGATGAAGGAGTAAGGAGTGATGTATTGCTACAGGATGTTATAGAAATGGCTGCTGTGGTCAGCAGTGGGTTGTGTAAGTGGAAAGTATTAGTCAGTGAAGGAACCTTCTGTTCCCGCTGTCTGTTTCTGTTCAACATTTTATATATGCTACAGTATAACATTTGGATTTACATTACACCATTTGCAAATTACTCGACTGGAATCCAGACAAACAGCTACAAGTTGAAGTAACTATTTAACTGATTCCAAAGTATAACCTTGTCAGCCTTAGGCCTTGGCTCACTTGGTAGCACTCTTGCCTCTGAATCAGAAGGTTGTGCGTTCAGGTCCCATTCCAGAAACCTGAGCACAAAATCTAGGCTGACACTCCAGTCCAGTACTAAGGGTGGTGCTGCACTGTCAGAGGTGCAGTCTTTCATATGATATGTTAAACCAAGGACCTGGCTGCCCTTTCAGGTGGATATAAAAGATCCCGTGGAACTATTTCAAAGAAGAACAGGGGAGTTCTCCCTGGTTTTCTGACCAATATTTATCCCTCAACTAACATCACTAAAACAGACAATCTGATCATTATCACATTGCTGTTTGTGGGAGCTTGCTGTGCGCAAATTGGTTCAACGGTGATTACACTTCAAAAGTACTTCATTAGCTGTAGTGTGATTTGGGATATCCTGAGGTCAAAAAATGGTGGAAATATGCAGCAGGCTGATCTGCATCTGAAAGGGAAAGATGAGTTAAAGCTTCTGGTGCAATCCGTCAGAACACACAGTTGTCCTGATTCAGATCACACTCAAGATATTAAATAGTCTTTCTCCTTCAGACCCTGATTGGCCTGCTGTGCATTTCTAGCATTTACTAGTTTTATTTCAGAATTTGCAGCATTCAAGGTTTACTTCAGACATCATTACCAGTAGTGGTCCTCTAAGGTCTATCCTGGCTTGTAGGTTCTGGTATTACTGGCAGGTTGTTTGGGTGCCCACCATTAGAGGCTCTTACAGGTGCATTATTGGTAAGAAACACGTAGCTGGGTGAGTTTCCACCCACTGTCTTCCTTACACAAAACTTCAGCATCTGCGTTCTGTGCATCTGTGGGCAATGGGTACACAGTCAGTCAGTCCAGCTGTAATTCTGATGTTCCTGATGTCACGAGCCTAGATCCAGCATTGCCATTCGTCTATTGACAATAAAAAGTCTAATGGTTAACGAGTGCAATCAGTTAATTGAGACGCAAGTCTGGGCATCATCTAATTCTGATGGGAATTATTTTTAGCTCCCTAAGGACATTGACATCTGATGTTTTGAGGAGACAGATTTAAACAATACTGTAACCTGTCGCAATGATCTGATCATTACTTCCAGCCATAATTTAAAAAAACAAAATCTGTTTTTCTAGACTTTCTTTCCAAGCAGATACTACAATGGGAAATCAAATCTCAACTTATCTTCAATAGTTATTTGTGTCTGAGTTTCGGAGGCTGTAGTCTTTCCCTGCTTCCCATGCTCACTTTCCTTGTTAGGACGGTGAAAGGTCCCATCAACATGCCTATCAACACTCTCAATGTTCTTCCTTGTCCACCATTCCAAGTAATGCTTAAAAGTGCTGTGAGAGGCCCTCGGAGCCACTCTGCGAGATAGTTTCTCCCCTTTCCCCTAAGCTAATGGATACATCTCAGTTCATAGGGACAAGCCAGAGTGTGTATCTTTTTAATTCATTCTTGGGACAGAGGCTTCACTAGCAGGGCCAGCATTTAATGCCCATCCCCAGTTGCCCCTTGAAAAGGTGGTGGTGAGCCACTTTCTTGAACCACTCCAGTCTGTGTGGTGAAGGTGCTCCCACATTGTTGTTAGGTAGGGAGTTCCAGGATTTAGACCCAGCGACAATGAAGGAACAACGATAAATGTCCAAGTCAGGATGATGTGTGACTTGGAGGGGAACTTAGAGGTGATGGCGTTCCCATGTACCTTCTGCCCTTGTCCTTCTAGGTGGTGGAGATCATGGGTTTTAAAGGAAGTAGGTGAGCACATTGCAGATGCCCTAACTATAATCTTTCAAAGTTCTCTAGATTCAGGAACTGGCCCTCTAGATTGGAAAATTGCACATGTCACTCTGCTTTTTAAGAAAGGAAACCGGGGAATTATAGACCAGTTAGCCTAACATCTGTTGTAGGGAAAATGCTGGAGTCTATAATTAAAGATAGGGTGACTGAACACCTCAAGAATTTTCAGTTAATCAGAGAGAGCCAGCATGGATTTGTAAAAGGTAGGTCGTGCCTGACAAACTTGATTGAATTTTTTGAAGAGAGAACTAAAGTAGTGGACAGGGGAATGTCAATGGATGTTATTTATATGGACTTCCAGAAGGCATTTGAAAAGGTCCCACATAAGAGAGTGTTAGCTAAGATAGAAGCCCATGGAATCAAGGGAAAAGTACGGACTTGGTTAGGAAATTGGCTGAGCGAAAGGTGACAGAGAGTAGGGATAATGGGTAAGTACTCACATTGGCAGGATGTGACTAGTGAAGTCCCACAGGGATCTGTCTTGAGGCCTCAATTATTCACAATATTTATTAACGACTTAGATGAAGGCATAGAAAGTATCATATCTAAGTTTGCCGATGACACAAAGATTGGTGGTATTGTAAGCAGTGTAGATGAAAACATAAAATTACAAAGCGATATTGATAGATTAGGTGAATGGGCAAAACTACGGCAAATGGAATTCAGTGTAGACAAATGTGAGGTCATCCACTTTGGATCAAAAAAGGATAGAACAGGGTACTTTCTAAATGGTAAAAAGTTAAAAACAGTAGATGTCCAAAGGGACCTAGGGATTCAAGTACATAGATCATTGAAGTGTCATGAACAAGTGCAGAAAATAATCAATAAGGCTAATGGAATGCTGGCCTTCATATCTAGAGGACTAGAGTACAAGGGGGCAGAAGTTATGCTGCAGCTATACAAAATCCTGGTTAGACCGCACCTGGAGTACTGTGAGCAGCTCTGGGCACCGCACCTTCGGAAGGACATATTGGCCTTGGAGGGAGTGCAGCGTAGGTTTACTAGAATGATACCCGGAGTTCAAGGGTTAAGTTACGAGGAGAGATTACACAAATTGGGGTTGTATTCTTTGTAGTTTAGAAGGTTAAGGGGTGATCTGATCGAAGTTTATAAGATATTAAGGGGAACAGATAGGGTGGATAGGAAGAAACTATTTCCGCTGGTTGGGGATTTTAGGAGTAGGGGGCACAGTCTAAAAATTAGAGCCAGACCTTTCAGGAGTGAGATTAGAAAACATTTCTACACACAAAGGGTGGTAGGAGTTTGGAACTCCCTTCCGCAAACGGCAATTGATACTAGCTCAATTGCTAAATTTAAATCGGAGATAGATAGCTTTTTGGCAACCAAAGGTATTAAGGGATATGGGCCAAAGGCAGGTATATGGAGTTAGATCACAGATCAGCCATGATCTTATCAAATGGCGGAGCAGGCAAGAGGGGCTGAAGGGCCTACTCCTGTTCCTATGTTCCTATATTCCTATGGGTTTGGGAGGTTCTATCGAAGAAGCCTTGGAATTCAAGACTGGAATTCTAACTCAAACCTTCAGTCAACCATCCAACACTGTTGAAGCCATCAAGATAGCTGCTACATCTTATTTCTTAATTAAAAGTTATGCTATTAACACAGAGCAATATTTGATTCCATTTCTGCAAGTTGTGCACTGATGTAGTTCAATGTGTAGGGTCCATCCCATTGTTTACATAAAACTTTTTTGTTTAATGAGAAAAATGAGGAATTTGGCTTATATTGGTCATGTACAGCTGGCATCAAAGAACTGGCCTACAGTCTCTGTTGGAGAGAAGTAATAATGTGGAATGTGTTTGTTTCTCTGATATCGGTTAGATATTTTGAATCCAAACCAACTGAGCTTTTAGTTCCCATACCGTCAGCCCAACCTGTTCCAGAGGGTGGAATGGCTTCTAAAATAATACCAAGTATTGTAAAGTGAGATCATTTTACGGTACAGAATTTAGGGATAACCCAATGACTTGGCATGTTTCTTCAGTGAATAGCTGAGCCATACAGGCTGTGATGGTTCCGAGATTCAAGTTAAGTGATCTCAGCTATAATCGGCTGCAGTGCTGCTGGGTTAGGGAGGGGGAAATCAGTCAGTAACCCCATTCCGGATCAGTATCCAGTAACCTCTTATATTGGGTGTGGAAAGGATCAAACTCATGGTTGAATACTCGCTGTTGAGGCTCTCACATGAAGAATGGGCATTTGGGCATAAGAGGACATTCCTTGGACCATACCCTCACAAGAAGTCAAAGTCTTGTGAAGGGAGAAAAATGGTGAGAAAAATATACAATATATATATATGTATACATATATATATATATATTTGCAGGGCTATGGGGCAAGAGCAGGGAAGTGGGTCTAATTTGATGGCTCTTTCAAAGAGCTGGCATAAGCACAATAGGACCTTCTGCCCTGTATGATTCTATATAAAAGTTAAAGTGAAATGTTAATATTCAGTGCGTTATTCATCTATCCATGCAAACTAACTATGAATATTAATAATTGGTATCGATGAAAAGCCTAATGCAGCTTCTAAAATAAAAGTACATTTTTCAGGATAGCTCCTGTTGGCGGTGAGACTAATACAGGGTACAACTGCAAATACAGAGGTAATGGTTAGGTTGACAGGTGCAGTAGCACAGCAGCTCAGATGCTACATAAAGGTCGAAGATGGTTGTTCAGGTGCGATACCACAAGATCGGAAGTGTTATTCACATTGCAGCAGTGGGTTCACCTTGAATTCATCATCCAAAGACACGATGAGCTCTCTTGGGTTCACTGCCTTGTGGAGAGTCACACATGGCCCATCGGAATCATGGATTGAAGGCATCACAGGCGGAGGAGTGGGTACCCATTTAGGAGTCACGGAAGGTGGGGGAAGAAGTAGAACAACCAGGAGTAAATGTTGATTTAAAAAAGTCACATATTTGTAACCAAAAGCTTCTGAAAAATGTCTGAGACACATCTTTGGGTGTGTAGCAAATGGAATGTACACTTTTGTGTTTTGTAAGCTGGATATAAATGTATGTTATCTAAAGCTATGAAAAGCCCATCAATGCACACCACAGTTGTTACAATAACCAATGCTTTCATGCCGCTCTGTGTCTGTGTCTGTATCAGTGCATGGCTCCAGTCACTGCTAATTCCCTCCATCTGCTTTAGTTCCAGAAGAACAGCCATGTCCTACCACAGCTTCCTGCTCGAACCAATCAGCTGTCACGCCTGGAATAAAGACAGGACCCGTGAGTATTTGATATACAAATGAGCACAGATCGTGCATCAGTTCTGGCTCACCAGAAATAAAGTAATTGTAAACAAATGGTGTTCAGCTCAACTAATAACCAACTTCAATGATTTTAACAGCAATTGCACATCTCCAGAATGCAATAGACTCATGTCCAATACAATTTTTGGGTTTCCACAGAAAGGATTTGGAAAAAGTGTAATGTTTAAATGTGTTGTAAAAGCATGGTGTATTCACACATGTTGAAAAAGAGGTAGGTAGTTGGAATAGGCAGGTAGTTGAAATGTTAATGAATTCAGCTTTAATGTTGTTTCCCCATACACTGTAAATAATAAGAAATATGTTAGCTTACTCCAGCAACTGATAAACACGTCACACCCATTGTGTGGGATCCCTTTTGGCTGCAAACAAAAGGAGATAAATAGAGAGACAGAGACACAGGCAAACAGTTGGGGTTTTTTTTAACACACAATCTTGCAAAGAAGGTCAGGTCCAGCAAAGACTGCAAAGTCAGTCAGGTTTTGAACAGAAAGCTGCAAGGGCAAGCTTTGGCCAGGCTCAGAAAGAGAATACAGGAGGTTAGTTAGGAGTTCTTTTGTTTAAGTGAAGGAAGACGATGCACCGATGTGGTGTTACATAGTGTATTCGATATTTTGTATTGTCACGCAGAAACAAGCTGCATTGATTGAACTAAGTGAGTCTGATTATAATGGTTGGTCCATAATTTCGCATGTTGTGAAATAAAACAGCTTAACAATTTCATGCCTGGCTTGGGCTTACCAAGTGTTTTCTCAGTCTGCCTTTGGAAAGATTGAAGATGTTCATGAGCGAAAGACACTAATATCTAATTCACTATTGTTATACCCAGGAGTTACACTATCATACAGTTAGATGTTGGGCACTATGGGCACGTCCCCTAACATAAGACATTCAGACCACTTACGGGAGTTGCTAGCACTACAATACCCAAGGAAATAGCTAAGGCAAGAACCTAAACTTATAACAGTAGGTCTTAATGTAACTTGTCTCCTTAGGCAGAGCAAATGTATAACTTAGATCCGTTGTCACTAGATCTGTTCCCTTCGTATGTTGAGCATAAGATAGCTCTTGATCCCAGCATATCCATTGTAGGCTGTTTGATCACTCTATTTGAAAAATAGAGCTTATTGGCTACATGTTGTACACCCCAACGTAACTGAGAACAGTAATGACTAATCAAAGATACCATCATGAAATTGTAACTGACTAGTCAATTCAAGCGCCTTGAAATTGGTGAGTCAGATACTGTAGTGCAGCAGCTTGCAACATTTTCAAAAGCCTGCTCTGTTCAATTACTAGAGACTATTTGACAAGTCCTAACAAAAAGAGCCTTATGGAGGAAGCCAATATAATTCACAGACCTAGGAATGTATGCGTTTAGCTAAAATTCATTGGAACAGCCTGTGCAGTGATGTAAAATCCAGATGGGCAAAACACAAGAGAAGGATTACAGGGCTTCAGTGAATCAAATGCACACGGATTAAGGATCACTTTGGCACTCAGTGCTAAACTGGATTTTTAGTCTTTGTCCCCTGTTTGTATCCTCATACTGTACTTTCTGTTAGTCCAGTGTGATTTATTTCAGCAGTTGCTCAGACCCTAAATCTTTTACCTTTTTCAGTCCACAACACTGCTGCCCTTTGACAGAATCTCATCTCACTGAGTGCAGAGAGAACCATAGCACTTACGCTGTGGTAAAGGGAACCTTACATGAGCCCCTGGCAATTTTACTGGTGAGGAGGGCGAAAGATTCCATGTTGCTTTTCAAGCATTTATGGTGAACTTTCTTCATAGAGGAGAAAACCGACTTTGATACAAAGGTGTATAAATTTTTTTTAAATGGAAATAAAATCACCTCAAAGCAATTTGAAAGGGGGAAGAAACCCATCAAAGAAGCATCATCAAACCCCTCTACGTTAAGCTCTCGTCCCTCTGGTTTTATAATGCACATTCCATTGTTAAATTTGCAACATTTTTTCCTTCAGCGATGTTGGGACTTGCCTGGAAGCAGACTGTTGTTCAGCTTGCTGCTGACCTGTTGAGTGGCACTGGCATGCTGAAGGATTGCTCAGACAATTACTGAAATATTAGTTCTAGCCCAGGCTTGTATGGTCATGCAGTGCTGTTTCACAAAAACAAATAAATAGAAGGTAGTTTGGGCATGTTCAGATCATGTTCATTTAAGGTTTCAGACTGTCCCTTCTTTTCTCTCTTTTTCTCCCCACCCCATTTTTTTTGTTGCAAGTGTTTTACTTTCATACCTCTCACTTTAGATCTTTCCAAAGGCCATTCACCATTTGATAACCAAGAGAGCACACAGCTGACCTCTTCATATTCGGGTTGCCAACTCTGGTTGGACATATTCCAGGAGGTTTCATCACATGACCTCTCACCTCCAACAGACAGTAAAGAGCCCAGTAGAACAGCCTTCTTTCCCCATCTCAAAAATTTTTATAACTAATAAATGAAAGTGTTCAAAGAACATGAAAAAAGCAGACCATTTCTTTTAATGCCCCTATGATTTTTTTCTCCTGGGAGATTAATTTTTAATTCCTGGAGGGTTGGCATCCCTACTTCATATGCCTCTGCTGTTAAAATTGGATAGTCATGTGGTGAAGGATAGAACTCTAGAGCCTGGCCTATAGTTGCTTCCCAGCTTTATATTCACAGAGATTCCTCTTTCACACACACCACACCCTAGATAAGCTCTCCTATAAAAAGGATACAAGAGAGTCCCCAGTTGATTCCCACCACCTGAATACAATTAACACTCATTGATTTAAATCATACAATTAACATCTGCCAAGCATGTCAGCCTGTTGCAGGTACACACAGTGGCTTGCGACGCCTCACCTGCCTATCTGGACGTGCTTCCTCCCACTCTTTCTCAATGGCTTGGCAGTGATCAGAAGATTGCTGTGTGAGAAATCCTAGGAGCAAATCCACAGGCTTCCATTTCTCCTGTCAGAAACCTGAGCTTTTTGTTTTGTTACAACATCAGTATCAAACTATAAATAGACATGATTATCAATTAATATGCCGAGATTGACCCCCATAAAGTGTATTATGGATGTGGGGTTAAATCATGCTGGGTTATAATAGCACCTAAACATGTTCACACATTTGTATGAAATTTTTCACTTTGCTGTTAAGTATTATCGAGAAGCTAACCTGTTTAAAATAAATATAGAAAGAAAAAGAAAGACTTGCATTTATATAGCGCCTTTCATGATCTCAGGACATCCCAAAGTGCTTTACAGCCAAAGAAGTAATTTTTGAAGTATAGTCACTGTTGCAATGCAAGAAACGCAGCAGCCAATTTGTGTACAGCAAGATCCCACATACAGCAATGAGATAATGACCAGGTCATCTGTTTTAGTGATGTTGGTTGAGGGATAAATATTGGCCCAGAACACCGGGGAGAACTCCCCTGCTCTTCTTCGAAATAGTGCCGTGGGATCTTTTATGTCCACCTGTGAGGGCAGGTGGGGTCTTGGTTTAATGTCTCATCCGAAAGACGGCGCATCTGACAGTGCAGCACTCCATCAGTATTGCACTGGAATGTCAGCCTAGATTTTGTGCTCAAGGATAACATCTTGTCAGAATCGCATCAAAAGAATTTCACGTGAACACATTAATGTGTTTGATTGCTAATATCACAGCACGATATTCACATCTGGGGAGGCACATCCAGTTAGATGTTTTCAAATGATATGAACTACTAGCTAGATAGACTCATTTAATATAGTAAATGAAAAAACAGTGCGGAGCGAGGGGATAAAATCCAATATTACAAAGGTAGGGTGTTGCTTACAACTTAAAGTCTAAAGCAGTGACAACCAGAGATCACATCTAAGCTCCACTGATAATCTACTTCTGAATTATTTTATTGGGAAGGGGGGGTGAGGCTCCCATTTTTTTAAGCGTTGGACTCACCATCTCCAGTCAACACAGTGTAGATAATCCCCCAGTGCATTACCAAAAGCATTCTACAAGCAGACATGAGTGACTCCACAGTGGTAGCCAGGGTCCCTCTCCCTTAAAGGGATATAGACAGGCTGGGTGAGTGGGCGGAGATTTGGCAGATGCAATACAATGTTGGAAAATGTGAGGTTATGCACTTTGGCAGGAAAAATCGGAGAGCAAGTTATTATCTCAATGGCGAGAAACTGGAAAGTACTGCAGTACAAAGGGATCTGGGGGTCCTAGTGCAAGAAAATCAAAAGGTTAGTATGCAGGTGCAGCAGGTGATCAAGAAGGCCAACGGAATGTTGGCTTTTATTGCTCGGGGGATAGAATATAAAAACAGGGAGGTATTGCTGCAGTTATATAAGGTATTAGTGAGACCGCACCTGGAATACTGCATACAGTTTTGGTGTCCATACTTAAGAAAAGACATACTTGCTCTCGAGGCAGTACAAAGAAGGTTCACTCGGTTAATCCCGGGGATGAGGGGGCGGACATATGAGGAGAGGTTGAGTAGATTGGGACTCTACTCATTGGAGTTCAGAAGAATGAGAGGCGATCTTATTGAAACATATAAGATTGTGAAGGGGCTTGATCGGGTGGATGCGGTAAGGATGTTCCCAAGGATGGGTGAAACTAGAACTAGGGGGCATAATCTTAGAATAAGGGGCTGCTCTTTCAAAACTGAGATGAGGAGAAACTTCTTCACTCAGAGGGTGGTAGGTCTGTGGAATTTGCTGCCCCAGGAAGCTGTGGAAGCTACATCATTAAATAAATTTAAAACAGAAATAGACAGTTTCCTAGAAGTAAAGGGAATTAGGGGTTACGGGGAGCGGGCAGGAAATTGGACATGAATTTAGATTTGAGGTTAGGACCAGATCAGCCATGATCTTATTGAATGGCGGAGCAGGCTCGAGGGGCCGATTGGCCTACTCCTGCTCCTATTTCTTATGTTCTTAAATGTTCTGTCACTCCAAGTGCAGAAGTGCCTGGCTTTTGCTGCATATCTCCCTAGAGGCAACGTAGCTAAGGTTTGGTGCCGAGGGGATTATTTAATGTCGAACTAGCAACACAAATCAGAAATTCGGGCACACATTGCAAGATTTTCTGATTATTAAAGTGAATGGTTGGAAAATCATGGGTAGTTCGCTTCGGAATTTCCCATTTGCACTGCCAGTATACAAGGCTCCCTGCTGCAAGCATGGATTCAACAACAGCAACTTGCATTTATTTATATAGCGCCTTTAATGTAGAAATACACCCCAAAGCGCTTCACAAAGGCATAATAAGAAACATTGATGCTGAGCCAAAGAAAGAGATATTAGGAGGGGTGACCAAAAGTTTGGTCAGAGAGATGGGTCTTAAGGAAGGGCTTAAAGGAGGAGAGGGAGGTGGAGAGGTGGAGAGGCAAAGTGGGCTGGGGGGGGAATAGCAGAACAGGGGGCCACCAATAAGTGGTGAAGAGAGGGAGACTGCACAAGAGGCTAGATTCAGAGGAACATAAATTTGGGGGTGGGAGAGTTGTAGTGCTGGAGGAGGATTACAGAAATAGGGAGAGGTGAGGCCATGAAGAGATTTATACACGAGGATGAGAATTTTAATTTTGAGGCATTGGAGGAACAAAGCCAATGTAGGTCAGGGAGGACAGGGGTGATGGGCAAGCAGGACTTGGTATGCGATAGGATACGGGCGTTGGGTTAATATCGGATATTGCCACATATCCCTATTCCCCTTATGTGAAGGTATTATAGGATATTGTCATACATTCTTTACCTCTAATACAAGTTCAAGGACACGGAAACACTGAGATATCTGGTTAGTTACTCTTTATTTATCAAACCAATAATATAACACAATGCCTCACATGCAGTGCTCATGAGACTGGTACCAATGGTAACTCACGTGCAAAGGACTCATCAGAAATACTGCATGGGTGACGTCTTGACTGCTCACACTAGCCTCAGCAAGACTAGGTTGAAGTCCCTCAGGAGCCCAGTGTGTTGTATCTTTATGAGGACATGATTTAACCCTATAATGTGATGCCATAATGTCAATGGATCCTCCCCATGTCTAGTTAATCTCCCTTCAATGCATCTATGCACTGCTACCTGTTTCTTGTTCACTGCACTCACTAATGGCAAACTGTAGTATCAGTTATAGCCTTCCTTTCTTATCTCCTTCCAGTACATCCATATCCACCTCTATTCAAACCGGTTACTCCCTTACATTCTCCTAACTACCTGGCTATATTTCTTATATCGTCTCACATACTGTTAGTGAGGTAATGTCTGCTATACTCCAGCTTGGACTTTTGCAACTACTGCAGAATTAGTCTTTAATATGTGTGTATATATTTTCTATTTTAAGAAAAGCTTCCTATGGCTATTATACCTGGTACACCTATTCTTACAATGGGCAGCAGAGTTTCTTTGTATCAGCTGAACTTTACAGAGTGTACAGGAAGGGAAGCCGGCCAGCAGTGCATTGGATTAGGAGAGTCTGGGGATGACAATGGCATGGATGAGGATTTCAGCAGCAGATGGGCTGAGGTAGGGGTGGAGGGTAGGTGATGTTACAGAGGTGTGAGAAGGCGATCTTTGTGATGGGGGAGGATATGGGATCGGAAGCTCAGCTTGGAATTGCAACTGTTAAATTACCCCCACAGCACCTGGGGGAGGCAAACAGACAAGAACTTGCATCCAGCAATCTGTTGACGTCCTGCATCTGCTCCCCTTAAATTCCTCCGTTTAAACATTAAATCAGGAACAATTAAAAAGCAAACTACACCATGATATCTGGGCAGCTGATTACAGCACAAGATCTTTACAACAAGATTTTATTATGCAGTTGACCACTGAGTTGCTTCTGCCAACCGCTGCATTTGTGGGTTGTAACTGTGTCATCAAATAATTTTGAAGCAACTCTGGGCATCATTGAAAACACTGTCATTTTAAAGGTCTGCGTAAGTGGAGTTTACCAGTTATTTCAAAACAGTCGCTAAATGTCGTAATGCCAAGATGTTAGAGCAGATCATTATTATAACAGTGGCACCTAATGTGTTGTTCACAGCCAAGTCATTGACAGTGCTCATCCCAGAGGGTCAGTGATATGTCAGAACACAACCTACCACTAACAAATCTGATGACATGAGCAAAGTCAACTCTTTATCAGCTCCCCTTCACCTCTGTAAACTTGAGCTCATCCAAAACTCTGCTGCCCATATCCTAACTCGCACCATGTCCCGTTCACCCATCACCTCCCTGTGCTCACTGGCCTACATTGGCTCCCGGTCCAGTAACACCTCGAATTTAAAATTTGCATCCTTGTGTGCAAGTCCCTCCATGGCCTAACCCCTCCCTATCTCTGTAACCTCCTCCAGCCCTACAACCCTCTGAGATCTCTGCACTCCTCCAATTCTGGCCTCTTGCGCATCCCAGATTTTAATCACTCCACCATTGGCAGCCGAGCCTTCAGCTGCCTAGTCCCTAAGCTCTGGAATTCCCTCCCTTATCCTCTCCGCCTCTCCACCTCTCTCTCTTCCTTTAAGTTGCTCCTTAAAACCTACCTCTTTGACCAAGCTCTTGGTCACCTGTCCTAATATCTCCTTATGTGGATCGGTGTCAAATTTTGTTTGATAACACTCCTATGCAGCACCTTGGGACGTTTTACTACATTAAAGGCGCTGTATAAATGCAAGTTGTTGTTGTTAGGTTCTGGTCAGCGAGTTGAGGAATCAATGCCGTAATGCATAAAAGCCTCTTCCAAATGTCTGATATTAGTCATCAGCAAAGGAAAGCTGCAGTCAGTTTTAATCTGTAGTGGTCAGAAAATAAACTCGAAGTGAGTGCTGGAAGGCCATCTGTAGCTGGTCTGGAAGATTCTATGATGCTTGAATCTTTTTTTTTGGCCATCCTTACTATGAACATGATTCTGCGTGAGACCCAGATGGGCCTTTGGGTTTAAAATTAGGAACGGCATTCCTGTCGGCACAGTTGGAATGTTAGCAGTGAGACAGAAAGTAACTGAACGTGGAGAAGGTTCCACTTCAGCCGTGGCTCAATTGGTAGCAGTCTTGCCTTTGATTCAGAAAATTTGTGGGTTCAAGTCCCACTCTAGAAACCTGAGCATAACATCTAGGCTGACACTACCAGTGAAGTACTGAGGGAGTGCTAACTGTCGAAGACGCTGTCTTTTGGATGAGATGTTAAACTGAGGCTCCGCCTGCCCTCTCAAGTGGATTTAAACGATTCCATGGCACTATTTCGAAGACGAGCAGGGGAGTTCTCCCTAGTGTCCTGTCCAATATTTATCCCTCAACCAACATCATACAAAACAGATTATCTGGTCATTATCATATTGCTGTTTGTGGGACCTTGCTGTGCACAAATTGGCTGCCGTGTTTCCTACATTACAACAGTGACTACACTTCAAAAGTACTTCATTGGCTGTAAAGCACTTTGGGACCTCCTGAGATTGTGAAAGGCACGATATAAATACAAGTCTTTCTTTCTTCTACAGAGAACAAGTTGCAGCTGTTGAAAGGATGTTGGGGAACTTATTTTTTCTGCAGAAACCTCAGAATGATGACACTGCGGCAGGGGTAGAAGCTTGTGGCTGCCTGGCCAGGGTACAGGAAGCTGCAGAGTGAGCTTGCAGCTAGCTTAACGCAGAGTTTCGTTTGCTGAGGCAATGCAATTATTTTTATTCTTGTTAAACCTTTGTACGGAACAGAAAGGTTTAGTGTGACAGTGAAAAGCTGCATTTTACTTGCAGCAAGGTTTTTTTTCCCCATCCTCCTCTCCCGAAGGCTTTAAACTCACAGACAGAAGTCACCTTCTGGTACCTCACCCAAGTGTGAGCCAAGACAGCTGGGATGGGGGTGGAGAGGAGGCATCACAGCAGAGCTCAATCCTATCTTCACCCAATGTCCACACATTCGCACTTTAAGCTGGACTCAATGGAGGGCAATTAAGAGCGGGAGCTCTGACTGATCTTCTTCCTGAAACAGGAGCAGGGTAGCTAAATCTAGTGGCCCTGGTGCCTCTGGCTGAGGTTGGTGAACTTAAGAAAGATCTTGCATTCATATAGCGCCTTTTCACCATCTCAGTACATCACAAAGCGCTTCACAACCAATGAAGTACTTCTGAAGTGTAGTTACTGTTGTAATGTAGGAAACGCGGCAGCCAATTTGCACATAGCAAGATCCCACAAACAGCAATGTGATAATGACCACACTGTTTTAGTGATGTTAGTTGAGGAATAAATATTGGCCAGGACACCAGGGAGAACTCCCCTGCTCTTCTTCGAATAGTGCGATAGGATCGTTTATGTCCACCTGAGAAGGCAGACGAGCCTCGATTTAACTTCTCATCCGAATTTAGCACAGACAATGGATCAAACCTCAGACTTCTATGCTCTGTACGGCTCAGCTACTTAGCCAGCTGAGCATTGGGGAAGCCTTGCGGGAAGTTTAAAGTTTTTCTGTCTGTTAATTAATATTTCTGACTGATTCAATGGGCACATCTCTTGAAGATGAAGATTTGTGTAGATTCTGAGCTGCATATTACTATATTTTAGCAACTCACCAATTTTTTCACATGTGGTTAGTTTTTTCGCGGAGGGCTAATAGTAAAGTCCAACAAGCTGGTTAAAAGTGGCAGATCTACAACCAGGCAGGATGTTTTATATTTCATCAAAAGCTCCTTTGTAGACTTTTTAATATTTGAAGACTGATAAATAATTAGGAGCACAGGGCACAAAAGGTGTTTGTAATAAAAGGCAGTGCCGTGATTACTGCAGCCACGAAAGCTGTTCAAAGAAAAGCTTTGTCAAGTGGAGATTGTAAAAACTTTCCATAGTCAAAACATCAGTAGGAGGAAGAACTTTAACTGTGTTGAGTCAATGGGGCCCGTGCTGGAATTTGAATGATTTTTAAGCAACATTTTTTTATTCTACTGCTGTTGTACCTGTTTTTCTCTCTGAATTGGATGGTGCACAACCTTGTGATTGAGAATGTTACAGAGCCATTACTGGATTTGGGACACAATTTTATTACCAGTGCACTTTGGTGTCAACCCTGGCTCATTTGGTAGCACTCTTTCCTCTGAGTCAGAAGGTCATAGGTTCCAAGCCCCATTCCAGAGACTTGAGCACCTAATCTAGGCTGACACTTCAGTGCAGTACTGAGGGAGTGCTGCATTGTTGGAGGTGCTGTTTTTCAGATGAAACATTTAAACTGAGGCCCCATCTGCCCTCCGGGTAGATGTAAAAGATCCTGTGGCACTATTTCGAAGAAGAGCAGGGTTGGGGGGGGGGGTTCTCCCCAGTGTCCAGTCCAACAGTTATCCCTCAACCAACATCACTAAAACAGATTATCTGGTCATTATTTCATTGCTGTTTGTGGGATCATGCTGTGCGCAAATTGGCTGCTGTGTTTCCCTACTTTACAACAGCGATAACACTTCAAGGTGCTATATAAATGCAAATTCATTCTTTCTTTCCAGGAAGCTGAGTCTCCCAGCCTAGCATCCAACCACATTTTGGACATTCCTTACCCTGCCTAGCAGATCATTCAGCGACAAAAAAAAAATCCTGTGGTAATTTATTCAAATTAAGTAATCCACATTAAGTTGCCAGTGCAAATACCAGGTCATTTGAAAATGATGTGGATTTCTGCCAACATGGTGTTTTGAAATTCACTTGGCACTGGCAATCGTTCTAGTTCATGACCACAAATAAAGTGTAGCCTGACATCTAAAAGTAGCCACACCCAACTTCATTTTCTTTGTGATAAACTTCTTGAAACAGCCTCGCTCATTGCAGTTTCATCCTTGGTCAAGCTCATGTTCCCGTTTCAGAGCTGAGGTTGGTTGCCCTTATTTGGAAATATGATTGACTGAATTTCCAGTTCTGCTTCCTATAGCTCGCTGTTCACAATTATATTGTTCCACAGCTTTATTGTATAACTACCGGCTGCGATTGACACACTAAACGAGTAGTAGGTGGTGAAGAGTGATTGATAAATAACCCAGGCACTGCATCTGTTACCTGTGGCAAAGGTTAGCAGGAAATAAACGTACATCCAGACCAATAACTGCAAACATCCAGGTCACAAGGCCAAGCTGACAAAAATCAGGCAAACAATCGAGTCAGTTTTCACCTCAAAAATGGATTTTTGTAATAAAATGATAGTGGACTTCAATTTGAAGCACTTTATTATTCCACTTTACTAGATTAAAAATCAATTGAGAAAAAATAAAGGAAATTGTATTCAGAATCTCACAGATAAGTGCAGGTGAGGGAGCCATCCGTTCCAGCTAGCTCATCCTTCCATAGGAGTCTATAGTCCCCTCATCACAGCATTTAACTGCCTCTTGAATGGTTCCAGAGTTTTTGGAGGTGATTTTAAACCCCAAGAACAGGCGGGTTGGGGGGCGGGTGGGAGTTGAAAATAGTTGTATTTTGGGTCGCGACCGCAACCCTGCTTTATTTCCGGGTTTAACGTCGGTGCGTAAAAGTACAGGCTTCCCACTGGGAATGCAAAGTCTGAAAATTTTGCGGTTGTGACCCGAAAAAACAACTGTTTTCAACTCCCACCCGCCCCCAACCCACCCATTCTTCGGGTTAAAATCACCCCCTTTGCCTCCACTACCCTACCCACAAGGCCACTCTGCATGAAGAAGTACTTCCTGAAATGAGTCCTGTACTTGCCTTTACCAGTTGGTACCTGTGACCTGCAGTGTGGTTTAACTTAAAATAGTGGAGGTTGATTTTAACCCCAAGCAGGTTTTGGGTGGGTTGAGTGCGTAACGCACTCGCTGGACTCACTTTCAGATCCAAGGTATTTTAACTCCCAGGCCTCATTTAAATGCTACTGGCCCACTTCCTGCCTGGAAGAGGCGGTTAGATAACGCAGAGCGGCCACCAGCAGGAGAAGATCAGGTGGCTCTTGGCCACCTGCCGACTTGCAGTTAAATGGTGGGGAGAACGGGAGGACAGTCCGAGACAGAGGAGGCTGAAGACCTCTTCTGTCTGCAGTTTGCGGGAAAGATGCTCAGGCCTCAATTAAAATGCAATCAGGGTTATATTGATGTAATTGGACCCCGATTTACACAAATTTATGAAGCCCCCGCCTGCTTTAAGTGGGCATATTCCCTGCAGGTTAAAATTGGACATGGCGCAGAAGTGTCACGTTCTGAGCAAGTAAGTAAACTGCTTGTTTTTTAACTGCCCACCCGCCCAGTTTCCGCCGGATGGGTAGGGTTAAAATCGATGCCGTGTTCCCAATTGAGCTTTTCTATTCTGCTATTGTCTCTATCTCAAGGATGTCCCCTCTTATTCGCCTCCTTTCAAGGCTAAAGAATCAATGCTGTTCTTCATAACTTGGTCCATTAATTTGGGATCACCCTTCTCTGCATTGCCTCCAAGGCCTTGGATGTTTCACTTGTACCTCGGAGACTAGAACTGGACGCAGTACTCAAAGTGGAGATATACTCCAGTGGTTTCACAGAAACACAGAAATGTCACTACAGGAGATGATTTGGCTCATCGCGACTGTATTTGGACTCAAATTCCTTCATCCTGGCCCTTTGCCAAGTTTACACTCACAGAAATTCAGATTTGGCCAAGATTGAGTATCGGATGTTATAAATGCTGACTGTTCTTGTCTCAGCAAGTTTGTACAATGTACGGTGTTCTTAAGGATGCAAAGGCTGAACTTTAGGATTCCACTAAGTGTATTCGTAGTGTGATTCAAACCTGAATTCCAACAACAACTTGGATTTATTTCACACACTCCTCAATTGGAGGAAGGTGTGTGGGAGTGCTGTGCAATGAGGAGGAAAGGGATATGATGCACAGTGGGCAGAGGAATGGAGAGGCAAATGGGGAACTGAAGGCACGGATAGAAGAAGAGGATTTTGGGGAGGGTTTTGAAAGCAGGGAGAGAAGCAACAAGGCAAGGTGGGAGTGGGGTGGGGGGGGGGAGGTGGAGGACTGGGTAGAGAATTCCAGTGGGCAGGAGTGTGATGGTGAACGGGCGATGGAGCAGAAAAAGAGAGGAGAAACCTGAAGCTAAGAGGAGCACAGAGTACTTGCAGAGACATAAGGCAGGAGGTAAGATAAAGCAAAGCCATGGCGAAATTTGAAATCAAAGACAAGAATTCTGAAATCAATACATCAGGGCAAAGGGAGTAGGTGAAGTTAATGTAAAAGGAGTGAATAATGAATGAGGATGTGACACTGAATCAGTCTGGAGTCATGGATGTCTCTTGTGGTTCTTATAGTTCAGTGTTAAATTGGGCACTAGTGTATTAAATCTCAATATTGAAAATTAGAATTGGTTAATGTCATTATAATCCATTTTGTTACGTCTACAAACTGTGCATTATTGCGTGTTTTTCCCCTCCTCTCCTAAAAATGGTGACTCACCTTGGCTCCTCCCACCCTCCAGTACCTCGGCCAAATGACCATTCTTCATATGTGAGCGGCGGGGGTCATGGGTCAAGTGATCAAAATCCTTAACCCAAGGACACTGCGGCCAACATAATATCTTCACTGTCGCCCAGCTCCATATCAGCTAAATCAGGGATCGGATTCGGGATAAAAACAAAAAATGTTGGAAATACACAGCAAGTCTATCAGCACTTGTAAAGGGAAAGTTAGGTTAAGATTTTGGGTGTAGACCCTTTGTCAGAAGCTGGATCCTCCTGATGTTTAAGGTTGTCACGACAGTAAATGGTGCCTGTACTCAGTCATTGGTTAAAAGCTGCAGGTTACAATCAATCCAAATTGTTATTTCTCAAAATTATGTTACTATGGTTTTGTAGAAATATTTTGAGTATTTCGAGAATACGTTAAATTTTAATTTTTAAGTTCCCTGAAGCTGCTCAGTTTTAATTGCTCCTCATACCGAATAAAGTGACATTAAGGTGTTAACCTCAAGCAGTACTAAATGCGTAAAACACAATTTGCATTGTACCCCAATGAATGTGCGGGGCAATTTGCCTGCATTTTAATCTCCAAGGGCCAGTAGGGGCAATTTTTTATATCTATTCTAAAAACATAAGAAATAGGAGCAGGAGAAGGTCATACAGCCCCTCGAGCCTGCTCCGGCCTTCAATAAGATCATGGCTGATCTTCAACCTCAACTCCATTTTACACTGGTATTGTTTAATAAATAAGGGTTTGGACTGGAACCCTGACCAATTATGATGGATGTATACCATCACGGTGGTGAATCACGGTCAAGAATTTCACAGAAATATCTTCTTTTTTTTTCCCACCAATTTTCTCTCCTCCCCTCTGTTACCAAAGGCATTAACTCCTTGCCGTGATATGGTTCCAAAGCACTGGGAACTCTTGAGTATCTTGTCTAAGTGTCCAATCCTCATGTGAGCCATGACAGTGAATGTCAGCAAGCTATTCCACCACATCTGTCCTCGCCTGATGCCATACGAACATACGAAATCGACGGGCAGGCCTGCTCCACACCATGATGGCCAGAGCATCATGACTGGACACTTCCTCCCCCTCCGCACGCCCCACACAACTGTGTAATCTCCTTGGAGAGAAAAAAAAAGTAACCCTAACCCTAACCCAAGGCCAATAGCAGGAAAAAAAACTCCTCTCGGACAGACCCTTCTGGCCTGGTTCGCTGGTTAGTCATTGGGTATGGGAACTCTGGCCGGTTGTTTTTTCTTCCCTCCTTAACCCAAGGGCACTGAGGCCAAGTCTTGCACCCCTACCACTGCCCCTTCGGAGGTCAGTTTTATTTTCAGGGAATTTGGTGAGAAGAGAACACTTCGGTACTGCAGAAATCACTACAAATTTCCTCACAGTATAAGATTCCTCTACAAGTCTTGCTACAAATATTTGGAAATCCTGCAGGATTTTTTTAACTGTCTCTTTTAGGATCTGTAGAATAAAGTGAAAGCACAACACTTTTAAATCCCAATATTCCAAATGAATCTTACCCAACTAAATAAACATTTCACGTCCACAGGGATGTTAGGGTCAAATACATCAACAGACTCGCATCTTGCCCAGGTCAAAGGTGCCAAAATGGAGGATCTTGCAACTTGGCTCTGACCCTTTCCATACATGGCAAGGAAATGCCTCATGCTGCCAGTAAATTAGAAGACCCCTGAATAGTCACACAACCAGAGTCCCACTTGGGAGGAGGTGGTAAACGAAATACCATTTTGGGTAATGCAGTGTAGTCTGGATCCAGATGTCCACGTACAGATGTTCCTTGCAAGACACTTCACTAGGCCTGTAAACAGGTGTGGTTCCTGATAACCTAACCGTGACACAGTCATATCATTGCCCCCAGAAATCTTTGAAATGTAATAACAAATATGTTGTATGTGCAGCAATGTAAACATATTCTCACAACCAACATGGTGGACTTTGAATGGACTTTTTGAGAGGGCTATTACAGGCTTTGAACCTACCTCCTAACTCCTTGAATCAGGGACAACACCCCTTCAAAATAACTTCATTTTATTTGCAGTTTTAGGATGATTTATGAAGTGTGCAACAGGCATCACACACCATCGACCCAAAGGCTTGCACTATTTAGTACTTGCTGCTTCCCTGCTCCTTCGGAAGCCTTGATATTGGATGCTAAATACTTTTGGACCAGCTTTCATGTAAAACCATCCTCTCCAAGTGTGGTGAATGGTCTGCTGTACAAATATGCAACGGAATGGACTGCACAGCACATTTTGTAGCTTAAAGACTCGGAAACCAATGACACTGTCAGTGAAAAGGTTAATCCAAAATTGGGTGCCTTTACATAAAAATATCAAGTGACAACATTTGAAGAGGATGTTGTCTGTCTGAAAAGGCAGCGTTTTTGTGCTTGAGAGTGATGTTTCCTCTTATTAAGGGTGGGTATGAAACCTTATCTACAAGTGCTGTGCACAGAGGATTGAACAACAGGAAGCAAAGCACAGAAAACCCACATCCCTCAGCTAAGAGTTAAGGGCATGTAATTCCTCTTTTAGCCAAAAGTGGGAGAATGCCTGTTTCCCTCAGTAGTTAATGACCCATTAATGAGGTTGAGCGAACACAGGGCCTTGAAACATATGATTCGTTTAGCAGGTCATTAACGACAGAGAAAATGGCCATTTGTCGTTAGAAGGGAATTTAACCTGTAACCCTTTCCAATCCTCTCGGATGTCCAAATCTTAGTTTATTTTCCTCTCCAAAAATATCTCGCTGCCCGGCTATTAATAGCCAGTATAAATAATTTTTCTTGCATTAGTGTACTTTATTAGGGACACTGAAAAAAGCCCAGCAAATTTGTTGAAATTTTCAAAACAGCACAGAGGTAGAGTTGCCAACCGTCCAGGAATGGCCTGGAGTCTCCAGGAATTAAAGATTAATCTCCTGGGCACTGCTGCGAGTAAACTGGGAAAAAAAATCATGGAGGAATTGTGCGTTTTTTTCATTTTATTTGAACACTTTTGTTTATTAGTTGTGCAATGTTGCAGATGGGGGAAAAAAGCTGTTTGACTGGGCAGGGCAGTTGGGGGGCAGGAGGTCACGTGATGAAACCTCCAGGAATACATTCAACCAGTTGGCAACCATACATAGAGGTAGTTGTTGCTTTGCACTCCATTGGTGTTTTAATGTGTGTGCTTATTTTTACCATTTGTTGTTTGATTTCATTTACATTGGTTTCCTAGATCTATACAGTAGAGTAAAAAGAGATAAACAAGGCCTGTAACCACGCTGTCCCACCATTACTCCATTTCTCATCCCCACTGTTATTAAGGATATTAGGATCAACAAGCCAGGCCTATTTTGATAGATTAACCAACTCTGGCTGTCATAATCAATATATCCCTCAATCCCTTCTCCTGAAACAGATTTAATTGCCGCTCGAACCCATGACATTGTTTCCTTTCATGGCTTTCCCTGTAACTTGTTACCCTTTGTGTGAAAAAAACTCCCTTCTCACTCCTAACTTCCTGGTTTTGAACAGTTTCCCCCACTATTTGAACTCTTCATATAGTGGTTCCTGAATTCTGTTTCTGGCCTGCTCACATGGTTTACATTTTCTAATTGCTTCCTCAGAGATTGCACTATGTCCCAACAACCACGAGGTTCACATTTACAAGAAAGAGGGGTCCAAGTGGAGCAGGATTCACGAGCTGAAGGAGCATAGTGGACATGTGACAGGTGAGACACACTGCACATTACTCTGTTGTATACCAAGTAGTGCAAGAGGTCTGTGTGCGTACACCACCCTCTGTCAGGGAGCTCAGCACAGACACACATCTTAAAGGTTCATCACTGATGAAGTGACTGCTCCATCCTCGCAACACTGGCCAACTGATCCCAAAGCAGATGGTTTTCTTGAAGTTGCAATGACTTAAAAATACCCATTAAAATGAATGATAGTATATTTGATTTTAGAAAATAAGAAAGAACATTGCATTTATATAGCGCCTTTCACAACCTCAGGATGTCCCAAAGCACTTCAAAGCCAATGATTTCCTTTTGAAGTGTAGTCACTATTGTAATGTAGGAAAATTAGCAAATACCAAAATAATAAATAAAAAATATTTTTAAACAATTATCTAATTTTCTATGATCTTAACTTTCTATGATTCTAAAGTCTGCCAATGCCCACAGAGGATTCTATTCAACAGTTTTACATTCTCCAAGCTTTACTTTGTGTTCATTTCCATTAGTGTTTTTAAATCATCACTGCCAGTATGTATACACATCAGATTTACTCCAATGTAATATATACACAGTTTAATATATATACTGCAGATATACGGCAACATAATATATACACAGGTGTACTCCAGTATAATATATACTGTATACTCCAATATAGTACACATATGACAGAGATATTCCAGTATAACATATACACAAGGTATGCTCTAGTATAACATGCACAGCATGTATGAGTATAACATATTCACAGTATACTTCAATATGGGATACTCATGACAGGAATGCACATATACACTCAAGTATATTCCACTATAACACACACATCCACACACACAAAGAATACTTGATTATAAGGTATAGACAAGTATACACCAATAAAATAATTACAATACAGAATATACCCCAATGTATAATATTCAAGACAGGTGTTTTCTAATATTATATTTACATAGTGTACTGTAGTATAATACAATCACTTCAGTAAACTGTAAAATAAAAGTGCCTAATAACCTAATAAGAGTTAAGTAGCATCAGATCAGTTCAGCTACATCATCACCATAGACTGACAGACAATCTGCTTTCTTGCTGGGGTGCTCAGGATGCCATTAATTTTCACTCCCTTCAGTCAGTCATGGTTTCTATTTAAATATCTACAACACAAGGAAACTCAAAGAACTGTAAGACACTCTTGAGAATCTCTTATCCTTTGTACATCGTGATCAATCCAATCCAATGACTTTGCTCTTGAATTAGGGATTGACTGGGCTCCAGAGAGCAATCGAATCGTGACCTGTGGAACTGACCGTAACGCTTACGTCTGGTCCCTGAAGGGAAATGTTTGGAAACCAACTCTTGTCATCCTAAGAATCAATCGTGCCGCTAGATGTGTGACGTGGTCGCCAAAGGAGAACAAGTTTGCGGTGGGCAGTGGGTCACGGCTGATTTCAATCTGCTATTTTGAGCAGGACAATGATTGGTGAGCTTGCAGTGACTGGAATAGGTCATACACCTAGAAGAGGAGATGTGTGATAGAGCAGCTCATGGCGCACAGCACAGAGCGGGCCCCAACTTGAGAGTAAATGAGCAATACTGAGAGATCAGAAGATGGCTGGTGTGGTAAATGGAAAATATTACACTAAAGACTTGCATTTATATAGCAACTTTCACAACCTTAGGATGTCCCAAAGCGCTTTACAGCCAATTAAATACTTTTGAAGTGTAGTCACTGTTGTAATGTAGGGAAACGCAGCAACCAATTTGCACTCAGCAAGGTCCCACAACCAGCAATGGAATAAATGACCAGATCAAATGTTTTAGTGATGTTGGTTGAGGGATAAATATTGGCCAGAACACCGGGAGACCTCCCCTGTTCTTCCTCGAATAGTGCCATGGGATCTTTTACGTCCACCTGAGAGGGCAGACAGGGCCGCGGTTTAACATCTCATCCCAAAAACGGCACCTCCAACAGTGCAGCACTCCATCAGTACTGCATTGAGGTATTAGCCTCATCCTTGTGCTTAAGTCTCTGGAGTGGGACCTGAACCTACAACCTTCTAACTCAGAGGTGAGACTACGACTACTGAGCCAAGCTGACACAATTATTGCACTAGTGCAATAGGGCTAAGTAGACACTGGGACAGTGTAAAGTGAGCCTTTACGATGCAATCAGTATATTTCACCTCACCTGCAAGTAGGGCAATGCAAGATACTTGAGAACTGGGTGCCTGAAATGGGAAAGTGTTCCATCTCCCAACGCGACTATCACTCACCCTGATGACCCTAACAATCCACTCCAAGTTTTCGTTTAACGACATATGTTACCTGAAAAACTATCATAATGTGAAGTTATTCAAATGTGATGTGGAGACTCCCTCGATGCACAGGTGCCTGGCCATAAGGACTCTTAGCGGTTAAATCATCCAAAAGAGGGTGGGGGGCGGGAGGGCCACCAGCTCCCCTCCAAGTACTGCCTGGCTATTGCTTAGTATCTTCTCTCCATTAGCTCAGCCAAGGAGATTGGAGACTCACCATGCAAGGAAATAACGAGCAGAAGTTTACATCTGAGAGGACTGGGTAGTGCAGTGGGTTAGCATATCGTCATTTCACCTCTGGGATCTGGGCTTCAAGTGCAACCCAGATCCAAATCTTCCCTGTCTGATAGTCCTGCAGCAAATGAGTTTGGGCAAACTGAACCTAATTTCTAATGGGTAAGGGCCAATGCTTCAGTGGTTCAGCGGAAGGTGCCCTTCAGCTTTCGGGTCTGGGCCATGTTGAGGTGGCAGAGTATAAGGTGCTTTACTCTGCACCCAGCTCTACCAAAACTGGCCCTGGCACTGAGTGCCCAAAAGGAAAAGTGTTTTATTTCCCAGCGCCAAGAACCCTCAGCTGGATGAGGACAAAAATCCCTTTAACAAACTAAAATAAAATAAAATACACTGGCACGAACTGTGCCCGCTGTCAGGTGAGCACCTGGGTGGGGTCAAGGGGAAGTCCATTGCCCCATGCAGATTGCACACTCACTTCGGGAAAGGAATTAAATAGACATGTAATTAAAGAAAAGCTGGATTCTCTGCATCAAGCATCATCTCAGGGTTTAATCTTGTACACTTGCATTTCACAGGTGGGTTTGTAAACATATCAAGAAACCAATTCGCTCCACTATACTGAGTCTGGACTGGCATCCCAATAACATCCTGCTGGCCGCTGGCTCCTGTGACTTCAAATGCAGGTAACGTGCACAAGATTTGATACATTTATCACAACAACAACTACAAGGATATACGTATCAGGAAAGGCTGAACAGGCTGGGGCTCTCCTCTCTAGAAAGAGAAGGGTGACCTGATAGAGGTCTTTAAGATAATGAAAAGGTTTGCTAGAGCAGACGTAGAGAAAATGTTTCCACTGGTAGGGGAGTCCAAATCTAAAGGTCATAAAAATAGAACAGTCGTTAATAAATCCAATAGGGAATTCAGGAGAAACTTCTTTGCCCAAAGAGTGGTGAGAATTTGGAACCTGCTACCACGAGGAGTAGTTGAGGCAAATAACATAGATGCATTTAAGGGGAAGCTA
The DNA here is from genome assembly GCF_035084215.1 of Heptranchias perlo. NCBI lineage: Eukaryota > Metazoa > Chordata > Chondrichthyes > Hexanchiformes > Hexanchidae > Heptranchias > Heptranchias perlo. Next base: position 7,897,523 of record NC_090346.1, read on the forward strand.
GATAAGCACATGAGGGAGAAAGAAATAGAAGGGTAGCCTGATAGGGTTAGATGAAGTAGGGAGGGAGGAGGCTCGTGTGGAGCATAAACGCCGGCATAAACCAATTGGGCCGAATGGCCTGTTTCTGTGCTGTAGTTTCGATGTAACTCAATGTAACAACACCTTGCATTTATATAGTGCCTTTAACATAGTAAAGCTTTACAGGAGCGATTATCAAACAAAATTTGACACTGAACCACATTAGGAGTATTAGGACAGGTGACCAAAAGCTCGGTTAAAGAGGTGGGTTTTAAGGAGTGTCTTAAAGGAAGTGAGAGAGGTAGAGAGGCGGAGAGGCTTAGGGAGGAGATTCCAGAGCTTTGGGCCTAGATAGCTGGAGGCACGGCCGCCAATGGTGGGATGAAAGGAAATCTGGGATATGCAAGAGGCCAGGGTTGGAGGTTATAGGGCTGGAGGAGGTTACAGAGATAGGGAGGGGCAAGGCCATGGAAGGATTTGAATACAAGGATGGGCTTGCAAGAATTGGCAGAAATTAATATTCTGTCTCCACAAATTGTTTGATTTATTGAATTCATAATTGTAATTCACTGATTGCGTTGCTGCTTCATGAATTTTACTTGATAGCGAGGCCTGCAAAGACTCCATATTTTTATAACTCTTGTCTCTGTTATTGATGCTGAATATGGTCAAAATGCACGAGGGTTAGGCACCTACATCAGCACTGACCAATAGGTTAACTACTAGCCACATCTGGCCAATTGGGAATCCAGATGTGGCTAATTGCATTTCTGATTAATAAGTAAGGAATGAGTAACAGACACTGTCATTGGGCATGTGATCTCAATAGTCAATGCGCACGGCATGTACATGTGAACTTTAACCTTTTTGTGTGTTTGGTGGTAAAATGGTAAGACAAGAAGCAGATTGTGTGAATATTTTTTGATCACTGTGAGTGCTTTACTTCCTTGATTGCTGACTGATGGTAGATGTTTGTTAAGTAAGTGTACACGGTGAAGTACATTTACCAGTATTGTGTTCTCTACTACAATTAATGCATATGGTTAAAACAGTGTTGTCACAGCCACACCTGTGGCTAATCAGCGATTTCTACATTCATAATATTAAGATAATTTGAATTATTTTTTTCTATTTTTTTCCCTCCTCCACTGCAATTAATGATTCAGGCTGGAGTGTGGTCCTATAGACCATGGCAACCCTCCATTAGCTCCAGTTGTATTGTAGCTCACATTGGGGTAGTACATTCAGCTGCTTCTGGCCTAGTCCAGCTCTCCTGTCTGTTTTTGACTCTCTAACTCTTGGTCTCCTCTCTCCTGGCTCCTGATTTTCCAGTTTCCCCTCTCTCTCAAGTCTCTCACACACCTCTCCTTGACTCCCGTTCTCCTGATCGCCTGTCTCTAACTCCTGATCTCCCGCTCACATCTCCCTGACTCCCTTTTTCCTGTTTCCCTCACTCTCTCTTGCGCCCAAAGTTTTGTTGGTAAAAATGGTTATAGCGTATACAGCAATCAGTGTGTGTACTGAAACCTAATTTTCCACTATCTGGAAAGTTGTTTTACATCACGTATTGTGACACATTGGCTTTGATCCCCAGTGTGTACCAAGTTAATCTGATTTTAGCCGGAGCATCATCAGAGTCGCTAAAATTGGTCTCAGTGTCTTTGGAGTAGCGGGGTGGGGGGGAATCAGCCATGGTTCCTGCTCCTGATTGGGTATCCAGTGATCCCTGACAGGATGTCAGGATCAGGTATTTGGCCTCCACAGTAGAGATGTTCACTGCCTTGGGTCACATGCCAAGAATACCAGTTCAGTGAGGTACTGGAGGGTCTGTGAGCATCTGTGGGACTGGAAGAGTCCAGCAAGAGTTGGTGCCTTCAGCAAAGGGAGGGAGAAAATTGGAAAGAAAGAAGGAAAAAAAAACTGTCCCTTAATTTTCTTTTCCTTGACCGGCTCCATTAGGTAAAACCAATAAAGCACGGGAGCATTCCTGTTTTCTTGGCCGAGTTCCATTACTGACTGTGATTTTAGAATGCACACCTTGAAATACCAACAGCATTGAGGTTGCAGTGAAACACTCTTGAAGCTGAGCCAGGATCTACATTCATTGGATTTATCATGGTTTTAGGCCATTTAGAATCTCAAAAATGCACAGTACTTGGCAGTAGCCTTGCTGTAAGAATGTAGTCTCATTGCCAGCAATCTGATTGCAATAATGCACTCTCGTCGCCAGGGTTTTCTCTGCCTACATCAAGGAGGTTGAGGAGAAACCATCGCCCACGCCATGGGGTTCGAAGATGCCGTTCGGAGAGCTGATGTTTGAGTCCAGTGGGACAGGAGGCTGGGTTCACGGGGTCTGTTTCTCCGACAGTGGGAACCGTGTGGGATGGGTCAGCCATGACAGCACCGTGTGCGTCGCTGATGGCAACAAGAAGACAACGTAAGCCTCCATTTTACTTCACACGCATTTAGTACCGTAAACCAACGGTACAGACAAAAACATTCCTAACAACATAAAGCAGTCGTTTAGTTAATTAGATGTTCTGTCTGTGTGATATTTTATGAATGAAATCTAGATAGAAAAAAAGGTCACAGCACACCAGTCACATTTAACAGCAAATTGGGCCAGCGCTTGGCCTCACACGGGCTTTACATTGACAGTGGTGAGCTGATTAAAGGTCATCTGACAATGGATTCTATATTCGCAGTAAATCTTTTGATGTTAAAGGTTTGCAATACTGCTTTCAGATGCATGCATCTCACAGGGTAACATGCACCTCACCAAACATCTCCCGGTGCATATCTTAAACTTTCCATTCATTTAAGAACATAAGAAAGCCCGAGTGAGAAAAGCCATTCAACTACGGGGTAGAAGTTGGACCTCGTTGCGCCCATTTTACGGGTGTAATGCGGGTGCAATCGTGCCCTCAGCCTTGCAGCGTCTAGAAGTTTCTAGAATGTGTCAGCCACTTTTCTTGCCTGCCGTTGCTACTAACACAAGCTATTTTCTCTTTTTTTTGCCTACAGGATTGCTTCCATCAACACAGAGTCTCTACCTCTCCTGACTGTTACATTTATCACAGAGAACAGTTTGGTGGCAGCAGTAAGTCACGTAGAAATACACCGAAGTCCCTCAAACAGGATCTGGTCACTGAGCGTCCCTGTGTCCATTTGCCACAGAAAGGACCAAGTTGTTTGAAGGAAAATCCTTTCACATGTATATAAAAAAATTATTTCACACACTTTAGAAAGAAGAGGGTGCAGAGGTGATTTACTAGAATGGTACCAGGGATGAGGGACTTCAGTTATGTGGAGAGACTAGAGAAGCTGGGATTGTTCTCCTTAGAACAAAGAAGTTTAAGGAGAGATTAATAGTGGTGTTCAAAATTATGACTGGTTTTGATGGAGTAGATAGAAAGAAACTGTTTCCACTGGCAGGAGAGTCAGTAACCAAAGGCCACAGATTTAAGATAATTGTCAAAGAACCAGGGGGAGATGAGGAGGAATTTTTTACGCAGCGAGTTGTTGTGATCTGGAATGCGCTGCCTGAAAGGGTGGTGGAAGCAGATTCAGTAGTAACTTTCAAAAGGGAATTGGATATATACTTGAGAAAGAAAAATTTGCAGGGCTATGGGGAAAGAGCAGGGGAGTGGGACTAATTGATTAGCTGTTTCAAAGAGCCGACACAGCACGATGGGCCGAACGGCCTCCCTCTGTGCTGTATGATTCTATAATTCTATTTAAAGTTCATCTGCGGCAGGTTTGTGATTGAATACTCTGTTATTGCTGAAGGAGATGTTGCAGCACTTACATTATAAGAACATAAGAACATAAGAAATTGGAGCAGGAGTAGGCCAATCGGCCCCTCGAGCCTGCTCCGCCATTCAATAAGATCATGGCTGATCTGATCCCAACCACAAATCTAAAGAACACAAGAAGTCGGAGCAGGACCCGGCCACATAGCCCCTGGGCCCTCTCCGCCACCCACAGGGCATTGACCGATCCGAACTCAGCTTCATGTCCAATTTCCTGCCCGCTCCCCATAACCCCTAATTCCCTTTACTTCTAGGAAACTGTCTATTTCTGTTTTAAATTTATCTAATGATGTAGCTTCCACAGCTTCCTGGGGCAGCAAATTCCACAGACCTACCACCCTCTGAGTGAAGAAGTTTCTCCTCATCTCAGTTTTGAAAGAGCAGCCCCTTATTCTAAGATTATGCCCCCTAGTTCTAGTTTCACCCATCTTTGGGAACATCCTTACTGCATCCACCCGATCAAGACCCTTCACAATCTTATATGTTTCAATAAGATCGCCTCTCATTCTTCTGAACTCCAATGAGTAGAGTCCCAATCTACTCAACCTCTCCTCATATGTCCGCCCCCTCATCCCCGGGATTAACCGAGTGAACCTTCTTTGTACTGCCTCGAGAGCAAGTATGTCTTTTCTTAAGTATGGAGACCAAAACTGTATGCAGTATTCCAGGTGCGGTCTCACCAATACCTTATATAACTGCAGCAATACCTCCTTGTTTTTATATTCTATCCCCCTAGCAATAAAAGCCAACATTCCGTTGGCTTTCTTGATCACCTGCTGCACCTGCATACCAACTTTTTGATTTTCTTGCACTAGGACCCCCAGATCCCTTTGTACTGCAGTACTTTCCAGTCTCTCGCCATTAAGAAAATAACTTGCTCTCTGATTTTTCCTGCCAAAGTGCATAACCTCACATTTTCCAATATTATATTGCATCTGCCAAATCTCCGCCCACTCACCCAGCCTGTCTATATCCCCTTGCAGGTTTTTTATGTCCTCCTCACTCTCTACTTTCCCTCCCATCTTTGTATCATCTGCAAATTTTGATATGTTGCACTCGGTCCAGTTCAGTAACAGAGAAATGGCCTAGTGAGTAAATGAACTCTTTGCTAAACTAATGCCAACCAGAAGACTGTCTGTGTTGAGTAATTGGGGCAGTATTTCGAGCACCAAATTGGCCCAGCACCCCAGCTAGGGAGTGGGGAATAGCAGGCAGATTGTTCGCTCCAGACTGCTGTCTGGTGACCTATGTTGCACAGGTGTAGACATTGTGCGAGGACAGGTCCAGGTTTCACTGTGATACCCTTCTGGAGATTGGTTCGCTTGCTAGGCTTACGCATGAAGAATGGCCCCTTGTGTGAACTACTGAAAAGCTGCTAGTACCTGGGGGCCTCAGCCCAGCATGAGTCAATGCCTTGATAAGAAGGAGGAAGAAAATTAGAGGGAGAAATCTTTTCCAAGTTTAACATTGAATCACTTGGGTGTAGTGTTTTGAAAACATGCACGATATCTGATATACCTGCACATCAACAGAAGACGACCTCTGGCAGTGTTACTGTAAAGTGGTTTCTCCGGTCCCTGGATGTAAGTAAATAGCAATTTAATGGAAGGTTTATTTTGTTTCTGTCTTGTTCTCGCAGGGTCATGACTGCTACCCAGTGCTGTTCACTTATGACGGCAGCAAAGACACGGTGACATTTGGCAGAAAGCTGGATATTCCCAAGCAGAATGTGCAGCGCGGGATGACGGCTTTGGCAAAGTTCAGGAATCTGGATAAACATGCCTCAGCCGATGACAGCAATGCCATCCTGGCTTCTCTGCACAAGAACAGCATCAGGTATGGAGCGCGGCCCACTCAACCACTGAAACATGACGGCACTAGCAGCAGTGAGGTGGTGTAGTGCATCGGAGAGCAGTGCACAGTGTCACAGAGAGGGATAACCTAGGTTCAGTCCCCACTCAAACCTACGAGATACAAAACTGACGGGCAGGAAAAGACCAGCTGGTCCCGCAAGCCTGCATTGTGAATAAATACTTCCTTACACTCCCTCCTCCCCCACTCCACCTGTCCGCAGCCATGTTATCTCCTGGGAGAGGCAAAAAAAGAGAAAAAAACCCAGGGCCAATAAGGGAAAAAATACTCTGGAAAATTCCTCTCCGACCCCCTCAGGCGATTGAAACCAGTCCAGGAGATCACACGGACCAAGCGTTATCTATAAAGACACTTACCTTTTATATGATGCGATCTCTGCCCTAATCAGGAACCGGTCCAGCTCCCTCTTGACTATACAGAGAGCCAGCACCCACCACACCAGCTGGCAATGTATTCCAGAGGCTCACTACTCACTGGAAAAAGATCCACCGTCTAACATCCAGTCTATTCCTACTCTTGCATAGTTTAAACTCACATCCCCTGGTCCTCCCCACTCGGCTCAGTTCCTCATCTGAGCCACCTCAATGGGGGAGATTCTGAGGGAGGGGCCAACCTGTCTTCCATCCTGATGATTAACTACAGGGGACAGAGGCAGTTGATTTTATTTGTTGTTGACAGGCCCAAGTGAAGGGCACAGGCCCATAGTGCAGGACACCACCAAGTTCGAGGAAAAATGGAGAGAAGATTGCATAAAATGTAAAGAAGTAGGCAACACAAGCTCGAATTCAAAAGCCTGAAAATCTCACCTAGAATCATAGACATTTACAGCACAGACGAAGGCCAGTCGGCCCATCACACCTGTGCCAGTTCGCTGAAAGAGCTTTCCACTTAGCTGCATTCAATTGCCCTTTTCCCCATATTCTTTTAACTGTTTAAAAAATATTTACCTACAGTTGTGCTGTATGTAAGTAGGGGTTGACTAGGTCTGGGTATCAGAGCGGTCACAGTGATGGGACAAGGATGCCAGCAGTAGCTTCCCATTCCGTACCTGCTTCTGAGGATGAAGAAGCTGGAGAATTCCAGTTGAGGCATGACTCATGAGGAATTACTTTCCACTTTTCGATGACTGTGAAGAGTAAAGGAACTTTGCAACTTGCAAGTAACATCATTGTGTTGATGCCTCCACCTCCTGTCTGGACTCTCCACTGCACCTGCTCCTGCGTGGTTAGATACAACTCCTCCCCACTGCACTGGCCCCCCAGCTTATCCCACAGTTGACAAAAGGCCCTTGAAAGAAGGCATAATGTTTAAGAGGTTTCTCAGAGGAACTTTACTGTTCAGTAGACCTAAGAGACTGGGGATACAGCTCAGTCAACAAGAAGTTAAATTTCTATAGTGTAAAGAAATTGCTTCAGAACGTTGAACAAAGTGGAAAAACAGGTTGACACCAAGTGGGAGACAGAAGGAATGGAGAAGTTGTGGGAGCTATGTAGGTACAGTCGAAGAGAAGGGTTTTTGAGAGGCAGCAAAACAAAGTGACTTGGAGAGAGGATTTCGGAAGGTAGGACTGTAAGGACCAAAAGGATGGGCCACTAAAGGTGAAGTGGAGGGAGCGGGAGAGAAGCAGGAATCAGTGATGGGAGGAAGGGAGAAGGCCACTGAAATAGGGTCATGGAGGGATTTGAAAACAAGAAAAAAAGAGGTCAAATATTGATTCAAGTGGGCAGGGGTCACATAATAGAAAGTGAATTTCATTATCGTTCTACAAAAGTAGCTATTTGTGCAATACAGAGCTTTTTAAAAAATGAAATGCTCAATCCAGGAAATCAGCTGGAGCAAAGAAAAGCTGTTGCATCCGAGTTAATCAGGAAATCTTGGTCATGACTCCCAACTTGTCTGGATTGTAATTCTTCTTCAGCCAGTGTGGGTCATAATTTTTTTTAAGTGTAATGAATTCAGCATTCTTGGTGACTCAATGTACCACACCCAACAGCAACTGGCTGGAGAACGAGCCAGACCATCCATTAATGTAATGTCTAACATTACATTTTCCATTGATTCAATTATTTTGTTGGTTTTTTTGGTTGCCTAGTTTCTGATGTTTTATCTGCCTCTTTAAGCTCCTCCTTTACTATGAACTGTTCCCCAGTGAGAGAACTTCTAATCTGTTCTCAGGGTTCTTGCTAATATCCGTTATGTGAGCGCCTTGATCTGCAAAGGACCAGCCTTCTCGTCGTCCTCCCCACTCCTATTCTCTATCCCATTCCCAATCATTTTCTTTCTTTCCTACTTTTGCTGTAACCCGGATCTCGCTCACACACACTCCCCTGCTCTCGGTATCTCCCACCTCTCCCCCTCCCCAGCCCCCTCTCACTCTCTACCCTGCTCTGTCACTCCCTCTACTCCTCATCCCTCTCACATTCTCTACCCAGCTCTCAATCTCTCCCCTGCTGTCTCTCCCTTGTCTCATCTCTCTCTTTCCCTCCCCTCCTCAACTCTCTGACTCTCTAGCTCTCCCTCCCCATCTCTCACTCACTCTCTCCTGTTCAATCCCTCCCCCTCTCACCTGCTTTGTCTCTCCCTCCCCCTCCCTCTCACACTCTCTCCCCTGTTCTGCCTCTCCCTCCTCATCTCTTTCACACTCTCTACCTTGCTCTCCGTCTCTCCCTCCCCATCGCTCTACCCTGCTGTCACTTCCTTGTACTCATCTTTCTCTTTCCCTCCCCTCCTCAACTCTCTATCTTGCTGTCTGTCTCTCCCTCCCCATCTCTCTCACACTCTCCCCTGCTGTCTCTCCCTTGCCTCCTCATCTCTCTCTCACTCTCCACTGCTGTCAGTCTCTCCCTCCCCTCAGCTCTCTCACACTCTCCCTGGCTTTCGGTCTCTCCTCAACTCTCTCACACTTTTCCCTGCTCTCCCTCCCCTTTCCTTCCTTTGTGGAAAAACATATGGTAATCTATCCTGGGCAGTCATTTTTTAATGTAATATCCCTGACACGGTTCTAATGCTCTTCTCAGTTGCATTTTATTTGCCTCGGCAAACAGTGTCTGGATTCATAAGTAATGAACATAGATTATGACCAGAATCATACAAAATGTGCCATAATTTAGCCTGAGGTATTTGTCTTCACACCAAAAGTCAACTTGGCTCGAGTTGATAGCAGTCTTGCCTCTGGGTTAGAAGGTTGTGGGATTAAGCCCCACTTTTAAACGTAACCTGGTACTTCAATACAGTAGAGAGAGAGAGCGCTGATTCGTTCAGAGATGCTGTCTTTCAGATAAATTATGGCCCTCTCTACTTGTTCAAGGCTGTGGAAGATCCTCCCAATGTTATTTGAAAAGCAGGGTGTTGTCCTCAACACCATTAAAATCAGATCTGGCCAGCCATCTCATTTGTTGTTGGTAGGACCTTGCTGTGTGTAAATTGGCTGCTGTGTTTGCCTATCTAACAACAGTGAGTGCATAAAAATTTATAATTCATTGGCTGTGAAGTGCCATATAAATATAGCACTCTGTTATTAGGGACAGAGTGACTGAGCACTTGGAAAAATATGAACTGATCAGAGACAGCTAGCATGGATTTGTAAATGGTAAGTCATGTCTAACTAACTTGGCTGAATTTTTTGAGGAGGTTACCAACGTGGTAGATAAGGGAGTGTCTATGGATGTTATTTATATGGACTTCCAGAAGGCATTCGATAAGGTTCCATACGAGAGATTGTTAGCAAAAATGAAAGCACATAGAATTGGAGGCAACCTCTTGACATGGGTAGAGAATATATGGAACCAAGTCAGGTAAATGGAGTTGAGATACAGTTCAGCCATGATCTGATTGAATAGCAGAATAGGCTCGAGGGGCTGAATGGCCTACTCCTGTTCCTATGTTGCAGAGTATTTTAAAGCATTCTCCACCCTGCTTTCTATAACATCCTATTTGCCTGCCTCCCAACTAGCTTCTTACAACAAGGACAAGCATCCTTAAATTTATTCACTTTGCTTTTTAATTTATGGCTTACACCTTGTCACACGAAGCAGGTTACACGAGCAGTTTGTCTGTCACTTAAGAAACCAATTGATGTAAGAGGTACAAAATAACAGAACATTCTAGTACAGATTCTGATGTAAGAATGACAAGCACAAGGATTTTTGTTTTACTTTATGGTCCATTATTGTATCTTAACAACAGAATATTTTGTGTCTGTATAATTGGATGAATTCCTGGCTTTCTGATCAATGGTTAGTACAGCCCAATCAGAACGCTGCATTATCTATTATGTTCTTAGAAGGCAACAATCATGTCCTAGAACTGTAAGAAAGAAACAGCACTGCAGGTCTGATCCCTGGACTCCTCCCCCCATAGCCCATCACTAGAGTCTGCACTCGCTAAGTGTACAGTCAAACCTAAAACCAGACTCTCTAGCCTCCCCATCATTCTACAGCCAAGCCTCTCCCACCCAACCCATCTCTGGAACCAGCTCCCTTACTATTAGTTAGCAAGGCCGGGAATCTCCTACTGCTTTACATCCGGGGCAAGTGATTTGCTATCACTCAGATACACTTAGAAACGGGCATTTCCACTGCCTTTACGAAAAACGCAAAGCTTGGGCGGCATAGAATGAGTGTAGAAATTTACAGGGTGTCTTACTGAACAAAACCATCTGTCCTGTTTCTATATTTCTAGATATGAAAGGAAAATCAAAACTTTGTCCTTAACTCTTCATTTTCATTACAGCCAAATCTCCATTATTGAGGGTGGAAAGAAGAATTGTTCTAAGTTTTGCACCACTGGTATGGATGGTGGAATGGCAATCTGGGATATTAAGGTAACCCCACCTGCACTTAAATGTTATACTGACCTTTTCTCCCCCCCCCCCCCCCCCCCCCACGTCAACGTATCGAATTCATGAACAACCGCCTCAATGTAAAAATCACGCCACCGATGTGTGAATGTACTGCCTAGTGTAGTACTGAGTCACAGAGGCCAGGAAACTCCTCGGCTCTGTGCCGAGTTAGTTGGTCTCAGCCAAGGAAGCACAGGGTCGTCTACTATTTTCCTCAGCACCATTGGTCTAGGAAGGTGGAATAATGAGCCAGGATTCCCACCAGAATGATCACATGCGTTAATGTAGGGTGAGGACAAGATGATAAAATAGTCTGCCAACAATTGGGTTGTTTTTCTATGTTAAAGGTGCTGTATAAATGCAAGTTGTTGTTGGTTGTTACATTATCAATTATTTTTTAAAAACTTACGGGAATTTAATAAAACAATACATTTATTTTGTGATTTATTCACTGTTTACAAGTTAGGTTTTGGTGAAGAACACACTTTGGCCCATGTGAACTCATTCTAACCCTGCCATCTTCCAATTCAGCATCTAGCTGTTCCTTAAATCAATACAGGATGTGCTGACTTCAGTCACCTGGACACCAGGTGGTGTAGTGGGTTAAAAAGAGTCTCTTTCATCTTCCCAACAGAGGGAGCAAAAGTCTCCTCTCACTGCCAGCTTTAAGGGCTGCAGCTGGAACAGAATACTAGTGGGACTGGGTGCAGAGTGCATACCTGCCTATAGCTTGGCACTAGCTAGCAAAACTCAAAGGCCATATGGTTGGCGGCCGGTGTGGGAAATGGAAAACATACCGTTCATTGAGTTGAGGTGTTTTCCAGAGGTTATGGTTAGTAGAATGTTTTTGAAGTGGAATGGAAGAAGCTTTGTTCAACATCTGGCCTGCGATCTACCAATCCTGGGTCTGCTCATTACTGACACTGGGTGCCAAAATTGGAAAGTGTTCCATTCCCCAACACCGTGACATGCCTCATCTGTTATAAAACAGCAGAAAATTCACCAAAAAATAACTTTTTTAAAGACTGTATTTGTGCTGTTTGTTTGTTTTTAAAAAACACTCACCAACCTATTTTATATTTTTAAACAGACCTTGGAGGCCGATTTGAAAGATCTGAAGATTGTCTGAATCACTGGACCAGTCTCTTTGAAACCTGCAAGTCCTTAAATTATCCTGCCAGTCTTTCTCACACACCTCGCTTTACGCAACCTGTTCTGAACCAATTTCGATAAGGCAAATGATGTTGAAATGAGTATCGCCCTTTATAATAATCCATGTACCTAACAATATTATGTAGTATTGCCCGGTATTCTTAAAAGGTACAGGAGTCTCAAATTCAGTGAATTGCTTTGCAAAGACACTCTGCTCTAGTATTTGAATGCTGCATATGGTGCCTTGGGCAAGTCCCAGTTGCTATCCTCAGGGGTTTGTCAGTTTAAACTCAAGATTTTTTTAAAACTGAAAAATGAAAATGGAGCAAGAATCTGCGCTGTTTAATAATTTTCAGGCTATCTTTGCTGGTCATAAGATGAAATCTGTATCAAAATTCTTGGAATAATAAAATGAACTATTCAAGCATGTTTTCGTTTTTTTTCGATTGCAATTAGGGATAAGCAAAACCTCTGAATAAGCAATTATTGCATTGAATTGATGAGCCCCTACCTTACCTTTTGGACAAAAAGCGAAAATACCGGAGAAGATGGAAATCCGTGGAGAGAACAGGCTGCCTGACCTGCTGAGTGTTAGCTGACTTTTCTGTTTCTGTTTCAATTTTGGAGCTATTTTACACACATCTTTATGATGGCTTGACTGAGATAACCATTGTATTTCATTCAGCACTTATCCAGCTTTAAAAAAAACAAATCTGTTCATACACTACTTATGCAGAGAGGGTTAAGGGGAGGTTTAATAGAGGTGTTCAACATTATGAAGGGTTTTGCTAAGAGTAAATACAGAAAAACTATTTCAACTGGCAGGAGGGTCAATAACCAGAGAACACAGATTTAGGATAACTGGCAAAAGAACCAGGGGGAGGAGGAGAATTTTTTTTTTTACGCAGCAAGTTGTTGATATCTGGAATGCATTGCTTGAAGGGTGGTGGAAGCCGATTCAATAGTAACTTTCAAAAGGGAATTGGATATATACTTGAACAGGAAAAATTTGCAGGGCTATGGGGAAAGAGCAGGGGAGTGGGACTAATTGGATAGCTCTTTCAAACAGCCGGCACAGGCCCAATGGGTCGAATGGCCTCTGTCTGTGCTGTGTGATTCTATGATTTCATTGAGTCCATTTGCCGCATCTTTGTTCAGAGGCTATTAAAATCATTAGCTCCCTCTCTGCATTCACGTTCTGCCCAAACCCTCTCTTTTGGTCAGATCTTTTAAAGTTTTTCATGTACTTTATCCGTTCTTCCTGAGGGATCTCCACCCAAAATGTTTCTTTATCTTTTTTTCAAATACTGGTGGGCCTTAGGTTTATTCCCGTTTTCTGTTTTTATTAGTGTCAGCAAATTGAATTCTGATCATCTGTCATCTGTGGCTATTGGTGCCATCTTGTGGTGTCAATCAGAACAGCACAATCAGACACAATAACACTATGTATAGACAGTGAAGAATCAACTTGTTCCCAATCGACAAGTCATTTCAAAGGCCAGTAATTGCCTGATATTCCCACCAATTTCTATGTACCCCAAAGTACCAGCTTATACCCACTTTGGTGGTTGTCCCATGTGATGTCCCTCATATGTGACTGTCTCTCTGATAACCATGCCTTTCCCAAATTAAGGGCTATGGGGAAAAAGCAGGGGAGTGGGACTAATTGGACAGCTCTTTCAAAGAGCCGGCACAGGCACGATGGGCTGAACGGCCTCCTTCTGTGCTGTATGATTTTATGATTCTATTATTAATCCAGTGATCTGGAAAACAAGACAAACGTTCACGAATGATGAGGACATTCAATGTTGACTCCCAGCTTCAGCTTGTATCGATTCTATAGGTTTCTGTTACATCAGACCAGCAGAGTATGAGATTTGTACACCCTGGCTCTGGGCCATGGACCTATTAACTGCAATGTGTCAGATATGATTTTCATTTTTGATACCTTGTGTTGTAACGCAAGACCCTCTTAAACGAGCTGTCGAAGTTCCTAATGGTCAATGCAAGGCAGAACAGTGCAGTATGTAACTCGGGATGTGGGGGTTGCAGTGTTTCCACAGCAACAGACAAAAGAATAAATGAATGTAAGATACACACTGTGCCATTCAGAACAGCTCTTGCCAATATTGCCATAGCTCCGGTTGCCATCAGCCAACTACGATTGGCACCACGGCTACACAACCACTTACACCCAGCAAGCACTGCCGACGTCGCTATCTGATTTTAAGATCAGAAGAGCCACAGCGTAAACAGAAAACATATGGTATAGGTCATAAGACACAATAGTCATGCTCTCAATAAATATAACCAACAGGTGATTTAAAGTTTATCCTTAGTACAAATAGTCACACTCTAACTGCTCCTCTGAACAGAGTTTCCCAATAAAATCCACTGTTATAATTTGTTTTATTTCCTGTTCTCGCCCTTTCAGTGCTCACTTATTTCCATGCCTCCTCCGTGTTAGGTTGGTTGTACAATACCACCTGCATTTACGTAGTGCTTCATCACACCACAGCATCAGTTTATCACACTGAGTTACTTTTTGAAATTTTTCACTGTTGTAATGTAGGCAAACCCTGCAGTCATTCTGCAGCAGCAACATGCCACAATGAGCAGTTGATCGACGGTAGTGTTGGTTGAAGGAGGGATACTGACACTGGGAGAATAATGGCATCAGCTATATTATTCTTTAACGTTTTCTGTGCTCAAAGTACTGGGAGATGGAACATGTTCCATTGCAGATAGTCTTTTCTTCTGTTGATTCCTCACAGTACTATGATACAATTGGGGCCTTCTATTCTTCTCCCTACCTCCAACAGCAGCACCCACTGGCTTCCGGCAACACCTGGCTAAATGGCCTGATTCCGTACAGTTATGACATTTAATCTTCAGATTAAAAACATCGGTCTGGATGATCATTTTTACCACAGCTCCATTATGGTTGAGTGACTCTGTTTGTTCTGAAGCTGTTGGACCCGATGGCCTGTAACTTGCTCGCACGGCTAGCAGCAGTCTCCATCCCAAGTGCTACTTTGAGACTTCTACCAACTGTTTCCTCTGGTTTGATGTTTCCTTCAAACTGCAGTCTTATTGCATCATCAAGAAACCCACCAAAGTCACATGTTTTGCAGTTTCCTCAGTTCTTCCATAAACTGAGAAACATTTTCATCATCCCTTTGACTCCCCTGGTTAGACTTGAACCATTCCGCAATAACTAGTGATCCCGGGCTCATGATACTCTTTAACCACTTGGAATAACTCTTCACACATCTTGTCTTTAGGCTGGCCAGGAACAAATCAGATTCTTAATCAAGGTTCACACACAGTAACCAAAACTGCTCTCTTTATTTGCCTCAAAATAAAAATTAGCTCGACCCTATTAGATACTCTGATTTTTCCAACTAATGCTGACATGATAAAAAAAAATTCAGTGACAAAGCAGACCACTACCTAAGTAACAAAAATGTCCAATATTCAATCTTTTTAACAATCGCTGCCTTTTAACATCATCACCACTGTTATGTCTGAATAACCACTCATAATCGGTGTGGTATTAACCAACTGCTTTTATTTCCAGACCCTCTGGAATATTTTCATTAAGACCAACGAGCTTGTGATAATACCAGCCTCTCTAACCATATTTCTCCTCCCCCGCCTGATGGCTTCCTAACAATTCAAACGCCATTAAGAATCTGCCCATGTCATAATCATCATTAAAATTTGGAATAAATTTAATTTGAACAGAAATGTGGGCTGAATCACTTGGGCACTCACTCATGGGTCTCAATCATTAAGGATCTCTTCCAATTCAAGGGCACAACAGTGCTAATTCTCCTCTTCATCAACTTCATGTTTGCGCTAGCGCTCTTTCTCGGCAGCCTTATTCCGGTATGGTTCCTTCTCGTCAGCATTATGCCTTGCCACTCCCTTTCCCCCTCTAACACCAGTCTACATCTTTCTGCTTCATATCTGCGCAGGCTTTCTTCTACCACCAGGGAAGCCAATTCAAATTATTTATCTATTCAATGTGAGAACACGTGCTCACAGTACCTGAAGTTTGCTTCTGATAATTTAATGTAAATAGCTTGTTTGGTCTGCGATTAATATTTATCCACTTTAGCTGTCACCAGATTTTACAATTAAGGCTCATTTCACTCAAGTTCACTGGCAGATGATAGTTTCCGTAAGCAGAGTCCTTTATGTAATGAATCTTCATTCAACATCTATATGTGTTAGCTTGCCCAGGGTTAACAATTTACCCCTATTTGCATTATATTGTTCACTGGAGAATATGCGGAATGCCCACCATGCATTCCCATCACCACAAAAGATAGAAAATAACATCGCCAGACCAATTTCAGGAAAAGCTGAACAGGATAGGACTCTTTTCTCTAGAAAAGGCTGAGGGGTGACCTAATAGAGGTCTTTAAACTTGTGATCAAAACTAGGGAATCAGAAATATAAGATAGTTACCAATAAATCTAATGGTAAATTCAGGAGAAACTTCTTTACCCAAAGAGTAGTAAGAATGTGGAACTTGCTACCACAAGGAACAGTTGCATGTAAGGGGATACTAGATAAGCACATGAGGGAGAAAGAAATGGAAGGATATGCTGATAGGGTTAGATGAAGATGAGTGGGAGGAAGCTCGTGTGGAGCATAAATGCTGGCATTGACCAGTTGGGCTGAATGGCCTGTTTCTGTGTTATAGATTTCATGTAATTCTATGTAATACCTACAGGCTGAAACCACGTCAAATTTATTTACAGGTGAAATATACAAAAGTGAAAGGATATTAGATACTAACAATATAAACTGTCAAGTCTGAAATCCTTGTGTTTAATTTTTATTAAATTCTTAGTAACAATTTCTGATGGGGATTACAGGAGATCGCTTCCAGAGATCCCATTCATACTCCACGTGAAGGTTATATGAAGATGCCTGAAAACCCCAAGGAAGTCTTCTTTGAAGATCTAATAATTTATTAATAGTCAGGTAATCAAAACTTTAACCAGTCTTTAACACTAAAGTAGACTGAGGTCTGTTTTTGATATCTGACAATTGGAATACACAACCCCAATTTGAAATTAAAAAGGCAATAATTTGATTAATTCAGGATCAAAGGCTTACTGAACTATGACCCAGAGATTATCTGTGGCAGTTGTTAGTTTTCCAAGGAAACACTTCATCATCAACTCAAGCTATCACAACACAAACTATAATATCCACACACACACACACACACACACATCTCCAAGGGAGCAAGCTTCTATTTTTCAGCACACACTCACCAAAGCACAGATGGCAACATTCTTTGCAAACAAAAAAAATACACCATTAGCAATTAGCAACCTGTTAAAAGGTTTGTGAGGCAAGCAAGGCTAGTAGCTGACTGCTCTAAAACACCAGGAGCCAATGCCTTTCCTTGCTCAACAGAATTACTTACTGAGATGCATAATCCAATAATGGGCCAGAATTTGCTGTCAAAATAAGAGTGAGGCCAATGGCACTCAGCGATATTTCTGCGTAAATGGTACAGTAACTTCAGGCGAGGAGCAGATGCGCGGTTAAACGCTGCTGTTCGAGTTGTGCCACACCACCGTTAGCTTCGCGAAAATGGCATCCATTACGCTGTCTGCCTCATCATTGACATGCATTGAATGTCATGAAGTTGCTGCATTTGCCTATTAAACTCACCACAGAAAGTTAGGGCTAGTAATTACTAGCATAAGAACCCTTTTAATGACATAATTCTTAATTACTGCCAATCAACCCCTCTGGCCCAGAAAGTGAACAATTAAACGTGCCGAGTCTCACTCCTTCAGTTATTGAATTGTTGGAGATTTTATAAATGTCAAATATTAAATTTTGAATTAAAAAAAAAACTATCTCTTTTTTCTCTCTTTTAATCCAATCTTTCTTTTCCTCTCTCTATTTCTTTCTGTACCTGATATGACATTGAAATCCCCCATTCTAATTTAGACTTCCTTCTCCATTGTTCCTCTGTTTATTTCTCAATCCTCAAACCTGATAAAGGCGATACACTGTTGGTCCCGTCGTTCACTAAGGTCCCAGATGTCCCGTTGCCCTCGCTGCCCCGTTATCAGCTCGCACTTCCAGCAACTTGTGACACAAAATATTTTAAAATCTAAACGTGCATGAACAAATCTAACTAATGGGGCACTCCGCGAGATGCCCCGCTCCAGCAAAATCTGGCCCATTAAAAATATAGGAATGCTTCCTTGACTATTGCAAGTTGCCCACCTATCAGGGAAATGACAAAACTTAACAACCACAGCTTCATGAGTCAGAGTGGCCATAGCCATAACTGTGTGAACCATCCAGTACTTGCAGTTGGAGGACTGTCCATATGGAACCAGTATAGAAACTTCGAGTGCCCAGTCATTCTTGGAGCACCTCAAGAACTCAGAACTCTCAAATCGTATGCTTTTTAAAAATCAAGGATTTTTCTTCCAAGTGACGAGATAAATCCAAAAGAGCTCGATGTACTGTGTCGCAGTGAGAGTCACTACTAGATGATATAGAACGTTCAGCAGGATTATTTTTCTGCCTTGACATCTAAAATGGGCTGTACAGATTTACAGCTTTAAAAAAATCAAATCAGCTAATTGTTCAGTAATGGAACTACGGTTCCAATCACAATGGAAATGAAGCTTGTAACTTGACTGCCACACCATCAGGCCAACTATTACACCAGATAACTAAACTAAAAGGCTAGCATTGCAACTTGGAAACCTCTTCAGTTCTGACAGCAAAACAAAATTTGCAAAGTTACTTTGCAGTCAATTTTCTGAAAGTTATAAATTACAAGTCTGTCACATGGATATCATTCCATCAATGATGCACTGCACAAAAGCAGAAAGGTGCTCTCATTAATTAAAAGAAAATCAGTGATGAGCTGCATTTCTCAATGATAACAGTTATGCTTTCCAGTGAACAGCAGAATTTTACCACTTTACCAAAATTACTTTTTGGTGGAGTCCCCCATAAGCCTGAGGAAGGTGAAGGGCGTGCACGGTAGCAAAGAACCTTGCAGCTGATAAGTTTGCTTTTACATCTGAAATAAGACTGCGTAAGAGGCAAAAAAATGATATGTTAGGCATGGAGAGAAACACCATATATCAAAACAGTTAATTCAGACTGAGCTTATATAAAGGTCTTAAACATTTCCACTAACTTAAATCAATCTGTGCAAATTAATGAAATTAGGGTACTGTACCTTGAATCTACTCTGTACTACTGTTTGGAGCTTCCACACTGTGTATTTTCCCCATCATATCAACATCTGCAAGAATAAAGCTTTTGCAGCTAACACAAATGAGAGGAAATTACAGACAAAAAACAGCATCTCCAATGGAGGGTATTCTGACATACTGATGGGACAGTAAGCCCTGCTGCTAAATAGTTGGATTCCCATTCAAAAGGCCCTGTGGTCAAACTCAGCCTCAATGATTATTTGTCAGTTCTTGGTTGAGTTTTTCCCTTCCCTCACCTACAGGAGGTTATATTCCCAGGTGGCCATTCTTTATCTGTGTGCCTGAACTACCCTACTACTGAAGTGTCCATGGACTAGTCAAGAGAGATGCATCACAACCAAACCTGATGGTGTCTTCACTTGGCGTCCACTTCATTGACTGTATAGCGCTTTGGGACATCCTGAGGTCGTGAAAGACGATATATAAATGCAAGTCTTTTCTTTTTTTCTTTCACACATGGAGAAGGGGTGAACAGGTAATGAGCAGGAACAGGAGCCGTGAACTATATTTCCCCTCCCTAGCTGCAGGACTCCACTGATGCCCAGCTGAGGGCAGCCACCTCGGTACAGATCAGAAATCAAACATGAGAATTTCTTTGTTGATTGGCTGCATTCACCTCCAAAGTACATGGTGCATTCATTCATTGAGTTACTGGGAGCTTTGAGATTAATCTGCTCGACAGTGGGCTACACAGTCGTGAGGTGTTCAGTACTGGGGGTGAAGGTAAGGGGGAAAAATAACAGCAAGAGCCACCTAACTCCCCACACACACACACTTAAGCTCACATCACCCTGCTTAAATGACAGGAAAGCAGAAGTAGATAAAATTAGCACTTTTTGCTAATTAATTGTTTTTAATAATTTTCTGCTGAAACCTTTCTCCAATACAGAGCCGCCTGTGCTAAAATGTGCAAATTCATCTTTGTCTCTCGTCTCTGATGCAAAATCGATTATTCAATTTACCACTTCAATCTTACCAAATTAATTTTTAAACTGGCAAAAACTATTACTGAAACTTTAATCTGAGGCAGGTGATGAGGAAATCAAGAACAAGAAAGGCCTTTTCCATAGGAGACAGATCCCTTTCCACAGCTTATTTCCTATTTAGGCAAAAATCCAACATAGTCAAAGTTAAAAACCTACTCTACACATCTCATAAGAATGACGCCCTCGTACTATAAATCAAATGTTTGCACCACAAACATTTTTGCTATCAGGAGATGTTGCTGCATTAATGCTAAATTGTATTTTTGGGGTGATTATGATATACTGCATAACCAATCTGGAACAACTGACGTGTCAAAAGTATATCATAATTCTGGGATCATACATTTAGATAGCAAAAATACTTGGGTTTACAGTAAATAAGTATAGAAAATGTCAGTGTTCAAAGACCGATTAAAACATACAAAATGCATTTCTGTTCAGTGTATAATTTGGTTAGATATGAAACATTATGAGCAGAGTTTGCAGGATACACCTTTATTTCTCTCTTTCTGCCAATTTATCTCTCCCATCCTCCCCCTCCCCCCCACCCCCCAAAGGCACAGACTCTTTGCTGAGGTACGTTTCCACGGGCACTAGGCAGTCTCCTGTACCGCATCCAAGTGGCCATTCTTCACGTGTGAGCCTGGACTTAAGTGCACTGTCTGGCTTTTGGACCCAGAGGGCATTGTAGCTGAGCCCAATTTTCTCCTCACGCGATGTAAACACACCTTCATTTTGAGCAGGGTTTTTGGATAGCAATTGGGAGTAGGGAAACTCGGGTTGAATTTCCCATCCCTAGCCTAGGGACATTGAGGCCAACTGTAGCGCTTTAATGCGACCACGGCTGAGATCAGCTAATTCAGTCCAATCAAACTAGAGCCCTTTCTGGTCAAAACGGCTCAGCTACTCATGTCTTACCCAACACCCCCATTGGGGAAGCCCTACAGTATACAATTCTTTCAATATAGAAATACTACATCTTAGTTTGCTAAGGAAACAGGAGCTCTGAACAGTTAAGCGCAGCAAATGTAACGAATGCTTTATGTGTTTTCACATCTTTAGCAATTTGGCCTCCCATTACCCCCAAAGTTTCATCGCACATAGGCTTCCAGTTGTTAACAGAACACACAGTATAAAACACTGCCGAGTTTTACGTGGGTATAATGCAGAGTTAAAACCACACAAGCATTAGAGCGACACTGTTGCGGTTCAGGGACGTTTTCAGGTAGGCTCGGATTTCTGCAGCAGCCTCCTCCAAAAAAGTTTGCTTCAATAATCCCGCATTGGTTGCCAGGGAAAGAATGCGCTACAGGGGTTACATCTGCTGCACCACCAACTATCGCAAAGCAGTTTTCACATAGTTCTGTCAATCTTTAAACAAACTTCAATAAAAGTGGAACATTTCAGCAACAGACATCAAAACAGTGGAACATTTTAGCATCACCAATCATATCCTTTACACGTCTGATTACAGTATTGCTAAAAGGACATGCAAGGCACCTAACCAGGATAATGATGCCCCTTGGGTTACAGTGGATTCCAGACAGGACAATTGAGTTAATTCTAGATTAAGTGCATACTTCTATTAAGCATGGTCACAGACGTAAGCTTAAAGGAAATTACTAATAAGTTGCCTGAAGGGCTTGCAGAGGATTTTAAATAAAAGCGGTAGCTGATTTCCTCAATGCCACGGTCATTTAATTTACATTACTCTCTGCAGCAGAATTTTTATGAATGGTTGGTTATAAACAATAGATGTCTATGAATACTGGAAGAGTAACAGTGAGGGCTCCTCTGTACACCACTGAGATGACCAAGGGGCCTGGTGCCATTGCCCAGATTTTCAACAGCTTTTGGTGGTATTAATTCCAGATGTGATACATACTGAACAAAACCTGTCGCAGATTCGATGAGAGCCATAAACTTCTTGTTCTTCTCTATCACAAATAGATTGTATGTAGAATTTTGCTGCTTTGATTTGATTCAGCCATTTTATACCTATATAACAAAAAAAATTGGTCTCTCCTGTATCATTTAGTTTTGGAAATGGCAAAATTCCAGCAAGCCAGCAGCTGTAAAACATCATTGTTTCTTGGTGATTCTTGCAAATTGACTTTGCATATCATTCTGTTGATCTACTGAACTCTAACACGAATTTTAAAAAACCCTCAAATTTTCATCTTACTGCTGCAAAATGGAAAATATTCCATGGTCCCTTCCATTTATCTAACTTTAACAACCAGCATTTCAAATGTACTTCTCTGTTGCTGCAATTGTCAAGATAACAAGCCGTTTAATGCAAGAATTCCACTCATTGCAAGAATTTCTGAAACAATTTGCTGATCAGAGGGCACAACTGGACTCCAGTGCTGGCTAGACATTGGCTTGCTGAAGCTTGGCCATTTGGACAATAAACACAAACTCAAAAACAACATCAGATTGCGAAGTCTTTCTAGAACCTTGCAGGCTCAAAGTAGCAACCCCACCCCATCTGCTAGGTTCGAACAATTGCAGCTGAGCCTGCGGAAATACAATAGGGGTCAGGAGGCAGGAGCGGAGTCGTGTTCTAAATATCACTTCTCTGGAAAAGAAACTGTCGTAATCACAAGATTCAAAAACACGTGGGATACCAGCTTTTATTTTCAGAGTAAATTACAAATATTCACTCAATATTTAAACCCTTAGGATTAAATTAAGATTCATTCTTAGTGTCACACTCAATGAACTGTCCCTGTTTGGAGCAAGTTTTTTTTTTTAAAAAAGCCATAATTTTCCCCCCAAAAGAATGAAATTGGAAGGACCACTTCACACCATAGAGTCTGATTTGAGTGGCTCAACAGAAAAACTTTCAAGAAATTCCAAATACAGGAGTCTAGAAAGAATGTTTTATTATTAATATTTTTTTAAAAAATTTAGTGGGGTGGGGTTGCTACCTTACAACTCTTTGGAAACCGTTGCCCCAGGATGGAGGAACAAAAACGTCCCGCAATCTTTTAGTTTGGGTGATGTAACTAGAGGAGAAGTCAATGGGAAAACAGCTAGACTGGCAATATTAAAATGGCTTCTAAATTCTCAACTCTTGGCACATGTATACATGCAAAGCTAATAGGCTCCAAGGCTGCATCTGGCAGCAGTTTTTGGCCAGAAATGGAAAAAAAAAACCGACATATTTATTCTAATTCTTTACAGGAATTAAAAGCCACTGGGGGGAAAAAACAATCTATGTTGTATCCAATATTATAGAATTAAGCTACAGCTACAATTTTTTTTTCTTTTAAAATTTTCTTTTCATATTTTTCTTCACTTTCTGTCCTGCAACGATAAAAGTTTGTAGCAGCATTACAATACAGTCAGTAGCAAGTGTTCTCTGCCAACATGTGCCAGTTCACAAGTCAAAGGTCACTCGCTCTTAAGAATCAGGGGAGGAGTCTCATTGTCCTCGTCCAATCGCAGTGTGCCAATATTCAAATCGTCATCCGGGTCAACTCCGCCCACTGCTCCTTGGTCCTCCGTGTAGGCTGCATAGAACAAATGATATAAAAGTACAACTTTCAATCATTACATTTTATCACAGAAAGCAAGTTGGGCAGAACCATGAGGCCCCACACCATTAGCAGGTGTTTTGCCCACGATTTTCTGTCCATTGACATTTATTGGGTGGAAAATGGTAGGCAAAACACCAGTGTATTTTCAGATAGGCTGTACACTGTATGCAGGGCCCTGCTGATGGCATGGGGCCTTGGAAAGTTCCACCTATCATATTTAAGTGCACATCATCATTAAATAGTACACTTTGGGTTGGAAGAGTTACCGAATCAGACAGTTTGAAGTAACTGATGAACTTCGGTGAAGACACCAGTACTTAATTAAAAATGTTTCAGTGATCCAGTCGCTTCCGCTGTGCATGTTAATTCATCTGCATCACACCAGAATTCTCCATTTATGTAGCAAACACATAGTTCAGCTCTTGTTTCCCACTGTAAATTGTTTACTTTTCTGCAATCCAGCCTGAAAGCTGGAGATACAAACATGACTTCCAGTGCATGTAGTAATACCACCAAAAGTAAAGGCAGACCAAAAAACATGGCTGCTGCCACCTTGACTGGTTAAAGCCCTTCAGTTCCTTCATACTAGCAGTTCCACATACATGTACGAATATGGTAAAGCTAATTATATTTAAAGTTAACATATATATTTTTAATTGTGTATATACAAAATCCTGAGAGGTACGAGTGAATCTATTACATTACTAGTAAACGGAAAGAGGGGGGGACTTCGGTCTCTATGACAGATATTTCCAATTTAAGGCCAAACAAGGGTTTATCCTCCAACTAAAACTTCACTGCTGCCAACATCACAGAGCTTCTGCAGTGCTGACATTCTACTAGATTTGAAACAGTTGCCATTTATCTGTGGATTTCATATTGTGCAAGTCAACAGAAGACCATGATTCCTAACAAGCTATATAAACTGTAAACAGCTTCTCATATCAATGGAGCCAATGATGATTCACACCAACAGACCAATATACAGTTGAGTAAATCTAGTCAAAATGAGTGCAATTTATAGTGTAAACAATAAAATCCAATAAAAATCAATCAAGATCTAAAATTGTTCCAAATGCAAATCAAAAGAGCATTTATTATAAATGTAATACACTCCAGCTACAATCAAATTCTCAAGATCAAAATCACAATGACAGTATTTACGGCTATACGGACACTAGTCACCATTAATGCCCTCTGAAATTTCAACAGAATTATTTAGAAATATTAAAAACTATAGCCATTTCATATCAGTTAAGATTAGTGCACAAATAAACCAAAAAGCAGCTGATGTAGATTCCACCATCACTGGAATAGAACACTAAATATAGTCTCACTCTTTTGCTCTTCTACTCCATCCTATTAGCATTCTGAATTTATAGAGTAGTCAGTTACCCTATTTTAATATTTTAAATACAATCTGCACGGACTGAAAAAGAAAGTTTTGTTCCTCCAATTAAATGGTGCATTTTCCTTTGGACCAAATCATAGAATTACATAGAATTTACAGCACAGAAACAGGCCATTCGGCCCAACTGGTCTTTGGCAGCTGTTTATGCTCCACACGAGCCGCCTCCAACCCAACTTCATCTAACCCTATCAGCATATCCTTCTATTCCTTTCTCCCTCATGTACTTACCCCTTAAATGCTTCTATGAATCAAGAATTTAATAGCAGTAAATAAGATTGTGTAAGACTACTGAAGCTCATTACCGTGTTGTGTTGGTGACGAAGGGGTATAAGTAACTTTGGCAGCAGGTGAACTATACGTCTGAGACACTAACGGCCGATCGTGTGGTGAAGGCTCCAGAATCTCATTGGCTGGCTCCACACTACCATCTAGCCTGCAAGGGAAGAGATAACAGAGAAATCAAAAGTCTTTTAAAGAATCTAATGTGAAATCAATTCCCATACATTGCGTTAAAGATGTACCAGTATTAATCTGAATCACTGGACTGAAAGTAAGTGTCATGGTACCAGTATTAAAGATTGGGAGACCCAAAGTTGCATGCATCAATGGTAGGGTAACAGATTTTATTAGAACTCCTGTAAAAGCAATCTGGAGATTCAAGAAGGTTCAAGAAGGCGGCTCACCGCCACCTTCGCAAGGACAATTAGGGATGGGCAATAAATGCTGGCCTTGCCAGCGACGCCCACATCCCATGAACAAATAAAAAAGTGTGCATCAATGAATTTTAGGAGGTGAGGAAAAAGAGGGCGGGATCATAATTGGAGGGAACATTGAATCTGGCCAAAACCATCGTGATTTTATTAAATTATTTCTTTGGCTCTTAAGGCGGCAAGCATCAATGCACTGACTGACTGTCTGCCAGTCTTTCCTTACTGCCGGTGTTTTATTATAGAATCATACAACCAGAAGACGGCCATTCGGCCCATTGTGTTTATGCCGGCTCTTTGGAAGAGCTATCCAATTAGTCCCATTCCCCTGCTCTTTCCTCATAGACCTACAATTTTCTTCCCTTCAAGTATTTATCCAATTCCCTTTTGAAAGTTACTATTGAATCTGCTTCCACCACCCTTTCAGGCAGTGCATTCCAGATCAGAACAACTCGCTGCGTAAAACAGTTTCTCCCCCATCTCTCCTCTGGTTCTTTTACCAATTACATTAAATCTGTGTCCTCTGATTACTGACCCTCCTGCCAGTGGAAACAATTTCTCCTTATTTACTTTATCAAAACCTTGCATGATTTTGAACACCTTTATTAAATCTCCCCTTAACTTTCTCTGCTCCAAGGAGAACAATTCCAGCTTCCCCAGTCTCTCCACATAACCCAAGTCCCTCATCTCTGGTACCATTCTAGTAAATCTCCTCTGCACCTTCTCCAATGCCTCAACATCCTTCCTAAAGTATGGCGCCCAGAAATGGACACAGTACTCCAGCTGATGCCTAACTAATGACGTATAAGGTTTTAAAACTACTGGTCAGAGATAGTGGGAACAGAGAATTTGATCTTTAACCTTCACATGTGGCTATTTGCCTTTTTAACTTTTAGGATTATGTGGCAACTCAGATGGAAACATTTTCCCTAAACCAATGGTCATTAGCCTGAACTTCTGAAGAAGCCGTCTAATCTGTGCAAAATACCCAGTTCCTGTTGCAGATTCACAACCAACCTGAAACTGTCCCAACATATTTCAATTTTAACCGTTAAAACTCAACAGAAAAAAAAAGTAGCAAAATCACATTGATTCTCATCTATTTATGTTCTTTCTCTCTTCCCTTCCCCAATTTATCATCAACGCTACACTTTCTAAATTGCTTTTTGTAAATTAAGATTTGCCCTCATTCCTTGTTTTAGGTACCTGCATATTATCAATGCAAACATTGCAGGTTTTCCAGTGTGGGAACTCACTAATAATGATACTTCAACAAATGTATTTGGCACCAATTCACCTGGTACAAATGTATTTTATTATGTGAGTGTAAGTTCGAAACTTGCAGCAGACTCTCACTTCCACCCACAAGTTGACTGGTGTAAACTAATTTGGTAGCTTAACTACTATTAATGTAGAGGATTTTCTCAGTAGGTGAATGAAGCCCTTGTAAAAATCCAGGGAGAACAGTTCTACCAACTGAAGTAGTCAACAGCGCTTCTATAATGTTACACATGCTGGGGTAGATTTCCATCTGCACCGTCTAGGCTGTAATCTGGCAGAGCGAATCGCCCGCCCTTTATAGAACCTGCCTGATTTTCATCCCATTGAAACCAATGCAATGAAAACCAGGCAGGTTTTATAAAGAGTGGGCGAGCCACTCCGCCAGGTTACAGCCCTGGTGAAGATGAAAATCTACCCTAGTATTTTAAATATAGCACATTAAGGGGATAAAATTGTTATGATGAGAAATATTTTCAACAAATATTCATGTGTCTGAAAAGCACAATTGTACATTCAGATTGTTTTTCCAAAGGATGACTAGATAGACATATTCTATCCAGGTTAAGTTCTCCATATCTGATTATTTTTGACAGAAAGTCACAGCAATAGATCTACAAAATTACTCCCGATAATACAGTTAATATGCTCAGATGTGTTTGCTCAGTTAAAAACTCAGAGGCTGAGGCATTAAACCACAAAATAACCAAAAGTAAACATATTATCAACAGTATGTAGAACCATTGCATTTCTATATGAATGAGATTACATCTGTGTATTGAACAACAGAAAATGTGGGTAAGGTAGCATTTCTGGTGAAATAGCATGTTATTTCCTGTGACTTATAATCATTCTGATCCATGTACAATAAAAGATGATTTTACTTCATAAAGGGACATATACTAAAAACACAATTGAAACTGCTCCTAGCATAAAATAGTCAGACCAATTTCCAAAACAAGTTTCCTACTGAGACAGTTGCTGAAAAACATTGGAGAAATGACAATTTGTATGGGGAAAACATTAAGCAAAATATTCGGGCCCTCCCCAAAAAAAATCAAATGAATAGCTTGAAAAAGATTGCTTGAATTTCCCAATCACGCACCAGTGATTCATTTCTCTGGATATTTCTTTTGGTCTCATTGTGAATGCTGTCATTCTTATACAGCTATTTAATTTACATTACATACAGCAAGTTGCTGAGTCAGTTTGAATAGACATTATATGACAGATGCAAAACTAAGAGATGTATTCTGCTGCACAACAAAAGTTAAGCAGCTATTCTAAGGAAGATGGTCCAAGTCTTACAAGTGTGAAATGTGGTAAATTATTATTTTTACTGGATCTAAAATGCAGAGTTACAATACATCATAATTTTTGCAAAAAAAGACTGGGTAGATCTATTTGTTGCCTCAGTTGTTCGGGTCTCTCCACATTCTTCTATTTCTCGGTCAATCACAGAACATTAGGTCTCATCCTATGGCCACGAGTTTTAAATAATCATTTTATGCAGCTATCTCTCGAGTGTACTTCCAGCATGCTAGTGCCGTGTTGCTTACTTGTGCTGTTTCATTAGTGTGCACTCGCCCCCTTCCTGTGGGTCCAGGTTATACATGTAGAGATAACCATCTGCTGCTACTAATAGCCGAGGAATCTTCTGAATTCTGGAACATCAGAACCAAATGTCAAATTAAGATAAGTAGGAGCTATTGTTTTTTTTCTCCTGCTTCTGGAGAAGTGATCAACATATAATAACTTTCACTGCTTGACATTTGTTTAAATAAAATGTATCTCATCTTTCCTTATTTATCCCCTTTGATTTCATTCTCATGCTTCTTTCTATTCCTGGCTTCTCCAATCCTTCCTAATGTCCCATTTCTTCAATTCAGATTGTTTTTTGGTTTCTTTTCTTCTGGCTATCTGCTTTCTTTTGCTCAATTCTTTCCACTGTTTATTTCTTGATTTTCTTGTTTCATTATCCCAGACCAATAAGCAGCAATCTCTGTACCAAGAGTGGCAACTTCTTGATCAGACTGTAATATTAAAAAAAAATCACAACTTACTGTCTATCCGATGTATTTTATACCATTAACATCTCAAAGCTAATGAAATGCTCATTTGCCAGTCTATAAACGTAGAATTTACAGCACAGAATCAGGCCATTCAGCCCAACTGATCCATGCCGTCCTTTATGCTCCACAGAGCCTCCTCCCACCACCCTTCATCTAACTCTATCGGCATATCCTTCTATTCCTTTCTCCTTCATGTATTTATCTAACTTTCCCTTAAATGCATCTATGCTATTCACCTCAACTACTCCTTGTGGTAGCACGTTCCACATTCTAACCGCGCCTGTACACTTTTGTTTTTAAACAAGGTCCAAGATGGGATTATTCTACAGCCTTACCATTGTGTCTAATATTTAGCCACATTTTACACTTACGTTGCCAATGCACAGATATTTCTGTGCCCCGAGAAGGGCAGTCGGACTGTAGCAAATGCCCTGCCCTGGTTGAACATCTCTGTGACCTGGGAAGGCAGATAACTAGTGGAAGCCATGAGCACCTTCCCAAAATAACCAGTCCACGTGGTTGGCTCTTCCTGTGGTCTTAACAAAGAGTGACATTCAGAAACAAATAGGATGTGACCAGTTCTTCTCCTCTCCCCTCCCCTTTCAGAGGCGGGGAGAGGGGGTTGCTGAATAAAGATTTTATTTCAATTCCCATTTCAACTTTTTAGCAAAAAATTATTGCCCTCCCACATCATTCACCATTTCTTGACTGAATGGGGCAAGTAGGCAACTTATTCCTCGGTCTCAGACATTTGAGTCAGCTACAGGAAGGTGTGCCACAGTTGTCCAGGGTGACAAGCCCCCTGATTTTCTCCCCTTACTGGCAGGGAAGAATGCGTACCTTACAGTTAAAAGTAATACCCAGTCGTGAAAAATCATCACATAAGAAGTGTGACAAACAGGATGCACACACCAGACACAAGGTTTTCTGTATATGTATGTGTGACTGTTATTAACCACAACAGGATATATAAATTAATGATCAACTGCATAGCACATTCTAGAAAGTGTTTCAAAGTAGTCATGGTACACATAATACTGATGGTGCATTACAGAGAATCTTTCACTCACGAGACTGATCAGTCAATTTAATCTATTGACAATTATTTCAGTGTTTACCTACTTTTCTTTCTGTGTCTCCAGTTTGAAGATATGTACCGTCTCTGTGTTACTGGATGCAGACAGGAACATTCCATCCATACTGAATGCTAGTGAACAGATACTCACACACCTAAATGACAGGAAACAAATCACACTGAGGAAACGGATAAAGAACCTGCTTATCAACTCACTGAAGATTAGAAATTAATGTCAACAATCTTATGAAATGAATACTTAATTTATTTAACATACTAAATTCTTCTATGCTACCTCTCCGCTAAAATAGCAGAGAGGAATTTGATTTAAGCACATTAAGTGATCACACAATAACATCGCAGACAATTTTCAGGCTTACATGACATAATATGACTATATTAACTTTTCAAAATATCAGTGGGACTGGATAGACACTCAAATCTACAAGACCAGAAAGTGGAAACCAATTTTCCTTCTCTCCCTTTGGTGAATGATCTAGTTTCTCTCTCTCAACAAGCAGCATAAGCAAGCGACGGAACTCAATGTGTTACATCAGGATGTTGTGCCTTCTTTTTATTTGGTTTGATAAATGTCACAATCCACTCAACACAAACTGTGTTGAAAAGTCAAAAATCAAAAATCCCTGGATTTGAAAATCACCCCCCCACCGTCCCCCCAAACAGGGAGAGAAAATTTCAAACTGGATACTAATAAATAAAATGAGAAGTACCAGCAAATTCACCTCTCTATATACAAAGAGAAATTTTGAAGTAACCAATCAGCACTACTAGGCAATAAATGAAGAGGCAATTGGACAGGGAGCCAGAATGTCCACTTGCCTACCTAGGTGCTTTTACGGCTAGAAACAGAAAACGTCCCAACTTTCCCGAGATCACAGGAAAATTATGAATGAGGAAGGCCATTTGGCCCACCTTAATTCATCCACACCGAAAGACCCTAAAGTCACTCACTTCAGCATCAAATTGTTTCTCAAATGGTTCCAGGGTTTTCACCTCCACTACTTTGTCTGAAAGTCCATTCCATGTGTTAATCAACTTTGTGCAAAGTAGTACCCCCAATAGCAGTCTTAAATTTACTTTTTACTAGATTGAACCTGTGTCCCCTTGTCCTACTCTCAATTTAACCTCAAGTAACATTCCAGATTTACCTTTTCCATTTGTTTTACTATCTTAAATACCTAAGATCACTTTCCAGAAGCCTCCTTTCTAGGTGAAAAAGCTCAAATTTCTTCAGTTTTTCCTCATAACTCATCCTCACACTAGGGATCAGCCTTGTGCTGCTTCTCTGCACTGCCTCCAGCACTTGAATATTGCGTCTGTTCCTCAGTGACCAGAGCTGGACACAATACTCAAGGTGTGGTGTGACCAGAGCTCTGTACCGTTTAATCACAACTTCCTCTGACTTTTATTCCACTGTTTTGGCTATTTAGTTCAGCATTCTATTGGCTGCTCTGTATGGTTCGGACATATTGAGCATCAATCTACTAGGACTCCTAGGTCTCTTTCAACTTCTCCCTATTTCAATACCAATCATGGAGTACCTTCATCACCCATTTTCCTTCCTACTCCAATACTTTTCACTTGTCAACATTAAATTTTATCTGCCATTGTTCTGCCCACCTACATATGTTGTCCAACTCATTCTGTAATTTGAGCTTCTTTCCTCAATTCTGCTGCCTCTCTAGTTTGGTATCATCTGCAAATTTTACTAATTTGCATTGGCTTTCTGATTCCAAGTGCTTCATGTAAAATAGAAACAGTAGTGACTCCAAACACTGAGCCCTTGAGCACCCAGCTCACAACTCCCTCTTCCCAACCCAACATCATTCCTCTAACAAACCACCATTGATTTCTACTCTTTAACCAATCTCTTATCCATTCATAAAATTTACTATGAATCCCTACAGCCTTCAGCTTAATTGGGAGCTGTTAATGTGGAACTTTTGTTAAATGCCTTTTGAAAGTCTAGGGTTTCCCACAGGCGACTTGGGTTGTCAGTTCCTTAGAGAAGTCTAGCAGGTTTGTCAGGCTGGATCGTACCTAAAGCCATGGTGACTACGGTTTATTTACTATGTTATGAACAATAACGTATAAAGTACACATAATCCTCAAGTTTAATTTTGCTCTATTTTCTTACCTCTTAACCCCTCTCCGGAATTCAAAGAGTTTCTGCCCCTCTGGAATGGAGAACACTCGGATTACTGTTCCCTGCAGAAACAGCAAGCGAAAGAAGCAAAATCAGAAAAAGAAAGCAATTAATAGGTGTTAATCTTATCCTCATTGAATAAGTGTAAGGTTCAGCAGTATATAAATATATTTACTAAGAAGAAATCCAGGGCTGTTTTTAAGATGGAGTGCAAAATACTATTTAATGAAGATAAATGCCCTCTCTTAAATAGTAAACAATTTTACAACACCAAGTTATAGTCCAGCAATTTTATTTTAAATTCACAAGCTTTCGGAGGCTTCCCCCTTCACCTGACGAAGGGGGAAGCCTCCGAAAGCTTGTGAATTTAAAATAAAATTGCTGGACTATAACTTGGTGTTGTAAAATTGTTTACAATTGTCAACCCCAGTCCATCACCGGCATCTCCACATCATCTCTCTTAAATAGAGCATAGACCTTATCAACAGTACACAAGGTGGTAGAACAGCATCCTGATGCAGCATTGCATTGCACCAGAGCAGTTGCGAAGACCTCCTTCCTTCTAACACACTCTAAGTACGAGACACTTGATAGTGGAATATACTGCACAGACGTTATTCACATACAGAACAAGCTCCAGGTCCCCCTCTCTATTGAGCTCTCCCAACTAACTGGAAAAATACAGAGTTACACCTTATACACCTTAGTTTGACTACTTCAAAGGTATATCCTACAGATAAAACTTCATGATTTATCTGTTCTTGGATTCTTTCAAGAACAGCTTATTGACAGCTCATTTACTAATCATCCATTCTATAACATGGTCAAGTGATCCCTCTGGCTATGCTTATTACACTAGTCACTAAAGTTATACATTAAACACTCAATCATCCCAGTAACTATCTCTTTGCACAGGCACCCCTTGTAGATGGTTAACAGACCTTAGAAGTAGGCCATATAATCCATCCTTTCTTCTCCCAGTTCCCTTCTGGTTTATTGTTTATCTTAGAAAGCCTGTTGCTTCCATGACCAGTTGTAGTTATACAGGTTAGTTCGATTATTAACTCGTAACTCTCCAACATGTCCAACAGGTAGCATATGGGTATGCAACCACTATGTTCTATATGGCAACTTCCTGGTCTCACTGAAACTGCCACAGGCAAGGCGCTTTTCCACAGAGAAGCAAAGTACACTGGTAGGCCAGTCCCACACACCTTGAAGCAGCAGGTCACACAAGCCATAAGGCCGGGAGTGGCTCACATGACTGACCTCTAGGCCAAGGAATGGTCCCTCTTATGTTAAATTTTTCATCACACCTTATGCTTAAGTATTTGAAAAGGAAGAATATAAAAAGGATACAGGGAAAGAGGATTAGAGTAAACAACTCCAGCTGCGGATATGGCAGTGTAGTGATTCTAATACTGGACGAGCAACCCATGGCAAGTTGCAAAATGGAATTTAATAAATCTGGTAAAGCTGACAGATCATCATAAAAATCCATCTAGTTCATTAATGTCCTTAGGGAAGAAAACCAGCCAATCTACCCAGTCTGACCCATATTATGGGGTTGACGCTTACTGCCCTCTGAAATGGTCTAGGAAGCCACCCACTTAGTTAGAAAGACACAAATAGTCAGGTGTTAGCAATGGTTAATGTCCAGAGGTCTTAAAACCCATTAGCTACTATTTAAAAAATACAGATGATTGAGATCTTTGACACCAATCACCTGTGGATGGATTTAAGGAATTTAACAGCTGGAGCTTAATGGGTTGAAGTACAACAAACGAGTTCAGTGCAAAACAGTTTTCAGCATAAGTTAAAGTTACTGCAGTCTGATATAACTAGGGTGAGCTGTCTTGTTTCTAGTTTATTAGTTGAAATTACTCGACACAAGAATGCGTCATTGCACGTATACTTATGTATGTTTGTACATATATGAATACTTTTCTACTCTTGAACCCTACAACCCTCCGAGATCTCAGCGCTCTTCCAACTCTGGCCTCCCGTGCATCCCCGATTTTCATCACACCGCCATTGATGGCTGTGCCTTCAACTGCCTAGGTCCTAAGCTCTGGAATTCCCTCCTTAAACCTCTCCGCATCTCCTCCTTTCAAGACGCTCCTTAAAAACTACCTCTTTGGCCAAGCTTTTGGTCACCTGTCCTAATATCTCTTTATGTGACTCGGTGTCAAATTATGTTTTGGTAACGCTCCTGTGAAGGGTCTTGAAATTTTAAAGGTGCTTAATAAATGTAAGTTGTTATTGTTGTTGAATGTTTAGTCTATCAAAAAATAACATTATTATTGTGAACTAATGAAGGTAAAACTCACTATGCAAAACATGTTATATGTCCACCTCAAATGGCTTACCTTTTCAGAGGCTGTTGCCAGTTTCGTACCACTTGCATCAAATGCCAAAGCAGCAAGGGGACTGTCATGAGCTGGGATCATATTAGCAGCTCTCTTTAAAACAAAAAAAGAAATGAATGAAAAAATGCCTTGCACAAACATCCTGTTTACTAATCACTACAGGTAAAAAAAAATCTATCTTCTTTTTCTTTTGTGTATATTACCCCAAGGAAAAACAGCTCAGCGTCAAATAGGATTTACAAGTAAGGGAGTGAATAATTCAGAATCTCATCATGCTAAAAATCTACAATATAATGCCGATATGATCAATATCAATAATTCGCTCAGGTCACAAAGACACCTTCAACTCATTGGCATCGCATTGCAAGCACCATGAAAAAATTGTATACAGATATTTGAATTTGTCACACTTAAAAAATATTCTATTACCATTTTTTCGTAAAATATTATGTAGAAGGTGCAGAAGATCTTTATTTCAGGCTTAAACAGGTCAGCCGAAGTCACTGATTGTGCAACTGTATTTATATCAAATTGCATGTGTACTGAAACAGCATGTACAAAATCCAGAATAACCAAAATTGGTTGTTTTGTTTTTCGCATTATAACAAAGAACACCATGAGAGGGGTCAATTGGACCAAAGCAAGGCCTTCACTTATGCAAAATGGGTATATTTGATAGAAACATCACAGAATGGGTCCCACAGTTTCTTCTTTATGCACCAATTGTGACGTGTACCGTGGAGAAGTTTGCTTTGCTGTAGAGTGATACCCATAGGAAATGAGATTGAAACTGCCAATTCAGAATTATTAGTAGCCACCACAGAGGAGAAAGAGAAGATATGCATGCAAGTGCTCATTCTACCTGTTTGGGTTGATTTCAACCTTGATCCAGTAGTAAATTGGCAATGTTTTCATCCACTATGCTGTCCAGTACAGTTAAAATACAACTTCAGCAAACCAAACTCCAAAACAGCCACCCTCAATTTGGAAGCTGACACTTATGTTTACCACCAACCCAATTCTAGGCCTCGCAGAATAGACAGCTGAGTCAAGGAACAAATGTAAGGGTATTTACAGCCGTGCTGATTCACACCCACTGAAGGCTGGGCAATAGTTCTCCCAGAGACCCAACTCTACCAGCATCTTTATTATCAGAAGCAAGATATCTCTTTTTGGATTACACTCAAATCGAAGTTTACAAAGGAAAAACAGTCACCAGAAGGAGCCTAAATGAGGTGTGCTATTGTATCAAAAAAAAATATATATATATACATACACACACATATATACACACACACTTAGCAAATTAAACAACAATATTTCAGGAACATCGTATTCAAAATCTGCCTATTATCAAGCTTAAATACATTCTTGTATCAGTTGCGATATAGATTTCCTATCACTAGAAGCCACTATCCTATAGATTTACAAAATGCAACAGTGACACCTAGCAATACTGAAAAGGTAAAACACAAACTTCTTAATATTAATTTTTACAGATGGGCTCTTTATTGCATTGGCTGAACCAGTATTTATATGATGAGCAGAGACTATGGGAGAAAAATTCGATAAGGGTCCGTTTTGGGCGTGGTAGCACACCACCCCGCGCTCGACGGACCCTGCGCAGGCAGGAGTCAAGTATGGACCCACGGGAGCACTTACCTGTAATCAGCGTTCCATTCCAGGCCTTGCACGTGGAATCAATGAAATTTGCACTTTCCCCCAATCTCTTAAAGGGAGGATGTCTCTTAGAAATCTCTTAAAAGTAGCTGGTATCTGTTATTTGCTGAAAATAACAGTCTACTGTCTGCATGGAGTCTGAACAGAGATCAGACATCATAAAACACAGATGCAGATCCCATCCCCATGTTTACACACTGATGGTTAATGTTAAAACATTGAATAAAGGTTGCGCAATACTAAATCCCACATCCTCAACCTCACCAATCTGCCGATCTGAGTTGGTACCAGGTCTGCGAGAGTGCATGCACCAAGGTTCTCTGCTGATGCACTAGAGACCTTGGTGCAAGAGGTGGACAGAAGGAGGGACATCCTATATCTGCAGGGGAGGGGGGGGGCAAGAGGCCCTCCAGACATATACTCAAAAAACACTGGGAGGCAGTAGGGGACAAAGTCAATGCCAGGCGCAGAGCATCATGAACATGGATGCAGTGCAGGAAGAAGTTCAAAGCTTTGACATGAGTGGTCAAGGTGAGTGAGGTCAACTGTCAAGTGGCGTCTCCTACCAACTGCACCACGCACTACATCCCCCCCATACCAATAAACTCTTTCCATCAGTACTCAACTCTTCCCATCAGATGCTTCCTCTAACCCTTACACATTACCACTGTTTCAAGCCGCCCACCCACAACTCACAGGCCACATACACTGGCAGCTATTCAACCATGACAGGCACGTCACCCAGACACACGTCCCACTTTCTTGCAGGAGAAGGTGGCGCATATCAAGAGGCAGCAAATGGCAGTGGCATTTAGCCCCTCAAGCCTGTTCCACCATTCAATGAGATCATGGTGGACTTGTGACCTAACTCCATATACCCATCTTAGCCCCATATCCCTTAATAACCTTGGTTCACAGAAATCTATCAATCTCAGATTTAACATTCACATCTGAGCTAGCATCAACTGCCGTCTGTTGAAGAGCGTTCCAAACGTCTCCCACCCTTTGTGTGTAGACGCATTTCCTAACTTCACTCCTGCACGTCCTGGCTCTAAATGTTAAGCTATGTCCCCGCGTCCTAGTATTGAAGTCTAGGAGACCTCCAAAAACAGTTACAAATATCTCGGCAGCCAGAAGCAATAATCCAGCCACTAACCTGTAAATCCTGCATGGTTCCTTTAAATAGTGCTGGTGGGAGTCCTCAAGGCACTCAAAGGCACGTTCAGATGGTCGGGGTTAAGACTGTGTGTTGAGTTGAGTGTTAAGTCCCAAAATGATATCTATCACTTTAAATCAGCGTTGCACATTGATTGAAGCCATTTTCTCCCTACTTTACATGATTCTAGCGTTTGTTATCTGCGCTAACTCCTATATCAAGATGGAGTCTGGTGCACGTCACACAGGAACGTGCGTGTGCATCCAAGACGCCATCTTGGATGTCGGAGAGGCTGTGTAGCGCTGAAACAATGGGTGCTACGCGTCCCAATTTAGTGCCCCATGTTTTTTAAAATCACTTGCAGAACATTGAAAGCCTCCTGGAGTGAAGAACAATCTGACTATGCAGAGATACAAGTTTCAAATTTTAAGCTTAGTTTGGTGTATCATATCTGATGAATGATGTCCTGCCAAATCGTAGGATGCCCTTACCAGAAAACAATGGGATTAAAACTGCTTTTCGTCTCTGGACTGTCAGAGAGTTAAGGGGCAAGGATTCTGGATACCTACCACTTAAAGGAAAAATAGGGTATTATGTTCACAGAGACTAATTTCTTTGTAAATGAAGGAGCTCAACAAATTAGATATGGTGATAGGGAGTAAATTGGAACAGGGTTGCAGAATGCTTGAAGCACTAACTAACTGAGTAAATGGCCATTCATCACCCTTCTATTAGTTGGCAAAAAAGTAGATAAGTAGTTTTAGGAGATAACAGAGCCACCAAACTTGCAATGACTTATTTATGTTTCTTGTAGCTGCAGGTAAATTTTATCCAGTAGATATGAGGGTATTTTACATGTATTTCCATTTTTGTATATATGGTAATGGCGAAAGCCATGGTGACAGTTTGGGCTTTCTCAACATCTTTACTTGTGTTACCATAAGCAGTTTTTTTTACAACTGAAACCAGCTTCTTTATTCTCCACCGTATTAGGGTTAACGCAGCCCAGACCCAATATGTAAGCCCGATTATAGTAAATTACATATTGGGAAATATACAGGATGTCCACTATTTTCACCCATCGCTTCAGAAGTGGATTGACAGTTTTAAAACAAGTCTGTAGTTTTTTATAAAAAAGATTCTTAAAAAGACACAGGCCTAGAAATTTGAGGGCGGCACATTCATTTTTCGGCACTAAACAGGCACTCAAGCTTCCAATATGGTGGGCAGAAAGTGCACGCTCATTACGAGCCCGAAGTGAGCCATCGCCATATTAGTTCATTCAGGTGGAGGGGTAGCCAAGTTTATTAATGAGACTGATCAGACTCTAATCAAATCTAACTTGGGCTAGTACTTCAGGTCTTTAATACGTTAAAAGCATATAAAACTGGTAGACACCTGTTAGACCATTTTAAAGTTGTCCTTGGAACCAAGCTATTTGATATGCAAGTGTCAAAGATAAACAAAGCCAACATTCAGTCAAAAGATTGTTGTTCATACTCTTCAACTGTAATAACACATTTGCCAAGTGGGACATAACTCTTACAATCTTGTGTGTGGTATTCAGCCTTGGAGACACAGAGAAATGGTAGTGGGTGTTCCCTGTTTCATCAATTCAATTTCAGTTGAGCCTGAAGTGACAGCTAGACTGTATGTGCATGTGTGAAGCATCTCATCAGGAAATTTACAAAAAATAGTGTCCTCCAAAAGGCTTGCAGATTATCAGACTGCATAAGAAATACATTCCGAAGATATTTAACCTCTTACGGACAATCTTTGCACTGCTAGTTTCTTGCTGTATTCTTCTGCAGAACTATACTTCTTGTAAATAAACTCCACTATCAGTTTTAGTCTCAATTACATGGCCTTACGGACATATGGTCTATGCCTTTCAGATGCACAACATAGCGGGCAATCCGCATGGGTGTCCAATACTTAACATAGCATTAAACAGGTAATTGTTAATCTCTCAGCCTGCTATCCCATGCATGACACGCACGAGGTTACAAATTTTGGATCGTAGCAGATGTGGGTCCGCTTATGGAACTTGCCTTTTCCTGTGACTCCCAGGTAAATAGTATTGGTAGAACTCTTGAATTGTAACACAGACATGCCAGAGTCACGACTAGCTGATGCTATTTCAATACAGATTTACACTAACCTTTTTAAATAAAAAATAAATGACAAAAAAAAAATCCATTATTTGTGCCACTTATGCAATTAAAGAAGGATGAAATAGGACCCGTCTGGTCAGATATTTTGGGTTTCCTTTTTAACTCTCTACCACCACCTTCGACTTTACACCTATCATTACGACACCTGACTATCTGCCATCAAGTTGCAGATAAGCTAGAACTTTCTCAAGCTCATCAGCAAAACCAAAGACATCTTGTTCAGCCCTCACCAGAAACAGACCCCTTGACCCCAATTCCATTCCCCTATCCAGCAGCTACCTCAGGCTGAACCCAACTGTGCACAAACTCAGTATCCTGTATGATCCTGAGCTGAGCTTCAAACCCCACACCAAGGCCATGACCAAGATCACATATTTCTACCACCATCCAAACCTTACCTCCACTGCTGGCAAGATCCTCATTGACATCTTCTTCATTTCTAGACTCAAATTCCTCAACACTGTCCTCGCTAATCTCCCAAATTCTGCCCGACACAAACTGCAACTCATTTAGAACTCTGCTGCCTGTTTACTACCCCAGACTAAGTTCTCCCATATCCTTGTTGACCTCCACTGGTTCCGCACTCCCAGCATATTAATTTCAAAATCCTCGTTCTCATTTAGTAAATCCCTCCCTGACCTTATTCCACACTACGTAAGCAACCTCTTCCAGCCCTACATCCATCTTGTACCCCCCACTTTTCAGATTTTGATCTGCCGTGCATTCACTCACCAACCAACCACCCCCCACCTTTCGCTCCACCACTAACAGCAGAGCTTTCAGACATGCCCTCTGGAATTCTCTTCCTAAAGCCCTCTGTCTTGCATTAAGCTCGCCATCTTTAAAAGCTTGCCAAAAAACCTTCATCCTTTGATTGTGCTCCCCCCATAACCCTCCTTCTTTGACCATGCCTTTGCTCACCTCACCTAATTCTCTTCCAGCTCCTGTTCATTATCTGTTGCTTTCCCTCTCCACCCCCTGTAAAGCTCTGTAAAAGGTTTAATTTGTTGTTGTTGTTCCAAGTTAAAATTTCCTGCTTAGGCAATGGTGTTCCAGCTGAGAAAAGAGTCAGGTAGTCTGCAAATCAGCAGTGTTGGATGATAAATAAACCATTCTGCTTACATTTAACATAATTTTTGGGGCAGTTTTAGAAGCAGAGCTCTGTATATGCTGAAAATATGTGATATATTATTTAAAAAGTTATATCAGATAAAATTCCATAAGTTAAATACATAAATACAATTAATGCAGTGAAACTTCTTACCAGATTGATGGTATCGAAGACCTGTACCTCCCCAATTGTTGCACTTCCAGGGTACGCAAGGTAGCAATTATCATTATTAATGGAAAGTGAACATAGCCCTGAAAATAACAGAACTACCATTAGTAATGAGTTTTATAAATACTTCAGGATCGACTGTACATTGCTATATTAACGCATTTTTGAGCTAGAGGGTGGTGAACCTGTG
Source organism: Heptranchias perlo (assembly GCF_035084215.1). Taxonomy (NCBI): domain Eukaryota; kingdom Metazoa; phylum Chordata; class Chondrichthyes; order Hexanchiformes; family Hexanchidae; genus Heptranchias; species Heptranchias perlo. Next base: position 7,938,586 of record NC_090346.1, read on the forward strand.
GAATTCTCGACCACAGAAGGCAGTGGAGGCCAAGTCATTCGATGTATTCAAGAAGGAGATAGATATATTTCTTAATGCTAAAGGGATCAAGGGATATGGGGAAAAAGTAGGAACAGGGTACTGAGTTAGACAATCAGCCATGATCATTTTGAATGGCGGAGCAAGCCTGAAGGGCCAAATGGCCTACTCTTGCTCCTATTTTCTATGTTTAAATTAAGTCTAACAAGAATGCCATGAGGAGTGCTGTATAAATGTAGTTGATATTCTATCAGGTCAAAAGGAAAGAAGCCCAACCTCTAAAGAGATTGGTAAAGACCTCTGAAATTGAAGTGCAATCAATGTTGTCATTTTGGGCATGGTCAGATAGAATAATCAAAGCAGCACAACTTCTAAACTATTCAAGACATTAAAAATCTTGTTAACACATCTTACTCAGCTAGGTCACTGCCCTCAAAACTGATTGATAAAGATAAAACCACAAATAGCAAAATTTGACAGCAGTAACGGAAGATACAAGACAGTACAACAAAACTCAATTAACCCAAATAGTGCAGTACTGATTCTATATATGAACAGCAGCTGCCTATGGGTTTGAAGACTTACTAAACCACATATAATCATATCAGTCACCTCAATGGCAGCTGTTCGTAGCTAACCATTATTCCATTTAGTCTATTTTCCAACAGAATATTGATGTCCTCCATTGACAAATAGTGTGCTGGCACTCACTATCTAGTCCTGCACATTAAAAATGCCCACTTGTGTGAGATGTGAGATAGAGATGTGAGATGGAAGGAAGTGTGGAGTTTCAAGGCTATTCAAATAAAATCCTAATCACTTTTCAAACTGGGTAGCTATCGCTATATGTTGTTTGGTACAAGTATGAACTTATAGCTTTTTTAGTTTGTGAAAAACATTATTTCCTTCTAGCTAATCAGTCAGTCAGTCACTTTAATATTTGGAGTTTTCATGGTACACAGCAAGTCTTCAACATCTCACTTATCAAACTCAATTTCAGCTTATTCAAGCGGCAAACACCTGTAAACTTAAAAATAACTCCAGAATATCTTCATGTCCGGCAGATCAAAAGTATTTCTTTCCTCACAGGGGAATGGGATACAAACTAACGATGGTGGTACACCAAGTGAAAATCTGTGCACCTCTCCCTAGATTTCACACTGTGAAGTATTTTGTTCCATTCTAATGGCTTCTTTCAAAGTTTAGCTTCCCGGGAACACGTGTGTTCTGTACCAAAACAGACAGTTTCACCTCAAAATCTACCAGTACCTCCAAGATTCCCTTCCCCTTATTTTCTTTATCCCCTTCATCAGCCTCTTAAAATCTTCTGAAATTGTTGACTCCTTACAATAATACAGATGGCAGACATCCTCCAGTATCTCACCCAATAGAGATTACCAGCTTTTAACCAGAGGCAGAAACCCGGCATATTTTTCCCACCCTTACCAAGAAGGCCAAGGCCAATTGTAGTGCTCCTACCGTCATGCCAGCTGAGATCAGCTAACTCAGCACAGACTGAGGAATGAACATGGATCTTTCCTAGTCTGTGTGGCTCAGCTACTCACTGGATAAATCACTCAGCTGAGGGAGCTCAGGGTTTATTTTGTTGCAATTCCATATCTAGGCATAACCTTCCTTTTTAAATTAGATCAAAAGTACTTCAAAAGAGCTCATAAATGTTCAGTGAAGACCCCTGAAACCAAGCTCACTATTTTAGTCTATTTTGATTTCTCTTCCGCGACTGTATCCCATTCTATTTTGGTAATCTTTTCCAGCCAAGTGTCCCAGCCCACAGTCTTTGTTCCTCTTTGCTCACCTTCCACTCCACCATCAGAGACCCATTTTCAGTCACTATCTCCCTGACCCGTAGAACTCTCCTCAAAGAATACTATGGCTGGCTACCACGCTCGCTACCTTCATTAGCCTTTTAAAATCCCATGTCTTTGAACGTCTCTTCATGCTCCTTCAAATTCTCTTACTTCTTGCTCAGTGACCCCCATTAAGCACGATAACATGTTCCTTTCCATGAGAAGCGCTGTATAAATGTAGTTGATGTTCTATCAGATCAAAAGGAAAGAAGCCCAACCTCTAAAGAGATTGGTAAAGACCTCTGAAATTGAAGTGTAATCAATGTTGTCATTTTGGGCATAGTCAGATAGAATAATTAACATTACACCAAGTATACAACCGGTTCAAAACAATGTCCATTGCAATTATTACCCAGATTTTTCCAAAAGACTGCCTCTCTCCAACTATATCTATGGTAGTGAGCTAACAAATGCCTCTTAGGAGGATAAAGCATCAGATTTTTTTTCTTACGATAGCAACATTGGTTATTCATAGATTGTGCCACAGCCTCCTGTCTTCTCACTCGGTTTAAGCAGAAGATGGCAGCCTGAAGCCTCATCTGGAAGACATAGGAAGACCAGAGTGCTACGTATAGAATGATGACTGTGCACTTTGGGAATTGTTCTCCATTAGAGTGACACTGGTGCATTCTAGGAGCGATTCATAGAACGGTTCATACGCAGCAATATTGGTACATTCTGTGCATTGTAATCTGATACCTGGTTTAGCTTCCAAATTAGCAGAAAAATCAACATAAGCACCCGAAATATAGTAGAACTCAAAGCTCCAGGGAGATGGGCAGCGCTGCCTCTGGAAGGAAACCGCATAGCTTTCAAATGCAGAAAAGTCAATTCTGTGGGTAAGTTTATTAATTTTGTTTCCCTGAATTGATTTTTGTGTTTATTATGTTAGAAGTTTTATTTTTAGCACTGTATCTCCTTCGGGTTATTGAGATAGCAACATGGCAGTTTAAAGCATTTCCAAAAAAAATCTTTTCCTTTCCAGTTGTTTATTTGTAGATTTTTTTTAAACTGTCTGCTTTGATTGGTACTTTCTTTTGCTTTTTGTTAGTTTCCCTGTGTGCATGCTGATCAGGAGCTCTTCTACCCATTCAGTAATATTTGAGATCACTACTATTGTTCAATTAACAGTGATTTGATGCATTTTTATGAATATGATATTTCAGCCAATCAGACAAGTGGGATGAATAATCTTTTCACACATTATAGACACGTGCTAGACATTATTTTTAATTAAACAGATTTATTACTGTTGTTGACTAGAAAATATACGCTGAAGGCTGTAGAAGAAACCTGGTAATAAAATCACTCCCCCAGCTCTTGGTACAATAGCTGGAAGACACTTTGTAGGAATTACCTGTGGGGTTTGGCGGGGTTTCTCGAATGGTATGCAGCACTTTCATATCTCTGATATTGTGAATGTACAAACTCTCCTCCAGGCATACTATCAACCTCTACATGGGGAGAAAAGAAGTCATTATCAAAAGCAAAATACTGTGGATGCTGGAAATCCGAAATAAAAACAGAAAATGCATCTGTGGAGAAAGAAACAGAGTTAACATTTCAGGTCAAAGACCTTTCGTCAGTTCGTCACAGATGCTGCCTGACTTGCTTAGCTTCTCCAGCATTTTGTTTTTATTTCATTATTAGTCTTGGTGAACTACAACAGCATATTTATACTACAAAACAATAAAATTAATACCACTAATATTTTAAATCAAAAAATTGGTAGAATTCGACTCTACAATTCTGGTCACTAACACTTTATTGGGGGGGGGGGGTGGAGAGCAATTATTGGAGGATTTAAGAGACAAATACGCACATTTTGAAAGTTGTAAAAGGTCATTCATTGCTTAAGGGGATAAAACTGCAAAAGCAGCCCTCTATAGCATATGGATTTCAAGAACATTCTAAACAGAACACAGAATTCCAACACACCAGATCATTTTTTATTCATTTGTGCCACAAAAGATTCCTGATGCAGTATAAAATGTTCTCCTACTAACCACTTTAAAAGTCAGCATGCTAAATGTAGTCAAGCCACTGTCAAATTTCACCTAGATACAATATTGGTCCAACCAATGTCCCATAGAATACATTTTTATCGCCAAAGATTTTCTGTTGGTTTTGTTTAGATTGAATCTATGAATAAAATAAACTGTGGAGTAAAGGAAGATGCAGCCATCACACATACGGCATAAATTATAAACAGCAACAAATACTTTATAAGATAGCAACTTCATCAGATGACACTCAAAAAATACATGAGCACTTGACTCCTTTACCTTATGTTTACAGGCTTTCTGGTAATCAACTGAAAATGATCAAATTAATGAATTCACAGAATTATGTTACAAATATCAATTATTCATGTGGACATCATGCATCAATATCCAACCACTGACATTTAATTCACCAGAGCTGACAGGGAATAAAACCTCACAAACCTCAGATACTCTACAGTACATTTATTATATGAAAACAAAGAGTGTATAGGAGCATCATATCTCTTGGCTCAGGTGACACTGCAATGAGATCACAACCTTAAAATCTCTCCGAGATATCTATTATTCTCTATGCAATGCATCGCCAGTAATCTAATACACAGAATCATTCCATCATGGGGAATTCTACTGTATATAGTGTGCCAAGTTCCACAGGGCAAGGGGATAGTGACTGCAAGATCAACTGCAGGGAATTAACACCAAGCCAACAGGGTGTGTCTAGGTCATACAGTTGTGGACCACACAGGTAGGAAAGAATAAAGGCATGAAAGAATTTGTAAACAGTAACAAAAACTTTGAAATCAATGATCTACAGAACTGGGAACCAGTGAAGCTTGGCCAGGACATGGGTAATGGGATTGCATGGGTAATTACTACAGACTAAGGCAAACTCAGTAATATTACATCTAAACTAAGGGAGGGCATCTCAAGATGTGGCAGTAGTCGAGGGAGGGTGTGTTTTGTGGTGCGGGTATAGTGAGGGAAGGGGTCCCTGGGTGTCGGTGAGGAGGGTAGTCACAGAGTGCTAGGAAAGGAGGTCTCAAAGTCTACAAGGAATTGGGAGAGAAGTCATGGAGCACTGGGGAGGGAGCAGCACTGTCTGAGGTTCTGGCTGTATTAAGGATGGGGTGGAAGCTTTGGTAGCGTTAAAAGCTAGGGGCCCCTGATCTCCCCAGTACCTTTATCCATCCCCTCCCATTATGGTCAGGGCACTAACCCAATCCACCCAGAACCTGGAAAGTTGCCCAACCTTCCGACTTCATCAGCTGGCAACCAACTTTACATGACTTAACGGTGTTTACTGCACTGTTAATGTACTTGTCAATCATAAACAGTTCCGGCTGAGCAAAGAACTTGTTTTTGTTCCATGGGAAGGCGGAATGCAGCAAAAACGAGCAGGGGCAGTTCAGCAGCAGGGACTGGCAAGTGGGCAGGGTGGGAAGGCACTGGCCCTTGGGGCAGGACCAGTAATGGGCAGGATCAGCATAGGCAAGAGAGGTTAGAGGCACCAGCAGTTGGGCACAACGGAAGCAGCAGAAGGCTCAGAGTTGCTCAATAATGGAGAATATCGGGTAAGAGGACAATTTTTGCACACCTCACATGGGTGTTACTCTGAAGGACATCATTACGGAGCCACCCACCTTAGAGATGAAGCTGGGAAGACGCAATAAGAGGCATGTAAATGAACATGAAAGCTTAAACATGACAAGCCAGGTGTGACAGAAATATCATGATAGGAGAGTGTTACAAGAAATGTTACATTTATAGGAAGTGAATGCTTCTGCAAGATTTTAGTAACATTATAGATATATTCCTGCAAGACTGGTTCCTTAAGCCCTGCTACTACGCAAAAGGTGATTTTGAAAAATTATGCCACAGATCCTCACCTGTCTATTTAGTTTAACTGCCAGGATTGTATTGGAATAACTGTAGTTGCAGATCTCTGTTCCTTTCTTAAAGTGACAAACCTTCAATTTTCTGGGTGCTTTAAGGCTCACAATAGCTACTAGACTGCTGGAGAACAGTCGTTCCACAATACATATGTCTTCTGTGTCAGCTGTATATAGACATTAAGGGGAAAAAAAGCTACATTAAATATCTGTGAAGAAGTCAGAAATTTCCTGTAAATTAAACTTATACAAACTGTATTTAACTGTAGCTCACTCAACTGAATTGAAATGACTCTCCTGTCCAAAAAAGACACTCCATTATTCATTATTACGTTTCAATTACTAATTGCAAGAATTTTATTTACTAGAGCATGTGCCACAATCAGTTAAAACACAAGACTGATAAATAGGTTTGAATTCAGCCTAGGCTAATTTACATAAACAAATCTCCCAAGTCAAAGAATCATTAGAATATAATATAAAACAATTTTCTTCCCGTTCAGCTCAATGGACCCATGGTTTCCCGATAAGCTGCCTGCTGCATATGAGGACCTGTCGTTGGAAAGTTCTTGCAAAGTTCCGCTCACAGTATTATTCTTCTGTCAAAGTGTAGGTGTGCATCCTCGAACAATTCCCTTTCTTTATATATTTTTCTTTACAATGTGACAGTGAGAAAATGAATGCTACAAGTACTGTTTATAAAGACAGATCAAATTTTGCATCTAACACACGTTCATTACACTTTGTTACAGATGCAAAATGATCCTAATGAGCCCATCTCATCCTGGGCTCTTCTAACTGGGAACCCGAAATTTACGATTTACTGATTTCCAATTCACCTGAAGAATTTACAAGCATCTATAATTACCTGAATTCCCACCGGGAATACTTGAACAGTGAGTTAAAAGGGGCAGGCCAGATTTTCAGCTAAACATCACAGCCATTCTCCAGACCCCAGAACAACACCACAGGAGATCTGCTATTATAAAAGTTTCCTTCTTCTGCTGACTGTAACGTTCCTAAATTAAACTAGGATATGCAGTTTCAAGCCAGCTTTCAGGGCGAGTGGCATCCACAGATAAAACAGTCCATTATTCAGACTGCAGTTATACAGGGCCTTGGTGAGACCACACCTGGAATATTATGTGCAGTTTTGGTCTCCTTACCCAAGAAAGGATATACTTGCCATAGAGTGAATGCAGCAAAGGTTCACCAGACTGATTCCTGGGATGGCAGGACTGTTGTAGGAGGAGAGATTGGGTCAATTCGGCCTGTATTCACTCGAGTTTAGAAGAATGAGAGGGGATCTCATTGAAACATATAAAATTCTAACAGGGCTAGACAGACTGGATGCAGGGAGGATGTTTCCCCTGGCTGGGGGGGTCCAGCACGAGGGGCAACAGTCTCAGGATATGGGGTAGGACATTTAGGACTGAGATGAGGAGAAATTTCTTTACTCAGAGGGTGGTGAACCTGTAGAATTCTCTACCACAGAAGACTATGGAGACCAAGTCACTGAATGTATTTAAGAAGGAACTAGATGGATTTCTAGACACAAAAGGCATCAAGGGGTATGGGGAGAGAGCAGGAATATGGTATTGAGATAGAGGATCAGCCATGATCATATTGAATGGCGGAGCAGGCTCGAAGGGCCGAATGGCCTAGAAGCTCCTATTTTCGATGTTTCTATGTTAAGCTAACAAATTTATTTCAGGGAGACCACAGGGAAATTCAGTATAAGAGGAAATGCAACAATCGTGCAAGAGGGAGTGTTTTAGAGACTGGGGTAAAAATGCACTGCTGGGCAAAGCTGAAGCTTTACTCTGCATCTAAAAATTGATGCTAAACCTTAACCTGGGACTAACTGATGCAGACCAGTGGCAAGAGTCAGAATTATGCTGTCCGTATCCTGACTCACACCAAGTCCTGTTCAGCCATCACCCCTATGCTCACTGACCTAGATTGGCTCCCGTTCCAGCAACGCCTCAAGTTTAAATATCTTATCCTTGTGTTCAAATGCCTCCATGGCCTTGCCCCTCCCTATCTTTGTACCTCCTCCAGCCCTACAACCCTCAGAGAACTCTGTGTTCCTCCATTTCTGGCCTCTTGTACATCCCTGATTTTCTTCGTCCCACCATTGGCGGCCATGCCTTCAGCTGCCTTGACCCTAAGTTCTGGAATTCATTCCCCAAACCTCTGCGTCTCTCTACCTCTCTCTCCTCCTTTAAGATGCTCCTTAAAACCTAACTCTTTGACCACACCAGTCCTAATATCTCCTTATGTGGCTCGGTGTCAAATCTTGTTTGATAACTCTCCTGTGAAATGCCTTGGGATGTTTTACTATGTTAAAGGCACTGTATAAATGCAAGTTGTTGTTGTTTGTGGGGATTGCAGGGCTGGAGGAGATTAGAGATGGGAAGGGTCCAAGCCATAAAGGGATTTAAAAACAAGCATGAGAATTTTAAATATGAGGCAATATGGGACCACAAGCCAAAGTAGATCAGTGAGTACAAGGTTGATGGGTGAATGGGACTAGGTGCATGATAGAACACAGGCAACAGAGTTTTGGATGAATTGAAGTTTATAGAGGGTGGAGGACGAGGTGACAAAGGCATGGCTGAGGGTTCAGCGGCAGATAGGCTGAAATAGGAGCGGAGACAGGCGATGTTATGGAGGTAGAAGTAGGCAGTTTTTCTTCATTTAAAAATAATATTTTGTTGGTTACGTTTGGCATCTGCTCTTCTCAAAATGAGAATATTGTTGACATAGCGCATCTGGAATGGCCTAATTACCTCACTGCCAACATTTCCACTGTCCAGAAAGATAATGTACCCCTCGAAATGGGTAATTTGGCTTTTATTACAACAGTACAGTAATGAGGAACACAGCAATTTTTACATTTAAACTGCATTCTCAGAAGTGTTTTCAATACTAGTAATCCAATTTGGGTGACTTACTGCATTCATAGATCTGTTCTAATTTATCCACCGATGAAAGGGAGAAAAACTTGTAGCCGGATTTGGTGCCAACAGCGAGGGATCTGTTTTTAAAAGAAAAGGAAACATTACTTTCAAATGAGCAGTGAAAGCAGGTCAGGTTTAATCAACAACATACTGCTCAAAAATAACAGCTACTTTAATCTAATTAGAAGATGAGGAAAGGACTTCTCCTGTTACATATTTGGGTCTTTTCCACATTTTGTACTCTAGGTTTGTCAGCTCCCGTATCTTAGCTCACTAACAGGTGCCTTTGAGAATACATTAGGCTTGATATCTAGGTTAGCTTTCAGTAACTCGTCTAGGATAATGAACAGGACAACCTTTTTATTAATTATTTTTGTGGCTGGAAGTATTCTATGCCTCCATAAATCGCTCTCCCATCCTCAATATGTGATGGAACATCACAACGGACCTTATTTTAGGCTTAAATAATTAAGCAAATTTACTTAACAAAAGATGAACAAGTGAATCACATTATTATAGCACATTCATATATTTACTGCAGAAATCCTTCTATTTAGTTCTTTGAAAGTTAAGCTTTAAAAGGTCTCAAGATAAATGCTAAGATGCTCATTTGTAAATAACTTTTATGCACACTCTTTTTCTTGTATTTCTTACCAGCGGGAGATGTGCTACTCTGAACTTTATCTCTTGGAAGTTCCAAACTGACTCTCCCAGACTTGAACAGTACAGCTCTTTAAATATCCTCAAAAAAAGTTACTGGGACGTCCTGGATTTGAAAATATCGTCCGTCATACACATAACTAAACAAATCCCACAATCTGTGTTTGCTCGAAAGTAGCGTGGATCCTCCCTCGAGTTTTGCAGACAACTGATGAAACTTGCAACATCTGTATCAAGTTAAACGTGGGACAAGATTCTGGCTGTAGCTAGTTTTTAATCAAACCTCTGTGACTGGTGTCTGAATTAAAGGAATCTCTACAAAGCTAAAACAAGACAGGGTTACTTCATTTTGTCACACTCTCCATAACCAGATTATTTCACGGTACATGTGGTAAATATATAATGCTTAATAAAATCAAGTTAGAGATCACTGGCTTAGTGGGTAATGGCACTACCAAGTGTGGTGTTCAGCAATACAAATTGGGACTGTCTCGGGTTCAATTTCCAGTCAGTACAAGCCTAGTTGATCTCAGCCGTTGTGATAGCAAGGGTGCTACATTTGATTTTAATGCCTCTGGGTAGGGAGGGGTGAAAAAAATACTCAGCCAGCATCCTGCTCCCAATTGCTTTCCAGTCATCCCTACTAGAAAGTGCATGTGTTTGGACATCAGCCGATGGCAGGATTGGTTTGTTGGAGATGTCCCCACGGTCAAATAGCTTTCCAACAGTTACCCTCTCGGCGCTCACGTGAAAAAGGGAATCGTAGTGAAGTGCAGGTGGTGTCTATGGAATAGTACCTCAGCATATGAAAGGGGGGGGGGGAATTGGTGGAGGGGGTAAAAATTTGATTAAAATGAAATCCAGTTTGAACAAGGATAGCACAATTTCCAAATATGGTAAATTTGAAATGGTAACCTTTAGCCTGGCCAACAGAGTGACACCAAGTGTAAGTAAGGCACATTCCCCACAGGGGAAAGGAAAAGGTTGGGAACCAAGTCATGTTGCCCCCCCTTCACTCACCTCATACTGGCTGGTTACAGGCAAGACACTGGCAGAATCCCAGTCAGCAAATAAGGGTCAAAGCAATACAACTATTGAATACTACTAAAATTTACAAATTATTTCTGCAATAGTCACAAAAAAGATATCTCTAAATAAAAGCTGTAAAATAAAACTGAACCAGCTACTCAAAGGGTTAAAGTTTTTCACATGTGATTTTGTATTCACAGCTAGACAGTGGAGTGTGCACATTTTGTTCCAGCCATGGGGATGAAATAGGCTCAAAACTATACTAATCTGCTAGATTAAGACCAGGAAATCTTACATCAGACCAGCAGCCTCAGTAGATTCATAAATCATTTGGTGAGAACTTGTAATAAATGATCAGTAGACACCTGCTGTGCCAGTTTACTGAGAACTGCATTACAGGAACACTTCCAATACCACTGACAAACAACTTAAGTGCTTTCAGAATCAAAATTCTATGGGTTCCATTGGGAAATCTCTGAGAATGACTTGGGTTCACAGAGGGTATGGTTATATGTGGCATTATGAGATCTTATCTGTATTCAGACTCCCAAGTTCAATTGTCAAGAATGCAATTCTACTTTAAAGTAGTCAGAGTACACTTTATACTTAAATAAAGAGGGCACTTTAAACTGTGAAAAGGAACATTCTACATTCAGTGACTGAATACTACTTTCCTCTGAGAGGTTTTATACGCCACTGCTCCACTCTACTTTCGTCACACCACCAACGGAAAGTACATGAACATTTACAATCCGTCCAGCACTGAATGCAAGACTGTCATTAAATGCCAATGCACCTTTCATAAGAAACTGTTCAGTTTATTCCAATTTATTTTAATATTTAAAAAGATATAAAGAAAGAACTTGGATTTATATAGCGCCTTTGACGACCTCAGGACGTCCCAAAGTGCTTTGCAGCCAATGAAGTACTTTTGAAGTGTAGTCACTGTTGTAATGTAGGAAACGCAGCAGCCAATTTGCACACAGCAAGATCCCACAAACAGCAATATGATAATGACCGGGTAACCTGTTTTGTATGGTGTTGGTTGAAGGATAAATATTAGAGAACTCCCCTGCCCTTCTTCAATTTTTTACGTTCACTTGGAGAGGGCAGACAGGGCCTCAGTTTAACGTCTCATCTGAAAGATGACATCTCTGACAATGCAACACTCCCTCAGTACTGCACTGGAGGGTCAGCCTAAATTTTGTGCTCAAGTTTCTGGAGTGGAACTTGAACCCACATCCTTCTAACAGAGGCGATAGTCCTACCAACTGAGCAACAGTTGACTCTGCATGTACTACTTTTAAAATTTTCACTTAGAAGGTTAAAAGAAAAAAGTCTGCCTCGCTTGTGGAAATAAAAATCTTATTTCACAGATAGACATGACCTATCTGTGCTGTGGAAAAAATAAAGCTTTTTTAAAAAATCTGAGACACAGAAAAAAATCCCCCAAAACACTCTTTAACTATTGTAAGCAACTGCATTTAAGCTAAGGCCAGGGATGTCCAAACTTTCTGACTTTGTAGACAGCTTAGTTACATACCATGGAGTCACTTGGAAGAGTTACAATACACAACACGGGATTCATATACAAGTATCTCCCCGAAGCCAAGCTTCAGACTTTAATTAAAAAATGATTTTGTGCAATTACCATATAAAATCACTCCCCCCATGCTAAATTACAAACTAACTGAATTATTATACATTGAACAGACTATAGCAGGGACAATCAATGGGGCTTCACAGACAAATATCAAGGGCTCACAGGCCATTTGCACACATCTGAGACAGGATGTGTGCACAGGCCTGTGTGCACACATTTAGTGTGAAAATAGTATATTGATAGAAAATCCTACTTTTATTAACGGTAAACTGAGGTTGACATTTAGCAAATTTGATACAAAACATTTTGTGCGATTTATTTCAGGAGATTTCACAAGACCCGCACATCAGGAGCCAGCAGCACTACAGCAGCAATATAAAGCAGCTGTGCAGTCACCCATGCCACCATCTCCCAGCAACCGAATGGACAGCCTGCAAACTGGCCACGTACATTCTGCCTTTGCCCAGCAAATGTTGTTGTGTGGGAAAGTACAGCAAGGGGAGAGGGATAGACACCAAAGAGAGGAGAAAATAAAGTATATTAGAGGTAAAAGGAGGAACAAATAAATGCATTATGGACATTTCTTCAGGAGTCACCATGCAGCTGGCCTACCAATGGCCCCACACAAAGACCTGTTCAATTTCACATTGACCATCCCATGGAACTATTCGAAGAGGAGCAGGCAGTTATCCTGGTGTCCTGGCTAACATTCCTTCGTCAACCAATACCAACAAAAAAAGACTAAATCAGTCAGTCATTCACCTCGTTACTGTTTGAGAGACACCGCTGCTTCAGAATGGCTGCAGCATTTGCCTACTTAACTACAGTCACTACATTCCCAGAGCTTTGAAATGTATTGATAATGTATAGTGCGATATAAATGCGAGTATTTCCTTCTTTCAAACAATGAAAATCTCCCATCCAATCTTTTTGTATTTACAGGTTAAATCCCCAATTACATTTCATCAATTGGACAATTAGAGAGAGAAAAACCCCATTAAGTACAAATAGAAACAAAAACACCCTAACAAAAAATGACACTCAAAGCTTTACAGCCACTGAGACAAAATACTGAGGAACACAGGAAAAAACAAATGAATAAACTGCACAAGAATAATATCATATGCCAGAACCTACAAGACTGCAACAGAACATCAAAGAGACATTTAAAAACTCAAATGCTTAAGAAAACAGCCAAGGAAAAAGACACACACATCTTTAATGAAAACACGCACACAGATGGTACACCACCCACAGAACTGAGCCAAATAGTAAAAAGATTTATACTAGAAGTATCAATGGGAAAAAGGCACAGAATACACACCCACATCACTAAAAGAAAATGTTCAGGTATTGGAACCAAAAAAAAAGTAAATTTACGACAGGAACAGGCTTCTCACAACCCAGCGATGCACTCAACACAATTGCTGGACCTTTGAGGCAAAATAAAATTAATTTGTGTTTTTCTGCTTGACTGTGTGGAAAAGATCCCCTTTAACCCCACATTCTAGTCAACTGAGGTCAAAAAAGGCCAGTTTTTTTTTATTCATTCATGGGATGTGGGCGTTGCTGGTGAGGCCAGCATTTATTGCCCATCCCTAATTGCCCTAGAGAAGGTGGTGGTGAGCCGCCTTCTTGAACCGCTGCAGTCCGTGTGGTGAAGGTTCTCCCACAATGCTGATAGGAAGGGAGTTCCAGGATTTTGACCCAGCGACGATGAAGGAACGGCAATATATTTCCAAGTCGGGATGGTGTGCGACTTGGAGGGGAACGTGCAGGTGGTGGTGTTCCCATGTACCTCCTGCTCTTGTCCTTCTAGGTGGTAGAGGTCGCGGGTTTGGGAGGTGCTGTCGAAGAAGCCTTGGCAAGTTGCTGCAGTGCATCCTGTGGATGGTACACACTGCAGCCACTGTGCGCCGGTGGTGAAGGGAGTGAATGTTTGGGGTGGTGGATGGGGTGCCAATCAAGCGGGCTGCTTTGTCTTGGATGGTGTCGAGCTTCTTGAGTGGTGTTGGAGCTGCACTCATCCAAGCAAGTGGAGAGTATTCCATCACACTCCTGACTTGTGCCTTGTAGATGGTGGAAAGGCTTTGGGGAGTCAGGAGGTGAGTCACTCGCCGCAGAATACCCAGCCTCTGACCTGCTCTTGTAGCCACAGTATTTATAGTTTAGTGACAATAGCATGAAGAGGTTGTTGCACCAAGTAATGGTGCAGCACTAACTGTGCAGTGTTAATTTGTGGTAAGTGACAGAGCTGCAGAAAGTGCAAAATTAATCACAAGTGACAAGAGAACTTTTGTGTTGGAACTGTGCAGCCTTGAGGGGGAATCAGTTGTGTAATTTTGCTGGAAAGGTGATAGAAGATTTTAAATGGAGAATGAGTGTTGTAATAGTGCAACACAATTCAAGGATGGGATGCCAAAATGCTTCAGTATCTTATCTTTCCCCTGCCCCAGACCAAACAGGAAACTGCCTGAGCCCAATCACATTTTACAAACCACAAAGAAACATGACCATGAAACAACCACCAACCTTACCTCATAATTATGCAAAGATCATATGCCACTACCAGGCTGGTTATACTGTATATTTTGTACTGGAATGAAACAGTTTTGGCTTTGTATTGAGTAGTTTGTAGTATAATTCAGGTAAAGTCTGTGGGATCATATCCTGGTTACAAGATGACCTTATAGAGGTAGTTTCACACCACTTCAAGATAATTGCAACTGATACAAACAAACGTCTTAAACCTAACTTTTAGCAAAAACACCGACATGCTGGATCTTCATTAATAGCATTAAGAATTTAAATGGCGTTTCAAGATAGACCAGAAAAGCTCCCTGCATAGATGTAAACATGCATTCACAAAGCTCTACTTTACCTGGCAGTATGCAGCGTCACTCTAAGTAGGTGGAGGTCTCAAGCTGGTAATAATGTCATAGTATGCCAACAAATTGAGCCAGACTAATACCACTGCAAGGGTTAACAGCTCCAGCAAAACTGACCAAGAGAAAAATTTCCATCTTCCTCAACAGCATTAACAGATGCCTTCCCCAATCCAGTAATGCTGACCCATGTTGATATATTAATAAAAACTTTTGCTCTTATCAACAACTTAACATGGCCAAACCTATCAATTATAATTGATGCTCTCCCTTTGCAGAGAGGATTCAAATCCATTAGGACTTCCATAACATGCTGTTACGGTCCAAGTTTCTGGAAATAACAACAGCAGATGCTAGTTGTTACTAGACTCTAATATCTGTGTCCTTGGATATGAAAGGGGGGGGGATATGAAACATTGCCAGCAATTTCTCAGGAGTTATTAATGTTTCTGAAATCATTAATAACTCCTTATTACCCTATTGTGCAAATAATAGGGTAATAATCGTGGGGGATTTCAACTTCCCCAATATTAACTGGGCTACTCAGAGTGTAAAAGGCTTAGAGGGTACAAAATTCTTAACATGCATCCAGGAGAGCTTTTTGAGCCAGCATGTAGAAAGTCCTACAAGAGAGAGGGCGGTACTGGACCTAATTCTAGGGAATGTGGCCGGCCAAGTGGAAGAAGTGCTAGTAGGTGAGCACTTTGGTGACAGTGACCATAATTCGGTGAGATTTAAGGTGGTCATGGAAAAGGACAGGGAGGGGCCGGAAATAAAGGTTCTAAATTGGGGGAAGGCCGATTTTAATAGGATAAGGCAGGATCTGGCCAAAATGGACTGGGATCAGCTGCTTGTAGGAAAATCCGCATCGGAGCAATGGGAGTCTTTCAGAAGGGAGATTGAGACCATACAATGGCAACATGTTCCCGTAAAGGTCAAGGGTGGTTCCAAGAACTCCAGGGAACCTTGGATGTCAGGGGATATACGAGAATGGATTAGGAAAAAAAGGAGGGCTTTTGGCAGATACAAAAGGCTAAAGACGGAGGAAGCCCTAGAGGAGTACAAAAAGTGCAGGGGGATACTTAAAAAAGAAATTAGGAGATCAAGGAGGGGCCATGAAATAACACTGGCGAGCAAAATAAAGGAAAATCCTAAGATGTTTTATAAGTATATTAAGGGTAAGAGGATGACTAGGGAAAAAATAGGGCCCATTAGGGACAAAAATGGCAATCTGTGTGTGGAGCCGGCAGATGTAGGAGCGGTTCTAAATGAATTTTTTGCATCTGTTTTCACTATGGAGAAGGACGATGTAGACATAGAAATACGGCAGGGGGACTGTGATATACTCGAACATATTAACATCGAGCTGGAGAAGGTATTGGCGGTTTTAGCAGGCCTAAAAATGGATAAATCCCCAGGCCCGGACGAAATGTATCCCAGGCTACTGTGTGAGGCAAAGGAGGAGATTGCGGGGGCTCTGACACATATATTCAGAACCTCTCTGGCCACAGGGGATGTGCCAGAGGACTGGAGAACCGCTAATGTAATACCATTATTCAAGAAGGGGAGTAGGGAAAAACCGGGGAACTACAGGCCAGTGAGCCTAACATCAGTGGTAGGAAAATTATTGGAAAAAATTCTGAAGGACAAAATTAGTCTCCACTTGGAGAAGTAAGGATTAATCAGGGATAGTCAACATGGCTTTGTCAAGGGAAGATCATGTCTGACTAATTTGATTGAATTTTTTGAGGGGGTGACTAGGCGTGTGGATGAGGGTAACGCAGTGGATGTGGTATACATGGATTTCAGTAAGGCCTTCGATAAAGTCCCCCACAGGAGACTGGTCAAGAAGGTACGAGCCCATGGAATCCAGGGTGCCTTGGCACTTTGGATACAAAACTGGCTTAGTGGCAGAAGGCAGAGGGTGATGGTCGAAGGTTGTTTTTGTGACTGGAAGCCTGTGGCCAGTGGGGTACCACAGGGATCGGTGCTGGGTCCCTTGCTGTTTGTGGTCTACATTAATGACTTGGATATGAATGTAAAAGGTATGATCAGTAAGTTCGCTGATGATACAAAGATTGGTAGGGTGGTAAATAGTGAGGAGGATAGCCTCAGTCTGCAGGACGATATAGATGGGTTGGTCAGATGGGCGGAACAGTGGCAAATGGAATTTAACCCGGAAAAGTGCGAGGTGATGCACTTTGGAGGGACTAACAAGGCAAGGGAATACACAATGAATGGGAGGACCCTAGGCAAGACAGAGGGTCAGAGGGATCTTGGTGTGCAAGTTCACAGATCCCTGAAGGCGGCGGAACAGGTAGATAAGGTGGTAAAGAAGGCATATGGGATACTTGCCTTTATTAGCCGAGGCATAGAATATAAGAGCAAGGAGGTTATGATGGAGCTGTATAAAACACTGGTTAGGCCACAGCTGGAGTACTGTGTGCAGTTCTGGTCGCCGCACTACAGGAAGGATGTGATCGCTTTGGAGAGGGTGCAGAGGAGATTCACCAGGATGTTACCAGGGCTGGAGCGCTTCAGCTATGAAGAGAGACTGGGAAGATTGGGTTTGTTTTCCTTGGAGCAGAGGAGGCTGAGGGGGGACATGATTGAGGTGTACAAAATTATGAGGGGCACAGATAGGATGGATACTAAGGAGCTTTTTCCCTTCGTTGAGGGTTCTATAACAAGGGGACATAGATTCAAGGTAAAAGGCGGGAGGTTTAGAGGGGATTTGAGAAAGAACTTTTTCACCCAGAGGGTGGTTGGAGTCTGGAACTCACTGCCTGAAAGGGTTGTGGAGGCAGGAACCCTCACAACATTCAAGAAGCATTTGGATGAGCACTTGAAATGCCATAGCATACAAGGCTACGGACCAAATGCTGGAATATGGGATTAGAGTAGACAGGGCTGATGGCCGGCGCGGACACGATGGGCCGAAGGGCCTCTATCCGTGCTGTATGACTCTATGACTCTCTCTATGACTCTATGACAGCCTCTTGATCCCTTTCTGCCTAAACCTAGTAAAGAGCCATTCCATTCTCATCCTCTCCAGAAAACCGGGAAGCAGTTTTGGGAGAAAATTCCAGAGCACAGCGAAAGATCACCACCAATAATGGAATGGAGGACATGGGGAACAAGGATTCAGAGGAGCTGAAGATGTGTCAAGAATGCAAGGCAGAAGGTCAAACAGACGACAGCAAAGTCTTGGAAAGATCTGAAAACAGGGCAAGGTTCTTGAAGTTGGAACACAGGAAGCCAGTAGAGTATAAAATAATGAATCCCTGGAAAGAGTTAGAATAAATTTGGTTTGCATGTCAAGCTGCAGGGTTCAGTTAAAATATGATCATGTTTTATTTACCAACTGATTTGTTTTTGTCCGCATGGTCAACCGCAGGAAAGCTCAACTTTAGTCAAGTAGCTAGATACAAAGCAGGTCCCAGATTGAGAGAAGAGGTTGGCTAGGAGGAACACTCACTGCACTTCAAAGGTAACTTATTGTGTGAAGTGTTTTGAGCATTTTTACATGATAATGCAGAATATGAATACAAGTATTTATTAGTTAGAAGATTGCGGGTTCAAGCCCCACGCCAGACTGGCATTTCAGTGCAGTACTGAGGGAGAGCTGCGTGACAGAGGTATTGGCTGGGAATTTCCTCTGAGCAGCTCCCACTCCGCCGGAAGTGAAATTACAGCGTCGGAGTGGGAGCAGCTCCGAGGAAATTACCGGCCATTATCTTTGCATGGGATGTTAAACCAGGGTGCCCTCTGCTTGTTCAGATGGACATAAAAGATCCCATGGCACTATTTGAAGAGCAGGAAGTTCTCCTTATTTTCTGGCCAATATTTATCCCTCACTCAACACCACCAAAACAGATCAACTGGTCATTCATCTTACTGCTGTTGTGGGACCTTGCAGTTTGCAAATTGGCTGCCCATATTTGCCTACAAGACAACAATGACTACACTGCAAAAGTAATTCATTGGCTGTGAAGCACTTTCAGATAGCCAGAGGATGCAAAAGGTGCTATATAAATGCAAGGTCTTTCTTTCTTAAATCTTATAGCTTCAAAACGAAACCATTTGTCTAATTTCAATTTTGCCCACTATACATATAATATTAACACACAATGCACAATCGTATAACATATCAGCAAAAATTAAAGTGGGAAAAATCGTAGGCATCCATACGCACAGAACCAATGTTATTTGCACTAAACAACTGGCATCTTCAAGTATTTTGCAGCGCTAAGAACCTGCTGTACAGAATCAGGCTGTTCATTGTTGCTGACATTATTACACATCTCTTCAGCCAATTACTGTGCTGGAGTGATAAGGAATACAGATTCATCGCAGTAAGCAGCTGAAAAGGCTGCACAGAGTTGCCAGCACTCACAAGTAATGAACTACAGTGACAGGAGTCAAGTATGCCAACCCTTCCAACCCAAGAAAAAATCTTGAGGCATTTTTGATTATGTGGTGAAAATTGCACAGTAAAACACTGTAGAAAGGATGCTCAGTGCACGCTGCTTCACAGGGGCAGCCAGTCTGCACACATCACACCTCCACACAAACATTGACACAGCAGCGCAATTTCCGACTGGGCTAAATAACCAAGTATTTAAACTGAAAACAAGCTGAACAGTTGATTATTCAACTTGCAATAAAAGCTTGTTAACTTATAACCTGCCGAGTCAAGGAAATGGGACTGTTACAAGGTGAACGTTCTCCCCACTTTATTTGTGTTCATAGTGAATTGAAGTTTCCATAAACAAACCCTCATCCCCCTATGACCTGAAACTTACATCTTTTTATGTGCCGTGAATAGAAGAACGTGGCCACAGGATTAACAATCACACTTTTCACCAAAATACATCACATTAAACCTTGCACAGTTGCCCCCCACCATCAGCACCTTACTACTCAGATAGCAGAAAAACACCACACTGGTCAGACTGTATAATTCAGAGATAAACTTGATTTGCAATTTTACCATCAGAATTATACAGAAGCAAAATATTACAGCAAAATACCAACAGTATGAATACTTATAAAACAACAAAGGTTGAATCAGTCCCAAGAGTTAAAAATAATTGAAAGACTGCCCAGTATGTGGGTGAGGCAAATGATCTTGCCTTCTGCACAGAGACCAGACATTGAAAATGGAAACTGAACTGCAGAATAGGGAGAGTCATTTACATTTATAGCATCTAAGCTGGATTTCAACATTCCAGATGACCCATCACACTCGTTATCTTCCAATGAAGCCTCTGATCCTTTCTCAACAGGTCAATAATAATCTATCATCCATGTGGATGGAGAGTTGTTTACTAGGCCAAGCCTGAAACAAAGCTATTTGGAATTTCCATGTGGCATGGCACCATGTTTAATGGTTTATAGCAATTACAGGCAACTAGGTTCCATCTGCCCCCACTGTGGCAAACTTGCATTAACCAAACAACCTTGACCTAACTAGGTTTTTTTTTACAGGCAAGGACATGAACAGAATGGGACCGCATACCCTTGAAAATGGTGACTGTGTATTTGCTTCACTGCCTTTCACACACAAAGACAAAGGAAATCTTTTCAAAGTACTGCTAACAGAAACCCAATTTAAGTTCACAGTAATTGACCTAACTAAAAAAAAATGAAAAGGATATAATGGAAATGATAGGGTTCGAAGATAAATACAGCTCTGCTTCCACCACGGCAACATCTGCTCGACCAGCAAACCATTTCAGTGCACGAAGCTTACGTTTACCTCAAGTGGTGGTTATCACCTCAAAAATTTTCAGTTACCAATCCTAACTTTATGCGGCCTAGTTAAACATGTGATGGCCAAATAAAGGAGCAAGCTGTTATTTCGACCATATTTAAAATTTACTGTTAAAACCCAGCAGAGCAACAATTTGAAAGGTTGTCCATGTAAACATGCACTCAAACTTTCTCCTTTCCTCTCCTGAAGGCCCTGACTCAAGCTGCAGTACAGTTTCACAGGTACTTGTCTAACTGACTATTTTTCTATGTGGAAACCTAGACAGCAAGTGGCTCCTGTGATGGCCATCACAGCTGAACTTGATCTCATCTTCATCCAGCACCTACACATATACACTATTAGACAATGATTAGGAGCATGAACCATCGCTGCTTTTTCCCCTGCCTAGTTCAGAATGGAGGCCCTAATGCGAGCCTTGCTGAAATCAACTAACTCAACAAAAACCAATGATCAAACCGGGGACATTATGGGTAAACGTAGCTCAGTACCTTTAAGAACTGAGCCATTTGAGAAGACCAAAATTGTCACACAAACCAGAATCACCCCAAAAACATTTGACTATAAATCAGTGAGGTTATGGGTTCTATATCAGTGCTGATGTAACCCAGAATCACTTCAAGGGTCATAAAAGAAATTTCAGCAAAGAAAAAATCCTGGGGTTAATTCAGATGGAGGAGTCACATCGATCTTATCCTCCCTCCTAAGCTGCAACAAACTACACCAAGGGGGTGATTTTAAACCCCAAGAACAGGTGGGTTGGGGGGCGGGTGGGAGTTGAAAATAGTTGTTTTTTGGGTCACGACCGCAACCCGGCTTTATTTCCGGGTTTAACGTCGGTGCGTAAAAGTACAAGCTTCTCACTGGGAATGCAAAGTCTGAAAATTTTGGGGTTGCGATCCAAAAAAAACTATTTTCAACTAGTAGCCCTCACTCCCTTCATTCACCCACCCCTCCCCACAAAACACTATATTACTCTTTTGTAATGTAAACGAGACGCCCAAGATCTCAGAACAAAGAAAAGTTTTAAAACGCAGTAATATGTTTTACCTCCTGCTAAGATGTGGCTGTAAAACAGCAATCTCCTGCCTCAATTGTCTTTGCACTAGGATCGTTGAGGGGTTGCAGCTGACAGTCATGAGACAGCTCTTTAACACAGGAATTTACCACTGCCTACTTCACCGATTAAGGTTTTAAAACTTGATCTGTAAGTTACCAAAAACATTTATTTGAGCCTTTTGCTGACCTGCTAGGTTTTAAAGAGAATTTTAAACTATATACCTAAGAACAGCTGAAATCCAAGCTGCCCTTGTTCTATCTTGAGGTACAGTTTTATTGCAAAATAACAAGGACACCGGTTATGCTTTCCAGTGTGACACCCAAAATATATTGTGGAAAATACGACAGGAAGCTGCATGTGAGAAGTTAATAGGAACAATTGAACGTTGGGAGCAATATGCACACCACACAGATGATCCCATTAAGAGGCTTCTTGTCAGTACCATTTACAACAGGCCTTTATTATTTAATATACAGCGTGCAGGTGATAAGGTTTGACTTCAGCCAACAAAAGCAAGGGTCTAAACTTCAATTTGATGATCCAAGCCGGTCAGCAAACTTGAAGTTTGGTTTTGTACTTGACTGAAGCCAAAGTGGAATACCAAAGACACAGCTGAAACTATTTCCAGAAAACGACTAAACATGCTGTCACATCAAGTCTGGTCAAATAGTTTTTGCTTGTTCTACAAAATTAAGGAAGTTCTAGAACAGTCATACTGGAACTGCAGGACGCGGGTGCATGTGTAGCAAAGGCCATTATCTGCATAGAATCATAAAAAACTCAGCACAGAAGCCTATCTGGCCCATCTAGCTCCACATCTGAGTAATCTGATCCTATTTCCCTGCACCCTTGGAAGATTTTTTGCAAAAGTATTTAACTAATTTGCATAGGGTACTCAGTACTCCTGACAAAAATTAAGTTGAGATTCTTTTCACAGCGACATTACAAACCTGCATCTTACATACAGATCCTTCAAAAGCAATTTTCATCCTTCTCTACCCACGCTCCTCCCCCCACCCCCCAGCAAACATCCATAGCTGCTTAAAGGCATTTGTCATGATTCTAATATAATTAAAAACAGATTATCTGGCCATTTATCTCATTGTTGTTTGTTGGACCTTGCTGTGCGCAAATTAGCTACCGTGTTTCCCTACATTACAACAGTGACTACACTTTTTTTTTTAAAGTACTCCATTGGTTGTAAAGCGCTTTAATACATCCTGAGGTTGTGAAAGGCTCTATATAAATGCAAGTTCTTTCTTTATTCTCTCCCTGGCTGTGCGGAGTTTCCGGTTAATGGTGACAGTGCTCAGATGTGGGAGAGGGGTTTATGAATGTCTACAATACCATAGTTAGTTTGTACATAAAAGAACTGTTTTACCCACCACAATTTTTAATTATCACGATTCTCAAACGAGAAAAAAAAGTACATGCACTGGGAACCGAATGTATAAATCACAGGCTAGTGCAGTGCCACAGTTTCTTGTGGCCCCAATGCTTTAGGCTGTGGAGTGGTAGAATTGAAAAGGCAACCAAGTCACTAGGACACTCCCTTCTGTAGGTGGTTCAAAAGTGATGTCTGACAGATTCATTGAAACAGATTGCTCACCTTCTCAACTGTGGAATGGTGCACCTAACAGGTGGCCTGACTGTCCACCAAAAGAAACTTAAAAATACACTCAGACAAGTTAGAACAGATTCACTGTGATTTGGCTCTAAGACAAGTACATCAAGTCCTCATTATTCAACTTCTAATCAAACTACAAAGGAAGTATCTAAAAGTATTGTAGAAATCAACCAGATTGCAACTGGAGAAGGAAACAATTTGACTGGTTGCATTTTGGTGCATCCGACAGCAAGTCTGCAACATCTGGGTGGAACCTAAATACTACAGGGAACAGCTGTATTCGTATACAGCCCAGAGACCGGTGCAATTCCTGGATGATTTTCTCAACCCCTTTACTCCAATAATCAGTGTTATTATCAACCAATCACCAGCACACAAGCTATCCATTTTGTCCAGTGTGCATTCAGCAATAACATTTCAAACAAGGGGCTTGTAGCGTATTTTAAGCTTTGTGTACGATACTTTTTTTTGCCGTTTTCCACTAAGGAATCATCTCAAAACAGTTTCACCCTTACCTCATGATGCATCTTTTAATATAGCTACTGGCCAGCCTACCCCACACGCAAAAAAACAAATTAAAAAAGATTTTAGCAACGATAGCGATCACAGCTAACTGAAGTCTGTAAAAGGTGAGTGTATGCTGCTGTTCTTTGGGTACAGAGCTATCGCTGAGGTTTTTTTTCAGATGGCGTTACATAATTTTATTTTCTCTTCAGTCCTCTAGGCCCCCTAAGTCACACAGTACCTATGGCTAAAAAGCAGGTTGGGCAATCTTTTCTCAGACCTCTGCGACTACTGCTCAACACTTATCATTAGGAGGTGTGCAACGACAACATGGGAAGAACTCTATCCGTGGCTTTCTCCCACTGGAGAAGTAGCTGGGCTCAGCTCATTGGAGCATGACGATACCAACTTGCATGGGAAAAAATAAAGTCTGCATCCTTATCATTATGGCACTACTTTTTAAAAAATATTTCTGTCACTCAAGCGAAGGGATACCAGCGCTGGAGAACTGGACACTTTCGACAGCCAGTGTCAGCATCAAGCAGTTCCAGGTCATCGTGATCTAGATGCACAAATAACCCTCTTCCTCCCTGCTCAACAGCAGCTCAATGTAAGGTGAGGTGCCCCGTCTGTACCAGCATAAAGTTTTACATTTCCACACTGGGTAGGCATTCTTTGTGCTGTCTAGATGAGATGCCAGTTTAATCCCAATTTTTGCAAATACATGGGTAGTTTTGTGTTGTGAACTCACGCCCAGAAGCTGAAACTCACCAGAACAGGTTCTATTCAGGCTAATTACAGGTGACGGAGACTTTTAATTCATCAGTTTGAACTAGATTCAATTTCAGATCTCAGATGCAGCTAACCGAATGTAGCACATAGTTGTTGAGTTTCAAATTCTTAAGGATACCTTTTTCTTCAGCATTTTAGAAATCTACTGGGGAAAAAAAAAGCTTCATCGCTCATGTATAAACCCCAAACTAAAAGGAATCACCATTTGCCACCAATGAATCTGCTGTACATTTGGGGGAGTAGAAAGAACATTTGACATAACCTGTAATAGAAATCCAGCAGCTGAGTTCAATACAAGGAGCAGGGGAGAGCCACAGAAACACAAAATCATCACTCTGCAAAGACCTCACTATCGGAGGAAAATATCACCTGCAGATCTATCACAATATGGAAGATTTCCTCAGCACAGCATTACAAAAACAATACAGCAGACAAAAAGCATTATTCAAGAAAGTCAGAAATCAATGCTCTCTAGCTCAGAACTTTCGAAAACCCTTTTGGGACTGAACAACAACTTGCAAGAGGGCATCAGAAAGATGAGAGGGGACAAAACATGGTGAAAAAGAAAGGCGGCTTCTGAAAGCACAAGGGTGGGTGGTTGTAAGGCACAGGTGTTTTGGAAGGGAGTTTCAAATGGCAGGGGCACGGTGACTGAAAGAGCAGCCACTGGTTTTGGAGCCAACAAAGTGGGGCGAGAGGACTCAGCCAGAGTTAGAGGAATGGAAATTGCGCGCTGAGATTTACAGCTACAGAAGATCACTGAGGCAGGGTAGTAAAGGATCTGAAGGCAAGGACGAGGATCTTGAAATCAATTTGCTGTGGCACCGGGGTCTAGTGCAGCTTTTCAAGAACAAGGGTGATAGGAGTACGGTTATGGTTACAGGCCATGGCAATCTGAATGAGCTGTAATTTGAAGAAAGTGGGGCAAGGCAGGTGGTGGAGAAAGCAAGCCCTGAGGTGAGAGAGATTTGGATTATAGCTGCAGTAACAGGGGGGAGAGGAGGTGCCAATATTTTGAACATGGAGAAAGCAGTCTCGGTAATGGACTAGACATGGGGAAGGAAGCTAAGCTCATGCTCGAGCAGTACACATAAAGGTTCCACAACTGTTGGCTTAGCCTGATGTGACAAATGTGGAGTCAAGATCAAAGCCACATAGGTGCAGGTGAAGAGAATGGCTTTGTTTTTTTTCACAACATTTAGCTGAAGGAAATTTCGACTCATCCCGTTCTTAATGTCAGACAGGCAGTTGAAGAGTGTAACAACAGCCTTGGGATCAATAAAGGAGGTGGAGAGGTAGAGCAGTGAGCCATCATCATACATGTGAAAGCTGATTCCGTGTTTCTGATGACATCACTGAGAGAGGGCATATAAATGTTGAAGAGAAGAAGGACCAAGGAGGAAGCCCTGAGATACTCGTTTCTGCATCTAAACCTGAATCCAAAATTATACACGATTACTATTAATTGTAGTATTCAAAAAACTTCAGAAGTGTTTTTAGCTTCTGTACACTTCTCAAATAGTACTTCATAACAGTCATACTGTTAAATGATATAAATATACATTTTTGTTCTTGATAGGAATTGAAGGCAAATACAGGAGGAAATGCTTCCAATGTAAATTACTTACTCCTCTCCCACCACCCCATCCTCCATCCCCCAACTTGTGTGACCGCCAACATTTGAAACAACATAATACTAACTTCAAGTAGCTTTGTGACATTAAAAAGTGAGGGCAGCTCTGCAGTGCATGAACCATACAAAATAAATGGCAGGGACCACTTTAAAAGATAAAGATAGAACCCACCTGTGTAACCATACAGGACAAGCAGACTAAATTTGCGCATCCCCGATTTTCATCGCCCCACTGTTGGCGGCCGTGCCTTCAGCTGCCTAGGCCCTAAGCTCTGGAATTGCCTCCCTAAACCTCTCCACCTCTCTCCCCTCCTTAAAACCTACTTCTTTGACCAAGCTTTTGGCCTAATATTTCCTTATGTCAAATTTTGTTTGATAATTGCTCCTTGGGATGTTTTACTACGTTAAAGGCACTATATAAATGCAAGTTGTTGTTGTTGTTGTTAATATGTTGTGGTGGCCAGATTTTGTGCAACATCAGTGGGGCACATCTGTACCCACAAAATACCTGTAGCTGGTCTTTACAAAGAAGTCCTTTAAAGGAGCATTATTTTTGAAAGTTACAGCTGGGTTTGAAAGAACTACTGAGGGACACTCATAATAGTGCAGAGGAGAAAATCAAGTTTTTTCACATTAAACCTGTTTCTATCTACAATACAATAAACACTCTGACACAGGTGGATAGCACCACCACTAAGGAAATCGAGTCACATTCGCAAAGCTACTCTGAACACAGGCAAACTGATACTGGATTCCTCTATTACCGTCATCCAACTAAGCTCTGTATGGATGTTGCACAACCTTCCAGCACCACTACCACTCCAAGAGTCTATTAGCTGGTGTGCGTGACACCACGAGAGGATACACCTTGAGAAACAGCATAGAAAACCAAGTGGCACTCGATCAAGTAAGACACAAGTGGTGTCTTAAGAAAGGAGAGTGAGAAACCACAAAATTATAGACCTGTTAGTCTAATATCTGTTGTGGAAAAGTTATTGGAATCTATTAAGGACAGAGTGACTGATCACTTAGAGAAATTTGAGCTCATTAGAGAGAGCCAATATGGATTTGTAAAGGGTAGGTCTCATGAACCTAACTGAATTTTTCGAGGAAGTAACGAAAAATAATAGACAGGGGAATGTCTATAGATGTCGTTTACACGGACATCCAGAAGGCATTCAATAAGGTTCCACATAAGAGACTGTTAGCTAAAATTAAAGCTCATGGAATTGAAGGCAAATTATTGACCTGGTTAGGAGATTGGTTAGGCGGTAGAAGGCAGAGAATAGGGATAATGGGTATGTACTCGAATTGGAAGGAAGGGACGAATGGTATCCCACAAGGATCTGTGCTGGGGTCTCAACTGTTCACTATATTTATTAATGACTTAGATAACACAATAGAGAGCCATATATCCAAGTTTGCCAATGACACAAAGATTGGTGGCATAGTAAGTACTTTGATGGGAGCATAAAATTACAAAGAGACATTGATAGATTAAGTGAGTGAGCAAAACAGTGGCAGATGGATTTCAACGCAGGTAAGTGTGAGGTCATCCATTTTGGACCAAAAAAGGATAGATCCAAGTATTTTTTAAATGGTGAAACGCTAGGAACAGTGGAGGTCCAAAGTGATTTAGGGGTCCATATGCACAGATCACTAAAACGTAGTAGTCAAGCACAAAAAATAATCAAAAAGGCTAATGGAATGTTAGCCTTTATAGCTCGAGGGCTAGAATACAAAGGGGAGGATGTTTTGCTATAGCTGTACAAAGCCCTGGTTGGACCACAACTGGAGTAATTTGTACAGTTCTGGGCACTGTACCTTGGAAAGAATATGTTGGCCTTGTATGGAGTGCAGCACAGATTCAACAGAGCTCCAAGGGTTAAATTATGAGGAGAGGTTACATAAACTAGGCTTGTATTCCCTGGAATATAGAAGGTTAAGGGGTGATTTGATTGAGGTTTTTAGGATTTTGAAAGGAATTGATAGGGTAGATAGAGAGAATTTTTTTCCACTGGTGGGGGAGTCTAAGACAAGGGGACATAACCTTAAAATCAGAGCCAAGCCATTCAGGAGAGAAGAAACACTTCTTCAAGCAATGGGTAGTAGAAGTGTGGAACGCTCTCCCACAAAAAGCAGTACATGCTAGCTCAATTAATAATTTAAATCTGAGATTGATAGATTTTTGCTAGCCAAGGGTATTAAGGGATTATGGAGCCAAGGCAGGTGGATAGAGTTAGGATACAGATCAGCCATGATCTCAATGAAGGGCAGAACAGGCTCGAGGGGCTGAATGGCCTACTCCTGTTCCTATGTAAGTGCACTCACTCTCTCACACACACGGATTAGGTCACAGGTGATTTCATTTATACAGCTTCCAAGCTGTGCAGCCTGATGACTTCTGTACTATTCTGAGCTGCTGCAAAAGCACATCCCGTTGATAATCAAGCATCACTCCCAGTTATGAGAGGGCAGTATAAATGGAACACACTCAGAATAAAGTACTCCCTGTTCTACACAACTTTGAAGAAAATTGAAGCAAAAATCTCCCACTTTGAAAGAAACATAGCTAAATTCATTGCCAAGCTGCTGCCCCCAGAGTGACCCTGGGGACCAGTAGTCCACCATGGGAACGAACACACTAATGTTGTTGGGTTACAAGTGCATCTGGGTGGTAACCCAACCTGAGTGGAGTCTTGAACTGTAGTTCTTAACAAGAGAAAAAAATAGGAATGAAAATGCAAACAGTTGCTACACAATAAATCTCCACCCCATATTGCAGGAATAGTCCACACTGAAAATACATCTCCCTACATCATCCTTCCCCTCCAATTATTGGATTGGCCTTGAACCTGTATGGCAAGACGAACTGCATTTACAAACTACCATAGGTTCAGTCCCTAAAGCAAACCTTTTTTTTAAAAAAAAAGGAACTTGTTGCTAACACTTAACACAAATCACTTCACGTTAGTTGTGCAAGACATCAGTGAGATGAATGCAAAGATGGTTTCTAAAAAAGACATTGTCCCTTTAAACTGGATGTTGCACACTAGGATCTGTCAAACACATACTAAGCTGAAATTTATTTCCTGATGCATTTTTAAAAATAAAATGCATCCCCAAGGGATTTTTTTTTTAAATGATTGGAGTTTAACAAATTTAAATTTCTACTTCATGATGTTCTTTTTAATCATCATTTGATGAGAGGCAACAACAAAAAATGGCACCAGAAACAGTGGCATGACTGGCAGATGATGAGTGCCACTATTGCTGGTCCCCTTCTGCCCTCCGCTGCAGCTTAGGCCGCATATCCCCGGCCTTTCCCAGCCTCTCTCTCCCTCCCTCCCTCCCCTCCTCACCCCACCACCCTCGGGGCTTCCTTACGTGGTATCCTGGTTGAAGTTAGCGAAGAGGAGGTGGCTGCTGCCGCCCTCCCCGCTCAGACTGGCCAGGTTCATCGGCCCGAGATTTTCCCCCCCACACAAGTGGGGGGAAGCAATCCGCTTCGGTTTAATCCGATTATTTCGATTCTAATCGGTCCGAGGTTTGTTTTGTTTTCTTTAATGAACCAGTCGCCGCATCTCGCGCACCGCAGCTGTCATGGTGTTTGTGCAACGGCATCCGCACTGCGCATGCGTCACTCACCCCCCCCCTCTCTTCCACAACAATAACATGGCACTTCTTAAAGCTACATAAACTTGCAACAAATTCCAAGTTATTTTTCTCCCTATTGATTCCAATTTTCTCCCCTACTCCTCCTTTCCCCTCTCCTGAAAGCCTATTGCTATCCGAGTGGCCATTCATCATGTGTAAACTCCATGAGGCTGTGCATCTGCATCTGAGATGGCGGGGAGTCGGCATCAGTGGCATGGCCAATTCTGTCCTCATCCGATGCCCACACGCATGCACTTTGAGCAGAGGCTTCTTGATAGCAATCTGGAGTGGGAACCATGGGCACTCTCTTCCCCCCTCCCTAACACAAGAACACTAACAAACTTGCATTTTAGAATTCATCAAACTCATTCAATAATCAATTAATTCCACAATCCTGTGTTTCAGCAGGGATCCCAGGCTTGAAGGGAGCATGGGTCAGAGATGGAGCTACAAATCTCCAACTCATGCTCCCTGCGGACATGGTCCCATGTTGGAAGCGTGGGATCTCAAATTACTCCTAAAATTCCACTGCTAGCAGGTTTGTTTTCCTTTATCCAAAATGATGGTCATGTAGAACGAAGGGTGTAAGAAGGGTGATGCTGACAGGCCTGCATATTTCCAGTATTTTCTGTTTGTATTTTTATAGTCATGTAATAGGTGGAAAAAATAGTGCATTTTGTAAATAAAAGAATCCATTTGAATTTAGAGTGGACACCTTTAAATAACACCAGTCTATCTCCCTTTTGGTTTAAAAATTAAACCTAGTACATCCTGCAAATAACGTGCAATTAAAATGTATAATAGTGGTTTTAATAAATGTGTATTTGAATGAAAACTCTTGAAAATTGTATTTGAAAATATAACCTACTTTTAAAATATCCCACTCTGAAAAGGAAACTTCACTCCAAACGTTTAAATAGGTTTACAATGAATCACACTGTTTTGATCAGAAACCTCACTGCTAACAGTTTCCCAATGTTGATCATTCTGCACAATAGCATCTCAATGATGTCTTCTGCAATACACAATACTTAAGTCACTGGGGCTGAAATTCTGCACTGGCTTTGGGGTCAGAGTTTCTCCAATGGAAGTGCCTGAGAGGCGGCTGGAAAATGGATTGAACATGGTTCCCCCAGAACTCTGCCTTGCTCTGCCCGGTCTGCCTCCTGATAGAGCTAATGGAACCCAGGCCTGTTTAGAGCAGGTGTAGGGTCTGTTATGGGCCTAATAAAGGGCCCAAAATGCAGGAGGGAGCAGGTAACAAGTCCCGGATTAATCTGTCCCCAAGACTTCCTTCGTCCACCTTCAAAATATCACCCTCCTCTGCCCCTTGCTCTGTGCTGCTGAGATGCTAATCTGTGCCTTTCTGTAATGTTCTCTTTGCCAAACTCATTGCTTCACTCCTCCATATACTGCAACTCATCTAGAACTCTGTGGCCATGTCCTCATTTTCACAAAGGCCCACACTGCTATCACCCCTTCCTACTTACCAAGCTCCTCTGGCTGCCCATGCCTCAATGAATTGACTTTAAGACCCTTGTTTTTGCAGCAAATTGCTTCTTGGCTTCACTGACCTTCTTCACCTGTATGTTTCTGTGCAGATGTCTGATCCTCCGAAGCCAACTTACTCCTCATTCCCTGCTTCCTCAGCTCCACTATTGGTGGCTGCTCTTACAGACATTATGTCCCTGCCCTATGGAACTCCCTCCCTCAACATTTCTGCCTGTAATCTCCCTCCATTTTTAAAAACTTCTTAAAGGCCTATCTCCTCAACCTTCCAAAAAGGCTGGCTTATGAAAACTTATCCCAAGGGAACAGATCCACTGGGAACAACTAGGCCTGTGGAAGAAACATTACTGGGTCGATATTAACCTCCCCCAAACAACGGGCGGGAGTGTGTCAGGGGTGAGTTAAAAATTAAAAATCGCGAAACGCGACCCCAACCCGTCGCGTCCGCGCCTGCTGCCATTTTTACGGCGGCGGGTTGTGAGGCGTGCGTGTGTCCCATCTTAGGAGAGGTTAAATACTTCATTATAATATTTAAATCAGGCTGCACAGCGCAGTTGGGAGCCTGATCTAAATTTAACAGCAGCCAGCCAGGTTTCCCAGGGCTCAGGAAACCCGGCAGCGAAATGGAGACAGGAGCAGCTGGTAAGTGCTTTTTTGGGCATTCCTTAAGGGTCAGGGAGGAGCAGGAATGCTCCTACCAGCCCCTCAACCAAACCTTCTGCCGATAGCCTCTCCTCACTGCTGTGATCGGCCTACCCTCACCCCCCTTCCAACCCCTGATCTCAAGCCGCCTGCCCCGCGATCGGCCAGCCCCACCCCCCCACCCAAAAGCCCCGATCTTTCCCTCCCAGCCCCCCTTCCGATTGCCGGCCTCCAACTCCCCCTTCCCACCCCTGCCCCTCACCAAGCCACGATCTTACTTGATTGCCGGGGCACGTCCCTAACGGTCCCCCGCTGTGGCCTTCTACCACTGACTTTCTTGCCCAGCACCCCAGTGATGTTGGTTGAGGAATAAATATTGGCCAGGACAGCGGGAGAACTCCCCTGCTCTTCTTCGAAATAGTGCCGTGGGGCCTTTTACGACCACCTGAGAGGACAGACAGGGCCTCGGTTTAACATTTCATCTGAAAGACGGCACCTCCGACAGTGCAGCACTCCTTCAGTACTGCACTGGAGTGTCAGCCTAGATTGTGTGCTCAAGTCTCTGGAGTGGGGCTTGAACCCAAGGACTTCTGACTCCAGTGAAGGAGTGGATTAGGCCACAGACTGGCCCCGTTATACAATAAGCCCATGATGATTCTTCAGAGGAAGTAAGGCAAAGGAGGGAGTCCCTCTTCAGCACTCAGTACTGCAGATCTCTAAAAGGATCAACAATATTGGAATTTGAAGTGGCCAGCCCTGTGAATACCTCCTTCACAGCGCTTCTCATTTGGAAGCAGTCCGGGAAAAATCTCCATTGTGGACAAATTGGCTGCCACGTTTCCTACATTACAACAGTGACTACACTTCAAAAGTACTTCATTGGCTGTAAAATGCTTTGAGATGTCCTGAGGTTGTGAAAGGCGCTGTATAAATGTAAGCCTTTGTTTCTTTCACTCTTTCTTTCTAACTGCATCCCAAAATGAGCCATCACCTCGAGGAACACAGAGATAAAGAAAGACAACTGAAAGAAAGGAAGGAAATTATGAGGTTTAAGACTGTCACTGACTTACAGATTTTTACTTCAAGATGGGCAGCAATTTAAGGAGAAACTTCAGACACTGATTACAGTATGTTGTAATTCGGATCAAATAATATTGTGTTTAGATTGCACAACCACTTAAAGAAGCTATTCTGTAGCCCATCTGTGGTTCTCATCTCTGCGAAATATGTCTTGTGGAATTTGTGGGATGATGTTTTGAAATCATGGCTGATGAATGTACTTTTGTTCATTGTGCCTCCCCATATCCCCCCCGCCCCCACCGCCCCCACCATGGCTGGGAAAACTCTACACAGATCAACAAATGGAAAACCGCATCCTGGCCTGTATGTTCAGGCTAAGCTCCTCAGTCAACCGGCACCCAGAAAAGATAGCAGTCTCGGCCATCTTCGTATTTTTCATCTGTCACATTGAAATTAAGTAGGAAATGTGATCCCAGACTCAGTAAAATATGGAGATTGGTGAAAGAAAGAACTTGGATTTATATAGCACCTTTCATGACCTCAGGATGTCCCAAAGCGCTTTACAGCTAATTAAGTACTTTTGAAAGGTAGTCGCTGTTGTAATGTAGGAAACACGACAGCCAATTTACACATAGCAAGGTCCTACAAACAGCAATGTGATAATGACCAGACAATCTGTTTTAGTGATGTTGGTTGAGAGATAAATATTGGCCAGGACGTAAGACATAAGAACATAAGAAATAGGAGCAGGAGTAGGCCATATGGCCCCTCGAGCCTGCTCTGCCATTCAATAAGATCATGGCTGATCTTCAACCTCAACTCCACTTTCCCCCCGATCCCCATATCCCTTCATTCCCCTAGAGCCCAAAAATCTATCGATCTCAGCCTTGAATATACTCAATGACTGAGCATCCACAGCCCTCAGGGGTACAGAATTCCAAAGATTCACAACCGTCTCAGTGAAGAAATTCCTCCTCATCTCAGTCTTAAATGACCAACCCTTATACTGAGACTATGCCCTCTAGTTCTAGACTCTCCAGCCAGGGGAAACAGCCTCTAAGCATCTACCCTGTCAAGCCCCCTCAGAATCTTGTATGTTTCAATGAGATCACCTCTCATTCTTCTAAATTCCAGAGAGTATAGGCCCATTCTACTCAACCTCTCCTCATAGGACAACCCTCTCATCCCAGGAATTAATCTAGTGAACCTTTGTTGCACCGCCTCCAAGGCAAGTATATCCTTCCTTAGATAAGAGTATGCAGTACTCCAGGTGTGGTCCCACCAAAGCTCTGTACAACTGTAGCAAGATTTCCTTACTCTTGTACTCCAACCCCCTTGCAATAAAGGCCAACATGCCATTTGCCTTCCCAATTGCTTGCTGTACCTGCATGTTAACTTTCTATGTTTCCTGTACGAGGACACCCAGATCTCTCTGAACACCAACATTTAATACTTTCTCACCATTTAAAAAATATTCTGCTTTTCTATTCTTCCTGCCAAAGTGAATAACCTCACATTTCCCCACATTATAGTCCATCTGCCACCTTCTTGCCCACTCACTTAAACAATCTATATCCCTTTGCAGACACTTTGGCCAGAATTTTAATATGCCGGCGGGATGTCAGCGGGGGGAGGGGGTGGCGCTGGGAGGGGGGGGGGTCAATGGGAATCCCCCCCCAAAAAAATCCCTACCTTTCCCCACCCGATCACGAACTAACTGATGGCCCTTAACATGGCTTCCGGATTTGCCGTCTGAATGCTGAGCAGCAGGTGAACTGTGCAACCGCATGACCTGCTGTCAGCTGGATTATTGAAAGGGCCATTGATGCAATGGCTTTTGTTGGAGAAAGGGGGATTTGCAAATAAAGGAGTAGTATAGGAGCAAGCCTGCCACCAAATTTAGTGACTCCTCACTTGATGTGCTGTTGGCTGGGATGAGGAGGAGGAGGGAAATATTCGACCTGGAGGACAGGAGGAAACACCCTGCCTCTGCCACCAAGAGGGTCTTGCTCGAGGTAGCAGAGGAGGTGACCAGCAACAGCAACGTCTCCCGCAGTTGGATGCAGTGCAGGAAGCGTTTCAATGACCTAACCAGGTCAGCAAAAGTGAGCCCACTCACCGATTCACCTGCATTCCGTGGTGCACATCTACCACCCCCCCCCTCAACTCACGTTCTGCCCTGCAAAGCGTATTCCATCACATCACTCCTCACACCCATTTAAGGCTCACTGCCAACCTACATTCTGTGCACTGCCTCACCTCCCCATTTGTGAACCCACCACTACCACTCACCCCAATCCTGATGCAATGTGATGTATCTGTTTGATAGTCACCCTCTGATGCATCTCTTCTTCATTGAGGGCCTCATCCAAGGCGATTCATCCATCGGGTGACCCCGTCATCCTCACTCACTCACACTTCTGTACTTTCTCCCCTTGTAGGAGAGGAGGCGAGGACTGGAGGGGGGCCACAGCAAATAGTGGTCCTCACAAGGCAGAGGAGGAGGCCCTGGAACTTACCCGCAGGGTCGAGTGCCTGTCCCTCGGGGATGCCGAGACTGGCACCCCACAAACGTCTGGTGACACAAGTTTAACATTCATCACAAACAACATGAATTGATGTTATTAATGATTGCCATATTGCATACGTCAGCATTACATACGTCAGTATTACATCGCAACATTACATCTGTGATGATTCTTAATATTGCCTTCTGTTCTCTTCCAGGTCCTTCAAGAACTGAAGTGATGGAAGAGGACGATTCCTCAGAGGAGCTCCCTTACTCTGAGGGCGCAACATTACATCTTAGTCAGCCATGCACCAGCGTAGATACTCACATCTCAGTGGGTCCTAGTAGTGAGCTAGCATTGTCACCTGGTGAGTCAACACACACAAGTGAGCACTAAGAAACACGGGTGGTAGAGGCAGCTGTGGAGAGTCCGCGTCGGTGGGCACACTCCTCTCCAGGCTCTGTTCAGCTGGACGCAGATGCTGCACCCCGGGGGCCATCGTTTAAAAGGAGAATGATTGAGGGGCAGCAGCACATTTGCAAGGTACTGGAACAGGTGCCACGCACACTCTCCACAATCGCAGAGAGGATGGAGGAGTCCAACTCCTACATTAGTGGACTGGTGGCACAGGTAAGTGTGAGAATGTCTGCAATGGAGAGAAGGCTAGCCTCCATTGAGCTTCAAGCATGGCTCACAAATGAGTCCATTCAGGCCCTGACAGCGGCCGTGCGGACTCAGGGTGAAGAACATTCTGCCGCCTTAAACAGGCTGACAGATACTTTAAAAGTGGCCTTACAAGGCATCACACATGTCCTCTAAACAGGGTGGTAGGAGTGATGTGGCCCTGGCCCAGGAGAAGGATGATGGCGAAAGGGGACATGGAAGTGGGGATGCCACTCAAAGAGCTCCCTCGTCTCTCACCTGTTGCCCCCCCTCTCAACCAGTACCTGCAATGCTGCCTCCTCTCCAGGTGGCTGAGTCTGCCCCTGCACAGCAGCAGGCGGAGCAGTCTTTGGCGGGGCCCTCATGGGCTCCAAAACCCAGAGGGCGTAGACCCAAAGCACCTCAACAGTCAGGACATGAACATGAGCAACCTGCCACTACCTCTGCTGCAGCCACAGGGGATGTAGTAGGAAGCGAAAGTCGAAGTTTTTGTAATCACAAAGGGGATGCACAAGGGTGTTTGACAGATTGTCATGTTTTTCATTTCTCTTTGTTTTTTGTTCCATGCACATTAAATGTTATAATTCTCACCATCACTGCCACATCTTGCCCATTCTTGAGTCCCTTTGGTGATAGCGCACTTTCACATGAACAGCGAGCCTTGATGCCACCCAGTGTGTGCGTTTACAGTGGTTGGATGTGCGGTTGTAGGAATGTTTTGTGTGGGGGTCGGGGTGGGGGGGGTGGGGTCTGGTGTTGGCTGTGCTCATTCCAGGTGGTCATAGAACTTGACTATCCTCACTTTGCACATCTCCTTGGGAGAACCTGTCAAATATTAGTGCCTCCCTGGCATTACGAGCAGCCTGGTGAGCCGCTGCTCTGCCGATGGGTTCCTCCTCCTCCTCCTCCCCCTCCTCCTCCTCCGCCTCCTCCATAATGTTAATGGCAGATGTTGATGCTTCATGACGGCATGGGCCCTCATGCACCGGTAACCCTCCCTGTTGAGCGATGTTATACAGGAAGCAACAGACGACTATAATTCTACCCACTCTCGCTGGTGCGTACTGAAGGCCTCCCCCGGATTGATCCAGGCACTGAAACCGCATCTTCAGCATTCCTACGGCATGTCCAATTACACACCTGGTGGTGATGTGACAGTGCCTCGCTGGTGGAGTTTCTCAGAGGTATCATGAGCCACGTCTGCAGGGGGTATCCCTTGTCACCAAGGAGCCATTTCTTGATGAGTGGAAGAGGGCCGGGATGTTAGATTCTCGTAGAATGAAGGAGTCATGACAGCTACCAGGGAATCTGGCACACAGCTGCATAAACCTTTTCCGGTGGTCGCAAACGAGTTGCAGATTGATGGAGCGATAACCCTTTCGGTTGATGAACAGTCCTGGCTCACGTGGAAGTGCTCGGATTGCCACGTGTTTGCAATCAACTTAACCCTGTACCCATTGGAAGCCAGCTAGAGAGCGGAAACCCACCGCCCTCTCAGTCTGGCTGATGTCGTCCATGAGGAAGTTGACGTGGTGAGACATTCTGCAAAACAATCCATCCGTCACCTGTTGTATACACTTGTGAGTAGACGACTTAGAGATTCCGCCAATGTCACCAGTGGCGCCCTGGAAGGATCCGGAGGTGAAGAAGTTGAGGGCAGTGGTGACTTTAACTGCCATGGACAAAGAGGTGCCACCAGGCCCAGCCGGGAACAGCTCCGCTTGAAGGACCCTGCAGATGTCTGCGACCACCTGGTGACTCACTCTGATCCTTTGTTGACACTGCTCCTCAGAGAGGTCCAGGAAGCTGAGCCTCTGTCTGTAGACCCTCTCACGTGGGTAGTGCCCCCTGCGATGTCAGGCCCTCGGTTGTTCCCCTCTGTGCTCTTGTGCAGGTCCCTGTGGCGCACTTGTGTCTTGTGAAGCTGCAAGTGCTGGAACTGCACACCGTGCCTGGCGAGGATGGTGATGTTCCTCCTCCTCAGATGTACTGGTGAATACAGCCATTCTGCCCCCCACCCATCCTGATGTTGTCAGTTTGAGGGGGTCCAAAAAGTAGGTAAATATGTCTGAACACAAGAATTCTTAGTGTTAACAAAGAAATCTCAGTCTAAACACAAAGAACGCCCAGCCAAAGGTTTGTCTGAGAGAACTGAGTGCCCTACTGCAAAAACTCACCTTTTATCCCCATCTGTAAAACAGTGATTTAAATGGCCAAATGGCTGCCAGCTGCAATCCGCCCTCGTTCCCATGGCGTCTTTCAGACCCCATGGGAAACACGTTGAGGCAGGGCTAAAATTGTGTCCCTGCCTCAATACACGAACTATAAACTAGTTAAAGTGTACTTTAATTCATTGTTTAAATATCGGCCCGATGGCTTTAATTTCCAGAGGGACTTCCGGCTTCCTGATTTTTTGTGCACACCCAGATGTGTCTGGGTCGTACGTGTTTCTTGGTGGGTTGGAGCCAGGGTTCCCTCCCGCTCCATAAAAATGCTATCTTGTTTGCCCCTCTGCCTCGAACCCGCCCGGACTTGGCTGTTAAAATCCTGCCCTTTGTGTCCTCCTCACAGCTTACTTTCCCACCTAGCTTTCTATGGTCAGCAAAGTTGGTTACATTACACTCGGTCGCTTCATCTAAGTCATTAATATAGATTGTAAATAGCTGAGGCCCAAGCACCGATCCTTGCGGTACCCCACTAGTTACAGCCTGCCCAACCTGAAAATTTCCCGTTTATTCCTACTCTCTGTTTTCATTCTGTTAACCAATCCTTTATCCATGCTAATATATTACCCCCAACCTCATGAGCCCTTACCTTGCGCAGCAACCTTTTTTGTGGCATC
Organism: Heptranchias perlo; assembly: GCF_035084215.1. Taxonomy (NCBI): domain Eukaryota; kingdom Metazoa; phylum Chordata; class Chondrichthyes; order Hexanchiformes; family Hexanchidae; genus Heptranchias; species Heptranchias perlo. The sequence goes on from NC_090346.1 coordinate 7,977,739, forward strand.
TTATCAAATGCCTATTGGAAATCCAAATATACTACATCCACTGGTTCCCCTTTATCTCCCTTCCTAGTTACATCCTCAAAAAACTCTAATAGATTTGTTAAACATGATTTCCCTTTCATAAAACCATGTTGACTCTGCCTAATCATATTATGATGCGCCCTGTTCTAAGTGCCCTGTTACTACTTCCTTAATAATGGATTCCAGTATCTTCCCGATGACTGATATCAGGCTAACTGGCCTATAGTTCCCTGTTTTCTCTCTCCCTCCTTTCTTGAACAGCGGTGTTACATTTGCTACCTTCCAATCCATTGGGACGGTTCTAGAATCTGGGGAATTTTGGGATCACAACCAATGCATCCACTATCTCTGCAGCCACCTCTTCTTTCCTAGGATGTAGGCCATCAGGTCCAGGGATTTGTCAGCTTTTAGTCCCATTAGTTTGCCTAGTACTTTTTCTCTACTGATATTACTTGTTTTAAGTTCCTCACTCTCATTTGCCCCTTGGTTCCCCACTATTTTTGGTAAGCTTTTTGTGTCTTCTATGTGAATTTAGATACAAAATATTGGTTTAACGTCTCTGCCATTTCCTTATTCCCCATTATAATTTTGCCTGTCTCAGCCTCTAAGGGACCAATGTTTACTTTTGCTATTCTCTTCCTTTTTACATACTTGTAGAAGCTCTTACAATTTGTTTTTATATTTCTTGCTAGTTTACTCTCATTCTATTTTCTCCCATTTAATCAATTTTTTGGTCATCCTTTGTTGGTTTCTAAAACTCTCCCAATCCTCAGGCTTACTATTATTCTTTGCAACATTATAATCTTATTCTTTTAATCCAATACTATCCTTAACTTCTTTAGTTGCCACGGATGGATTGCTTTTCCTGTGGAGTTTTTATTTCTCAATGGAATGTATAATCATTGAAAACTCTGAAATATTTCTTTAAATGTTCGCCATTGCTTATCTACCGTCATATCTTTTAATCTAATTTCCAAATCTACCTTTGCCAACTCGCCCCTCATACCTATTTAAGGCTTTATTTAAGTTTAAGACTCTAGTTTCGGTCTTAAGTACGTCACTCTCAAACTCAATGTGAAATTCTTTCATATTATGATCGCTCTTCCCCAGAGGCTCCTTTACTATGAGATTACTAATTAACCCTGTCTCATTACACAATACAAGATCTAAAATAGCCTGTTCCCTGGTTGGTTCCACAATGTGTTGTTCTAGGAAACTGTCTTGAATGCATTCCATTAACTATCTTTGCCAATTTGATTTGCCTAGTTTATATGGAGATTAAAGTCCCCCATGATTATTGCATTACCTTTGTTACAGGCTCCTAATATTTCTTGATTAATACTCTGTCCAACAGTATAGTTAGGGGGCCTATAAACTACTCCCACCAGTGTTTTCTGCCCCTTGTTATTTCTTATCTCTGCCCATACAGACAGTGGGAGAACTTCCCTGCTCTTCTTCGAATTGTGCCATGGGATCTTTTATGTCCACTTGAGATGGCAGACAGGGTCTCGGTTTAACGTCTCATCCGAAAGACAGCACCTCCGAAAGTGCAGCCCTCCCTCAGTACTACGTTGTAGTATCAGCTGAGATTTTGTGCTCAAGTCTCTAGAGTAGGACTTGAACCCACAGCCTTCTGACTCAGAGGTGAGAGTGCTACCACTGAGCCATGACTGACATATTGTGTTCCTTGTGTTCCTCTATGTATGTGGATTCCTGTTAGAAGAATCACTGTTGATCTCAGAACACAGTTAAAAAAACATGTTGAAATATATCACATGCTTACAAAGTGGAAATCAACCATGGGTGTTTGTCATCCCAGTGACCAAGCAGTTCTCCATATGGCAAAACCATCAAGCACATTGCTCGGAGGGCCGAGGGCTGACTGGACTAACTTAACAATCATGTGACTTGGGTTACAAATATTTCTGGCTGATTCCCAGGTTTGATGAGTGTGTGTAGCCTGCCTGGCTCGCATTGAGAAAAAAAAGACACAGATAGCAACATGTGCCAATGGTGTTGACTCATTGGCAAGAGACCAGGGCTGATGTGGAAATGTACTCCACAATTTCTTTTTGAGGGTCAGTCACTGTTATTCCTGCCTCTTATTATCTCATAAGCTCATACACAGGCCTTTTTTCTATGCAATTTAGGTGGATTGTACATCTAAAGCAATGCAGAGAACTGCCTGCCCTAGAGGGAATATGGCAATCAGTGAAACCAAATGTGAGTGATGATATCCATCCTGACCATTTCTCCTTTGGTCTACAAGTAAAGGGTTAAGGAGTTGCAAACAATAACATCTAGGATTAGTTTTTCTCTAATTTAACTAAGGCTGTGTTTTCATATCTGTTAAGGTCAGAGCCCCTTGGCATTTCAGCACAATCTCCGGCCTTCCGAAAAAAGAGAGAAACACTCGAGGTAATTGAAATAACACTATTTGTTCTTTTAAGCAATTTCAATCACAGATTGGCCTCTTGTGTTAATGAATTCTACAGCTCATATTTGCATTAAAGGTTGCTTTAAAGGGCCTATTAAATATAACCTTCCAGAGACTGTAGGAAATCTGATAATGGTAATGAGCACAATTGAGATGAGCCTCATTTTGTAGCTATAACCTGTGCTATCTAATTTTATAACAGAAATTTCTTAATGGTTCAGAACTTGAGTCTGACCCAACTGTTTTGGAACAAATTATCCTCTAATCACAGCATGCAAGTGGTAATTAATACATCTTGATTTTAATCATAAGGCAGATCCAACACCCGTGTCTCCACATCAAATGAATATTCAGATACTGGTGGACCTAGGGTCTGGTTCTCCCGCTGTGGGTTCCCAATCTCAGTTTTGACATTGTGGGGAAGCACTGGGCAGAGGCCATGTTCTCTCGCAAAGTTAAAAGGGAGAGGAAATCAAAATTAAAATGCCATTTGCATTTATAATCTACCTTTAATACAGAAAAATGTCAATAAGTGCTTGGCAGAGGAAGAAAGGAATAGGCAAGAGCCTTTGTGGGGATGTCAAGAGAAGTGACTGAAGGGTGGTTTGAAGGGATGGGTCTTAGGGAGGCTTTTAGAGACGGAGAGAAACCAAAGCCTCTTTACTACTCCAGGATAATCACAGCTCCCTTTTTTCCATAATAAACTGCTTTTTAAAACCCCTTCCTTCAGCATCATTTCCAAAACCAAATGCAAGGAGCGCTTGGTTTGCTTGGAACTAATTTTTGATCACCTTTGGGGATTGGAGAGGAACTTCTCAGAATTCTTTTTTCCCCTGAATTGGCCTCAGGTTTTTTTTTCAATCGATGTTTTTTGCCTCTCCCAGGAGATTGGCTGCTGGTGGGTGGGGGGTATTGGGGGTTGTGTTGCTTAGTTGCAACAAGGCTGTGTGTGACACTCTTGATGGGCCACCTGATCTCTTTCTGTCCATCTTTTTTGCATAGGTTCGTATGGAAGATTGAGACCACCTGTACAGCTTCCTCAGCTGCCACATTCTCCTCCTGCACTTATTGCCGCTGATCATCCCACATCTCCTAGCTCACCCAAGCCATATCTCTTTGTTACTCTGAAGCTTCTCTCAATCTCCATCTCCCAAGCTTATCTCCTGCTCCTCAATCTGATCCACCCAATCTCTGACTCCTCAATTACCCTTCCAGGCCTCCATGCTTCCTGACATAGTTAATAGCTAACTTTGCTCTGGCATATGTCCCTCTTCCTTTCAAAACCATCGCTATCACCTCCCCCTCCCCCCCTCTAAAAGCTCACCCTTGACCTCTCAGGTCTCTGGAACTACCACCCTATCTAACTTCTCTTTCTCCTGCAACTGTGTCATTGCCTCCGAGCTGCATTCTCATCTCTCCCACAACTCCCTGTTGGAAAAGGGATGAAAAATAAATATTTCAAAAAAAAGTCAATGAATGAAAAACATCTTTAATGATGACAAACAATGGAATTTGCTGGAAGTTGTTACTTTTGAGCTATCCTCCACCCTAAACATTCAACGCAGCGCAGTTATGAATATCAAACGGAATATTTTTACACAATACGGTAAGTCAGTGCTTAACTCATGCTGGCTTTCTATTAGTCTGTCCTCCCTTTAACACAAAATAATTTTGTTCAAATTTGTGTCGGTAATGTTTCTCATTGAAAGGACTGTATCCAAGCCTGTGGACATGTAGCAAGTTGTGGGATTTCAATGTTGCTGGGCTAATGGACGCCTCATTCATTATGCACTTTCTCTTTTAAATATAATCAGATTACAAGGGAAAGTTTGTTATCTGTAGGCAGTCCTTCTTGCAACTCTAACCTACAATCCCCTCTCTTGCCTTTGTAAACATTCTGGTCTTGATTTTATTTACATACCAGTGGATCATCAGCAGAATTGCACACAGTGGAGTATAAATAGGGATGCCAACCCTCCAGGATTGTCCTGGAGTCTCCAGAAATTAAAGTTTAATCTCCAGGATACTGCTTGAGCAAATCCGGGAGAAAAATCATAAGGACGCTAAAAGAATTGTGTGGGCTTTTTTCATTTTCTTTGAACACTTTCGTTTTTTAGTTACGAAAATGTTGGAAATGGGATATAAAGGTTGTCTTCCTGGGCAGGACTGTAGGAGGTGGGAGGTCATGTGATGAAACCGCCAGGAATACGTCCAACCAGAGTTGGCAACCCAAAGTATAAATTCATCAGCGCCCGCAATGCGCGCCCGAACCGGGAGGTCAGACCTAAACAGGGCCTCAGGCCTCATTAATATTAACTGGGCGACCTGTCGCGCCTCCACAGGCAGCTCACCCATTTGAAGAAAGTGGGAGGGGCTGTGGAGCAGCAACTGTGGAGGTGGGTGAATGATCGATATACCATGGAGTCGTGAGAGCACTCCTGCTCCTCCTGGCTCCACATCACTGATTTATTTTGAAAAATCACTTACCTTTCGGTGGCGGTTGCTCGGTGACCGCTTAAGAATCCCGAGCGGAGCAGGCCCGGCTCCTACTCCGCTCCGTGACATCGGATATCAGCTAGCAGGCCCAAAACAGGCTTATCTAAGGGGCCTAATACCTGTTTTAGGCAGCCACCAGGGACGCCTGAAAAAGTCCCATCCCAATATTGGGCGTCCTTTTGGGCATGAGACGTTAGTCCCCGAAATTGGCCCTTGTTACGCCCTTTTTGCTCCTGTAAAACGGGCACATCAAGGTCCAATTTCTACCCCAGAAAGTCAGAGAATAAGTCCTTTCTTTTTCTCTCTTATTTATCTCTGTTGTCTTCAAGTAAAAAGCAAAACGTTGCAGATGCTGGAAATTTGAAACAAAAGCAGGAAGTGTTGGAAAGACAGGCAGCCTCTGTGGAGAGAACAGACAAGATAATGTTTCAGGTGCGGATCCTTCATCAAAACTGAAAAATAAGAGGCGGGCAGGAATATTACGTAAAATTACATAGAATTTACAACACAGAAACAGGCCATTTAGCCCAACCAGTCGATGCTGGCGTTTATGCTCCACACGAGCCTCCTCCCACTCTATTTACCTCACCTCACCCTATCACCATATCCTTCTATTCTGTTCTCCCTTGTGTGTTTATCTGGCTTCCCCTTAAATGCATCTGTGCTGTTCGCCTCAACCACTCCATGTGGCAGTGAGTTCCACATTTTCACCACTCTCTGAGTAAAGAGAGATTAATACAATCAATACAATATTAATATAATCAGGTAAAAAGAGATTGGGGATAATAAATTATATATAAAAACATAGACAAGCACTGGAAGAAACCATGAGTGGAATGTGTAATGGATCATTTCAGTGAAGTAATGGATGGAAGCACTAAGATATTAAAGAAACACAAGGACAGGTCAATAGCCAGGAAAATGGGAGGACTGGGAAAATGCAGGACAATGGAAAACGTGGAAAATCTGGGAGTCAGATGTGGAATTAATACAGGTTTGAAAATGTGAATATAGCAAAGTTTGCAGTTAATTAAGTCAATGTTCAGACCAGAGGGTTGCAGGATGATGAGGGAAAGACGAGATATTGTTCCTGAAGCTTGCAGTGAGCTTCTTTAGAACAATGTACGAGGCCAATGACAGAGAGGTCAAAATGGGAATGGGACAGGGAGTTAAAGTGACAAGTGACAGGTAGCTCGGGGTTGCACTTGCAGACAGGACAGAGCTGTCCGGCAAAGCAGTCACTTGATTTGCATTTTGTTTCCTCAATGCGAGTAGCAAATCATAGAATCATAGAATGGTTACAGCACAGAAGGAGGCCATTCGGCCCGTCGAGCCTGTGCCAGCTTTCCGCAAGAGCAATCCAGCTAGTCCCACTCCCCCGCCCTTTCCCCGTAGCCCTGCAAATTTTTTCCCTTCAAGTACTTATCCAATTCCCTTTTAAAAGCCACGTTTGAATCTGCCTCCACCACCCACCCTGGCAGTGCATTCCAGATCATAACCACCCACGGCGTAAAAAAATGTTTCCTCATGTCGCCTTTGGTCCTTTTGCCAATTACCTTAAATCTGTGTCCTCTGGTTCTCAACCCTTCTGCCAATGGGAACAGTTTCTCTCCATCTATCTAGACCCCTCACAAGACTCCTCAAACAGAATCACACAGCAAAGAAGGAGGCCATTCGGCCCATCATGCCTCTTTGAAATAGCTATCCAATTAGTCCCACTTCCCTACTCTTTCCATAGAATCATACAATCTTACCGCACAGAAGGAGTGAGGCTCCCTGGGTATATGCACCAGGAGGCAAATCCAATCCATGGTCTCAGATACTGTATGCTGGATTAGAGGATAAATTGCTGTGCCATACACAAAAAGTGTTTGAGGCCCTGGTGTGGGAGGAGGTGAATGGACATGTGTTGCATCTCCTGCGTTTGCACCGGATCCCTCCCTGAAATCATCAGCACCATCTCCTACCGTTATTCATTCTTTCCCAGGACCTCAGATCTGTGGTACCCACCTTAGTCTTTTCTTCATACAACGGTAGAGTACCAGTGTGAAGCAGTTTTGCTTCGCACAATGTTAAGCAGGTGTAGGGTAAATCTCGATCAGCACCCAACCTAACTCCAGGTTTACATAACTCAGTAGCGTCGGTTATAACTTGGGGAAGAAAGTTGTATTTCTCATCCCCTGAGTTCTACTCCATAAGACCATAAGAGATAGGAGCAGGAGTAGGCCATTCGGCCCCTCGAGCCTGCTCCACCATTTAATGAGATCATGGCTGATCTGATTTTTACCTCAACTCCACTTTCCCGCCCTTTCCCCATATCCTTTGACTCCCTTGCTGATCAAAAATTTGTCTAACTCAGCCTTGAATGTATTCAATGACTCAGCCTCCACCGCTCTTGGGGGCAAAGAATTCCAAAGGTTCACAACCCTCTGGGAGAAGAAATTCCTCCTCATTTCCGTCTTAAACAGGCGACCCCTTATTCTGAGACTATGCCCCCGGGTTTTAGATTCCCCCATGAGGGGTAACATCCTCTCAGCATCTACCCTATCAAATCCCTTCAGAATGTTATATGTTTCAATAAGATCTCCTCTCATTCTTCTAAACTCCAGTGAGTATAGACCCAACCTGTTCAATCTTTCCTCATAATAAAACCCTTCCATACCCGGAATCAACCTGGTGAACCTTCTCTGAACTGCCTCCAATGCAAGTATATCCTTGCATTGCTCATACTCACTTTTGTCCATGTTTACATCTTATATATACTTACCAAATCGACAATGCCTTCTTGTTCATTATTATTGTAAGTACTGTAAGGGTACAGTGTGCACTATTCCTGCCTGATGTTAATAAGGGGTTAACTGGCACCATCAAGTGGCAGAAGTGAGTACTACCGCACTGAGTAATTGAACTCAAAATCTGCTCCTTTATTGTCCTTAGCCAACAGAAAAAGGGGATAAAATAAGGAAGGAGGGAACAAAAATAGGAGTGCAAAACAATAGGAAAGAATGTGACCCTGTTACGTAAATGATATTTTAGATTCCAAACTAATTGGATGCTCTGGCAGGATTCAATATATGATTCTTGATCATCCCATCATAACATTAACTGCAATACAGCCAAGATATAGCTCCAAATTTCTTTGAAAATATCCGAAAATAAAAGGAATTAAAAGCTTTTAATATAATTAATGGTCAGCCATTCACAGGCTTCAAAATAGTATTTGCCCAAATAAATACAGCTGCTAAACGAACATGTACTGCGGGCAGGATCACAGGGTGCTCGGAATTGGATGGAATAGCTTTTTTTTTCATTCGTTCATGGGATGTGGGCATCGCTGGTGAGACCGGCATTTCTTGCCCATCCCTAATTGCCCTTGAGAAGGTGGTGGTGAGCCGCCTTCTTGAACCGCTGCAGTCCGTGTGGTGAAGGTTCTCCCACAGTGCTGTTAGGTAGCTTGAGCTATTGATCAGTTCTGAACACATTGAGCGACATCCAAAGACAATGCACGCATCTTGACCAGGCTGGGAAATGCATTCACCGTAGCCCGCAGAAATAGCTAACAGCAACCAATTTTAACCCAATTTGTGCTCTAACCACCAAGAAAGAATCCAATAAATAATCCATCATGGACAAAAAAGTTTTTTTTTGTCACGAGCACTGTAAACAAATTCACCAAAATCCAGGACAAGACCTATCTAAGTTTCAAAAGCAAGACAATACTCAGAGGAATGGCCTCCAGACGTGCCACCTTTTTATTAGGTCAAAAGGTGAGGACAGGCTGGACAGTACTGATTAGCAACATGACAGCTCCAGTGTCCCAATGCACCACAAACAAATGTTTATAGTTAGCTGCTCGAGTTTTCATCTATGTAAAATGTTTTATTTATTTACCAAAATCGTGACACGAGAATGCGATCAATCAGAAGCACAACTACATATAAATACTTGGCATTGGGAACCATCAGGGCAAATCTTTGGTGGGGAGGAGTATTTGCCGCTAACGGAGCCCGCCCGCATTTCCTGCATTCTCTGTGCCCAAGTGATCCAAACCCCAGGCGCAGAAACAGGAAGCTCTGTTCCTACATCTTTAGATCAGGAGAAGCACCACGTATGATCTGGCCACATCCTTACCTGAAAGGACTTGCATTTATATAGCGCCTTTCACTTCCTCAGGAGATCCCAAAGTGCTTTATAGCCAATGAAGTACTTTTGAAGTGTAGTCACTGTTGTAATTTAGGAAACGCGGCAGTCAATCTGTGCACAACAAGGACCCACAAACAGCAATGTGATAATAACTAGATAATCTGTTTTTTAGTGATGTTAGTTGTGGGATAAATATTGGCCATGACACTGGGGAGAACTCCCCTGCTCTTCTTCTCAATAGTGCCGTGGGATCTTTTACATCCACCTGAGAAGGCAGATGGAGCCTCATTCAAAAGACGACACCTCCAACAATGCAGCACTCCCTCAGTACTGCACTGAAGTTACATCGAGTTACATCAAAACTGCAGCACAGAAACAGACCATTCGGCCCAACTGGTTTATGCCGGCATTTATGCTCCACATGAGCCTCCTCCCTCCCTACTTCATCTAACCCTATCAGGATATCCTTCCATTCCTTTCTCCTTCATGTGTTTATCTAGCTTCCCCTTAAATGCATCTATACTATTTGCCTCAACTACCCCTAATCCGCGTTCCACATTCCTACCACTCTCTGGGTAAAGAAGTTTCTCCTGAATTCCGTATTGGATTTATTAGCGACTATTTTATATTTATGACCTCTAGTTTTGGACTCAAACATTTTCTCCACATCTGCCCTATCAAGCCCTTCCATAATCTTAAAGACCTAAATCGGGTCACCCCTCAGCCTTCTCTTTTCTAAAGAAAAGAGCCCCAGCCTTTCCTGATAAGGATATCTTCTCAGTTCTGATATCATCCTTGTGAATCTTTATTGCACCCTCTCCAAAGCCTCTATATCCTTTCGATAATATGGAGACCAGAACTCTGCACAATGTTCCAAGTGTGGTCTAACCAAGGTTTGATACACGTTTAATATAACTTCTTTGATTTTCAATTCTGTCCCTCTAGAAATTAACCCTAGTGCTTGAGTTGCCTTTTTCATAGCCTTATTAACCTGTATCGCTACACTTAGTGATTTGTGTATCTGTACCCCTCAAATTCTTTGCTCCTCTATCCCATTTAGATTCTTATTATCCAAGCAGTGTGTGGCCTTCTTATTCTTCCTACCAAAGTGTTAGCCCGGATTATGTGCTCAAGTGTCTGGAGTGGGACTTGAACCCACAACCTTCTGACCCAGAGATGAGAATGCGACCCATTGAGCCATAGCTGACACTGGGTGATGTATGTGTTTACTATAGCGAATCCAATGATTGGTTTAACGTGGATTTAAACCAATTTCTGATTGTAAGTAAGCCTATCAGCGCACCTTTAATTCAAATTCCTGTAGATTTGTTCACAGTGTGTTGCTTAATCTAGATCAGGTTCTTACTTTCAGTGCAGATTAACATCCTCCATGTTCAGCCTGAGGTGAGGGAATCTCCTTACTTCGCAGACTCTGAGTATATTTTTGTTTCAGACATCCACCTGAAGTGGATTTTTGTCTTCACTGCCTGGACAGTGATCTGTCTGAGCAGACATTGATTTCAATGAGTGAAAATCAGGCGAGTTCTATAAAGAGCAGGCGATTTGCTCTGCCAGATTACCACCCAGGTGATGAAGACGAAAATATACCAGCCCCTCACCCCCATCTTTTATCTTTGGCTTATGTCTACATTACATTTAAAATTAATGCCATATTTCACACACAACCTAAAATGAGAAATAATAAACTTTTCATTCATTTATTTTAGATTGCCATAAAATGCTATATAATTCACATTTAACTTTCGTATGCACCCCCGCCCCGGGTCAGGTGGGAACAGGGTGGCAGCACGATCAAAATGGCTGCAAAGCACCTGTCGCCCCCCCCCCCCCCCCACTTTCCGCCATTTTGGTGGGAGCCTTCAAATGGGCAGCCCAGGTGTCCGCCGGAAAAGCAGGCGGGAGCCTCAATAGCCCATGCAAATCGGGGTCCTGTCACAACAACAGCACCTCCCTGCAATTTTAGCCTCCCCCTGGGCTCCACCGTGCAATTGCTGGATTTGCCGCCTCTTCTGATCGGTGAGCTGCTCCAAAAGGCGTCAGATTTCTTGTTTCGTGCAAGGGCATTTGCATTTGGATAAACGGATCTGATTGATTTAGTAACAACATTTAGAAATTTAGAAATTACATCAAAAAAATACCTGCTGGAAAATGCCCTACCTTCCCATATTGCTAGATTTTCGTTAGGAGGAAAGGAAGGAATTTGCATTTATTTAGCGCCTTTCACAACGTCCCAAGTGCTTTACAGCCAATGAAGTACTTTTGAAGTGTAGTCACTGTTGTAATGTAGGCAACGCGGGAGCCAATTTGCAATGTGACATTGACCAGATAATCTGTTTTTTAAGTGAGGGATAGATATTGGCCAGGGCACCAAGGAGAACTCCCCTGATCGTTTTCAAATAGTGCTATGGGATCTTTTACATCCACCTGAGAAGGCAGACGGGGCCTCAGCTTAACATCTCATCCAAAAGATGGCACCTCTGACAGTGCAGCACTCCCTCAGTAGTGCAATGAGGTATTAGCCTAGATTTTGTGCTCAAGTCTCTGGAGTGGGATTTAAATCCACAACTTTCTGACTCAGAGTACCAACTGAGCCACAGCTGTTAGGTAAGTGATAGGAAGCAAAGGCGGGTAAATGGATTTGAGGTACAGGTCAGCCATGATCTAATCGAATGGCAGAACCGGCTCGAGGGGATGAATGGCCTACTCCTGTTACTATATGCCCACTGAGTCACACAGCTGGTTAAGGACAGGTAAGCTGGTGTTGTGTCAGTTTGTAGTGAGGCCTGCTGGCTCCATATAATCAGATAGCGGTCCCAGAGAGGTACTCCTAGTCTAATGCCACTCTTAAAATATTTAACAACAAGCTTGAACATAAGAACATAAGAAATAGGAGCAGGAGTAGGCCGTACGGCCGCTCGAGCCTGCTCCACTATTCAATAAGATCATGGCTGATCTTCTACCTCAACTCCACTTTCCCACCCTATCCCCATATCCCTTGATTCCCTTAGTGTCCAAATATCCATCGATCTCAGTCTTAAATATATTCAATGACTGAGCATCCACAGCCCTCTAGGGTAGAGAATTCCAAAGATTCACAACCCTCTGAGTGAAGAAATTTTTCCTTATCTCAGTCCTAAATGGCCGACCCCTTATCATGAGACTATAAGCTCTAGTTCTAGACTCTCCAGCCAAGGGAAAGAGCCTGTCTACATCAATAAGGACATATAGATGAGTTCTAGTGTGTTTAGTCACTTATATAGCGCCTTTAATGTTGTAAAACGCCCCAAGGAGCATTATCAGACAAAAGTTGACATCGAGCCAAAGAAGGAGACATCACGACGGTGACCAAAAGCTTGGTCAAAAAGGTAGGCTCTAAGGAGCATCTTAAAGGAGGAGAGAGAGGTGGAGAGTACTGTACAAAGGGTGACTTTCCGATCCTGTACTCCCAGCAGAGAAATTGTGCTCACAGAATGTTTTCATTGGAGATAGCGCTACAACACTGTAGCCTCAATTCTCTGACCCATGCTCACTGGAAGTGCAGTAGCCTGCAAGATTGCAGAACTGCCCTTTAATGTGTTAAATCTACAGCATACGTCCTGCATACGTTTTATTCCAAGATATAATTATGTAGCACAAATAAAAAAAGTAACATCTTCCAATTCACATTCTTCTCCAATCAAAGAAAATGGCCTTGGATTCTTCCCAGAACTTGTGGTACTGATAATTCTATATATCTTGCCTGAAATGAGAAAAAAGAAACAGGAGGCATTGGTCTGTTAACATTTTTGGAACAAGATAAAACCACAAGAAGGTTACAGTTTTTAGCTTATTCCAAGTCAACTAGAGGGAAATAGATGAGCAATGGACCTTCTTACACACACATAAAAAAATAAACACACACACGCCAAACGACAAGAGTTCTGCTAATGAAGAAATCTGTGACTCAGTATGTTAACTGTATCTATGTGATTTATATCAATTAGTGTTAATTGTATTCAGATGATGGGTATCAATTGGGGACTCTCGTATCCATTTATAGGAGGGTGTGTAATGTTGAGCTGTGTGAATAAAGGCTTGGAAGCAACTGAAGGCCAGGCTTTAGTATTCTATCTTTCACCACCTGGCTATCCAATTTGTAACAGGTAGATTTCTTCCTGCTTTAAAGTATATTTTTTCTGCCCTCTTTTTTGATCTCCATGCTCCAGTATCAATCCCCAGTTGAGCGAAGTGCATGAGGTGGGGGGGAGGGTGGGTAAGGGAGGCGGTGGAGACTTACATTATGATATGGCTGAGAATAGCCTGGCTTGATCTGCTGATGATTTTTACTCCCTCCCCAAGACGGAGTACTTATTGATTGGGATATTTTGGCTGCCAACCTACATTTCACCAACTCAATGGCATACTGTTATCTTTATGATCTATTCAGTATATGACACACAGAGTCATGCAACATTCAGAGTCATGCAGCTTGCTGTACCATCAATAGTCTCAGAAACTTGTGTCAGCCATGTTAGCACACTCACCTCTGAGTCAGACAGTTGTGGGTTCAAGCCCCACTCCAGACACTTGAGCACAAAATCTAGCCCAGTACTGAGGCAATGCTGCACTTTCAGAGGTTCTGTCTTTCAGATGAGACGGCAAACCTGAGTCTGCCCTCTCAGGTGGACGTAAAAGATCCCATGGCACTATTTCAAAGAAGAGCAAGCAATGCCCATATCCTATGAACGAATTCAAAAAAAGTTCTCCCAGTGTCCTGGCCAATATTTATCCCTCAACCAACATCACTAAAAAAACAAATTGTCTGGTCATTATCACATTGCTGTTTGTGGGAGCTTGCTGTGTGCAAATTGGCTGCCACATTTCCTATATTACAACTACATTTCACTGACTGTAACGCACTTTGTGACATCCTGAGGTTGTGAAAGGCACAAGTCTTTCTTTCTTTCTATTCTTCTATCTATTCCATTAATTGCAGATGTGGAACTTTGTCAAAATCCATGAATATATCAACAAAGCTCCCTCTGTCCACAATGTCAGTAAGTCTTGGGACATTTTCCTTTGTTATAGGTGCTATATAAATGCAAGTTGTTGTCTTCAATGAATTCTGGCAGGAACTCTTTCCTGAATCTGTGCCAATTGTCCTTTTCCCAGTACATCACTACATCTCTCGAAATTGTTTCAAGGGTTTCCCTTACAACGTTGTTGAAATGACTGGTCTATAATCTGCAGTTATGCTAACATAATGGGAGTCGTGTTAGCCACTTGCCAATCCTCAGGAATCTCTCCCATTGTTGATCTGTGATCTGCCGCCAGGAGGCGTGTGAGAGCAGCCCAGAGCAGGTCCCAGAGGAGGCCGCCATGCTGTCTTAGCCCTGCTTTGGTGTGTGGCATGGGAGACTTGAAAAGGAAGAAAAGAATTTTATGAAAATGTAATGATGTAATACATATTATGAATGACAGTTTCCTCAAAACTAATGTAAACCTGCTATAATGATGAATAGACCCTTCTATGAACAGAAAGACTAGGACAATCCCTTAAAATATAGCAAAAAAACCTAGAATTTTCCCAACTTGTAAAGAATTAAGGGCCGTAGCCTAATTACAGGGTTCAATTGTATTTATAAACTGTTCACGTTTCCCTGTCACTAATCACGATGTTATCTGACTCCTACAATTAGGCTACAGAGAGAATAATTCAAGAGAAAAATCTAAGCAATTTGTCATCGTCACATCGATCTGTGGATTAGGCTAGTGCCTAAATCACTCTGGTAGAACTTCTAGTTTTATAATGCATATAATATGGGCTTCAGTGGAAACAATAATCGGGAGAGATGTATAACAGGCTGCCGATTCGCTATCACCCGAAAAATGACCCCCAACCTCGCCTAGACTGCACTCGGGTGAAATTTCCTCATTTCTCCTCATCACCCCTCTGAGTCAGATTGGCGGTTCAATGTTGAGTTCGGAACTGTGCGGTGCTCTGTGCCCATTCCCACTTGGAACTAGATTGGAACTAGCCAAACTCATTTCACATAAAATCCTCATAGCCAATAGTCAAAGGAGACTTTCATCGCTTCAGTCTGGGCTGGATTCTAACCCAGGATCAAAAGGTGAAAGATCAGTGTCTAAAACAAATCAAAAAATGTTTCTAAAGTGATAATAATGAAATAATCCTGTCATTTCAAAAAATTAGAAAAGAGAAGGCTGAGGGGTGACCTGATAGAGATTTTTTAAGATTATGAAAGGGTTAGACGTACAGAAGATGTTTCCACTTGTGGGTGAGACCAAAACTAGGGGCCATAAATATAAGACAGTCACAAATAAATCCAATAGGGAAATCAGGAGAAACTTCTTTACCCAGAGAGCGGTGAGAATGTGGAACTCACTACCACAAGGGGTAGTTGAGATAAATAGCATAGATGCATTTAAGGGGAAGCTAGATAAACACATGAAGGAGAAAGGTATAGAAGGATATGCTGATAGGGTTAGATGAAGATGGGTGGGAGGAGCATAAACACCGGCATAGACGAGATGGGCCGAATGGCCTGTTTCTGTGCTGTACGTTCTATGTAATTTATAATATACCATGATACTGTACCTATTCGAAACGGTTTCCCAACTATTTGTTCCAGTCAAATGCAGTCTCCTGTGTCTGAGCATCCAAAGCCTGAGATTATTTTGGTTTCAGTACAAGTCTTGCACAGGGAATTAAATTGTTGATTTTTAAAAATGACAGCTTTTTCAACCTAATATTTCAGACACATGGTACAATAAAAATATGCAGCAGACTTTTATTAGAACTATCTGACAGGTTAGTGATGTTTGTGGTTCTTGGGTGATAGTTAAATCCTATCACTCAAATGTGCATTGGGAATATTACAGGACCTTGCCATGTTCCACTGCACTTATTATTAAAATTGAAAATGTTGGAACAATCCATAACATTTTGATTCAAAAGGTTATAACCCTCCATGATATTGCATATGAATTTTATCCGTGCATTTGAACGGAGTTACCAAGGAACTAGATATAATTTTGGTCTATGGACTATAATTCATATGAACTCTAATGACATTATTTAAGGAGAAACAAACATTTTTGAAGCCACCCTGATTGCAAGCGAAAAGAGACTCCAGACATCTAAACTGAAAAGGTAGATTCAATTGATTTGCCCGTCCTCCAGGCATTCCTCGCTTTAAATAGTGGCTTATATCTGATCTATTCTGTCCCCCCGCCGTTCTGTTTTTTTAAGTAGCTCTTATTTAAAGAGACCCATTTATAGCAAATACACAGGAAGAAATGATGTCCCCGGAGGGTTGTGATATATACAAGACTTCCGGATCAACATTAAATTGTGAAGAAATATGCTGATTTCTGCTGTGTTCAATTTCTCCTTTGAAACAAACAACGAAAAACATCTCTTGGAGGATGTAACAAAAAACAAACAGCGCGATTGGAGCCCATTGTGTCTGTAATTTCCCTGCAACATTCTCCGGAAAACTGTTGCATTTTTGTTATTGTTTTACTTTCAGTTGCAATTGGTAAGTGTATAAAATTCTGGGACATTTGCACGAAAATATATTGCAATTGAATGGATGCATTTTTTGGCCAGCTTTGCAATTTTGTAACTGACTGTCTTTGGTTACTTTTGATTTTTAAATCTTTAACCTTAACTTGACAGAAACACAGCGATTCAAGGTGTTGTCCATCTGGGGCAGTTGTCAATGCAACTGGGTCTCTGAATCAAAAATAAGGAGATGGCTATTTTTATCACAAGGATGGGATTTCTCAAACTATTGTAATTTACAGAGGCGAGGAATCGAATCCCCGGCGAGATGCCAGAGAGGGGTGAACTGGAGCTGGGAAGAAGAAACGGGAGGGTCTGAAGTCAGGAGCCGGGATTGAGCTCTCGAAAGTGGGCGCGATGGAGCTGAGAGTTCGCGTCCTCCTTCTCTGAGCAGGGATGCTGGAGCAGGCGAAAGCTTGCAGACACCACTGATGCTGCTCGGGTCGGCAAAGCCTTCCCACCTCAAAAATGCTGAATTTTCGGAAGACCAAGTTCGCAAGGTAAGGTTATTTGGAGTTAATTGTTAATTCAAAAATATATATACGCTCAGAATGCCAATTCCTCCGTCTACTCAGTACCTACTTAAATGTGATCCATTTTACAGTTCTACTTTATTTGAGAAATGCTATTTTAAAAGTACACAATCTATACCTTGACAAATGTGAAGATATTTATGTACCATTTCCTTAATAAAGCTAGAACATGTTTTCAACGTTATTTTTATAGAAAGAAAGAACTTGCCTTTATCTAGCACCTTCATGATGTCCCAAAGTGCTTTACTGTCAATGAAATACTTTTGAAGTGTAGTCACTGTTGTAATGCAAGAAACTGGGCAGTCAATTTGCGCACAGCAAGCTCCCACAAACAGCAATATGATAATGACCTGCTGTTTAGTGATGTTGTTTGAGGGATCAATATTGGCCAGGTCACTGGGGAGAACTCCCTTCCTCTTCTGAAATAGTGTCATGGGATCTTTTACATCCACCTGAGTGGGCAGATGGGGTCTCAGTTTAACATCTCATCTGAAAGAAGGCACCTCCGACAGTGCAGTATTCCCTCAGTACTGCACGGAGTGTCAGCCTGCACAGAAGTCTTTGGAGTGGGACCTGAACCCACAACCTTCTGACTCCACTGAAGTAGTGGAGAGTGCTACACACTGAATCCCGGCTGACATTGGAAGGATGAGATCAAATGGTTTTACATAGAATAACATTGAAATTATAACATGGAAACAGCCCAACCAGTCCATGTTGGTGTTTATCCCTAACATGAGCAGTAGTCCTAATCCCATGTGCCCACCTTTTCCCAAATCCCATTATCCCTCTTTCCTTTGACCACCGTATCCAACCTATTCTTAAATGCTGGCTTGCTCTCTGCTTCAATCACTAACTCTGGTAGTCTGCTGCATCCAAACCTATCTAGTTAGTCTAACTTGCCTTCCCTCTAGATTTGGGGAGATGCTTAACCTATGCACTGCACTTTACAGGTGTCCCCAACTGAGATCAAGAAACGTAGGGTAAATTTACCGCATTTTGCATTCCCAGCACAAACCGGGAACACATGTTGAAATATTCGACACGAAGGAAGGACCGTGCTCCCAATATGCAGCCTGCCTGATTTTCCATCCACTTAAAATAATGGATGGAAAATCTGCCACTGCATAATGAGCACATTGCTTTCTACGCTCAATATTCCAACACGTATTCTTAGCGTGAGCCACACTGCACCAGGAACACAAACGGTAAAATTACTCCTTTACCCTATGGAGCAGTTGTGTTATCAAGTTAATATAACTTTACATTCAGCCTTCCATAGAGGATAGTTTGTGTACTTGGGTATGCGTATTTGCTCATCAAGGTTAGAGGCACCAGCACTGTTGATTTGGAATGGTTTTCTGCTCTTGCACCAGTGCCAGAACGAAGCACTGCAAGGTCAGGGAGAGCAGGGTAAAGTTCCCAACATTCTGCCTCAACAGTGTGCCTCAAGCAAATTTGTATTTAAAGACAGCTTGAAGTTATTCGGTAGGTTCATAAGGGAGAATTTTGCTCCCCCCCACCCCGACTCCTCGCACAGCGGCAATGGTGCAGGCATGGGGCAGGAGTTAAGATGCCGTGGGGGATTGGTGCAGCGTTCCGTTCCCCCCCCCCCGCCCCCCCACTAGTTTAACTTGCCTGAATTCAGGCACGGGAAGGCCACCTGCCTCAGAGGAACGGGGGCCTAATCGCAGTGGCAAAGTCACGTCCCGTTGACGTCATCGGGACACGCACACCATTTTAACCGCAGGCCCGACTAATGCCTGCACAGTTTCCAACCCGCCAGGGAACGCTGGCGGCAGCCAGAATCCTGGCCGCAGGAGGCCCAAGTAAGTGCAATTTATTTTAATTTGTAAAATCTCCTAGCGGGCCAGCAGGAGGAAGGATCTTCTTCCTGGCCCCACAAAGATACGTTGAGCCTTCCCTGCCCTGGACTTTCCCCCATTCCTCCGGATTGTGGGCCTTCCAGCCCCCCTCCAATTACTTACTTACCTTGCCGGGGACCGTTTCCGTGGGTTCCCAGCAGTGGCCTGACCCCTCCCCCCCCCCCCTCCCCCCCCGCAACAAATTTTGATTCTTCCACGGCGGGTCAATGTCAGGGATTGTAAATGAGCACCCGGTTCAGGCCCATACCCCCAATTGCCGCCCCGAGTTAAAATCGGGGCTATAGATTCTACAGATGAAAGAGACAATTGTGAATGGTGAAAATCTGAACTAAAAATAGAAACTATTAGAGATGTACAGCAGGCCGATGTTTCTTGTGGGACTTTCATCACAACCTCATCACCCAGCATTAACTTACCATTCTCTTTCACGTGTTGATTAACCTGGTGTGCATTTCCAGCATTTTCTGTTTTTATTATAGCTTCTTGATCACAGAATCATAGAATCATAGAATGGTTACAGCACAGAAGGAGGCCATTCGGCCCATCGAGCCCGAGCCAGCTCTTTGTAAGAGCAATCCAGTTAGTCCCATTCCCCCATTCTTTCCCTGTAGCCCTGCAAGTCTTTTCCCTTCATGTATTTATCCAATTCTTTTTTGAAAGACACGATTGAATCTGCTTCCACCACCCTTTCAGGCAGTGCGTTCCAGATCATAACTACTCACTGCGCAAAAAAGTTTTTCCTCGTGTCGCCTTTGGTTCTTTTGCCAATCGCCTTAAATTTGTGCCTACTGGTTCTTGACATTTCTGCCAATGGGAAGAGTTTCCCTTTATTTACTTTATCTAAACCTTTCACGATTTTGAACACTTCTATCAAATCTCTTCTTAACCTTCTCTGCTCTAAGGAGAACAACCCCAGCTTCTCCAGTCTATCCACATAACTGAGGTCCCTCATCTCTGGAACCATTCTAGTAAATGTTTTCTGCACCCTCTCTAAGGCCTTCATATCCTCCCTAAAGTATGGTGCCCAGAATTGGACACAGTACTCCAAATGTGGCCGAATCAGTGCTTTATAAAGGTTCAACATAACTTCCTTGCTTTTGCACTCTATGCCTCTATTTATAAAGCCCAGGATCCCATATGCTTTTTTAACTGCTTCCTCAACCTGTCCTGCCACCTTCAAAGATTTGTGCACATATATCCCCAGGTCTCCCTGTTCCTCCACCCCCTTTAGAATTGTACCATTTAGTTTATTTTGCCTCTCCTCGTTCTTCCTGCCAAAATGTATCACTTGGCACTTCTCTGTGTTAAATTTCATCTGCCATGTGATCGCCCATTCCACCAGCCTGTTTATGTCCTCTTGAAGTCTATTAGTATCCTACTCACTGGTTACTACGCTTCCAAGTTTCGTGTCATCTGCAAATTTTTGAAATTATGCCCAGTACACCCAAGTCATTAATATATATCAACAAAAGCAGTGGTCCCAGTACTGACCCCTGTTGGATGTTCTGGATAACCGCACTGTGGGAGAACCTTCACCACACAGACTGCAACGGTTCAAGAAGGCGGCTCATCACCACCTTCTCAAGGGCAATTAGGGATGGGCAATAAATGCTGGCCTTGCCAGCGATGCCCACATCCCATGAACTAATAAAAAAAAATGCAGAAAATAACCCATAAGTATTTTTGGGAGACAAATGAACAAGGATAAGAGTTTGTCAGAGTTTGAAGTTGGGTGAAGATAAGATAGAAGGGTTATAGATTTTTCCAGTGCATAAACTATTCATATCCTGCTGCTATGCTGCAATACATGATTCTTCAACCATAGGAACATGAGGAACAGGAGTAGGCCGTTCAGCCCCTCGAGTTGTTCTACCATTCAGTTAGATTATGGCTGATCTGTACCTCAACCCCATTTATCCGCCTTTGCTCCATATCCTGGATTGTAATCCTCCAATCACTGGATTGGGGGTAATATTCTGGCATGGGTGGACGATTAGTTATCTAACAGGAAGCAGAGAGTTGGGATAAATGGTTCATTCTCGGACTGGCAACCAGTAGCCAGTGGTGCTCCGCAGGGGTCGGTGCTGGGTCCCCAACTCTTTACAATCTATATTAACGATTTGGAGGAGGGGACCGAGTGTAACATATCAAAGTTTGCAGATGATACAAAGATGGGAGGGAAAGTAGAGAATGAGGAAGACATAAAAAACCTACAGGGGGATATAGACAGGCTGGGTGAGTGGGCGGAGATTTGGCAGATGCAATACAATATTGGAAAATGTGAGGTTATGCACTTCGGCAGGAAAAATCAGAGAGCAAGTTATTATCTTAATGGCGAGAAACTGGAAAGTACTGCAGTACAAAGGGATCTGGGGTCCTAGTGCAAGAAAATCAAAAAGTTAGTATGCAGGTGCAGCAGGTGATCAAGAAGGCCAACGGAATGTTGGCTTTTATTGCTAGGGGGATAGAATATAAAAACAGGGAGGTATTGCTGCAGTTATATAAGGTATTGGTGAGACCGCACCTGGAATACTGCATACAGTTTTGGTGTCCATACTTAAGAAAAGACATACTTGCTCTCGAGGCAGTACAAAGAAGGTTCACTCGGTTAATCCCGGGGATGAGGGGACGGACGTATGAGGAGAGGTTGAGTAGATTGGGACTCTACTCATTGGAGTTCAGAAGAATGAGAGGCGATCTTATTGAAACATATAAGATTGTGAAGGGGCTTGATCGGGTGGATGCGGTAAGGATGTTCCCAAGGATGGGTGAAACTAGAACTAGGGGGCATAATCTTAGAATAAGGGGCTGCTCTTTCAAAACTGAGATGAGGAGAAACTTCTTCACTCAGAGGGTAGTAGGTCTGTGGAATTTGCTGCCCCAGGAAGCTGTGGAAGCTACATCATTAAATAAATTCAAAGCAGAAATAGACAGTTTCCTAGAAGTAAAGGGAATTAGGGGTTACGGGGAGCGAGCAGGAAATTGGACATGAATTTAGATTTAAGGTTAGGATCAGATCAGCCACGATCTTATTGAATGGCGGAGCAGGCTCGAGGGGCCGATTGACCTACTCCTGCTTCTATTTCTTATGTTCTTATGTTCTTATCCCTTGATACCCTTACCTAGGAACATAGGAATTGCTAGGCGAAAAACAACCAAGGTCCATCTAGTTTGCCTTCTACCATGCTGGTAATCGCATGATACAATGGTAATAGAGTTGTTGACTAATCATAGTAATCAATCACCATCAATTAGTCTACAACAGACCCACTCATGAGGCAAGGAAAACCCCAGTGGTGGAGAGCTTAGGGAACCATAGGTCCAAAGTCATCTGTTCCTCCCAAGCCTGTTACACTTACCACATTTCATGTCTCAAATTACTCATATACTGCATCCCAAAATATTATTTTCTGAAAGAAATCTATCTAATTTGCATTTGAATGAATCAATACTAACTGCTTCCACTGCCTCCCTCGGGAGCCTGTTCCATAGATTTACCACTCGTTCACTGTTTCCGCAGATTAGATTTGAATTTACCCCTGTTCAAGCTCAGGCCGTGTCCTCTGGTTCTACTATTCTGAACAAAGTGAAACAGCTTGTCATGGTCTAAATAACCTAGTCCCTTTAGAATCCTAAAAGCAGCAATATATTTATATGATTACACATATATTTATCATTTTTATACAATGTAGATTTTGTTTAAAAGTAGTCATATATTATGCATTTTATAGTGCTGTCAGTTCCATTTATAGTTATATATTGTAACTGCCCGAAACAGAGCAGATGCACATATAAACTACACTATGCAAGAGGCACACATTTATTTCCTTATCGGCCTGCAATGATCATTCGAACATTTTACTTATCTACTCAATTTTTAAAATAATTTTTACCCATAATGAACAAATGACCAATCATTTATGTTTGGGTTCAGCTACCCATCGATCCACTTGGAATGTACAAAGTCCTGAAGCAATTGAAAAGACTTTAATTGATAAAGGAGTGGGGGGAGGGGGGTAATTTTCAACTGACCGCTAGAGCAATAAAGTGACACGGGGTGGGTGGGGGGTGAGGGTAGGATGCCCGTTATAGAGATCAATGGAAAGGACAATACAGTGGTTTCCATACCGGGTGCCAGACCCACAGCGCCAGTTTTATGCTCCATCAGTAAGTTCAAAATCTACCCCATGATATCTGCAATCTCTGACAGACTCATCAATCACACTTACAAAAAAATTGAAAGAAAGCCCACCTGCAGCCTGAAGAACACTCAAAGTCTCACCTTGCATAGTGTTTATAACAATAATTAGATATGGCCTTAAAGGGACGCAGCTTCATCTGAACAGCAGTATAATATATTACGCACTACATGGTACAACTCTCCTGGCCTTATAAGACTGTGTATCATCCCATTTCTTCCAAGCTAGGCCATGGGAGATCCAGTAGTTTCAAAACATTTTGCACCTCGTAAGTGTCCATCACACACCAGATGACACGTTTCAAAGTGTCGAACTTTGTTACAGAGACAAAACAATCTAAAAACAACAATCGACCTTGAGCCGGAAAGTTACATATTGTTACAACTGCACAGTTTATAAATAGCTACAATTGCCTGGATGAGTCTATCAAGAGCAGCAGCCTTAAAGAGACAGGTCAGTTTAGCAACTAAACATCACAACCATAATCCAGACCCCAGACTACCCATGAGCAATGCCATGGAAGAACGCTGTTTCCTAACTCTGTTTATTATAGTTGGCATTTAGCACATGTTGACGTTGTCAGAAGTAAAATATAATTGCGTATGATTCGACAATGACAAAAACTTCAACTATATAGCGCCTATACAGTGGTGATGGGTGAGTGAGACTTGGTGTGGGATAGGATACGGGCAGCAGAACTTTGAACGAGCTGAAGTTTATGGAGGATGGACGATGGGAAGCCGACCAGGAGAGCATTGGAGTAATCAAGTCTGAAGGTGACAAAAGCATGGATGAGGATTTCAGCAGCAGATGGGCTGATGCAGTGGCATAAGAACATAAGAAATAGGAGCAGGAATAGGCCATACAGCCCCTCGAGCCTGCTCCACCATTCAATAAGATCATGGCTGATCTTCGACCTCAACTCCACTTTCCTGCCTGATCCCCATATCCCTTAATTCCCCTAAAGTCCAAAAATCTATCAATCTCAGCCTTCAATATACTCAATGACTCAGCATCCACAGCCCTCTGGGGTAGAGAATTCCAAAGATTCACAACCCTCTGAGTGAAGAAATTCCTCCTCATCTCAGTCTTAAATGGCCGACCCGTTATCCTGATACTATGCCCTCTAGTTCTAAACTCTCCAGCCAGGGGAAACAACCTATCAGCCTCTACCCTGTCAAGCCTCCTCAGAATCTTGTATGTTTCAATGAGCTCACCTTGCATTCTTCTAAACTCCAGAGAATATAGGCCCATTCTATTCAACCTCTCCTCACAGGACAATCCTCTCATCCCAGGAATGAAACTAGTGAACTTTCGTTGCACCGCCTCCAAGGCAAGTATATCCTTCCTTAGATAAGGAGACCAAAACTGTACACTGTACTCCAGGTGAGGTCTCACCAAAGCCCTGTACAATTGTAGTAAGACTTTCTTACTCTTGTACTCCAAACCCCTTGCAATAAAGGCCAGCATGCCATTTGCTTTCCTAATTGCCTGCTGTACCTGCATGTTAACTTTTTGTGTTTCTTGCACCAGGACACCCAAGTTTCTCTGGACACCAACACTTCATAGTTTCTCACCATTTAAAAAATATTGTTTTTTTATTCTTCCTACCAAAGTGAATAACCTCACATTTCCCCACATTATAGTCCATCTGCCACCTTCTTGCCCACCCACTTAACCTGTCTATATCACTTTGCAGACTCTTTGTGTCTTCCTCAATGCTTACTTTCTCACCTAGCTTTGTATCGTCAGCAAACTTGGATACTTTACACTCGGTCCCTTCATCCAAGTCATTAATACAGATTGTAAATAGCTGAGGCCCAAGCACTGATCCTTGCAGCACTCCACTAGTTATAGCCTGCCAACTTGAAAATGACCCGTTTATCCCTACTCTCTGTTTTCTGTCCTTTAACCAATCCTCTATCCATGCTAATATGTTACCCCCAACCCCATGAGCCCTTGTCTTGCATAACAACCTTTTATGTGGCACCTTATCGAATGCCTTTTGAAAATCTAAATATACTATATCCATTGTTTCCCCTTTATCTACCCTGCTAGTTACATCCTCAAAAGACTCTAATAAATTTGTCACACATGATTTCCCTTTCATAAAACCATGTTGACTCTACCTAATCATATCATGATTTTCTAGATGCCGTTACCACTTCCTTAATAATGGATTCCAGCATTTTCCTGACGACTGATGTCAGGCTGACTGGCCTGTAATTCCCTGTTTTCTCTCTCTCTCTTTTCTTGACTAGCGACCTTCCAATCTGCTGGGACCGTTCTAGAATCTAGGGAATTTTGGAAGATCACAACCAATTCATCCACTATGTCTGTAGCCACCTCTTTTAGAACCCTTGGCTATAGGGGATTTATCGGACCTGGATTTATTGGTGGCAGAATCAGGCAATGTTATGGAGGTGGAAGTAGGTGATCTTTGTGATGATGAGGATATGGGGTCGACAGTTCAACTTGCGGTCAAATCGGACGCCGAGGTTGCAAATAGTTTGATTCAACCCGAGGCAATGGCCAGGGAAGGGGGTGGAATTGGGGGCAATGGTATGGAGCTTGTGGCAGGGGCTGAAGACAATGGCTTCTTCCCAATGTTTGACTGGAGGAAATTATGGCTTATCCAGTATTGGATGTTGGACAAGCAGTCGAGCATACAGAGGCAGTAGAAGGGTCTGTATTGGTTGTGGAGAGGTAGAGCTGGGTGTCATCAGCATAAATGTGGAAGCTGACCCTATGTCTTCGAATTATCTCACCGAGGGGCAACATGTAGATGAGGAAGAGGAGGGGGCCATAAGAAGATCTTTGGAGGGCTCCAGAGATAAGGGGCAGGAAGAGAAGACATTACTGGAGAAGCTCTGGCTACGATCGGGTTGGTAAGAGCGGAACCAAGTGAGGTCAGTCCCACTGAGCTGGTCAACAGAGGAGAGGTGTTGGCATAATTGACCATGTCAAAGGCTACAGAGGGGATGAGGAGGGTGAGGAGGGATAGTGCACCACGGCCACAGTCATTTGTGACTTTGATTGGGTCCATTTCACTGCAGGAGAGGAAACCTTATTGGATAGATTCGAACAATGTTGCAGGAAAGATGAGCACAGATGTGGGAGGTGACATGACGTTCAAGGACTTTGAGAGGAAAGGGAGGTTGGAGTTGGAGTGGTAGCTAGCAAGGACAGAGGGGTCACAGCGGGTTTTTTGAAGGGGTTGTGGTTATGGCGGCAGTCTTGAAGGGAGGGGGACAGTACCTTTTGAGAGCGAACCATTTACAGTATCAGCAAGCATGGGGGCCAGATGGTCAGGTTGGGTGGTCCAGTTTAGTGGAAATGGGGTTAAGGGAACAGGAATTGAGTTTTGTGGACAAGATGAGCTCAGAGAGAGTATAAGGGGAGATAGGACAGAAACTAGAGAAAATTGCGGTTCAGGGCTAGGGCAGGGGTTAGCCTTGGGGGATGTTTGGCTTGGTGGGCAAGGAGAAGGAGGGGAAGTGGCAGAGGCAGCTGAATGGAAGGTCTTGTTGTTGGGGGCAGGGGAGAGGGGTATAATGAGACGGTAGATAGTGGAGAAAAGAAGCTGTAGATTATCTTGGCTCTTCAGGATGATTCTGGAGCAGTGAGAGGTTCAATGCTCAGACAGGAGCCACAAACGACAAATTGTTTTATATTAAGGAAAGTTTTTGAGATCTGTGTCTTCCCGTTGTGTAGGCGATTGTCTCACTATCTGGTTGAATAATGATATTATGCTAAGCAGCTCATCACTGTGACTCTGTTTACATGAAGTGAGTAATGCTTATTTCTTTGTTGACTAGTTCGAACCCTCACAGGAAAATCAGATAAACTGTTATGACAGCCCATGCTTACATATAGCAGATGTTTCATCCATTGGTTTGTGGCACCAAGGATTTAGAAGCAGCGGGTGCTCCTGGGAGAGGTATATTTTACTCCTGTCATGAATTTGAATGAAATGTCGATATGTGTGTATGAAACAGGAAAGCCTGTTTTTAAACTTGCGCCAATGTTTTTTTGCTGACATTGGTGACTGGATTAAAATGTGCCATCTGGGGTGGAAACAGAGCCAGAACACGTACCAATTAATGTCTGCTGTTGGTTGGCTCATTTAGAATCTGTTTTCTGTGGTTTGGCAATTGTTACTGGACTAATAATCCAGAGAACGTGAGTTCAAATCCCACCATGACCGTTTAAGAATTTGAATTCAGTCAAAAAAAATCTGGAAATAAAAAGCTGGAATCAGTACGAAAGTGACCATGAAGCTACCGGATTGTCGTAAAAACCCAACTGGTTCCACTAATGTCCTTTAGGGAAGGAAACCTGCTGCCCTTACCTAGCCTGGCCTATATGTGACTCCAGTACCACACCAACGTGGTTGACTCTTAACTGCCCTCTGAAGTGGCCTAGCAAGCCACTCAGTTGTATCAAACCGCTGGACTGCAGCGTTTCAAGAAGGTAGCCCACCACCTCCTTCTCAGGTCAATCATGGATGGACAATAAATGCTGGCCTTGCCAGCGACACCCAATGTTTTCTATAGGCAATATTAAATTACTAGTTTATTGAAAATTTTTCCAAAAAATCTTTTCCCCTGATTTTTTTTCCTGTCTTTTCCTCAAGTTACAGTTGTAAAGATATTGCCCTTCCTCCAATTCATTGCCTGATTTTCCCATGCTTCATGTGTGAGCCTAGGTGGGCATTCAACCAGGAGACACCACAGCCAAGCCTGATGTGAAACCCACACATGCACTTTCCGGCAGTTAGTCTAAACTGGATTTGAACCCAAACCCAGGACCTGCTGAATCACTGTGCAATAGGGTTGCCAACCCTCCAGGGTTGTCCTGGAGTCTCCAGGAATCTGGACACTGCTGCGAGCAGCACCTGGGAAAAAAAATCATAAGGTCATTAAAAAGAATTGTGTGGGTTTTTTTTTTCATTTTCTTTGAACACTTTCATTTACTAGTTATAAAAATATTGGAGATGGCGGAGAAAGGTGGTTAGAGGTGGGAGTCATGTGATAAAACCTCCAGGAATACGTTCAATCAGAGTTGGCAACCCCACCATGTGCACTTGCCTGTACAACTGTACCAACCCCAGCCATCAGTATAGCTCATACTTGAAGTCTACAAGATAAATGGGAACCTTCATTACACCCTCGATGATCATGAACCTGATCTTGGAAACTTGGAGATCAGCACAGTTTAAACCAAAGGCTTTTTGTCCCTTTTCCGATCAAAACAGATACGTAAAACCCACACAGTTTATGTGGACTCACTGCAGACCCTCCAAATCTCTTGTGACTAATTTGCTCATTAGCTAATTTTCTGGCACTCGCTCATAGTTAGCAACCCGTGCAGTAGCGTGGGCTGAACAATTTACCAGCTGCACATCACTGGAGAATTAGGCAAAATAGGACTGACATTTCACCTAAATTAGTAATTTAATTGGAAGACAGACCCAGCTGCTACAGAACGTTCTTTCCAGTCTTTTGCTGTTTTTGAAGGCTCAGAACGTATTTGTTCCTGTGAGTTAAATTAATAACAGGAGCCTTGGTTTCTCATATACTCCTTTCATATCAAGAGATATGGAGCTAAGGCGGATAAACGGAGTTGAGGTACAGATCAGTTATGATGTAATTGAATGGCGGAACAGGCTCGAGGGGCTGAATGGCCTACTCCTGCACCTAATGTTCCTAATACCAGAAATCTATAGTTGAGATGATAGTTAAAGCAGCTGAGTCAACCAGTTACAATAACTAAAAGAACACACAAGGTAGTTGATAAAGTGAGTTGAGGGAATGGGTTAACTTAAGTGATAAATAGGCAACAAAATCTGCTCCACAACAACAGCTTGCATTTATATAGCGCCTTGCGTTTATATAGAAATATGTCCCAAAGTGCTTCAAAGAGGCCTAATCAAAAAAAATAGGCACTGAGCCAAAGAAAGAGAAATTAGGAAGGTGACCAAAAGCCTGGTGGGAGAGGTGGGTTTTAAGACGGGTCTTAAAGGAGGAGAGGGAGGTGGAGAAGCAGAGGGGTTCAGGGGGGCAATTCCAGAGCTTGGGTCCAAGCATCTGAAGGCAAGGCCATCAAAGGTGGGGTGAGGTGGGGGTTGGACAAGAGTTTGGAGTCAGAGGAAGATAGGGGGAGGGGCAGCTTCATAGGGGATGGAGGAAGTTAGAGGTAGGGAGGGGATGCCATGAAAAGATTTAGGCAGAAGGATGAAATTTATGAATTTGAGGGCTTAGAGTATCTGCTTGATTTCCGCCCAGATATCAGCGTAATCCGGGCGGAATCGACTGAAATAGCGCAAAAGAGCGTAGAAGTGAGTTATGCCCGTAACCATATATGCTCGAGTTGCCGCGATCTTTTACGCTGGTTCAAAGTTCAATTCATCCGAAGTAGTCCCTGTCCGCAAAACTGGCCACACCCCCAGGTCGGCATGGCAAGTTTCCGTTGATTCCGCCCGTTCGGGGGGTGTTCATCACATTGCGCTCAGAATTTCGGGTGCACAGGCACCCGTGGTCACATTAATCCATCGTTAATGACCTGCAGCTGCATGACCAGCAGTCAATTGATGCCTCACTCAGGTCTGTTTCTCATACTGATGCTACAATTACTTTGAATTACTTTAAATTAGTTTAAATGAGTTCAGTTGATCCGCCCTTGGTACATAAGACCTGTGACCAGTAGTCAATTGAAACCATTGATTGGTCTGTTTGTTCAGCTGCAGCAATTACTTGAACACATTTTCAGTTTAAATGAGTCACCTTGAGGCCCCATTGGCCACGTTCCAGTCAATAATCGATTACCATCGATATTGATGCTTGATTGCATTGATTCACGGGAGATTTTAATGTTTGGGCTTATGCAAATGAGCTTGAGTGGAAATTTAGCCGTAACTTCACCTCGGCAAAACCGCCGCAATTTCCAGCCCATTTTCCCGATTGCGCCCCTAGCGGAAGCTCCAGGCTGAGTTGTTGAGGGACTGGGTCAGGGAGGATGAGGGTGATGGTCGAGCAAAACTTGGTGCGGGATAGAATATGTGCAGCAGAGTTTTGGATGAGCTGAAGTTTACGGAGGGTGGAGGATGGGAGGCCAACCGGGAGAGCATTGGAACAGTTAAGTCTGGAGGTGACAAAGGCACGAATGAGGGTTTCAGTTGCAGATGGGCTGAGGAGGGGCGGAGACGGACAGAGTTCTGGAGGTGGAAGTAGGTCGTCTTTGTGATGGAAAGCAACTCAGTAGGTAACATTAATAACCCCATGTTAAATGGCCTTACATCTCCTTTTGTCCTCATTTCATTGTGATGTACTATGCACAGTCTTCATTCAAAACAATGAGCAAAACCCAAATCAATAGTGACCGCTATATTCCATTCTTTTACTGTGTGACAAATATGTAGTGCATAATACTGCTAAATTTTCAGCACATAAAATGGTGTATAATATATTAAATATCCTAAAGTATCTGATACAGGATATAGTTTATTATGAAATGCATATATAGTATATATATATATTCTCCACCAAATACTGTGTTAGATCTCCCTTGGTGTTACACACTGCGAGTTAAGACTGAGAGTAGTCTTCAAGTGAAATAGGGTTAGAGGGCAGGGGATAATTGAACCAGGGAGTGCAGATTTAACCATTTTAAAGTCATGCAGTCTGTCCTTATTATATTGCCACTGGTCGATGGAGTTTCACACGGGAAGACCAAATGTGGTCTTTAGGTGAAGAAAGGCTCGAGAGCGGGGGATAATTGGACCAGGGCCGCAGACACAATTGACTCCCCATTTTAAAGTCATCGATTCAGTCATTTTTATATTTCAATTATAAATTTCTATATCCACGTTTATAATGGAAACTGCCTATGTAAACTTGTCACGCTGTAATTATAACCGCCTGCCACTGGTGGCACTACCTTTCTCTCTATATGTGTCGTTCTCAGCTTTGTCCCTCAACCCATCTCTCTTTCTCTCTCAAACCCTCCCGCTCAACCCCCTCCTCCCCCTCTCAATCCCTCTTTTGTCTTTCAAACTATTCTCTCAACCACCCCTCTCAACCCCTCTCTCTTGTCCCCTCCTCTGGGTTGAAGTAGGAGCAGAGATGGGCAGTTGTGTGTGTGGTGTGTGGTGTGTGGGTGCGCGAGATATGGAGGAAGGGAATCAGGATTGCTGCTGCGATTCCAAGTTTATTTTGTTCTACTTAGAGTATAAGGTGGTTAGTATTCGTCATATGGTATCAAAAGCCACACCCTCCCCCCCCCTTCTTAACCAACAATTCGGAATGGTGCTAAATCTGACTATTTGATGCAGCTACTGTAACAATGAGGCTGTTTTTAACCACTGAGCCTAATGTAAAAGTGCTCTTCAAACAGATTAAATCGGAGAGACAGCAGCAGAAAATGTTGCAAACAATATCACCCAGCTTTGACAGAGGCTTAGAAACCCTCAGCAACTCAAACAAGCAGTTTGGGCAAAACAGTGAACCATTTAGCATAACAATAGAAAGAGCATGTGAAAGTATCTCAGTTCCCGAGTGGAATCCCAAGCTCCCACAGACACCGGAAGTATAATGGAAATGACACACTGACATGCGGGGTCCAAGAGGAGGGCCACTCAAATGGACTGGACACCCCCACCTCTTTGTGGCAGTCTTCCCTTTTTATCTTGCTTTCTGCCACTGCTTCAGGCAGGCCGTTTGGAAGCTGCAGACCTTTAGATAACAGGGAAGGGATCTGGCATCGTATGTTCAGTTTTAATAGAAATCTCTTCTGCTCAGTCACCAGCAAAAAAGGGCTGTCCTTTGTCATCTCCCAATTAAAGAAAAGACCTCCCACATTAACATTTATAGTTTATTTTAAGCAACACAGTGAAACATGCTTAAATTGACATTGGTTTTGCCAGGTAAAAGTATACATTAAACTGGGGTATCCATTTAGCCAGAGCACCATTGAAAGCAGTGGGTGCTGTTCAGTGCCGAGATACTTACAAGTATGAGTGGTGTGAAACTAGACACTTTTTATTTTATGTAAATGTGAAAACCCAAGTGGCTTCCAGATGTTGGGTTCTTTACATTAAAGAATATAAAGGGGCCCTTCTCTCATTCTTGCCCCACCCATTCACGGCTCCGCCAAAAACTGTACCAAATGACCCACCCTGTGGGAACTGCCTCGATTAGCATCTCAGCACTAATCTGCCCCCACAGTTAAGACTATTAGCTACTAACACCAAATACTTTATTGTTGGTGCAAATGATTTTCTGCCGCCCAATACAAGAAAATTTGACTTTGGCGATTTATCATATCGGCAGCAGCAAAATCAGCAACATTCGGGCCAGAACAAACAGGAGATTCCTCATAAGCAGCCATGAAACCAGTGCGACTGACCCAGTAACTCAGGAGTAGTGACTTCCACTGTGGGCTGTTGCTCAGTCTCACAACCAGAGATATAAATCATTTCTCACAGTTGGCTGAGATATATTCAATTAATGTCATATGTCTAAAATAATTCCATTTTCAATTATTTTAAAAGGCATTTTTGATTTTACTATGAGTTATAGGCACACCATGTGATTTAATGTTTCCCATTAAGCCAACTTCAGCTGCCTCTCACCTCACCAGAGATGACAAGACACTATTTTGAATCATTCCCAAACAGGGATAAAATATCAAACTCACCCCAGGCAACCTCAGCCCAAATAAAGCTTGATTTACTGATGGATCACAGGGCCAGGTTACATCATTTCTCCAATGTATTATAAACACAAGAAAACAGCAGGCCTGCCAAAATTCACTCAGCTAGTCCTCTCAAATGTAGCTGTCAGGAGGGCTGTGGGAGGAATGTGGACAAGGGGGTACACAATAGTGAAAGTTACTTGGTAACAAATGTCAAAATAGTCCAAGGTCCTGATTTTAAAGGTGGGGAGAGGCCGGGTACGATGTGCCTGAGCCCCCGAAGCGGATGGTGGACCCGGGAAGTCCAGGGACGTGGAAGGCCCGCCCGATTTTAACCCACCCAAACCTGACCAGACCCACTACCAGGCCGGTGGGCGGGAGCCAGAATTCGGCGGCAGGTGTCCGCAGCTGGGGACCCAGGTAAGTGGTGAGGGGGAGGCTCTGGATGCAATTGGGGTTGGGGGGGGGGGGTGCAAGGGGGAGCCTGGGGCAACGGAGGTCCAAGGCTTCCTTGTGAGGCCTGAAGGAGAATTCCTGCTGCTCCTGGCCCACAAGGAAACCTAAAATTAAATCTAATTACTTCCCTGCCTGGGCCTCTTTTGGCCCATGATCCACCTCCCGGCAGGTCTGGTGTGACGGAGAAGCTGTCACTGCTCCCCGCTTAGACCTCCGACTTAAATTGCAGCCGGGTCCCGATCTGCATATTTAAAAAGGACTCTGCTGTCCCGCTGGCCTGCTCAAAAGAGTAGGTTAAGATCAAGATACGTGGGGAGGCAGCGGGATCAGTGGAGGTCAGTGACTGTCCTCATTTTAACTGACTGCCCCCCCCCCCGGTTTCCCTTAGGCAATGGGGAGTTAAAATCCAGCCCTCAAGTCTCTGCATCATTATAAGTGTGTAGAGATTTTTTTAAAAAAGTAGCTTACATATTTCCTGCACTACTCTTTGTGGTGGAAATATGATGTAAAGGTCACTTCTGTTGATTGAGAAGCTTTGACCTATTGAGTGAGCTGTTTGTTAAATCTCTTTGTGCACTGAATGAAAGTCCTTGGTCTTGTAACATCTTTTAAGATTCTACAAGAGCTTTAACTAGCAATTACAAGTAATTACAACTCGTGGGGTCGTCTATCACTGTCATGAGACACTGAGTAATGAGTGATTTCCTACAAAATGCCAACTGATCCAAGCAAACTATATCCATTGGTTTGGGCAACTTTGAAATTTTATCCCTTTAAGAAAAACCAATTTTCATTCCATTGGGGAAAGTTCTACATTTCCAGTTATCAATCTCACAAGAGTAGTTGAATGGACTGTGGCTGCCCTGTGCCTTGTAACGTTCCATGCCTTTGTTAACTCTAGACTCGACTATTCTAATGCTCTCCTGGCCGGCATCCCACCTTGCACCCTCCGTAAACTTGAGTTCATCCAAAACTCTGCTGCCCATATCCTAACTCGCTCCAAGTCCCATTCACCCATCGCCCCCTGTGCTCGCTGGCCTACATTGCCTCCCAGTCTGGCAACGTCTCGATTTTAAAATTCTCATCCTTGTTTTCAAATCCCTGCATGGCATCACTCCTCCCAATCTCTGTAACCTCCTCCAGACCTAAAAACATCCGAGATCTCTGCGCTTCTCCAATTCTGGACTCTTGCGCATCCCCGATTTTAATCGCTCCACAATTGGCTGCCATGCCTTCAGCTGTCTAGGTTCAAAGCTCTGAAATTCCCTCCCTAAACCTCTCCACTTCTATACCTCTCTCTCCTCCTTTAAGACGCTCCATAAAACCTACCTCCTTGACCAAACTTTTGTTCATCTTTCCTACTATCTCGTTATGTAGCTTGGTGTCAAATTTTGTCTGATCATGCTCCTATGGAGCACCTTGGAATGTTTTATTACATTAAAGAGAGAAAACAGGGAATTACAGGCCAGTTAGCCTGACATCAGTCGCCGGGAAAATGTTGGAATCCATTATTAAGGAAGTGGTAACAGGGCACTTAGATCATCATAATATACATAGGCAGAGTCAACATGGTTTTTTGAAAGAGAAATCATGTTTGACAAATTTATTAGAGTTTTTTGAGGATGTAACTAGCAGGGTAGATAAAGGGGAACCAGTGGATGTAGTATATTTGGATTTTCAAAAGGCATTCGATAAGGTGCCACATAATAGGTTGTTACGCAAGATCAGGGCTCATGGGGTTGGAGGTAATATATTAGCATGGATTGAGGATTGGTTAACGGACAAAAAACAGTGAATAGGAATAAATGGGTCATTTTCAGGTTGGCAAGCTGCAACTAGTGGGGTACCACAAGGATCAGTGCTTGGGCCTCAGCTATTTACAATCTGTATTAGTGTAATGTATCCAAGTTTGCTGATGATACAAAGCTAGGTGGGAAAGTAAGCAGTGAGGAGGACACATGAGTCTGCAAAGGGAGAGAGAAAGGTTAAGCGAGTGGGCAAGAAGGTGACAGATAGAGTATAATGTGGGGAAATGTGAGGCTATTTACTTTGGTAGGAAGAATAGAAAAACAGAATGTTTTTTAAATGGTGAGAAACTATTAAATGTTGGTGTCCAGAGAGACTTGAGTGTCCTGGTACAAGAAACACAAAAAGCTAACATGCAGGTACAGCAGGCACTTAGGAAAGCAAATGGCATGTTGGCCTTTATTGCAAGGGGATTGGAGTACAAGAGTAAGGAAGTCTTGCTACAATTGTACAGAGCTTCGGTGAGATCTCACCTGGAGTACTGCGTACAGTTTTGATCTCCTTACCTAAGGAAGGATATACTTGGGGAGTGCAACGGAAGTTCACTCAATTAATTCCTGGGATGAGAGGGTTGTCCTGTGAAGAGAGGTTGAGTAGAATGGGCCTATATTCTCTGGAGTTTAGAAGAATGAGAGGTGATCTCATTTAAAATTATAAGATTTTGAGGGGGCTTTACAGGGTAGATGCTGAGAGGTTGTTTCCCTTGGCTGGAGAGTCTAGAACTAGAGGGCATAGTATCAGGATAAGGGGTCGGCCATTTAAGACTGAGATGAGGAGGAATTTCTTCACTCAGAGGGTTGTGAATCTTTGGAACTCTCTACCTCAGAGGGCTGTGGATGCTGAGTCGTTGAGTATATTCAAGACTGAGATAGATAGATTTTTGGACTTTAGGGGAATCAAGGGTTATGGGGATCAGGCAGGAAAGTGGAGTTGAGGTTGAAGATGAGCCATGATCTGATTGAATGGCGGAACAGGCTCGAGGGGCTGTATGGCCTACTCCTGCTCCTATTTCTTATGTTCTTATGTTCTTAATGGCGCTCTATAAATGCAGGTTGTTGTTGTTGCTGATGCCCTGTGCTTTAGCATTTAGAAATCAAACCCAATACCAGGGCCATGAGCAGCCTGTGAGTTTGTTCTCTCTACCTTCAGGCTCTTGTGTTCTGAAATCAGCCCAAATCTCAGGGGTGTAAACATCTGTCAGTATGCTCCCTCTGGTGGGATGCTTCGATTAACGGTTCATCTGTAAAATTCATCATGATGATTTTGACGCATTGAACTAATTTCTCATTGAAATTCTGCAAAGGTCAGGTCTGCTTCCACTGGTGATTACGCTGCGATTACCACAGCCTGGTGCAGTTGACCAGAAAGCGCCAATATATAATGATAGATCCCACTTGTTTAAAAGAGACCTGTTCATGTCAAAGCTTAACACTACAATTTGTTTCAACAAAGTTTTAATTTTAACTCCTGAGGAACAATCAGCTCTATGCGACCTCCGTGAGCCAAGAGCTTGAGGTGATCCATATGGTGAACATACCTCCAGTTGCCATCAGTTCTCGCCTGAAAGGAGGCATGCTCGTAGTTAACTAACATCAGTCATTCCCGTCTGACTTGGAGGTGGAGCATCTGTTTGTAGCGAGGTGTGCTGCCACAAATTAAAACTGAACTCCTCACAACTGAGTGTCACCTGGCCCTGAGACTTAGGCTCACACCCCTTCAGCATGTCGCCGCATCTCCGGCCTGTATGGCAGGCTGAGCACTCAGCTCACTAACAGCCAGAAAGGAAAGCAGGCTCTCCCTCTGATGCCAGGATTTGTCTTTGCTGCCAGGCATGCAGTTCCCACTGGAAGCTTTGGCGAAAATGACCTCTTCAGGTGGGCCCGAGGCCTTTCAAAGGCACCATTTATTTTACACCACTGCCACCAAAGTCACAGTGGTTGTCAGCAGGGCAGAGTCTGAGTGGCTAAGCTCTTCTCGCAGCACATGCAACGTCATTGGTGCTTCCCCACATGCAAGATTTCTAAGCGTCCGTGTCATTTGGAGTTGACGTCTGCCCGTAGAAACCCCAGTTTCTTCAGGGATTACAGGCACTCAGAGCAGACATAGTTCTCATAACCCCCAGGGTCATTAATCCATGTCCTTATTACAGACCAGGGCACCTTCTGGCTGATTTGACAATGAACAAATGCATCTTTCTGTGAGAGTCCACAACACTGAATCACGATGATAGGATGTCAAGTTTACCTGTCTGTCTTAGAATAACATTTGACTCACAGCTTCATCTAGGGTAGTCACAAGGGAAATTTATGTGCCATGGCTCATTTGGCTCTTGAGAGAGTGTTTGTTTTTTTTGTTTGATTATTTCTTATGTATTTGCATGAAGAAAATAATCCAAAACACTTTGGACCTATGGTTCCCAAAGCTCTCCACCACTGGGGGTTTTCCTCGCCTCATGTCTGGGTCTGTTGTAGACTAATTGATGGTGATTGATTGCTATGATTAGTCAACAACTCTATTATCATTGTATCATGCAACTAACAGGATGGTAGAAGGGGAATTAGATGGACCGTGGTCTTTTCTCATCGAGCAATTCCTATGTCAGTTGTTGAGAGTTCAGGCAGCATGTTATAATAACATGACAGCATGACATTATAGGGAGCTCACTGTTAGTGTCGGCCTGACTGATGAAATTAATAGCAGTGCTTAGCAGCACAGTGGTAAAGCTGTATTTTACTTGGCAGCATAAATGTGTAATTGAACACAACGGAAAGAATATCACAAGTTTTGCAGTAGTGCAGGGGAAGAAATGGCCACTCACGACAGAAACATTTCACGGCAAATTGCCCCCCACCTGATAATGAGGAGCAGATCTGTAAATTATTAAAGGCTGAGGCAAATGTCAATAAAGGGCAGGGGTCTGTCCATATTCCTCACTCTACTATTACCAACAAGCCAGGGGATCAACCCTGGTTCAACGAGAAGTGTAGAAGAGCATGTCAGGAGCAGCACCAGGTGTACCTGCTGAAGCTACAACTCAGGACTACATGCGTGCTAAACAGCAGAAGCAACATACTATAGACAGAGCTAAGCGACTCCACAAACAACAGATCAAATCAAAGCTCTGCAGTCCTGCCACATCCAGTCGTGAATGGTAGTGGACAATTAAACAACTAACGGGAGGAGGAGGCTCTGTAAAAATCCCCATCCTCAATGATGGCGGAGTCCAGCACGTGAGTGCAAAAGACAAGGCTGAAGCGTTTGCAACCATCT
Organism: Heptranchias perlo; assembly: GCF_035084215.1. Taxonomy (NCBI): domain Eukaryota; kingdom Metazoa; phylum Chordata; class Chondrichthyes; order Hexanchiformes; family Hexanchidae; genus Heptranchias; species Heptranchias perlo. Next base: position 8,016,264 of record NC_090346.1, read on the forward strand.
TCAGCCAGAAGTGCCGAGTGGATGATCCATCTCGGCCTCCTCCCGATATCCCCACCATCACAGAAGCCAGTCTTCAGCCAATTCGATTCACTCCACGTGATATCAAGAAACGGCTGAGTGCACTGGATACAACAAAGGCTATGGGCCCCGACAACATCCCGGCTGTAGTGCTGAAGACTTTCTCCAGAACTAGCTGCGCCTCTAGCCAAGCTGTTCCAGTACAGCTACAACACTGGCATCCACCCGACAATGTGGAAAATTGCCCAGGTATGTCCTGTCCACAAAAAGCAGGACAAATCCAATCCGGCCAATTACCGCCCCATCAGTCTACTCTCAATCATCAGCAAAGTGATGGAAGGTGTCGTCGACAGTGCTATCAAGCGGCACTTACTCACCAATAACCTGCTCACCGATGCTCAGTTTGGGTTCCACCAGGACCACTCGGCTCCAGACCTCATTACAACCTTGGTCCAAACATGGACAAAAGAGCTGAATTCCAGAGGTGAGGTGAGAGTGACTGCCCTTGACATCAAGGCAGCATTTGACCGAGTGTGGCACCAAGGAGCCCTAGTAAAATTGAAGTCAATGGGAATCAGTGGCTGGAGTCATACCTAGCACAAAAAAGATGGTAGTGGTTATTGGAGGCCAATCATCTCAGCCCCAGGACATTGCAGCAGGAGTTCCTCAGGGCAGTGTCCTAGGCCCAACCATCTTCAGCTGCTTCATCAATGACCTTCCCTCCATCATAAGGTCAGAAATGGGGATGTTCGCTGATGATTGCACAGTGTTCAGTTCCATTCGCAACCCCTCAGATAATGAAGCAGTCCGAGCCCGCATGCAGCAAGATCTGGACAACATCCAGGCTTGGGCTCATAAGTGGCAAGTAACATTCGCACCAGATAAGTGCCAGGCAATGACCATCTCCAACAAGAGAGAGTCTAACCACCTCCCCTTGACATTCAACAGCATTACCATCGCTGAATCCCCCACCATCAACATCCTGGGGGTCACCATTGATCAGAAACTTAACTGGACCAGCCATATAAATACTGCGGCTTCAAGAGCAGGTCAGAGACTGGGTATTCTGCGGCGAGTGACTCACCTCCTGACTCCCCAAAGCCTTTCCACCATCTACAAGGCACAAGTCAGGAGTGTGATGGAATACTCTCCACTTGCCTGGATGAGTGCAGCTCCAACAACACTCAAGAAACTCGACACCATCCAAGATAAAGCAGCCCGCTTGATTGGCACCCCATCCAACACCCAAAACATTCACTCCCTTCACCACCGGCGCACAGTGGCTGCAGTGTGTACCATCCACAGGATGCACTGCAGCAACTCGCCAAGGCTTCTTCGACAGCACCTACCAAACCCTTGACCTCTACCACCTAGAAGGACAAGAGCAGCAGGCACATGGGAACAACACCACCTGCACGTTCCCCTCCAAGTCACACACCATCCCGACTTGGAAATATATCACCGGTACTTCATCGTCGCTGGGTCAAAATCCTGGAACTCCCTACCTAACAGCACTGTGGGAGAACCTTCACCACACGGACTGCAGCGGTTCAAGAAGGCGGCTCACCACCACCTTCTCGAGGGCAATTAGGGATGGGCAATAAATGCTGGCTTCGCCAGCGACGCCCACATCCCATGAACGAATAAAAAAAAAACATTTTTGGACTGGTCTGGCAGTTTTTGAGTTTGCTTCTAACATGCAAGCTGGTCACAATAAAGGGGTAATTTTCTGACTTTGGACTGCCAGTGGGAGCCTTGGAAATTTGCCATTTTCCGGCCATTAATTGAAATGGTGGGAAATTTATGTGCAGCACACATTCCTAATATACGTTCCTAGTGGACAAGCCTCCCTCCCTGCTGGTACCACAAAGTCGGAAAATTGCCTTTTAGAAGTCTTTATTTTAAATAAAAACTGGCGGTGGATCTGATTGGGCAGGCCTCCGGGAATATTTATGTAAATGAGGCCCGGCTGTTAAGATGGGCTGGGTCTCCACGTGCCCGGACTCCCCTTTGTGGGCTCGTACACTCTGTACCCCCTCCCCCCCCCCCCCCACCGTTAAAATCGAGGCCTATGTTTCATTGCACAGCTTTGGGTTTAATCAGAAAAACAACAAATAAAATGCTTTTAAACAATAAACTCTTACAATGGTCTGCACAAAACATAAAATAGGAGCCGGTAGGAGACTCAATACCTCCTCACTCACGGAATTTATGGCCGTTGGTTCCCGACAGAGTTCACTTAAGGTGCCTTGCATGACAAAGCAGGTCAAAAAAAGAAAGACTTGCATTTATATAGCGCCTTTCACAACCTCAGGACATCCCAAAGCGCTTTACAGCCAATTAATTCCTTTTGAAGTGTAGTCACTGTTGTAATGTTGGAAAAGCAGCAGCCAATTTGCACTCAGCAAGGTCCCACAAACAGCAATGTGATAATGACCAGATAATCTGTTTTAGTGATGTTGGTTGTAGGATAAATACTGGCCAGGACTCCCCTGCTTTTCTTCAAAATAGTGCCACAGGATCTTCTACGTCCACCTGAGAGGACAGATGGGGCCTTGGTTTAACATCCCATCCAAAGGACAGCACCTCCGACAAAGCAACACTGGAGTGTCAGCCTGGATTACGTGCTCAAATATCTGGAGTGGGACTCAAACCCACAATCTTCTAACTACAGAGGCAAGAGTGCTACCCACTGAGCCAAGGCTGACACTTGTACAGAGGTCAACACAGAGGAACAATGAAGTGTTTTATGCGCCAATAGTGAAGTTGGCTGCTTGTGTAATGCTAGAACTGCAGTAAGCTGACATTGTTGTTTCTGGGGTTTAACAGGTTTACCCCTAATTTTGGCATTCATCTTTTGGGGGCCAATTATTGGGTTGCACCCTAAACTCAGAAAAGTTATTGGAATTTTCAATGACTTTTCATTATCAACAAAGCACACCACAGAACTCAAGCCACAATCCCACCCTCTGTCGTCCCTTTATTTCACCCCCTCTCTGTGTGGAACCTGGCAAAAGCTGCTTTAGCCTGAAAAATAAAATACAGCTGTGCGCTGTACCCCATTAGAGGGCTTTGGCTGTTTTCTTTCCTCAATAGGAGCAGGCCAGAGAAATAGTGGCTGCTGCTAATGGAAGGAGTGAAATATCTTGATCCAATTACACTGCAGTAATGCAATTTTAACAATGACATATAATGGGAATAAAATTCTGTCTGTGATCTGTTCTTTAACTGTCTGCTGATATTGATTGAGATTAGATGCGTTGTGTATTTTAAAGTAAAGGAAATCTGATCAATCTGAGTTGGAAAGACCACCCAGACCGGAGAGAAGTAGCTGTACTATAAAAATTGCGAAGTTACTGTGCATCCTGGCAACATAAATCTTCTCTTGATTGGCATCTAATGGTAATTCACACCAGAACAAAAGGGCTTTTGGGGTGGAGCGTTACATTCACTTGCACATTGAGAGAGCACTCTCGCTGCCAAGCACAAAGTACTTGGTATTTGGCACAAAGTATTGTCAGCAGCGCTCTCTCTAATACAAAGGACCCAACCTCCAACTCCTGATGGTATGTGAAACCCATATCTTCATGGGCCCCAGGAGCTGAAACCTGATTCCACACTCCCTGTATCACCAGCTCAACGCATGAACTCAGTTCCCTGCATCTGCACGTGCGTGTGTCGTGTCACTTAATAACATCACGATGCACAGGTGGAAATTTTAACCTAATCCGCCCTTCGGGAAACTGACGGGATCAGTTGCAACGCTGGTTTTACACCCCCCCCTCCCCCACCAACTTTTCTCTCGGTGGGTTTCCCGCCCGATGAGTTAGGTTAAAATTCCCCCCGCTGATCCACAGGCCCGAGCTGAGCTTGCGTCATGTGACAGTGTGCAACCCAACTCGGCCGGGGCTGTGACACTGTCCAGTCCGCACACTCACAATCACGCAAATCACAGATGTGCCTACAGACCTACAGTGAGAGCAGCAGCTAAATTGGGGGGAGGGGGTGTGCGGGAGATATTATGGTCTCCTTTGACATTTTCCTGCGACCCAAACAGTCATATAAAAGTGCCTATAATTACTGGTTTTATCTCTGAAAATAGTGGCAGCTCTGTATATTTGAGTGAATTTGTGGGGTTGATTTTCAGTGTGCTGCCCGGTCGTACAACTGGGCGTGGCAGATCAGCCGCCCATTATAGAAACCGTTTGATTTTCATTTCCATTGAAATCATGAGGATTGGGCAGTTTCTATAACAGGCAGGCGGCAAGTTAGAAACCTACCCCCATATCTTAGACCAGGGTTCATGAATTTCACTCCTTGCAATGCATGGAGGCAGACATCTTTTATAGCATTCACCACATAAGCCTATTTATAGACTAATGCAAATGGGAATGACCCCCGGACAATGTCTTACAGTGTTCTGACTGGAACTTCAGTAAAGTGTAATGAGGTACATGTGAACTTTTCACACTATGTCCAGGTGAACTGTAAAACCATTCAGCCGTACAATCATGGATTTTGCCCTTTCAAATTTGGCTTGTGTCCAGAGAGAGTATCTTAAGCTCTATTGTATTAGGGTGAAGTAGTGATGGTTACAGGTTAGCACTCAGAGTCCATGCTAACAGCAGGTGGTAGCCTTTGACTCGTCCACCATTTTGACCATAGTTCAGATTCTTGTCAAGCATTGCAATCTGTAACACCAAGCTCATTAAAATACCAACGACTTTGATAATATGGTGACGGTGTTAGTGGTGCATTGCTGAAGATAGCTTGTGATCTACATAAGAGACAGTTAGGATCATTTGAAGTTAGCCGACAAAAGCTATATTTAAATACAGCTAAAAATATTTCAATACAACATTTCCTTTCACTTAAGACATCTTACAAGAAAAAAAGGTTCAGCCTAATTTTCTTAAAGGGAAACTAGAGTCCAAATCGCTTACCTGATTGATTAAATAAGTGAGGGAGACTCATTGCTGGAGTAGATTGTAAATGGTGCATGAAAGGTGTGGGTTTAATGGGCCAAGTCACTTTTCCTTGCTCCGTACTATCTAAAGTCCTTACATCACGCAGGAGACCACACGATTGTAGCACCAGTTGTTGCTCCCCGTTTAGCCACTTCACTATTCAGTCCTGGCCGATTGCTGTCCATATTTGCAAGGCCCCAGCAGCATACGAACCATTGCCTTCCAAGGAATATTTGACAATCCCTGCTTATAAGGATCCCTATAACCTCCAACCTGAACCCTAGCAAGATATTTTTCCATCTCTTTTTTTAATGAGATGACTGATAATAATTACAGAACTCTCTCCCCCAAAAAGCTGTTGAGGCTGGGGGTCAATTGAAAATTTCAAAACAGAGATTGATAGTTTTTTTTTAGGCAAGAGTATTAAGGGTTATGGAACCAAGGAGGGTAGGTGGAGTTAAGATACAGATCAGCCACGATCTAATTGAATGGTGGAACAGGCTTGAGGGGCTGAATGGCCTACTCCTATTCCTACATTTCTATGTATAGCATTAACTAGTTTTTGTTGGGACTGCTAATCTCAGGTCTTTTGTATTTGAGCCCCGCAGCACTGTCCAAGTCGAATAGCCTGCTTACATCCAGATTAGCTATGCCTCTCAGCATGTTTAAAGATGTTTTTGGATTTTCTTTTTACCTGTTTTTACAGAGCCTTCCTGCGAGCTGGTCTTAGCGATTCTGGCGAGCTTACAATGGGGCTCCCCATTTGAAACTCTCTCAGATTTGTAGCAACTGATGACTTGTATCATGTCTCCTCTAAACCGTCTTTACTGCAATAAAAACAGCTCCAGTTACCGAAGTTTTCTCTTCATAAATTGGCACCTGAAATCTTGGAACTGCAGGGTGGCAAACTCCGTGGAACCTCCACCCTGCAATTTTCCTGCTGGCAGATGAGATCGGGGTGGGTTCTACTTTCATTCCATTGATTTCAATGGAGTTGCGATGGTTCCCTATAGGATAGGGTTGCCAACGCCAATTGGGTCTATTCCTGGAGGTTTCATCACATGACCTCCCGCCTCAAACCGTCCCGCCCCCTCTCACCGATCACCTTAAATCTGTGTCCTCTAGTTACCGACCCTCTGACACTGGAAACAGTTCCTTCTTATTTACTCTGTCAAAACTGTTCTTGATTTTGAGCAAATTGGTCCATCCTCCAGGCATAGGGAACAGAATCTTTGTGACCCAATTGGATGAATCTTGACTGTTAGTCAAACTTCCTTTTTTCCAATATTTTGTACAACTAATAAATGAAAATGTTCAAAGAAAATGAAAAATACACAATTTTTTTTAATGCCCCTATGATTTTTCACCAGGATTTCTCGTAGCAGTGACTTGGAGATTAATTTTCAATTCCTGTAGACTCCAGGACAACCTGAAGGGTTAGCAACCCTCCTATAGGGAGAGAAGGAAAGTCCTGTGGCTCCTCTCGTATACCTCCTACCTGCCTTTCCAGTGTCACAGCCCTCGGACAGAGCACATCCTCCTCCCTTTAGCTGTGAAATGGGATCTGACTGAGAATTTTTAAAAATCTAAATGGAATGGTGGGATGCAGGAAGGAGCAATAACAAGAATAAATAAACCTTTATAAAACACTGGTTAGGCCTCAGCTGGAGTATTGTGTTCAATTCTGGTCACCACACTTTAGGAAGGATGTCAGGGCCTTAGAGAGGGTGCAGAAGAGATTTACTAGAATGGTGCCAGGGATGAGCGGCTTCAGTTATGTGGAGAGACTGGAGAAGGTGGGGTTGTTCTCCTTAGAGCAGAGAAGGTTAAGGGGAGATTTGATAGAGGTGCTCAAAATCACGAACAGTTTTGACAGAGTAAATAAAGAAAAACTGTTTCCAGTGGCAGAGGGTCGGTAAGTAGAGGACACAGATTTAAGGTGATCGGCAAAAGAGCCAGAGGCGACATGAGGAAAAAATTTTTACGCAGCGAGTTGTAATAATCTGGAATGCGCTGAAAATTAATATAATTATTGCATCTGCTGCTAAGCTGTTAAATGTAAGCTGTTCTTAAATGACCCCAGTGAATCTCATGTAAGCCAGTTGTAGTCAGATCACCTGAAAGGGTGGTGGAAGCAGATTCAATAGTAACTTTCAAAAGGGAATTGGATAAATACTTGAAGGGAAAAAATTTACAGGGCTATGGGGAAAGAGCAGGGCAATGGGACTAAATGGATAGCTCTTTCAAAGAGCCGGCAGAGGCACAATGGGCTGAATGGCCTCCTCCTGTGCTGTACCTACTATGATACTATGGACCTTTTTAGAATGATGTAAATATTGTGCAGAAAGGTTCAATTGATTATAGAACAGTACATGTCATTTTTCCAAGATACATTATATAAAACATAACAACAACTTGAATTTATATAACGCCTTTAACGTAGTAAATCATCCCAAGGCTCTTCACAAGAGCGATTATCAAACAAAATTTGACACCGAACCACATAAGGAGATATTAGGACAGGTGACTAAAAGCTTGGTCAAAGAGGTAGGTTTTAAGGAGCGTCTTAAACTAGGAGAGAGAGATAAAGAGGTGGAGAGGTTTAGGGAGGGAATTCCAGAGCTTGGGGCCCAGGCAGCTGAAGGCTAAAAGAAAACAGATGATTTGGTGCATTCAGGTATGCCACAGATTAAGTAAAAGGTAGGTCCAATGCAGTTTGAATCCTACTGCAGACCTAATCGGGGTTTTTGTTTCATATCCTTAGGACCCAGCAACGCAAACATACAGTTCACAAGAAAAAGGGCTTGTGAAAGAAAAAATCACCTTACATTGGTCACCATAGCAACAATAACAGCAATTCAGAATTTTTAACACTTGAATAAAGTGGGAGAAAAAGAACTTGGATCGAAATTAAATGGAAGCATGGTTTTAAAGCGGTTGCTCAGCAACAATAGAGCAGAGAAACATAATGAGGGGCTAGGGAGCAACTGTCTTACAGCCTTTGTATTAAATAGATAGAGAAAAGGCTATGTGATGAGAATGTAGATTGGCAGAAGGATAGTAGGCTGCAATTATGGTGTCTATTCACTTAAATCATGGCTGAGACTGCGATCTGACTACAACTGGCTTACATGAGATTCACTGTGGTCATTTAAGAACAGCTTACATTTAACAGCTTAGCAGCAGATGCAATAATTATATTAATTTTCTTTAGAGCCTTGCCCCATTTACCTCATCATTCTCCACCCCCCCCCCCCCCCCCCCCCCGCCGCCTCAGGGCCTCTCGCCTGCTCTTTCTCGATTCATTATTTTTGGCTGTTTTCCACTTTGTTTCTATTGCTTTCATTATTCCTGAATGTTACTTCTGCAAATCCTTTGTAAAAGCAAAAGGGGGGTGCGGGGAGCAGACCACTCACTGCTCAGCCGTTGCCGTTCCATGGATGAGGTGACAGTGTAAGTACAAGATGGCAGGGCTGTACGTTCTTTCTTCCGTGTGGCCCACACAAGCAAGTAATCAGAGCCTTAGGCTCTGGAATTCCTTCCCTAAACCTCTCTACCTCTCTCTTCTCCTTTTAAAAGCTCCTTAAAACCCGACTCTTTGATCAAGCTTTTGGTCACCTGCCCTAACGTCTCCTTATGTGACTCGATGTCCAATTGTGTCTGAGAATGCTCCTGTTAAGCGCCTTGGACGTTTTACGACATTAAAGGCGTTATATAAATGCACATTGTTCTAGTAAACTTAACCCTTTTGCAAAGAAAAACCAAGTGCTAGTCAGTTGTGCAGGCGGGGCTGTTTATTGAAGTCAATGGAAATTTATTGAAGTCAATGGAAATAAAAATCTGGAGAGACATAAATGAGCTGCCGACTCGCAATCACCCATTTTACACAATCGCACAAAGTCAAGATCTACCCCTCCTCCTTTCAAAAGAATGTGCCTTGGATCACTTGATAGAACACAGAAACAATAAATGTTCTTCCAGCGCTGGTGAGTTCCTCAATTTGACCAGTGAAAACCGATTGGTTGGGTTCTAAATGTTCACTGGGATATTGCAGTGAATAGCAGTGACGTTATCGATAGACTAGCGACACATAGGCTGCACTTGGACTTGGTGCTTTAGAGCTTATGTCTGACAAGACTGTTTTTTCCTTCATTTGCTTTACTTGAATTGTTAGATTAATGGAAGTAATAATGCTTCTAGTTGAACCTTATTGTGAAACTCCTGTTTAAAAGATAGACTTTTTGCAGTAGTTTTGTTTGGTCTGGCAAACCTATATCTAAACACTCCCACTCCCCACCCTCAACCGGAAAAAAATTCCCACTAACGCCACTGGTGCTGGCATTCATGAACCAGCGACCTTACCACATGATGTCAGAGCACGTTGGAGATCCAGAATGCTGCATCATCATCGTCTACCCAAATTCAGGTTTTTAAAGGGGATTTAATCCACGTTGATACAGTTACTGCTTTTGTAAATTATAGAACATAGGAACAGGAGTAGGCCATTCAGCCCCTCGTGCCTGCTCCGCCATTTGATAAGATCATGGCTGATCTGTGATCTAACTCCATATACCTGCCTTTGGCCCATATCCCTTAATACCTTTGGTTGCCAAAAAGCTATCTATCTCAGATTTAAATTTAGCAATTGAGCTAGTATCAATTGCCGTTTGCGGAAGAGAGTTCCAAACTTCTACCACCCTTTGTGTGTAGAAAAGTTTTCTAATCTCACTCCTGAAAGGTCTGGCTCTAATTTTTAGACTGTGCCCCCTACTCCTAAAATCCCCAACCAGCGGAAATAGTTTCTCTCTATCCACCCTATCCGTTCCCCTTAATATCTTATAAACTTCGATCAGATCACCCCTTAACCTTCGAAACTCCAGAGAATACAACCCCAATTTGTGTAATCTCTCCTCGTAACTTAACCCTTGAAGTCCGGGTATCATTCTAGTAAACCTCCAAGGCCAATATGTCCTTCCGAAGGTGCGGTGCCCAGAACTGCTCACAGTACTCCAGGTGCGGTCTAACCAGGGTTTTGTATAGCTGAAACATAACTTCTGCCCCCTTGTACTCTAGTCCTCTAGATATAATGGCCAGCATTCCATTTGCCTTCTTGATTATTTTCTGCACCTGTTCATGACACTAATGATCTATGTACCTGAACCCCTAGGTCCCTTTGGACATCCACTGTTTTTAACTTTTTACCATTTAGAAAGTACCCTGTTCTATCCTTTTTTGATCCAAAGTGGATGACCTCACATTTGTCTACATTGAATTCCATTTGCCACAATTATGTGCTTTTCTCTATTTAATTACTGTGATCTTTTCTTAGTAGTCCCTCGTTGCTCTTGTCAGAGCGTATTTGGGCCACCTACTTTATCATGAACTCTTTTCCTGCTAAAATTATGGGTAATTATCATAATTGTAGCCTCTGCAAAAAGTCTCTGGAAAAATCTATGGGGAACAACATATTTTTGAATTTAGAAAATTGCAAGGAGATACCGATGCAGATTCATGGACATTTTATTCAGCATCGGTAATTTTAAGAAGCATCACAGTGATCTGATTTCCACTGATTGACTCTTTTTAAATCTGTGTGAACTTGAACTTCTATCGGTGCACACTGGACCAATTGAAAGTTGAGTCCAAACAGTGCAATGGAGTAAATTTGGAGCAGTTGGGTTGATTGGCAGACCTCAGAGTTTTGATTGGTGTGGATTGGCCTGATGGCCATTTACATTGATGAGATTATTGGTGGAGGGAGGCTGCTCTCATGCTCCAATCTACAAGTGGTAGAATGGTGTTGTCTCAAGCTTATCTGCCTTTTCCAACAGGGATGATGCATGGCATGGGGAAACACAGAGTGGAAGGAAAGGAAATAATGAATTGTCCATTTATTTTTGTAATGTGTTTTCTTATTTCCCCAGCCATGGGTCTCCCCTCCCCTCATACCTCCCCAGTGAGAGGATGGGTTGGAGGCCTTATCCCCATTCCATACCAGTCAGGTGCTCCTCCTGCTGGAAAGAGTTAGGAGTGACTTGGGAATGTCCTGTAAACTGGATTCACCCAGCTACAGTTGCAACAACACTCAAGAAGTTCAACACCATCCAGGACACAGCCGTCCACTTGATCGGCACTCCATCCACTAGCTTAAACACCCACTCCCTCTACCACCGGCGTACCGTGGCTGCAGTGTGTACTATCTACAGGATGCACTGCAGCAAGTCGCTTCTTTGGCACCTCCTCCTAAACCTGCAACTTCCGCCACCTAGAAAGACAAGGGAAGCAGGTGCATGGGAACACCATCGCCTCCAGGTTCCCCTCCAAGTCACACACCATCCTGACTTGGACAGAAATCACTCGTTCCTTCATTGTCGCTGGGTCAAAATCCTGGAACTTCCTCCCTAACAGCACTGTGGGAGTACCTTCACCACACAGACTGCAGTGTTTCAAGAAGACTCATCACCACCTTCTCAAGGGCAATTGGGGGTTGGGCAATAAATGTCAGCCTTGCCAGCCATGCCCACATCCCAAAGATTGATTTTAAAAAGTTCTGATTTGATTTAAAATAACTCTGGTGCTTGATGCTCTGATGCCACCATTTGTTGTTGTACCAGTGCCTCTTTGGCATGGAGTAGCAGGATGTGACTTTGAGTTCAAGTTTGCCGATTTCCTGAGGACGGTAAGGAACAGAAATCCCCATCAAACTCTCCATGAGCAACTGTTGCCAGTTCTCAGCCAGAAGGCTAATGCCTCGTTGTCCTGGAAGGATTAAATATTTAATCAGTGCTTAGTGAGATAAGCCTGAGACCATAATGCACATTAACTGCTGGTCAATATTGCCAGCATTGACACTGGTCAGACTGGTGAAAAAGGACAGAGTACGGGCAGGAAGGGTAAAATTGGGAAATCAGGGTAAATTCAGCACATCCCAGTGGGTAGTCAGGGCTTGCAGGGAGCATAGGTTGGAGAATTGGTGCTGTATTGTAGTAATCATCTCCAACTTACACCTCCTTGGAGCATGGCTCCCACTGAGAGCTGAACTTACCCTATAAAGAGTTGTTGTAAAATAATAAATGATATTGCCTAAGCTCGGCTCTTAAGTTTCTGAGCAAAATGAACACAGATGGCAGTGAGGCCCCCAGAGGAAAATTAACTTCTGTTTGGACACATATTTGTATGCTGTTGTCGCTCTTAATCCTTTGGAGTATAGAGCTTGCAGGAATACCCTCTGCTATGTACATTGTGCAGTCATTATTCCATCTAACTGCAGGTGTGGAATTCCCCTAAGTGTAATGACATACGTCCTGCATACACTGCCGCAGTGCTAGTTTCCCATTTGGTTTTAGCTGTATGTTGGAGTTGTTTGGTGCTTGACACAGATCTTCCCATTATTGTCTTGTTTTTTTTCCGCTAGCCTTAAACTAATTAAATTAGCAGCACGCTAATAGACTTTATCAGAGTGTGTTTCGGAGTCACTGTGCAATATTCTACCAGTAAGGGATGGATCGTCTCCTGGCACAGGGCCTTGTAAGACAGGAGAGACAGATTGGACAATCAGGCGTGCTTAATTCGATTTTCTGGTCGTAAAAATTAATAACCGGAAAATCTGGAGGGCTGTGAACTTGATGTACTGGCCTCCGTACCCAATTGTGCAATATACCCTGCTGTCAAACATTGCTCTGTGCTGGGACTGCACTGATAAGTCTCCCTGATCTTTTCTCAGACAGACGGTATGAAAGTTGAGATGGGGAGGGGGTTATTTCATCTGGTCACTAAATGTTAGTGACATTGTAAGCGAACCATCTGCATTTCATCTGCTCACTATTTCCAGTGACATTCTAAAAGAACGCATTTACAATCTCAGTGGAAACAGTCACCAGCTGAAATGTACCTGCTCTGTTCTCCTCCACCGGTTGAGTTACAACCGATTCCTGCTGTGGGGATTCCCCTCTCTCCAGTTCAGGATAGGAAAGGTCAAGAAACAAGCGAGACACTGTAGTTATTTTCTAACTTTAAAGAATTTTTATTTGCCATTCAGACACAACAGTTTTTACCAGAAAGAAACCTTTATCATGAGCGCAACTCAAGAACGAAGGAATGACCACGTCCTTTCTCTTGGAAGATAAGAAGTTTCCTCTCCTGCGCCGTCTTGTTCAAATACCACATGTTGTTCTCCTAAAAATCTTTGCAGAATGGGTGGTTTCTCTATGTTTTCCTTCTTCAGGTCTGCTACTAGCATAATACCATATTTGGGCATGTTTTCCAGTTTTAACAGTTCTTCGGGCCTTGTCTCTTATCTGTGTAGCAGTCAGTGTGTTTACCATGTCCTGGCCTTGTAGCCTACTAAGGGCTCCAATCAGTCTTACTGACTGTGGGTTCTCTCCCAAGCATCCTGGACAGTTAACAAAGACCATCATGCACTCTGATTTTGGCCAAGTTGACAGTTCAGTGTTCTTTCCGTTACCTTTAACCAAATTCTGCTCTTTTACCAAGTCCATTCTTTTCTTCCTTAAAAGCAGGTACTAAAAGACCATATCGAAAAGTCCAAAATCCTTCACTGCAGATGGCTGAGGGTATGTTGTCAGACTGCTGCGGTCTCCCAGGGAAAGATTTACATTGAGTAACATCGAGTTATATTGAAACTACAACACAGAGAAAGGCCATTCGGCCCAACTGGTCTATGCTAGCGTTTATGCTGCACACGAGCCTCCTCCCTCCCTACATCATCTAACCCTATCAGGATATCCTTCTATTCCTTTCTCCCTCATGTCCTTATCTTGCTTCTCCTTAAATGCATCTATACTATTTGCCTCAACTACTCCTTGTGGTAGCACGTTCCACATTCTTACCACTCTTTGGGTGAAAACATTTCTCCTGAATCCCCTATTGGATTTATTAGTGACTATTATTTATTTATGACCTCTAGTTTTGGACTCCCCCACAAGTGGAAACACTTTCTCTACATCTACCCTATCAAACCCTTTCATTATCTTAAAAGCCTCTATCAGGTCACCCCTCAGCCTTCGCTTTTCTAGAGAAAAGAGCCCCAGTCTGTTCAGCCTTTCCTGATAAGAGTATCCTCTCAGTTCTGGTATCATCCTTATGAATCTTTTTTGCATCCTCTATAATGCCTTTATATCCTTTCTATAATATGAAGACTAGAACCGTGCACAGTACTCCAAGTGTGGTCTAACCAAGGTTCTATACAAATAACTCAGACATTGTCTAAGTTATTTAGTAATCTGTTTGAAGCTTATCCCAGAATCTATGAAGTGTTGGTTTTTATGCCTGTGTTCACGTGAGCGTTCTTATCTCACGGAGCAGTGTGGATTTAATCGTGGCATTGTCAATCGTGACTTTGTCAATCGTGACTTTGTCAATCGTGACTTTGTCAATGTCTCAGACCCTGTGAGACGTAGAAATTTTTTACTTTCTGCAAATTGACAAATTTACTTTGAAACGCTTTAATTGACTTGGCACTAAAGGAAACAGAATAAAAGTTAAGAATCTGAAAAGGCCATTCGGCCCTTTGAAATTCATTCCCCTGGTACTCCGACTCTTACGTCACAGCATCCAGCTGCCTTTTTAGCAATCCTATTGTTTTTTTTCCCTCCACGGCCCTCTCTGACAAATGATTCCATACATTTATCTATCATCCTTTGAGCAAAGAATCCGTCCTAATATCTGCAGTACATTTATCCAATGAGCCATCGGGAAAGCCAATTGATAATTTATTTCCAGACTTTTTTCCACTTCTGGGATCATGTGACACATCATGTGACACATCCAACAGCTGGGGTTGCCAACTCTGGTTGGACGTATTCCTGGAGGTTTCATCACATGACCTCACAACTCCAACCACCCCGCCCCCAAACCCCTGCCATTGGTCGCCCGGCACGTCCCTGCTCGCATTGCACCGCCTTCCCACGGCCAATTGGAAAGCGAAAAGACTCTTCATTACCCAATTGGATGATTCTTGACTGTCAGTCAAACAGCCTTTTTCCCCATCTCCGATATTTTTATAACTAATAAACAGAAGTGTTGAAAGAAAATGAAAAAACACACTTTTTTTAATGCCCCTATGATTTCTCTCCTGAGTTGCTCGCAGCAGTGTCCTGGAAATTAATCTTCAATTCCTGGAGACTCCAGGACAATCCTGGAGGGTTGGCAACCCTGTCAACTGCGGTGCTTTCAGATAGTCTCATATTAATTATAAACAATGGACTGTAGCATACTGGACACTCCCAGTGCCACAGCAACAGGCAACACTAGCCAATCAAAACCAGCAATAACATGCTCTTCACTTTGCAGAGCTCAAATTTGATCGCCATGTAACATTCTGCAGAACTGACAGGATCCAAGATTAAAAGCAGCAGAACAAAACTTCCAATGATCTCAGTCTTTAATCACCACATTGACGATTTCCTGACAGGTGCATTTCACTTGGGACAGAATGTAAGCTGTCGTTCCTGTTGCTTACTGTCTCAGAATGAAAATCTGCATTATTTCTGAGCTGCATTATTGAGTGTTTTAAAGAAGAAAGAACGTGCATTTATACAGCGCTTTTCACGAGCTCAGTACGTCCCAAAGCATTTTACAGCCAATGAAGTAGTTTTGAAATGTAGTCACTGTTGTAATGTAGGAAACGCGGCAGCCAATTTGTGCACAGCAACCAGAATTAGGAGCAGGAGTCGGCCAAACGGCCCCTCGAGCCTGCTCCGCCATTCAATCAAATTATGGCTGATCTTCGACCTCATCTCCACTTTCCCGCCCGATCCACATATCCCTTGATTCCCCTAGAGTCCAAGAATCTATCTAACTCAGCCTTTCACATTCGGATGATCGGCTGGGATAAGACTGCAGGGATATTTTTTTCAATGAGCTTAATTTCTGATATGGGGGTAAATTTTATGGGGGACTGGGAAGAGGGAGGGGGGGGTGGATTTCCTGACGGGAAACCTGGAAGTGTGGGTTTCCCGGACGTCCTTACGATTTTGACATAAGGACATCTTTCATTTTTGTTCTGTAGGTTTCCCGCCTGACAGGCCAGCCAGATTAACAGGCTGGCCACCAGTCAGACAGGAGAGCAGCCTGGGAGCGGATACGAGCAGTTAAGTCTTAAAATGGGAGATGAGGGGGGTCGGCCATCATGAGTGGGGTGTCGGGGTCAGGGGTCATTGGGGGGGTCGAGGGACATCGGGGAAGGGGGGTCGGTCATCTGGGGGGGTTGGCCATCGGGAAGTCAGGGCCGGGGGTCATCGGGGGGTCGATCATCGGGGGAGTCATTGGGGTTGGCAGTAATTGGAGGGTCATCAGGGGCTCAGTTATGGGGGATCGGACATCGGGGGGTGTTGGAGATCGTTGGGGGGGTCGGTGATCGTGGGTGGGGGTAAGACATGGGGAGGAGGTCGACTGATCATGTGGGATCGTGGCAAGCTAGTTGGGCCTGGAGGAAACACTCCTGCTCCTCCTGGCCCAGAAGCAGTGCAATAATCGCACTTACCTGCTGAGGCAGGCCTTCCCATGGCCAATTGGAAAGCGAAAAGACTCTTCATTACCCAAATGGATGATTCTTGACTGTCAGTCAAACAGCCTTTTTTTCCCATCTCCGATATTTTTATAACTAATAAACAGAAGTGTTCAAAGAAAATGAAAAAAACACACAATTTTTTTTAATGCTGCTATGATTTCGCTCCTGGATTGCTCGCAGCAGTGTCCTGGAAGCAGGCCGTCTCGTCTCCTCTTACGTGGCGCGAAGCAGAAGGCCCAGAAATCCCGGCCCCTAAGAGTTAAAAATAAAAACCCTGTTAAAATGGAGGCCCGCAGCCTTCTTAAAAGATTTCACTGATTTGACCCGCCTTCTGAGAGCGGGTTGGTCACCCGTGCCTCGACCCGTCTCCGTTAAAACCGGAGGTGGGTTAGGGTCGGGTTTTAATTTTTTTACAATTTTTACCCATTTAAATGAGTGGGAAATCATGAGCTGGGGTCAGACTATTTGCTGATATGTGTTCCCAGCATGTACCAGCAATGTGGAAGCAGAACATCTCCGCTGTTTCTTTTGTCATATCCTGTCCAGGAGTGCGATAGTAACTAGAAATCCTCGAAGAGATCCCTCAATAGGCTCCAGGGGATAAGAGCAGCCTCCTAAAGCATTGTCGGTGTGCAAAGTTATCTCCGAGGTTGGTAAACGCTGCTGAGTGGGTATCTACAGTATGGCCGTAGATGTGATACAACCCTCTCCTAGCCTCTGTCCTTGTCCCCTCTACATCCTTGTCAACATCATTATATACTACATAGTATTTACAGCGCAGAAATAGGCCATTCGGCCCAACAAATCTATGCCGGTGTTTACGCTCCACATGAGTCTCTTCCCACCTTACTTCATCTAACTCTACCAACACATCCTTCTATTCCTTTCTCCTTCATGTGTTTATCGAGCTTCCCCTTAAATGCATCTGTGCTATTCGCCTCAACTACTCCTTGTGGTAGCAAGTTTCATATTCTAACCACTCTCTGGGTAAAGAAGTTTCTACTGAATTCATTATTGGATTTATTAGTGACTATTTTATATTTATGACTCCTAGTTTTGGATTCCCCCACAAATGCTGTTCATAAAGTAGGAATAAGTGTATTCCCATAGGGGAATTCATTATATCCCTGAAAAAAAAACTTTTTTTTTCTATATTCACTTTAAATTTCAGGAGTGCTCTGGTTGCTTAGGAATCAAAAAAGGCTCCAAAAATCACAGTCCCCTCTCAGTCTCTGAAAGACCTGCAAGGAAGTAGTCCTGAAACTATGGCGTCCAGTGTCCATACCACCTCTGGAACACCGTAGCATCACATTTGCAGTGCTGTTGTTTTCTGGAGGTGGTACGGGAGCAGAAATAGAGGAAAATAGTGGGGTCCACTTAAACATGCCCACTCACTGCCATTTACATGCACTGGGGCAGGCTCAGGGCAGGTGAGCCAGGTCCCTGGCGGGTTGCCCGAAGGAAATAATGTCGAGCGGTTTTTGAGGTGGAACGCCTCATTGCCCCATTTCCCTTCATTTACCACCACTAAACTTCCCAAATAGTGGTGGTTTTACAGGCTGAAAATGCTAATCTCCATGAGAAATAGTGAGACAAGATGTCTGGACCCACTTTGACTCCAGCTGAAATGTTTATTGACTGCAGAATTCAAACAGAGGATTATCGAATTGGCTTCTGGTCAGAAATTTCAGCTGCTGAAGCCAAACTCCTCTTCAGCTTGGAGTTCAAATCACATAATGAGCTTGTGCTGATCTCCCTGGCACCCAGATCTATCCTTACAACTCCCTTAGGCGGTAATGGGAGATGATGATCGATAGTGAGAGAAAACAGTCTAATTTAAAAGTTGAGACATCAAAGGTTCCAGCCAACAAGGTCATGCCAAGCTGTTAGAGCAAGTGGGTTCAGAGTGATTGTATAATAAATTCTAGAGCCATAGCTGGTATCATCTTCCATGGTTCAGTGTGCCTAGCTGTAGAATTTTATACTTCTTTCAATATTCCCTTAACATATTGAGAACCTTCTGCAGTATATCCATGGATCCTAAAAGTCATTGGTCCTGGTTGAAACCTAGACTGGTGTGGACCATGTGCAAAGTGGTTTTTCAGAACAGATGATGCACCGAGGCCCAGTCTGTCCTCTCAGATGGATGTAAAAAATCCGATGACACAATTCGAAGAAGTGTAGGGGAGTTCTCCCTGGTGTCCTGGCTAATATTTATCCCTCAACATCACTAAAAACAGATTATCTCATTGCCGTTTGTGGGACCTTGCTGTGCGCAAATTGGCTGCCACGTTTCTTAAGTTGCAACAGTGACTATACTTCAAAAGTACTTCATTGGCGCTTTGGGACATCCTGAGGTGGTGAAAAGTGTTATATAAATGCAAGTTTTTCTTTCTTTCTTTGAATGAAGAAAAGAATCAGAGAGGCTATTCAACTCTTGGCCTCATGCTGCCTTCTCCAGTTGACTTTGCCTTAGATGATGGCTGCTGCATCTTTCATTCGCCCCAGAGTTCACGGTGACAACTCAACAGTCCAGCCGTAACAACATTTCATCGTAAGATAAACATCGGGGGATGGACTTCAAATTTGACAGGGGCGCAAATCGGGTGGTAGCAGATCGGCTGCCCATTATACACCCCGCCTGATTTCCCCTTCCATTGAAATCAACGGGTCAAGTCAACATTAGGAAATATTGACCAACTCAACAATGCTTTAAGCCCCCTGATTCCCGACACCCTCCCCCCGATCCCTGACACCCTCCCCCCCCGATCCCCGACTCCCTCCCCTGATTCCTGAATCCCTCCCCTCCAATTCCCGACTCCTCCCCCCGATTCCCGACTCCCCCACGATTCCTGAATCCCTCCCCCCCCAATTCCCGATTCCCCCCCACCCCGATTCCCAACATCCCACCCCCCCTGGCCAGTCGGGGTTCTCTGCAGGTGCCGGCTCTGAGCATGAGCCAGTGACAAGCTCCATGGAAAAGGCTGGGAAATATTACTATTTAAATTTACCCACATCCTGACTCCTGACGCCAGGCGAACAGTCAGTCATCATTTACAGTACTTCACACAGTGTCTGCTGTTCATGTGGGCACACTGCAGTGGGAAATTTAAATCACTGATCTAACTGGAGGCAGCACTCAGGAGAGGAACCCCCAATTCCAGGAAACTCCTGGTCATTCCAGGAGTTGGGAACCTATTGGGGGCCCCATTCTGTCACTTTTGGGACCTGAGTTCGAATCCAGCCCAGATGGTTGGGAAGAAGCCCATCTCTGCCCATTTTAAGGGCTTTTTGCACAGGAGAAAAGAGACAACGGCCTGGAATTTCCTCGGAGTTGCTCTCGCTCTGCACCAGAAGTGTGGCAGAAAGCCTGTTTATGCAAGAAGTTACAGCGGAGGAGCGGGAATAGCTCCGAGGGAATTCTGAGCCAATGTGGATTGCAGCATGTGACAGAATGACAATCACATCAGCAATGACCTGTCCCCTCAATGACACTACACCTTTAATTACAGCACTTCCATAGTGAGCAAGTATAGTACCAGAGGAATTTTGGTCAGGACACCAGAAGAACTCTCTGCACTTCTTCAAATCTTTATTACAACAATTTGCAAAGCACCTTTAACATAGAAGAATGTTCCAAGTATAATAAAACAAAATGGAGCCCGAACTTCCAGAAAAGGGCAAACAGGGCCTCAATTTAACATCTCAGTGCAGCACTCTGGTATTGGGAACGTAATAGTGTCAGGAACCAAACTCACGTCCTCTCACTCAGTAACACTGTCTCTTTTCTACTCTAGGGTGTTACATTAGCACACCAGCCAGCTCTATTAACATCTAATTTACATACAGCTTTGGCATTGCTCTGCACCCCACACCAAACAGGATAACAAGCATCTTGCTGCTCAGTTAACAGCTGAGTGCAGCTGCGTAAATTTGAAGGGAAGCAGTCATGTGGGGAAAAGGAGGAAGAAAATGGGAACATTTGGGAAATGGCATGAATGCACGATAATTAAGGCAAGAGAAAGCTACCTTCTATTGAGATGGCCTGTCACAGATCAAGATTTATTTTTCTTCACAGGTTTATGAATAACAGAGTGCCCGCCAATCGAAGATATGAACCCACAGAGTACGAACATGCAGCAAACTGTGCCACCCATGCAGTAAGTTACATGTATGGTGACATATATAGTTCATTGAATGTCATCCAGATGATTAAAGCAGAAAGATGTTTGGTTAAAAAAAACTACATAGTGCTAAAACTAACAGTAAATGTGCCCTGATGGATGGAATCAGTGCCGATAGACTAGGTGTCAGCTGTGGCTCAGTTGGTCGTGTTCTTGCCTCTGAGGCAGAAGGTTGTGGGTTTGAGTCCCACTCAAGAGATTTGAGCCCATAATCTAGGCCGACCCTCCTGGTGCCAGTAGTAAGGGAATGCTGCACTGTTGGAGGTGCTGTCTTTTGGATGAGATGTTAAACCAAGGCCCCGCCTGCCCTCTCAGATCCCATGGCACTACTTTGAAGAAGAGTAGGGGCGCTCTCCCTGGTGTCCTGGCCAATACATTTATCCCTCAATCAGCATCACTAAAACAGATTATCTGCGCATTCATCTCATAGCTGTTTGTGGGACCTTGCTGTGCGCCAATTGGCTGCCATGTTTCTTACATTGCAACAGTGATTACACTTCAAGAAGTACTTCATTGGCTGTAAAGTGCTTTGGGACATCCTGAGGTCATGAAAGGCGCTGTATAATACAAGCTCTTTGAATGCTTGACTGTTTTATTATCCAACAATGTTTAAAGGTGAAAGGTAGTTCTGGAGGTAATGATTAGGAATGGTAAGTGTTTAAACTTAGGTGAGTCCCAGATATGTCATCCTTTTGTTTTAAGTAAGCTTTCCCACCTACAGGGCTACTCTTTCACTAACTAAACAGCGACACATCCAATCACGGGCAGAAGCACCAACTTAGAAGAAGCAGGGATAACAACAGGTTCCCACTGTTAATATTGCTTGTAATCTTTATGTTGTTCAACTTGTCCACATCTTGGCACAACACAGTCATGGAAGCCCAGGGTTGCCATTTATAGATACAGCACAATTGGGCAAGATTTAACAGTGATTGTTTTGTTTTAAAGGATGGGAAATTGACTGTTGCAGTAGGTGAGCACAGTACCCTTCCACCTCTGGGACCTGGATTCAAATCCAACCTGATAGAATGAAAGTCCCCTCAGTTTGTTGTCTGTAAGGGTCCTGTGTGAAATGAATTTGGTTCATCTGAACCTTGGTTATTGGCCGAAGATGCAGAACTGGCACTAATTGGCAATTTTAGTCAGAGATGCCACAGCATGGTTGGAACAGAAAATGTCACACTGGTACAGTAGGTGTCCTCTTCCAAGGGTGGGTTTAAGTCTTGTTCTCGGGTCAACATAGAGGGAGAATTATCTGAATCTAACTATGCTATCCCTGGCCGTGCAGTTCTTGGTGCTAGCTGCCTGAAATGAGAAAGTGGCCCATTTCTCAGTATTTTCATCCTTCGACCTTGATTAGCATAAGATTTTACCAGTTTTTTTTTAAAGAAAGTAAAGTAAGCACATGCATCATACTTGTCAAGTCAGATCACAGGAAACAAGTGCACTCAACTTGGCCACATAGTAGGGTTGCCAACTCTCCAGGATTGCCCTGGAGTCTCCAGGAATTAAAGTCTAATCTCCAGGACACTGCTGCAAGCAATCCAGGAGAAAAATCATAGGGGCAATAAAAAGTTGCGTTTTTTAAAAAATTTCTTTGAACACTTTTGTTTACTAGTTAGAAAAATATTGGACATGGGAAAAAAAATGGCTGTTTGACTGACAGTCAAGAATTATCTCATTAAATCTATTTGCTTTCCAATTGGCCTGGGAAGGCGGTGTGCCGCAAGAATGGACATATTGGGCGACCAATGGCAGGAGTGGGTGGGCGGGGTGTTTGGAGGTAGGAGGTCATGTGATGACACCTCCAGGAATATGTCCAACCATCGAGTTACATCGAAACCAGGCCATTCGGCCCAACTGGTCTACGCCAGCATTTATGCTCCACACGAGCCTCCTCCCTCCCCATTTTATCTAACCCTATCAGCATACCCTTCTATTCCTTTCTCCCTCATGTGCTTATCTAGCTTCCTTTTATATGCATCTATGCTATTTGCCTCAACTACTCCTTATGGTAGTGCGTTCCACATTCTTACCACAATTTGGGTAAAGAAATTTCTCCTGAATTCCCTATTGAATTTATTAGCGACAATTTTATATTTATGACCTCTAGTTTTGGAGTCTCCCACAAGTGGAAACATTTTCTCTACATCTACCCTATCAAACCCTTTCATTATCTTAAAGACCTCTATCAGGTCACCCATCAGCCTTCTCTTTTCTAGAGAAAAGAGCCCCAGTCTGTTCAGCCTTTCCTGATAAGAGTATCCTCTCAGTTCTGGTATCATCCTTATGAATCTTTTTTGCATCCTCTATAATGCCTTTATATCCTTTCTATAATATGAAGACTAGAACCGTGCACAGTACTCCAAGTGTGGTCTAACCAAGGTTCTATACAAATAACTCTGCTTTTCAATTCTATCCCTCTGAAAATGAACCCCAGTGTTTGATTTGCCTTTTTCATGGCCTTATTAACCTACATTGCTACTTTTAGTGATTTGTGTATCTGTACCTCGAGATCCCTTTTCTCCTCTATCCCCTTTAGCCTCTTATTATCCAAGCAGTGCCTGCTCTGTGGCCTCCTACCAAAATGCACCACCTTACACTTATCTATATTGAAATTCATTTTCCAATTACACGCCCATTCTGCAAGTTTATCAATGTCCTCTTGCATTTTGACACATTTTTCCTTTGTATTAACTACACCCCCCAATTTGGTGTCGTCCGCAAAATTTGAAATTGTACTTCCGATTCCCGAGTCGAAATCGTTAATATGAATTGTGAACCACAGTGGTCCCAGCACCAATCCCTGTAGAACACCACTTCCCATATTTTGCCAGCCTGAGTAGCTACCCTTAACCCCTACTCTCTGTTGGCAGAGTTGGCAACCCTACTGCATAGACACTAAAACTATTAGCAGTGAAGAATAGTTAGAGAAAAAGTGAGATAGATTACAAACTCATTGAAATGAATTGAAGCTGGGATGTATATTTTTTGTACCATGGGGCGCACAGAAAAGGGATTATAATTTTTCACGAAAAGAAACCCAGTGACAGTCACTAGCGATGAGTGAGATGGGCAGAATTACACTTACTAATACCCCGGTACTGATAGACACACTCCACCCAATGAAACACAGTCATACACACCCCACCCAATGAAACACAGTCATACACACCCCACCCAATGATACACAGTCATACACACTCCACCCAATGAAACACAGTCATACACACTCCACCCAATGAAACACAGTCATACACACTCCACCCAATGAAACACAGTCATACACACTCCACCCAATGAAACACAGTCATTTACACTCCACCCAATGAAACACAGTCATACACACTCCACCCAATGAAACACAGTCATTTACACTCCACCCAATGAAACACAGTCATACACACTCCACCCAATGAAACACAGTCATTTACACTCCACCCAATGAAACACAGTCATACACACTCCACCCAATGATACACAGTCAAACACATCCCATCCAATGATACACAGTCATACACACCCCATCCAGTGATACACAGTCAAACACATCCCATCCAATAATACACAATCAAACACACCCCATCCAATGATACACAGTCAAACACACTCCACCCAATGATACACCATCAAACACACCCCACCCAATGATACACAGTCATACACACCCCACCCAATGATACACAGTCAAACACACCCCAACTAGTGATACACAGTCAAACACATCCCACCCAATGATACACAGTCAAACACACCCCACCCAATGATACACAGTCAAACACATCCCACCCAATGATACACAGTCAAACACACCCCACCCAATGATACAAAGTCAAACACACCCCACCCAATGATACACAGTCAAACACATCCCACCCAATGATACACAGTCAAACACACCCCACCCAATGATACACAGTCAAACACATCCCACCCAATGATACACAGTCAAACACACCCCACCCAATGATACACAGTCAAACACATCCCACCCAATGATACACAGTCAAACACATCCCACCCAATGATACAAAGTCAAACACACCCCACCCAATGATACACAGTCAAACACACCCCAACTAGTGATACACAGTCAAACACACCCCATCCAATGATACACAGTCATACACACAGGTGTCGTCGACAGTGCTATCAAGCGGCACTTACTCACCAATAATCTGCTCACCGATGCTCAGTTTGGGTTCCGCCAGGACCACTCAGCTCCAGAGTTCATTACAGCCTTAGTCCAATCATGGACAAAAGAGCTGAATTCCAGAGGTGAGGTGAGAGTGACTGCCCTTGACATCAAGGCAGCATTTGACCGAGTGTGGCACCAAGGAGCCTTAGTAAAATTGAAGTCAATGGGGATCAGGGGGAAAACTCTCCAGTGGCTGGAGTCATACCTAGCACAAAGGAAGATGTTAGTGGTTGTTGGAGGCCAATCATCTCAGCCCCAGGACATTGCTGCAGGAGTTCCTCAGGGCAGTGTCCTAGGCCCAACCATCTTCAGCTGCTTCATCAATGACCTTCCCTCCATCATAAGGTCAGAAACGGAAATGTTCGCTGATGATTGCACAGTGTTCAGTTCCATTCGCAACCCCTCAGATAATGAAGCAGTCCGTGCCCACATGCAGCAAGACCTGGACAACATCCAGGCTTGGGCTGATAAGTGGCAAGTAACATTCGCGCCAGACAAGTGCCAGGCAATGACCATCTCCAACAAGAGAGAGTCTAACTACCTCCCCATGACATTCAAGGGCATTACCATTGCCGAATCCCCCACCATCAACATCCTGGGGGTCACCATTGATCAGAAACTTAACCGGACCAGCCATATAAATACTGTGGCTACAAGAGCAGGTCAGAGGCTGGGTATTCTGCGGCGAGTGACTCACCTCCTGACTCCCCAAAGCCTTTCCACCATCTACAAGGCACAAGTCAGGAGTGTGATGGAATATTCTCCACTTGCCTGGATGAGTGCAGCTCCAACAACACTCAAGAAGCTCGACACCATCCAGGACAAAACCGCCCGCTTGATTGGCAACCCATCCACCACCCTAAACATTCACTCCCTTCACCACTGGCGCACAGTGGCTGCTGTGTGTACCATCCACAGGATGCACTGCAGCAACTCGCCAAGGCTTCTTTGACAGCACCTCCCAAACCCACGACCTCTGGAAGGACAAGAGCAGCAGGCACATGGGAACAACACCACCTGCACGTTCCCCTCCAAGTCACACTTGGAAATATATCGCCGTTCCTTCATCGTCGCTGGGTCAAAATCCTGGAACTCCCTTCCTAACAGCACTGTGGGAGAATCTTCACTACACGGACTGTAGCGGTTCAAGAAGGTGGCTCACCACCACCTTCTCAAGGGCAATTAGGGATAGGCAATAAATGCCGGCCTCGCCAGTGACGCCCACGTCCCATGAACGAATAAAAAAAACCATCCCATCCAATGATACTCAGTCATATACACCCCATCCAATGATACACAGTCAAACACACCCCAACCAGTGATACACAGTCAAACACACCCCATCCAATGATACACAGTCAAACACACTCCATACATTGATACACAGTCAAACACACCCCATCCAATGGTGGTCAGACACAGCCCAGTTCGATTCCGTACTCAGTGAAACTGAAAAGATAATGGAGACATTTATCATTAGAACTACACCACCTCCCGTCTGGCAGCTGTTTATACATTAGAATTCTGAGCAAAATTATCACTGAATAATTTATTAACCTTTATGAGCAAGAGAGCTGCTTTGTTTAAAATCTACCCAGCGCTAAAGTAAATCAACTGATTTAATATTAATCAGGTGGATTATATTTGTCAAGTTAGAACAAGATAGATCTGAAGAGAATAAACAACAGACCATTAGTAGTACTGGGATTATAGTGATGTCGCTCTTGTCTGCTCTGTACCATTACATAGATTGTTATGGTTGGAATGATGTCACAAATTGCCCGTTGTGGGGGGAAAGGGAAATTATTCCTGTTCTGTGATTTTCTCTTTTGTTCACAAATCGGTAAATAAATTTAGCTCCTTCCTCTTCTGTGTCATTTGAGTCAGTTTTTATTTTTAATCAGGCCTGGTGGAGCTTTCAAAGAAATTAAATGCTCTTTTGTCCCACATCCTTTGCACCAATTTCCGGCTCCAACTCATCCTTTTCCTGGTCCTTAAAACCACAGCTTACCTCCCTGAGACTTCCCTTCTTTCTAAAATCGACTGGCTTTTAACACCCAAGCTTGGCTTCACCAAACCTCTATTCAGTTTGCCTCATCTTCTTCCCTACCCTTTTCTGAATAGGCCATCTCCTTCGCCAAGGATCTCAGCCCTTCGTCTAAAATTAAATCCCTGTACAATTCTCTAAATATGAAACAAATGCTCATCCCTTATAAAACACTGGGTAGGTCTAAACCAGTTCTTTATTTTGAACAGATTTGATACTCATGCTGGACAATGGAAAATCTCTACCAAAACATAGCTTAAGAGTTGCTCAGCGAGTGCAGCCTTTACCATCACAGTGAAACTTTGTGCTTTACAGGAAAGTTTAACAACCTAGCGCATTTATCCATCAGAGGGGAATGGATGGAAAATGAGCAGTGAGTAATCAATATGATATTTACAGAGCCTAAGCCAGGTTTACTGATTCCTTCTGTACCAAGGCACCACAAAAAATATTGGGCTGCACTGTTTCTGTGACTAAATAGCCTTCAAATGAACGAATGTCATTGGGTCTGAGGAGGTGTTCCGACACTGGGATCACTGCCCATTGGGTGCTGTGTGCGCCTGAGCTGACCTTGCCCAATAATGCCAGGCAGGCTCATTTCAATAATCTTCCGGTCTCCCTGGCGGGTCACGCACGAGGCCCTGGACATGCTAATATTGGATGGCGGTACACATTGGAGTGCTGCTGGATTGCCCGTGGAGCGCCAGCATGTTTTCAGAGTTGGGATGAAGGTAGTGGTGGGAAGGGAGAGAGATGGAAAAAGTGGAGTGGGTGGGGGGAGAGAAGGGGGCAAAAGGACCAGGCAGAAATGTTTTTTTTTTAATAGGGCTGCTCCTTCGGCACCTGGTTCAAATGGGCTGGAACTCTGCTGAGGTTCTCCAGTTGCATAAAGGAGTGGCCCCCTAATTTGAATATCTTTTATGGCCCTAATGAGTTTGGCGCACACGATGTGTGCAGGCACCTAGCACTGTTGTACTACCTGTCCACAGTGGGCTGCACTGACCGTGTTAGAAATGTATTTTTGTAATACTATATTGTCTATGTATCAAGAATGAGTTAAGTTGCTGACTGAGGTACTTACAGAGTCTGTGAGAACCTGAAGGAGGTTTATGAATAGTTAATAAGGTCTGTTTTACTTTGCTGCTGTGTGATGGAGATAAGTGTTAATGAGTCTAAAAGGAATACGGTGGCAGGCAGAGAAATGCGACTTTAACTTTTCAAAGTTCCAACGTGCCATGGTAGGACTCTTATGTGCTTTGGCGTGGTGGCTGTGGGTTTGGGTCCACCTGTCACCCACTCGTCAAGTTCCACATATCAGCAGGAAAGGAGAGAGAATTAAAGAATTGTGCCTCCTGAGGAGGCCTGAGCCCGCCCGCTTTTAACGCCCAGGCAGCCATTTCCCAATGACTTTTTGGCCGTTTTGGTCAGCAGTAGGGTTGCCAACTCTCCAGGATTGTCCTGGAGTCTCCAGGAATTGAAGATTAATCTCCAGGACACTGCTGGGAGCAAACCCAGGAGAAAAATCATAGGGGCATTAAAAAGAATCATTTTCTTTCTACACTTTTGTTTATTAGTTGTAAAAATGTTGGAGTTGAGAAAGAAAAGGCTGACAGTCAAGAATCATCTAATCGGGTAACGAAGAGCCAATTCGCTTTCCAGTTGGCATGGGAAGGCGATGAGAATGGACATGTTGGGCGACTAATGTCGGGGGGGAGCATGGGGACGGGGCAGCTGGAGGGAGGAGGTCATGTGATGAAACCTCCAGGAATACATCCAGCCAGAGTTGGCAATCCTAATCAGGAGGTCGGCGAGCGGCATGCTAACGAGCCCGGCCGTTAAAATCACCACTCACTTTGCCACGTTCTTGCCCGGGAGTTACATTGAGCCCCCCCCCCCCGCCCCCCACCATCTGTCAGTCTTGCACCCTGTTCCTATCTCGATCTGCAACCAGTTCTTCTTTAAGAAAAAGGGGTAAATTGAAACACCAACACATCTCTCACGCACCCGCTACACTGTGTGAAAAAAAATTCTTTCCAATCTTAAATCTTGTTTGAGGATTATTAAATTTGCGCTTGTGCTCTCAGTCGACTAAGGGAGTTAATTTCCTTTGGGCTTCTCCCGCTCCACTGCTTGGTGGAAGTCCGACGGAAACCCCTTTTCCCAGATAAACGGGCTTGCTGCCTGTAGGGAAAAACTTCCGCCAAAGTTAAGGCGGTGGAGCGGGTTTATTTAGTGTTGAGTTCTTAATCTCAGCCATGCCTCTTTAAAGGGAGACAGCGAGTTTTAACTAAATTTGGGTTTCAGTAAAATTGCAGGTCCTTATCTACAGAGACAGGAATTGGAAGCATGAATCAGCTCGGACTGATTTTCATCTCCTTTTGTGTAGCCAGCTCAGGCGATATATTGGTATAGGTGAGAAGCAAGCCACCCATCCATAATGCATAATGATAATTGACTTGGGAACACCCAAGCAGAGAGCAGAAGATAAAATATGTATGATTTGAGAAACAGCTGGGGAAAATCAATCCTCAGAAGCTAATGCACAGCAAAACAAATAAAGGTGTCAGCCGTGGCTCAGTGGGCAGCACTCTCGCCTCCGAGTCAGAAGGTTGTGGGTTTAAACCCCACTCCAGAGACTTGAGCACATAATCCAGGCTGACACTTCAATGCAATACTGAGGGAGTGCTGCACTGTCGGAGGTGCCATCTTTCGGATGTAACGTTAAGCCGAGGCCCCGTCCGCTGTCTCAGGTGGACGTAAAAGATCCCATGGCACTATTTTGAAGAAGAGCAGAGGAGTTCTCTTGCTGTCCTGGACCAATATTGATCCCTCAACCAACATCACTAAAACAGATTATCTGGTCATTATCACATTGCTGTTTGTGGGACCTTGCTGGCTGCCACATTTCTTACATGACAACAGTGACTACACTTCAAAAAGTACTTCATTGGCTGTGAAGCGCTTTGGTCATGAAAGGCGCTTTATAAATGCAAGTCTTTGTCTCTATCATATTGGGGTAGGGCATACTTTTGTTAAGCCATGTGTTGGGGATGAGAGAGACAATGTCTGAATGACCACATGATATAAAGCAATGGTGGGGGGGAGGGGGGGGTAATATTTCTCCTACTAGAGGAAGGAGAAGAAACCCTCAGTTAGGACGACTTTCTTTTGTGCCTGAACACATTTCGATTGGAATAGATGCCAACCTGCCCCATACTTCAAAACTCCACTTTCCTGTTGTTACGTTTGATAACAAAGAAAAATTAGCTTGCAGTCCAAATCCAAGTATGGGAATCCAGTTCATAGCTGACTTTAACCCG
Source organism: Heptranchias perlo (assembly GCF_035084215.1). NCBI lineage: Eukaryota > Metazoa > Chordata > Chondrichthyes > Hexanchiformes > Hexanchidae > Heptranchias > Heptranchias perlo. The sequence continues at coordinate 8,046,528 of NC_090346.1, forward strand.
AATGATTTGATTGTATTCATGACTGTAGAACTCATGCAATAGTCGGTGCTAGGAGCAGCTTGGCAGTTAGATACTTTTGTGACAGCTACCTTAGAACCCATCTCTTATTTCAGACAGGTATAGTATAACTGAATGTATAGTGGGTAATCCTCTGACCTCATTAAAACTGGTGTTTAATTTAAACTCATTATCCAACACCAAAAAGAACAGATCATGAGAATTACTCAGAATTTCTGACAAGTTTGCAAAAATGTTTAAACAAACGTAACATTCTAAATGACCAGAGATTAAGGGAAAATATGTTTCAATAGTTAGATATAACAGTTTTAGTGTATTTTTAAAAACACGTTTTATCAGTCGTTAAAATTCGCAAGTGGTGACAGTGTAAAACTCACTCCCACCACAGGTTTACAGATCACAAATAGTGGCATGAAAATGGCAATGAATTATGCATTGAATTTGACAGTAACTTTAGACGAAATGTGTAAAATGAACCAAACACTTTGAATGCGTCGTTTTCCTCAGAAAGATAAGTTGGTATTTGGATTACTAGCAGGGGGATTCCTGTAACAAATATCCACGTTGCGATCTCACCCTAACTGCCTGAGAGGGAGAGAGCGGTACTTTCCAAAAAAAAGGGAGGATAAATTGAAGGAAAGGTTATTTCAGACCTCTGTCACACATAAGTGATTGGTTGTTTTACAGCACGAGTTGTAGTCTCGCACCCCATAACCACTCCAAAGCGGCACAGCTCTACACATCCAATATCCCAGCCTGTTATCTCACATGTAACACATTCCAGTCTGCATGTTATCTCACATGTAACACATTCCAGCCTACATGTTATCTCACATGTAATGCATTCCAGCCTGCATGTTATCTCACAGGTAATGCATTCCAGCCTGCATGTTATCTCACAGGTAATGCATTCCAGCCTGCATGTTATCTCACATGTAACGCATTCCAGCCTACATGTTATCTCACATATAATGCATTCCAGCCTACATGTTATCTCACATGTAACACATTCCAGCCTACATGTTATCTCACATGTAACGCATTCCAGCCTGCATGTTATCTTGCATGTAACGCATTCCAGCCTACATGTTATCTTGCATGTAACGCATTCCAGCCTACATGTTATCTCACATGTAACGCATTCCAGCCTACATGTTATCTCACATGTAACGCATTCCAGCCTACATGTTATCTCACAGGTAATGCATTCCAGCCTGCATGTTATCTCACAGGTAATGCATTCCAGCCTGCATGTTATCTCACATGTAACGCATTCCAGCCTACATGTTATCTCGCATGTAATGCATTCCAGCCTACATGTTATCTCGCATGTAACGCATTCCAGCCTACATGTTATCTCACATGTAACGCATTCCAGCCTGCATGTTATCTCACATGTAATGCATTCCAGCCTACATGTTATCTCACAGGTAATGCATTCCAGCCTGCATGTTATCTCACATGTAACGCATTCCAGCCTGCATGTTATCTCACAGGTAATGCATTCCAGCCTGCATGTTATCTCACATGTAACGCATTCCAGCCTACATGTTATCTCACATGTAACGCATTCCAGCCTACATGTTATCTCACATGTAACGCATTCCAGCCTGCATGTTATCTCACATGTAACGCATTCCAGCCTACATGTTATCTCACATATAATGCATTCCAGCCTACATGTTATCTCACATGTAACGCATTCCAGCCTACATGTTATCTCACATGTAATGCATTCCAGCCTACATGTTATCTCACAGGTAACGCATTCTAGTCTGCATGATATTGCATGTATAACACATTCCAATCTGCATGTTAAACAGTGTGTCACATACTCTTACATGTTTTATCCTGCTATTATTTCACACTTGTGTGATAATGAGGGATTGACATTACTGAATGGTTTACTCCTCAGTCCCCATGATGAAAAGCATTCACAATTAATATTTACAAGTTTAAAAAACTGAAGCCAGTATCACTCTGTTGTTCATGAGTTATGCAAATTTGTCATTTCTGGATATAAAAATATTTTCACACAGATTTCCAAGAACTATCCTCTGTGTGAAATGTCTGTAATTTGAATGTGTTGAATGTGTTTATATGAAATGTAGAATGCTAAATCCGTCGAAAGAAGTCAATTCCTGTAGTAACAAATATGCAAAAAAAATTCTCCTAAGACATCTGTCATTTTAAAAGAAGATTTAGGCTTTGTTTTCACACATTAAATATTCCCTTCATAGCTTGGTTGCAACTTAACTCACAAATTTTGAAATTATTTTTTCTTGTGCAGATGAAATTATAAAATTGAACAAGTTCCTGGGAGTTTCAGAATGCATTAAATCAACAGCAGAAAGGAAATGGGTGACCGCCAGGCAGAGTAAAAGGACTAGGCAGGTAGAGCAGGAGTCCCCTGGGGCCATCTCCCTCTCAAACAGATATTCTGCTTTGGATACTGTTGGGGGAGATGGCTTATCAGGGGAAAGCAGCAAGAGCCAGGTTCGAGGCACAGGAGGGGAGGAAGAAGAGTGGCAGGGCCATAGTGATAGGGGATTCAATTGTAAGGGGAACAGATAGGCGTTTCTGCGGCCGCAAACGTGACTCCAGGATGGTATGTTGCCTCCCTGGTGCTAGGGTCAAGGATGTCACGGAGCGGCTGCAGGGCATTCTGGAGGGGAAGGGTGAACAGCCAGTAGTCATGGTCCATATTGGTACCAACGACATAGGTAAAAAAAGAGATGAAGTCCTGCAAGGTGAATTTAAGGAGTTAGGAGATAAATTAAAAAGCAGGACTTCAAAGGTAGTGATCTCAGGATTACTACCAGTGCCACGTGCTAGTGAGTATAGGAACAGGAGAATAGACCAGATGAATGCATGGCTGCAGGGATGGTGTAGGAGGGAGGGATTTAGATTCCTGGGACATTGGGACCGGTTCTGGGGAAGGTGGGACCTGTACGAGCGTGACGGGTTACACCCGAGCAGGACCGGGACCAATGTCCTTGCGAGGGTGTTTGCTAGTGCTGTTGGGGAAGGTTTAAACTAGAGTGGCAGGGGGATGGGAACCTGAGCGGGGAGTCAGAAGAGAATAAAGTTGAGAGCAGCAAGAGAGGGGAAGACCCAGGGGAAATCTACAATACAAATAGTACAAACAGTTGTTCAAGAACAAGTGAAAGGGAAAAGCGTAGAGCAGCGGAAAGAAAGTGTACTTTAGGCACGACAGATAAAATAAAAACTAGAAGGCGTAAGGCGATTAACCCAGCATCAAAGCTGTGGCAGGGGGTTGGGAACCTGAGCAGGGAGACAGAGGAAAGCGTGTCAGGAAGGGACAGAAGGTATGGAGTAAAAGGTAAAGTGTTAATAAAGGAAAAAGCAGGAACTAAGTGTCACAAAACATATTTGAAAGTTCTTTATCTGAATGCACGTAGCATTCGTAACAAAATGGATGAGTTAACGGCACAAATAACTACGTATGGGTATGATCTTGTGGCCATTACAGAAACATGGCTGCAGGGTGACAACGACTGGGAATTAAATATGCCAGGGTATTTAACAATCAGGAAGGACAGGCAGGAAGGAAGGGGAGGTGGGGTGGCTATGTTAATAAAGGAAGGAATCACTGTAATACTGAGAAATGATATTGGGACAAAGGATCTGGATAATGAAACAGTTTGGGTAGAGATAAGGAATAATAAGGGGCAAAAAACACTAGTGGGTGTAGTATATAGGCCTCCTAATAGTTGCAACTCTGCTGGAAGAAGTATTAATCAGGAAATAGTCGGGGCATGTAATAAGGGAACAGCTATAATAATGGGGGATTTTAACTATCATATTAACTGGGCAAATCAAATTGGGCAGGGCAGCCTTGAGGAAGAGTTTATTGAGTGTATTAGGGATGGATTTCTTGAGCAGTATGTAACTGATCCTACAAGGAGGCAAGCAACCTTGGACCTGGTCCTGTGTAATGAGCCAGGATTAATTAATTAATGTCCTAGTTAAGGATCCCCTTGGAATGAGTGACCATAACATGGTTACATTTCATATCCAATTAGAGGGTGAGAAGGTTGGTTCTCAAACAAGCGGACTGAGCTTGAATAAAGGAGACTATGATGGTATGAGAGCGGAATTGATTAAAGTGGACTGGGAAAATAGATTAAGGGGTAAGACGGTACATGAGCAGTGGTGTTCATTTAAGGAGTTATTTTACAACTTTCAAAAAGAATATATTCCACTGAGGAAAAAAGGGTGTAAAAGAAATGACAGCCATCCGTGGCTAAGTAAAGAAATTAAGGATAGTATCTGACTAAAAACAAGGACATATATGGTAGCCAAACTTAGTGGGAGGATAGAAGATTGGGAAGTCTTCAAAAGACAGCAAAAAGTAACTAAAGGATTGATTAAGAAAGGGAAGATAGATTATGAAAATAAATTAGCAAAAAATATAAAAACAGATAGCAAGAGTTTCTACGGTTATATAAAAAGAAAAAGGGTGGCTAAGGTAAACGTAGGTCCCTTAGGGGATGAGACAGCGAAATTAATGGTGGGAAACATGGAGATGGCAAAAATGCTGAACAAATATTTTGTTTCAGTCTTTACGGTAGAGGACACTAAGAATATCCCAACACTGGACAAAAAGGGGGCTCTGGGGGGGGGGAGGAGCTAAATATGATTAAAATCACTAAGGAATTGGTACTCAGTAAATTAATGGGACTCAAGGTGGATAAATCCCCTGGACCTGATGGCTTGCATCTTGAGGGAAGTGGCAGTAGGGATTGTGGATGCTTTGGTAATAATTTTCCAAAATTCTCTGGACTCGGCAAAGGTCCCGGCAGATTGGAAAACTGCTAATGTAACACCCTTATTTAAAAAGGGTAGTAGGCAGAAGGCTGGAAATCATAGACCAGTTAGCCTAACATCTGTGGTGGGTAAAATTTTGGAATCTATTATTAAGGAGACAGTAGTGGAACATTTGGATAAACATAATTTAATAGGACAAAGTCAGCATGGCTTTATGAAGGGGAAGCCATGTCTGACAAATTTGCTTGAGTTCTTTGAGGACATAACGTACAAGGTGGATAAAGGGGAACCAGTGGACGTAGTGTATTTAGACTTCTAGAAGGCATTCGACAAGGTGCCACATAAAAGATTATTGCTCAAGATAAAGAATCACTGGATTGGGGGTAATATTTTGGCATGGGTGGAGGATTGGTTATCTAACAGGAAGCAGAGAGTTGGGATAAATGGTTCATTCTTGGACTGGCAACCAGTAGCCAGTGGTGTTCCACAGGGGTCGGTGCTGGGTCCCCAACTCTTTACAATCTATATTAACAATTTGGAGGAGGGGACCGAGTGTAACATATCAAGGTTTGCAGATGATACAAAGATGGGAGGGAAAGTAGAGAGTGAGGAGGACATAAAAAACCTACAAATGGATATAGACAGGCTGGGTGAGTGGGCGGAGATTTGGCAGATGCAATACAATATTGGAAAATGTGAGGTTATGCACTTTGGCAGGAAAAATCAGAGAGCAAGTTATTATCTTAATGGCGAGAAACTGGAAAGTACTGCAGTACAAAGGGATCTGGGGGTCCTAGTGCAAGAAAATCAAAAAGTTAGTATGCAGGTGCAGCAGGTGATCAAGAAGGCCAACGGAATGTTGGCTTTTATTGCTAGGGGGATAGAATATAAAAACAGGGAGGTATTGCTGCAGTTATATAAGGTATTGGTGAGACCGCACCTGGAATACTGCATACAGTTTTGGTCTCCATACTTAAGAAAAGACATACTTGCTCTCGAGGCAGTACAAAGAAGGTTCACTCGGTTAATCCCGGGGATGAGGGGGCGGACATATGAGGAGAGGTTGAGTAGATTGGGACTCTACTCATTGGAGTTCAGAAGAATGAGAGGCGATCTTATTGAAACATATAAGATTGTGAAGGGGCTTGATCGGGTGGATGCGGTAAGGATGTTCCCAAGGATGGGTGAAACTAGAACTAGGGGGCTTAATCTTAGAATAAGGGGCTGCTCTTTCAAAACTGAGATGAGGAGAAACTTCTTCACTCAGAGGGTGGTAGGTCTGTGGAATTTGCTGCCCCAGGAAGCTGTGGAAGCTACATCATTAAATAAATTTAAAACAGAAATAGACAGTTTCCTAGAAGTAAAGGGAATTAGGGGTTACGGGGAGCGGGCAGGAAATTGGACATGAATTTAGATTTGAGGTTAGGATCAGATCAGCCATGATCTTATTGAATGGCGGAGCAGGCTCGAGGGGCTGATTGGCCTACTCCTGCTCCTATTTCTTATGTTCTTATGTTACATAGTTTGGAGGTTGGAGTTTTCCTTGAAGAAAGTACTTTTGCTATACCGCAACAGAAACTTATTGTTCATTAGGTTGAGCCACTAATGGAATAAATCTATTCACCCTGGAGCACTGAGCCTGCACCATCAGAAAGAGTTGAATTAAAAATGAAGAAATTAGATGATGCATTTTCTAAACTTAGCTTCTGTGCCCCTCCCTTAATCAGTACTTTAAGCTGCGGGGAATGTCATGGACTTATTGTAATAGGCTGAATCGAGCTGATTTGCTCCAAATTGATTTCAAGCCAGTCAGTACGGAGATGCCCGACTTGTAAACACTTGCATTATGAAGCAGCTTAGAGACTGTAGACACGGGCGTGCCTGCTGTTCCTGGCCAATACGCCAATGTTACGTCAGCAAAGCTGCCAACTAGACACCATGCTCTATTTTAGCACCCGCTATCGTGTGCGTTCCTGGTGGGGGGCTCCGAAAATCGGGGAATCCCGGAGCGGGTCGGGAGCCCAGCTCCAACCCGCCCACTTCCGGGTTCCCCACAGACGCACTGATGTGCGCGCGCAGCCCCCGCATGTGGGACTCCCGCAGGCAATTAAAGCCAGCGGGGTGCCACTTAACAATATTTATCTAGCTATTTCAGGTCATTAACAGACCTGATTAAGGGAATATGTCAGGAGGGGTGGGATTTTAGAAACAACTGGGACTGTTTCCCATACTGGGGGAAACACTTCTAGTTGAAATGGACGTGTTGCAGCCATCAGCCTGTGGCAGCTGCAAAGGTCCATTTGACAGGTCAGGGCTGGGAGACCCTCACTCATTGCAGGAGGCCACTCTGTCACTTTGGACAAAGTTTGGCCTCCACCACCCTCCTCCTGACAATCAAATTCACAAACTTGCACACTTACCCCAGGGTCCAGAGACATGTACCGACCTTGCAGACCCCCTCAGATGTACATCTTCCGGATGGGGGCCTCCGTAGCTGCAGTCATGACCTCCTCGGAGGGCGAACAGCATCACCAGCCTCGCCGGCCACGCCGTCTACCTCTGACACGTGGAGCTCCACAACACAGTGCTGTGACACATCCACCTGCACAGCAGGAGGGAGGGCAAAGGCAGAGAGAGATGCGTCGCAGAGGGCACTACCCTCGCCACAGGGTCCACAGACTGAGGCTCAGCTTCCTGGACCTCTCTGAGCAGCAGTGCACACGGAGACTCAGAGTCACTCGACATGTAGTCGTGGACATCTGCAGCCTCCTTCATGCCGAGCTGCTCCCGGCTGGCCCAAGCACCATCTTCTTACCTGTCGCTGTCAAACTCACCACTGCCCTCAACAACTTCTCCTCCGCATACTTCCAGGGTGCCACCGGGGACATCGCCGACGTCTCTCAGTCGTCTGTACAAAAGAGCCCTGCAAATACACCTACACCCACTCTGCAGTGACACAATGGGTGGCATCAGTTGTGGGTCTTCGTAGTGATCCTCAGGAAAGGGCATTATTGCACAAACCAGACAAGATTCGCAAAGACGTGGCAGTAGTGGTGCCAATATAATATGTAATGTGAGTTGGTCAGAAATTAAATATAAGTAAAAACCCTCAAACACCCTTGTACATCCCCTTCATGCTCACAATAAGTTTGCTTTACGCTTCCTACTGCACATATGTGATGCATGCCTTGTGGCTGCAGCACAGGTAGTGGCAGGTTGAGTGAGACTGACCGTGAAAGAGATGCATGAGAGGGTGAGTATGAGATAGAGCCATGAGATTGTATGAGGATTGGGTTGAGTGGTAGTGGTGGGATGAGTACTGGCGAGGTGAGTAAGTGCAGGTAAGATGAGGATGAGCTTTGAGTGGGTATGAGGGGTGATGTGATAGAGTAGTGTTGGCAGTGCAGAAGGAGATGTGGGGTGGGGGCGGTGATGTGGCAGACGGAGTGTAGGGGAATGAGTAAGTGTACTCACTTTGGCTGACCCACTTAGGTCATTGCAGCGCCTCCTGCACTGTATGCAGGTGCGTGATATGTTGGTGGTGCAGGTGACCTCCTCTGCCACCTCGAGCCAGGCCTTCTTGGTGGCAGAGGCAGGCCGCTTCCTCCCTCCCGCCGGGGGGAAGATCTCTGTCCTCCCCCTCCTCCTCACCCCATCCAATGATACCTGGAGTGAGGCATCATTAAACTGGGAGCAGCCTTCCCCCTGGGCTGCTCCATGCTGTAATTTTTCCTATTTGTTGCAGCATCTGTCAGTGGAGGACTGCCCCTTTAAATAGAGCTCCTCCAGCTGACAGACCTTACTGCGCATGCGCAGCCTGCCCGACGCACAGATCAGCAGTGGGGAACCCGGAAGACCGGGTAAGTGGATCCAATTAGCCTGCGATCGCCCGCGGGGCAGACTGATTTCACCGAGCGCGTTACCCACACGCCCAATAGCCCCCCCCCCCGCCGCGAACCCGCAGCCCTGGCAATATCGAGCCCACATGACACCAGGTTTCAGGATTTACTGGGAACCAGTTTGCTAGTTCAGCCATGATGGTGATTGATTGTGACAATGATTAGTCAAAAACTCCATTATCGTTGCATCATTCGACTTGCAGTTGGCGAGCTAGATGAACCTTGGTCTTTTCTCGTCCAGCAATTCCTATGTTCCTACAAGCTATTCTGGTCTAAAAGAACAGAAGAGGTCCCAGGTTTTGTTCGACTGCCAACAACTTCTTGTTGCCGTAGGAGACTTTTCAATGTGCGATTATTCGACATGGTCACCTCAATAAAGCTTTAGAACCCGTAGGTTAGCCTAACGTCATGTGGAGTTGATACAATAACACAGTGTGCCCTGGAACTGGAGGATATAAATTGGCAGGAACAATTCCTTACCTAGTGAGCTTCTGATCTCAGGCAGGCCCTGAATGGGTGGGTTATGCAATAGTGAGGTGTTTATGCAGAAATGGAGGAGGGGTCGGGAGAATTTGAGGGTGAGTCGCCCAGGGTTCCATTCTCTCAAGTGGCTTCCTACAGACCAGTTGCAAAGCAACATTGGCAGAGGTCTGTGAGTAGACCATACCTTTGCATTTTCAGTTAGGGAAAGATGAATAACATAAAGTAACTAAGATAGGAACAAATAGCAAACAATTGGAACATAGAGGACACAATTAACTACTTACATCAAAATTGCACTGTTTACTTGTGCAGCAGTGGGAGATCATGCGCCACCATGCCAATGACCTCACATATCCTTACTGTACCTGTTTTGCTTTCAGTTCTGGATCATTCCCAGTATCCTTGGTAGTTCCATCCTCTATGGCCTTTCAGACGATCAATGGGAGATGATCTCAGCATGGATCTACGGGTTTGGGCTGTGTGGCCTTTTCATTGTCTCCACCGTCTTTCACACCATCTCCTGGAAGAAAAGCCACTTGCGGTAAGCGAGGTTTTGTCACAATCTGAACACTGACACACGGTGTATAATGGTATCTGTGCTTCAGGTTACCAGTCACAGAACACGTAGCAGAAAGGTATCATGTTAGGGGTGTTAGTGAGGATGGGGGATGCTGAATAGCACTATGCGAAACAATGTTCTTACTCCTCCAACAGCTGGTTCAAACCCAACAAAGACTGAGGAGCTGAAGGTCTCCTTTTTAAGGTGGACAACTGGTGGAATGGTATACTGGAACACTGCACTTTCACTTCTGAGACCTAGGTTGAGATTCACTTCAGACAAAAGGATGAAATCCTTCACAAAGCTGCCTCATATTCCCCACTAACTAGGCCTAATTGACAGTATGTCTCAGTGGCACATGGGAAAGAGGGGGTGGGAGGGTGTTTCTCTGAGGTTATGCCATGAGTGTGGGGAATGCAGGCTCCTTCCCACACTCCTAGAATTGCCAATATCACTTGCACTGCTGTGGGAGGCGTTCAGTAGAGTCTAAGCCTCCCAGTCACCTCCTGGCAAATGAGCCATGCGGCAGGATTGACAGAGAGCTGCCCCAGTGCAGGTTTGGTGCATGACACAATGGGAAATGGGGAAGAAACCAAGTGAATAAGTTCACCAAAAAATAACTAGTTGTTCAGATTTATTAATGAAAAAATGATGGTTTGCATCTCCATGGTGTCAACAAATGGAGACCAGTCACTGAATGAATCATTTTACTGGCCAATGTCAGTCACTGTTTCTTTGTTCATTGGTATTCTACCACTTGTCAATCGATCAATTAAATACTAAGCATAAACCATCAACTACATGGAAATAGGCTAGAATAACGACTACACTTAATTGAGCTGACTAAGCAGTCAACGTTATTGATTTTTATGTAAATAGGGCCACTGATGTCTTACATTTGCACTGTGCTGATAGCAGAAAGCCAGACCTCTGTTTATATATAAGTAACATTTATCAAAATGATATAGTCACTTTCTAAAAAAAAAAGGCCATTTTAAAATTTCCTTGTTGGTAAAATATTTTTATATTTAATTAGTTTTACATAACAAATGCAATAAATATTTCCCTAGGATCTGTATTCTTTTGTTGACTAACAGGAATTTGTTTTAAGGTATATGGGTATACCTTAATTTTGCAATAATATAGCAATTTTCACAATGTCAGGGTATCCCAAAGAGCTTTACGGCCAATTAAATACTTTTGAAGTGCAGCCACCTGGAATGGGTGGGAAGTTGACCAGCGGGACTTAAATGAGGTTCAGGGGTTAAAATAGCCTGGGCCTCATTTCTGGAGCAGTGGTAAGTTAGTTTCTAGCACACCTTGCTACACAGCCGCCCAAAACCCGCCCGGAGTTAAAATCAGGGCCAATGCCTTTGAATGGGTGTGTCTGAGTCTGTGTGTATTTGTGTGTGAGTATGTATGCGTGTGTGTGTGTGTGTGTGTGTTTAACTGAATTCAAAAGTCATAGCCTGGTTACCATACCTAAAAACAAAAGAGCCTGTTCCATATTTTTGTTGTGGGCGTGGGGCGATATAGTTCTGATTACAACAGTTTTAATCTGAAACACTACAATGATCCTATGTTAGAGCTAAGATTACATTTAGAGTGAGGATGTCCTACTTATCCTTTGTGAAGCACATCAATTCATTAGAATACTATGCAAACTTGTGCCTCTGCACTGCACCCAGTGGAATTCTACCCAACATTTTTCTTTTCTTTATCCAGAACAATAGAGCACTGCTTCCACATGTTTGACAGGATGGTGATCTACTTCTTCATTGCTGCATCTTATGCCCCCTGGTGAGTCAACTAAGAGCTAAAAGTAGTGAATTTATAACAACACTGATACTGCTTGAAAAAAAGAATGACAAGAGATTCTAAACTGATAATTCATGTCATTAACCTAAAGAAAGAAAATAACTTGTATTTATGAAATAGCCATCACATTCTTAGGATTCATTTCAATGTGTAGTCTCTATTATTATGTAGATGAATGCAGCAGCCAATTTGTGCACAGCAAGATCCCACAAACAGCAAATTAAATAAATTAATCTGTTCTTGGTGATATTGGTTGAGCGAGGAATGTTGGCCAGTGTACTGGGAGAACTCCCTTCTCTTCCTCAAATAGTGCCATGGGATCTTTTACAGGCACCTGAACACCTGAAAGACGGCACTCCCAACAATGCAGCACTCCCTCAGCGCTACACTGGAGTGTCAGCAACTATATTGGTCATTTCAAACACCAGGCAATAGTTTATTTTCGGTGTACCAATGTAATCTGCATTGGATGGGTAAATGGCCTACTTATATAACTGGATTGAATGGCCATTCACAGCTACAGTAATCTACAGATACATCCCTTATCTCCCATTAATTTTACCAGCCAGTGCAGTGAATTAGGAGACAGTCCTTTCACCTCTGGGACCTGCCTTGTAGTTTGCAGCCACACTGAATTAACTTAAACATGCAACTGGGCTACCAACACCTTTTGAGGAGCTACCAGATTTGTTATGAATCAAAACAATTCTGATATTCAAGCCCTGGGCGTGATGCAGAGCAGAACTAGGTGAACGATCCCTAATGTCAGAGGCCTGAGTTATGAGGAAAGACTGGAGAAATTGGACCACTCAGCCTGGAAAGGAAGATGTCAGAAAGTCCTTCTTTATGCAAAGAATGATCAACATATGGACTTGGAGGGTAATGGAGGCAGAAACCTTGGAATCATTTAAAAATAGTTGATGTCAGATATTGTGATGGGGCAAGGCTGTAGATTTTCTCTCCTGACTGAATGATTTGGGATAAGTCAAATGGCTTTACTTATCTATCTTGTGAACCCTGATCACCTTTAGATTTCCAGTTTTGGCACTTAGGTAAGGATTGATAAGCAACTTAAAAGGACGCAGCCATTTTATCAGGGGGTTTGCCAGTTTTATGTACGGTCGACAAACATATATGGGCCGGGAATTTCCTAGGAGTTGCTCCCGCTTCCGGTGAAGTTATGGCTTGGGAGTGGGAGAAGTTCCGAGGTTTTTCCCGGCTGATATATATGTCACCTGTAGGCCTGTTCTTAATTGTTTAACCCAACTGTTCCATTTAGCCTTATTGCTATCCCATTCTTAAAATCATTTCCTTCTCTTTTCTGTCTCCAGCCCCATGTCTGACACTGATTGCTGGCAGAAATGGGGGGAGGGGGTACCGATCTCCTTGCCAGTGTTCCACTCTGGAGCTGGTGGGAGGGAGGTACCCGAGAGTAACTCAGCTCAGCATGCCCTCTGATTTTGTCCCCTCACATCACTCTGTCATACATTCAGAACATTTATCATGAGTAGGAATATAGGAACAGGAATAGGCCATTCAGCCCCTCGAACCTGCTCCGTCATTCAGTTAGATCATGGATGATCTGTTTCTTAACTCCATCTGCCCATTTTGGTTCGCTTAATACCATTACCTAACAAAGATCTATCAACTTCAGTTTTGACATTTTCTATTGATTTCCAGTCTCAACAGCTTTTTGGGGGAGAGAGTTCCAGATTTCTACTATCCTTTATGTGAAGAAATGCATTCTGGCATCATCCCTGATATGCCCAGCTCTAATTTTAAGGTTATGTCCCTTTGTTCTGGACTCCTCCCACCAGAAGAAATGGTTTCTCTCTACCTACCCTATCAATTCCTTTAATTAACTCTTAAACATATCAATTAAATCACCCCTTAATCTTCTATACTCAAGGGAATGCAAGCCTAGACTATGTAACCTGTCCTTGGAATTTAACCCTCTAAACCCCAAAAAGTACAAAGTACGTCTTTGTTTATATGCACCCGCCCACACCAAAAAAGGACATGTTTTTTTAAAAAGCTGAGAATTGATCTTTATCTGACGTGGTGGAGATGGAGCATTATCTCCTCCCCTGATGTTCTTGGTACTATCTGAGGTGGATGACCATTAAGGATAAACCCTGTAATTCTGCTCCAACATGAGAAAACTGTTTGTTAAAAGTGACGATGTTGGAGTTCATAAAAATCATACAGCACAGAAGAAGGCCATTCAGCCCATCGTGCCTGTGACAGCTCTTTTGAAAGAGCAATCCAAATAGTCCCACTCCCGCTGCTCTTTCCCCATAGCCCTGCAATTTTTTCCTTATCAAGTATCTATCCAATTCCCTTTTGAAAGTTATTATTGAATCTGCTTCCACTACCCTTTCAGGCAGTGCATTCCAGATCGTAACAACTCGCTGCGTAAAAAAATGTCCTCTCATCTCCCCTCTGGTTCTTTTGCCAATTATCTTAAGGATATTCAGATGAAGCACAGCCCCTTGCTAGCAGGCACTGCACATATTTACCAGAGAATAGGAAAGAGCCCCACCATGACCAACAATAGCTGTTTCACAATGAAGCCCATGAGGGAGAGAAAAGAAAACCTTTATAGAATAAATGTTAGTACTGTTAACCTGTACAGCTACCATCACTTTTTAACATAATGTCCACTTGCAAATTCAGGTTAATGTGAATTATACATGCATTTGAGAGTCCTGTATCCTAATAATTCTATACATAAATATTTGAGCTTTTACATATTTTCCTTGCTAATTTTCTCCTCACCTCTCTGAAATCTGAAGACATTGATTCCTTGCTGGGTTCCAGCATCCTTCACAATCTCACTCAAGGGGCAATTTTTCATGTATGAGCCTAGACAGTGAGTGTTGTCAGGCTGTTTCACCATGGGAGGCATCACCAATGTGCCCAAATCCTGATATCATCCAATGCCCACATGATGCATTTACCAACTGGGTCATCGGGAAGCCCAAGGCAACAGTGTCTGTCCAGTCCAGAATTCATTTAACCCAACATAAAGGGTTTTAATAGTCTTGATAAGGTATAGGAAGTGCCACAATATAGGGCCTGAAATTGGGCTCCTTCGTACCAGCTGTATAGGCCCAAGTGCTTTCCACCAGGTAGGCCAAGAATAGTGACAGTAAGGATCCTGATTTCTTCCAATGGAGGGAGAGGGCCAACTAAAGACCAAGGCCTACAGAGGTAAGTGATTGGAGGGAGAGGAGGCCTTTACTTGGCCTTTATGGGGTGCGTTATTGATGAGTGATAATAGCTTCTACCTGTCTGTTCTCTGGATTGCGTATACTGTGGGGACACTATAGATATCTGTTAACACTGGAACGTAGGAACAGGAGTAGGTCTTTCAGCCTCTGTTTTATTTTACAATCAGATCATGGCTGATCTGTACCTCAACTCAATGTATTCACCTTTGCTCCATATGCCTTGATACACTTACCCCACAAAAATTTATCAATCTCAGCCAAGTTTATGAAACCTGTTATCATAATTCAATCCTTGACGTCCCAGTATAATTCTGGTGAATCTGCGCTGTACCCTCTCCAAGGTCAATACATCCTTCCTGAGGTGGGGTGCCCAAAACTAAACACAATATTCCAGATAGGGTCTGACCAAGGCTCTGTACAACTGAAGCGTAACTTCCTCCCCTTTATATTCCAGCCCCCTTGAGATAAAGGCCATCATTCCATTAGCCTTTTTGATTACTTTTTGTACCTGTGCACTAGCTTTTAATGACTTGTGTACATGGACACCTAAATCTCTTTGCTCCTTCACAGTTCCTAGTCTCCCGCCATTAAGAAAATAATGAGGAAAGTAATAGAGAATGGAGTCTCTTTGGGCCGTGCTCATCTAGTTCTTAATAGCTGTAAACCCACTGCACAAAACTGCCATTTCATTTGCACTAAATTGACAATCTCACTCAGAATGCCCACAGGACAGTTGGTGTGGGAAGTGGAAAAATGGCATACTTTTATAATAAAGGGTGAACTTATGAGATTGGTGCTGAGGCACATTTTTGGACAGTGTTGAGGAGCTTTACTCTGCATCTAACTTTGCTAAACCTGACCTGGGAGAACGCTGACACTGGCTGCCTGAAATGGGAATTGTTCCACTCTCCAGCATTAATCCTTCACTTTTATGAGTGTACAATTCACAAGACATAACTGGACTTTACTATAACCTCTAAGAGTGTCACAGTGCCTCAAGTTACTGCATTAGTTATACAGTGCGGAAGGGTGGCTGTTAACTCAGTAATGAACCTTTGCCTCAACCTGAAATCCTCAGGGACATGAAGGAGGAAATAGCCTGACAGAGTGCAGCTCAGACACTGCAGTCATTGCCTCCTCATATTCAAAGAAGTGATATCGGGGTCAGGTATACCTACATTTTTATTTATAAACCAAAGATGTGCGTTGGATTATTCACAAAGGAATGGGATATTGCAAATCCTGGTAATCTTTATCTGTGTGTCACTTGGGGAAAAAAAACACAATAAAGCTTGGTGGCAATATCTGGAATGCACTGCCTGAAATGGGCGTAGAAGCAGATTCCATAGTAACTTTCAAAAGGGAATTGGGTATATACTTGAAAAGGAAAAATTTGCAGGGCTATCGGGAAAGAGCAGGGGAGTGGGACTAATTGTGGCTAGCTCTTTCAAAAATCTGGCATAGGCACGATGGGCCGAATGGCCTCCTTCTGTGCTATATCATTCTCTGATTCTATGAATCTATGAATATGGTGTCAGATTAAAACGATCTCCACACTCTCCTTTGTTGCACGCTGCTAATTGAATGCCCCGTGGTAAATGGGGCACGATAAAGAAATGACTATTAGCGGATGAAATCCCTCTATTTTCTCCTCAGTTCCTTGCTTTCCCCAAGCTACTCGCCAGCTGCAGCAGGTCCAGCAACCTCTCCCCCAGGCCTGTGCCACTGCTGCTCTGAGCCAGCTGCTAGGAGATCTACAGATCCTATATGGGTGAGTGCAAGATAACCCAATCAATAACTCTTTTTTTTTGTAGTTAGCAAGATCCTTCTAGGACCATTTTCTTAAGTTGTTTCAAACAATGAGCGATTATTATAGAGTTCAACTAAGTAAGGAGATGGGATGACCGGTGCACACTCAATTCAGCAACTAGCACCAATAGAACCAAAGGTCCCAGCACTTATTCAGGGTGAGAGCACATTACCACTGGAGATTGAATACATGTCTATTAGAGCCCAATACAGGTTTTACATAGTCTGCTGGAAGGACTGGAGTTGATGCATTGAGTGGCCTTTTCCTCTTTGTTTCCTGAAGGTGTCGTCACTCTCTTAGCTTCCTCTCCCCTCCATCATGTTTTCTCCCTTCTTCTGATCTCGCCAGGCAGAGCAGTTCCTATTGCTGAAGAGTCAGGTAGGTGACCTGCTCCCAGGATCTGCCTTCGCCGCTCATTTGCCAGTTGCCCAGCAATTTTTTTTTGTTGCCGTGGGAAAGCACCTGCTCTTTTCTGCAGCGCAGATTCACCAGAATGATACCGGGGCTAAAAGGGTTAAATTATGAGGACAGTTTGCCTTGACTAGGCTTGTGTTCCCTTGGGTATAGAAGATTAAGGGGTGATCTAATTGAAGTGTTTACGATGATTAAAGGATTTGGTTGGGTAGATAGAGAGAAACTATTTCTTCTGGTGGGGGGAGTCCAGAACAAAGGAGCATAACCTTAAAATTAGAGCTAGGCCATTCAGTGGTGATGTCAGGAAGCACTTCTTCACCCAAAGGGGAGTGGAAATCTGGAACTCTCTCCCCAAAAAGCTGTTGAGGCTGGGGGTCAATTGAAAATTTCAAAACTGAGACTGATAGATTTTGGTTAGGCAAGAGTATTATGGGTTACAGAACCAAGGCGGGTAGATGGAGTTAAGATACAGATCAGCCATGATCTAATCGAATGGCGGAACAGGCTCGAGAGGCTGAATGGCCTATTTCTGTTCCTATATTCTTGCTGATTTGCCACAGCACCAAGTCAGAGATCAGGAGGCCAGTGGAGTAGGGAATTGAGTCTGCACCTCGCCATTCCATAACACCACTCTTCACTGCTCCAACACGCCACATCACTGCCCTCGTTCTGCACTTTCATACCTTCCCGCATCAAAGACCAGCAGAAAAGGATACATTGGTGATTAATGTGACTGAAATAACATCCAAGACATGATGTTCTAGTTTGTTAGAGACACATTTCATGAACCTACCTTCTTCACTGCTCACCTACAACAGCCAAAACCAGGGAATGCAATCCAGAATGTGCCCCAATCAGGAACTTCAAATCCTTTGGATTTAATTAAGCCCTTCATTCAGGCTCTGCAAATGTAAGTGTCTATATCTCACACCTTTATGTTTGATATAATCCTAATAAATTCCATCATTATTACCCATGTTCTCGCCAGATTTGCTTACATGCATTTTTTTTTGGTAAGGTAGTTTTTCCCTCCGGTACTTTTCTACTTCCACCTCAGTCATGCACCTTGCCCCAGTCAAAAAGGTATGGAAGACAGATAACCTGCTCCCTAGTCTCTGCCAATGTCACTCTATAGCAAGCCATTAGGAC
The DNA here is from genome assembly GCF_035084215.1 of Heptranchias perlo. Taxonomy (NCBI): domain Eukaryota; kingdom Metazoa; phylum Chordata; class Chondrichthyes; order Hexanchiformes; family Hexanchidae; genus Heptranchias; species Heptranchias perlo. The sequence continues at coordinate 8,064,702 of NC_090346.1, forward strand.
GTGAGCAGGATAGGCCTGGGTAATCACCCCTTTCTCCCTGTAAGGAAACATGGGGTCCACACACACACAAACCTGCACACATACATCACAGACATACGCACACACACACACACACAAACCTGCACACATACATCACAGACATACGCACACACACACACACACACACAAACCTGCACACATACATCACAGACATACGCACACACACACACACAGACATGTGCAAACACACATAGACATATACAGACATTTGCAAGCGCGCACACACATGCAAACACGCACATACACAGACATACCCAAATTTGCACATACACAGACATAAGCAAACACGCACACAGACACGCAAACATGCGCATACGCATGTACACACATACGTACACATACACACATAGACATACGCAAACACAAGCATGTACACACACACGCAGCCAATACGCACACACGTGCACACACATACACACAAAACAGCTAAAATTGGGTCCTTGCTAGGTAGGAGTTGTGGGTGAGGCCCATATCCACACCACAGATTAAAACTCCAGTGACCAAATGAAGTGAAACATAGTATTTCTGGTCACATGTCTCAGAAAAATCACACTTCTTAGAGTGGTCACACTTCTCAGAATGGTCACACTTCTCAGAATGGTCACACTTCTCAGAATGGTCACACTTCTTAGAATGGACACACTCTCAGAATGGTCACACTTCTCAGAATGGTCACACTTCTCAGAATGGTCACACTTCTTAGAATGGACACACTTCTCAGAATGGTCACACTTCTCAGAATGGACACACTTCTCAGAATGGTCACACTTCTCCCAACAAAAAGCAACACAGCCTTCAGTTTGGGTACAGTTACCATATCTTCATCGTGATAAAAGTGATCCTGGTTACAATGGTAAACTGACTATTGCATGAAGAGGGCTTTATAAGAAAAAGGATAAGGATTTATGAAATTAAAAGACATGTAAACAGATGGTTGAGCAACAAAAAACATTCCTGAACGGGACTTCCCATCTTTGATAGCAGTGACTTTAATACTTTCCTTTAGTCCTTTATCACTATGATGTATGCATTTCTTAGCATACTTTATTGAATGTCTTTTACACTTTTCAAAATCTGCTTGTTTTCCCTACTCCCTGTTCTACTTTCTCCTGTCTTCCTCTCCCTGCCACCCGATCATAGAAACATAGAAACATAGAAAATCGGAGCAAGAGTAGGCCATTCGGCCCTTCGGGCCTGCTCCACCATTCAAAATGATCATGGCTGATCGTCTAACTCAGTACCCTGTTCCCGCTTTTTCCTCATATTCCTTGATCCATTTAGCATTAAGAAATATATCTATCTGCTTCTTGAATATATTTAATGACTTGGCCTCCACTGCCTTCTGTGATAGAGAAATCCACAGGTTCACCACCCTCTGAGTGAAGATAATCCCCGGTCACGTTTTGTAAATGATGCCTTTCCCTTTTCGGTTTCCCGGCACTTTTCCCTGAGCTGCTCGCACGTTCCTGCCAATTCGGTTCTTCAGCCAGACTCTTTCCCTTGTGTAGTTCAGCTAACCTGGATGTATCCGTGCTGTCAGCTATGATTCAGCATCGCCTTGACAGGCACAGCAGTTGAAATGTCTTTCACACCACTGTTAATACCTGAAGGTTTTGTTTCTGCCCTTCTCCTAAAGTCCCACAGTCTTTTGAAGATGAAAGCTTTGAATGCCTTGGACTCAGTGTTGCCAACCCTCCAGGATTGCCCTGGAGTCTCCAGGAATTATAGATTAATCTCCTGGACTTTGCTTCCAGCAACGCCGGAGAAACATTATCGGGGCATTAAAAAAAATGATTTTTAAAATTTTCTTTGAACACTTTCATTTATTCTTTTAAAATGTTGGAAGATGGGACAAAAGGCTGTTTGAATCAGTCAAGAGTTATCTAATTGAGTAACAAAGTGTCTGTTCACTTTCCAATTGGGGTAAGAAAATGATGCGTCATGAGGATGGACACGTCGGGCGCCCAATGTCAGGAGCGTGGGAGCAGGTATTGGGAATAGATATATACAGTCTTAGGGAGCCCCTGCTCTGCTACTCACTTGCTGGTTCCGAAAGATTTGAGTCGACCCCAATTGGTTATGGTGGCGCGTACTTTATTATGAAGAACAATTTAATACGCTCAAGGCGCTAAATTGGGCCGTGTAGCGCCCGTTGTTATGGCGCTATGCGGCCTTTCAAACATCCAAGATGGCGTGTTTCCAGCGTGATGTGCGCCGGACGCCATTTTGGCATGGGGTTAGCGCGTACGCAAATACCAAATGCCAGAAGCATGTAAAGTAAAGAGAAAATGGATGCAATCAGTGAGTAACATTGATGTAAAGTGATAGACACCATTTTGGCACTTAACATTCAACTCAACACACAGTCTTAACCCTGACCATCTGAACATATCTTTGAGTGCCTGGAGGACCCCCACCAGCACTATTTAAAGGGACCATGCAGGATTTACAGGTGAGTGGCTGGATTATTGCTTCTGGCTGCCGAGACATTTGTAACTGTTTTTGGAGGTCTCCTAGACTTCAATACTAGGACGCGGGGACATAGCCTAACATTTAGAGCCAGGACGTGCAGGAGTGAAGTTAGGAAATGCTTCTACACACAAAGGGTGGGAGAAGTTTGGAACGGTCTCCTACAGACGGCAGTTGATGCTAGCTCACTTGTGAATGTTAAATCTGAGATTGATAGATTTCTGTGAACCAAGGGTATTAAGGGATATGGGGCTAAGATGGATATATGGAGTTAGGTCGCAGGTGCACCATGATCTCACTGAATGGCGGAACAAGCTCGAGGGACTAAATGCCACGGCCACTTGCTGCCTCCTCTTATGCGCCACCTTCTTCTGCAAGAAAGCGAGATGTGTGTCTGGGTAATGTGCCTTTCATGGTTGAATAGCTGCCAGTGTATGTGGCCTGTGAGTTGTGGTTGGGCGGCTTGCAACAGTGGTAATGTGTAAGGGTGAGAGGAAGCATCTGATCGGAAGAGTTGAGTACTGATGGAAAGAGTTTATTGGTATGTGGGTGATGGGGGGTGTAGTGCATGGTGCAGTTGGTAGAGACGCCACTTGACAGTTGACCTCACTCACCTTGACCATTCGTGAAGCATTGAATTTCTTCCCGCACTGCATCCATGTTCATGATGCTGTGCGCTTGGCATTAACTTCGTCCCCCGCTGCCTCCCACTGTCTTTTGAGTATATGTCTGGAGGGTCACTTGCGTTCCCCCCCCCACCACTGCGGATATAGGATGTCCCTCCTTCTGTCCACCTCTTGTACCAAGGTCTCTGGTGCATCAGCAGAGAACCTTGGTGCATGCACTCTCACAGGCCTGGTACCAACTCAGATCAGCAGATTGGTGAGGTCTGGCATGCTGATTGGAGGATGTGGGATTTAGCAGTGCGCAACCTTTATTCAATGTTTTAACATAACTCATCAGTGTGTAAACATAGGGAAGGGACCTGCATCTGTGTTTTACGTGTGCGATGTCTGATCTCCGTTCAGACTCCGTGCAGACAGCAGTCTGTTATTTTTAGCTACCTTTAATAGATTTGAAGAGACAACCTCCCTTTAAGTGATTGTGGTTCCCCCTGCTGGTGGAAAGTACGAATTGCATTGAATCGACACGCAAGGCCTGAGTTTCAATGCAGATTGACGGTGAGTACTGAGGCAGGATGAAGTTCTCGTCCTGCCTGCGCAGGGGCCTTTGGGCACGGGTTAATAGCGGATCACGTTACCTACGCCTAATGATGGCCGGAATTTTTCCCCTCAGTATTTGAGCAGCAGTTTACAGGATGGAAACTGGAGGTATATTACCCGCTTCCACTCTGGGTAGGGCTCACGTCTTGGTCTCTCGCCTCTCGCGATCCCCACGGCCCCCCCCCACCCTCGTGGATCCCGCAGATCCTGCCTTTTGCAGACTTCTTTCCTTCTTCTGACACGGCCGTTGGGCTCCTGCCAGTATATCTGCCTGAACAACTGGCCTGCTGCCTCTTGCGGGATCCCCTACTTGAGCCCTTGCTTGAACTGTGTCTTTATACACTGCTTAGCAGGAAGTCCTGTGGTGCGCTGACTAAAACTCCACAGCACAGTTGATGATGCCAGACATAGTCCACCAGCTTGACAAAGGGGACCCTGACAATCCGGCACCTGACCTGACACCATCGACTTGCTGAGGCAGTGGCAAGGTACGTAACCTCATCAAGAGGAGATGGCTTAAAGTTCCCTCATCAATATGTTGACGTTGTTAACGACATGGGACATTGGCCAGGTATTCAGCCTCGTCCATATGAGATGGGCAGCTTGCCCATCCCCAGAATCTTTTGCAAATGGTATGTTGGCCTTCATTGCAAGAGGATCTGAATACAGGAGCAAGGATGTCTTACTGCAGTTATACAGGGCCTTGGTGAGACCACACCTGGAGTATTGTGTGCAGTTTTGGCCTCCTTACCTAAGAAAGGAGATACTTGCCATAGAGGGAGTGCAGCAAAGGTTCACCAGACTGATTCCTGGGATGGCAGGACTGTCATATGAGGAGAGATTGGGTCGACTCAGCCTGTATTCACTCGAGTTTAGATGAATGAGAGGGGATCTCATTGAAACATATAAAATTCTGACAGGGCTAAACAGACTGGATGCAGGGAGGATGTTTCCCCTGGCTGGGGGGTCCAGAACGAGGGGTCACAGTCTCAGGATACGGGGTAGGACATTTAGGACTGAGATGAGGAGAAATTTCTTCACTCAGAGGGTGGTGAACCTGTGGAATTCTCCACCACAGAAGGCTGTGGAGGCCAAGTCACTGAATATATTTAAGAAGGAGCTAGATAGATTTCTAGACACAAAAGGCATCAAGGGGTATGGGGAGAGAGCGGGAATATGATATTGAGATAGAGGATCAGCCATGATCATATTGAATGGGCTCGAAGGGCCGAATGGCCTACTCCGGACCCTATTTTCTATGTTTCTATCTTGAACAAACAATGAGCTGTGTCCCCACAATACACATTTTCCAGACTTAGTACTTCAAAGATACTGGGTGTCTGCAGCTGTTCCTAGGAACAGCCCCAAGTTACAGGCTTATGATTTATACAGCACGTGGTTACAGTTAACTGTATTTCATAGCACATACAGTGCGTAAAACCAATGCTTTGATATTTATTACACACACACCTGCATAATCTAACATATAGTGGTTGGAGGCAGGAGAGTCACGTGACGATACCTCCAGGAATACGTCCAACCAGAGTTGGCGACCCTATTTGGACTCTACCCTCATAAGTATACTGCTCAGGACTTAGTGAACATATAACGGAAAAAGTGCATCTACCAAGTTCTGAGTAAGGATGCCCCGATGTTGAATCAACCGCAAGGTACTGACCCTCAAAGACCAGGAAGGTTCCGTGTTCAATCCTTGTCCTGTGATGAGTTAACTTATCTCAGCCAGGACAGTAGTGTTAATTGTGTCCATATGATTTATATCAATGAGTGTTAATTGTATTCAGGTGGTGTGCATCAATTGGGGTCTCTCTTGTATCATTTTACAAGAGAGCTCATCTAGGGTGTGGGGGTGGGTGATGTTGATCTCTGTGAATAAAGGCTTGGAAGCAACTGAAGACCAGGCTCTAGTATACTATCCCTCACCACCTGGCCATCCAATTTATTACAAGTAGTGGGGATCCTGCCATTGGCCTCTGTGTCCCTGGGCTTGAATGGGAGGGAAACAAATCAGCTTGGGTTCACGCTCCTGATTGTTATCTAATAACTCTTGCTGGACATCAGGTGGGGAGAGGATCAGGCTTGGCGTTGGTGTCAAGATGCCTGCTGACACTCACCGTCTGGGTTCAGATGTGAAGAATGGTTATTTGGCTGAGCGAGCAGGGGCCTGGTGGCCACGAAACAAGTGGGAGAGAAGGGAAAAATGGAAGGATGGGCAGAAAAATTAATTAGAAATTCTGAGCAAGCAGGCAGGACTAGTGGGGTACTAAGGGTTAATAGCTTAGTAATGATGCTATGTTGTATATGCTTAATGCTGTTGTATGAGATTCTTCTGTCTGTTACTTTGGAGTAGATCTTGACTTTGTGCGACGGTGTAAAACGGTGATAGCGAGTGGCCAGTCCATTCTACACCTCTCCCGATTTTTATTTCCGTTGAAGTCATCGGGAGAGGTGTAAAACGGGCTGCCGACTCACTATCATCCATTTTACACCTTGGCACAAAGTCAAGATCTACCCCTTTAAGTGAGCCATTAACCCATTTAAAATAAAAAGTCAGCCCAGGTTCACACTCTGTTAAAATTAATTTCACACCACTGTGTTAAGCATTCGTACAGTACTATCATACAGCTTGATTTTAGGACAGAAAGTTAAAGAGCTAAAGACCGGGGTAGAGGGAATTGTGTGAACAGATTTATACATTAGACATCTTCTTATTTTTCTTCTTTTAATGTTGCCTGAACTGGTGATTTATTGAGAAGGGACTTTTTTTTTAAACGTGAGAATTTGATGATTGCCCACAGCTCCAAGAGCAGTCAACAGTGAACAGAATGCTTTATTTATCAAATTGATTTAAATAAAGGATTAAGGCTAAATTCAGGATTGCATTGAATATACAGTCGGAATTCATTCTCATCTTCTCTGATTTAATGAGTTACTCAGACGGCAATAATTTACAAACTGGTCTCCTAGGAAACGCAGTTATGAATTAATTTGCTAAATTTAGCAGGCAGCAGGATATAAGTTTGCTGAAGAGCAAGCTGTTGAAGTTCTGTGCAGTCTCCGGCTTTTTATTTTATTGCTTTGGGATGAGTTTCTTGTCATGAGATCACAAGATAGACACAGATGAAGAAGGCTACTCAGTTTATCCTAACTTATCAATCCTGGGAGATCGCCTGGCCCCTACTGCAGCATGGGGGGGGGGGGGTGGATTTTAATTGGGAGTGGTTTTTGGGTGGGTAAGGGGGTGGGGTGAGCTTCATCAATTTGAAGTCCAGGCTATTTTATCACCTAGGCCTCATTTATGCCCTGGCCAGCTGCCCTCCCAAAACAGGTGCACAGTGATAGCTGGCTGAGTGCCAGTAGGTGGCCCGCTGGTCCTCAGGTAAGTTGAGGTTGGCGGTGGGGGGCGGAGATGGTGGGAGTGGGCACGATTTCGACAGAATCTCGCAGGTGGGGGAGGGCGGAGTGGGGGAGCCTGGGGTTGCAGAGGCCCAGACTTTCCTTCAGGGGCCCGGAGGAGCACTCCTACTCCTCCTCCTGCCTCACTAAGGAAAGTTTAACTCTTACCTTACGGGAAGGTGGGGGGGGCCTCTTCTTCCTGCAGATGAACTTTCCTTGCGTCGGGCGGTCGCAGCTCCCGACTGAATCAGGCAGGCACCTTGGCCGCCTAAAAATAAAAGGGCCCAGTTAAGGTGGTGGTGGGCGGTAATGGAGTGGGAGTGGTGTGATGTGTTTTCACAGGCAATTTTAACTGTTTCCACCGAGAAGGATGGATTAAAATCCCCCCTCCCAGTTGTTTCTTAAATGATTCCAAGGTTTTTGCTTCCACTGTCCCAATCCAAGAGATATTATTAGGATTTTCCTTCTGTTCGCTCCCTTTTTCATTCCAGGGTTCTGACTCATGCTGGAGGAACAGGGCTTATAGGTGTTGGCCACCCTCTGCTAACCCCGTCTAAAAGGCCATTTTTTTAATGTGACAGCCTGGACGGCGCGCTTCAGCGAGTTATTCAACCATGGAAGGCATTGCATCCGAGCCCAAGCCCATCCTGACTCTGTGTCCCAGTTTGTGCTTTCCACTGGGGGCCTCTGGACTAAGATAAGAGCATTCCTCACCACCACCTTGGCTGAGATCAGCTAACTCAGTGAAGACCAGGGTTTCGACTTGGGGTCTTCGAAGCATGTATGGCTCAATACTACCACCATGTGGTACCTACTGCAAATAAGAGGAGCAAGATGAGGGCTTTTGTAAGTTCAGGGACAGTGAGTAACGGGCAGTGTTTTGAAGTGCGTCAGGCAGCAAAAGACTACCCTGGGATCATAAAGTTTACAGCACGGTAGGTCATTCGGCCCTTCATGCCTGTGCCAGATCTTTGCTAGAGCAATCTAAAAAAAAATCCCAATGCTATGCACTCTCCCCGTAGCTCTTTAGACTCCTCTGCTTCAAATATTGACTCCCGATTCCCTTAAAAGATGCAACGGTCTCTGCCTCAACCTCTGTGGCAAGGCATTCCGTGCTCCGTAAAGAAATTGCTCCCAACATCTCTCCTCACTTTCATATCGATAGAGCTAGTGATCAAACAAGTTAAAAAGGGTCAGTGCTGGAAACATCCCTTACACCTCCTGAATAGTGTCTGGCTGACGAATACTCATCACTGAAGATGTTGCCTTATCGTATTTCCCAGCGTTGACAGACTTAATGCCATGAGCACTCGTTGAATTTAATACAGTAATCCAACCCTGGAGTTCAGGATCACTTGAACTTTGCCCTCACGGCCCATGGCATCGTAAGAACAACTCCTGCGCCCCTAACCGGCTCAAGACCAACTTGAGTAACACCTGTGTCGTAGCAGCCCCTGAAATAAGCGTCCATTCCATTCACAAAACCCTGGCTTTGCACCCCCCCCCCCGCCCCCCCCTGTTGAACTGAACCAAGTTAATGTGCTGCTGTTCCCTTCCATAGGCTGAATCTGCGGGAGCTGGGCCCCTGGGCATCTCACATGCGCTGGATCATATGGATAATGGCCTGTGTAGGGACCGTCTATGTGTTTCTGTTTCATGAACGGTGAGTACCTAGACTGACTGAAAGTGAAACAGAAATGAAGGGCATAGTAAGGAGGAGCTGGTATGTACTTATAACTGTGTTATAATTATTACCTACTTAGTTAAGACTCACTAACAAAGCAGCTCTGTTATACTAACGCACTATACCATAGCGTGCTGGATATTGATCCCACTCCCTCCCCCAGCCCACTGACACCCACACAAAATGAGTTCCCACTCTCAGTCTGGCCTTCAGGAAGTGCTGGTCAGCAGAGGCAAAGTGCCTCCCAACTGCACAAAGTCTGCTGTGCCCACTAGAGGCTGGCACTTAGCACAGACCAGTCTACCTTCCCAACCAGGAAGGAGTGTAGGTTCCAATTGATGTGGAGGGTAGAGGGTGGGCTTTTTAAAGAGAGGGAGAATTTTTAAAAAAAAATTGACTCCTTTAACATTTCAGAATTCTAATAAATATTACAGCCAAGCCATATTTCAGTACTTCGCAAAGAACTGAAATTTCCATTTGGAATGACAAAGTTAGGAAAATATAAAGGAAACATTGCAAATGCGAACAACCCTCTACTGGAGTTATGAATGTGGGTGTCAATAAACACTGGCTGTCGGAGTTGCCCAGAGAACAGAAGGAGATGCTGAATTTTACCAGTTGTATGGTTAGACTGCACAGTTAAGGAAAGAAAAAGGGAGCAGGCACCTGGTAACAATAAATCGCTAGAGTCAGACAGTGTGCTGGAGTACTGTGTTCAGTTCTGGGCACCAAAAGGATATATTGGCCTTGGAGGGGGGGCAGCACAGATTCACCAGAATGATACCGGGGCTAAAAGGGTTAAAATATGAGGACAGGCTGCATAGACTAGGCTTGTGTTCCCTCGAGTATAGAAGATTAAGGGGTGATATAAGTAAGATGTTTAAGATGATTAAAGGATTTGGTAGGGTGGATAGAGAGAAACTATTTCCTCTGGTGGGAGAGTCCAGAACAAGGGGGCATAACCTTAAAATTAGAGCTAGGCCATTCAGGGGTGATGTCAGGAAGCACTTCCTCACACAAATGGTAGCGGAAATCTGGAACTTTCTCCCCAAAAAGCTGTTGAGGCTAGGTCAATTGAAAATGTCAAAACTAAGCTCGGTAAGGTTATTAATGAGACATGAGGAAAAACTTTTTTACACAGCGAGCGGTTAGGATCTGGAATGCACTACCAGAGGGGATGGTGGAGGCAGATTCAATCATGGCCTTCAAAAGGGAACTGGATAAGTACTTGAAAGGAAAAACATTTGCAGGGCTATGGGGATAGGGCGAGGGAGTGGGACTAGCTGGATTGCTCTTGCATAGAGCTGGCACGGACTCGACGGGCCGAATGGCCTCCTTCCATGCTGTAACCTTTCTATGATTCTATGATGAATGGATATGGAACCAAGGTGGGTAAATGGAGTTGAGATACAGATCAGCCATGATCTAATTGAATGGCAGCAGGCTCGAGGGGCTGAATGGACTACTCCTGTTCCTATGTTCCTAGACAAGATACTTTTAATAGAACCAGGCACCTAAGCCTGAACTCTGGCATGGGGTGAGCTGCAGGTCACCTAGGATTAGAGTTCACCTAGCTAAGTAATGGTGCTGGGGTTGGAGACTGCAGACTGGCAGTTCTCCATTGTCCCTCTCTTGAGCAGCAGTGGTGCATATGTGAGGACGTAATTAGCTTGTACAATCATTTCTAATGTTTCAGCAGCCTCCTTCGCTTTATTAATATTTTACAAACGGACTACCGGTTTCAAACTTTTACAAAATAATGCAAGCTCTCCCAGATTGCATGGTCTAAATGTGGAGTAAATTTCTCTTGATTTTTCCCCAACTCTGCCTCAACCAGCATGATGCTATCTATTTCCCATACCCACTATGCTTATGTTTGAGTTTATTTAGTACCAAGGTTTTGTGCTGTGTGCACACGCTGACTGGAGTTCGAGCTCAGACTCCTCAAAGTCTTTTTGCAGCTGGTACAGAGGGGACGTCTGCCCCATGTAAGCTGGACTGAGCCCAGGTTCTAGAGATGAAACCATACTGACACCAACCCACTGTCCCATCCAGTGCCTCTCTCACTCTTTTTGTTACATTGGTTTAAGAAAAAAAAGTTTGGGATTGCCGATTTGCTTTGTCGATATCATGCATTCGCAAAGTGTGCTGAGGACGTGTATGAAGTTAATGAGTGTACTGTACAAATGGCTTTTCTCATTGTACCTCCCGATGAAGTAACTATGATGGTTTGGCTGTGCTGCTATAATTTGTGATCACTATGTTCCAACACCAGTCATGTTCAGGCACTGACATTAGGCCCAGGTATAGGATATCATCCCTGCTGCAGCCAAATGTATTGGTGAAAGTGCACACCCCACTGGATAAAGCCTTGGAATTGTAACTCCCCTTGAACTGTGAGGCAGGACAACCATTACGACATCTTGGGGCTAATTCCTTTTCAGTGATAAAAACCCAGATTGATCATAATCCAGTTCTTATTAGAATCCCAAGATATTATAAAACCATTTCCTATTTATTCCTGCAATGTATTCTGTTTTATTTTATGATAGAGCCATTTTAATGCTGCATTTTTTAGATTAATGGACTGTTGTCACAACTAGCCTGAATTTAATGTACCTCAATATAAAACATGCCTTAGCCTCCATATACGTCATTTAAATGTGAGTTGCACTATCAGCTGTCTCATGAATAACCCGGACCACTAAAGTCATCCTTTAACTTACTTCATTCCCATTTTCCAATATTTTTCAATCTCCACTCTCACTTTCCTTCAGTCTTCTGGTGCGTGACTTCCTTCAGTTTGATTTTTATATTATTTTTAATCGTTGCTTTCATAATCTTCTTCATCGTTGCCATCTGATTAATATTATATAGGAACAGCAGCTCCTCGAGCCTGTTCTGCACACAGTTATCTGGGGAGGTGAGAATGATTGAGAATTACCTGCTGGAAAATCCCATTGGATTGGTTGTGCTGGAGTGACGTGTTCGGATGGGTTTGGCCCTGATCCAATTCAAGCTGCGTTGACTCATTGTTTTGACCTTATCTGATGTGTCATAATCAAACTTGATTTCCAGAGGTAATGGCTTAATAATAAATTAGAACTTGGCACTGAATCCAGTTTTCTGCCACTGTACAATGCTAGATCACTTCTTAGGTATTAAATACTGTCAAATATCCTCAACGTGCATTAAAGACATATGAAGAATTAATGAGTATTGCACCAGATGGACATTGACGCTTCAACACTTCCCCGAACCTGATCATTAGCTAAGCAGTAGCCATTTTGCCTGTGTAGAGAGGTAAGATCGTTCTACGTTTGATTGATATCAAACCTAGTTACACAGAGATTAACAAGCCAGTGTGATATGGAGAGGCAGGCATAGAGCTTGATCTTAAAATGACTGTGGACGATCATTGTGATCGTAAATGTTGATCTTAAGTGGGATTGGTGTTACAGAACTTTTCTTGCCATGGTCCCGTGCTAACCTGAAGTAGAATTGCATCACGTTAGATCTTTCAGGTCATTGAATTAGTGAAATCAAAATGGACATTACACCTGGTAGCCAGTTCCTTCAGTTTTATGGCCCTGTTATTCTGGTTGGTTTTAAGAACACAAGAACATAAGAAATAGGAGCAGGAGTAGGCCATAATGCTCCTCAAGCCTGCTCCTCAATGCAATAAGATCATAGCTGATCTTCTACCTCAACTCCACTTTCCTGCCTTATCCCATATTCCTTGATTCCCTTACTGTCGAAAAATCTATCAATCTCAGTTTTGAATATACTCGACGACTCAGCATCCACAGCCTTCTGGGGTAGAGATTTCCAAAGATTCACAACCCTCTGAGGGAAGAAAATTTTCCTTATCTCTGTCCTAAATGGCAGACCCCTTATCCTGAGACCATGACCCCTAGTTCTAGACTCTCCAACCAGGGGAAACAGCCTCTCAGCATCTAACTGTCAAGCCCTCTAAGAGTTTATACGTTTCAATGAGATCACTTCTCATTCTTCTAAACTCTGGAGAATATAGGCCCATTTTACTCGATCTCTCCTCATAGGACAACCCTCTCATCCCAGGAATCAGTCTAGTGAACCTTTGTTGCACCCCCTCTAAGGCAAGTATATCCTTCCTTAGGTAAGGAGACCAAAACTGTACACAGTATTCCAGGCATGGCCTCACCAAAGCCCATAATTACAGAAAGATTTACTCTTATACTCCAGTCCCCTTGCAATAAAGGCTAACATACCATTTTCCTTTCCTAATTCCCTGCTGTACCTGCATGTTAACTTTCTGTGTTTCGTGTACAAGGACACCCAAATCCCTCTGAATACCAACATTTACTGGTCTCTCACCTTTTAAAAAATATTCTGCTTTTCTATTCTTCCTACCAAAGTAGATCATTTCACATTTCCCCACATCATACTCCATCCGCCACCTTCTCGCCCACTCCCATAACCTGTCCATGTGTCTTTGTAGCCTCTTTGTGTCCTCCTCATAAGTTACTTTCCCACCTAGCTTTGTATCATCAGCAAACTTGGATACATTACACTCGGTCCCCTCATCTAAGTCATTAATATAGATTGTAAATAGCTGAGGCCCAAGCACTGATCCTTGCGGCACCCCACTAGTTATAACCTGCCAACCTGAGAATGACCCATTTATTCCTACTCTCTGTTTTCTGTCCGTTAACCAATCCTCAATCCATGCTAATATATTACCCCCAATCCCATGAGCCCTAATCTTGTGTAACAACCTCCTGTGTGGCACCTTATCGAATGCCTTTTAAAAATCCAAGTATACTATATCCGCTGGTTCCCCTTTATCTGCCCTGCTCGTTACACCCTCAAAATACTCTAACAGATTTGTCAAACATGATTTCCCTTTCATAAAACCATGTTGACTCTGCCTAAATATATAATTTTCTAAGTGCCCTGTTACTATGTCCCTAATAATAGATTCTAGCATTTTCCCCACTACTGATGTCAGGTTAACTGGCCTATAGTTCCCTGTTTTCTCTCTCCCTCCTTTCTTCAATAGCGGGGTTACATTTGCTACCGCCCAATCCACCTGGTTTTAGTTGAGACCAGCTCATGCTGATTGATTACTGTACCAAATTCAAAGTTACAGCAAGGGTGGTGCAAAGACTGGACTAGAACCAGTGTTAGGGATACTTGTACTCGGGTTGCTCTCCGCAGACAGATATCCAGACCTCTGAGTCCCAGCAGTGTGATGCGTTGGGGGTGCTGCTGTATATTGTGCCGGGCCAGGGGGCCTTGTCTTCCCACGAGTGCCATAGTCACTGTATGAAACCATCACTAAAGGCAGTGAGTGCCCAGAACCCTAACCATTCTCCATCAAATTGCTTCTGATGGACGAAGAGCAAGTTAGCTATTCTGTGGAAGACACAGTTAGTATTTAATTTCACCTGTGATGTACGTGATATAGTAACGATCTCACTCTCAAGGTTGTGCCCTTTCCTTCCCTCTCTTACCCCTCTGTCCCTTTCTTCCTGTAGGTATAAAATTGTGGAGCTGATCTGCTACGTGGTAATGGGCATCTTTCCTGCACTCGTCGTTCTATCGATGGTAAGAGGTTGATTTTTTTTCCTAATACATGTTGATGCTGTGTGTGTGGTAATGTTATAAATGCAAGTCTTTGTTTCTTACAGTGATGTCTGTGAAATTTGGTACCAATAAAGTCAAAAAGAACTTGTATTTATATAGTGCCTTTCATGACCTCAGGACGTCCCAAAACGTTTTACAGCCAGTGACGTACTTCTGGACATGTAGCGGCTGTTGTAATGTAGGGAAATACGATAACCAATTTTGCGCACAGCCAGGTCTCACAAACAGCAATGAGATAAATGACTAGTTAAGATGTTTTTGGTGATATTGTTACATACTCTTCAGACACTAACCAGAGTTTCTTCTCTGGAGTGTAGGTACAGCACAACCATGACATCTCGCTGCTGTTTATTTTGTGTTTGATAAATTCAGCCAGAAAAATACAAGGGGAAAATTATAGTATAATGTTGAAAAGCAGTATTATAATCAGCGACAAAAAATATCACAAATTGGGGAGGACTTAGCCTCAACTTTGTAAAATGTCTTGACTGGAGACCAAGGGGACATCGGTCTATGAATCACAAAGAAGGAAAGACTTGCAATTATCTACCGCCTTTCACAACCTCGGGACACCTCAAAATGCTTTACAGCCAATGAAGTACTTTTGAAGTGTAGTCACTGTTGTAATGTAGGGAGATGCAGCAGCCAATTTGCGCACAGCAAGGTCCCACGAACAGCAATGAGATAAATGACCAGATAATCTGTTTAGTGATGTTGGTTGAGGGATAAATATTGGCCAGGACACCGGGGAGAACTCCCCTGCTCTTCGAATAGTGCCATGGGATCTTTTAAGTCAACCTGAGAGGGCAGACGGGGCCTCGGTTTAACATCTCATCTGAAAAACGGCATCTCCAACAGTGCAGCACTCCCTCAGTACTGCACTGGGAGTGTCAGCTTAAATTATGTGCTCAAGCCTCTGGAACGGGATTGTGAACCCACGACCGTGTGACTCAGAGGTGAGAGTGCTACCAACTGAGCCACGGCTGTTCCCTAATCAAGAGGTACATGGCAGTTGTGTCAAACTGCTGGAGGAAGGCTGCAATAAAACCAGTCAGAATGGATTGCCTCTTAACTGCTTTTCTTTGTCTTTTTCTTACATGTCAGCCGTGGCTCAGTTGGTAGCACTCTCGCCTAAAATAAAACAGATTATCTGGTCATTATCACATTGCTGTTTGTGGGAGCTTGCTGAGTGCAAATTGGCTGCTGCATTTCTCTACATTACAACAGTGACTACATTTCAAAAGTATTTCATTGGCTGTAAAGCGCTTTGGGACGTCCTGAGGTCGTGAAAGGCGCTTTATAAATACAAGTGGTTTCTTTCTTTGCGTTTTGGGGAGGGGGATTGGTTGGCAAATGATATGTCACTGGCAAGGTGAAAATATACCAATGACAAGTTTAGACATCTGATTATGTTTAAATTATTCAGTATGTTAATAAGATGCATGTAATTTAATTACAGCGCAGCTGAAGTGTTGCTTAGTAAAATGCTTTATTTGAAATAAATGTGCTTTTCTTGCTCTCTTGACGCAGACGAACACTGATGGACTGTTTGAATTGCTTGTGGGCGGTCTCTTCTACTGCCTGGGGATGTTGTTCTTTAAGAGCGATGGCCGGATTCCATTCGCACACGCAATATGGCACCTCTTTGTGGCCATCGGAGCAGGCATCCATTACTATGCCATCTGGAACTACCTGTACCGCCCGGGCATGCTGGAAATGAGGACTTCCAAGTGAACATGATTGTGCTTTAGTGATGAACAGTGCACAAAGAGATCCACAACAAAAAAAAAACGCAACTAAAACTACTTGAGAACATTGTAAGGAACTCTGGGCCATGATACAGAGATGTGAAGATCAAAGTCGGACGTTCCAGGATCTTTGCAAGTCTCTCCGCACTGAATCGCCAACTCTAAGGCCAGTATTAAACACAGACATTCCTTTGAACTATTGACTAGCTTTCAGAGGTGCACCAGCCTGACTAGTAGTCCACTAATGACAGAGTTTTATAGTCAGATTTCTCAAAAAAAAACTTGAATTCTTATTGGCTGTGTATTTTTGCCAGACACAGTTACATCTTAATAGATTTTTTTTTCTGTGAAAAGTACAAGTGAAGATCGTGTTTTCTAGAACATTCATTATTAACCTGTGAATCAGGTAATCGGCTGGGTTTGCCAGAAATTGGCACAGTTGAAAACCTGTTATGACGTCTTAACTATTTCATGTAATTGTCAAAGTCGGGGATACTTGCCTTTAATTATTGACGTACGCAATTATAAGACATTCTGCCCCAGAACTGCTCTAGCACTGGACAAAGACAGGGTAGAGATTGGTCCTAATTGTGCCCATTTTCCAGGCTAGTGGCCCAAGGGCACCCAAAATATGTCCGATTCCATACTGGCCTCGGACGATTTTCCGGCATCCCAAGCGGCTGCCTTAAACAGGCATCAGGCCCCTTGCATATGCTAATTGTGGTCTAGTGTTCATTTAAGGAACTCTCAGCAAACTTTGTCAGCGCTGAGCGGGGCAGTTGTCGGGCCTGTTCCACTCAGGTGTTGGTGGCAGTGCTGTGGCCTAACGAGCAACCGCCACCAAAAAGTAAGTTCTTAAAAAAAATTATCTTCCTTTGGAGCTGGGTGGAGCAGTGGTGCTCCTCCTGGTCCCAGAGCACTCCCGAGGGCCACTGCCCACCTGCGGTCTCACCGCCCCCCCATTCATATCCCCCCCTCCCCTCCCATTCATCTCCCCCCTCCCCTCCCCTCCCCTCCCATTCATCTCCCCCCTCCCCTCCCCTCCCCTCCCATTCATCTCCCCCCTCCCCTCCCCTCCCATTCATCTCCCCCCTCCCCTCCCCTCCCCTCCCATTCATCTCCCCCCTCCCCTCCCCTCCCATTCATCTCCCCCCTCCCCTCCCCTCCCCTCCCATTCATCTCCCCCCTCCCCTCCCCTCCCATTCATCTCCCCCCTCCCCTCCCCTCCCATTCATCTCCCCCCTCCCCTCCCCTCCCATTCATCTCCCCCCTCCCCTCCCCTCCCCTCCCCTCTCCCCTCCCCTCCCATTCATCTCCCCCCTCCCCTCCCCTCCCATTCATCTCCCCCCTCCCCTCCCCTCCCCTCCCATTCATCTCCCCCCTCCCCTCCCCTCCCATTCATCTCCCCCCTCCCCTCCCCTCCCCTCCCATTCATCTCCCCCTCCCCTCCCCTCCCCTCCATCTCCCCCCTCCCCTCCCCTCCCCTCCCATTCATCTCCCCCCTCCCCTCCCCTCCCCTCCCATTCATCTCCCCCCTCCCCTCCCCTCCCCTCCCCTCCATCTCCCCCCTCCCCTCCCCTCCCCTCCCATTCATCTCCCCCCCTCCCCTCCCCTCCCATTCATCTCCCCCCCTCCCCTCCCCTCCCATTCATCTCCCCCCCTCCCCTCCCCTCCCATTCATCTCCCCCCTCCCCTCCCCTCCCCTCCCATTCATCTCCCCCCTCCCCTCCCCTCCCATTCATCTCCCCCCTCCCCTCCCCTCCCATTCATCTCCCCCCTCCCCTCCCCTCCCATTCATCTCCCCCCTCCCCTCCCATTCATCTCCCCCTCCCCTCCCCTCCCCTCCCCTCCCATTCATCTCCCCCCTCCCCCCTTCCAGGATTTACCTCGGAGCTGCTGCCGGTGAGGCAAGTGGCCTAAATTGGATTGGACCACAGAGGCCTGTCGCTCCTCCAGAGGCAGCTTGCCCCCATTATTAAAATCAGGCCCGAGGCCCAATTTTGGGCCAGAACCAATTTTTAGCCCAGGGTTTCAATGGGCCCTGGACTCTTTAAGAGGCGATTAACACCAGGGCTATTTTTATGCCAGCTTTCATTTTTCCAATTACTTCCCCTCTTATGAGTGCCAAGTCCTTCTGGGGCAGTGTTCCACTGAGTTCCGCAGCTCTCCTGTACCTCACCCACGTGACCATTCTCCATATGTGAGGTGGGACAGGAACTGTCAGCAGCTTATTTAACTGTGGAAGAGTATTACAGCTGAAGCCTCCAGTGTTCACTTCTGCAGGAGTGACTGGATAAGCAACCAGACGTGGCTGACTTTTATTCCCCGTTCATTATTCCGGGGGCACTAAGGCCGATTGTCACACTCATACATCCTTGAGCCAAGCCAACGCAGCACAGATCAGGGATTGAACTGTGTACCTGCTCATCTGTTCAGCTTAGTATTAGGCAGTGCCTTTACACACTACTTCACCAGGGGGAGCCCTGCCTGCTTTCTTTAGTATACAGAAAGTGGTAGGTTCCTGTAAATTTTATACAGCTTTTTTTTTGAGTGCCGTCATATTTAAAAATAGCAAATCTGAAAATACTTACAGAGCAGCGCAGTAAGAGTGACCATAGCCACAATTCCAAGTGTGTAAAAAGGGTGAGTTCAAGAAACTTGCAGACAGTAAATGCCCTTTAAAGGGGGACTGTCCAATCCCAAACTCTTGCCCAGCCACATGTGTAGATGCAGAATTACGTGCAATTATTTCTTGAAATCTCTTAGTACACCTCTTTGTAATTGGGCTGCCCTCTCCCATGAATGACTGTTACACCTTGATTACGATGGGAAGGTAACTGGTTATATTTTCCACACTGACCTTAAAAGTTTTAGAGGCCAAACTAATGCATCCCTGTCTGTGAACCAAAAGGAAGTTTTTGGGGTAAATCTTAGGTTTCATCATAAATGGGTAAGGAGTCACCCTGTGAGGCTTTGACGCCAGTGCAGAGCCTCAGTAGGAGCGAGGGTAGGTCAGAGAATCAGGTCTACAGTCTTATTGGCTGCTACCCTGAACATGCGCAGTGCTAGCATTTGTTCGACAAATGGAGGGGACCCACACAGAATCATAAATCACTTTAATATTCTATTCTATAGAATATTAAAATGTTTCAGTGTTCTTTCTAAATGGCAGCTTGCAGCTTAAGCAAGTTAAAAAAGAATTGTCTCTTTAATAGAGAACATTTTACTTAATCCCATACCCTCCCCATCACGAGACCGTCTACTTCCACCTCCGTAACATCGCCCACCATTGCTGCTATGTCAGCTCATTTGCTGCTGAAAACCTCATCCATGCCTTTGCCACCTCCAGACTTGGCTGTTCTAATGCTCTCCTGGCCGGTCTCCCATCCTCCACCCTCTATAAGCTTAGTTCATCCAAAGCTCTGCTGCACATTTCCTATTCCGCATCACATCCCGTTCACCCATCACCCCATCCTCACTGACCTACTGTTTAGAAAAAATAGGCAAAATGGAAAAGGAGGTGGGGGTGGGGGGGGTGGGTAGCCCTGCTAATGAAGGATGAGATAAAGGCAGTAGAGAGAGAGGATCTTAGCTCAGAAAATCAGGATGTAAAATCAGTCTGGATGGAGCTAAGAAATAACAAGGGGCAGAAAACACTGGTGGGAGTTGTTTATAGGCCCCCTAACAGTAGGTATAGTGTTGGACAGAGTATAAATCAGGAAATTAGAGGAGCACGTAACAAGGGTAATGCAATAATCGTGGGGGTCTTTAATCTTCATATAGACTGGGCAAACCAAATTGGCAAAAGTAGTTTGGAGGACGAGTTCATGGAATGCATTCGAGACAGTTTACTAGAACAATATGTTGAGGAACCAACTAGGAAACAGGCTCTTTTTTTAATCTAGTACTTTATAATGAGACAGGGGTTAATTAGTAATCTTATAGTTAAGGATCCTCTGGGGCAGAGTGATCATAATATGATAGAATTTCATATTGAGTTTGAGAGTGATGTAGTTAAGTCTGAAACTAGGGTCTTAAATTTAAACAAAGCCAATTACATAGGTATGAGGGGTGAGTTGGCTAAGGTAGATTGGGAAATTAGATTAAAAGATATGACGGTAGATAAGCAATGGCAAACATTTAAAGTAATAATTCATAATTCTCAACGAATATACATTCCCTTGAGGAATAAAAACTCCACGGGAAAAGTGGTCCAACTGTGGCTAACTAGAGAAGTTAAGGATAGCATTAGATTAAAAGAAGATGTTTATAATGTTGCCAAAAAAGAGTAGTAAGCATAAGGATTGGGAGGATTTTAGAAATCAGTAAAGGATGACCAAGAAATTGATAAAGAGGGAGAAAATAGAATATGAGAGTAATCCAGCAAGAAATATAAAAACAGATTGTAAGAGCTTCTACAAGTATGTAAAAAGGAAGAGATTAGCGAAAGGAAGCATGAGTCCCTTAGAGGCTGAGACAGGAGAAATTATAATGGGGAATAAGGAAATATTTTCTACGTGTCTTCACAGTAGAAGACACAAAAAAATACCGAAAATAGTGGGGAACCAAGGGTCTAATGAGAGTGAAAAACTTAAAGTAATTAAGATTAGTAAAGAAAAAGTACTGGAGAAATTAATGGGACTAAAAGCCGACAAATCCCTTGGACCTGATGGCCTACATCCTCGGGTTTTAAAAGAGGTGGCTGCAGAGATAGTGAATGCATTGGTTTTGATCTTCCAGAATTCCCTAGATTCTAGAATGGTGCCCGTGGATTGGAAGGTAGCAAATGTAACCCCGTTGTTGAAGAAAGGAGGGAGAGAGAAAACAGGGAACTACAGGCCAGTTAGCCTGATATTAGTAGCAGGGAAAATACTAGAATCTATTATTAAGGACATAGTAACAGGGCACTTAGAAAATCATAATAAGATTAGGCAGAGTCAACATGGTTTTATGAAAGGGAAATCGTATTTGACAAATTTATTAGAGTTTTTTGAGGGTGTAACTAGCAGGGTAGATAAAGGGGAACCAGTGGATGTAGTATATTTGGATTTTTAAAAGGCATTCGATAAGGTGCCACACAAGAGGTTGTTACACAAAATTAGGGCTCATGGGATTGGGGGTAATATATTAGCATGGATTGAGGATTGGTTAACGGACAGAAAACAGAAAGTAGGAATAAATGGGTCATTTTTGGGTTGGCAGGCTGTAACTAGTGGGGTGCCACAAAGATCGGTGCTTGGGGCTCAGCTATTTACAATATTTATCAATGACTTAGATGAGGGGACCGGGTGTAATGTATCCAAGTTTGTTGACGATATAAAGCTAGGTGGAAAAGCAAGCTGTGAGGAGGACACAAAGATGCTACAAAAGGATATAGACAGGTTAAGTGAGTGGGAGAGAAGGTGGCAGATGGAGTATGATGTGGGGAAATGTGAAATTATCGACTTTGGTAGGAAGAATAGAAAAGCAGAATATTTTTTAAAAAGTAAGACTAAGAAATGTTGGTATTCAGAGGGATTTGGGTGCCCTTATACACAAATCACAGAAAGTTAACGTTTAGGTACAGCAAGCAATTAGAAAAGCAAATGGTATGTTAGCCTTTACTGCAAGGGGTTGTAGTATAAGTGTAAGGAAGTCTTGCTGTAAATATATAGGGCTCTGGTGAGACCACATCTGGAGCACTGTGTACAGTTTTGATCTCTTTACCTAAGGAAGCATATACTTGCCTTAGAGGCGGTGCAACGAAGGTTCACTAGATTGATTCCTGGGATGAAAGGGTTGTCCTATGAGGAGAGATTGAGTAGAATGGGCCTATATTCTCCAGAGTTTAGAAGAATGAGAGGTGATCTCTTTGAAACATATAAAATTCTTAGAGGGTTTGACAGGGTTGATACTGAGAGGCTGTTTCCCCTGGCCTGAGAATCTAGAACTAGGGGTCATAGTCTCAAGGTAAGAGGTCGGCCATTTAGGACTGAGATACGGAAACATTTCTTCACTCAGAGACTTGTGAATATTTGGAATTCTCTACCTCAGAGGGCTGTGGATGGTCTGTCTTCAAGTATATTCAAGATTGAGATCGATAGATTTTTTGACACTAAGGGAATCAAGGGATATGGGGATTGGGCGGGAAAGTGGAGTTGAGGTAGAAGATCAGCCATGATCTGATTGAATGGCGGAGCAGGCTCGAGGGGCGTATGGCCTACTCCTGCTCCTGTTTCTTATGTTCTTACATTGACTCCCGGTCCCTCAACACCTCCAATTTAAAATTCTCATTCTCCTGTTTAAATCCCTGCATGGCCTCACCCTGCTCTAGCTCTGTAACCACCTCCAGCATTATAACTCCCCCCCCCCCTCCCCCGATGAATGCTCCATTTCTCTGACTCTGGCCTCTTGTATATCACCTCCCCATCCCATTGCTCCACCATTGGCAGCCGAGCCTTCAGCCACTTAAGCCCCACGCTCTAGAATTCCTTCCCTAAACCTCTCCACCTCTCCAATTCTGCGGCCTCCTTTAAGATCCTTCTTAAAACCCACCTCTTTGACCAAGCTTTTTGTCATGCCCTCCTAACATTCCCTTCTTTGGCATGGCTTCCATTTTTTTTTGATTATGCCTCTGTGAATTGCCTTCAGACATTTATGTATGTTAAAGGCTCTGTATAAATGCAAGTTACTGTTGCTATTGTTGAGTACAGCCTAAACTTCCAGAATATCTACAGCTCGCACTGCGATGAGATCAAAAGCCTTTGTCTTGTGGCTTAGAAGGCGCAATCAATGTAGGAGCTCCCTCTGCTGGACAACAGAGGAGGTTGCATCACCTGAGTGCTGAGCATGAACACAGTGATAGAGCAGGATGCACATCGGCTCATGGTAGTTTCTCAAACAGGTCAGAGGGAGAATTATTCTTGCTTGTGGTTGTTTATGACGTATACAGAGGAGACTACACCACTACTAATCGATAGAATCTTCCATATTTTTGTTCCCTGTCTCTAAGAGGTTTTTTTTTGCCCTGCGTACCTATGTACCATAGAGCATTCCCTAATCAAAAAGGTGGACTGTTAACCTGTAAACTTTCACTCTGTAAACAGACACAGGTGTGTCAAAGTGTCACATCAAAATGCCCTTCCATTCACAGTTTAAAAAAAAAAGCAGAATTATTTACCAGCATGAACCAGTTGGGCCGAATGGCCTGTTTCTATGCTGTACATTCTATGTAAAACACATGAAGGGAATTTAATTCGGAGGTTCCAAAATGATAGTGAAAAATATTGTTCATATTTTACAAACAGCCACGTAATAAGTGGGTAGAAGCTGTAGTGCTGCACTGTTGACCTATTTATACTATTCCTTGCACACCAGAACATAGTCGCTTTCTGGTGTACTCCAGTTTACAGTTGGCAGTCTGTACAACCCAGAGCAAATCTCCGCAGTACTGGTCTACTGACTTTTTATTGGCCAGATCCAGCGTAAAACCAATATTGTCTTACATCCACCAGCTCCAAGGAGACAGGGTGACGTGTTTACAGGGTTCCAGTCAGTAGAATACCACTGTAATTCATAGAATCATAGAATTGTACAGCACAGAAAGACGCCATGTGGCCCATCGTGCCTGTGCCAGCTCTTTGAAACAGCTATCCAATTAGTCCCACTCCTCCTGCTCTTTCCCCATAGCCCTGCAAATTTTTCTTTTTCAAGTATATATCCAATTCCCTTTTGAAAGTTATTATTGAATCTGCTTCCACCACCCTTTCGGGCAGTACATTCAAGATCATAACAAGCCGCTGCATAAAAAAAAATTCTCCTCATCTCCCCTCTGGTTCTTTTGCCAATTGTCTTAAATCCTCTGGCTACCGACCCTCCTGTTAGTGGAAACAGTTTCTCCTTATTGACTCTATCAAAACCCTTCATTATTATGAACACCTCTATTAAATCTCCCCTGAACCTTCTCTGCTCCGAGGAGAACAATCCCAGCTTCTCCAGTTACTTCCTACTTCATCTTTGCTTGGTGCTATTGGACTAAACTTCTGGTATCTCGATGGTTTCAGTTCTTTAATCAGGCTCCATTATCAGTCCTTGGTTTTAACTGGGCCCATTCTCCATCCCCATCAATGAGTGGTGACCATTTTTTTTAGAAGCAATGATTGGTATCACCCAATGTATTGGTTACACATTATTGACCTATTTGCATTACGCTGGTTCATATTTTTTGTGAAAAGTTCTTTTGCGTACTATTGTAACAGTCATTAACCCATTTAAAATAAACAGGTTAGTGACCTTGTGGCAGTAACGCACAAAGGCATGTAACATGAACAATGTACTAGCAGGGGAAATTAAACCTCTGGTAAGTAATTATTGAGGTATAATCTATTTCTGTTCTATCACTTAAAAAGAAATAAGAATTTTAGAACTCTGCTTCATCTGGTTCACAGGGAAACAAAATTAATTTTCCTGTGTACTCGAGTTTCTTGAGCATCAGTCAAGAACATTACCTTTTTAAAAAATGTACATATTTCATACTTTTCACTGAATTCCCCCATCTTGCTTCTGGTCAGTTAATTTAGACTTTTTTGCCTGATTTGTCAAGCGAGTGAAATCGTTTTTCGAGCCAGTAAAGTAGGGATTACTAAATTGTCTACCTAGCTGCCAAAACCCAGTCCCATCCCTGAAAAAGTTCGATGAGCAACTGAACTGAGAGAGAACACAAAATCATTATGTGGACCTATTTAACTGATGTGCAAATTTACACTGGAATCTAAGTCTCCTATGAGTCATTTGTGTTCATTTTATGGTGGAAAATAAGAATTTTTAGCAACAGGAAAAGTCTAGTAGGCCCAAAATGCCTGTCTGTTTTTTTGACAGATCAATCCCACCTTCCCATCATATCCCTCAACCCCTCCTCTCCAGAGACATACCTAGTTGCTACTTTATACTGTCCACTTCAGTGACCTTACCTGATAAAGTATTCCAAAAGTCTTTTGGGCGTAAAAGTTCCTATTAACAAACTTTTTATTCTTTAACTTCCTTAATGTTATCTTGTGCCTCCTGATGTTTAAACCTTTAAACCGTAGTGAGCAATTTGTCTGTATAGTTTGGGGGTGGACTTTCAGGCCATGTGAAATACAGAAACAAGTTCACCTGGAGCTTTTCCCTATCCCATCTCTCAACAGAATCAGCATTTTCATCATCAACTTGACATAAACTTTTCTGGGATTTTGCCCATTCATGCTGGAAGAATTAAATCTAATACTTTGTTGATCGTCTTAAAATATTGCCGTGCTCCTAAAGAGAGAGCATCCATTTTTGTCACGGCCTGACCAGACTCATGCAAAAATGTGCATAAATTATGCATGTCAAAAAAAATTTGCAATATGCTTTCCTTAAAATATTGTCATTACATGTTGATGGGACATAAATAATGTTTGTACAGTACTAACGCTATCCTGTTTTACCAAATAATACATCGAGCTGTGGCAAAAGAGAGTGCTGTATAGAATTGCCTGTAGTTACCCTGTGAGGAACTGAGCGTGCTCAGCTCATGCAATGCATCATGGGAATCTTAGTCCACCGACTCCCGATGAGTCCAAGGAAGGAGATTCCCATAATGCACCATTAAAGTCAAGCCCAGTGAAAGCCCAGAAAAAGGAAATGAAAGAATAGAATCTGTGTAAATCACTTCAGGAACTTTTAACCGTGCTGCCTATAACTTGGACTGATCCACAGTCTCTGCTTTTTACTGTTTTGTACTGTCTAAGGAGGGTATTGTTGAATTTTAACTTTGCATGATTTAAATGTCATATGAAACTTTGATACTGACTTTAGACCTGACTAAAATGTAAGCGGTGAATGTTTTCTGTAACTATATGTATGTGTGGTTTGGTGACTTGTGTATTTTATATTCAAGATAATTTATGGCTCTTGTAATAGTTATTCCTAATAATGTATGGAGATTAAACTTCAATACCTCACTAGTGTCTGCTGCTGAGTTGGTGTTTGGTAGATGGCAAGGGAGCAAATAGTGTTCAGCAGCTTTACATGAGAAATATTCTTTCACTGTTTGGACAAGGCTGTGGGAATGAATTGGTGAAAAGACCACGGGGGTAATTTTGACTTTGGGCGATAGTGTAAAACCTTCACCCTCACAATTCAGGACACAGAAAAGAAAACTGGCGTTGTAGCCATTCCACGTAACGTCCAGTAAACGGGCTGTGACGCAAAATGTCATCAGCATCGTTGGATGAGTTTGTTTACTGGCACCCGGCACCTTCTCCCCGGAGACATGGTTTCACAGAAAACAAATTACTGGCTCGTCAAGACAATTACTGGATTTTAATAATAATAATACAAGCTGTTGCTTGACAAGTCTGTGGGACAGCTCTCCCACCTTGGCCGCCAGACCCCAGATGTTAGTGAGGAGGACTTTGCAGGATCGACTGGGCCGGGTGTGTCTTCGTCGTGTCCTGATTCCATGCCTAGGTCGCAGGCGAGTGGTCCATCTGGTTTTCTTCTTGCTTCTCTTTCTAGCGGTTTGACGCAACTGAGAGATCAGTTAAGAGTCGACCACGTTGGTGTGGGGCTGGAGTTCGCTGAATCAGCAGCGTGGTCTATATTTACATTAGTGGTCTCAGCTCCAAACCACTAACGTGGAATGCTTCTTATTTTCACACTGGAAGATGTACAGGGGTAAGAAAATTTATCTTTCTTCCAATTCATTTGAAAGTGGCATTTCTCTCTCACTATCTCAACACATTCCCAACGCCAAGCTTCACCTTCAAAGTTCACACAGCAAAGAGTCTGTAAGATACTGTGTTTAGGGGGTGCAGAGCGTTGGAGTTCCAGTGCCATGTGTGACGGTGAGGTCAGATACACCTTTGACCCACACTGTAAGTTCCCAATCGGCTCAGACCAGGAATCCAAGCTTGAAACCTTACTGTTCTGTATTGCTAAGCTGCTTACTAGAGAAACCCATCCTACAGGGTGGGGGTATCTTCTCTGAGTCACAGAAAATGATTCTGACTATAAAGACAAAACAGAGTATAAGTTGGAAAGAAAGAACCTGCGATTATGTAGCATCTTTCATGACCTCAGGACATCCCAAAGCGCTTTGCAGATATTGAAGTTGTAGGGTATGGTAGCCTAGTGGTTATGTTACTGGGCTAGTAATCCAGAGGCCTGGACTAAAATCCAGAGTCATGAGTTCGAACCCTGCCACGGCGGCTGGCAAATTTAAATTCAATTAATTAAATAAAAATCTGGAATTAAAATACTAGTATCAGTAATGATGGCCATGAAACTACCGGATTGTCGTAAAAACCCATCTGGTTCACTAATGTCCTTTAGGGAAGGAAACCTGCTGTCCTTACCTGGTCTGGCCTATATGTGACTCCAGACCCACAGCAATGTGGTTGATTCTTAATTGCCCTCTGAAATGGCCTAGCAAGCCACTCAGTTGTAAAAAAATCTCGCTAGGGATGGGCAATAAATGCCGGCCTTGCCAGTGACGCCCACATCCCGTGAACGAATAAAAAAAAGTCACTGCTGTAATGTAGGAAATGCGGCAGCCAATTTGCGCATTGCAAGGTCTCACAAACAGCAACGTGATAATGACCAGATAATCTGTTTTAGTGATGTTGGTTGAAGGATAAATATTGGCCTGGACACCGAGAACTTACCTGCTTTTCTTCGAAATAGTGCTGCGGGATCTTTTACATCGATCTGAGAGGGCTGATGGGGCCTCAGTTTAACGTCTCATCCAAAAGACAGCACCTCCGACAGTGCAGCACTCCCTCAGTACGGCACTGAAGTGTCAGCCTGGATTATGTACTCAAGTCTCTGGAGAGGGACTTGAAGCCACAACCCTAGGCAAGACTGACACATTGGAAGAAGTCAGGCTCCATATGGTGTTCTGGTCAGACTACACCTTCGAGTACTCTGTCCAGTTCTAGTTACTGAGCACAAGATGGCACAGGCTGAAAAGAGAAGGCTGAGGGGTGACCTAATAGAGGTCTTTAAAATTATGAAGGGGTTTGATAGCGAAGATGTTTCCACTTGTGGAGGAGTTCAAAACTACGGGCCATAAATATAAGATAGTCAATAATAAATCGAAGAAAGATTTCAGGAGAAACTTCTTTACCCAGAGAGTGGTTAGAATGTGGAACTTGCTACCACAAGGAGTAGTTGAGGCGAATAGCATAGATGCATTTAAGGGGAAGCTAAATAAGTACATGAGGAAGAAAGGAATAGAAGAATATGCAGATATGGTTAGACGGAATAGGGTGGGAGGAAGCTCGTGTGGAGCATAAACACCAGCATAGACCAGATGGGCCGAATGGCCTGTTTCCATGCTGTAAATGCTATGTAACCATGTAAAGACAGACATTCAAGCATTGCAGGTGGTTCCAAGAAGAGAGATTGATCCCCAGCACCAAATGATTGAGTTATGAAGAAAGACTGGAGGAACCTGGGCTTTTCAGCACCGAAAGTCACACACCATCCCGACTTGGAAATATATCGCCGTTCCTTCATCGTCGCTGGGTCAAAATCCTGGAACTCCCTTCCTAACAGCACTGTGGAAGAACCTTCACCACACGGACTGCAGCGGTTCAAGAAGGCGGCTCACCACCACCTTCTCAAGGGCAATTAGGGATGGGCAATAAATGCCGGCCTCGCCAGTGACGCCCATGAATGAATAAAAAAATCATGTGAGATAGTAAATGGTATAAAACAGTAGATCCAGAGCACTACTTCAAACTGAACTGTGACAGTGGGATAAGGGGACACAGGTGCAAACTAGCAAAAGACAAGTTTAAGACTGATGTCAGGAGGTTCCTCACACAGATTGACCATCACTGAGGACCCTGAAATGATTTAAGAAACAGTTAATGCTGTGATGTAGGTTCTGTCTGCTTGGATCAGCTAAGATGAGTCGAATGGTCTTCCTATGTTCTATCCTGTATTGGAAGAATTTACTTGGAATATTGTACAGAATTTATTTACATAAAGACCAGAAAGGATTAAAAAAGGGGGGAAATGAAAAGAAAGAAAAACTACACATATAAAAAAAGAGAAGGGATTTAAAATATTTCCAATGACAAAGGCTGCAATAAACTAATTCCACCCATAGATGGCGATACTGGCCTATGGCAGATCTCTACGGCCCTGCGGCTCCCCAGTTCGGGTATTTCCGTGAGCGCTCGGGTTTCAGGCCGGGAGACCTTGGGTTCGGGTATTTGCGTGAACGCTGGCGAATTTGTGGAGGGTGGGGAGGAAGCAGCGATCGGGGGGTTCGTGCATTTCCGTGAACGCTCGGGTTTCAGGCCGAGCGAGACCTCGGCTTCGGGTATTTCCGTTAACGCTCGGAATACCCGGCGCCGGAGAGCGGCTTATGACTCGGTCACCTGGGGAGTTAGGGAAGGGGACGGAGACAGGCGAGTGGAATGAATCTTAGAGCTGAAGAAAGAAACAGGGGGGAAAAAAAAAACACACACACATGTCACCGGGAGAAAAGGGAGCAAAAAGACAAGGAACGAGGTAAGCAACCTAGTGTGGGTTTGCGACAAGGTGGGTGCAATGGTGTGGGTGAGAGAGACGCACACACTCACAGGAGGAGGAGGGAGGGCGCAGGAATAGGGAGAATAAAAGCAAGGAGAATCATTGAGAGAAAAGAAAGGATAAGGGAAGGAGAGTTAGAGGAAGAACCGAAGGAAAAGTCCTCGTGAAAATAACAAGAGGCAGAAAAAAAAATTGAAATAGCGCCCAAAAAAAAGAGAAAGATTGAGAGAGAAAAAAGATGAAAGAGGTGCAAAGGGTGGGGGAATAAATGTCTGAAAAAGCTAAAGGAAAAAAGAAGAGGGAAAGTGACAGGGGTGAAAGAAGATGGATAGTTCGAGGAGAATGAAGAGGCTGGAGAGAAATGGCTTGGCCCGTTGCTATGGGAAACCGTCCCAGCGCCGTCCAACCCTTTCAAACAGATGGAACTGCGGTCTGCAATCACTCCAAACTTGCAGTGTAATAAAAGGCAGTCGTTAGCCCACATTTCTCCTGCCGCATCTCTCTCTTATATATAAAAAAGTTAATGCGGTATTTCTTTATGCACTTAAATGCTTTCTTCCCTTTGTAGCAAACGGCCACCCGACCCCAACAAACAAATTGGAAGGTGTGTAACGTTGCAGCACAGGGCTGATTCATAATTTTAAGTTAATTATAGCTGCTTCTATCCCCAAAGTCTTCGTTTTGATGCAAAGCTCAATCTTCTTGGATATGACTTTACCGTTGCATTTAAATGTGTCCGTGTTAGTCAATGAAGGGAAAAATAATGCCTTAAAAATAATTTGCACTATAGTTGTATACTAATGCACAGCCTTCGGAGAGTGAGATAGAGCGGTTCCATTGTAACAACCTTTTCACAACTCGTTTCAAATCGGGATGTGGCATTTGCAGAATGTCAGGTCTGCAAGCCATTTATTTACAATCCGTCTTAAACCGTTCCCAAACCAGGGTATATCAACATAGTCCTCAGACTGTGTAACTGATCTCTTCAAAACCAAACAGTAGCAAATGTTCGGTACTATGATTGACATAAATAATTTAGCCTATATAGTTAAAAGGTTTACTAAGAGTTCATTATTGTTTACATTTAGAAGTCTAAATAATGAGTTAACCTATCACAGTGAAAAAGTCTGAAAACTCCATCCAGACCCGCCCCTGCTCTCCATTCAGACTCTCCATCCAGAGATGTCATCCAGGCTGAGAGAAAGAAAAAGTCAGCCAAGGTTCACACTCCCGATTGACATGGAGAAATGCTGCTGGAAACTACAGTATGAATGGATACAAGATTAGAACAGGATCAGGCTTCCCTGTCATGCCCCCACAGTCAAATAGCAGATCAATATTTCACACAGGAAGTATTAGAGGACAGTGAGCACTTATAGAATAGGCAAGTAACTTTAGGAAAGGGGGGGGCAAGAAAGTGCCATTTAGAGAGATTGATACTCAATGATTCTAAAGCCTTTGTTAGGAGTGGGAGAGGTAATACTATACTAAGCTGTGGAGGTGCAGATTTTTAATAGTTTCAGTAGTTTGTAATTGTACCTTCAGGTGATACATTTTTAATGTTAATTTGAAAGCACAATGTCATTTCCAGAATGTAATACTGTTCTCTTTTTCAATTTTTTGCTTGCAGAGTAAGACAGAATTACTTTGTATTGATCATTGGTAGTTCGGAGTAATGAAGTGAATGGTTCAAAGAACCACAGAGTTATATAACCATATGGTTAATTTCTGAAGGAGGCATCTCATATCTGCAACATGGTAAGTACTGTGAAGTGAAATTAATAATATGCTTAGATATACTCCAACTATATATATATATAAGACCAATTTTCCAGGAAAAAAAGCTGAAAACAGTCTCTGGCCCACGTATAAGACGGCTAGGGAGCAGGAAATTTGATTCTAATGCACATTGACTCTTCTCCACATTGCTACCACTGAGCACAGAGAGGGGGCAGGACACCGACAGCCTCAGAGAAACATGGCAATGGAGAATGTAGGACAGGAGAGAGCAGAACTGGATAGGGAGCAAGAGAGTGCACTCTCCAGAGTGAGCTTCCATGACATCTAAGAAAACCCCAATGCTTTCAAAGTCCAGTGTCCTAAATTTCTATTCTTCTAAGTGAGTACATACGCTGTACTAAACTCCTTTTTTTATTTTAAACGGTTACTATGTTTTCTGACAGTTTACAATCTAGGCTGCTATAATCCCAGTATTGATTAATTTTTTGTTTGGAAGAAAGCAGAAGACAGCAAGCAGATAAGTTTGAATGCTGACCTTACAGCTGTTGTGCTTACAGTGAAGACAGACAAACTATCAGCATCACCAGTGCTAGTTGTTATTCTTCATATAAATGCTAATGATTTTACTGTGTAAAAGAAAATGTTTCCTTCGTTCTGCTATTCACAGTCAGGTCACCAGGAAAATTGATCATCATACAGTGCTAAAGGGTAAGCACCGCATAGCAGTAAAAGTGAGGACTTTTAAACATCTGCCTGGCCTTTCTGAGACAGGCATCCACTAATTTTTCTTCTTAAGAAATATTTCATGGCCTGGACTTCACCCTGTGTTAACAACATCTCTCAGTGAGGGTGATTTCCAACAAAGATCAAGATCTTTACCCAGTTTCTAGGGAGAACCCAGTGGCTCTCAGTACCACAATTGTTTGAGCCAGACTCTTTCCCCATCCCCCTCACAACTGCGCAGCACAAACACTGTATTTCTGCCATTGCTGCCATCAGGAGGGTGAAAATACAGTCACCAGCAGCCCACCTGAAAGTACATTTACATTGTCACTCCACACTGAAAATTCTGCTCCCAGTCACATACCACCTTCATGCCATTTCATTTTGACCTTACCCTTTCCCAGCTTTTTGGAGTTGTTGTGATGTGAGGCTAGGGTGTGTGGCCCAACTAAGAGATCTATATACAAATGCACGGAGTATAAGGAATAAATTAAATGAACTACTGGTTCAAATTCAAATTGGAGGGTATGACATGATAGCTATTACTGAGACATGGCTGCAGGATGGTCAGGATTGGGAACTAAATATACCGGGTTATAAGGTCTACAGGAGAGACAGGGAAAATGGAAGAGGGGGAGGAGTAGCCTTAATGATTAGAGATGAAATCACTTCAGTGATAAAGGAGGATATAACGAGAGGTAAGCAGCCAACAGAGACCTTATGGGTTGAATTGAGAAATAGGAAAGGATCTAAGGCTATAGTGGGAATTGTGTATAGGACCCCTGGCAGCAGCTCTGAAGTGCTAGATTGTATAAATGCAGAGATTAGACAAGCGTGTAAGAAAGGTCTTAATGGGGGACTTTAACCTTCACGTAGATTGGGAAAAGCAGACTAGCAACTGTCAGAAAGGTAGTGAATTTCTTGAGTGTGTCCGGGATAGTTTTCTACAGCAGTATGTTCTAGAGGCAACAAGGGGGCAAGCCATACTAGATTTAGTAATGAGTAATGAATCAGATTTAGTTAACGGCTTAACTGTACACAAACATCTATCCAATAGCGATCATAACATGATCGAGTTCAATGTAGTGTTTGAAAGGGAAAAAGGTGAGTCAGCTGCTAAGATTCTAGACTTGGTTAAGGCCGACTTCAAAGGGATGAGACAGAGACTGTCCACAGTAAACTTGGCAAATTTGTTAATGGGTAAAACGACTGATGATCAGTGGGAAATGTTTAAAGAAACATTTAACGTGATACAGAATTGCTTTATACCCCTGAGGGGAAAGAACTCTACTTGCCAAAAAAACAGCCATGGACAACTAAAGAGGTAAGAGACAGTATAAGACATAAGGAAAGGCCTACAAAAAGGCAAAAAATGGCAAAGATCCTGGCGAATGGGAAAGATACAAAGAGTCACAAAACAGATAGTAAGAGCTACAAAAAGAGAGTATGAAAAGAAACTTGCAAGGGATATCAAAACCAATACGAAGAACGTTTATAGTTATATTAGGAAAAAGAGGGTGGTCAGGAGCAGTGTTGGCCCCTTAAAAACTGAAAGTGGGGATATTGTCATTGACAATGGGGAAATGGCGGACATGTTAAACGATTACTTTGCGTCAGTATTTACAGTAGAAAAAGAGGATAGCATGCCGGAAATCCCAAGAAAACTAATATTGAATCAGGGACAGGGACTCGATAAAATTAATATAAGTAAAGCAACAGTAATGAAGAAAATAATAGCACTAAAGAGTGACAAATCCCCAGGACCAGATGGTTTCCATCCCAGGGTTTTAAAGGAAGTAGGTGAGCACATTGCAGATGCCCTAAGTATAATCTTTCAAAGTTCTCTAGATTCAGGAACTGTCCCTCTGGATTGGAAAATTGCACGTCACTCCGCTTTTTAAGAAAGGAGAGAGAGGGAAACCAGGGAATTATAGACCAGTTAGCCTAACATCTGTTGTGGGGAAAATGCTGGAGTCTATAATTAAGGATAGTGTGTCTGAACACCTCGAGAATTTTCAGTTGATCAGAGAGAGCCAGCATGGATTTGTGAAAGGTAGGTCGTGCCTGACAAACCTGATTGAATTTTTTTGAAGAGGTGACTAAAGTAGTGGAAGGGGAATGTCAATGGATGTTATTTATATGGACTTCCAGAAGGCATTTGATAAGGTCCGACATAAGAGACTGTTAGCTAAGATAGAAGCCTATGGAATCGAGGGAAAAGTACGGACTTGGTTAGGAAGCTGGCTGAGCGAAAGGCGATAGAGAGTAGGGATAATGGGTAGGTACTCACATTGGCAGGATGTGACTAGTGGAGTCCCGCAGGGATCTGTCTTGGGGCCTCAATTATTCACAATATTTATTAACGACTTAGATGGAGGCATAGAATGTCTCATATCTAAGTTTGCCAATGACACAAAGATTGGTGGCTTTGTAAACAGTGTGGATGAAAACATAAAATTACAAAGCAATATTGATAGATTAGGTGAATGGGCAAAACTGTGGCAAATGGAATTCAATGTAGACAAATGTGAGGTCATCCACTTTGGATCAAAAAAGGATAGAACAGGGTACTTTCTAAATGGTAAAAAGTTAAAAACTGTGGATGTCCAAAGGGACCTAGGGGTTCAGGTACATAGATCATTGAAGTGTCATGAACAGGTGCAGAAAATAATCAATAAGGCTAATGGAATGCTGGCCTTTATATCTAGAGTACAAGGGGGCAGAAGTTATGCTGCAGCTATACAAAATCCTGGTTAGACTGCACCTGGAGTACTGTGAGCAGTTCTGGGCACTGCACCTTCGGAAGGACATATTGGCCTTGGAGGGAGTGCAGTGTAGGTTTACTAGAATGATACCCGGACTTCAAGGGTTAAGTTTGGGGCTGTATTCTTTGTAGTTTCGAAGGTTAAGGGGTGATCTGATCGAAGTTTATAAGATATTAAGGGGAACAGATAGGGTGGATAGAGAGAAACTATTTCCGCTGGTTGAGGATTCTAGGAGTAGGGGGCACAGTCTAAAAGTTAGAGCCAGACCTTTCAGGAGTGAGATTAGAAAACATTTCTACACACAAAGGGTGGTAGAAGTTTGGAACTCTCTTCCGCAAACGGCAATTGATGCTAGCTCAATTGCTAAATTTAAATCGGAGATAGATAGCTTTTTGGCAATCAAAGGTATTAAGGGATATGGGCCAAAGGCGGGTATATGGAGTTAGATCACAGATCAGCCGTGATCTTATCAAATGGCGGAGCAGGCACGAGGGGCTGAATGGCCTACTCCTGTTCCTATATTCCTATGTTCCTATGTGACAGGGTTTTCAGATAATTTTCACAGAATAAACTAGCAAGTTGAAGCTAAAGATTTGATAATCTTTTACTCAAACAAAATTATTCCCCCAAACTAAATTACAAAGGAGGAACATTTTAAGAACTATTATATAATAATATAAAGTGTGTACTTTGAAATTTTATTGTCAAATCTATTTTCTCCCTCATACTCACAGTGAACTGTTTCATTAACGATGACATGATTGATTTTCTACAACCATTTATGCCATTCATTACAACAGTTTGTAGACTTGTAAGGATAATAATAACAACATTGCATGCATGAATTAACATTTAAATCATTTCCTGCCTCACATTCCATCAAAGCAGTAAATTACTGTATCAGTAACTTATGCAATATCCT
Organism: Heptranchias perlo; assembly: GCF_035084215.1. Lineage (NCBI taxonomy): Eukaryota > Metazoa > Chordata > Chondrichthyes > Hexanchiformes > Hexanchidae > Heptranchias > Heptranchias perlo. The sequence continues at coordinate 8,100,602 of NC_090346.1, forward strand.
CTCAGTGTGCTCATTCATTTAGGACTATTGAATTTGGTATGTTTTTCACATAAAATATTGCTGGAGTCCTTCATTCTCAGTTTTGTTTGTTTAATTTTACAGGAATCTTTTAGTTTTCATTTAAAAAGAAATTAAATTCAGGTAAAATCAAGGGAACAAAAGTTAACATTTCATTTTCTGGATGGAAATCAGGAAATTAACTGTTACAAAATACCTGGACCCATAAAATCAGTTTTTAACGATTTCACCCAATAAATTGCCAGATTTTTTTGGGTAGTGAATTCTTCCCGAATTTGAGGGACCCTCCCATCCCCCCTCCCAAAACTTCCCATTATTTTCTTACTAAAAATCAGATCTGTGATGTCAGTATGCAAGTTGCATACATTGGGCGCTGTGCTGATGTCATGGAAACAACGCGCATAGGAACAGGAGTAGGCCATTCAGCCCCTCAAGCCTGTTCCACCATTCAATTAGATCATGGCTGATCTATATCTTAACTCCATTTACCCGCCTTGGTTCCGTAACCCTTAATATCCTTGCCTAACAAATATTTATCAATCTCGGTTTTGAAATTTTCAATTGACCCCCAGCCTCAACAGCTGGAGACAGTTCCAGATTTCCACTACTGTTTGTGTGAAGAAGTGCTTCCTGACAGCATCCCTGAACTACCTAGCACCAATTTTAAAGGTTAGCTTGCATACTTGGGTCAAATTTTTGACAGAAGTAGAAACGCAGTTTGTGCAATTTACATTTTTTTTAAGGAAACCTATATCTTTTTTTGTACTGCAGTAAGGACAATATTCTTAAGCTGCAGCAAACATCATTCTTTCATTCTAGTCAGATAAGGCACAAGGACAGCAGTGCGCTGACACAGTTACCATACTGATAGTTCCCTGAAGACTGAAGTAATCAATCACAGGCTGACTCAAGTTACACACCAAGGCATTGTTTACTAAAAGCAGGATTGCAATTGTTGCCCTGTGTACAATCTCCAACAATTTTTATTATCCCACCATCTTAGTGGCGTCTAAATGTGAGGTGGTACATTTTGGCAGGAAGAATAAGGGGGCCACATACTTCTTGGAAAATAAGAGTCTAAATGGGGTAGAGGAGCAAAGGGATTTGGGGACACAGATATACAGATCACTAAAAGTAGCAATAATAAGGCCATAAAAAAAGCAAACACAGCACTGGGATTCATTTCTAGAGGGATAGAATTGAAAAGCAGAGAAACCTTGGTTAGACCACACTTGGAGTACTGCGAACAGTTCTGGTCTCCATATTATAAAGAGGATATAGAGGCACTGGAGAAGGTGCAAAACAGATTTACTAGGATAATACCAGAACTGAGAGGTTATACCTATCAGGAAAGATTAAGCAGGCTGGGGCTCTTTTCTCTGGAAAAGAGAAGTCCAAGGGATGACCTGTGGCGGAGACCAGAACTGCGGGGGCATGAATATAATATAGTCACTAATAAATCCAATAGGGAATTCAGGAGAAACTTCTTTAACCAGAGAGTGGTTAGAATGTGGAACCTGCTACCACAAGGAGTAGTTAAGGTGACTAGTATAGATGCATTTAAGGGGAAACTAGATAAACACATGAGGGAGAAGGGAATAGAAGGATATGTTGATGGGGTTAGATGAAGGGTGGGAGGGGGCTCATGTGTAGCATAAACACTGTAATGGACCTGTTGGATCGAATGGCCTGTTTCCGTGCTGTACATTCTATGTAAGTGGCTGGAGCTGCAACAATAGACGTAGTGGCTAGGAATTTCCATGGGGGTTCTCCAGATCTCCTGCAGTAACTTTGGCGGAAGATCATGGGAAACCCCAGAGAAACACCATAAAATGTAGGAAAACATCCCACGGCACTTACTGGGAGCGTAATCAGACAGAAATTGACACCGAGCCAAAGAAGAAGACATTAGGATGGGTGACTAAAAGCTTGGTTAAAGAGGTAAGCTTTAAGGAGGTTCTTAAAGGAGGAGAGAAAGGCGAAGGCGAAGAGGTTTAGGGAGGGAATTCCAGAGCTTAGGGCCTATATAGCTGAAGGCACGACTGCCAATGCTGGAGTGGGTTGCACAAGAGGTCAGAGTTGGAGGAACGCAGAGTTGTAGGGCTGGAAGAGATTACAGAGATAGGGAGGGGTGAGGCTATAAAGGAATTTGAATTTTAAAATCAAGGCGTTGGTGGACTGCGAGCCAATGTCGGTCAGCACAGGGGTGAAGGGTGAGTGGGTTAGGATATGAACAGCAGAGTTTTGGATGAACTCAAATTTATGGAGGGTGAAAGAGGGGTGGCCAGTCGAGCATCGGAATAGTCAAGTCCGGAGGTAACAAGAGCATGGATGAGGGTTTCAGCAGCAGATAAACTGAGGCAGGAGTGGAGATGAGTGATGTTACAGAGGTGGAAGTAGGTGGTCTTGGTGATGGAGAGGACATGGGGTCGGAAGCTCTGCTCAGGTTAAAATAGTACACTGAGGTTGCGAACAGTCTGGTTCAGCTTGAGATAATGGCCAAGGAGAGGGATAGAATTAGTGACGAGGGACAGAGTTTGTGGCGAGACCAAAATGAATAGCTTTGGTTTTCCCAATGTTGGAGGAAATTGGGGCTCATCCAGGACTGGATGTCAAGACAATTCTTTCAAAATGCTTTCTTTGTTGGTCCTTCCCTTCAGCACTATTCAGAAGGGATGCTCAGCGACTGGAATGCTACATGGGTGTTCTAGTCACATTATGGGTGACCCGCTAATTTGAATATTTTTTATGGTCCTACTATTCCTTGCAGCGCAGTTTGTCTGCTGGCCTCTGTGTCTAATAACCATTTTATCGACCTCTCGGTCTTTTTTAGTGGTTGTACACTTTTTGACAGTATATTGGAGTGGAGCCAAGAGGAAAAGCCCAAATGCTATCTCCATGTGCAACTACTGAACCAAATCTCACGAGATTTAAAAAATGTGTGACATTTTGGGAAATTGCACGAGTTGGAAAATGTGTCAATTTTTTGGGTGAAATTCAACACAAAATGATTAGGTTTCATTTTACAATCTATGAATTTGTCATTTGACTACTTGTACCACTGTGGCAATTCTCTATATTTTTGTCTTTTCTTAAGTTTCAGATCTCAGTTATCTGACATCATGTTTTACGAATCATCAACAAATATGTCCCAGCCATCAAAGAATAAACTGAAGAGGCAGAGCCGGGCTTTCACGCAGGTTCTGTACCGGAAGCTAAGTTACCGTGAGCGAAGATCTGTGACCGATATTCCAACAGACCTAATGGATGACCCTTCGGAGCTCTCTATCCAGCTTTCAGCTCCTGGCATACTTAAGATCTTTGGCAATGAAATCTGTAGCGGCGCAAACTACAAAAGTGTCCTGGCCACGCCGCGGTCGAGTGCCCAGGAGCTGGTCAAAGAAGCCCTTGAGCGCTACTCTGTGAGCAAGAAGTGTGCCAGCGCGTACCTGCTCTGCGATGTCATCGGAAGATTTGAGGGGACAGACAAACGCTGGCGGACGGAATGTCTCCGAGCTCTGGGGGACAACGAAAAGCCTCTTCTCCTTCAGGACCTATGGAAACCTAAAGAGGGGTTCGCCAGAAGGTTTGAGCTTCGAAAGCGGGCTGAGGTGGAGGAGATGGCTGCTAAGGAGAAGGATACGACAACCGCAGGTACAACCTAGTGTACGCATTTCCATTAGGGCGGTCTGGATCCACATGGCACTGCAGCATACTATTAAGGCATTCGTATCATCTCTCTGTGCTGGAGTCCTAGAATAACTTGGTCATTCGCTCATGGTTGTTGTGCGATATTTTGTATGTTGTAAATTGTGAGGGTTAATCAGCGATCATGGGCTTACAGAGTGCACCCTCGAATCTCGAGAGATCAGGCGAATCTAGCTGAATGTCCAATCTGTTGGGTGCCAATTTCAGTGATCTGCAAATTGTTGGAGGCCTCATGCAGAGCATGTGGGAGCCTCATTATGCCTCTTAATTTTAGGCAATCCTTTATAAACCGGCCCCATGCCAAAGTCAACAATCCTTTCCACCTGTTTACTCTTCAACACGCTTGCCCATCTAAAACGGGTGCTGCTGGGAATTCCTGTTCTGGCCTTTAGAAGATTGATTCTTAAAAGTATAATTGATAGTTTAATGTTACTTTCAAAGTTCTGCATTTGTTTTGCATTTCATGTTGCTGTATCATCTTTGGTGCATTACTTGCTGTTGGTGTATGCAGCTGCATTTTGCATTGCAAGACTCTTTTTGAAAATACCCTATCCTACACTCTGTTGCTGATGGCCACTGCTTCATTAACCACCACAACAACAACTTGCATTTATATAGCACCTTTAACGTTGTAAATCATCCCAAGGCCCTTCACAGGAGCGATTATCAAACAGAATTTGACACCGCCTGCAGTAGGCGCAAGCCTATTATTAAGGTTCAAATGAGGCCCTCATTTTCCTGCTGCAATAATCTCTGAGCTCCCCAGAGCAGGGGCACTCAGTAGCCTGTCACAGGAGGGTTAGCAAGGGTCCCGGGGGAATAGGCCAAAGACAGGAATGTATGTTTCCTTTTATCTTTAATTCTGCCCCCCCCCCCCCCAAGAATGTTTACAAGTAATAGAAGCCTTCTAGCTTCTAATCTCCACCAGCAGCCACAAGGCCCTGATCTCAGAGGCCTGACACACAGCTGTAGGAGAAGCCTGCAACTGACCTAAATTCCCTACCACTTTTGCTGGGCTCAGCCTGGAGGCATATTAATGAACCAGGACAGGAAATACCAGCATTCCTAGGCCTGGACAGGAGCAGGGTGATTCGGGCGTGAAGCTCCTGTCCAGCACCAGGGTTGGAGGTGAGGGTTGGGGGGGGGGGGATGTGCAGGAAAATCAGCTCCATTGTTGTTGTTGTACCCTTGAGTGGTTTGCTGGACGTTTAATAAAAGGCCCATCCCTAACTACCAAGATCAAAAAATCCAAACCCTATACAGTCATACAGCAACAATTTATCATACTCCTTCAAAAATTGCAGGGGGGAGATGAGAATATTTTATACTCAGCGAGTTGTTATGATCTGGAATGCACTGCCTGGAAGGGTGGTGGAAGTGGATTCAGTAGTAACTTTCAAAAGGGAATTGGATATATTCTTAAAAAGGAAAATTTGCAGGGCTATGGGGAAAGGTCAGGGGAGTGGGACTAATTGGTAGCTCTTTCAGAGAGCTGGCACAGGCACGATGGGCCAAATGGCCTCCTTCTGTGCTATACGATTCTTTATCACCGAAAAATGTCCAGGCTCACTGCATCGAATGGATGTAATTCTGCTTTGCTGAGTCTGCAGTTTGTAGATAATGGGTTTGGTTAATTAATCTTTTGCGCCAAATAAATTTATGTTAAAATACTTCATACTTGCCAACTAGCAAAAGTTGGCCAGTAGCTTCAAATGCTGACACAGCCCCCACAAAGCTGATAACTCAAGAACCGTCCTGATTCTAAGTACTCACACGGACTTTGTATCTTATGCTGTGGCTATACCCGACATTCTTTCACTTGTATTGGAAGGAGAAAAAAACGTGAGTACAGGAAAACCTCAAGGTGAATTTCAAATATTGTAGGCACAAAATTGGTCGTGTATTTCTGGGCCATGCTCCCATGGAGAACTTTGAATTTAAATGTATGCATCCTGGTTAATTTTAAGTACTTTTGTACTCCAGAGCTGTCCATTTTATTAGGCAAAATTGTAAAAGTTTTGTTTTGAGATCTTCAGCTGGAACTGCCAGGCATGTTACATTGTAGCAGGTGCTTCATTCATTTCCCCCTCCAGAATGTCTCTTCACTCTGTGAACAAGGCCCTTGCCATCCACAACTTTATCTTGGACGACTGCATTGACTTCCTGGCTTTGACGGAAACTTGGCTCATGGCTGACGACGCCTTGCCCCTTACTGCAGCCTCCTACCCTGGCTAGACTTTCCACCACCTGACCTGCTCAAACTGCCATGGTGGCAGTGTGGCCCTTATCATCAAATCACACATCAGATCCCTCACTACCCATGCCCCCCTACTGCCTTCCAACCCCTTCTTCCTTCTGTGTCCACCCTAGAAAAATCTCTCCCCCAAGTCACTTACAATTGCACTATCAAGCTGCCAACCACCTAGCATTTGTCCCTCTATTCGCCACGATACTTATGAAGCTGCCAACCTTCTGAACCATTCACTGTCCTCCACCTTTGACATCCTTGTGCCCATTAAAACCTTTCCTGACTCCTATTCCGGTGGTTCCCCCTGGTATGGCCCCGTCTTCACTCCCTCCATCAACAGATCTCTTTAAAGCCCTGCTACCTCTACTCTCATCTCCAACAACAAGTACAAGGAGCTCATAGACTTCTTTGTCACTGGTTCAGCTACCTCTGCTGCCTTCCCCCCTTCCCTTTGCCCACCAAACAAAACCTCCCCCCATGCTGCCCCGATTATAAGCTTTTCTGCTACACAGGGAGGTTGTAATGCAGAAATCCTTGGGCCTTTCCCATATCTTTTGTCCATGTATACAAGTTTAAACCACAAAGAAGTAATTGCATGCAAATTGATCAAAATCCCATGCAACTGTGTTGTAAATATGATCCCTACTGCTGTTTCCAAACTAATCACTGCAGCTGCATTCATAGCCTTGCACCAGCTATAAGCCATCTGTATTACAATAATCATTTAAAAATATCTCAGTGATCAATGAAGCATGAATTGAAGACAGTATTAAAAAATGATGTGTTTAAAGAAAAATGCATGAGTAACTTTAATGTATTAGTAGTCCCATGGTAGCTTGTACATGTAGGGAATATATCTGTTTTTATTGGAGAATGTGTATAAACAGCAGAGAGTTCTGGGTTATGAATTCCAGACACTTTTTAGATGAAGTGAGTGCTTCAGTCGATCCCTGAGGCTTGTGGGGGGGAGACGTAAAATCTTTCGTATGAAACCAACCACATTCCCAGTAAACGATGAGACAGCTTTCATATCACTACTAACATCAAGTGGTACCAAAGTGTTTGTCTAAGAGCCTGCTGAATAGTGTATTGGAAAATTTGTTCCATTTTCTAAAGGATGGACCAAGGAGCTCAGCTTTGGTTAGTAATGGTTATTTGTAATTTTATTTTTTAAAATGTGTTGTACAGGACTACACATGGAGCAGGAAAAGAGATCTCAGATACATCTATTTCAGTGACTATATTTTTAGCTTTCATGCTATTTACTTTTTAATTCAACTTTTGCAAATATTCTAGTTCACAAAGTTCAAATGCCGACTTTTGTAAAATAAGCTATTGAGGAATTTGCCTCCCATTGCTGGTGAAATGATTGCAAAGCCGTATGAAATCAGAAAGCTCATTTTTGACTGCAATCAAACTCAGCCTTCAGATACTTTACCTTAAAATGGAGCATTATTGATTAAAATAGTAGTAAGAGTGTAGGGAACTTAGGATCATTCTAATTGATGGTAAAAGTTTTATTTTTAAAAAGTTTTATGTAGACTGGGATTTTTTTCCCTTTGACATTAATTGACTTGAGCAAACGGTCAGCTACAGAGCTCAGGTCTGAAACTAGCTATTCCTTTATTATCTTCAGATACACAGAACAGTGCCCACCAACCAAAGCACAAGCAATGAGAATTGGAGTTTATGCAAAAGAGAAAAGTTAAATTTCTGTAAAAGTTCATGACACGTTCTGTAAATGCAATACTCTTGCTGATTACTTCTTACAAAATTGTGATGCCAATACAGTATTAGAAAATTGAAAATGTTTTGTAATTTAATTAAACTATAGCAGTTTACAGTTTGGTAGATCGTGTGCTTTGGAGTGGCTGTTTTCCATTTTTACAATGTACAATTAGCTCCACTTATAGTCTACTCGCTTACAACGATCATGTATCTCAGAATAGTGTTAAAAATCAAGACCAAGGCAAATGATCTATACATCATGTTAAATGGATGTTAAAATCAGTTTAAATGGACAAAACTTCTCTTCAGTACAGCCCAATGTCTACTTCCATTCATCGGGGGGAGCAGAATTTTAGTCTTTTCCTCAATATGGAATCTCTACCTTGTGTTGTGTTTGATTTTACATTTATTACAGAATCCCCTGGTGCATTGGATAGAGCCAAGCATTGAATGTATCACAAGCTGGTTACTGTGCCACCTTGTTTTACATTAAACATGTTCCAATTACCAGGATAGGAATGCTTTTAAGCAGGAAGATCCTGGCTGCTTCACTTAACATGGCCAACCTTGTACGGTCATTAAACCTCTCGCTGAACTGTGTGGCAGTTCTTGAGGTGTTGGGAGATTGCACTGACTGCCTCACCAATCTCCCTCCATAATATATGCTTCATCCTCTTATGTAGCTTCCTGTTCTCAGTCCACAAGAAACTGTCCCTTCTGCTTCTTACTTCTGCATCAGTGGATGAATCAGAAAACTTGGGAGTGCTTCTTGAGGCTAACCCAATGCAGCTTCTTCCTCAGTTATTGTTGCTCTTTCCAGCTGCTCCCTGCACAGAAGAATGCGTGCCCTTTAATCAGCTGCAGCAGAACTCAATTTCCCTCCATTCCAGCAGTAGTAAATCAATTACTAGCAGTTTGCCACTGCCATCCCACCCCATATACTTAATGAGGCTCTTGTTGGGAAACTTGAGCAGGTTAGCGACAGCCACATGGATGCAGAAATCCCAACTCCTCCGCTAATCGACCAGCCAGAAGGGAAAATCAGCCCTAACTTTTTAAAACTATTTTTCTCCTCTCCTTTCCCTTTATTTTCTGCGCCATTTTTGAACCCTTTTCTCTTTCTATGTTTTGGCTCCATTGTAACTCTAAACTGCATTACACTGCTCCACTGAAACCCCACAAACTGACCAAAATACAAAATAGAACTCCGGCTCATGCTAAACTCTACAGATGATGCTGTATTTGTTTTGTATCGGAAAACAAGAAGAAGAACTGACAAAAAATATAAATCCTAATTAAGAGATGCACGGCCAATAAAGGGACTGAATTGCACTCTAGAGACATCTGAAAGCCTAAATTACACTGAGTGGCAGCAGCAGTGAATTTTACGGAGTGGTTCTGCTTAATCTGTCTACCATATAAAAGCTAGTTACACAGCCTCTGCTCAGTCTAAATTACATTTTCAGATTCCTCCAGAGTCCAGTTTAGTCCCATTATTACCTGCACTAGTTTTAATTGGGATTTTTATTTTCTTCAGTTTCTCCTTCGCTTAATTCATTTGAAAATGAAATAAAATGCTGTGTTCCTTTCCTCTATTCTGCCCCACCCAATCTAATGTGCTCTGTGCAAAGTTAATTGTGTTGTAACTTGAGAGAGAAAAAATGAGGACGTAATCACAGCAGTGTTTCCATGAAATGCAGTTCTTGATACTGCTGAGGCGTGATGTGCCAAATGGTCACCTTCTGAAATTTTGGTGATTCTGTTAGCTTTCTGCCAGGACTATCTGCAAGTATGTCTCTAGAATTGTTAGGGTACCAAAAAACCTTGGCAAGCCATTCATAACAGAGCAGGACAGTCTGGTATAATATGTATATGCTGCCACATGCTGGAAGGAGTGTCTGTGAATAATATTTTACTGGCTCCCTCGATTGCTCAGCAGATTTAATGAGTGAGTAGCTGGAGACACACATCAGAAGGTCTTAGGTTCATTCCTTGATCTGCGCTGAGTTAACCAATTATAGCAGGGGCAGAAGTTGAATTGCTACAATTTGCCTCATCTCCCTGGAGGGGAAGATCGGGCAGGGTTACTGATATAAATTGGATAGCCAGGTGGTAAAAGATAGAATACTAGAACCTAGTCTTCAGTTGCTTCCAAGCCTTAATTCACAGAGCTCCACATTATACCCACCCCCACCCTAGATCAGCTCTCTTATAAATGGATACATGAGCGTTTGCAATTGATACACACCACCTGAATACAATTAACATTAATTGCTATAAATCACATGGATACACTAAACAGTTACTGTCTCAATTGGGTCACTGGAAATGTGTGAGTGTGTGTGAAGGTGAGGACAGAATTGGGCTTGATTGTGATGTCCCCTAGACTTGGTTAGCATGTTGACAATGCAAGCTAACCGCTTCGGCCACCTGTGTATGCCCCACTTGATATTCCATTCTATTGAAGTAAATGGAACTGATTATCAAGGTGGAAGTATAACAGGCGACCAATGAGATACTGTCTGTTTTCCACTACCGCCCGAGACGGATTTCTACCCCATTGTGTGCACATGTGCATTATTATTTATCCTCTTTTTAAAAAAAAAAAGTTGTTCCTTTTTATTTATCCCCACCATACACCACAAATCCTACTCTTAGAATTCTGCAAATTCTGCTGTGAATCTGTTGAGTAGGTGCTGGGCAAGAGCAGGCATGGTTGGTTTTCTCCTCTTTCCTGTGGGAAAGTTTCATTTCCACTCAGTGCATTCCCCCATGAGCAGGCTGAAATTGAAAATGTACTTTTACAGAGAGCTCCCGCGCTCCGACACCACATTCGAATGTTAGTGTGCCCTGTCACTGGACCTCCGGCATCCATTATTAAATGAGTTTCAATGGACATTAACCAGTGTTGTCATTACGGTTGTCCTGTACAAAACCCGTTCAGAAATTAGGTAGTAACGTAAATCATGTCAGACAGTCATTGTCATTAAATAACATGTTTGTTCAGCCACAGCCACATCTGCTAGATTGTAAATAGCTTGATATATCAGCTTAACATGTCATTGTGATGGATGAGAACCAAGTCCAAAATAAATTTAGGTTCTCAGTGGAAGGCACATTTCAAAATTTTATCAAGGCCGCTAAAAATATCTAAACATATGCAATCTTACGTGAGTACATTTTTCCCCTTATTGGGTTGTAATCAAAAAGGAATTTGCTTCAGGGCTTAGCCTTAAGGTCCGTTTCTACTGTATTTTGAGCAACAAACAGTTTATGAACTATCACCCAGTAGAAATGACGTTATTGTGTCATACCATAATCTCACAAAAATAACCCACAGGGTAAAAGCCATGTTGCAGATGTCAGGGAACATTGTTTGCTACATAGCCTGATTTTTTAAAAATAAAAACTATCTGCTCCAGGTTTTCCAACTGTAAATCCAGGTAATTTCTGGTAAGAGTGGGGCCATCCAAGAATGTATCAGTTCATTAGTATGTCAGCATAAATAGGCATCTCCAACTAATCCAAAAAGCCACCACCTGCATCCTATCCTACAACTCCTGGTCACCTATCATATCTATCCTCGCTGACCTTCATTGCCTCTCCGTTCCCCAATGCAGTGAATTCAAAATCCTTGCCCTCGTTTGTAAACCTCTGCACGGCCTCACTCCAGTCTATGTCTGTGGCCTCCTCCTGCCCAAAGTGCCAGTGCACCCTCTGCTCTTCCAACTTTGACTTCCTGTGTATCCCCTTCTGTCTGCTCCATTTTTGCTGGCAGAGCCTTCAGCCACCTTGGCCCTACATTCAGGAACTCTCTCCTTAAGGCTCTCCACCTTGCTACCTGCCTATCTACACATCTGGGAAGTTTGATATGTTAAAGGTGCTATTATAGGTGCAAGTTGTATGGAAGTTGGTTGGATACATGACTGTGTTTAGGTAAAGTGTAGCCAAGCTTTGGACTGCAGGCATCACTTGAGTTTAATTTTATACACAAAAACCACAGCGCTGTGTGTCAAAGACTTGATGCTAAACATGAAATTGTGTGAATTGATCAATAAACATAATTAATAGATTACTTGGACGAACATTTATTCACTGCCCTAGGATTTACAGTTGAAGGGATTGAGTTAACAAATAATAATAAGGTACTATAGGGTTTACTGCAGGTCACAAATTATTTAGGGATTTTCCTGTTCATATTCACTTTACTCTTCTACTGTCTTTACCCCAGGATATTATTAATGACTTGGACTTAGGTATACAGGGCAACATTTCAAAATTTGCAGATGGCACAAAGCTTGGAAGGATAGTAAACAGTGAGGAGGATAGTGATAGACTTCAAGAGGATATAGACAGGCTGGTGGCAAGGACACGTGGCAGATGAAATTTAACGCAGAAAAATGCGAAGTGATACATTTCGGTAGGAAGAACGAGCAGAGGCAATATAAACTGGAGGGCACAACTCTAAAAGGGGTACAGGAACAGAGAGATCTGGGGGTATATGTGCACAAATCGATGAAGGTTGAGAATGTGGTTAAAAAAGCATACGGGATCCTGGATTTTATAAATAGAGGCATAGAATACAAAAGTATGGAAGTCATGATGAACCTTTATAAAACACTGGTGCGGCCACAATTGGAATATTGTGTCCAGTTCTGGGTACCGCGCTTCAGGAAAGATGTGAAGGCCTTAGAAAGGGTGCAGAAGAGATTTACTAGAATGATTCCAGGAATGAGGGACTTTAGTTATGTGGATAGACTGGAGAAGCTGGGGTTGTTCTACTTAAAGCAGAGATAGTTGCGAGGAGATTTGATAGAGGTATCCAAATCATGAAGGGTCTAGACAGAGTAGATAGAGAGAAACTGTTCCCATTGGCGGATGGGTTAAGGACCAGAGGACATAGATTTAAGGTGATTGGCAAAAGAACCAAAGGTGACATGAGGAAAAACTTTTTTACACAGCGAGTGGTTAGGATCTGGAATGCGCTGCCTGAAGCGGTGGTGAAGGCAGATTCAATCATGGCCTTCAAAAGGGACCTAGATTTTTTCTTTTCTAGTCCCTTCAAAAGGGATGGCCTCCTTCCGCACTGTAACCTTTCTATGATTCTATGATAAACAGATAGAAGATATAGGACAAGTAGTGAAACAGATTCAGGGGAAGAAAATCTAACATTTACAATTTTTGAATTCCATAGTGTTTTTTTTTAAACCTTTAAAGTAGAAGGTCTGCTTCAGTAATGCACATATTTAAAGCAGTTGGACAAACAGTATTGTGAACACATAGAATAATACAATCCTAGCCATATTGTGCGGTGGGTGGGGGGCTGTTTCAAAAGACTTTAAAAAAATAATGGAGTTTGGACTTCACAATTTAGCACATTAACTGTAGTCTTATTAGTTGATCTTAGCTGAAGGAGGGCAGGGACAATAAGGGGTCCTACAATTGACCTCAGTTCCACTGGATTAGGGAGTGGAAAATTAGTCCCCAACCCCCGCTGAAGTGACGCATGTGTGGATGTTGGTAAGAACAGGATCGGGCTTGGCCATGATGCCTGAATCATTTAAATAGCTTACCGACTCTCATTGTCAAGCCCCATTCATGTATAATAGCTACTTGTGGAAGGTATTAAAGAGAGACTGATGCCTATGGAAAGAAGCAAGGAGAGGAGAAAATTTGAGGAAAAAAAATGAACTGTGTTTTGATGTATTAGTGGTCATATTTTTATTTTGCTGGAAAAATAAAATGCCGCTGTAATTACCAGAAGCTTGAAATCTGCTCAAAGAGAAGAGAGTACAATTAAAAGGGAATTTGTTTTTTTCAACTGATTCCAGATATAAATGCTCAAGCACGGAAACTGCAGAGAAACCGGGCAAAAGGCAACATATCAACAATGTCTGGCTACAGTTGCAAAATAGCACCTCTCCGACGCAGCATCAGTGAGACGAGCCTCATTGTCACTGATAATCAGGGGGAGGAACAGCAGAGACTTTATTCAACGCTGCCTGGGCTGCCTGGAAGAAGTCGATGCAGAAAGGAGACAGTTCATGGCACAAGCAATAAAGAGAAGCAAGAAAGTATGATTCAACATGGTTCCTCGTACCCCATCTACCAGGCCCCTCACCTTCTGCTTCTTCAGGGATATAACCATCAGAACGTAAGAGCAACAAGCAAACTTCTGTGCAATATTCCTTCAGGACAGTTTTAAATCTGGGTTAGAAGAATACCTTTGTAAGTTGCTAGTGCAAAACTAGTGAAAAGTTAGGAGTGCACTGGACTATTCCACAAACCTTGATCTTTTAAGTACAATCAGAATATTTGTGTATATATTACATAGATTAGTAGAAGAAATTTGCAAATCAATATGTATTGGTAATCATTTAACTGTGCATCCTAGATATTTCACTGGTTAGCAACTAGAATTCTGAAACTCGGGGATGGCAAGTTTTTATTAGATTAATCCTAGACTGTGATTTTCTGCTGGGGTTGGGGGTTAGGGGACGATGGTTAGCCATTTTCTCAGCTACCAAAGTTCCACCGTGGAGGTGGTGGGGTCAGGAGTAGGAACTCATCATTGACCAGTCAAGACTTTATGAAGTAGCACCTCACACAGCATAGTGCTCCCTAATTCAGGCCTGACTTTGTATTTATCTCATGGTGGAGGGTGGAGGTGGGGGTGGGGGTGGGTGGAATAGGATGGTGTTTCCTGCTCGCTTAGGCCCTAATTATGTGCTCTTTGGCAAGAAGGAAGGAATGCCTGCCAACGCTCCCATTGCCTGCTTGGTCATGGGAAGGTAAGCTATGTGCTAGGTTGATCGGTGTACTTGCACCAGATATTTGGGGGTTGATAGAGTGGAAAGCTGTGGGATATGTTACTGGACTAGTAATCCAGAGGCCTGGACTAATAATCCAGAGTCATGAGTTCAAATCTCGCCACGGCAGCTGGGGAATTTAAATTCAATTAATTAAATACAATCTGGAATAATAAAAAACTAGTATCACTTAATGGCAGCCATGAAACTACCGGATTGTTGTAAAAACCCATCTGGTTCACTAATGTCCTTTAGCGAAGGAAACCTGTCTTCCTTACCCGGTCTGGCCTATATGTGACTCCAGACCCACAGCAATGTGGTTGATTCTTAATTGTCCTCTGAAATGGCCTAGCAAGCTACTCCGTAGTACAATCTCGCTACAAAAAGTCATAAGAATAAAACCGGACGAACCATCTGGCATCAGACCACTAGGCACCGGACACGACAAAGGTAAACCAAGCCCAGTCGACCCTGCAAGTCCTCCTCACTAACATCTGGGGACTTGTGCCAAAACTGGGAGAGCTGTCCCACAGACTAGTCAAACAACAGCCTGACATAGCCATACTCACAGGATCATACCTTTCAGCCAACGTCCCAGATTGTTCCATTACCATCCCTGGGTATGTCCTGTCCCACCGGCAGGACAGACCCACCAGAGGTGGCGGTACGATGATATACAGTCAGGAGAGAGTGGCCCTGGGAGTCCTCAACATTGACTCCGGACCCCATGAAATCTCATGGCATCAGGTTCAACATGGGCAAGGAAACCTCCTGATTACCACTTACCGCCCTCCCTCAGCTGATGAATCAGTCCTCCTACATGTTGAGCACCACTTGGAGGAAGCGCTGAGGGTAGCAAGGGCACAGAATGTACTCGGGACTTCAATGTCCATCACCAAGAGTGGCTCGGTAGCAACACTACTGACCGAGCTGGCCGAGTCCTCAAGGACATAGCTGCCAGAATGGGCCTGCGGCAGGTGGTGAGTGAACCAACATGAGGGAAAAACCTACTTGACCTTCACCTTGACATCGTCCTCACCAATCTACCTGTTGCAGATGCATCTGTCCATGACAATATTGGTAGGAGTGACCACCGCACAGTCCTTGTGGAGACAAAGCCCTGTCTTCACAATGAGGACACCATCCAACGTGTTGTGTGGCACTGCCACCATGCTAAATGGGATAGATTCAGAACAGATCTAGCAGCTCAAAACTGGGCATCCATGAGGCGCTGTAGTCCATCAGCAGCAGCAGAATTGTATTCCAGCACAATCTGTAACCTCATGGCCTGGCATGTTCCTCACTCTACCATTACCAACAAGCCAGGGGATCAACCCTGGTTCAGTGAGGAGTGTAGAAGAGCATGCCAGGAGCAGCACCTAAAAATGAGGTGCCAACCTGGTGAAACTACAACACTGGACTACATGCATGCTAAAGAGCGGAAGCAACATGCTACAGACAGAGCTAAGCGATTCCACAACCAACAGATCAGATCAAAGCTCTGCAGTCCTGCCACATCCAGTCGTGAATGGTGGTGGACAATTAAACAACTAGCAGGAGGAGGAGGCTCTGTAAACATCCCCATCCTCAATGATGGCAGAGTCCAGCACGTGAGTGCAAAAGACAAGGCTGAAGCGTTTGCAACCATCTTCGGCCAGAAGTGTCGAGTAGGTGATCCATCTCGGCCTCCTCCCAATATCCCCACCATCACAGAAGCCAGTCTTCAGCCAATTCGATTCACTCTACGTGATATCAAGAAACGGCTGAGTGCACTGGATGCAACAAAGGCTATGGGCCCTGACAACATCCCGGCTGTAGTGCTGAAGACTTGTGCTCTAGAACTAGCCGTGCCTCTAGCCAAACTGTTCCAGCATAGCTACAATACTGGCATCTACCCGACATTGTGGAAAATTGCCCAGGTATGTCCTGCCCACAAAAAGCAGGACAAATCCAATCCGGCCAATTACCGCCCCATCAGTCTACTCTCAATCATCAGAAAAGTGATGGAAGATGTTGTCGACAGTGCTATTAAGCGGCACTTACTCACCAATAACATGCTCACCGATGCTCAGTTTGGGTTCTGCCGGGACCACTCAGCTCCAGGCCTCATTACAGCCTTGGTCCAAACATGGACAGAAGAGCTGAATTCCAGAAGTGAGGTGAGAGTGACTGCCCTTGACATCAAGGCAGCATTTGACCGAGTATGGCACCCAAGAGCCCTAGTAAAATTGAAGTCAATGGGAATCGGGGAAAACTCTCCAGTGGCTGGAGTCATACCTAGCACAAAGGAAGATGGTAGTGGTTGATGGAGGCCATTCATCTCAGCCCCAGGGCATTGCTGCAGGAGTTCCTCAGGGCAGTGTCCTAGGCCCAACCATCTTCAGCTGCTTCAGCAATGACCTTCTCTCCATCATAAGGTCAGAAATGAGGATGTTCGCTGATGATTGCACAGTGTTCAGTTCCATTGGCAGCCCCTGAGATAATGAAGCAGTCCGTGCCCGCATGCAGCAAGACCTGGACAACATCCAGGCTTGGGCTGATAAGTGGCAAGTAACATTCGTGCCAGTCAAGTGCCAGGCAATGACTATCTCCAACAAGAGAGAGTCTAACCACTTCCCCTTGACATTCAATGGCATTACCATCGCCGAATCTCCCACCATCAACATCCCGGGGGTCACCATTAACCAGAAACTTAACTGGACCAGCCACATAAATACTGTGGCTACAAGAGCAGATCAGAGGCTGGGTATTCTGCAGCGAGTGACTCACCTCCTGACTCCTCAAAGCCGTCCACTATCTACAAGGCACAAGTCAGGAGTGTGATGGAATACTCTCCACTTGCTTGAATGAGTGCAGCTTCAGCAACACTCAAGAAGCTCGACACATCCAGGACAAAGCAGCCCACTTGATTGGCACCCCATCCACCACCCTAAACATTCACTCCCTTCACCACCGGCACACAGTGGCTGCAGTGAGTACCATCCACAGGATGCACTGCACCAACTCGCCAAGGCTTCTTCAACAGCACCTCCCAAACCCGCGACCTCTACCACCTAGAAGGACAAGGGCAGCAGGCACATGGGAACAACACCACCTGCATGTTCCCCTCCAAGTCACACACCATCCCGACTTGGAAATATATCGCCATTCCTTCATCGTCGCTGGGTCAAAATCCTGGTACTCCCTACCTAACAGCACTGTGGGAGAACCTTAACCACACGGACTGCAGCGGTTCAAGAAGGCGGCTCACCACCACCTTCTCAAGGGCAATTAGGGATGGGCAATAAATGCTGGCCTTGCCAGTGATGCCCACATCTCATGAATGAATAAAAGAAAAACTGAGGGGATTTTTCTAGATACTGATTTTCTGCATCGGATAGGGTGAAGGAGTTGTGTTTGCTTGGAGATGACATGAGATTTAAGTATCACCTGAGTATGGTCTCTTGGATATAAATTGTATTTAAGAAATTAAGATCAATGCTTCCTGTTCATGGGGTTAAAATAACAATCTCGTCACTGTTGTTGCACTTGCCTGAAAGAACAGATTGCAAAAGAATTTTTCTGATACAGCAGTCTCAAACCCAGTGTCCCTATACTGGTGTTGGATGTCCAGTCTCATTGGCAAAACCATAAGAGATAGGAGCAGGATTAGGCCATTCGGCCCCTTGAGCCTGCTCCGCCATTTAATGAGATCATGGCTGATCTGATTTTTACCTCAACTCCACTTTCCCGCCTTTTCCCCATATCCTTTGACTCCCTTGCTGATCAAAAATTTGTCTAACTCAGCCTTGAATGTATTCAATGACTCAGCCTCCACAGCTTTTTGGGGTAAAGAATTCCAAAGATTCACGACCCTCTGGGAGAAAAAATTCCTCCTCATTTCCATCTTAAACGGGCGACCCTTTATTCTGAGACTATGCCCCCTAGTTTTAGATTCCCCCAGAAACAGAGTATCGATAGAGAGTTTTGCACTAAAATGTTATATAGCAGGCATTTAACACTGTAAATGCTAATCACAGTGTCACCTACAGACGGAACTGGTACTAGAAGTAAATGTTGATAATTTTAAAATTGGTTTTCCCTTTGACAAAGCCTTAGAAGGTTTCAATGTATTTTCATGGAATGTTACAACTCACTTATTAGTTTTAATACATAAATGCAAATACACATACACACAGTTTTATATATATATACAGGGTAATGATGTATAGTGACTGATATGCAGCTCCAAACTGGTGTTATTGCTGACTTGAAGCCCACTCACAGTCTAAAAGCCAATTTAAAGCGTGTTGATAGCATTTAAGGTTCTGAGTTGATGGGAAGATCTCTTGATCTCACTCTTCCCATAGTGGCAGAGGGAAAGAAATAAATAGACCATTAAACTACGTGTTGAATCTGTGTGCCACTACATATAATCAGCAGCTGAAGGGTTAATTGTTTAAAATTCTCATTTTGATGGGCAAGATGTTCCTGTTCAATTTCAAATAGCTGCCTGGTTTTAAAAAAAAAGAGAAAATTAGATGTAGAATTGTAGTTATAGGCATGCTGATAGCAATCAGGATGTATTTAAAATAATTTACTTGATAGAACATTAGATAAAAGAAGACTTGATAGAACATTAGATAAAAGAAGACTTTGCTCACCATGTGGCTATTTTGCATCATACTACGATTAGATAGATAGAAGGAAGATTTATCTGGCACTCGGGGTGATCCCATTAAAAGATATTTTACTGCAATTGCATTGGTAGTCTGGGTCGTAACACTAGAACTCTGCTTTTAAACTGGTGAGTGAGAATGTGAAACATATGGCTTCTGGGTTTTCTTTTTACAGGATTGTTTGGTGTACCCTCTAGATTGTGAGAAGCAAATCGTCGGACAAGAGACGGCCTCTGCAAAGCCCAACATATGTTTGTCATCGCCTGACATCCTTTCTCTGCACTGCAAAATCAAAAGGATTAAACGGTCAAATAAATACAGTCGCTATGTTGAGGAACAGACTATATTGGAGCCATTCCCGAATGCCTGCATTTCAGTAAACTGTGCACCACTGGAAGGGACAACAGAACTCAGGCATGGCGATCTAGTTGGGTTTGGGCAGCATTATTTTTTTCTCTTCAAAGATCCTTTGCGTGCCAGAAAGCTGCCAGCCCGCACTTTTTCCATGCTGAGACATTTGCACCATCTGCCTGAGCATAAGGGTAGCCGGAGAGTTGCCGTCTGCAAAATGTGTGGCTCCGTTATAAAGGACAGCGCGGCAAAAACTCACAAAAATCCCAACTCTTCTGCAAACAGAAGCAACAGTATTCAGAAAAGGAAGCTACAACTGGAATACGAGAGGGCCTTTGAAGATGTGCTGATCGATAAAATCTTGACCCTTATCGAACCTGGTGGAGATGACCATAAACTGACGCCAGCTTGCCTGCTGTGTTTGTGTGTCCAGCACTCTGCCACTACCTTCAAGTCAGGTGATTTTATGAAGCTCCTTCTGAAGGTTGTGAACAGAATGCAAGCTATAGCGTGGGTTAGTACCATGTTACCTAATCTCTGAGTTATAATATATTTGCATTTATAACGTGCCTTATCATGTGAAATATCTCAAAGTACTTCACGCAATGAATGCTGTTTGGAGTTTAGTAATTGTTGTGCTCTAGGCAAACTTCATATTAAAAAGAAATTGAAGGAAATAGATCACATTTGTTAAGATATTTGCATTAGGCATAGTTCTGCAGTATATTTGTATCAAGTTTCTCTATTTTGAATCTGTGCCATCCCCAATCCACCAACATGTAAAGACTTATATGGCTCTTTCATGTTCTCTTGATGTGTTCCAAGCATTTCACAACCAATGAATTATTTTTGAAGTGCAGTCATTATTATTATTTAGGCAAATGTGGCAGCCAATTTGCATACAGCAACAAGCAACAAATGAGATGAATGACTAGTTAATCAGTTTTTTTGGTGATATTTCTGAGGGTGAATCACTGGCCAGGACACTGGGAAATCTCCCTGCTCCTTTTCGAACAAAGCTGTGGGATCCTTTACATCCACTTCAAAAGGCAAACGGGGCCTTGGTTTAACATCTCACCTGAAAGGTGGCACCGCCAACAATATAGCACTCCTTCACTTCTACTATGAAGTGACGTCACGCTGTCTGGTTTTGCAATGCAGGTTAACCATGTACAGTGATGTACAACCAGCAGTTTTTTGTTTGTGGCTGTGGTGGCGTGGCTCATTGATATTTCTGGGGCTCAAATTCAAGGCTGCAGCACAATAGAGAACAGAATCCAAACTGACAGTAGACACCAGTCAGTAGTTAAGACCAAAATAAAAAAGTAATACACAGAGATCTGCTATTGTAATGAAAACAAAAAACTCATAATATAAACACACGCACAGATGCGAATTGAATGTTGTTTTGTACAAGTTAGCATGAGATGTTTGCTGCATGTGGGTGCACAGTACAAGGGGTGGTCCTTCAGACCAGCCAGTCACAGTCATGTAGCCACTAGTCAGTGCTAAATATGCTGGGATTGATCCAGCGGACTTGTGTGGATTTCAAGCCCTCTTTGGGGAAGTGTCTATGTTTACTAATAACCACCACTGTAAAAACCCAATATCTGAGGCAGGCAGGCCAACAAGGTGCTGTTAATGACTGACTATCCAGCCTAGCTTATTAATGGGAGCCAGAGCAGTATACCTGTCATTGGAGATTGGGATTCTTTCCACCTGGCTTCAGATAGCCCTGCAAGTCATTGCCCGAACGGGTAGTGTCGTCCTATCTGGACACAAAGTGGAAAGCCTACCAATGCTCTGTCTTGGTTAGTTGCACAGTTTTAGCTGATTAAACTCCAATGCTTGGAGGTCCCTAAGCCTCAGCTGGAACTAACTTGTACCTAAGGTGTCTGGTAAGTGGACTGTGTACAAGGAAAGACTGTGCACGCCATATCAGATAAGCAGAAACTCTACCTGTGTGGATTTCTCAGTAGCTCAGTTCGGAGATTATTAAGCATGGTAATGGGTTTCTGTGTATCTCGACACAAATAAAAATTGTGAATAATGGAGTCAAAGTGAAAATCCATTGGAAGGGAGAACAATTGCCTCTTAGAACTTTACATAATCACAACCTACACACAGCACTACTAAAGTTGCTAATTAATATATAAATATAATGGAACCAATTTAGATTGAACTCCGATATTCTGAAACTGTATATTCCAATGTAGCTAATTAGATAACATTCCTACAAGAGGAAATGACCAAACTACAGTGAAAAATCTGAGATCTGATTTTGTATTACGTACTCCATAAACGCCCCTGAATTTGTTAACGGCTGCATTAATTTTCTGAATTTATTTATGCATTTTAAGAGGTTTTATTTTTACTGCATGTTTGAACATACTGTACATGTAGATTTTGTACAACTCAATATATAGGTTTATACCAGTGAATGGATTAAACACCTCTCACAGATGGTATCTCTGGCTCTAAGGCACTTAATCTCTGTGCACTGGCTGAATCTCTTAATTGCACATTTTAAAAGCATTTGTTCTAGGTTCAGTTTCAGGAAACAATCAATCGTTGGTCACAGTCCCTTTTTGCTGAGAATGCAGTCACTTTCAGGTCAGACTCACATTGTTGAAGGAGAAGAGGATGCTCTTTAAGTCTAGAATACTTCACATGGATCTGCAAACCTATGGAAACTATACTTGAACTAACTACCTTCTCCATTTCTTCTGATTACTCAGTAAGCGCTCAGTTAGCCAGCTATTTACATGAAAATTTGCCACTGCAAAATCTTATTTCACTCAAACACCTGCAGATTTCTTTTAACTAGCACAAAAAGTGACATATAGGCTTTCAATGGGCATCAATTTTGTTTGCCAGTAATTATTAATGACCAGTTAATTTTTTGCTTTAACAACAGTAAGTTTCTCAACATACAGCTTGTGCTTTTATAGACAGTCATGGGTGCTGCTAATATCCCATCGTAAAATCTAAGAAATCAAAACAACTAAAAATGATAAGTGAGCAAGTACTTAAGTTGTGTCACATTCAGATCGTTATGTTCTTATTTAAATGGGATGCATTTTTTCCACAGGGGAAGACCAGAGAATTGGCAGAAAAACAGTCTGAACAGTAAGTCCTTTAAAGCTCTTGTACACACAACACTAATTCTTTATTTTGGTTATGCAGATTCTTTAACCCCTTCACTGGGCTGTTGTGCTTAGTGAAAACCACTCCAAATAATTTTGAAGTTTATTTTGTGTTTTTATGTAATACAAAATAAATGTAAAATACTCAGCAACTACTATAAAACAATTTGTAGACATTCCAGGACTGATCTCTAAAGAGACCAATTCTTATCACACCAGTGATGTAAAGCATATGTGATGTGAGGGACCCACTTGACTGATATTACCCCACCAGGAAGATGAGGCCAAATGTATGCAGCACAAAATGGAGATGGTACTAGACTCCATGGAGGAACCCTGTGGATACCAATATTTTATAAATGAAGATTTTTAAAATGAAAAGCTATGCAGATGACTATAAGAGTTTACCATCACTAGCACTTACATTGAGGGTTACCATATCTTTTAAATTCTTTATTGGCTGCATTGATTTTCTGAATTCATCTATGCATTTTAGGAGGTTGTATTTTTAATTTTAATTTTATTTTTATTGCTTGTTCAAATACTCTGTACATGCAGATTCTGTACAATTCAGGTTTATACCAGAGACTGGATCAAATCTGCCACTTATCCTAATCCTGCCACTAGTGACTTATTATTACACCTCCCCCACCATCTAATGACTTTCCAATATTATTTTCCTGATTCCAAGAATACACAACTTCAAACCGTTGCCAGTGCCAAGTAAACAAAACTCTCAAAAATGTCTCATTTGATACTGAAAAACTGTACTTTACTCTGGTATAAAGTGAAATTATTATATGATTTGTCATTTTAAAAAGGAAGCAAAAACTAGAAGATGGTCACTTTTGGGCGATTGGGACACTTCTGCTTGATCTGAGTCAAGCTGAACTTTTATATGCAGCTTCAGTTTAGATCGTTTGAAGCTGAAGTCTGGTCCAAGATTGTTTTCCTTAATCAATTAGTTTGGTTCTCTGAAGCTGAAACCTTGGATCATCAAGAAACCCAAATTATTTAATGAACTTCCTAAAAATATTCAGCCCTATTTCTCAGTGGACTAGGATTTGAATTATTTAATCCTAATGTTCCATCATTTAGGTTAATCTATTTAAGGTGCATTTATACTGCAACTTTGATGTCACTGTGAGTTGAGATCTGACCTACTCTAGTGCAGTTTCAATTCTGATTTTACAAAGTACTCTAGTTTAAATGTCGAGAAAGCAGATGTTTCCACTTTCTAAACCTTTAGGCTTAAGTTTTCTAGTCTATCATTGATGGGAATCATTTAAAATGAATGTCTTGTCTTTGGCATAGTAATTGGAAAACAAAAGCTTTAAATTTTAGCTGTTGGAGGAGAAACTCTGCAATTGCATGTAAGCATGCATACAAGCACACAAGTAAGAATGTGCTTTCTCCTGGACAGGAGTATAAGTGAGATATTGGCTGGTTGAAACCGATATTGCAAATACAACTCTGGTAGCTACTGTAAAAATGCCCCATTAGATATTTTATCATGCAATCTTGTAAATCTTTGGGGTCAGAACCAGGATGTCTCACTTTGGTCCACATTGGCAACTGTACAAAATAATTCATATTGTCCAATTTCAAAATACCTTCTGCTCATTTTGCAGTTATAAGCATTTCTAATATAATTAGTATGAGTCCCTACTGAATTCAGTTTATTCCACTTATGATGAAGACATTGATAGTTCATAATCTGTGAAGTCTACCAAGTATTTATTATTCATTCAAGTTATTTTTTCTGATTATAATATTAAAGGGGTAACTTTAGTATATAGCAAATTACATATGTGCCAGGAGACTTCTACCCATCCCATTATTAATGGATCACTCTCAGTTGTTCCTCTCATTTACTAAGTGCCCAAGCCCCAGGTAAAGCTCCACTATTGTGCTGAAATTAGTTTCTATGTCTGGTCTCCAATTTCACCTTTAGTTGTCATCTGGTTTGTCTTACATAAGTTATGAACAAAATGACTCATTAATTATTTTTGTTTTATCCCTTCTACAATCTCTTCCTGCCTAACTCCAGCCAGGATCCAGCATCTCTACCTCTGCTCAGTATTACAGACCTGGTCCCAGACCTGCAGCATATTTTCTTCTGGATGTCCAACTCCATTGAGCTGCTTTACTTCATCCAGCAGAGGGTTCCAGACTACATTCAGAGCATTGAGGATCTGGATGCACGAGGTAGCGTTATGCAGGCACTGAGAAGTCAATATAAAAGTGTATTGATAGTGGTTTGGGTGTACACTAAACAGATGCATTATGAAAGCCAAGTGTAGGGTCTTGTTTAAGTCCCAAAGTGATCTTTTATACACTCTGCAATTCACATGAGTGGAGTGTGCAGTATCCACGGTCTAATATTCTGTGGATGGGTCAAGAAAGTTTTGGAGTGAATGATGTGGCAGAAGAAATAGTTTGCACCCTGATGGGTTGAAGTAATGTATTAATAGATGCTGAACTATGTTTTATTGTGAGAACAGACGGTTTAGAAATATTTCCAAAGAGATATTGATTGGCCTTTCATGAAGTCCATCATTTTATTTGAGGCTGGGATGAATATTTTCAAACTATGAGTAGGCAGGCAATGTGGTGATCCTAATGTAGCTGTAATGTAAAACAGACAGAATGAGATTAAATGGGAGAATGAGGAAAGCAATAAGCAGCAAACATTTCTCTATCTCACATCCAATGGGTTGGATGTATTTCCCAAATATCAGGGGTAGATTTTCCTCTTTTGCCCTTAGGCATAAATAATTCCTATATCTGGAGCACATCAAGGGAAATCTGGTGGAGAGCATCACACACTTGAAATGGTGCCCATTAGATATTCTGTCTGTCAATTTAAATGTAATTTAAGGTAGGTTGTCTAGAAATGGCCATTAGTGTCAATTTCTAAAAGTTTTGATACATACGAACATATGAAATTGATGGGCAGGTAAAGATCAGCTTGTCCATCAAGCCTGCCCCACATTCATGATGGTCAGAGCATCATGACTAAAATTGATGTATGTATGTCATTAGACAAAGGAACTAATGTCTGAATATATGAACTTACAAAAATGCCAGATAGGAAAAGACCAGTTGGCCATCAAGCCTGTGATGCACAAGACTGCTGTTTAATGTTCATGGTAGAAATTTCTATAAAGAGTTAATAATACACTATGGAAAAATTTCATGGGTAATATTCTACTCTTCTATAATGTTTCTCACAAATGCAACTCCTTATGAACTCCTTAATAGTTCAGGCCATCTCCGGGAATTTCCTCCAGGCCTCTCTCACTCAGTCACCATAACTTTGGCGAAGTTACAGAATCGGAGCAGGAGAAGCCCCAAGGAAATTCCCGGCACATGTTTTGAATTCTATCACGCAAGACATTTGTTCCGTTTTGTCCCTTCTATTATTATTATGCACTGAAAAAAATGTCACATTTAATCAACTTTGGTATCATTCAGTATGCTCAGTAACTTGATCTGTTTTAGAATAACCCAGGATCAGCACAAACGTTTTGAAAAAAGTTTTGTCACACACTGCATCCCATTAACATTCCTGTTTCTGATATTTAGCAAAACAAAGAAGCAATGTGTATTCATAACAATGATGTGGAGATGCCGGTGATGGACTGGGGTGGACAAATGTAAGGAATCTTACAACACCAGGTTATAGTCCAACAATTTTATTTTAAAATCACAAGCTTTCGGAGATTATCTCCTTCATCACTCACTCACTCACCTGACGAAGGAGATAATCTCCGAAAGCTTGTGATTTTAAAATAAAATTGTTGGACTATAACCTGGTGTTGTAAGATTCCTTACATTTATTCATAACAACAACAACTTGCATTTATATAGCACCTTTAACGTGGAAATATGTCCCACGGCGCTTCACAGAAGCGTAATCAGATAAAAATTGACACCAAGCCAAAGAAGGAGACACTAGGGCAGGTGACCAAAAACTTGGTCAAAGACAAGAATCAAATATAGTGCAAGACGCACAATAAGTAGCAGTCAATTTTCTTCTGCTTCACTCCCTCCCTCCTTTCAAGACTGGGAAGCTTGCAGTGCACAGGAAGTACACTGTGCATAATCTTAGCAGGACACTTTTGGCTAAGACATCAGCTTGTGAGGTCAGTAGAAATGAACATATGGTACATTGGATACAAATTATTTAAGTGAAGAAATTATTTGTGACAGGTTTCAGACAAAGCCCCTTTAATATCACAGATTAGCAAGAGCTTGCCATCTGCATATCCTTGCCGCTGAATTATCACAGTGTAGAATCCACATTTAAGAACACCGGGGGTGAATTTTAACCCCCAAGAACAGGTGGGTTGGTGGGGGGGTAGGCAGTGAAAATTCCAAGTTTTCAGAGCGTGACCACATCCTGGCTCCAACTCGACCACTTCTGGATTTAACCCAGGCAGATTTGTCTGCGTGTGGAGAGCAGACAGCAGGAAGTCCCCCTCCCACTTACAGCCGGCAGGCTGATACTTAAAAGGGCAATGTACCTTATTGAGAAACTTGAGGTACTTAACATTTTGTGTATTGGACAATTAAAACAAATTTAACCATACCTGTTCAGGTTTCCAATCGCTTCCCAGTCATGCCAGATGAAAGCAGGTGGGAAGGGCTGGATCCATGAGGCGCGTGCCTTTATTACATTGCTTGTGGGCCTGGAGGAGCGGGAGTGCTCCCGCTCCTCCAGGCCAAGAAGCTCACCTGGCCAACAGGACCACCGCAATCGGCCACCCACCCCCACCATGGTGCACCTCCCCCTCCACAATGGTGGACCCCCCCCCCCCACCATGGTGGACGCCCAACTACCTCCAACTCTATACCGGACCTCCAACGACCTCTGATCTTCTTGCTGGCCACCCCACCCCACCACCCCCCCCCCCCCCCCGCCAATCTTCTTGCTGGCCCCCCGATCTGGCCCCCCGCGGTCGTCTTGCCGGCCCCCCGCGGTCGTCTTGCCGGCCCCCCGCGGTCGTCTTGCCGGCCCCCCGCGGTCGTCTTGCCGGCCCCCCGCGGTCGTCTTGCCGGCCCCCCGCGGTCGTCTTGCCGGCCCCCCGCGGTCGTCTTGCCGGCCCCCCGCGGTCGTCTTGCCGGCCCCCCGCGGTCGTCTTGCCGGCCCCCCGCGGTCGTCTTGCCGGCCCCCCGCGGTCGTCTTGCCGGCCCCCCGCGGTCGTCTTGCCGGCCCCCCGCGGTCGTCTTGCCGGCCCCTCCGATCGTCTTGCCGGCCCCTCCGATCTCTTGCTGCCCCATCCCCTGATCTCCTTCACGGCCTATGATTCCTCCCTCTCTCCCTCTGATCCCAGGCTGTGGCCTGCTGCAGCAGGCCTTCCTGGCCAACAGCCAGCCAGCCTGTCAATCAGGCTGGCTGCCGGGCGCAAAACCTAGAAGTGAAATTGATGGGCCTCATTAAGGTCGCGATCGCAGATCACAACTCACCCAATTACCTTTCGGGTTTCGCACCCGGAAACCTTCCCCCCTGCTCTCTTCTGGGTTTCAGTTAAAATTTACGCCCAAGTATCACAAAGAAAACTGTCGTGCCTCAGACCGCCTGCTACACTTAAAGTTTCAGCACCATGTTTCCTGGATCGCTATTGAAATTTCCATGGAACACTATCACTGAGAACTTCCTCAGGGCTTCTGCTGTTCTGTCGCCATATCTTTGGTGGAAACCCCGTTTATGTGTGAAAATGCAGTTTCCGCTGGAGTTACACAGACGGGGAGGAGCCCCGAGGAAATTCCCCGCCTGCACGTTTAAATTTCAGTCATTATTTTATCCTGTAAAAAATGTGTAATCTTTTAATGCTTGCATGAACCTATAAATTTGCTATTATATATTAATTAGCAGATCTCTCATGACATTGCTCAGGTGAGTCGGATGGGTGCGAATGAGAAAGTGTGAGGGGGAGAGTGTTATGGGAATTAAATGCGACACTTCTTTCCTTTCCACACTACGTCTTATTGGTCCATCGACCCTATCCTCACTGACCTGCACTGGTGCCTTCTCCCTCAACATAATGGTCTGTAAATTGCTCCGAGCAGCGCAGCAAAGGCGCTTGCTGCTCGTTTGACTTAAGTAACATACAAACTTACCGTGGTCTTTACTGCGGGAACTTTCTGTAATGTGAACCTGAGAAGAGGCCAGCGTTAGCTCCAGTGAAGGAGAGGATCACGCTCTCCCCTCGACCAAACAGTTTCTGCAAGCTAGAATGTAAAATCCGGGAAGTGAGAGGTGCAACACTAAAATCATTTGTAATAACAGTCATGGACAGCCAATAAAAGAGAGGGTAAGAAATATCAAATTAAATAAATGAGACAGAAAGAAAAAGTTTTTTAAAAATGTAATTTTTTAATTTAATTTTTTTTTAATTACCTAAACTATTAAAATCAGGAGTAATGAGACCCCATATTTTAAAAACTTATATTTTTGTTGTTTGACAGTCATTAAGATTTACCACGCTGTTAAAACTTAGTTTAGACCTGGTATATTTAAGCGTACCTGTTTTTGTGGCGATATTAGTTAGTTTCCAGTTGGGCAGAAGAGCAAGTTGGCGCTGGTCCATTGATTCTGTTGATTGCAGCTGATGATATCCCGTTAAGGTGAAGCTGTCAGATCGCCGGTGAACTAGGAAGAGCAAGTTCCGGATATCCACGTTTGTCTGCACATGTACGAACGCTGGAACTTGCTCTTTCATTTGGCCACTAACAACGGTGAGTGCGATTGAACTCACCATTCTTTTTAAAGCAATTTCCTTCCCATTGAATTTAAAATCTCATCCTTGTCTACAGATCCCTCACAGTCTTGCTGAACTTTACCTCTATATGGCCCTGTAGTTCTATAATCCCTCCTGAATGCTTCATTCCTCGGATTCTGGCCATCTATTCATCTCCCTCACCCTCGTTCTGCCTCACCATTGGTAGTAGAGCCTTCCTGCCAGGTAGAGTGACTTCCAGCCCAAAGCACATATTTTTCACACTGATCAGTTTAACTATGTTCACACTCACTTCTGTAAAGCACTTACTCCTGGTAACCATATTTTTGCACTGCAACTGTACTTTTGTTCTCCATGACTTTGACCAGTCAGTGAACTGTTCAACTGCCAGTGTGCTACTCTCTGTGGGTACATTTATAGTGCAGCTCCCTACTCAAATCAGTACCTGCAGTATTGGTTTCATCCAGGCAGTACCTTGTTTTCAATGCCTGGTCAAACTTCAATTTTGCTGCTCGGGAGAGAGTTCAACACTTTAGGGTTGCCAACCCTCTCAGATTGTCCTTGAGTCTCCCGGAATTAAAGATTAATCTCCTGGACACTCCTGCAGGCAACCCGAAAGAAAAATCAGAGGGGCATTTTCTTCTCCCGTTTTGCTCCGGTCGGACTTACAACAGGGATGCAACACGACCCTGGTGCATGAGCACTATAACCGGTAAAATGACACAATGGATAGAATGGTTTCTGGAGTGCAAAGGGTGGGTACTGTAGTTGCCGTTACTGATGATTACTGCAAGGATTGACCATAAGACCATAAGAGATAGGAGCAGGAGTAGGCCTTTCGGCCCCTCGATCCTGCTCCGCCATTCAATGAGATCATGGCTGATCTGATTTTTACCTCAACTCCACTTTCCCACCTTTTCCACAGATTGATGTGTCGAGCAACCAGTGACACAAGAGTAAGGGTGGTGTGGTTGGAGGTGGGAGGTCATGTGTTGAAATCTCCTGGATTACAGTCCAATCAGAGTTGGCAACTCTACTACACATGTGTGCTTAAAAGCATTTGAGGAGCTCCTTTTACAGTTGCCAAAGTAAACCTGTCATGCTGTAATTTCACCCTTCTGCCAATGGTGGTGTTTCCATTGCGAGGGAAGGGTGTAATTATATGACAAGTTTAATAGTTTCCATTATAAACATGGACGTATGAATTTACAATGGAAAGAGTTGACTTTAAGCTATACCGGGTGTGTAATTTGGACACTTTCATTTTTGATGAAGAAAAAGTTTCAGAAAGTATTGCGGGAACCCAGTGGCCATATTGCACAGTGATAAGTTTATGTAGGTGTTTTCCATTTTAAATGTGGACATAGGAATTTATAATGGATAAAGTTGACACAAAATGTGTGACAAAAATATGACAACAGGAGGTCAAGTGATGCAGACAGGAAGTGCATGCAGATATAAAATTTTTAATATATTACAGATAGATTTGAACCACTACCATTGGTAACACTTACTCATAGAGTCGCCTTTTCTTTTAGCTACTTAGGAATGAGAGTACAGTAAAATGCAGGAGATTTTGATGATATCCGGCTGAACAGAACCGGATGGTGACCATGGTTCGCTCAGTAACTGTTTCCATTAATGTTTACTGATAAGAAGATAGATTAGTTTTATCTGGCCTGAAATAATTTTTCCCTTAGAACAGAACACGAATATTTACATTTTGCTGGGTGGATCTGTCATAATTACAGTCCATCAGATTGCAGCCTATTAACACAAGCAGCTTGCGTGACTGAGGGAAATGGGAAGCAAGCCCCTACATATTTGGCAAAGCAAACATTTGCATTTTTATATTGCACATTGAATAAAAGCTTTTAGTAATAAAAGTATGATGCTGAAGATGTACTTTACGATTTAAGGAGAATTTGAAACAGCATAGCTTTAAAGGTAAAATTACCAAAATTTTAAAAACCTGCTTTGTCAATGCCTGACTAAAGCAACGAAGAATGTGGCATTAGGTAGTGATATATCAGTTATTTAAGAATGTTATGTTTCTTGAATTTACTGTAGTGTTAGTTAACTAGTCTGTGAATGGACAGCTAGGTCTTTCAAATAGCTGCTGGATTAAGAGTCAGTTAAAATGTTCAGTAAAGTGAGAGAACTTAGAGGGTGTGCAGTTCTAGACTTAAGTGGAGAAATAGGTGCTACAAATGAGTACTAACAAGTGATGGTGTTAAAGTATGGGTAAATACAGTGCACAAGTTAACCTGCACTTACATAGCTCAGTCTCAGAAGAGCACCATTGATGTGGGAATTTGTATTTCCCATATCATCTATTCTTATAACCTTTCATAGGGAGATTACTCAATAAATGGTATTTATGGGCAGTTTTGTGCTGGGAAATAGATTGAGAGTGAGATCCTTCTTCACTAGAGATAAGCTGGGAAAGAAGCAGATGCTTAAGCATAAAAAATGAAAGATGGGACAGGGCTACAAGCGAATAGATTCTGCTTAAACAATATTTCAGCTTTTAACTTCCAACCATATGATGTCACAGCATTTGAAAAATGCCTGTGTTTGTGTTACAAAAACTTTATTTAAAAAACTTGAATGATTCTAAGCATTTTGTAAACCATGAAAGTATTTTCCCAGAATTGCTGATCAATGATGCCATCTAACCAGGTCTCATTTAAATAATCAGCATTCTTTACACACAAATTATTTAAATGAACAATTTAAGGTTTGTTTTATATTTAATAAAGTTGATTGGGCACTTTAATATCTGGTAAGTTGGTTTACTGAAAGCATTTTGGTTAGAAGGTAACCCATGTTAGTTTTCTAAAGACAAATTGCACGTTTGCCAAGATGAACAGCACTAAAGAATCTTCACATTAACCACAGAAACAGAAACCATGGAAACATTTTCTTCTCTGAGATCATTTTACTGTGGAATCTTTAAAACTTTTTTGCTTTCCTTTAAAGCTAAGGGAACAGTCTTTGGAAAATGTCTTGTATCCAAATTTCTGCAATTACATGTATAGTGGGAAGTGTTGCAATTGGGAAAGAATTGCAGAAAGAAAAGATTAGAATTTTTTTTTATTCGTTCCTGGGATGTGGGCGTCGCTGGCGAGGCCGGCATTTATTGCCCATCCCTAATTGCCCTTGAGAAGATGGTGATGAGCCGCCTTCTTGAACCGCTGCAGTCCGTGTGGTGAAGGTTCTCCCACAGTGCTGCTTGGAAGGGAGTTCCAGGATTTTGACCCAGCGACGATGAAGGAACGACGGTATATTTCCAAGTCGGGATGGTGTGTGACTTGGAGGGGAACATGCAGGTGGTGATGTTCCCATGTGCCTGCTGCTCTTGTCCTTCTAGGTGGTAGAGGTCGCGGGTTTGGGAGGTGCTGTCGAAGAAGCCTTGGCGAGTTGCTGCAGTGCATCCTGTGGATGGTACACACTGCAGCCACTGTGTGCTGGTGGTGAAGGGAGTGAATGTTTAGGGTGGTGGATGGGGTGCCACTCAAGCGGGCTGCTTTGTCCTGGATGGTGTCGAGCTTCTTCAGTGTTGTTGGAGCTGTACTCATCCAGGCAAGTGGAGAGTATTCCATCACACTCCTGAATTATGCCTTGTAGACGGTGGAAAGGTTTTGGGGAGTCTGGAGGTGAGTCACTCGCCGCAGAATACCCAGCCTCTGAGCTGCTCTTGTAGCCACAGTATTTATGTGGCTGGTCCAGTTAAGTTTCTGATCAATGGTGACCCCCCAGGACGTTGATGGTGGGCGATTCGGCAATGGTAATGCCATTGAATGTCAAGGGGAGGTGGTTAGACTCTTTCTTGTTGGAGATGGTCATTGCCTGGCACTTGTCTGGCGCGAATGTTACTTGCCACTTATGAACCCAAGCCTTGATGTTGTCCAGGTCTTGCTGCATGCGGGCTCGGACTGCTTCATTATTTGAAGGGTTGCGAATGGAACTGAACACTGTGCAATCATCAGCAAACATCCCCATTTCTGACCTTATGATGGAGGGAAGGTCATTGCTGAAGCAGCTGAAGATGGTTGGGCCTAGGACACTGCCCTGAGGAACTCCTGCAGCAATGCCCTGGGGCTGAGATGATTGGCCTCCAACAACCACTACCATCTTCCTTTGTGCTAGGTATGACTCCAGCCACTGGAGAGTTTTCCCCCTAATTCCCATTGACTTCAATTTTACTAGGGCTCCTTGGTGCCACACTCGGTCAAATGCTGCCTTGATGTCAAGGGCAGTCACTCTCACCTCACCTCCGGAATTCAACTCTTTTGTTCATGTTTGGACCAAGGCTGTAATGAGGTCTGGAGCCGAGTGGTCCTGGTGGAACCCAAACTGAGCATCGGTGAGCAGGTTATTGTTGAGTAAGTGCCGCTTGATAGCACTGTCGACGACACGTTCCATCACTTTGCTGATGATTGAGAGTAGACTGATGGGGCGGTAATTGGCCGGATTGGATTTGTCCTGCTTTTTGTGGACAGGACATACCTGGGCAATTTTCCACATTGTCGGGTAGATGCCAGTGTTGTAGCTGTACTGGAACAGCTTGGCTGGAGGCGCAGCTAGTTCTGGAGCACAAGTCTTCAGCACTGCAGCCGGGATGTTGCCGGGGCCTATAGCTTTTGCTGTATCCAGTGCACTCAGCCGTTTCTTGTTATCACGTGGAGTGAATCGAATTGGCTTCTGTGATGATGGGGATATCGGGAGGAGGCCGAGATCGATCATCCACTCGGCACTTCTGGCTGAAGATGGTTGCAAAAACTTCAGCCTTGTCTTTTGCACTCACGTGCTGGACTCTGCCATCATTGAGGATGGGGATTCATAAAGGATCCACAGGAATGATCATTAAGTTCCTTATGAGAACCGACACTGGCCTGAATCTGTGTCACAAACCTTTTGGTAATTACAGGCCTGATTCTTTTTTTTAATTGAGTAAGCTACATAAAGGGTGAATGTCCACAGTGCAGGACGCCACCAAAGAGTGGAAGGGCTTCTGTTTTGAGCATGCTCTTAATCGGTCCCACCACCAAGTACCTGCAATGGACCAGACATTTGCTTTCCCTTCAAGTGTACAGATGAATGCACCAGAATCACATGGTTGGTTCTGATGTAGAAGGTCCTGTTAGCCCATTTGATTTCATTCTTCCTGAATTCCAACTCTACCATCTTCACTGCACAGGATCTAATGGTTTCTTAAGTGAGCTGAGCGCTCTGGCCTCAACTACCCTATTAATCACTCTACCTGACATTGTGGAGGGGTAGGGGAAAGAATACTGTGTTTATATAGCACCTTATCACATCACTCAGAAACATCTCAAAGTGGTTCACATACCAAGAATTACTTTGAAATACAGTGATTGTTGTTATGTAGGCAATTACAGCAACCATTTTTTATACAACAGTGAGATGTGATAGTTGAAAGAGACATGTTAGTCAGCAGAACTCCTCCTTTAATAGTGCCATAGGATTTCTAATATCCAACCAACCACCAGAACAAGCAGACAGGATTTCTGTTTAACATCTAATCCAAAGGACTCCCAACAATGCAGCACTCTCTCAGCTATACTGGAATGTCAGTGTAGATTGTAGTCTGTATGTCCTGAAGTGGGGCTTGAATCTGCAATCTTTTGGCCTGGCACCAACAGTGCTACCAATTGAGCCAAGCTGCCACAAATTTTGGGCACAAATGTCTTCAGCCCCAATATAGAAAAGAACAATAGGAGTAGGCTCTTCTGTCCATTGGGCCTGCTCTGCCATTTTGTTAGCCATTTTATCTTTTTAATCCCAATTCCACATCCTTTTTCTATATCTCTTAGGTATTTACCTGGGAAGTAAGTGTATTAGCTTACCTTTTTAACACCTTGATTGTTTCTGCATCCGTGGCCTTCTAGAGAGTATATTGCACATTCTCGGTTGTTCGTGTGAAGATTTTTTTTCTAGATTTGCTTTTAACCATCTTAGTCCTAATTTAAAGATTAAATCTGACCAAATTTAAATGAAGTAGGATGGGAGGATGCTCAATACTCCCATATAGTACATATGACAAAACATAATGTACTATGTTCAATAAAACTGCCCCACAAACAGAAAATCTGTATGGATGGATACTGAAACAGTAATGCACTGGCGGAAGTGCCAAAAAATAGCATGGTGGACACAATTATGTCATTTTAGTTTCATTTAAATGCATCTTTCCAGGGTCATTAAAATTGTGATCACAAAATTGACTAGGATAAAAATGGGCTAGATCCAAAATTATGGATCAGATATTCTAGGCTGCAGTCTTTGAGAAAGTCATGTCTGACTCCATCAGTACTAAAACCACTTGTAACAACATTACATGGATTCTGAAGATCATTTAGTACAGTTAAGTTGGAAATAAGTTACAGGCTGTAACACAATTGGAGATTCTCAATACTGAATTAACTGCTGAAGCTTCACTTTCACAATTTTGAAGTATACATATATCTTAATCAACTCATTGTTTGCTTCATTTTATCTCCTTCCCCCCCTAAACATTTTGTAAGCTTTTTGATTCCCCCATTGCTTCCTTATGTCATTTAATCCAAGAGGGAGAGTAGGTGTCCAGTGTCACAGTATAACATTCCACGAAGAGATGTGGGAGAGTCCCATAGTCAGATTCTCCTTTCCCTCAGGATCCACGAAGTACCTTAGCATATAATTTAGCTGAGATCAGGAATAAGTATGGGAGTCAGATGGTAAAATTTGTGTCCTATCATACCTTAGCCAGTTTATTGATCTGAATATGCAATACTTTCCAAGTTATATACTTAGATTGTCCATTATTTTTCTTATCTATACCTTATCTCTGATCTCTAGAATTCATGACAGCCTTTAATACAGCTGAACAATAGGACTACTTAGGTACCTTGTGACAGGCCTACCATTTAAAATGGCTTTTTATAGCAAACCTTTAAAATGATTGTTATTTCCTAACCTCTGCTCAAATAATTGTCTTATTTCTACACTAGTAATTGAGTAATTGTGGCCTTTTGTCCTCCTTGTTGTAATGATTGTGTTTTTATTTCATTGATTATATAATTATTGTCTCTAATTCAGTAGATTTAAACTGTACACAATGATCTGTAAAATCAATTAAGAATGAAGTTGGAAAATTAGTCCACACTGGAAGATATACTGTAGCATTTTATTTGAACTCTTGTTTATAAGGAGCATTGCAAAAAGACTAGGGATGGAATTGTCCCATCATTAATAATGTTTTAGTGCATTAAGTGCTAATTCTAAAATTGTTATTTTGACATTGCAATTACTTATCCCATTTTTACTGCCAAGTCACATTTTGGACTGTTAATTACAGGCATCACACCTTACTGTCAAGCAGTAAATCACCAGTTAAAGTAATAAATAAGGGTTGGAATGGATTAAAATAAGTCTGCTTATGATTTTGCAACATGTTTTGAACATGAAATGCATGTAATTAAAGAACATTTGAAGTTGGGTTTAAATGCCTTCCCTCAATGAAAGATGCTTAATCATAAATCTGCTCTGTCTATCTTTAAATATT
The DNA here is from genome assembly GCF_035084215.1 of Heptranchias perlo. Taxonomy (NCBI): domain Eukaryota; kingdom Metazoa; phylum Chordata; class Chondrichthyes; order Hexanchiformes; family Hexanchidae; genus Heptranchias; species Heptranchias perlo. The sequence continues at coordinate 8,137,584 of NC_090346.1, forward strand.
TAAAAGTGTTGTAATTTATGGCACAATTGAAATTCATCATCATTAGCTATAATGCAATCCTAGAGAGGGTCTAGGATTTGTAAGCAATGTATGATTTTACCAAAGTGGCCATTAGATTATGAACTGAACCTGAAGGAATTATGTGAATATTACATAATTGCACCGAATCCAGCAACTGTGACTAATTATTTGATATTAAGCAAGTAACCTTGTATGTGAAAACATTAAAGAAATGAGGACTCGGGATAAAGACACAGCACTTTGCTAGAAAGAAAAAATTCCAGGAGATTGCCTTATAACACAGGAGCATAGGAATGTACAGGAGGCCATTTCATTCCATCGAGTCAACTCCAGAGTTCAAAAACAAAATAAACAGAGAGAGACCATTTATTTCAACCTCTGCAATATTGCCTGCCACCACCGCTACCTCAGCCGCTCCGCTGTGAAATACTTGTACATGCCTTTGTCACCTCTAAACCTCCCATCTACGACCTTCATCCTCCATAAAGTCCAACTTGTTCCAAAAATCTGCTGCCTGTAACATGTTCTGCACTAAGTCTCGCTTGCCCATAACCCCAGACTTCACTGACCTATATTGGCACCCTGTCCCAGATGCATTAAATTTAAAATCCTCATCCTCATCTACAAATTCCTCCATGGCTTCACCCCACATCATCTCTGCAATCTCCTCCTGCTTTATGGCCCCTCCCCCATGCTCCATTGCCCTGACTCTGTTCTAGTGTGCATACCCCCTCCCTTTGCCCTACAGTTGGTAGCAGAGCATTCAGCCACTCGCACCACCTTGGCCCTTCCCTCTGGAACGCCTTCCCTAAACCCCTCCACCTCACTCTCAAACTATTTAAAAACTTTCTCAAAACCCATCTTTTCGGCCAAGCTTTCGATCACCCATCCTAATCTCTTTCCTCCTGACTCAGTGTCTGGTTCTTTTACTTAATTAAGTTTGTGAAGCACCTTTGTGCCTTTAATGTTAAAAGAAAGCCCTTTGTAAATTTGTTGTCATCAATGTCATTCTCCTCCCCAAATCAGAAAGAGTTAGATTTAGTTAATGGGTGGCAGTTTACCCATTCTTTCTAAACTAAGTGCAATTTATAGAGCAGGTCCCCTCTCTCCCAATGTATTAAATTTGGAGTCCTCACCTTCAAATCCCCCCATGACTTTGCTCTACGCTATCTCTGGAAGCTCCAGTAGCCTTGTATTATCTCCCTCACCTGTTGATCCTGTTAACTCTGGTGTTTTGCACACCTGCCGCCCTTCCTTCATTCCACCATTGATGGCAAACATTTCAGTTGCCTAGGCCCTACTCTCTGGAGCTCTCTCTTAAACCCCTGTGCCTCTGCACTTCTCTTTTTCCTTTAAAAACCTTTTTAAAACTCATCTTTTCTTCGAAGCTTTGGGTCACCCTTCCTCTCTCATGGCTCATGCCATTTCCCATATTGTTGAGCATCTTGGGGCATTTTTTAATACTAAAGGCACAATATAAATGTAATTTTTTTAAATTTCAAATATGCAATTTGTGAGAATACAATTTCATTAATGACAATGAAGTAGCAGCCAGTCACAATACACCTGGAATAATGATGCTTCAGTTCTGTGCAGCTACTGTGCTGCATACCCACTGTAACTGTCAAAAAGTTTGATAAGCCAACTGTGGGCATGTAACTTTTGGAGAAATATGCAAACGCAAGCAACAAAAAAGGTGATTTACTGAGACCCTGGAAACACTAGTAAGCAGATAGGGTTAGGTGATGTAAGGTGGGAGGGGGCCCCTGTGGAGCATAAACACTGGCACAGACCAGTTGGGCCAAATGGCCTGTTTCTGTGCTGCAAATTCTATGTAATTCTATGTTTGAAGTGGTGCAGGATGTTATCAGCTTTCTCGTCATCCCTCCACCTCAGTCCCCATACAGATTTACTTTTTTGCCCATGATTTGCCATCCATTAGAGTCAATGGACAGAACATTGGTGGCAAAGCACCCATGATTTTACAAGGAAAACTTTTGAGCTCTGTAGGAGTATAGGAAAAAGCCATGAACTGATCCCCAGTCTCAGAGAGTTGAAATTAGGAAAGACTGAAGAATCTTGTGGGCTTCAACCTTAAAAGAAAGTGGCTGACAAGAGAGCTTGTTAATGAGGTATATAAAATAGTAAAAAGTATAGAAAAGTTAAATCTGGAACACAACCTCAAAATAAACCTTGACAGTAGGATAAATTGGTTCAAATTGGGAAAAGGCAAATTTAAGACTGATGTCAGGAGGTTCTTCAGTAGAGTGTACAACACATGGAATGGACTTTCACATATTGTTGTGGAGTCATTTAAGAAACAGTTGGATGCTGTGGTGGGAGACTAAGGCCCCGATTTTTACAGGGAGGTGAGGAGGGAGTGGGGGAGGGGTTGTAGCAGCCAGGAAACCTGGAAATGTAGGTTTCGCCAGAGGTCCTGCCGAATTTAACGGCAGGACCTCATTTAAATTTTTTGACTCCGTTTCCCGGCCGGCGGCCAGCCAGATTCAGAGTCTGGTTGGCTGTTGGGCGGGAAGGCAAGCAGTAGCAGGCCGCAGCCGGGGAGCGGAGAGAATGGAGGGAGAGATTGTGGGTCAGGGTACATCGTAGAGGGCCGGGGAGGACATCGGGGCCGTGAGTAGATTGGGTGGGGTGGGGGCAGAGAGGAGATCGCGGGGTGGGGGGTGGTCAGCAGATTGCCGGGAGGGAAGCAGGTTTTCTTGAGGGGCTGTGGGGAAGGCACTCCTGCTCCTCCTGGCCCACAAGCAGTGCTGGAAAAGCACTTACCTGCTGGATCCGGCTAATCTTGCCTCCCTTCAGCTGTCGGGTTTCCCAAGCCCTGGGAAACCCAGCTCGTAGTCATTAAACTTAAAACTGTCCTAAAATTCAAAGCACGCAGCCATTTTAAAATATTTAAACAACGAGCCCGCCTCCGGAGAGCAGGTTAGTCACCTGCCCCCCAACCTACCTCCGATAAAACCGGGAGTGCGCCCATTGGGGTCGGGTTTACCGCTTTTGAATTTTTAATCCCCCCCCCCACTTAAGTTTTTCTGGTTAGATGGATTACTACAACAAAAATTACTTTCCTCATGTGTATTTATCTTGACTATGGAACAATTTTTTGCACCAACTGAAGAACGGAACTTTAAATTGAAAATACTCTTTCCTAGGGTTTGATTGACATATTCTATAATGGCCTACAAAAATGAACTGATTATTAAAATCTGTAACCTTTGGAAATAGGGGCTTTCCAGCATTACATGAGTGTGATTTATAGTCATTAATCTTAAAAAAAAAAGTCATCGCACATTGTTTTATTTGAAAAAATGATCAGAAATGTGCAGATTTTTTCCATAAAGGCTTTGTGAAAGTGGAAATATAAGCAGGGTGAAATGATCTTTCCTGAACTACTTTTCCCATTTCCTGCTGGATAAAGTGGAAAATTTAAGGTCTGTTAATTGTGTCATTTGACAAAACAAAGATGCTTTAAATGCATGTACGGTCATCGATGTACAGTCCTTTCACAGCCTAACAACAGTATGGTGCTCAAATCAGAGCCAGAGGTTAAGAGAACATAATTGACTATATTCAAGATGATAAGTTGGTGCATTTTTATTTCAGCAATGACTGATGTTTTCAATTCCTGCTAGTACATGTTCAGCATCTATTCATTGTTGGGAGGGTAATCAGGACTATTAGCCATGTCCTTGGCTGACAATACGAACACAGCAACCCTGATAATCTTTGCAACACATATTGGTGTGTTTTAAGTTCTAATTTCAAAACCGCACTTTAGCCACAGAATACTCCTTCTTCATCTGCAAGAAAATACCAGAAAAAAACCCTAATGAATTTCTTAGTGGGCAATATTTCTCTTTTAATATAAAGAAATGGAGAATCACTGTTTTCCTCTGTAATTAATAACACGTTCACTAAATCACAGGAATGGGGGGCTCTGAAACTTGTTTCATTGACAAGCCATTAATTATGGAGAAAACCAAATATTCCCCAGTTTTTCATTAAAGAGGATTTCACTCAGACTTCAAACTGATAGGGCAAGCAATTGGACTTGTGCCTGAAATGGACACTGTGCCTCATCTTGCATTTAAATGGCAGACACTGATCGGGCATCCTGCTGCAGCTCGCCGGTTTACATCGAGTCTACAGCACAGAAACCGACCATTCAGCCCAACTGGTCTGTGCCGGCGTTTATGCTCCACACAAGCCTCCTCCCTCCCTACTTCATATAACCCTGTCAGCATACCCTTCTAGTCCTTTCTCCCTGGTCTGGTTATCTAGCTTCCCCTTAAATCCATCTATGCTATTTGCCTCAACTACTCCCTGCGGTAGTGCGTTCCACATTCTTGCCACCGTTTGGGTAAAGAAGTTTCTCCTGAATTCCCTATTGGATATATCTGACCTCTAGTTTTGGACTCCCCAACAAGTGGAAACAATTTCTCTATGTCTACCATATCAAAACCTTTCATTATCTTAAAGGCCTCTATCACGTCATCCCTCAGCCTTCTACGAGCGCATGCCATTAGCTGCCCACAGTAGCACTCTGAACCAGAAGCACTCCTGCTCCTCCTGGCTCCACATCCTGATCTAAGAGCTAAAATCAGATGTTCTTGAGATATGTTGCATTAGGTGAATAGCCTTGCTGATAACAACTTCATTTTAACTGGATACGTAATGTATTGTCAATAATCCTTTTCCACTTTTGCTAATGGATTATTATACAGTGTGCCCATGTTTCCTCTTTCCTGTTCCAATATGGACTACCTTAGTTATTCATATTAAAATCCATTTGCCAACTCATCGGCTTGCCCTGCTTAGATCCCTCTCTAACATCAATCTCTCCTATAGTAGTTACACAGCTTTGTACCATTGGCAAGTTTTGTACTGTTATTAGAAAAAGTATTCTTCCTCTATATTGTGTATAAATTGTATAAACATCAGAGAACAGACATCTGTGGAACTGCACTAGTCCCTGTCTCCTCCAAATGAACTCCTCCTCCTCCATTCATCAGCTCCTTCTGCTGTCTATTGCCAAACCAGTTTTCAATCCAGCTAACTACCTTGCTGTTAATGTTGTGAGCTTTAATCATTTCTAAAAGCCTCATAGGCATACTATCAAATGGTTATGGAACGACCAAGTAAATTATATCCTCTGGTGAGCCATCTCCCACTAAAGAAAAAAAAATCACTTGCACTTATATAAGTGCCTTTCACATCTTTAGGACGTTCCAAAGCGCTTCATAGCCAGTGAGCTAGTTTAATTACCTCCACACAGAATTTCTTTAGTTTCTTGAGGCATGAACTATAACTTCCAGAATTATGCAGACTAGTCCTTGCAGCCTTTGTGCTCTTTAGTTAACACTGGAAGCTTTGCTCCAAACAAAGGGGGACAGAAAGTTTAGCTCAATGTCTTTAAATTACATTCAACTTTATGACCTGAAATTGGTAGGGAGCTGAGAATCATAATTCTCATGAGCATATATTGAAGTTATTTCTCTGAAGTTTCAGGTATTATAATATTTCTGTTTATAACTCTTGACTTCTAGAATTTGCAAGATTCAAAATCTCTTAAAGGTAGCCAGTAACTGTTAATTGCTAAAAATAACAGTCTGCTATCTGAACAGAGTCTGAACTGAGATCAGACATCGCATACGTAAAACACAGATGCAGGTCCCATCCCTATGTTTACAAACTGATGAGTTACACTAAAACATTGAGTAAAGGTTGGGCACTACTAAATCTCGCATCCTCCAATCTGCATGCCACACCTCACCAATCTGCTGATCTGAGTTTGTACCAGGCCTGCTAAAGTGTGTGCACCAAGGTTTTCTGCTGATGCACTAGAGACCTTGGTGCAAGAGGTGGACAGAAGGAGAGACATTCTAGATCTGCGTTGGGGGTGGGGGGGAGCAAGAGGCCCTCTGGACATATACTCAAAAGGCAGTGGGAGGCAGTAGGGGACAAAGTCAATGCCAGGCGCAGAGCATCATGAACATGGATACAGTACAGGAAGAAATTCAATGCTTTGACATGGGTGAGCAAGGTGAGTGAGGTCAACTGTCATCTCCTATCAACTGCATCACTAGCCGCATCCACTGCTCCACACACTATACCCCCATCACCCACATACCAACAAACTCTTTCCATCAGTACTCAACTCTTCCAATCAAATGTTTCCTATCAACCTTATACATTACCACTGTTGCAAGCCGCCCACCCACAACTCACAGGCCACACACACTTGCAGCTATTCAACCATGACAGGCACATCACCCAGACACACGTCCCGCTTTCTTGCAGGAGAAGGTGGCGCATAAGAGGAGGCAGCAAGTGGCAGTGGCATTTAACCCCTGGAGCCTGTTCCGCCATTCAATGAGATCATGGCGGACCTGTGACCTTACTCCATATACCCACCTTAGCCCCAGATACCTTAATACCCTTGGTGCACAGAAATCTATCAATCTCAGATTTAGAATTCACAATTGAGCTAGCATCTGCTGCCATTTGAAGAAGAGCATTCCAAACTTCTCCCACCCTTTGTGTGTAGAAGCATTTCCTAACTTCACTCCTGCACGTCCTGGCTCTAAACGTAAGGCTATGTCCCTGCATTCCTAGTATTCAAGTATAGGAGACCTCCAAAAACAGTTACAAATGCATCAGCAGCCAGAAACAATAACCTGTAAATCCTGCCTGGTCCCTTTAAATAGCTCTGGTGTGTGGGCGGAAGGTTGGGGCGGGGGGGGTCCTCCAGGCACTCTAAGACTTGTTCAGATGGTCGTGGTTAAGACTGTGCATTGAGTTGAGCGTTAAGTCTGAAAATGGTGCCTATCACTTTAAATCAGCATTGCATGCTGATTATATCCATTTTCCCCTAACTTTACATGCTGCTGGCGTTCGGTATGCGCTAATACCTATACCAAGCTGGCATCTGGCGCACGTCATGCTGGAAACATACGTGTGCAGCCAAGCCGCCATCTTGGCACCTTGGGAGGCCGCGTAGCGCTGAAACAACAGGCGCTACATGGCCCAATTTGTTTATGTTAATGTCAATAGAAGGACTATCAACTCCCCCCTCCCCACCACCACCCTATTCTTCCCAGTGTTGTAATTCAGGCTAAGCATTTCAGCGTTTAGTGGAACCGACCCATTTATATTTGTATGCACATCATTACAGACGTTAGGTGCTATATATGTTGTAGTAAGCACATATATTTAGATGGCAGCACCAGAGGCAGTGCTGTAATACAAACTAGGTGGCATACATGCCTTTGGAGACACAGAACCTTGCACAGTGGTTTCACATACTGTCATCAGAGAAAAGTGCCGATGGCAAGAAACATAAAAGGACTGCCATTAACAATGCTGCTATTTTATTCTGGCAATGGCAGGGTGAGCTTCCAAATAAGTACTTTAGAAATGTAGTCACTGTTGTAATGTAGGAAACGTGGCAGCCAGTACTGTACTGGAGGGTCAGCCTAGATTTTGTGTTTGAGTCCCAGGCCTTCTGCCTCAGAAGTGAGAGTGCTTCTCACTAAGTCACAGCTGACACACAGCTAAAAGCCCATTACTTAAATGTAAACACTGGAAAATTCACCTTGCAGCTCCGATCAGGACGAGAAAATGTACCCTATCGATCCAATAGTTTAAGGAGTTTCATATTTTTCCAATACTAAATCTATACAACAATCCTATGCCCCTCCATTATCTTTCAGCAATTTGGAGAGTACAGTAGTTATATTAGAGATAATAGTTTGCTTATCAGATCCAATTAACATTATGCACTCTAGTTTAATTACAAAATAGACCTTCTCATGACTCAAAACCTGTGAATCCTAACTTTTCAAAATGTAGAAGAAAAGTGCAGATGGCAAGAAACATAAAAGGACTGCCATTAACAGTGTTGGATGCAGGAGCCGCTATTTTATTCTGGCAATGGCAGGGTGAGCTTCCAATGAAATACTTTTGAAGTGTAGTCACTGTTGTAATAGTTAAGCTCACTGTCTAGAAATAGAAAAGCAGTGTTCTGATATTGAAAATTTTAATATCACTGAGTACAGGACTTAGTGCAGTATCACACAACATTTTACACACGTCAGTGTGAAGAAAAGTCTCTTTTCGTACATGGGGTGGCCAATGGAAAATTAAAAATAAAAATAAGAAAGGCATGCTTAACTCAAATGGTGAATCAGAAGTCCAACAATCTCTCATGTCTTTGATTGAGTGTAGAAACTAGGGATTCATATTTGAAAATGTATAAAATTTGTTTCAGGCAAATGGAAATGTAATAAGTTATTAAAAGACTGGTCTGTTTTGACATTTGTCTGGACACTGGTATCCAATTTGTGTAAACTTTTGGCAGCTCACAAAATCACTTAAGCAGCTCAGTTTTTCATAAGGTAACATTCCACCTGTTTAACATGGGTTTCACTCTTGTGGTTTTTTTTATTCCTTCATGCTATGAGGGCGTCGCTGGCAAGGCCAGCATTTATTGCCCATCCCTAATTGCCCTTGAGAAGGTGGTGGTGAGCCGTCTTCTTGAACCGCTGCAGTCCGTGTGGTGAAGGTTCTCCCACAATGCTATTAGGTAGGGAGTTCTAGGATTTTGACCCAGCAATGATGAAGGAACGGCGATATATTTCCAAGTCGGGATGGTGTGTGACTTGGAGGGGAATGTGCAGGTGTTGTTGTTCCCATGTGCCTGCAGCCCTTGTCCTTCTAGGTGGTAGAGGTCGCGGGTTTGGGAGGTGCTTTCGAAGAAGCCTTGGCGAGTTGGTGCAGTGCATCCTGTGGATGGTACACATTGCAGCCACAGTGTGCTGGTGGTGAAGGGAGTGAATGTTTAGGGTGGTGGATGGGGTGCCAATCAAGCGGGCTGCTTTGTCCTGGATGGTGTTGAGCTTCTTGAGTGTTGTTGGAGCTGCACTCATCCAGGCAAGTGGAGAGTATTCAATCACACTCCTGACTTGTGCCATGTAGATGGTGGAAAACCTTTGGGGAGTCAGGAGGTAAGTCATTCGCCGCAGAATACCCAGCCTCTGACCTGCTCTTGTAGCCACAGTATTTATGTGGCTTGTCCAGTTAAGTTTCTGGTTAATGGTGACCTCCAGGATGTTGATGGAGGGGGATTCAGCGATGGTAATGCCGTTGAATGTCAAGGGGAGGTGGTTAGACTCTCTTTTGTTGGAGATGGTCATTGCCTGGCACTTGTCTGGCAAGAATGTTACTTGCCACTTATCAGCCCAAGCTGATTCCCATGATTTCAGGTGGGCAGAGAAGGGCATATTTTATTTTATCTTCTAAATGAAATCAAAGTCAAAGGAGTATATGCTTTAAAATTTCTACTGAATTTTAACCAAAACTTTTTCCCTGTTTTAGGTTCCAAAGAATCATTGCTTTCATCCACGATTTCAGTCAATGAAGAAGTCATGACTATTCTGGAAGAGGTGATCATGCATACATTCCAGCAATGTGTGTATTACATCACAAAGGTTTGTTTCGATTACAGTTACACCATCTGCCAAAGGATAATAGATACTGCAGTCAAAATATGCATTGATTCATTCTTTTAAGATGAAATGGATGAAATTATAAGGATAAGTACAGATCTGGATGATAGTCGCTATGCTCCCAGGACCCTGGAAATATCATCCTTGGAATGCAACTAGTTGGAGTTGTATGATGAAGATTGTAACGTTTGATTGATACTTTAGAGTTTCCGTTTACTCAAAGGTGAAATTTCACCACAGTTTTATTTTCGCAGCCATTTTAGCTGTGGTTTTGTTTCCCTCGAGTTTGGAAAATTTAGGGAGATTGTAGACAGTACAGATTATATATCAGTTGTTGAAAGGGCAGGCTCAATGGGCAAAATGGCACTCTCTTTATGTTATATGTTATAGTGACTTTTATATGTTCTTATCCATGGAGTAATCAAGAACAATGATGTGTAGCAAAAGTGGAACAAAGGAACTAATTTAAAAGTAAACTAGCTATACAGTGGTGCGCAAAAGAAGATTATGGGGATTGGAACAACAGAGTTGATCCAAACAGCAGTTTTCATAATGATTTGTGCCCTTGTTGTGCGATGACGTTCACACCAAATTTATACTCTGCATCAAAATTGTATACAGAACAGCTGAATTTCATCATATTTCAGGCAGACCTACCCAACCAGGTGGCTGCACGATGATGTAGCCTGTGACGGTAAATACAGTTAATCTGTGTGCGGCCAGATTACTCTGTCTTTGCACGCTTATGGTAGCGACCCTTCTGTTTTGAATTGTTTTACCTGTTAGGAAGCAAGCACTCAAGTCATTTTAGTCATTGAAAAGCGGACAAGCTTTCATGTTTTCAAAGGGTTTAAAAAAATGAAAGTGCTTTCCATGTTTTGGGAGTTGTGTCTTCTGCACATGAGAACATAAGAAATTGGAGCAGGAGTAGGCCATACGGACCCTCGAGCCTGCTCCGCCATTCAATAAGGTCATGGCTGATCTTCGACCTCAACTCCACTTTCCTGCCCTATCCCCATATCCCTTGATTCCCTTAGTGTCCAAATATCCATCAATCTCAGTCTTGAATATACTCAGCAACTGAGCATCCACAGCCCACCGGGGCGGAGATTTCCAAAGATTCACAACCCTCTGAGTGAAGAAATTTTTCCTCATCTTGGTCCTAAATGGCCAACCCCTTTTCTTGAGACTATGACCTCTAGTTCTAGACTCTCCAGCCAGGGGAAACAACCTCTCAGCACCTACCCTGTCGAGCCCTCTAAGAATTTTATACGTTTCAATGAGATCACCTATCATTCTTCTAAACTCCAGAGAATATAGGCCCATTCCTCTCAATCTCTCCTCATAGGACAACCTGCTCATCCCAGGAATCAATCTAGTGAACCTTTGTTGCACCCCCTCGAAGGCAAGTATATCCTTCCTTAGGTAAGGAGACCAAAACTGTACGCAGTACTCCAGGTGTGGTCTCACCAGAGCCCTATATATTTACAGCAAAACTGCCTTATTCTTATACTCCTTGCAATAAAGACTAACATACCATTTGCCTTCCTAGTTGCTTGCTGTACCTGCATGTTAACTTTCTGTGATTCATGTACAAGGACACCCAAATCCCTCTGACTGCCAACATTTCTTAGTGCCTCACCTTTTAAAAAATATTCTACTTTTCTATTCTTCCTACCAAAGTGGATAATTTCACATTTCCCCATGTTATACTCCATCTGCCACCTTCTCACCCACTCCCGTAACCTGTCAATTTCCCTTTGCAGCCTCTTTGTGTCCTCCTTACTGCTTATTTTACCACTTAGCTTTGTATCATCAGCAAACTTGGATACTTTACACTCAGTCCCCTCATCTAAGGCATTGATATATATTCTTACAGCACCAGGTTATAGTCCAACTGTTTTATTTGAAAATCACAAGCTTTCGGAGGCTTTCTCCTTCGTCAGGTGAGCGAGTGTGGGATTCCATGGAAGGTTACCGCATTTATAGTCAGAGAACAATACCTGGTGATTACAGATAATCTTTCCAACTGCCCGTTGTCAAGGCAATCAAAGTGTTCAGACAGAGTGATGTTACCTACAGGACCACCGAATACACAAACGGCCAGAACAAAAGACAGACAGAGAGAGAGAGAGAAACATCCGAAAGGAAGAGAAAGACAGAGAATGACCCGTTGTGTTAAAAACAGATAACTTTTTTTCACTGGTGGGGTTACGTGTAGCGTGACATGAACCCAAGATCCCGGTTGAGGCCGTCCTCATGGGTGCGGAACTTGGCTATCAATTTCTGCTCGACGATTTTGCGTTGTCGTGTGTCTCGAAGGCCGCCTTGGAGAACGCTTACCCGAAGATCGGTGGCTGAATGTCCTTGACTGCTGAAGTGTTCCCCGACTGGGAGGGAACCCTTCTGTCTGGTGATTGTTGCGCGGTGTCCGTTCATCCGTTGTCGCAGTGTCTGCATGGTCTCGCCAATGTACCATGCTCCAGGGCATCCTTTCCTGCAACGTATGAGGTAGACAACGTTGGCCGAGTCACAGGAGTATGAACCATGTACCTGGTGGGTGGTGTCCTCTCGTGTGATGGTGGTATCTGTGTCGATGATCTGGCATGTCTTGCAGAGGTTACCGTGGCAGGGTTGTGTGGTGTCGTGGACGCTGTTCTCCTGAAAGCTGGGTAATTTGCTGCGAACGATGGTCTGTTTGAGGTTGGGTGGCTGTTTGAAGGCGAGTAGTGCAGGCGTGGGGATGGCCTTAGCGTGGTGTTCGTCGTCATCGATGACATGTTGAAGGCTGCGGAGAACATGGCGTAGTTTCTCCCCTCCGGGGAAGTACTGGACGACGAAGGGTACTCTGTTGGTTGCGTCCCGTGTTGGTCTCCTGAGGAGGTCTATGCGATTTTTCGCTGTGGCCTCACCTGACGAAGGAGAAAGCCTCTAAAAGCTTGTGATTTTCAAATAAAACAGTTGGACTATAACCTGGTGTTGTAAGATTCCTTACATTTGTCAACCCCAGTCCATCACCGGCATCTCCACATCATTGATAAATATTGTAAACAGCTGAGGCCTAAGCACAGATTCTTGCGACACCCCACTAGTTACAACCTGCCAACCCGAAAATGACCTGTTTATTCCTAGTCTCTGTTTTCTGTCCGTTAATCAATCCTCAATCCAAGCTAATATATTACACCCAATCCCAATAGCCCTAAGTCTTGTGTAACAACCTCTTGTGTGGCACCTTATCAAATGCCTTTTGAAAATCCAAATATACTGCATCCACTGGTTTCCCCTTATCTACCCTGCTAGTTATTCCCTCAAAAAACTCTAATAGATTTCCCTTTCATAAAACTGTGTTGACTCTGCCTAATCGTATTATGATTTTCTAAGTACCCTGTTACTACGTCCTTAATAATAGATTCTAGCATTTTCTCTACCACTGGCCTGTAGTTCCCTGTTTTCTCTCTCCCTCTTCTTGAATAGCAGGGTTACATTTGTTACCTTCCAATCCATGGGGACCATTCTAGAATCTAGGGAATTCTGGAAGATCAAAAACCGAGGATGTAGGCCATCAGGTCCAGGGGATTTGTCGGCTTTTAGTCCCATTAACTTCTCCAGTACTTTTTCTTTACTAATCTTAATTACGTTAAGTTTCTCACTCTCATTAGACCCTTGGTTCCCCACTATTTCTAGTATGTTTTTTGTGTCTTCTACTGTGAAGACAGGTACAAAATATTTGTTTAATGTCTCTACCATTTCCTTATTCCCCATTATAATTTCTTTTGTCTCAGCCTCTAAGGAACTCACGTTTCCTTTCGCTAATCTCTTCCTTTTTACATACTTGTAGAAGCTCTTACAATCTGTTTTTATATTTCTTGCTAGTTTACTCTCATGTTCAATTTTCTCCCTCTTTATCAATTTCTTGGTCATCCTTTGCTGATTGCTAAAACCCTCCCAATCCTCAGGCTCACTACTGTTTTTGGCAACACTGTAAGCATCTTCTTTTAATCTAATACTATCTTTAACTTCTCTAGTTAGCCACGGTTGGATCATTCTTCCCATTAAGTTTTTACTCCTCAAGGGAATGTATATTCGTTGACAATTATGAATTATTACTTTAAATGTTCGCCATTGATTATCTACCGTCATATCTTTTAATCTAATCTCCCAATCTACCTTAGCCAACTCACCCCTCATACCTATGTAATTGGCTTTGTTTAAATTTAAGATCCTAGTTTCGGACTTAACTCTCAAACTCAATATGAAATTCTGTCATATTATGATCACTCTGCCCCAGAAGATCCTTAACTATAAGATTACTAATTAACCCTGTCTCATTATAAAGTACTAGATTAAAAAAAGAGCCTGTTTCCTAGTTGGTTCCTCGATATATTGTCTCAAATGCATTCCATTAACCTGTCCTCCATACTACTTTTGCTAATTTGGTTTGCCCAGTCTATATGAAGATTAAAGTCCCCCACAATTATTGCATTACCCTTGTTACGTGCTCCTCTAATTTCCTGATTTATACTGTCCAACACTATAACTACTGTTAGGGGGCTTATAAACTACTCCCACCAGCGTTTTCTGCCTATTGTTATTTCTTAGCTCCATCCAGACTGATTCTACATCCTGATTTTCTGAGCTAAGATCCGCTCTCACTTGTGTCTTTATCTCATCCTTTATTATCAGGGCTCCCCCCCCCCTTTTATAATTATAATAATATAGTTTGCACCTGTATAAAATGCAAAATAATGATTATTTTGAGAGTAATTGCTTTTTGAACCCATTAAGCATGTTCTATTGTAGTTAGCACTGGAAATTTATGGCAAATCATTGTTAAATGTTGTCTATAAAATATCAGTGCAAGTGAATATAATATCTATCAACTAGGAACTGGAAGAGAAATATTCTTTGGTCATTCGAGTACCTGGCAGTTGAACTTAATATGAAAGCTGAGAAAATAATTTTTTCAAGAATTATAATATAGTTTGCACCTACATAAAATGCAAAATAATGATTATTTTGAGAGTAAATGCTTTTTGAACCCATTAAGCATGTTCTATTGTAATTAGCACTGGAAATTTATGGCAAATCATTCCAATAAATGTTGTCTGTAAAATCAAGTATGTAGCTATTACGAAATGTTAGTACTCAAAAGAATTTTATGACTCTGGAACCCATAGCTTAGAAATTACTGTTGGCAATATTAGTGGACAAATGCTCAGCAAGTTCTATTGACATTCCTCTGTCGGTTACTACAACACAGGCATTATCCTTTATTTTAAGTGGGTTGGCACCTCCACTGAAATAAAGGACAACAAAATCTCATACGAAGGGTCCGTCTGTTAATATAACCAATAGTAATTTCTAGCTCATATTATTTAAAGGGAACTAATGTGCCTTTATATTTTATGGGATTAACTCTTTCCTAAGCCCTTGTGCCAAGCCTTGTCCTCTCTGGTTTTGGACACAGTAAAAGGAGACAACTGTATACACAGTGTGTGCCATGTTTTCTCCATAACTTGCAACATCACTTGTGCAGGCAAGTATACAATGCTCGACACAGCCTGTGTGGTGGTGCTCCAAGTTTCAGAGAGAAAGGGAGCATTCAATATGTGCAGCAAAAGTTACCTCAAATCTTAACCTCTATTCCCGTGTCAGCAGCAAGTGTGACAGCGAAATAACACACTGGCTTTGCACCTTTCTCATATTTCCAGTACTACTTATATCTGGATCCAAAGCCACACATCTGATGAGCTTCATCAATTCTCAGTTAACTTGATGGATGGGGCCTCCCCTAAGGAGGGGAAAATTGGAGGAAGATCATCTGCATTTAAGGGGAAGCTAGATAAGTACATGAGGGAGAAAGGAATAGACAGATACGCTGATAGTTAGATGAAGTAAGGTGGAAGGAAGCTCGTGTGGAGCCTAAACCCTGGCACAGACCAGTTGGGCCAAATGGCCTGTTTCTGTGCTGGAAATTCTAAGAAATTCTATGTAATCACCTAGTTATTCTTCTGCGTTTCCTAGCAGGTGTTCAAGAATGACATAGAGGCCCTGGAGGTGATTCCTCCCTTAGCCAGAGTTGGTGTATGGTCCAGGAGATGGGGGAGGGGGAGAAAAGCATAATTTTGGCATTCAGCAAAATAACAGAAGTGTAGATTCTTCTGTACCATATTACAACACACCACCAGTGCCCTGCCCATGCAGCAATCCAATGTTGTAGCTGTTTGGCTGAAGGTTTATAGGAAATTCAACGTTATCTGATTCACACAAGCTTAATAAGAGCAAGTCTCAGTATCTCATCACAAGAAAATGAAATTTGCTTCTCCCTGCGCACAGGCTGCACTAGTGTGATACAAGCTGAAGTCCGTCACTCATTTGCCCATATTTCTCGTCTATGTGTAATGCTAGTCCCAATGCAGAGGAAAGGATTAACATCAGAAAATGTGAGTGAATTACAATCGAAAACTCTATTCCCATGTCAGTGAAAAGTTACTTATTTTTTCTGGGGGTAACTTAAAAACTGGACAAATATCAGTGAGATTAATTTTCCTTAGTCCATGCCCATCTCATGGCTAATATTCAGAACAGTGAAATTGACCCGGGGGCTCGTGGTATGGCATAAAACCAATGAGAAATAATTATATCCTCTGCTGCTGCAGTCATCCTGTACTGGCAGTGCTCAGGTAGTTTTGACACGTCAACTGTGTAAAGCTGCCAGCCAGTGAACACAAAAGGAGACACATTTGGCTTAGCAGAAAACTATGGGGCACAGGCGATTTAAAACAAAAATTAAAGAATCTATCTCCTCAACTTTCACAAATCTACTTTGGACACAAAGGGAATCAAGGGATATGGGGATAGGGCGGGAAAGTGGAGCTGAGGTAGAAGATCAACCATGATCTTATTGAATGGCGGAGCAGGCTCGAGGGGTCATATGGCCTACTCCGGTTCATATTTCTTACGTTCTTAGTACATGACTCTAATCATTTGAAAGGGAAATTCATTAAAAAAACCAGCCCTTACCACTACACTAGCTTTTAAAAGTGGAGTTCCACCAACCTCCTCCTGATCAACATAATACACTTGCACAGGTGGTAAAGCATATTGCCCCCGCTCTCAACGCCCCCCCCCCCACAACCCGGTGCCCACTGAAAAACAGCATATTGGCAGAGGCCCACTGAGGTTGGGGCAGATACTACTCACAAAATGATTCTCCCCTTCACCTATTAGTTTAAATATTTGCATTTGATCTTATTTTAGCTGCAGGGCCCAGATGTAAACTAGTTTTTAAAAAAAAATCTGCAAGTTTAAATGTTTAAAGAATTAAAATAAATATAGTCTTTAATCCCAAGGAGGCACAGACTTGGACTCATCATTTATTCTGCTCAGCAAATGGCTATAAATCCTACAAAAAAGGGTGATTACTCAGGGTATTTCAGGTCACAGTCAGTAAATATCTCCGGCACCAAACGTGTACTGGAGTGCTATGAATTAATCTAAATTAATCCATTTGATTTACAGGCTTATTTAAACTTGTATTCGTACCCTTGCGGTTTAGTAAATTCCAGACATGAGGAGTCTGCATTCTTTTCTCTTTGTGGGCTGAAATAGACCTGGGACAAATCACTGGCACAGCAGAATAATCAAACAACTTGGACAGTCATAAATATTTAATTGACTACTAAGTTCCCATTGCAGATTTTTAAAAATGTATTTGTTGTCTATTACTTTCTTCTTTCTCCCTTCCTCTCTCCCCCATTTCACTGCATCAGTCTTTTTGGTAGAGCAGAATTTTTCAGCCCACCGATGGCATTATTTGCCGCCATGCTCAGACTACAGGAGACATGCTGAAATGTTGGTGATGGTGAAGTGAGACGTTCCCTCAGAACTGGATTTTCCTCTTTATTCACCAATAACTCAGGCAAGCCAAATGTGCCTTCTACCGTGTTCACTGGCTGGCAGCATTTTAGAGTTGAGGTGTCATTCTGTGGACAAACCCAGAGCACTAGTGTCAGTTAAGTCTGTTAAGTTGTTTCTCTGAACTTCTAGAGTCCAATTCTCTTCCAAACCATTGCATGCATGTTAAGAAATTAGTGCTGTAATACAGTACTTAAGATACTCGCGTCACACTACATTGGTCAAGGGTTTAAAGATTAAACCCCTCACACTCGAAAGTATCTGATTAGTGAATCTACCAGTTTTACATTGAACTACTGGTTCATCTGTAAAATGAATATTATTAATTAGAATTAGTGACTAGTAAAGCATCACCTTATTCCAAATATTCTCAGAAGAAACAAAGTAGTGTAGCTTTTAGTTTGATACAACAATGCCATTGTCCTCCAGGAGTTTATATTTGATTCTTTGGGTTGAAAAAGTATCACATAAAAACAGCCCAATGGCTCAGTACTTGAGTCAATGGAAATAGAATGTTCCCAGATTTTGTGCTGAGTTAGCTGAGCTAAGTACACTACCACTGGCCTCAGTGCTCCTGGCCAGCAAGACCAAATCAGCCAGGATTACTGCTCCTGATTACAATCCAGTAACTCTTGCCAGAAGGTGCACAGGTGTGGACAGGATCGGGCTCCGTTTTGGTGCTCTAACCCCAGTAGAATAGCCTAAGACTCACTCAGTAAACACATAGCACAAAAATGTCCCCAAATCCAGGACTAAATGATAGTAAGAGAGGCCACAAGGGAAGTATGTGGGAAATGAACATGCCACAAGGCTATAGTTTAGAGTGTCTTTCAAAAAAGTACAGCTTGAGGTGCATTGTCAAAATGATAGTCTGCACTGTATGTGAATGTGGCCTAAGCCAGAGCAGATTCAGAGTGCTTAATAATGTTGTTAGCTGCAAAGTGGATATAAGTTTAACTCTTGAGCATTGTTATCCCTTACCTTGAAGAGTACGTAGGCATGGATTGTAAAAAAAAAACATCATTATTGTTCTTTGTTTTACAGTCGCTCTATGTTGCACTGCCTTCCTTCTTGGATTGCAATCCCTTCCAGACTGAGAGTGGACATTCCTGGATGAATTCTCCTCCCCTCCCAGAGCCAGTTCGCAACGTCATGCAGATATACCAGACGACGCTGGACCTCCTCCACCAGTATGAGGTGCACCCTGAAATTGCAACACAGATGTTTGCTTACCTTTTCTTCTTCTCCAATGCCTCCCTCTTCAATCAGCTCATGGATAGGGGTAAGTTTAACAATGTACAAAGTCATTATTGCATAGAATTTTACAGCATAGAAACAGGCCATTTGGCCCAACAGGTCTATGCCGGTGTTTATGCTCCACACAAGCCCACTCCCACCTTACTTATCTCACCCTATGAACGTATCCTTCTATTCCTTTCTCCCTCATGTGTTTATCTAACTTCCCCTTAAATGCATCTGTGCTATTTGCCTCAACCACTCCATGCAGTAGCAAGTTCCACACTCTCACCACTCTCTGAGTAAATAAGTTTCTCCTGAATTCCTTATTGGATTTATTGGTGACTATCTTATATTTATGGCCCCTAGCTTTGGATTCCCCCACAAGTGGAAACATTTTCTCCGTCTACCTTATCGAACCCCTTCATAATTTTAAAGGCCTCTATCAGGTCTGTTTTCTGTTTTCTAGAGAAAAGAGCCTCACCCTATTCAGTCTTTCCTGATAGTTCTGTTGATGAATTGTTTGGGAGGGCCAGGGCGTTTTCTACAGATAAACGAGAAAATGGATGTGGACAAAACAATTCATAGAATCTTAGAATCATATAGCACAGAAGGAGGCCATTTGGTGTATCGTGTCTGTGCCGGCTGTTTGAAAGAGTTATCCAATTAGTCCCACTCCCTTGCTCTTTCCCCATAGCCCTACAAATTTTTCCTCTTCAAGTATTTATCCAATGCCCTTTTGAAAGTTATTATTGAATCTGCTTCCACCACCCTTTCAGGCAGTGCATTCCAGATCATAACAACTCGCTGCGTAAAACAATTTTTTACTCATGTCGCCTCTGGTTCTTTTGCCAATTACCGTAAATCTGTGTCCTCTGTTTATCGACTATTCTGCCACGGGAAAAATTATGGACAGACTAAATCAGAATGTACCTACCTGTTTGTATAAACCTGTTTATTTCCAAATTATAACTATCTAATGTTTTTGTGCCCTTAACTCAACCCTTATTGTGTTAAAGGACAGTTGAAAATTCACATACAGGTTCAAATTGATGTATTTTTTTTATTCGTTCATGGGATGTGGGTGTCGCTGGCGAGGCCGGCATTTATTGCCCATCCCTAATTGCCCTTGAGAAGGTGGTGGTGAGCCGCCTTCTTGAACCGCTGCAGTCTGTGTGCTGTTAGGAAGGGAGTTCCAGGATTTTGACCCAGCGACGATGAAGGAACGGCAATATATTTCCAAGTCGGGATGGTGTGTGACTTGGAGGGGAACGTGCAGGTGGTGGTGTTCCCATGTGCCTGCTGCTCTTGTCTTTCTAGGTGGTAGAGGTTGTGGGTTTGGGAGGTGCTGTCGAAGAAGCCTTGGCGAGTTGCTGCAGTGCATCCTGTACACACTGCAGCCGCAGTGCGCGGTGGTGAAGGGAGTGAATGTTTAGGGTGGTGGACGGGGTGCCAATCAAGCGGGCTACTTTATCTTGGATGGTGTCGAGCTTCTTGAGTGTTGTTGGAGCTGCACTCATCCAAGCAAGTGGAGAGTATTCCATCACACTCCTGACTTGATTGTATTGATACATTGATGTATGTAAGCTTTTATTTCGCTTTAACGAAAGTTATTTTTTCCTGTAGGTCAACAATGAAACATGCCAATTTCCTCAGCAGAGAGGAGAAATATTTTTACATTTGTTTTCATTATTTCATTCTCTTGTCAGTGAGGTTATCATCATTCTGTCCTGTGAATAAAGCAATAGTAAATAATGTAAATTGGGTCACTTTTGGAGAGACCTTATTTATTATTGTGGTTTTGCATCTGCCTTTTTATTACAAAAAGTGCCCTGTGCAAAATTTAAAGTTGTGCAAATGTTTTATTATGTTCACTTTCATATTTCTCCACACAAAAATGACCTAATTTTGATAAGCTCTCAATTATGCCCAGTGCTTATAGTCCTCTCTGTCATAGGTATGTTCTTCTGACTGGGATATTTAGCTCATAGGTCATGTGGCTTTCTGGTGTCACAGAAAATATCTGTTCTCCACAGTACATTAGCATCAGTACCTTGCCCAATATACCATAAATTAGAGAAATTATTATCAACAATGAAAGTTAAATTAGGTTAGTACCTATTAATTGTTAATTGAAAATAAACTGTGTGGTTTACCAGGTAAATCTTCAGTCAGTGAGGTTGTTGCCTGTTTTAAGCACTTTGTGAACCTTGCATGTAGTCCAGATCTATTGATTTCTTTATAGGGTTTCTTTTGGTTTGTGTAACCTTATCTTTATCGAAACACGAGAGTCAATGTGGCAGACAGCCTTTAATAATGCAGATGTTACCTGCAGGTTATTTAGAGACTCTGCCTGCTGGGATTAATAAAGCAGTGTAAACTATCTCTACTATTTGAGTGCGGGACATACAGTCCAGCAGCACCTTATACAGTTCTCGGTGCAACCTGCACATTCTCACATTTGTATAGCAATAGATAAATAATAAAGTACAAGATATAGTACTGTACGGTGAGAGGAAGCGGATAAAATAATATTTGTAAACCCATAAAAGGCAATAATATGTACTATCACAAGAAGGAAAACCCTTGACCTGTCCCCAGTGCAGACAATACAAAATTGGGAACTAAGTGATCATAGTCACTGGTTTACATTAATCTACTGGCAAATTCTGTTCTTATTGTGTGGGATTCTACTTACTGGCATGACATCGATAATGAGGAAATATTTTCTAGCTCATCACACAGTGAACCTAAAGTGAATCTAAAGTATCATGAATAAGATTTTGCTGTCCTGGTGGCTCAGTTGTTAAGTGCACTGCCAAGTATGAACTGAGTCATTGAGAACAAAAAAGTGCTACGGTCAATTCTCAATATGTGCTGTGTCGTGTGGGGGTGGGAAACATCAGTGCCTCCTCATTGCTGCTTGCCTTCCAGTGACCCCTGCTGGAAAGTGTGCATGTAGGGACATTGCAGAAAGGTGGGTCAAAACTCAACTGTATTGCCCCTCATCATCAAATACATGCCAACAGACACAATCTGGACTTGTATATAGAGGATGGCCACTTGGGTTCAGTACTAGAGCACAGCTAGCACCTGCGGCACTAAATGCCAGCAAGGGTCCATGCCTCAAGGATAGAAGGCAGTTTTTTAAAATTAAAAAATATGAAACATATATGATTAGGAGAGGTATGGTGGCACTCCATATTGGTGCTTCAGTGCACTATGCCATGGGTGGTAGGAGCTTGTTTCCCAATAGGATGGAAGAAGTAAAAATACGCCCCAGCACAAATCCTTGGTCAAGAGTATCATTGGCCAAATTCAGGAAGCAGGTTGCTTACAATCTTGCATGGTGCAGAGAGAATAAATTAATATCTGCAGAAATTCAGGGGGAAAAAAATCCTTGGTGTTTGTGCAGAATGATCATTTGCTGCTGACTACCTGCCAGCTCATTCACCACAAATATATGTTACTGTTTTAAAATTTACTTCTGCTTTTGTGAACAAACTGCATGCAGTTTATTTATAGTATTGCATGTATGAGGATGACACCCCTGGGATGCCTTCTCCACTGGCACCATTTCTCATTGGTCCTGCAGTGAGTGCAGTAAATGAAAATACGTGGCCATAAAAACCACATCACCCAACATCACCGCCACAGCAGTCTATCTTCCACAGCATTATGTTCACATTAGGTATTCTAAACAGAATTTTACAAATAAGCTCAATATTTTGAATTATGCCAAAAAGAAAAAAAACAGATGGAAGACATCATAGAGTGGCCAAAAAAACCCAATGAAAATCGGTATTTCTGAATATATTCGGTCTAACTAAAAGGATGGTCCTAGGAGAGCCGCATCAAACATCAGGGAGTTACTGAATCTCTTTAAGGTTACATGAAGGAAAATCTGCTATGTATACAACAGCACAAAATGAACAGCATCATCAATGATTAAAAGCAAACAAGGCGACAGCTGCTCGGATCGCATTGTAAAAAGAAATGTCAGGCATTTAACCCATTCCCTATGAAACTCGGGTTGGTAGTGGAGTTGGTTCAGTGCTGGACTCAGGGCTGGAAGGTCTTCAAATCTCAGCAGAGGTCACTCACTGTGAAACTTAGTTTGGGTAGCTCAGACAATTCAGCATTGGACTTGCATTCATTAGGCCTTTGGTTTAAATCCCAGCAGAATACGAGAAACAAACAAGCGGTTGTAACGACAGAGCAATGCTTTCCATATTTTTGCTATTTCCCTAGCTATTCAGCAATGGAAATACGTGTCAACATCACACCCAAATAGTCATTTCATGTTCAATGGAGACCAACCTCTGTAAAATCAATGGATGGGAAATTATGGGCAGCATGCTGTGTGCTGGCAGTAGCCTAAGTTTCCCACCACCAAAGGATACTGGGAAAGTTACCCCTACAGGATAGTATCTATGGCCGCACTCCTTAGTAACTAGACTTCCCATTTTTAAGCCACTGCATTGATTTTTGAAGCCTACTGTGGAGCCCAATTCTCCACCTTCCCATCCCCACGAATAGTATATGAAAGGAAGCAATTCACTGAATGCAAGAGTGGGAAACTGAACTAAGCATGGCTTGAATAATTGCAAAAAAATAAAATTAAAACATGCTCTAATTTTAATTTTGACAAGTTTTCCCATGATAAATTATAAATTTAAATGTTTATGCTTCTGCCTGTGAATTTTTATTTTCTCATACATTTTCTAATAATAGTGAATGACCACTTGGTTTGACTGTTCCATTGGGAGTAGTATGTTGATGCTTTAATGTGTGACTCCGTTAATAGGGACACACTGAGTTTAGCTTAAAACTGCACTGAGAATGAGACTTCTTGGATTCAGTTCAAAGTATAGTTGGAATCTTGGTTTCTCAAAAAGCAGTGATTACCAAAAATTGTGCAATATTTGGATTGTTTTCTCTTAAATAGATGTCCTTATATCTCCATTTGTCTCGAGGTTCTGTATGGGTTAACGACATCAGAGGTTTTTTGCTGGTTTCTAAATATGGCGCTTACTTAAAAAATTAACTTGGAGATCACTAAATATTCATGTAGCAGCTCTTTGTGTTGTCAGTCAAACAGTCCTATTCCATATGTTGCAGTTGGCCAATGAATACATCATTTTATAAGCAAAAGGATTTAATGAATTCCTTCAGGGACAAATTTTAAAACATCTGCCAACTATAGTTTTCAAAAAGGAAATAGCAATTGAAACTAACACTCTTGCCTTGTCAGAAACTGGTTGGTAAACAGGCCCATCTCAGGATTGGAGTTCATAATTTAAGATGACAAGCCTGTGCCGGACTGAGGGAGGCCTGGATTGTCCCAGGCTCTGTCCCACGGCTGAGATGTTAAATTGAGGTTCCGTCTTCCTTTTCTGGTGATTCATGTCAATGTTAAAGATCACACAGCACTACTTGAAGACTGGTAGAGAATTCTGCCAGTATTATGGCCAACATTCCTCCCTCAGATAAAGCCAGCAACATCAGACTAAGTGGGCATTCATCTCATTGTTCATGGGACTTTGCTGGTAAAGAATGGCAGCCACAACATGAAGCACTTGGAGAAATTTCAGTGTGATAAGACACTTATTATCACAAACATTTCTAACCGCTCAGCTTTCTTTGGGTATGTACTTTGTTCTAACTTGTGAATACCAAATTGAAAAGGAAAAGAGAAGCATGAATCTGTATTTGGAACCCAAGTGCCATGGGAATTGAGATATTCTTCAGGAAAGTCTCCATAAATGCCTCAATTTTCCTATTTCCAGCATTGTGAGACCAGGCAATAATCTGTGTCTGAGCATTTCTGGTATAAGGATAAATAGGGAAATTAGAAGAATTTTTTTTCACACACAGAGGGTTATTAGGACTTGGAATGCTTTAACACAAGTGGCTATTGAGACAGAAACTAGAATATTATTTGAAATGAAGTTGGATAGATATATGAAAAGGCAAAATATAGAAGGAAAAAGGGAAGGGTGGGGAAATTGAATCAGATTAATAGCTCCAGTTGAAGAGCTAGTACCTGCACAGGTGCAAAGAACTAAATGGCCTCTTTCTGTGCTATAGGGAAATGTCTACATATGATGGCATATGCATTGTTGTGTGTAATATGTGTTTCATAGGACAGACAGTTCTTTCCAATGCTGGACACACACAACCAGAGCACTGTAATCTCCCAACCCCAACCCAAAAGAAAATGCCAAGAAGAAATCATATAATATTTTACAGATAATGTTTTATATTTCCAGCAACAACATTAGTCATTAGATCAAGGCAACTTGTTCAAACCATAAGCAAGACAGTAAGGTCATACTCCCCATGTGTCCAAACATTGGAATATACCCTCGTAATCAGACTTTGTGATTTTTATGGACACTTGTGTCGAATTCACAGGCCAAAAGTTTCATCTGATTTCCAGATGGTTAGAGCACACACGAGTTGACCATACATTGACAGTCTGTCATCGTTTCCATTGGAGCATATTGGAAAAATTCTTTCCCAAATATGGCAATGGATTGGTAAATGATGCACCCTGCCAAACAGTCATACCATTTGCTCCATATACTTTAGCAAGCAAAGCATCCCTATCCAGTAATGTCATACAAGCAGCCCAGTTGACTACATGTTTGGAAATGTTCGAAGCTAGAATTAGTCAAAATAAAATACTGTGAAGAGTTGTGGAAGAAAAATGTTCCTTTCCCCTTCAAGAACTGAAACCTGGCTCGCACAGCTTCAATAATTCATGAGTATTTAAACATCCATTGATTTTTCGATACATCAGAGCTAAAGAGCGTTCCAGTAGTTTAGAAAGTACTTAACTCTATCAGTACTGAAACACATCTTTAAAATATACACAGATTTTCATTCATATAAATATCTGCAAAATTAATTTCCGGTGCCCAGGTGGCTCAGTTATTAAATGCACTGCCCACTGTGGAACCGAGCCATACAAACTAGAAAACCCATAATGAAACAGCATCTTTGGAAGTCTCGAATAATTTTCAGTTTGGACTTCACTTAAATGCCACCACTTGTGAGAGGGTGGGAAATCAGCCAGCTCCTACCCTGAGCCACCGGCAGCAGGCCGGAGTTTTTGTGGGCCCAGCAAGAGCAGTGCTGCTCCTGGCAAAAATTAATTAAACACGTCCTGGGCCATTTTTTGAATGGTCTCCCTTTAAGGACCACAGGTGAGGCCACTCAATGTGTGGTACAAATGGGAAGAGCATGTACAGTACGCGTGCTTCTACCTCTGTGTTCTGGAGGTACCTGCAGGTGGCTCTGTCCACTTTTGATGCTGCCTGACTAGTACTTTTTTGAAGTGTAGTCACTGTTGTAGGAAACGCGGCTGCCAATTTGCATCTAGCAAGATTCCACAAACAGCAATGTGATAATGACCAGATAATCTGTTTTTAGGTGTTGGTTGATGGATAAATATTGGCCTGGACACCAGGGAGAACTCCCCTGCTCCTCTTCAAAATAGTGCCATGGAAGCAGTTGCGTCCATCTGAGAGGGCAGACTGGCAGATCTTAGTTTAAACGTCTCACCCAAAAGATGGCATCTCCAACAATGCAGCTCTCCCTCAGTACTGGCATTGGAGCGTCAGCTTAGATTTTATGCTCAAATCTCTGGAGTGGGACTCGAACCGACTAGCTTCTGACTCAGAGACAAGAGCGCTACCAACTCACCCACGGCTGACACTTTTCCTCATCTTGAAAATGTCAAGGATACGGGGAAATTCCCAATAGAAAACATATTGAGGTCATTTTGATTTTGGACGATAGTGTAAAACAAGCAATAGCGAATCGGCAGCTCGTTTTACATCTCTCCCGATTTTTATTTTCATTGAAGTTAACGGAAATAAAAATCGGGAGAGATGTTAAACGGGCTACTGATTGGCTTTCACCCTTTTTACACTATCATATAAAATCAAAATCTGGCTCCTTGTGCCTTGGGAATGGGAACCCTACAGAAAATGGCAGAAAAGCAGTTGACAAAATACTCCAAAACAGGAAAACGAATCTCCAAAAACAAGTCAGAAATTACTTCTTAGCTCTCATTATGAATGTAGATGCCAGGCTTCTCTGCTTTCTCCAGAGTATCATACAACCCTGGAGCCTGTTTTATATGAGTGAGAGGAGGAAACAGCACAAATGATGAAAAATGGGGGGAATAATGTAATTTTTTTCTCACCGAAAATAGGCAGGCAGCTTCTGCTGACCCAGAAATGATCAAAGACATCACCAACAAGATTCACGCCCTTTTGAGTGCTAAAGCTTTTTAAATAAGCACCTCTTTGAGAAGCTAATATCTGTACATTCTCAGTGACAATTATAAAGTAGAATGGGAGACTAAAGGAAAGTGCTCAATTCACACGATTCTGGGAATAAACAAGTACAGTGGTTCACAGCAGCGTCCTTTCTCCTCAAATATCACCTTTATCCACTATCAGAACGGACATTGAACTGAAGTAACTAACCAATTCAAGCTGGTTTTGGAGCACTTTGAGAAATGTATAAACCATAGCTAGCTGAAAACTGGTGCCTGGCGGTTCGGAAGTGCTTGGTTCTTCTGATTGAAGTTAAGCCCGAATCCCACCGGCAACTAGCACCATCGACCCGCATCCAGCAGAGACTCGGCACCATGGCATTCACGTCTGAACTGGCCTGTATCTATAGCGCCCTCATTCTGCACGACGACAAGGCCACTGTGACTGAAGACAAAATCAATGCCCTCACCAGGACAGCTGGAGTAACTATTGAGCCTTTCTGGCCCAGTCTCTTTGCTAAGGCTTTGGCAAATATTGACATTAATAGTCTGATTTGCAGTGTTGGTAGTTGTAGTGCCCCTGTTGCTGCAGCTGAAGAGAAGAAACAGGAGGAATCAGAAGAGTCTGACGATGACATGGGCTTTGGTCTCTGATTAAATGTGCCATAAATCGTTACAATTAAAAATATATTTTTTTACTAAAATAAAGAAAACTGGTGCCTGTATCCTAACCTCATTATGATCTGCATCAGCAATGTGATGATGCACTTCATTCTCAAGCACTCCAGTCATTAGGGAAGGGGTTGGAGGGAGTAAAGAAAATCAAAACTTAAAATAAATGTAATATATTGGAATATCCATTGACTTGATGTATTAAAGGACCGAGAGCATTGATACTGTAATAAGCAAACGAGCTGCCAAATGCTACTGCCTTATTTCCTGATGTGCTAAACAAAAGAGTAAAAGGGCATTCATAACTTCTCATGTAATTTTCTCTAAGGCTATCCATGATAGAAACATCGGCACGTTTTTGTGTTTAGTTTCCCGCTGAGATGTCAGATGATTCTGCAGTTTCAGAATACATTGTGTGCGCTAGCCTCAAACACTGGTGTGGGTGACTCCATTGAGAAATATTGTACAATTAAGAAACATAACCATCATGAACTAGTTTGTGGAATAGAATCAGACGATTGCTTGACACCACAGTAGGTAATGTAAAGATTTTTACGAGCCCTGTCCAGCCCTGAGGTTTTTTTTCTTTTCCTATGCTGTTAGCCATTTTAAAGATACAATCCTGTTTCCAGTGCATAACGTCCTCCGACGTGAACTCACCTGCACAGTTATTATTGTTCAGATAGGTCATAAAATTAACAGTGCAGAAAATAGAAAATATCTCATTTATGCACTAGAGTGTCGTCTCACGAGGTTGGAGGAGAGGTAAATGGGCAGGACAATTCAATCAGATTTCTACACTGCATTTCTTCCCAGGTCATAACTAGCTGAATGCTGTCACAAGGGACAAAGTGGAAACAAGTTCCATTTCCCAGTACTGTCGTCCTTCACCTCAAAAGGCATCGTGTGCATAGAATATACATTTAAAATGGAGACGTTCCAGAGGTATGAGTTCTGCTTGCGTATTTGATTTTCTGTGTTTTCTTTTGTACAGGCTCAAGGCAAAGTTTCTTTCACTGGTCAAGAGGGGAACAGATGCAAGCCAGTCTCCACCTGCTGCTGGAGTGGATACGAACCGTAGGAATGGCTAGCATCGCAGATGAATTTTTTTTCAAATTCACTAGTACAGTAAGACTCCTGGCTGTCCCAACATCTTGTCTCATACAGGTAATGGCCCCCTTTTTAACACATTTACTCATGTAGTTACAATCCCCCACCACTTAGTAACAGACCAGGTGACCTACAACAATTTAACCTACAACAATTTTTTTAAAGAGATGATTTCAATACACAGGTAACGAGACAGTTAAAATGAAAAGTGGTATAACAAGAGAGTGAGTGAACTGGAACCTGTAACTGTACCACCTTACACCAGCCATTGTATATAGCGGGCAAATCATGTTCACACGAAGGCGGTGGGAGCTGTACCAACAAATGTAATGTTTCCCTTCCCCCATTTTTATTCAAAGTGTTACAGCTATCTACAGCATAGTAATATTTATACAAGAAGGATCTTCTCTCACCAAATAAGTGGGAAGAGGGGACGTGTTGATATAGTTAATGCTCAGATGTGTTACTATGTAGACCTATGTACTATTGGGCAACTAGTAGGGGGTTTGGGGAACTATTAGACTATTGGGGCTCAATTTTAAACTTAAATTGCGGGTGTGTGGGGGCGGGGCTGCGAAAATTGCAAAAATGCAGAGCGGGCTTGGAAGCTGTCTCCAACCTGCCGACTTCCGAGTTTCCCACGGACGCACCTGTGTGCGTGCGTCCCGAATCCGGAAGTCCCGCTGGCAATTAAAGCCGGTAGGATGATAGTTAAAGAACCAAATGTGCCTCATTGAGGTAGTTAAGGCACTTTACTTGTGACATATTAGGTAGTTAGAACAATTTTTAACTTACCTGGGCAGCTTTCCCACGGCTTCTGATTCACGCCTGGTGAAACCAGGCATGAAGGGCCGGATCAGGCAAAAAGAAACAAAGTTAAAACGCAAATCAACCTACCTTTCCACCGTGCTCCGATGTCCGATCTCCCTCTCCGATCTTCCCCCTCTTCCTCCTCCCCCCCCTTCCTCCCCCCCCCCCGATGTCCCCCCGATCTACCCCCTCTTCCCCCCGATGTCCACCTGATCTTCCCCTCTCCCCCCAAGACCCCCCGATCTTCCTCTCTCCCCCGATCTTCCTCTCTCCCCCGATCTTCCTCTCCCCGCCCCCGATCTTCCCCTCTCCCCCCCCGATCTTCCCCTCTCCCCCACCCCGATCTTCCCCTCCCTCCCCCCCGATCTTCCCCTCCCTCCCCCCCCGATCTTCCCCTCTCTCCCCCCCCGATCTTCCCCTCTCTCCCCCCCCCCGATCTTCCCCTCTCTCCCCTCCCCGATCTTCCCCTCTCCCCCCCCCCTCTCTCCCCCTCCCCGATCTTCCCCTCTCTCCCCCTCCCCGATCTTCCCCTCTCTCCCCCTCCCCGATCTTCCCCTCTCTCCCCCTCCCCGATCTTCCCCTCTCTCCCCCTCCCCGATCTTCCCCTCTCTCCCCCTCCCCGATCTTCCCCTCTCTCCCCCCCCCCCGATCTTCCCCCTCTCTCCCCCCCCCCCGATCTTCCCCTCTCTCCCCCCCCCGATCTTCCCCTCTCTCCCCCCCCACCCCGACCTTCCTCTCTTCCCCCCCCCTCCTCGATCATCCTCTCTTCCCCCCCCCCCTCCTCGATCTTCCATTCTCCCTCCCAATCTTCCACCCCCCCACCCCCCCCCCGATCTTCCACTCCAGCACCGGATGACGTCTCACTCTGTCCCTTCCTCTGCACCCTCCTCGGAGTTGCAGCTCCTGTCAATCAGGCTGGCTGCCGGGCGCAAAACCCGGAAAGATCTTTAATCACCAACAATTACATTGCGATCGCATCGGAAACGGTAAGTTTTTTCTATTCGGGTTTGCCACGCGCACCTTCACCACCCCCAGGGGTCTACTGCTCTACAATTGTAAAAATTGGCAAGTGATCCCAAACCCCTGTTATATTATGTAAACAATCTTACAACACCAAGTTATAGTCCAACAATTTTATTTGAAAATCACAAGCTTTCGGAGGCTTCCTCCTTCGTCAGGTGAATGTTATATTAATACTACTGCATATTGAATATCTAATGAGAGAGGGGGGAAGAGGGGAAAGAGAGAATTTTGAGAACGAATTACCTGATGAATGTGAATGAGTTTGCATTTTCTTACAGTAATCCTAGGAGAGGTACCAGTTAATCACAAATTGGTCCTGCTCATTAAGCATGTATATGGCTTCTCAGTTTGGACTGTTTGCTTGTAATGACTTTTATAAGTCCTGAAATGAGCATTCTGACATCTTCAGGCCTGCAAAGATATCTTTACGTGATCCCACCTGCAACTTATGGAGTAGCTTTAATACACATTGATGCAGAGGGACATCAGAGGGTATTGTTATTAGTGGTACTGCTAAACTAACCACTGTGCAGCCCCCCGCTAAGGGAAATCTCTCTCTATTGATTTATACCTTCTCGTGTTTTGCCACAGTCCAGCTGGAGTTGCCTCAAGAGAGAATTCCATGCCCTAAACCCATCCCAGCTTCTTCACGTACTAACACACTACCAACTAGCACCTGGAGTGAGCCCCATTGCAACATGGCAGCCAAGTGCTGAAGAGAGGGCAGCAACATACAAAACAGGTACGGTCAGAGTCTCCGGCTAGAGGGGGCAGAAACAGTACCACAAATTTGCAACAGAATTTTTGCAAAAGCTATGTTGTTGCATTTTTTTAAAAAAGAATGGGAGATGTAAAGTCATTATTATAAACCTTGCAACCTCTTTTTGCAGCAGTTCAAGATTATACTATGCTTCTACTGAAAGGAATGAGTGCCTGTAAATAAATTTTAAAAGCCTATAAAAATAAACATGTTTGCGTTAAGATTTATTGAAAACGCAATGATTGAATCAGGCTAATAGAATAATAGCACAATAAATATATGGGATAAGAAATTATGCAATCTGTTATTTAACTTATCTGAATAGTAGAGCCATTTTGCAAAAATGGTTAAGTTAGTAATTGATTACTGATAAAGAATATCCTTTAAAATCACCTCAATTGTGTCTGTTTGGGTCTTGTTTTATGGTTACTCTACATTGGATGTTCTATTCATATTCAATGTATCGTGAAATAAACCAGTACTACTTCTAGTAGGCTTTGACTCATTCTTCTCAGATCTTCATCAGCTTGGCACAGCCATATTAGAACATTCCCAAACATGGCTAGTTTGCTCAAGCACCATCAGAGGAAGGTCAAAACAAAATGGATCAAATGTCCTGAAAGTGCATTCCATCCACAAACTCCAAATTGGCAGAATAAAGCAGAGTTTAATTGTATCCCTTCTGTATGTGACAAGCTCCCATGTATTTTCTGTTCCACAGAGGATATTCTGTTGAGTTTCGATAAATATCCTCCAATAGTGCTGCCCACCAGTAACTTTAAGGTGGATCTGGAAGCAGAGACCATAGATGACAACATGTACAGACACCTACTGTATATCCGTCACTTCCTCTGGAGCCTGCGTACCAAATTCCAGCCAACCAACGGATATTCCACAACTGAGGAATTACAGGTAAAGGTTATTAACTTTCAGTCCAAAGAGGACTCTGTTCCTACCAGCTGCAACAATTCCACTGCACGACATGAGCTGATATAAAGTCCGGAACAAGAACTTTCCTTGCATTTCCATAAATTCTCCAAATTAGCTTTGCCAAGTTATGTTGGGCACATTTACACTACAATGCTGACATCACTTTCTATTTCATTCAGACACTTGTAATGTACATCCAGGTCGGGCCTGAACTGATTCTAAAATGGATTCGGATACCCTAAAGTCTCACACCATGTAAGAGTGTAAATCCAATGTGGTGTCAAACTGAGTGCCCTTTAAGGGCACTTTGTAAACCTACCTGCAATTAATTTAAAATGTTTAAACAAAGCTAATGCATATGCTAGCACCTTCACTATCTAAACATTTAAAATCGAACTGTTGGGAGAGGAGCTCTGTGCATGCAAGTATGCACATTTGCATAGAGCTTTCTCCTGTGCAACAGGATTGAATTTCAGCCAGCCAGTATAAACAGGTAGTTGTACTTGAAACCAAACTCCAGCTACTGGTCTCAGACTGATAACTGCAGCTAAATGCATCCTTTGTTATAAATGTTATAAAACTACCCACCAAATCTCATTACAGAACTCACTTATGCAGAACTCACTTGCCATACATGGCACAATGCACAGCTTAATTATATTTTCTCAACCTTTGTTTCTTCCCTAATTGAACAGTCTAAGTTTGTGCATCCTGCAGTTAAGTCCTGCTGAAAACAGAAATTGATTTTTTTTCCTTACATGAATAACTGGAGCTTAGACAAATTAAAATAATGGCTGAGAAAAGACTATTAGCTCATTTCTCCACATTCATTTGGCCAAGTAAGATTGTGCTTTTGCAAGAGCATTTTTTGATAAAAAGGATGACAAGAAAATAATATACGCTCACTTTACTCAGAAAGGCCTCAGAGACAATGTTGAAACTCAACAGTCATTCACTTCTGTTCGGATATTGGAGTGAGGCGATATCTGGGTACAAATGAACAAATTAATCTCTCCCTCTTTCGCTTGCGCAACCCTTTTTAATACTTTCAAAGTTTGCTGAAACTTTAACATGCACCCCATCAATATTTCACAGTATATACAAGGACAGATGGACGGGGATCTGGAGAGGTCATCTAAATAGCCTCAGTAGACATTAAATATTTCAGCTTTTGCACTGTACTGGCTTTCTGCCAAGTTAGAGTTTTAAAGATCTATTATTAATTTTAAAAATTGCAAAATCTAGAGAAGAAAGAGAAGCCATTGGGACCCAGTAATGAGCAGAGTCCCCCAGGGTTCCATGCTGGATCCATTGCTGCTTCTTATTTTTATCTTGAGGAGGGCACCAGGAGTGCGTGCAGGGCTGGTAATAAGAAGATTAGTAAGTGATTGGGTTCAGAAATGGCAGATACGCTTGAATACGGGGAAGTGTGATGTTATGCACAAAGGACAAGGCAGCTTGAAGCAGGTCTATTCCACGCATTGGTGACCATTAAAAGTAACAGTACAGGAAAGGAACTTGGGGATAACCATTGATCAGACACATTGCTAGGTACAAAAGTAAGAGCCCTATACTTTGGCTCCAGGTTTTCACTTGGGAAATTGAGGCTTTAGGAGCAACTTACCTAATCTCTTAATTGTGATGATGGGCTTCAAGACTTAGGGGTATTCATTATGGAGAAAAAAGCATTGGGGAAATATAATGGGAGTCTAGGAAAATCCTCCACAACTATAATTTTGAAGTTTTAAAAATTATAAAAGAATCAAATGTAATAGATGTGGATAGGTGCTCAAGATGGAAAGTGATAGTAGGTCTAGAGGACATTCCTATAACGTACGTAAACAAAGATGCCAGAAGTATTTAGTTTCTCAGAAGGTTGTCGGAACAGGTTATCGGCATTATATACCGTAAGTATCGTTACATTACAGTCCTTTAAAGGACTTGATAAGTCTGAAGGTGGAGGGCATTGAGGAACATCTGGTGTATGGATTAAATAAATTCAGCTGGTGATGAGTGATGGGCAAATTGTGGTGTCCCAGACCTTGTTCGATTGCCTTATGGAATTGTGAAGGAATTTTCACTAGTTCCTCTGGAAATTAGCCAGATTTTTTTCTCTGTTTTTGCCTCCTACAGGAGTTAAAATTACTAAAGGTTGGAGAGATGGTGCAGGAGGGAGGGCTTCAGATTTCTGGGGTATTGAGACCAGTTCTGGGGGAGGTGGGACCTGTAAGGCCGGATGGGTTGCACCTCAATGGAGCTGGGATCAATGACCTCGCGGGGAGGTTCGCTAGTACCTTTGGGGGGGGGGCAGCTTAAACTAATTTGGCAGGGGGATGGGCACTAGGAGGTAGCATTAGAAAGGGGAAATAAGGGGCCACAAAGGATCAGGAGAGAAGGATAGCCCTAGAGTAAGAAATAGTAAGGTATTACATGGGGTCAGACCAAGAGAGAGTACAAGAAGGTGTAAGACGGGTTTGTGGTGCATGTGTGTGAACGCACAAAGATTGGTAAACAAGGTTGGTGAGCTGCAGGCACAAATAGCCACATCGGAATACGATGTTGTGGCGATAATGGAGACCTGGCTCAAAAAAGAGCAGGATTGGGTACTAAATATTCCTGGATACAAGATGTTCAGGAAAGATAGGGAAGGAAAGAAATGGGGGTGGTGGCAGTATTGGTTAAGGAGAACATTGCAGTGCTGGAGAGAGCAGGTGTCCTGGAGGGGTCAAGGACAGAATCTATTTGGTTAGTGTTAAGGAGCAATAGAAGTGCCATTACACTATTGGGTGTATTCTATAAGCCATCAACTAGTGGGAAGGATATAGAGGAGCAAATTTGCAGGGAAATTACAGAGAGGTGCAAAAGCCATTGAGTAGTGATAACGGGGGATTTCAAATATCCTAATATTGAGGAGAGGCAATACAAACTAGAGGGCACAATTCTAAAAGGGGTAGAGGGATCTGGGGGTATATGTGCACAAAACGCTGAAGGTGGCAGGGCAGGTTGAGAAAGCGGTTAAAAAAGCAAACGCGGTCCTGGGCTTTATAAGTAGAGGCATAGAGTACAAATGCAAGGAAATCATGCTGAACCTTTATGAAACACTGGTTCGGCCACAACTGGAGTATTGTGTCCAGTTCTGGGCACCGCACTTTAGGACGGATTGAAGGCCTTAGAGAGGGGGCAGAGGAGATTTGCTAGAATGATTCCAGGGATGAGGGCCTTAAATTACGTGGTTAGACTGGAGTTGCTGGGTTTGTTCTCCTTGGAACAGAGAAGGTTGAGAGGAGATTTGATGGAGATATTCCAAATCATGAAGGGTGTAGACAGAGAGAAACTGTTCCCATTGGCAGAAGGGTCAAGAACCAGAGGGCATAGATTTAAGGTGATTGGCAAAAGAACCAAAGGTGATATGAGGAAAAACTTTTTTACACAGCGAGTGATTAGGATCGGGAATGCACAGCCTGAGGGGGTGGTGGAGGCAGATTCAATCATGACCTTCAAAAGAGAACTGGATAAGTACTTGAAACGAAAAAATGCGCAGGGCCACGTGAATAGGGCGGGGCAGTGGGACTAGCTGGATTGTTCATGCATAGTGCCGGCACGGACTCGATGGGCCGAATGGCCTCCTTCCGTGCTGTAACCTTCTATGATTCTATGGAAGGGCAGTGCAGGAGGTCACACTATCAAATGGGCCCCGACAGTGATTTTCATATATTAATTTCATCACTCAAGGTACAGACGGAGTTCAAAGACACCAACCTAATTCAGTGTGGAGACAAAGGGTTGGTGGGGTTGGGAGAAACACAGCTCTGTGCCTGTAACTCATAGGCAAAATAGGCGGGGGGGAAGAGAATGGGAGGAAATCATGACAGAAAAATACAAGCTTCACTTATATACGTACAGGAGAATGTGGGAAGAAAGAAGTTCAAATGCCTGTAAATTTACATTTCAGGAAAAGGATCTTTTTCCGATCCTGGTGTGAGTCCTCATTGTGTGGAAGCACGCTCATAACTGCATAAAATCATTTTAAAATCAAACAAGGATCTATGCCGGCAGTTCCTGTTTAATAAGATAAAGAATGGTTTTCGAGGGGTTGAAAAAGAAAAGGGTTGGAGGGAGTCAACTTTCTAGAACTGAAATCATTTCTGCCATAAGGAATTGAAATATCTACCAACAGGAACCATACTGCAAATCCTTCTGATCAGCGAGGTTTGGCTCAGCATATCCTTAGTGTTTGTTCTAGCTCTTAGCAACCAGAGCCTCTGTAAATGTACTCTTGGATTCTTCAATCAGTCTGGGAATCTAAATATTTATGAAGAACCCAGTGTCCATATTCGAGGCATAAATAATACTGACCCCTTTCAAACCAAAATCTGATAAAACGTAGAAAAACATTTAAAGTGTAGATAAATGTACAAACATTATGCCAGTATTCTGAGCCATAATTTAAAGAGCACATCATTCACAAATGAAACACTCAGATTTTTCACTCAACTGAAATTCTTGAATTCTTCATCTCCAGCTTTATTCTTTAATACTTGGGCAACTCCCTAGCAAAATTCTTCAATATACTTAATTATTTGTTTCAATCATTTACGTCATTCTATCATGTTTTTAAACACAGATAAAAGGGTTGATCTCGAACTGTAGATAAAACCACGTCACTTCAATAAATGCAGATTATCCTTGCACCTGTTCACAGTTGAGAATATTCCAGTGATTTTTTTTACAAGCCAATGAAATTCTTCTAACTAATCAGCCAATCTGGATAAATTGTCTTATATTTAACTCTTTAAAAAGCACTAAATCAAAATACAGGTTTATAATATTTCTTTTTCCTGACCTGTTCTGTGCCAAATCTGAGAATGGCAAGTTATGCCTTTCCTCTGAGCAATTTCACAGAAAGGTCGA
Organism: Heptranchias perlo; assembly: GCF_035084215.1. Taxonomy (NCBI): domain Eukaryota; kingdom Metazoa; phylum Chordata; class Chondrichthyes; order Hexanchiformes; family Hexanchidae; genus Heptranchias; species Heptranchias perlo. The sequence continues at coordinate 8,174,788 of NC_090346.1, forward strand.
ATTCCTGATTCAGAACTCATGGTGCACAACATTAGTCCTAATAATTAGATTGATTAATTAACATCCATAAAAGATACTTGTTGACCAATTGGCTAGAATCTGAAGCTTTAACTACCCATTGGATTACATCGTCCTTTAAATCTTTTCATCTGTTTGAACTCAGACAGATTTGGATAATCTATAATTTTCTTCCCAATTAATGACATCCGAATTGCCCCATACGCTGTCCAAGGAAATCTATGATGTGGAGATGCCGGTGATGGACTGGGGTGGACAAATGTAAGGAATCTTACAACACCAGGTTATAGTCCAACAGTTTTATTTGAAAATCACAAGCTTTCGGAGCTTACCTCCTTCGTCAGGTGAGTGAGGTTCTAAAAACGCATAGCCTAATATATGCTATGCGTTTTTAGAACCCTTCACTCACCTGACGAAGGAGGTAAGCTCCGAAAGCTTGTGATTTTCAAACAAAACTGTTGGACTATAACCTGGTGTTGTAAGATTCCTTACAAGGAAATCTACACTTCCAACCATCTTTGTAATTCCTTGTTTACACTGCTGAATCACCAGAAGAAAATCAAGTGATTTAGGTCCAATTTACCACTATAAACGTCACAGTGTTTGAAAATTTAACAGTGGGTTCCATCTATCCTGAATTTTCTAACGGTCGAATTGCTGCCAGTACTGCAGATTACAGTTCATGGGATTTACTGCACCCTCTTTACAGCGTGTTACAAAAAGAAACAGGAAATGGGAGCAATTTTGTTTTTAAATGTCCATGTGCTGGCATGTAATGTGAATGTGTAACATGTCAGCACACACACAATATAAATGGGCAGCTTCAGCCAATAACTTCCAGCAGAAACAAGGTATTCTTCCACAGGACATCACAAGCCCTTCTCTTCTTGCGATCCTCTTTATTCCTCTACTTTCACTTCATAACATGCGGCACTACACATTTGTAGCAAAATATTATAACATTTGTTTAGACAGCAGAAAATGTTTGGATGTCATTTGTGAAATTTCAAAAATCAGCTGACCTTGGTGTAATGTTCATGCTTTAAACATTGCTGCTAATACAGTGCACAGTATCCATGGCTGGAGTTATACCACGTTCAGTGTGAGCTTAAATCATTGTAAGCTTAAATCATTGTAAGACAGTCTCCTCATGGGGGCTCACACCTCAAGCCTTTAATATGCTAAGTTGTTTCCTGAGATACACTGCCACTTTTGCGCTGATGCATACCCAAAACTACTTTACATCAACAAGAAAGTAGCAAATGTAACTGCATCTTATGACTCCCATCAGCTTTTACAACAGTCTCAACTCATTGCTGACTCAGTTATCACATAGAAATTGCAACAAGGAAACAATCCTTTCAGTCCAACCAGTCCATGTTGGGGTTTATCCTCCACATGAACAATAGTCCTAATCCCATATGCCTGCTCTGTTCCCATATCCCTTTATTCCCATTTCCTTCAACCACATATCTAACCTATTCTTAAATGTTGACATGGTTGCTGCTTAAATCACTAATTCTGGTAGTGCACTCCACAGCCTCACAACCCTCTGTATAAAAAAGTTTCTTCTGCTGTCTGTCCAAAATCTTTTACATTTAACCTTATATTTATGTTCCCTTGTTCTAGATCCCTCAACTACTGGAAACAGTCTGTTTCTATCCATTCTGTTCTGTTCCTTCATAATTTAAAAAAATCAAATCATCCTATAATCTCTGTTCAATGATCGCCCCATAAGCTATGTTTTTGCCTGCCCTGATCACTTAAATACAACAGGATACTATTATTGAGAAACCAAAACATAAAGGGGCTAAGCTCCCACACTACACCATGCTAAACATGAATCATGTGTAAAAGGGGGAAAACGGTGCTGTTTTATGTTTTGAGGCAAAACATTGTTATTTTTATGGAGGCAATTAATTGATTCTTTAATTAGTACAAAGTGTCCGATCACATTCAAAGTGACGCTTCTTAGGATGAAGGGAGCTGATTTCATGACCTGGGAAGAACTGAACCAGTCATGTATTGAATAGTTCTTGTGGAAACCATTTTCAAGTACAACAGCTGTAACAATATGATTTAGTTTATTGTTAAATTATCACATTATATAAATAGGTTACACATAACAAGGATCATTGGCTTTTGCACTTCTTCACCATTCACCTGTCACTAGTTAATTGTCTGGTCTTCCTTATTTATGAAATGAGCTGAATATGCCACTGTTCTTCATTCTTCATCTCCTTATGTTGTGGCTAGGCTGCCACTAAGGTCTGTATTGCAGTGCTCCTGTAAGATTTTTGTATGGACTTGTGCCAGAGGGCTTTTGCAGCTATGTTTTATTTCTTTTAATTTGTATTTCTTACAGACTGAATTTCCAGTTTCCCGCAGCTGTCACCAGCTGTCTTCAGACAATCCAACCACACTTTCCAGTCACAAGGTTCTTGATCAGCAATCAGGCCAAAGCAATCACCTTAATAATAATCTTGATGCAGAGACAGACGGGAGAAGCTCGGGCAGTTCCTGGGTCAGTGGATCACACAGAGATTTTAATTCCTGCCAAGAACTTAAAGAAAAACTACACAACCTACAGCTACAAAATACTCTGGGAAGGCACAGGGTTCCCGGGCAAAACATGCAGCCATTAGATCCTTCCTGCCTTTTGACTCCTCCAAACACACCTTTGAACTCTGACCTTGGACACAATGATTGTGTACAAACCAATGGAGGTGGTAGACTTACATCAAACACCAGGAGAAATGGTATCTACAGGAACGGAGCCAATGAGGGGGAAGGTAACTGTCAGGACTATGAGGTCTATGGGATTTTTACTCCAACTGATAAACCAGTCAAAAGGATTAATCAGCTCTGAACCACAAAATCTAGGACCCCATTTGTGAAGCTAAGTGATTATAACTACCCAACAAAATTCAGCCTAGAAAAATCTGTGAGGTAGAACTGAACATCTGATAAATGTGGCTTGGAGTAGGGTTTAATCAGAACTAAGCCGAACTGCCCAAACAAAACATCTAGCAAGAAAGCCAATAAGGAATATAAATCATATTATTGGTTTCTAGGTTTCCATTATTAGAGTTCACAATACACATCTTAACTGCATGGGACTTTACATTACCCACCACTACTCAATGAACTGAATATTACCTTTAGAAAACTGAAATCTATCCTGCAGCAGTCCGCCAATTGGCTCATACAGATGACCAATAACAAATAACATTTATATACCACCTGTTGCACAACAAGGGAAAGCCATCCAATAGCTTTAGTGTCCCCAGATTATGGTATGTGTAGTTTAAATGCACACCCCACAATTACTCATTTTAACTATAAGTAATATCATGGAGGCCTCTGATGGACAATCTCTTTATATTAATTTTTGGGGTTTTTTGTTTTCAAATTGTGTCAAATCTTCTCTGAGGTACTTATCTCCAACAAACCATATATAATGTAATATTTTATTGGGATGGTTATCATCGGTGGGTGAGGTGACGAGGCGGGATCTAGATTACGCATCTTAGTGTCTGTCTGTCCGACACCAAGCAGAACTTCAGTATTGGTAAGCAAGAGGGGACCAAGAGAGGCAGTAGAGGAAGGGGACCGGGCATGTTCAGGACACTATTAGGTTTTACCATGTCAACATTCTGAACAGCTTTCAGTGCAGTCCCAGAGCTGAAACTGCAATAAATCTTCTGAAATAGACTCAATGCCAACTAATAAAATATAAATTACTTAATCCAATAATTATCTGAAGACTCGTTTAGGGAGAGGGGGAGGTAGCTATAGCTCCAGTTAGATAAATGGATTGTACCAAGAGACCATTCTCATCTTGTACTCTTTGGGCCCATTCTAGTCAGATTTGGCCAAATGCAAAAATGTCAAATTAAGATTTGTGCAAATGTTAGAACCTTTGATGAGAAAAAAAGATTACAGTCTAATCTAGATGTGATGGGGGGAATGGGCCCACATCTGACAGATGTCATTTAACGTAGATAAATGTAGAGTAATGGGCATGGGCAGGCCTAATGCCAAATATGTAAATACCATCTTAGTACACAATTGAAGTCTGTTCGGCAGGAAAGGGACCTAAACATCGTAGTACAAGTCTCTGAAGGTGCACGACCAGTGTCGAGAGTTTATTGCGAGGAAAATAGAGTACTGGATCCAGGATCCAAACAAAAGAATCATAGTGTTCTGTACAAGTCCCTGGTTAGGCCTCATCTGGTGTCCAGTTTTGGCCCACTCACATGGAAGCCCTGGAAAAGGTTCAAAGGAGGGTCACTAGAACGATACCTAGTTTAAACCCTTTAGTTAACACGACAGGCTTAGCGAGCTGTGTCTTTTTACTCTTGAAAAATGTAGACTTCGGAGTGATTTAACTGAAGTATTTAAAATGATGAAGCAACTAGAATGTGTCTGTGTGAACAGACTATTTGAACTGGATAGATTAGAGAAAACAAGGGATCATGCATATAAGCTATAAACATAGAACTAGGTTGGATATCAGGAGGTTTTTCTTTACACAGAACAATCGACACTTTGAACAAGTTATTGGCTGATGTGGTGAGTGCGTTTTTACTGCAACAGTTCAAAAAAGAGCTGGTCGAGTACCTTGCTGTGGCTAATATCACTGTGTATAAAAATTGGGTGGGATATTGTGTGTACCTAATGGTCACAGTGATCTCCTGAACTCGTTTTGATTGACTAAAGGGTCGGGGGGGGGGGGTGGTCGGAGAGGAATTTCCCAGATTTTGTTTTCCCTGAATTGACCTTGGGTTTTTGTATTTGCTTTTGCCGCTCAGGAGATTACATGACTGCTGGTGGGAGGGAGCAGTGGGGTTCACATGATGCTTCACTGCGGATTGTTTGGGATAGGCTTGATGGACCAGCCGATCATTGCCTGTCTGTTTTTTTGTACGGTTGTATCTGACACATAAAACACTTGCTTCTCCTCCAGTTCCATTAATCTGCAGCTTTATCTAAAATGAAGGCTATGTCCTTAAAAACTAAACGTTTCTAAATAATTACACCTTTTTAAATAACAAATTATATTTTCACTGTGTATTTATATTACTTAAGCCCTTCAGTCTAACCCACTCTCTTAATTGAATGTTTTTTTGACACTTATACATGTTGCTTGTACATTTTAAATCCCACTTCCCATTAAAAGATGCAGTGTTTCTGAAGCATAAAAAACAATTGATTGAAATCATCTTTTTAAAATTGCTACCATCTTATATTGAATACTATTTATTTCAAAAACAAGGAAAAATGATATTAGTATCCTGCAGCTTTAAACAGGCACGTCCTGTTCACAGTCTTCACTTATCTTTGCTGATCCCAGTTATGTACAGACTTGGGTTCCTGGTTTGTGCAGTCACTCAACCGGTCATCTCTGTGCTGAGGCTGAATCATCAGGCTGGTGCCATAGAACCATAGAAAAGATACAGCACAGAAGGGGGCCATTCGGCCCATCGTGTCCGTGCCGGCTCAAAGTACAACCAGGTGCCCATTCTAATCCCACCTTCCAGCACCTGGTCCGTAGCCCTGCAGCTTACAGCACTTTAGGTGCAGATCCAGGTACTTTTTAAAAGAGTTGAGGGTCCCTGCCTCTACCACCAATTCGGGCAGCGAATTCCATACACCCACCAACCTCTGGGTAAAGAAGTTTTTCCTCATGTCCCCTCTAATCCTTCTGCCAATCAGCTTAAATCTATGTCCTCTAGTTCTTGAACTCTCCACTAGGGGAAACAGGTACTTCCTGTCTACTCTATCTGGGCCCTCATAATTTTGTACACCTCAATCAAGTCTCCCCTCAGCTTCCTCTGCTCCAAGGAAAACAACCCCAGCCTAACCAATCTCTCCTCATAGCTGCAATTTTCAAGCCCTGGCAACATTCTTGTAAATCTTCTCTGCACTCTCTCCAGAGCAATTACGTCCTTCCTGTAATGTGGTGATCAGAACTACGCATAATACTCCAGCTGTGACCTTACCAGCATTTTATACAGTTCCATCATTACATCCCTGCTTTTGTATTCTATACCTTGGCTAATAACGGAGAGCATTCCGTATGCCTTCTTCACAACCTTATCTACCTGTACTGCCACCTTCAGGGACCTGTGCACATGCACTCCAAGGTCTCTCACTTCCTCTACCCCTCAATATATTCCCGTTAACTGTGTATTCCCTTTTACTGTTTGCCCTCCCTAAGTGCATTACCTCACACTTCTCCGGGTTGAACTCCATTTGCCACTTTTCCGCCCACTCCACCAACCCATTAATATCTTCTTGGAGTCTCCAGCTATCCTCTTCACTATCAACTACACGGCCAATTTTTGTGTCGTCTGCAAATTTGCCAATCATGTCCCCTACTTTCAAGTCCAAATCATTAATATATACCACAAACTGCAAGGGACCCAACACTGAGCCCTGTGGCACACCACTGGAAACGGATTTCAATTCGCAAAGACATCCATCTACTTTTACCCTTTGTTTCCTGTTATTGAGCCAATTTTGGATCCAATTAGCCACATTTCCCTGTATCCCATGGGCTTTTACCTTTCTGACCAGTCTGCCATGTGGGACCTTGTCAAATGCCTTACTAAAATCCATGTAGACAACATCCACTGCACTACCCTCATCTATCCTCCTTGTCACTTCCTCAAAGAATTCAATCAGATTTGTAAGGCATGACCTTCCCTGAACAAATCCATGCTGACTATCCCTGATTAAACCTTGCCTTTCCAAGTGACAGTTTATCCTATCTCCCAGTATTGATTCTAATAGTTTGCCCACCACCGAGGTAAGACTGACTGGCCTATAATTGTTCGGCCTTTCCCTCGTACCCTTTTTAAACAGTGGTACTATGTTTGCAGTCTTCCAGTCCTCCGGTACCTCCCCTGTATCTAGTGAGGATTGGAAAATGATCCTCAGAGCATCCGCTATTTCCTCCCTGGCTTCCTTCAATAGCCTAGGAAACAATCCATCCGGCCCTGGTGACTTATCAACTTTCAAGGATTCCAGTCCCTCTAGTACTTCCTCTCTCGTTATGTTTACCTTATCCAATATTTCACACCTCTCCTCTTTAACTACTACGTCCGGATCATCCCTTTCCTTTGTGAATATGGAGTCAAAATATTCATTTAAAACCCTACCCTAGATCCTCTGCATCTACACACAAGTTACCCTTATCATCCCTGATAGGTCCCACCTTTTCCTTAGCTATCCTCTTGTTCTTAATGTACTGATAAAACATCTTTGGGTTTTCTTTAATCTTACTAGCTAATATTTTTTCGTGCCCTCTCTTTGCTTTCCTTATTTCCTTTTTTACGCCATCCCTGTACTTTCTATACTCCTCTAGGCTTTCTGCAGTATATAGTTTTCTGTGACAGCCATAAGCTTTCTTTGTCTGTTTTATCTTGCCCTTCCCCTTCTGGGATATCCAGCTGTCTTGTTGTTTTGGTCCAGTATCACTGTAGTTCAGTTCAAATTTGGAGTTTAAACCTCTCCGGTATAGGTGAGTTTTTAATTCAGAGTGAATTGGCATTCAGAATAATGTACTTTTTCCAGAGTCAGATGAAAACTGCTTTATCTATGGGATATAAAGTAGCTTATAAACATTGTGTAACACCAGGTGAACGCTAGCATTTCTTTTGAACAGGAAGAGTATCTGCAGTCTATGACTTACCGACTCCAACATCTTCCAGCCTGAGTTCGGCAGAAGATGATCCATGTTGTGTGTTTGTGGTGGAGCTGGAGAGAGGGCCCATTGGCTTAGGAATGGGACTGATTGATGGGCTGGTGAGTGAGATGAACTACACGTTAGTCAATAAGAGAAATGGCATAGTATTTATACTCAGAGTACTAGCTCAATAAATAATGGTACAATAATTGTTCAAAATGTACAACACACAAATAACATTAACAGTTTGAGATATTTGTTCTATCAGTTTTGACAAATATATCTATAATCTCAGTTGGTGAAAAACTCACTGAATTTTCCATGTTATTATACCATTAAATGTAGTTTGTGTAGCATATAAAGAACCACATTTTTTCATATCAAACCTTTACAGATTAACCCAGCTAGGTGACACAGCAGTTAAGATTCTTGTTTCACACCCTTATAGTTCCGAGTTTGTTTCCCAGTGTTAGCAAATACTGAAATCGCCAACCACTATGCTGAGTCGGAACGAATATGGTTCCTTTAATACCTGTACTCTCATCTCTTTGTAGCATACGACCTTAAATTCTCCAGGGATCTATATCAGAACCCTGCTGCCCGACAGCCCTGCAGCCTACGATGGGAGACTTAGCATCGGTGACAGAATCCTGGCAGTAAATGGGACCAGCTTAATTGGAGCAGATTATGACAGGTAATCGCTAAGCTTTAACTCATTTCTGGTGTCATGAAAAATAAACATTCTCCTCCTCCCCCCCACCCAGGTGAATCCATCCCATTAAAGCACCTTCCATCTCTCTGCCCCCTCCAGAAATAAACTCTACCTTTCAATTAAATGAAGTCTTACTCCCTTACTCGGAGATTTTGTTTGAACTAAAATCACTCGGGGAGCAGTTTTATTTTGTGATACTGGCCCCTCTTGTAGATCCAGCTTTACAAAATACACACACACGCACAAGTTCAGGGAACCTTTTGTATTGAGTTAGTAACACAACTTCTTCTTTAAATTCTCCTACAGTTGGTTGAGATGCAAAGCTTTAACACAGATAATATTAATGTTTGCTTTGCATGTGGTATATATTAATGATTTGGACTTGAATGTAGGGGGCATGATTGGCAAATTTGCAGACGACACAAAAATTGGCCGTATAGTTGATAGTGAAGAAGATGGCTGTAGATTCGAAGAAGATATCAATGGGTTGGTGGAGTGGGCGGAAAAGTGGCAAATGGAGTTCAAGCCGGAGAAGTGTGAGGTAATGCACTTAGGGAGGGCAAACAGTAAAAGGGAATACGCAGTAAGCAGGAATATATTGAGAGGGGTAGAGGAAGTGAGAGACCTTGGAGTGCGTGTGCACAGATCCCTGAAGGTGGCAGTACAGGTAGATAAGGTTGTGAAGAAGGCATACGGAATGATCTCCGTTATTAGCCGAGGTATAGAATACAAAAGCAGGGATGTAATGATGGAACTGTATAAAACGCTGGTAAGGCCACAACTGGAGTATTGTTCGCAGTTCTGATCACCACATTACAGGAAGGACGTAATTGCTCTGGAGAGAGTGCAGAGAAGATTTACAAGAATGTTGCCAGGGCTTGAAAATTGCAGCCAAGAGGAGAGATTGGATAGGCTGGGGTTGTTTTCCTTGGAGCAGAGGAGGCTGAGGGGAGACTTGATTGAGGTGTACAAAATTATGAGGGGCCCTGATAGAGTAGACAGGAAGTACCTGTTTCCCCTAGCAGAGAGTTCAAGAACTAGAGGACATAGATTTAAGCTGATTGGCGGAAGGATTAGAGGGGACATGAGGAAAAACTTTTTTACCCAGAGGGTGGTGGATGTATGGAATTCGCTGCCCGAATTGGTGGTCGAGACAGGGACCTTCAACTCTTTTTAAAAAAAAATACCTGGACCTGTACCTAATGTGCAGTAAGCCGCAGGGCTATGGACCTGGTGCTGGAAGGTGGGATTAGAATGGGCACCTTGGTTGTTCTTCGAGCCGGTGTGGACACGATGGGCCGAATTCCCCCTTCTGTGCTGTATCTTTTCTATGGTTCTACCAGTCCCTGAGCAGATTTGGACAGTAAATTTGAAAATAATCAATAAGTATATTTGGTTATGAATTACAAAATAAAATGTGAAGCTAACTTAATTGATAATTAAGCAATTTGGAGGCTTCCTTTTTAAATTCTGTTTACATTAGGGCAGGCTGCTCACAGAAGATTATTGTATTTTATGATGTTATTCCAAGTCTGTGTATCCATGATACACAAGAAGGAGTGGTGATTACTAGAGTCTTTGGCCCTAATAACTCATCAACATTGCACTACAAGCTGTCTTTTCCACATTGTGCGTTTTTAGACCATACTTATGTTCCTAATATTAGGGCTTCTCTTAACTTGGGCACATGTGAAGTGGTACATTTTGATAGGAAGAATAAGGAGACCACATACTTCTTGGAAAATATGAGTCTAAATGGGTAGTGGAGCAGAGGGATCTGGGGGTATAGATATACAAATCACTAAAAGTAGCGACACAGATTAATAAGGCCATAAAAAAAGCAAACACAGCACTAGGGTTCATTTCTAGAAGGATAGAATTGAAGTTATGGGAAGTTATGTTAAACTTGTATGGAACCTTAGTTGGACCACACTTGGGAGTACTGTGAACAGTTCTGATCTCCTTATTATAAAAAAAAATGTAGAGGCACTGGAAAAGGTGCAAAAAAAATTACTAGGATGATATCAGAACTGAGAGGTTATAACTATCAGGCTGGGGCTCTTTTCTCTAGCAAAGAGAAGGCTGAGGAGTGACCTAATAGAGATCTTTAAAATTATGAAGGGATTTGATAGGGTAGACTTAGAAAAGCTGTTACCACTTGTGGGGGAGACCAGAACTAGGGGCCATAAATATAAGATAGTCATTAATAAATCCAGTAGGGAATTCAGGAGAAACATCTTTACCCAGAGAGTGGATGGAATGTGGAACTCGCTACCACAAGGCATAGTTGAGGCAACTAGCATTTAAGGGGAAGCTAGATAAGCACATGAGGGAGAGAGGAATAGAGGGATATGTTGATGGGATTAGATGAAAAAGGGTAGGAGGAGGCTCGTGTGCAGCATAAACACCAGCAGGGACCTGTTGGGCCGAATGGCCTGTTCCTGTGCTGCACACTGTATGTAAGTCTATGTGACACGTTGAAGACCCTTAAGTTTCCTGACTGTGAGGTGCTAATTTCTTGCTTCTGATTGCAGTGCAGTTAACCTGATCCGATCAGCGGGCGAGAGACCACGATTCCTTGTTGCCAAGTCAGATATCCTCATTGCTGAGAAGATCAGTGCATCATCCTGTTAGTCCTCATTCACTGAACCAATGGAAAGTGATCAAACATTAGTTTATTTACCCTCTTCATTCCTTCACATTTAAAAGACCAAATAAGCAACTCACATATCAGTCCATCATGGCATCTGTGATAAAACTGTTCGGAACCAGTTTATGGAATTATACCAAGTGGTTGGCAAATGGCAGTAAAGTTGTAGAGGAGCTGTCCCAGCTTCACCTCCTAAACTCAGTGCATTAAAGTAGTTTATACAAAGGTGATTCTCACAAACAACCATCCACACTTACACTTATCTGAATTCAGATCTTTAAGCCAAGGATTGAAAAACCAGCCATGAAAGGCTCAAAATCAGCTCAAATCCCTCAGGCAGTTTTATTCGTGGTAAAATAATTTCTCTTTAAGACCAACTTTTTCAATAGCTAAATGAAGCCATTCCCCATGGAAGCACAATGATACTATAGAACTAAACAAAATTCACAAACCCGGTCAAGAATTCCCATTCTTTTAAGCTGCTCTTGATTTAAACTGATAAATTGAGGGAGAACACGGAACACCTCATTGCTACAGCTGGTCTCTTCCTCTCATTTGATTGAATAAATGTGATATAGTATCCAAAGGGGATGCAGTCTGTAGCCTAAATTACACACAGCTAGCCAGAGCAGAGAGACTGAACGGGAAATAAAGGAAAAATGAACTTTGACAATAACTGACAGTTTTATAACTTAACCCTTTCAGGACTACAGTAGTGTCAGCTTGGCTAAGTGGTGGCACTCTCACCTGAGTCAGAAGGTTGTGGGTTCAAGCCCCACTGCAGGACTTGAATACATAGTTTAGATTGATAGTTCAGTGCGGTACTAAGGGGTGCTGCATTGTCGGAGGTGCTGTCTTTCAGATGGGATGTTAAACCTAGCCCTCATACGCCTGTTTCAGTGGATGTAAGTGATCCCATAGCATTATTTCGAAGGGGAGCAGGAGAGTTTTCCCAGTGTCCTGGCCAATATTTATCCCTCAACCAACATCACTATAACAGATTGCTATTTGTGGGACCTTGGTGTGCAAGTTGGCTGCTGCATTAGCCAACAAAGCAGCAGTGACTACACTTCAAAAGTAATTCATTGGTGCTTTGGGACATCCTGAGGATGTGAAATATATATTCTTTCTTTCATTTCTAGCATTTTGCACTATAAGATTACACAAAACCATGACATTACCATTACTGCAGGCAGAAATAATACCCAGATATACCGCATCATTTTGGTGCACACCCCATTTGCGCAGTCCCTCTTGGAAAGCTACCGCATTCTATTTCTTTGGTCTGGTCCAGAGGGTTTCATTGGAAACTAGGGGGTAGATTTTAACCTTGTGCGATATTGTAAAATGAGTGATAGTGAATCAGCAGCCCGTTTTACATCTCTCCCCATTTTTATTTCCATTGTGGAATTGGGAGAGATGTAAAACGAGCTGCTGATTCGCTATCACCCGTTTTACACAATCACACAAAGTCAAAATCTACCCCAAGGACTTTTAGCAGTGAGTTTTCAAAGGACAGCTACTTCAAGAAAATATTTTTCTACATTTTTAAACAGTAATTTCAGTGCATTTATCACAGTTAAATGAGATGGAGGGTTGGTTCTGGGTCTGGTATCTCCAGGAATTTTACTATAGGTGACTGATGAGAGCAGGTGCCACACCTGGACTGTGCTGATCGATCATTGCAATCAAACCTTCAATTACTGAGGAAATTGATATTTAGCTTAGACTAAAGATATAAAAATGTCACTGCTTTCCAAACGTGTGTGCAGCATCACACCCTGTGTCAGATTAAACAGGACCATCCTCGTTGGATTATATTTTAAATTAATTTAACCTCATTACTTCAAATTTCCATGTACTAACAAATCATAACCTGTAACTGATGAAGGTGTGAATTCCTCTTAGCTTCAGTCAGTCAGGGCCAAAGAGGAAAAATGTTCCAATGATGTTACTACATGTATATCAGTTGCCCTATTGATAAATTAAAATTAGGAATTTCAGTAAAATACCAAATTGTACACCAGCGGTTTTCTGTAGAAGATAGAAATGTATGTTAGTATTACACCAACCCATGCCACCTGACAGGAAGACAAGTTAATCAGTAAATTAATCTCAGTTAGCAGTAAATGTTTTAATTAATTTGAAAAGCTAAATATAGGCCAGTATTGGGCACTGATCTCTATCTACGTCTTACCCAAACTTTATTGAGGATTACTGAAATACATTCTACTTAAACATATATAGATTACACTTACAAGATGCATTCGCTAAGTCTTGAATCAATTTAAGGCAGTATTTCTGAGATAAATCTTCATTCTCCCCCCAGTCCTGAACTTAATCTGTTACGGTCTGCAACTCCAACCACAATAAATCCTGTTTACATGACCACTGTTGGGTGGGTGTCTTAGGAATCTTCTATAAAAGGGATACTGTACCAAAAAGCTGGGGTGTGAGACTAAATTATACAGCTCTTTCAAAGAGCCAGCCCAGACACGACAGGCCAAATAGTCTCCTTCTGTGCTGTAAGATTCTATGATATGTCACAAATTCAGAGGTAGTCGTAGCTAGATGTACTCAGTTTGAGGAGTAAATGCATTCCTTCTACCCATCAGCAGCTGTAAATATTTGCTTTAAAAGCAGATAGTTTCTGAATGACAGTTAAAAAAATCGCTTCACACATCTTTGCCTCTCACCAGAAAAATTTACCTACTGAGTTTGGCTCAGTAGACTCACCACTAAGTCAGAAGGCAGAATTCAAGCCTCAATCTGAACACTGAATCTAAGCTGACGTTTCAGTGCAGACCGAGAAAGTGCTGTTAAAGGTGCCGTCCTCTGTCTGTCCTGGGAGGCAGTAAAGATCTCCCATTTGAAGAAAAGGGAGACTCCTAGGGTGCTAAATTGGGCCGTGTAGCACCTGTTGTTTCGGCGCTACACAGCCTCTCCAACATCCAAGTTGGCGTCTTGGATGCGCACCCACGTTTCCTGCGTGATGTGCCAGGCGCCATCTTGGTATAGGAGTTAGCGCAGGCGCAGATAACGAACGCTGGAATCATGTAAAGTAGGGAGAAAATGGCTTTAATCAGTGTGCAGCGCTGAATAAAAGTGATAAGTCACAAAATGGTTTCTAACGCTCAACTCAACGCACAGTCTTAACCCCGACCATCTGAACATGCCTTAGAGTGCCTCGAGGACCCCCCCACCAGCGCTATTTAAAGGGATCATGCAGGATTTACAGGTTAGTAGCTGCTTAATTGCTTCTGGCTGCAGAGACATTTGTAACTGTTTTTGGAAGTCTCCTAGACTTCAATACTAGGATGCAGGAACATAGCCTAACATTTAGAGCCAGGACGGCAGGAGTGAAGTTAGGAAATGCTTCTACATGCAATGGGTGGAAGACATTTGGAACGCTCTTCTGCAGACGGCAGTTGATGCTAGCTCACTTGTGAATGTTAAATCCGAGATTGATAGATTTCTGTGGACCAAGGATATTAAGGGATATGGGGCTAAGACGGGTATATGGAGTTAGGTCACATGTCCACCATGATCTCATTGAATGGCTGAACAGGCTCGACGGGCTAAATGCCACGGCCACTTGCTGCCTCTTGATATGCACCACCTTCTCCTGCAAGAAAGCAGGACGTGTGTCTGGGTGATGTGCCTGTCATGGTTGAATAGCTGCCAGTGTGTGTGGCCTGTGAGTTGTGGATGGGGGGCTTAAACAGTGGTAATGTTTAAGGGTAAGAGGAAGCATCTAATTGGAAGAGTTGAGTACTGATGGAAAGAGTTTATTGGTATGTGGGTGATGGGGGGTGTAGTGCATGGTGCAGTTGGTAGGAGATGCCACTTGACAGTTGACCTCAGTCACCTTGACCACTCGTGTCAAAGCTTTGAATTTCTTTCTGCACTGCATCCATGTTCATGGTGCTGTGCTCCTGGCATTGACTTCGTCCCCCGCTGCTTCCCACTGCTGTTTGAGTATATGTCTGGAGGGCCTCTTGCCCCCCCACTCCACACCCCACTGCGGATATAGGATGTCCCTCCTTCTGTCCACCTCTTGCACCAAGGTCTCTGGTGCATCAGCAGAGAACCTTGGTGCACGCACTCTCACAGGCCTGGTACAAACTCAGATTGGTGAGGTCTGGCATGCAGATTGGAGGATGTGGGATTTAGTGGCATGCAACCTTTATTCAATGTTTTAACATAACTCATCAGTGTGTAAACATAGGGATAGGACCTGCATTTGTGTTTTATGTCTGATCTCTGTTCAGACTCGTGCAGACAGTAGACTGTTATTTTCAGCAAATAACAGGTACCAGCTACTTTTGAGATTTCTAAGAAACATCCTCCCTTTAAGAGATTGAGCTCCCTCTGGTGGTGGAAAGTGCAAATTGCATTGGTTCCATGTGCAAGGCCTGGAATGGAACGCTGATTGCAGGTAAGTCCTCGGGTGGGTCCAAACTTGCGTCCTGCCTGTGTAGTTCCGTCGGGCGCGGGGTAGTAGCACATCGTTACCCCGCCCGAAACGGACCCTTATCCAATTTTTCCCCCCTAGTGTCCTGATCAACATTCCTTTAACACCACTGAAAACAGATTGAATGGTCAATCATTTCATTGCCTGTGTCACCTTGCTGTGTGCAAAATGGCTGACACATTTACCCACACAATAACAGTAACTGCACTGTAATTCATTCTATGGGCGGTTTGAGAGAAGTGATAAGATGCTCCTGAAGTTTCTTCCGCATTTGCTCTTAGATACACCCGTAATCTGGGCACAAACCAGTTGCGTGTCTTAAAAGAGCGTGGACTTTTAGGCGTGAGCTATACGCGTAACTACAATATGCCCGAGACTCCTCGATCTATTACGTCCCTCCATCCGAACAAATCTCCGCCCACAAAACTGGCCACGTCCCCAACTCTCAAATGCTTGAGTCTTCCAATTGTGCTTGTTCGGGGGTGTCTCGACAGTTGCAGGTTCTTAATCCTGATGTGCATAAATGATGGTTAAATGATTTGCAACTTAAATCTTAAGACTGAAAGAAATATACTGGTGTGGGTTCAGCTTTTCCTTAGGCCCCAATTGTTTACACTAATTTATGCCAATTTTAAATTAGAGCGCATTCTAATGAGATTAGGAGGATACTTGCTGTCAGAAAATGGGCTCATTTTCAGGTCTTACTTCCAGGTTCCACCCAAGGAGGAAACTCCAGGCCAAGCTCTTTCTTTCACACTAGCCAGATTTGCAAGTTTTGCAGATTCCCTGCTGATCCACAAGGTGGGGACATTTCAGAATCTGTGTCTTTTAGTTGGGAAGGGCTGGAAAAGCTGCGCTGGTACACCTGATATAAGCAAAGCACAAAGTACTGTGAGTGTTAAGTCATGGAGAATTCTTCCAGCTGAGATTTATGGGGTGGAATCACCCAGCAAATAAAAATAATTTTACAATGCTAGTTTATGATTGGCGTAAATTTTAATAGTGATAGGACAGTTGGAGATCTTTCTCACATATTTGTAGGATCTTAAAATAAGTATTGACTTTTTGGCTTGTGACACTGTATAATTCTATTCAAACTTGACATATTTATAAATCAATCAAAGTGCTAAGAAAGGATTTCCCAGATCCAAGGGGAAGTTGCCAATCAAAGTCAACATTTCCACTTGGTTACAATTTCAATCTAAATCCACATAGCAGTCTCGTCTCACTTTACCTGCATCAGTGTGGGGATGTCTGACAGATAAAAAGAGAAAAACCTACAATGAAATGTGTCATTATTTTATTGTAGATCAAACATTTACACCAAACTCCTCTAAATTTAAATGACACATTTTAAAATGTCCGACTTCCAAGTCAGGTTTCCTAGGCTGCAACATAAAACCATCAGCACAGCATGTCTCAACATGGAGGAGCAACAGGAACCCTCCACTCCACAAGGACATTGTGAAAATGGCTCTGTACAATTCATTTTTTTAAAATGGAAGTATGCAAAAAAGAAAAAACTTTCTGAAAATGGTCCTGTAAAACCAAAATGCTGACCATTAAAGATCAGTTTGAGAAGAGTACAGAACAACCCGATCTCAGTAACGTCGGCCATTGATTGCCTGCAAGATACTGACCAATGATAAATGTTATAAACCTCTAAGGATAGTACATTACAGAATTTATTATGGAGTATGAAAGGCCTAAAACTGATGAGCAAATTAAAAGTCAGTACTACACCATGAAGCAGTTCAATATTCCATTCATTCCAGAGGTACTGATTGCAGATTAAACACTAACTCAGACACAATACACACAATGGACTACAATGTCCTAAGTTCAGTGAGTCCTCAATGTAAGGTTATCAGATCATTAATTCTTAAGATTTTCCAAATGATGCCAATAAAATTGTTACCTTGTTAAGCAATTGTCTTCTCTAGCTTTGTGTTTTGTACTTTGGTTGAAAATGCTCTTTTTAATGTGTGTGTGATGAACTCTTTTCTGTGTTTTATACATTTTTATAAAACAAATTCCATATATTTACAGACCATGACACTGGGTCTTCAAAATGACCACAGGCCATAAAGGTAGCCGTTTTAACTCTTTCAACAAATGCCATGATAGTTTTTGAATTTTTTTTGTATTATGTTTTAAGATCCACTTTGTCACAGGAAGCAGTGGTTTCACTATGTATATTTTAGTCAAACATTGTTACATTTTTTAAATGCAGTTACCTCCTTCCTTCCCAGAAAGAAATTAAACCTTTTATCAGACATTATTCTAGAAGTATTATATCCACAGACTATACGGTAGAGAAGATTGACAGCTAAATGTAGACAGAACAAATGGAATTGTCTTTTTAAAGGGGAACATTAGTGTCAGTGTAAATACATAACTCTGTAAATATAAACAGTAAGTTTTAAACTAGACCTACCAATTTGCAGTTATCCTCAAGCGAATGGCTCATTCAAAGAACCCACAGTCTTCAGTAAATCAACACGGACAATCAGGGGGCATAAGTTCCAAAATTAAAAATCTCACAATTTGCATTTTTGAACACCAAACCAGATTCCAACTCTAGATGCCATGCTCTGCAACAATGCCTGTCTGATAGTCATTATAGTGGTTCCATACCAAATCTTCTAAATTAGAACTCCTGGGCCATAAGTGGGTGCTCTTTAACTGGACATAACTGCATAATGGTAGGGTTTTGAGCTTGTTCGTGCAGGGCACACACAGAGGGAAGTGCTTACCAACACACTGTTTTTAAAACAAACTAGCCACACCTTTAAAGTGAGCTTTCCAGTCCAAAGTCATTTCTTTTTAAAATTGAAATGTTTTCTTTCAGTATTAGAACACTACTTTTACCTCCATTAAATGTATTTTTATGTTAAAAAACTGTGCTGTTCAAATAATATATTTTGTAATGTAATGACTTATATAGAACTTTTCAGAATGTATTTCAAATGTGTACTCAATTGGTGTAAATGTGTCTCAATTTCTGAAGAATTCTATGCAAATAAAGACTACTTTTCACAGATTAAGCATCTTTGTTCTTTAGAATTGTTATTTTTACCCTATGGGTTCATCATGCTCATGGGAAGTTAAGCACTTTTTCATGCTGCCATCCAGTATTACAAGAATGACAAGGCCCATGTAATGCCCAGCCCTCAGTAATCTCAGCAATGGCACTAATGTAATTATTTACTGACATTGCTTATATAAAAAACTAATTTTTGCAAAAACCCGGATTATTACATTCTCCATTCAACACCAGGTCCCAGATTCAAACTCCAGTCCAAGGCTTCCCCAATGGCTTAGTGAGTTTATCCAGTGAAGAGTGGAGCAAATATGGACCAGAAATGTCAGGTTCAAACCCCAGTCAGTGCTGAATTAGCCGATCTCAAGCAGGGTGGCAGTCGGAGGCACTGCAGTTGGCCTCGTTGTCCCAAGTTTGGGAGAGGAAAATAAATCTGTCAGGATTTCTGCTCCTGATAACTGTACAGTGACCTTGGCTGAAAGGGAGCATGTGTAGACTTCAGGTGAAGACAGGATCAGGATAAGCTGTGATTTCCCCTCTATCCCCATGACCTGTTGAATAGCCTGCAGACACTCTTAAAATTCACATCTGGACACTGCCCACTCGGGTGAGGTGCCTGATGTCAATTGCTCACTTACACCCCCATGACATATCAAGCCTTTGGATGGGGGGGGTGGAATTGGCTAAAAAGAGAAAAATAATTCTATTTTTAATGGGGTTCTATGTGAAACCCATTTCACACAACAAAACCTGTTGTAATTTAGCTGTAAAGTGGCAGATCTCTTTCAACAAGGCTATAAGGGCAGCTGGTTGAGATATGGAAGTGTTGCACTGGGGTCAAGGAATAATGTGATTTTGACTCCAATTTTGCCAAAATGGGCCACAAATTATATGCTTCAAGAGCACTTCATTTACAGAGTGTCTCAATTTAAAGTCAGCATGTGCATGAAGCAAAATGTGCAGACAATTCCTCAACAGCCATTTCAAATGTATTGGTTAGTAGCTTAATGCAAGTAATCAATCTTCAGAATTAACCAACCCTGCTTTTATACCGAGACACAGGAGCTAAAGACACAGGAATAAAGTGCAAAATAGCAACATGTTATTGCATGAAAAAATGAAATGAAAAACCATTTGTTACCGCACATCCACAGCATGCTCTTAGGGGAGCAACACAAGCACCATTTGTTTTTAATGAACAAAAGGGTCTAAATGTAGAGATGGGAGAGAGAGTGATTTAAACTAGGGCAGACAACAGTTCATAATGGCACCGAGAATACTGACATCACTAAAGAGTCAATATTCTTTCCATTTTTCTGAGTGTTCACCATCTCCAGTTTAACTCAAGTTCTCGAGCTAAATTACAAATGCACAAACATAAATTGTTTATTTCCTCAATTATGCTGCACTCCAGGCCAATCATTATCATCCTAGAGATCCAGACTGGTAGTAAATGAACCACTCAGACACAAAAACAAGGGTTTAGTCCCCAATTCAGGTTGGTTTTGATACAATTTGTCTACGCTTATAATCACATCGTGAATAAGCTTGTTTTGAGTGATTAAACAGGGATAGCAGATGTGAGAGCAGTTTTCAGTGCTCCCTTGAAATGTGGTTTTGAAACAAGGGATATTTGTGTAATTAGTTTATCTGCTTCTCTTGTATTTAATTAAAAAGCCCCAGTACTCGTACACTTGAATATACAGAGTAACAGATGGGACACTTAGATCTACATTTATGATGTGTTTTTTAAATTCAGAACATCCAATTATGATTCCAACACACAAAAAAGAAAAACTGTGAACCAGACAAATCTAAGAGGCCAACAGAACTGTAAACCTGTTAACTGATTACCCTTCACCTCCACAACTCTCCAGGATTTGGGGCTGTCCTCAGACAGCAATATTAGCAGAAACAATTTTTGGGACCAGTGTAATCCGTTAAACAAGAGCTATAACACCAAGTGCTGAGCTTCTAGAAACAGCCTCTGCACATTTGCTTTCTCCTACAGGGCTGTTCAAATACAACAGGAGTTTTGTTGCAGAGAATTTCATAAACGCAAGATTTAATAAGTTTAAAAATAAGTTTACATGTTGCATCAAAATCATAAGATTAAGAAAAAAATCTCTGCACTGACAATGTCCAGACAAAATTCTGAATTTAATATTTTCTTCATGTACAATTGCATAAATAGTTTATTGTGCAGAACTGGAAGGAATTGTTACAATGAATATTACTGGGTAGAGAGAGTGGGGAGTGAGGAAGGCATTTTAAGAGTCCCCTGCCTAAAAATATGCCTCATTTGATGAGCTGACACCAATGACTTTCCTTAGTAGGATGTTACACAAGTTTAATGGTAATGGACTCTTTGACACTGAACACCTATTTATCTACTTGACATCCAGCATCCCTTGTATTAGTCTTCATTAAGAAGTAAAGACCCTTTTAAACACATTTCTCTTTTGGAAAGCTGACACACTCACAAGTCATGATGACCAAAGAAGATTCTTTCTATGCAGAGAATCCTGGTGCTGACCCTCTCTGCAGTACTTTGCTGACAGTTCTCATGGTGAGTGGTAAGGAAGCATTGGTATCTTTGTACCACCTTGGGTTGGCAATGTCCGCAGAGGGTCCCAGTATGAGCTGAGCTACATTTGGAGCTTTCAAAAGATTGTTAAGCTCGTTGGCGCGGGCCAGGATTTCCTGAATATCATCCTCACTGTACAGGGAGGAGATCAAAGCACTCCGAACAAACGGCCTCATCTTGGACAGGAACAGAGACACCCTGAAGAAAACAAAGAGTGCTCAGAGTCAGAGAAGAGTGTTTTATTTCTCAGTAGTTCCACGTATCATGCAAAGATTTACCGACAAACAAATGAAGGTTTCATCACAAATTCTTCACAAACCATAAGAAATAGGAGCAGGAGTAGGCAAAAGGCCCCTTGAGCCTGCTCAATTCAATAAGATCATGGCTGATCTTCAACCACAACTCCACTTTCCCACCTGATCCTCATATTCCTTGATTCCCTTAGTGTCCAAAAATCTATCGATCTCAGCCTTGAATATACACAATGACTGAGCATCCACAGTCCTCTGGGGTAGAGAATTCCAGAGATTCACAAACCTCTGAGTGAAGATATTTTTCTTCATCTTGGTCCTAAATGTCTGACCCCTTACCCTGAGACTATGCCCCCTAGTTCTAGCCTCTCCAGCCAGGGGAAACAGCCTCTCAGCATCTACCCTGTCAAACCCTCTAAGAATTTTATACGTTTCAATGAGATCACCTCTCATTCTTCTAAACTCCAGAGAGTATAGGCCCATTTTACTCAATCTCTCCTCATAGGACGACCCTCTCATCTCAGGAATCTCTTTCCTGTTTGATCATTTTTTTAAACCTCATTTTAAGCTGGAGAAATGGACAGTTAGATACAAACAAAGAGCAATCACTGTACGAGGAAAAAACAACAACTACATGGTACACTAACCAGAACTGAAATTATACCATATGGGGATCAAACTTCTCTTCAATTCATTTTAGCACAGGGTTATTTATTGCATTCAACTTCCTGATTTTTTTTTGGGAGAGGGAGCAATTTATCAAATTGAGCTCCAAATGCAATGTGCAAGCTGATTACTGTAGATATTATTATGTATGGGAGCTCAGGAGCTTTAAGTTAAAATGATACATTTTCAGGGCGCAAAAGGGACAAAGTGGATATGTTTACTGTGGTTTACATTTGTAAATCTAGAGAAAGACCCAGAATTTGGACACCACTTGATATATTTGGTTGTTGTTAAGCCTGAAAATGGAAAGCAGGGGTTTGGTACTGGCACCACAATGAGTACAAACCCATTTATCTTAACCCACACGCCCGCCACAAGCTGTCAGAGATCTTTTTTATATCATAGAAAGGTTACAGGACAGAAGGAGGCCATTCAGCCCATCGAGTCCGCGCCGGCTCTATGCAAGAGCAATCCAGCTAGTCCCACTCCCCCGCCCTATCCCCTGCAAACTTTTTCCTTTCAAGTACTTATCCAGTTCCCTTTTGAAGGCCATGATTGAATCTGCCTCCACCATCCCCTCGGGCAGTGCATCCTAACCACTCGCTGTGTAAAAAAGTTTTTCCTCACGTCACCTTTCATTCTTTTGCCAATCACTTTAAATCTATGTCCCCTGATTCTTGACCCTTCCGCCAATGGGATCAGTTTCTCTCTATCTACTCTGTCGAGACCCTTCATGATTTTGAATACCTCTATCAAATCTCCTCGCAATTGTCTCTGTTCCAAGAAGAACAACCCCAGCTTCTCCTGTCTATCCACGTTACTAAAGTCCCTCATCCCTGGAATCATTCTAGTAAATCTCTTCTGCACCCTCTCTAAGGCCTTCACATCCTTCCTAAAGTGCAGTGCCCAGAACCGGACACAATACTCCAGTTATGGCCGAATCAGTGTTTTATAAAGGTTCATCATGACTTCCATACTTTTGTACTCTATGCCTCTATTTATAAAGCCCAGGATCCCGTTTGCTTTTTTAGCTGCTTTCTCAACCTGCCCTGCCACCTTTAATGATTTGTGCACATATACCCCCAGATCCCTCTGTTCCTCTACCAATTTTAGAATTGTGCCCTCTGGTTTGTATTGCCTCTCCTCGTTCTTCCTACTGATTTGTATCACTTCGCATTTCTGTGTTAAATTTCATCCGCCACTTGTCCGCCCATGCCACCAGTGTCTATATCCTCTTGAAGTCTATCACTATCCTCCTCACTGTTTACTACCCTTCCAAGTTTTGTGTCATCTGCAAATTTTGAAACTGTGCCTTGTACATCCAAGTCCAAGTCATTAATATACATCAAGAAAAACAGTGGTCCCAGCACCGACCCCTGGGGAACACCACTGTACACCTCCCTCCAGTCCGAAAAACAACCGTTCAGCACTACTCTCTGTTTCCTGTCCCTTAGCCAATTCTGTATCCATGTTGCCACTGCCTCCTTTACTCCATGGGCCACAATCTTGATGATAAGCCTACCATGCAGCACTTTATCAAACGCCTTTTGAAAGTCCATATACACCACATCAGCTGCATTGCCCTCATCTACCCTCTCTGTTACCTCATCAAAAAACTCTAGCGGGTTAGATTTAGTGTTTTATTGTTCGGGACAGAGAGGGGAAAATACACCTAACAACCCCACTTTAATTTGTTGTAATGATTTGAGGTGTGAAATTGCAGAGTGTGTTGAAGTACAACACAATGCACGACATGAGCAGGAGTGCAGGCTCACAGGTGGGGGGGGTGGGGTGTGGGCACAAGTTTGGTTCTCCACATCACTAGTTCCTGATCTCAGTTGCTGTGGAGAAGCAACAAGTGGAACCCAGACATCTGTCCAACAAAGGAAGGGGAGGTGAGGCATGGGAAAAAATAAATAAATCAGAGTGGGCACCATACCAGGTCCAATGCTGGGCATCTCCTGGCAGCTGACATAGACCAGCATTTAGAGAGACAGGACAGCATGGACTGTGGAAAACAGGTTAGGAAATTTGTAAATGATATTCTCCCCGCCACCATACACCATTCCTGCACTAACATTTACCCCATACACCATTCCTTCACTAACATTTACCCCATACACCATTCCTGCACTAACATTTCCCCCATACACCATTCCTGCACTAACATTTCCCCCATACACCATTCCTGCACTAACATTTCCCCCATACACCATTCCTGCACTAACATTTCCCCCATACACCATTCCTGCACTAACATTTCCCCCATACACCATTCCTGCACTAACATTTCCCCCATACACCATTCCTGCACTAACATTTCCCCCATACACCATTCCTGCACTAACATTTCCCCCATACACCATTCCTTCACTAACATTTCCCCCATACACCATTCCTTCACTAACATTTCCCCCATACACCATTCCTGCACTAACATTTCCCCCATACACCATTCCTGCACTAACATTTCCCCCATACACCATTCCTGCACTAACATTTCCCCCATACACCATTCCTTCGCTAACATTTCCCCCATACACCATTCCTTCACTAACATTTCCCCCATACACCATTCCTTCACTAACATTTCCCCCATACACCATTCCTTCACTAACATTTCCCCCATACACCATTCCTGCACTAACATTTCCCCCATACACCATTCCTTCACTAACATTTCCCCCATACACCATTCCTTCGCTAACATTTCCCCCATACACCATTCCTTCACTAACATTTCCCCCATACACCATTCCTTCACTAACATTTCCCCCATACACCATTCCTTCACTAACATTTACCCCATACACCATTCCTGCGCTAACATTTACCCCATACACCATTCCTTCACTAACATTTCCCCATACACCATTCCTGCACTAACATTTCCCCCATACACCATTCCTTCACTAACATTTCCCCCATACACCATTCCTTCACTAACATTTACCCCATACACCATTCCTTCACTAACATTTCCCCCATACACCATTCCTTCACTAACATTTACCCCATACACCATTCCTTCACTAACATTTCCCCCATACACCATTCCTTCACTAACATTTACCCCATACACCATTCCTTCACTAACATTTCCCCCATACACCATTCCTGCGCTAACATTTCCCCCATACACCATTCCTTCACTAACATTTCCCCCATACACCATTCCTGCGCTAACATTTCCCCCATACACCATTCCTGCACTAACATTTCCCCCATACACCATTCCTTCACTAACATTTCCCCCATACACCATTCCTTCACTAACATTTCCCCCATACACCATTCCTGCGCTAACATTTACCAGTGCTCTTCCATGCCTTGGCTGCTAACTAGTGCATGGAAATGAGGGGCTGACCACCCCTCGGATTCATCCTGCTAGTTGGAAAGTGCATATGAATGAACGCTCAATAGTTGTATGATGACCCCCCCCTCCCCACCATCCCTTCGGATCGATTACTGAAATAGATCGAGTACCTTGGTATCAGGTCCTGGCTCCGAGATGCTAATTTTGCCAGCGTGGTCATGAGAACGGTGATAACCCGTGGCGAGTACTTGGGCACACTGGCGGAGGCTCGCAGCTGTGTGATCTCAAAAAGAAGCGCCTCCAGAGTTTCAAAGAACTTGGTGATTTGTTCAACTGTGCAGCGTCTGTCATAGGACAAGGACATGTATTCCCCGATTGCCCAAACCTGAAAGCACAAAACTATCGCTCAGTTTACACACTCGGCACCAAAGCAGCAGCCCGATTCTGTACTGATGGAGATTTCGCTGAGCTCGCCTTTTATTAATTCCCTCCTATATCTTAAAAGAATTGTCCATTAATCATTTTGGGGCCACATTTTTAGTGATCAGGATATGTGGTGCAGCTGGTCTGGAGAGGGAGGTTTGTGCACAGTTACACACTACACATTCTAGCTAGTGCAGGAGTTCCCTAACAAAATCACAATCTTACCTTGTTATATAAAACTACATATTTACTTTCAAGGTTATTTTTATATCAGACAATGACAACTGCTTTTACATTACAAGTTACTACACTTCAAAGTACTGCAACTTCATTGGCTGTAAAGTGCTTTGGGATGTCTGGAGGTTATGAAAGGTGCTATATAAGCGGTCAGCCTTGGCTCAGTGGATACCCCTCTTGCCTCTGAGTCAGAAGATTGTGGGTTCAAGTCCCACTCTGGAGACTTGAGCAGAAAAATCTAGGCTGACACTGAGGGAGTACTACATGTCGGAGGTGCTGTCTTTTGGGTGAGACGTTAAACCGAGGCCCCGTCTGCCTTCTCAGATGGGCAAAAAGATCCCATACCACTATTTCGAAGAAGAGCAGGGGAGATCTCCCTCAACCAACATCACTAAGAAACAGATTACTTGGTCATTATCACATTGCTGTTCGTGGGTCCTTGCTGTGTGCAAATTGGCTGCCATATCTCCTACATTACAACAGTGACTACACTTCAAAAGTACTTAATTGGCGATAAAGCACTTTGGGACATCCTGAGGTTGTGAAAGGCACTATATAAATGCAAGTCTTTCCTTTTCCTTTAACTCCATCAGTCCTGACTAGATTTGAATCCAGAGTCGGTAGAATGGTAGACTGATCCAGCACTACCCAGTTCCTAGGTCAGGGGCAATTATAAGCAGCAAAAAAACAAATTCGAAAATAGCACCGCAACATCTCTACAACCTCCTTCAACCCTATAGCCCAGCCTGCATCATTCGCTCTTCCTGTGTGTGTGAACATCACTATGAATTACTGGACAGCAATTAAAAGCAGGAAGCTTAGTAAATTTTCCCCTCCTTAATCCAGAGGCTGAGAAGCCGTTTGTAGCACCTGCGTTGAGGTCAGTTAACTCAATGCAGACCGGGGTCTAGACGTGGGGCCTTGCTGGTCTATACAGCTCAAATACTCACTGGATAAACATGCTGAGGCATCAGGAGGAATACTAGTTATTGACAATGTACAGCCCGCATGTCTAACGTGCTTCAGTTTTACTCTGGTCTGGAATGGGTTACTGAGCGAGGTTACTGTCTCGAATTCCTTACCACATGAGTGAAGAAGTTCTCCTTATTGTTGATGTTGCTGACTGTTCCACAGAATTCCAGCAACTCTTTGGACTGTTCTACTATGAGAGGTGGGTACAGTTTACATAACACCATTAGCTGGGAGCTGAATACACTGTGGAATTGGGAGAGAGAAAAAAATATAAGCAGTGCACCAAGCACACCTGCACAAGTGGTGGTCAATCATCATGGACAGTGAAACTGTACCTGAACTGAATTCAGACATCCATCTTAAAGGGTTTTAACTTTGCAACATTTTCTGCTAAGACACCAGTACCCGCGTGTCTAAAATAGATAGTGACATCACACCAACACCTGCGTGGACTCCACTGTTACTCCCCACCCTGTGCAGGTTTACTGATGTGGCACCATGGAGATTGGCATTGCCCCGTACCAGCACACCATCACAGTTCATCGTGAATCCGAGTGAACCTGTTTCATCACTTCACTGTGTATCTAATAGTTGTAAAGTAATGACTTTAGATCTGTTATCAAATTACAAGCAAGTAACAAAACTGACAATCTTCTGCACCAGTTGTACAAAGGACTACATTCTGGAATAGAAAGATTCAGCCTAAAATATTATTTCAAATCAGCATTCACATTCCTTCGCTTCTAAGACCTGCTGGAAACAGCTGACCTCCTGCCTGTCACTGGTATAATGACAGGTAGCGAATGGCTGTCCTCCACAAATGACAGACATTCACAATTCGTGATGCCTCCATCACCACTGGCAACGTCTAAATTCTAGAATCACCACTGCCCAATGACGTAACAGTTAAAGGCACCGCCCAGAGTGGTCCTGAGTTGTGCAGAGCAGAAGGTCCCAGGTTTGATCCGCAGTTAGCTAATATCATTGTGGCTTCTATGTGGCCTGAGCTAGGGAGGAAAAACAATCACCAGGGTTCCTGCTCCTGAGCACTATCCATTGGTTGCTGGAAAATGGGTGTATGTGGAAGCTCAGGTGAGGCCTGAATCGGCCTCGGTTGTGATGCTCTCAAACAGCACACTGCCACTAATTGCCTAGGCTCACACATGAAGAATCGTCACCTGGGTGAGGTATCTGGAGAACCGACCCCCGCAGGTGTGAGCACCTTCAGGTAGGAGAGCGCGGGAGAAAATTGGGGTGAAAAGAATTCTTGAATCACAGGCCACTCACCAAATGATAATTCATATTTATGGTTACTTTGCACATGAATCATGTTCCAATGGGTTCATTCTCATGGACAAAGATCATTATTCTCTGTTATTAAACCACTATGAACCCCTTACCATATTCACAGTGTTGTAGGCTGGTGGCTTTGGCATTCTGCTCTAAGCACATGTCCTGGTAAGACTGTAATGTCAGCACTAGATTCGCTAAGTAATAACTTTGCTATTAACAACATTAAAATTATGTTTTTTTCATCCAAACACACAGAATGATGCTTGCCCCCTGTGCCAGGCCTGAATTTTTGGAATTGGAGCAACATGTATGAGCTGTTTTTACACATTCCTGTCCACCTACAGTCTGTCCCCAGTTTTTGTAGCTATTCACGTACAGGTACACACACAACAGGCACAGGGGTGAATGTGTCACTATATCTGCCCCCAAGGAGTGAATGGACAACAGGATTAGCAATTTTAAGGTTTGCAATGCGAAATAACTTATTTTCAAACCAAAATAACATCTGTAGCCCTGGGAAAATAAGTAGATTGAGATTCATATCTTTATTGGTTTAAACAAGAAATACCAATTTAGGCCATAATCTAGAACAATTTCTTTAAATTATTCCTGTACATAATATGTAACTAGTAAATTGTCCATAGAACTGTCCATAGTCAATTGATGGATATAAGTTTTTTTTAAATAGACAAGATAGCGACTAAGTTGGGAGAGATCCTTCAGAAACCTACTCCACAGAGTCACCGAGTGGCCAAAGCCTATGACATCATGACAGTTAACAAAGGAAAATTGGATAGGAAATGTTGACATAGGGATTTACAAATAGTAAATGTTGACATAAAAAAATTACCAAAAAATTCTGACAAGAAATAAGATTTGCAGACAGGACGTTTATTCTCTCCTCAAGATTAGTGTGCGTATAGACAGACAGACAGAGGTACATTTAACTGGTTGTGATTTTCAGCTTTACATCTCTTAAAATTTCACCTGTGCACGAAGTTTCACTCTAAGTGAGAGAGCGAGCAGCACAAACTGATGAACAGAGTTATTCCACCCAGTAAGCATTCTATTCCAACCTATATACAGGCCTGTGCCAAACAAAGGTCACTTTATGCTCACCGTTGAACTTCTGCCTTGAAGTCAGGGATGTCATACAGGAGGCTGCTCCGCTCTAAGATAACCAGAAACAGCTGGTCAATCAGAGGCCCATCTGCAAACTGAAGCCAAAGGGAAACTGTTAAAGATTCCAAAACCAGTCATAAAACACACATTTACCAATCAGAGAACAGAGAAAATGGGCAAAGCTCTGATCACAAAATGCAATTTGATTCTGGCTTTAAGTCACAGTTGATTTTAAGCGATTATCTTCTGGAACATTAGATAACATTAATAAATTATGAGCTGACTGGTAAAATTCAGGATGATGCTCCTAATCATGTTCTGTAATCAACTTAAGTTGATTCTACAAGAGACTAAAATGTCTGCTGTTTGTGCTCATGAATGTTAGCTAATTATGTTGCTTTACTGTGATTAGAACATCACCTCCATGGTATCAGAAGCAGCCCAGCAGGTAATGGTAACAGCAAATAAGTGACAAGAGGATGGGAGGATGGCCAAACTATTTTTGGTGCCTTCTGGTTAATGAAGCTGCCCTGCAGATTAAGCCACGGCTGGGAGGTAGGGAGGAGGCTTTATGAAAAATGAGCAAGAAAATACAAATGCTGAGCCCAGGTTACAGGAACAGTCTCAGTATAAAACAAATAGGAGAGGTGGCGATGCTTCAGATTATAGTCTTAATCAAGTGCCCAGATCTAAAAAAAAGGAGGCCAGCTCACCATCATCATGCCTGTGTACATTAGTATCTTAAGCCCTGGAGCTTTGAACCAAAGTGAAGCTGAATATACAGCCTATTATATAGCACCTTTTCTTCTACCTGGGGAAAATATTATACTATAACTGAAACCGCATTTACGCTAAAATCCAGTGCTATAATCTGCAACTCCAAAGGTTCATTTTTTTTTGTCAGCGAGTGGGCATGCTTGCATCAAATACTGCAGCCAAATAAATATTGATTTTTTTTTTAAAAAGAGGTGACTTTTAATTAGCAATGAGAAGAACAGAAGACCTGTAGGTTCAGGGCAAGAACAAGCAACTAATGATTCAGTACCAATACAGAGGGTATCCAGGTTTTTTATTCATTTTCAGGATGTGGATGCCACAGGCATTTATTGTCCATGTCTAGTTGTCCTGAGAAGGCGGTGGCGGGCCACCTCCTTGAAGCTGTTTGATACAACTGAGCGCTTGCTCGGCCACTTCACAGGGCAGATACGAGTCAACCACACTGGTGTGGGACTGGATTCACATAGGCCCAGTCTGGGTAAGGACGGCAGGTTTCCTTCCCTAAAGGACATTAGTGAACCAGTTGGGTTTTTACAACAGCTTCATGGTCACTTTTACTGATACCAGCTTTTTATTTCTTTTTAAACTGATTTTTTTCTTCTTAAACTGATTTTTTTTAAAAACTGAATTCAAGTTCTCAAACTGCCATGGTGGGATTTGAACTCACAAGCTCTGGATTAATAGTCGAAGCCTCTGGATTAATAGTCCAGTAACATAACCACTACACTACCATTAGTAGGGTAATAGAGAATGGTGTCTTCGGGTTACATTTTTCAAACTTCTGAACTACCACTGAATCATCGTAAGTGAGAAGTCTTAACTATCTCAGTGGCTAACTGTGACAATACAAGATGCTTTAGAGTCTGACCTATCCACAGGCCATTCGCAATATGGTGCAAATGAGCTAGGATGGTGGGTTAGTCCAAAGTGAGTCATCCGAAGTCATCACAAGGTTACTTTGACTGTACAAGTGGTATAGCCTTTAGCACTTGTGCTGAAAACCTTGTACAAATTGCTTTCTCAAAAGGAATTAGTGAAGCAGACTGACATTGACAAATTACCCAAGCAATAGATTAAACCTGATTCAATGATGTTCCGTTACCTGGGTGACAACATTGAAGAAAACCTGCAACAGAATGGGGACAGTCTGAGCACACTGTACAACTCTAGGCCGCTTAGCCATGTCGGAAAGCACCTCATGAAGCAGGTTTAATCTGTGAAAGGAATTGCATCCTCAATCAGTGCAGGGAAAAAAAAGCATTCCACATTTTTACTCTCAATTAATCTACTGTGGTAAGCAGCTAACAATTGCACACTTCAGACATGTTCATTCTCTTCTATCCTCACGACATAAAAAAGCCCTATTGACTGATAGATGTTTCAGCCTTCTTTTAGATCTCTCCCTCCCCCAACCAAAGTGCTGAAATCCTGTTCACATATCTGTGTCAATGTCATTCTTAAGCAAATCACGAGAACACACATCAAAGTGACCCAGGTTGAATGCGCCTAAGATTTATCTCTTTCCACCCTATGGATGTTGGCAGTGAGGGAATGATGAAGAACCAATCTGCAGGCAGCTCAGCAAAATACACAAGAAGATCTGTGTGAATTTTTTTAAAAATTCATTCATGGGATGTGGGCGTCGCTGGCGAGGCCAGCATTTATTGCCCATCCCTAATTGCCCTTGAGAAAGTGGTGGTGAGCCGCCTTCTTGAATCACTGCAGTCCGTGTGGTGAAGGTTCTCCCACAGTGCTGTTAGGTAGGGAGTTCCAGGATTTTGACCTAGCGACAATGAAGGAACGGTGATATATTTCCAAGTCGGGATGGTGTGTGACTTGGAGGGGAACGTGCAGGTGGTGTTGTTCCCATGTGCCTGCTGCTCTTGTCCTTCTAGGTGGTAGAGGTCGCGGGTTTGGGAGGTGCTGTCGAAGATGCCTTGGCGAGTTGCTGCAGTGCATCCTGTGGATGGTACACACTGCAGCCACTGTGCGCTGGTGGTGAAGGGAGTGAATGTTTAGGGTGGTGGATGGGGTGCCAATCAAGCGGGCAGCTTTGTCCTGGATGGTGTCGAGCTTCTTGAGTGTTGTTGGAGCTGCACTCATTCAGGCAAGTGGAGAGTATTCCATCACACTCCTGACTTGTGCCTTGTAGATGGTGGAAAGGCTTTGGGGAGTCAGGAGGTGAGTCACTCGCCGCAGAATACCCAGCCTCTGACCTGCTCTTGTAGCCACTGTATTTATATGGCTGGTCCAGTTAAGTTTCTGGTCAATGGTGACCCCCAGGATGTTGATGGAGGCGGATTCGGCGATGGTAATGCCGTTGAATGTCAAAGGGAGGTGTTTAGACTCTCTCTTGTTGGAGATGGTCATTGCCTGGCACTTGTCTGGGGCGAATGTTACTTGCCACTTAACAGCCCAAGCCCGGATGTTGTCCAGGTCTTGCTGCATGCGGACTCGGACTGCTTCATTATCTGAGGGGTTGCGAATGGAACTGAACACTGTGCAATCATCAGCGAACATCTCCATTTCTGACCTTATGATGGAGGGAAGGTCATTGATGAAGCAGCTGAAGATGGTTGGGCCTAGGACACTGCCCTGAGGAACCCCTGCAGCAATGCCCTGGGGCTGAGATGATTGGCCTCCAACAACCACTACCATCTTCCTTTGTTCTAGGTACGACTCCAGCCACTGGAGAGTTTTCCCTCTGATTCCCATTGACTTCAATTTTACTAGGGCTCCTTGGTGCCACACTCGGTCAAATGCTGCCTTGATGTCAAGGGCAGTCACTCTCACTTCACCTCTGGAATTCAGCTCCTTTGTCCATGTTTGGACCAAGGCTGTAATGAGGTCTGGAGCCGAGTGGTCCTGGCGGAACCCAAACTGAGCATCGGTGAGCAGGCTATTGATGAGTAAGTGCCGCTTGATTGCACTGTCGACGACACCTTCCATCACTTTGCTGATGATTGAGAGTAGACTGATGGGGCAGTAATTGGCTGGATTGGATTTGTCCTGCATTTTGTGGACAGGACATACCTGGGCAATTTTCCACATTGTCGGGTAGATGCCAGTGTTGTAGCTGTACTGGAACAGCTTGGCTAGAGGCGCAGCTAGTTCTGGAGCACAAGTCTTCAGCACTACAGCCAGGATGTTGTCGGGGCCCATAGCCTTTGCGTATCCAGAGCACTCAGCCATTTCTTGCTATCACGTGCAGTGAATCGAATTGGCTGAAGACTGGTTTCTGTGATGGTGGGGATATCGGGAGGAGGCGAGATGGATCATCCACTCGGCACTTCTGGCTGAAGATGGTTGCAAACGCTTCAGCCTTGTCTTTTGCACTCACGTGCTGGACTCCGCCATCATTGAGGATGGGGATGTTTGCAGAGCCTCCTCCTCCCGATAGTTGTTTAATTGTCCACCACCATTCATGACTGGATGTGGCAGGACTGCAGAGCTTTGATCTGATCCGTTGGTTGTGGAATCGCTTAGCTTTGTCTATAGCATGTTGCTTCCGCTGTTTAGCATGCATGTAGTCCTGAGTTGTAGTTTCACCAGGCTGGCACCTCATTTTTAGGTGCGCCTGGTGCTGCTCCTGACATGCTCTTCTACACTCCTCATTGAACCAGGGTTGATCCCCTGACTTGTTGGTAATGGTAGAGTGAGGAATATGCCGGGCCATGAGGTTACAGATTGTGCTGGAATACAATTCTGCTGCTGCTGATGGCCCACAGCGCCTCAATAATGCCCAGTTTTGAGCTGCTAGATCTGTTCTGAATCTATCCCATTTAGCACAGTGGTAGTGCCACACAACACGTTGGATGGTGTCCTCAATGCGAAGATGGGACTTCGTCTCCACAAGGTCTGTGCGGTGGTCACTCCTACAAGCAAGCAAGCAAGACAGAAAGAAAGAAAGAAAGAAAGACTTGCATTTATAAAGCACCTTTCACAACCTCAAAGCACGTCCCAAAGCATTTTACAGCCAAAGAAGTACTTTTGAAGTGTAGTCACTGTTGTAATGTAGGAAATGCAGCAGCCAATTTGAATCAAAGAGCAATGAGATATATGACCAGATTATTGATGCTGGTTGAGTGATAGATATTGGCCAGGATAGTGTTGCAAGAACATACTTGCTTTTTTAATAATTCATGTTATCTGCGATATCAGCACCTAGTATTTTTGTTATATTTAATATTTCACTATTATGCATGGAATAATAATCTCACGTGCCAAAGATAGAAATGAAAGCCACAGACACCACTAGCACAAGCTGAAAATCTCAAGTCACTAAGACCTGCATCCGAACCCAAACCTACAGCACAGGAAATGAAAGCCTCGATGCCAGAGGTTCCGGGTCAATCTGTGTATCTCAGTTATAGCCCATGAACTAAATCAGTATGGTCTGTGTACCTATCAATAGTGTCTCCCGCTCCTGCTTCTATCCGGAGGATATACAAAAACATGCTCCTGTAGTACGGGTGCTGGAACGCTTCTGCAGAGCTCAGGGTCTTCCTGCTCTGATCCGTCATCACCTTCTCACTCACTGGAGAGGACAGCGACCTAAAGAATTCAAAACAAAACAGAGTTCTAATGAGACTGAACATTTAAGTACACGGCTAATGACAGGGAGTCAGCTACAACTGTCACAGAATTAGCAGAGGCCATTCTGGCACCCGTTGTGAGCACAGAATTGATACTTAGCTCTTTATGAAACTGTGTGATACCTCATACATTTAGGGCCACAATGAATGTGCATGTGAACCGTGATTAGGTACTAGTCCACTGCCAAGGGCCAGGTTAACAAAACACATGTTTTTAAAGTACAGTTAAAAAAAGTTATTTTTGTTTTTAAAAAAAATGAATCATTTTAACTCTCTACTTCCAAGACTTCACTCTCATTTTCAAAGGGAATTTTTGGATCTAAATTACAGGGAATGAGTTAATCCATCAAAAAGTATTAATAGTACAGCCACCCACAATGGTTCAGCAGGTGTGGAACTGGACCTTATAGACCAGATGTTCACAGGTCCGATGTCTGTTTACCTGAACTCAGCCAAGACAGCAAAAGGAGCACTGCAATTAGCCGTAGCATCCTGAGCTAAGGGGAGGGGGAAATCAGCCAGGGATCCCTCTCCTGATTGCAATAAATACATTGACTCCTCTGGCCGGACGGTGGGTCTAAGGACATCGGGCAAAGGCAAGGCGGGCTCAGCTGTGATAACCACCATGGTCGATCGGCCTGCAGACGCTCACAGTCTAGATTCACACATAAGGAATGACTACTTGGGGGAAGAGGTAACAGAAGCCTTCTGGCACTCACAGAAATGTATTGCAGTATGAGCTGGATGTTGAGGAGAGGAAGGGGAGAAGTAAAACTATTAATTTCCTCAGCAATGAAAAGAAGCACGATGGAAGTTTATGAACCCACAAGTGGGTTACACCGACTGCAGAATGAGGCAGAGATACAGTGGCAAACCCTTAAGTAAAAGTAAAATACTACGGATGCTGGAAATCTGAAAAATAAACAGAAAATGCTGGAGACACTCAGTAGGTCAGGCAGCATCTGTAGAGAGAGAAACAGAGTTAACATTTAAGGTCGATGACCTTTCATCAAACCCTGGAAGCAAATTTCCCCTTCATGTTCTGTATGATTTAGTATCGTTGGTGAGTGGCCACCCACAGTGTAATCAGTACCTGAGCTGGGCTTCGAGTGCTGCTGTCAGGCAGGGCAGGTCAAGCAGTGAATGGAGTACCTCAATCGACGTATCTGGGCAAATCAGATCAGTCAGCAATTCAATGAAGTCAGGGAACAAGGATGAGGTGTTCCAAGCTAGGAACTGATGAGAAAAACACAGCCATTATACAGAGAAAGAAAAGATTCACCTTGTGTCTTAAGTCTAAGTCTAAAGTAAGTATATATCAGTACTGGTCAATGGTTTTGATAGAGTAAATAAGGAGAAACCGTTTCCAGTGGCACAAGGGTCGGTAACCAGAGGACACAGATTTAAGGTGATCGGCAAAAGAACCAGAGGGAGATGAGGAAAATTTTTTCATGCAGCAAGTTTTAATGATCTGGAATGCACTGCCTGAAAGGGTGGTGGAAGCAAATTCAATAGTAACTTTCAAAAGGGAATTGGATAAATTTGAAGGGGAAAAAAATTACAGGGCCATGGGGAAAGAGCTGGGGAATGGGACTAATTGGATAGCTCTTTCAAAGAGCCGGCACAGGCATGATGGGCCGAATGGCCTCCTCCTGTGCTTGTACCTACTATAATATCCTGATATTGGCACAGGTTACTATCAGTAAACTGTAACAGTCTGAGCTACAGTTAGCTTCTGCTACAGGGCACACAGACTGTATTCCACACACACTAAATTCTCACCTTCAACAGATTTGGGAAGCTCTTGTGGAAAATACCCACAGTCTCGCTCAGTGCTTTTCTATTTCCTCTGCAGAACTGGACAAATTCAAAGGCCACCATTGGGTCCTGGTAGAGTTCAGAAGGGATCTTGGTGAATAAGTGTCTGTAAACAGCTTCAGAATCCACGGCTGCCAGCTCACCTGAAGTATGGAAAAGTTCAGGAATCTTTGCTTAAATTCGACGGATGATGCCATTAACCTAGTAACAGTGCTGCCTCCTAATTCAAATGATAATCTGAGTCTTGGGGTGGGGGGTGGAAATCAGACACTGAACTTCACTTGCCACAGTTGAGGTGAGCTTCATTGAACATTTAGATTTTTCAGTACCTCAGAGTTACCGAGAGGATGAGGCAGTTTGATGCTGACACACTATATCAGAAAATGGTAGAACAGGTTCACGCTCACATTCCCAACCTCACCCGAGTTGTCTGGGAGAAGCAACAAGTAAACAATGTGATTCATCACAGGACCAGAGGAAAATTGTGCAGGCGAATTAGTCTGACACCTCTTACCAGTCAACTGTATGATGAGACTGGCTCATAACTGATCACTCTTGATGGGGAAATAAAAATGCAAAATACAGCTACCGAGGGGCTAGGTAGTGTTTAAATGCACATGAATGGGAGGGTGAACGGTTTCCAAGAGGTGCATTTTTGTAAAGGGATTGATGAGAGATCATTACTTGGTAAAAATCTGAGATGGCTTATAAATGACTATCATGACCAAACACTGTTCTCACTTTTCACCACCACAGGACTTAATGGATATCAAGAGACAACTTCTATTTTGGTCAATTAGAACAGAGAAATCTTTACTATTGAGGGAGTGTTGCACTATCAGAGGTGCCGTCTTTCAGATGAGACGTTAAACCGAGGCCCTGTCTGCCCTCTTAGTGGACATAAAAGATCCCGTGGCATTATTTCCAAGAAGAGCTGGTGAGTTCTCCCCGGTGTCCTGGCCAATATTTATCCCTCAAACAACATCACTAACACAGATTATCTGGTCATTATCTCATTGCTGTTTTGGGACCTTTGCGCAAATTGGCACTTCAGAAGTACTTCATTGGCTGTAAAGCACATTGGGATGTCCTGAGATTGTGAAAGACACTATATAAATGCAAGTCTTTCTTTCTTTTCTAAGTTTCCATACATTTCTCTAGTTCTATTTAGTCAAATCTAACCATATGACTCTAGGGAATTGTAACAGCTGCCAAGTGTGCACAGCAGTGAACGGGTTAATTTCTACTTACTATGATTTAGGTAGAATTGAGCAACTGGAAGCAGCACTCTGGCAAAAGCAGAGTCTGCACTGATTCTCCCATACAGTGCTTTCACCACTGGAAAGGCTCGATACACAAACAATGGATCCTGTCGACAGATCAGGTCCAACAAAGTCACAGCTTCAACCAGACACTAGGAGACAAATACAGGAGACAATCAGCTGGCAACAAAGTAAAGTAGAATATTTTAAAAATCAGATAAAGATAAATCGAGGCTTTTCAGCATTTTCTGTTTTTCTTTCAGATTTTGGGCATTTGCCTGTTTACTTTTTCTCTTTGGGATGAAGTCTTACTGTACAGTTTGGTATCATAGTCACACAGAAACTTGTGAAGGTGCAGCATTTGCACAAGGTTTGACAGTATCACTAGATGGGTCTCAAGTAATCATCTGGAGGTTTGCTTTTTGGACTAATTCAATTTTTAAGCAATTCTGCATACTCTATAACTAAGGTGGCTAAACAGTGCATTGGGTGACATGGGTTAAGTGCAAGGATCACACTAACAGCAATGACATGGTGTCATGCAATTAAGGCTTAAATTAATTACCGCCCAATCAAAAATAAACCCATAAAGTACAACCCATCACCTACTTACGTGGGACTCATCATCTACCATTCTTAATATTTACCTATCCACTAAACTTCTCTTTCGAAACAAAACATCTTTTGAAAGATGTGTAAAATGTTGCCTGTCCCTCCTGACTTGTGTGAAACATTGCCTGTCCCTGTGATTGTACCCTCAGGTCCCACATGTTCAGGTCCATCTACCATTCCTGAAGAGGTTTGCCAGCCCTTTGCCAAATTGCATGGAGAGCAGACCACAGAAAAGGGGTTTCCACCTTTACACAATGGTCCTGCATCAGAGCTGCCTCCTTGTGGCTAAACACAGAGGAGATTTGGAGACTGAGATTGCAACAAGGTTCACATTTGTGTCTACTCTGCTCTCCTTGCTAACTAATACCGCACAGAAATAAGACAATGTAGGGAGGGTGAGTGGATGGGAAGAAAATAAATAAGTAACTGTGGTTTTAAATATTGTAAAAATGTTAGCACCTTAGCAAGAGGGAGGGTGTTAACAGGAGGGAGGAGGGCAGAGTTCAGCATCTCTATGAGAACAAGGACAGCTCACACAGCAGAACATCAGGGAGGCCACAGAATAGATAACATTAAGATCAGATGGTGGTTTACACCAAGAGATGTGGTTGTTAAGAAATCGACACTGGTGGGACCGTGCAAGGCCAAATAAGGAGGGAGAGGCGCTGTACTCATAAGAAAGGACCTATGCATTCCTCAGAGGAACATAGCTGCTTGTAAAGAGAGATGATGGAGGTTGAGGTTATTAGCTACTTTGTGTGAAACAGCTTATCTTGAGTTGCTAACGTGGCATCAGTTTGGTGAAAGGACTTATGAGGAAGAAAAGACCAGCGGTGTTTAAATACAGACAACACAACCAAATAGTATAAAGATAGTACATGCTCCCTCCCAAAAGTCAGAGCTCTCAAGAGAGTACGGTCAGAAGTCCATCAGGTTGTATTGATTGCTTGTCATTTAATGTAATCTATAGACAGTTGTATTATAACTATAATACTGTTGAATGTAATGTTGAAGACAGCTGTTGTGCAATTCTGTTGTAAGTCAATCTATTAAACTTACTATTTTTTAACCACTCGGGCTAGAACCAAGTAGAAGTTATTGTTGAAGGATTAATAATCTGTAGTTGCGACAATAACAGGAAAATCCACTAACAAATACCAACAGTAAAAGTTTGTGAATAAAGACAATGCCGCAGTTCCACTGTGGTCTTTGACTGCCTTTTAGTTGAACTACAACAATATAGAACATAGGTTCCACTTTTTATTTATACTAGATAATGAGAGACATGAACTCCCTAATAGCTTTCATTTTGGCAAGTTTATTTTCAATCAATATCACCCAAACTACTTACAGCTTTCTGAAGTTCTGAGTCAGACTTCTTTAGAGCTTCTGTTGCAAAAAGAAAATGTTATATTTTAAATTACAGTGTTGTGCAGAGTCACGATAACTGATAAGAGCTGGAATATGTCACAATATTGTCTATCACTCTATGCCAAAAGAAAAAGGCATTAGTTGGTGGTGCTCCAATGAACCTCAAATCAGCAGGACATGGGATCACAATAATTCCCCAAGTTCCCAATCTCAGCCACAATGTGCTGCAGATATGCAGAGTTGTGGCCTGCCACTTGTCGACAGAGAATGGAGGGGCACGAACACAAAGGTAGAGTGTGCATCACTGCTCTCGGGCACCTCTGGATCAATAGCATCACTGCCAGAGGTCAGGGAGTAAATTGCCTGCCCACCTTCTCAAAACAGTGAATAGGGCATGGTCAAGAGTGAGAGTAAATAAAAATGGAGGGGGAGTTTAGAAAAAGAGGGCGACTACGAGAAGAAGGGGCAGGAGCAAGCAAGGATGGTTACAATTCCAGAAAAATAGCTGCATTGATGGTCCAAAATATTGTGCTTACATTGTACGCAGCAAGTGAAAATGTTTGTACTAAGCCAGGACTGGAGTATGAAAATACATAGAAGTAGTCAAGTATTGATGTAGTTATTAGAGTCACTTAGCACACTCTAGTGGGAGAAAGCAAGTACTGCAACACTACAATTTCACTGGTGCATGGCATTTGCACATTTGCTGTAGATTCAAACTCAATGATCTTTTCAAATAACTGCCCCCACCCCAAAATAACAAATTATCTTCCTTCCACTTCCAATCTTACGAACATTTACTGAAATAAAGTATATTGCTAGCAAAATGAACAGATTATCAACATGAGACCATTTTATCAGGACATTCATGCAAGCAGCCAAATTTCTTGTAGTTAGGCTCGACTGCATCTATCTGTACACCAGGTCTCCGCCTTTGTAATGAAAGAACTGCTTGTATGCTTGGTTGTGCCAATAACATAATGTGGAGAAACAGTTACCTCTCCACATATTTGTGCAAGGAGATTAAAAAGATGTAATCATGTTATGTTTATTGACTGCAGTTAAAAGGGTTACTTGTCTGCAAAAATTTAATTCAGCTTAATGTTTCATCTGGATTTCTAGATTTTTTTTATTCGTTCATGGGATGTGGGCATCGCTGGCGAGGCCGGCATTTATTGCCCATCCCCAATTGCCCTTGAGAAGGTGCTGGTGAGCCGCCTTCTTGAACCGCTGCAGTCCTTGTGGTGAAGGTTCTCCCACAGTGCTGTTAGGAAGGGAGTTCCAGGATTTTGACCCAGCGACGATGAAGGAACGGCGATATATTTCCAAGTCGGGATGGTGTGTGACTTGGAGGGGAACGTGTAGGTGGTGGTGTTCCCATGTACCTGCTGCTCTTGTCCTTCTAGGTGGTAGAGGTCGCGGGTTTGGGAGGTGCTGTCGAAGAAGCCTTGGCGAGTTGCTGCAGTGCATCCTGTGGATGGTACACACTGCAGCCACTGTGCGCTGGTGGTGAAGGGAGTGAATGTTTAAGGTGGTGGATGGGGTGCCAATCAAACGGACTGCTTTGTCCTGGATGGCGTCGAGCTTCTTGATTGTTGTTGGAGCTGCACTCATCCAGGCAAGTGGACAGTATTCCATCACACTCCTGACTTGTGCCTTGTAGATGGTGGAAAGGCTTTGGGGAGTCAGGTGGTGAGTCACTCGCCGCAGAATACCCAGCCTCTGACCTGCTCTTGTAGCCACAGTATTTATATAGCTGGTCCAGTTAAGTTTCTGGTCAATGGTGACCCCCAGGATATTGATGGTGGGGGATTCGGTGATGGTAATGCCGTTGACTGTCAGGGGGAGGTGGTTAGACTCTCTCTTGTTGGAGATGGTCATTGCCTGGCACTTGTCTGGCGCGAATGTTACTTGCCACTTATCAGCCCAAGCCTGGATGTTGTCCAGGTCTTGCTGCATACGGGCTCGGACTGCTTCATTATTTGAAGGGTTGCGAATGGAACTGAACACTGTGCAATCATCAGTGAACATCCCCATTTCTGACCTTATGATGGAGGGAAGGTCATTGATGAAGCAGCTGTAGATGGTTGGGCCAAGGACACTGCCCTGAGGAACTCCTGCAGCAATGCCCTGGGGCTGAGATGATTGGCCTCCAACAACCACTACCATCTTCCTGTTAGATAACCAATCCTCTGGCATGGGTGGAGGATTGGTTATCTAATAGGAAGCAGAGAGTTGGGATAAATGGTTCATTCTCGGACTGGCAACCAGTAGCCAGTGGTGTTCCGCAGGGGTCAGTGCTGGGTCCCCAACTCTTTACAATCTATATTAACGATTTGGAGGAGGGGACCGAGTGTAACATATCAAAGTTTGCAGATGATACAAAGATGGGGGGGAAAGTAGAGTGTGAGTGGGCGGAGATTTGGCAGATGCAATACAATATTGGAAAATGTGAGGTTAGGCACTTTGGCAGGAAAAATCAGAGAGCAAGTTATTATCTTAATGGCAAGAAACTGGAAAGTACTGCAGTACAAAGGGATCTGGGGTCCTAGTGCAAGAAAATCAAAAAGTTAGTATGCAGGTGCAGCAGATGATCAAGAAGGCCAACGGAATGTTGGCTTTTATTGCTAGGGGGATAGAATATAAAAACAGGGAGGTATTGTTGCAGTTATATAAGATATTGGTGAGACCGCACCTGGAATACTGCATACAGTTTTGGTGTCCATACTTAAGAAAAGACATACTTGCTCTCGAGGCAGTACAAAGAAGGTTCACTCGGTTAATCCCGGGGATGAGGGGGCGGACATATGAGGAGAGGTTGAGTAGATTGGGACTCTACTCATTGGAATTCAGAAGAATGAGAGGCAATCTTATTGAAACATATAAGATTGTGAAGGGGCTTGATCGGGTGGATGCGGTAAGGATGTTCCCAAGGATGGGTGAAACTAGAACTAGGGGGCATAATCTTAGAATAAGGGGCTGCTCTTTCAAAACTGAGATGAGGAGAAACTTCTTCACTCAGAGGGTAGTAGGTCTGTGGAATTTGCTGCCCCAGGAAGCTGTGGAAGCTACATCATTAGATAAATTTAAAACAGAAATAGACAGTTTCCTAGAAGTAAAGGGAATTAGGGGTTACGGGGAGCGGGCAGGAAATTGGACATGAATTTAGATTTGAGGTTAGGATCAGATCAGCCATGATCTTATTGAATGGCGGAGCAGGCTCGAGGGGCCGATTGGCCTACTCCTGCTTCTATTTCTTATGTTCTAATGTTCTTATGTTCCTTTGTGCTAGGTATGACTCCAGCCACTGGAGTTTTCCCCCTGATTCCCATTGACTTCAATTTTACGAGGGCTCCTCGGTCAAATGCTGCCTTGATGTCAAGGGCAGTC
Organism: Heptranchias perlo; assembly: GCF_035084215.1. Taxonomy (NCBI): domain Eukaryota; kingdom Metazoa; phylum Chordata; class Chondrichthyes; order Hexanchiformes; family Hexanchidae; genus Heptranchias; species Heptranchias perlo. The sequence continues at coordinate 8,218,070 of NC_090346.1, forward strand.
ACTCTCACTTCACCTCTGGTACTCAGCTCTTTTGTCCATGTTTGGACCAAGGCTGTAATGAGGTCTGGAGCCGAGTGGTCCTGGCAGAACCCAAACTGAGCATCGGTGAGCAGGTTATTGGTGAGTAAGTGCCGCTTGATAGCACTGTCGACGACACCTTCCATCACTTTGCTGATGATTGAGAGTAGACTGATGGGGCGGTAATTGGCCGGATTGGATTTGTCCTGCTTTTTGTGGACAGGACATACCTGGGCAATTTTCCACATTGTCGGGTAGATGCCAGTGTTGTAGCTGTACTGGAACAGCTTGGCTAGAGGCGCAGCTAGTTCTGGAGCACAAGTCTTCAGCATTACAGCCGGGATGTTGTCGGGGCCCATCGCCTTTGCTGTATCCAGTGCACTCAGCCATTTCTTGATATCACGTGGAGTGAATCAAATTGGCTGAAGACTGGTTTCTGTGATGGTGGGGATATCGGGAGGAGGCCGAGATGGATCATCCACTTGGCACTTCTGGCTGAAGATGGTTGCAAACGCTTCAGCCTTGTCTTTTGCACTCATGTGCTGGACTCCACCATCATTGAGGATGGGGATGTTTGCAGAGCCTCCTCCTCCCGTTAGTTGTTTAATTGTCCACCACCATTCACGACTGGATGTGGCAGGACTGCAGAGCTTTGATCTGATCCGTTGGTTGTGGAATCACTTAGCTCTGTCTATAGCATGTTGCTTCCGCTGTTGCATGCATGTAGTCCTGAGTTGTAGTTTCACCAGGCTGGCACCTCATTTTTAGGTGCGCCTGGTGCTGCTCCTGACATGCTCTTCTACACTCCTCATTGAACCAGGGTTGATCCCCTGGCTTGTTGGTAATGGTAGAGTGAGGAATATGCCGGGCCATGAGATTACAGGTTGTGCTGGAATACAATTCTGCTGCTGCTGATGGCCTACAGCGCCTCATGGATGCCCAGTTTTAAGCTGCTAGATCTGTTCTGAATCTATCCCATAGCCCTACAAATGTTTCTTTTCTAAGTATATTTCTAGATGATACAATTGCAAGGCAACGACACAGGGACAGAGCAAGGAACTGAGTACTGTATTACTCACAGATGTGTGCTGACAATTACGTTAATTGTTCACTATCCTATGCAAGAATTGCATCACCTCACAGGGAAAAATGTGAACAAATTGAAGATAATTACTCAGCTAAACTGAACAGACATTATTTTAAATCAATACTTCACTCATAAAAATGAATAACTTAATATATCCATAAAAAAGTTTACTACTCCTTTTTTTGCCAAGAGTCCATTCATAATATAAAGAAATGCTCATCAATTAAATTAGCAGTTAATTTGCTCAAACTATTCTCATTGAAAACCTTGATACGTGGCATCAGTACTTTAAAACCACTTCACAGGATTTGAACACTCTGGAAAATGTTACCATTTCATGTAATTGAATCAACCCGTTGCTCCTTAGAATCATACAGCACAGGAGGCGGCAATTCGGCCCATCATGCCTGTGCCAGCTCTCTGAAAGAGCTATCCAATTAGACCCACACCCCTGTTCTTTCCCCATAGCCCTACAAATGTTTCTTTTCTAAGTATATATCCAATTCCCATTTGAGAGTTACTACTGAATCTGCTTCCACCACCATTTCAGGCAATGCATTCCAGATCATAACAATGTGCTGAGTAAAAAAAATTCTCATCTCCCCCTGGCTTTTTTACAATTATCTTAAATCTGTGTCCTCTCGCTACCAACCCTCCTGCCAGTGGAAACAGTTTCTCCCTATCTACTCTATCAAAACCCCTCATAATTTTGGACACCTCTATTAAATCTCCCCTTAACCTTCTCTGCTCTAAGGAGAACAATCCCAGCTTCTCTAGCATCTCCACATAACTGAATTCCCTCATCCCTGGTACCATCCTGATAAATCTCCTCTGCGCCCTCTCCGAGGCCTTGACATCCTTTCTAAAGTGTGGTGCCCAGAATTGGACACATTACTCTGGCTGAGGTCTAACCAGTGATTTATAAAGGTTTACCATAACTTCTATACTCTATGCCTCAAGGATCCCGTATGCTTTTTTAAACGGCCTTATCAACATAGTACTTAATTCCACTTGTGTAGAGGAATACCAACACTAATATTTAAACATATATGCTCAGGGTGACATTGGTAACATGATGTCACTAAGGAATTTCAATCAACTTTCATGGTTTACAGAAACAATTCAAGTACTTGAATTATCTTAAACTGGAAATGTAGGGCCAGTATTATACACCTTGCATAGGGTGTATGTAAGGGACACAGCCAATCAATCATTCAGGGCTCTGCCAGTTTTATTCAGTTAGTCGCATTTCTAGAGATTTAAAAATATTAAAGGTTATCCATCACATTTTGTTTTCTAAATTAAATAAAAATTCTGAATATTTCAGAACATAATAAGCACAAAACATAAATATAGATCACCGATTATAATAGTCTGAGAAAAATGGGGAAAAATTCAATGTACTGTGTGCGTGCATGTGCACGGTGTCTGCTGTTGACCTCAAACCGCTTTGCTCTTTCATATAAATATTCTTTCGAACCCAAACACAGTTACTTCACAGAATGCAGCAGCAGCAAGGAGGAAATGATAAACAACTGCAGCCATATAAAGAACGTAAGGGACAGATCATCAGAATTACATTTCCCTACTCTACTGCTGTCGGTGAGTTACAGAGTGTGACCGGAATTCTCGATCGTTACATGGGGAACATTTAAAGACTGATCACGTTGCATTTTATTTTCCTTTCAAGCAGTTTCTGGATGTATGCAAGCATTTAAACAACAAAAGAGCAACCCCCCCCCCCCCACCAAACCCTTTATAAGGCTGTCTCAGGGAGCCATGTGCAATTCTTGCTCCATTGTAAGGTATTTGTGTGCTTAAATAATACATTTTGAATTATTATGCAGCCATCAATAGGCTAGGATTTTGTTAGTACTGTCTTTTTCTACTGGGAATTTGTGTTGTCGGGGAGTAAGGTTGAGGATGGGGAATTATACTAAGTGGAATGCCTCAGGGATAGTTCCTGGGGTCGCTGCTCTATATAACTACCTAAACTCAGGCACACAATGCAAGTTGGTCAAATTTGCTGGCGATACTAAACTGAGAAGGGGAGGGCAGTAGAGTCTGATAAAATAACCAAGGCATTAAAGAAAAACCCAGACAACATTTGCACAACTGTAGCAGAAGTCATTCAATACAGAAAAGTACAAGATCTTATACGCTGGAAGAAAAAACAGCAAAGATACTTAATGAAAGCTTTTGAATTAGCTAGGGGAGGAGCTGAGAGAGATCTGGGAGTGTTAGTAGACACAACTTTGTCCATGACAAGGCATTGCCTCCTGGGGCAGGGAAGGAAATAAAAGTGCCACTGTCAATGTTGGCCCCAGAGTCCTATCAACCAGTATAGGAGTGACATTTTAAGTTCATAAATGCATCAATATGCTCTGCGGCAAAGTGCTAGGATGCAGTTTCTTGCCTCTGATTCCCATCCCCATGAGTTCCTATAGTGCAGAGGTTAAATGCTTTTTCAAAAGGGCAAAAAAAAACAGCGCTAATCATCAAAGGCAACATCTCCTAACAGCAGCAGAAGTGGTGAACATTAGACAGTAGGTCATTTAATGACCTCTCAATCGAGGAATTAAGTGATGTGCTTGCAGGAAGTTACAGTAGAAGGGGAAAAAAGTGTTTAAGATGAAGGGATAAACATATTTTTCCCTGATACTGTACTTACTTCTGTCACTCTGTTCAATTAGCCGATTGCAATATTCAAACATCTTCTCCCGCAGACGCTCTTTAGGGGGCATCAGACGACTTGATGTGGAGGAAGCAGAAACCATCGACATTATAGAGCTGTCTAACTCAGATTTTTCATCTGGGGGCAGATTACAAAGATTAATCAAGTTCTGTCAAACAGCACCATTTCCACACAATTCAAGTCACATCAGCTAATTATGGTGAAATATGGATAAAGGAAAAGCAATAATCTTAGTAAAAGCAGTAAGGACAGACACAAGGTTAATAGTGAATAACAAAGTAACAATCCTCCCGCAAATAATAGCAAACAATCACAAAAAAAACTGAATAACTGAATAAGGAGTCTTAAAGTAGTTTTTGTTACCTATATTACACTCATGATACAAAGTGTTAATCATCACTTCAGATAAAACTGCTCGCAGTTCACTAGAACACCACAAATCCATCTGCAGTCTGCTCGTGCACACCCACATTTTCTGGTTCTTTTCAAAATTTGCCCAGTATATGGATTAATCAGCATTGGAGGTTTGGCTCCTCATTATATGATTAGACTATAACTGTATGAATAGTGTAATGCAAAAAAAATGTTAAATACATTAAGAGGTGGACTTAAATTATCTGCTGGTAAATTCCGCAGTTACAATCTAGGTAAATAAACTACGATCTACTTTCAGTCATAGGCCTCGTCTGAAAGTTTGAAGGATAAACTTTTCTCAAGTCAAACCACCAGAGGATGCTGTTTGGACTATTGGGGACATTTGTCCATCACATGCACAACTTGAGTTAATGAGCGCAAGGTGGCTAAGCAGTAACTCACTTCTAAAAACTATGTTACAATGCCCAGGCCAAAACTGCATTCAGGTGTTGACAGAGGCTCGTGCATTTCCAATTACCCAACGGAAAATAATGCCCTTTAGCTTTCTTATTTCCATCTGTTCCCTTTGGAATCCTGTCAGTGAGACCTGTGAGCAGTGATATAGTTATCTGCTGCCGATTACTACAGTCATCATGGCATTCTTCACAGGTGAGAACTGTTCCAATAGCTGTTGACATTATGAATGGCAATTAAAGAGAAAACATTAGCATCTTTGCGCACGACTAACCATTCATTTTCGATTTATGATATGTAACGTGGGATTGGACTGTCGCCTCAACCTTATGGTCAATTTATTTATACTACAATACAGCTGTGTAAATGAGGTTGCGATGACTCCAGAGGCATAGAACACCATCGTTTGAGGCCTTTTTGTTTCCAGAGGCAAAGCTGATGACAAAGGTACATAATCAACGCAACCGCCACCCGGTCTGCCATTTTACTCTGGCCTTTTTACTCTGCATGAGCCTTATACCAACAACAGGGGAGGTCCACAGCCATTAGGAACATGAGTAGGCCATTCAGCCCCTCAGGCCTGCTCTGCCATTCCATTACATCATGGCTAATCTGCGCCTCACCTCCATTTTCGCACCTTTGCCTCATTTCTTTTAATACCCTTAACTAACAAAACTATCTATAAAAGACATTAGTGAACCATTAGTGTTTTTACAACAATCCGACAATCATGTTTATTTCCAGATCTTTTTTTAAAACTGAATTCAAATTTTCAAACTGCCAAGGTGGGATTTGAACTCATGTTCTCTGGATTATTAGTCCAAGTCTCTGGATTACTAGCCCAGTAATATAACCACTATGCTACCGTCTCTGAATAAGCCCCATAGAACACCCAGGAAAATTTATCCAGGGAACCAGATTTTATTCCAGAACTTTCTCCAGTGAAGGTGGCGCTGTAATATAAATGGGGCATCAAAAGGGTAATGCCAGCAATCTTTCATTTAATTTGTTATAAAATCAGAAATGCAAAAGCACCAACAAAGTTTGAACAAAACTAGGAAATGTAGTAAATGTAGTGGAAGAGAGTAACAGACTTCAGGAGGGCATAGACAGACTGGTGAAATGGGCAGACACATGGCAGATGAAATTTAACGCAGAGAAGTGTGAAGTGATACATTCTGGTAGGAAGAATGAGGAGAGGAATTATAAACTAAATGGTACAATTTTGATGGGGGTGCAAGAACAGAGAGGCATGGGGTGCACATACACAAATCTTTGAAGGTAGCAGGACAAGTTGAGAAGGCTGTTAAAAAAATATGGGATCCTGGGTTTTATTAAGAAAGGCATAGAGTACAAAAGCAAGGAAGTTATGCTAAACCTTTAAAAAAAAAAATCACTGGTTAGGCCTCAGCTGAAGTATTGTGTTCAATTCTGGGCACCACAGGAAGGATGTCAAGGCCTTAGAGAGGGTGCAGAAGAGATTTACTAGAATGGTGCCAGGGATGAGGAACTTCAGTTATGTGGAGAGATTGGAGAAGCTGGGGTTGTTCTCCTTAGAACAGAGGTTAAGGGGAGATTTGATAGAGGTGTTCAAAATCATAAAGTGTTTTGATAAGAGTAAATAAGGCAAAACTGTTTCTAGTGGCAGAACGGTCGGTAACCAGAGGACACAGATTTAAGGTGATTGGCAAAAGAACCAGAGACAACATGAGGAAATATTTTTTTATGCAGCGAGTTGTAATGATCTGGAATGCTCTGCCTGAAAGGGTGGTAGAAGCAGATTCAATAGTAAACTTTCAAAAAGCAGGACAAATCCAATCCAGCCAATCATCAGCAAAGTGATGGAAGGTGTCGTCGACAGTGCTATCAAGCGGCACTTACTCACCAATAACCTGCTCACCGATGCTCAGTTTGGGTTCCGCCAGGACCACTCTGCTCCAGACCTCATTACAGCCTTGGTCCAAACATGGACAAAAGAGCTGAATTCCAGAGGTGAAGTGAGAGTGACTGCCCTTGACATCAAGGCAGCATTTGACAGAGTGTGGCACCAAGGAGCCCTAGTAAAATTGAAGTCAATGGGAATCAGAGGGAAAACTCTCCAGTGGCTGGAGTCATACCTAGCACAAAGGAAGATGGTAGTGGTTGTTGGAGGCCAATCATCTCAGCCCCAGGGCATTGCTGCAGGAGTTCCTCAGGGCAGTGTCCTAGGCCCAACCATCTTCAGCTGCTTCATCAATGACCTTCCCTCCATCATAAGGTCAGAAATGGGGATGTTTGCTGATGACTGCACAGTGTTCAGTTCCATTCGCAACCCCTCAAATAATGAAGCAGTCCGAGCCCGCATGCAGCAAGACCTGGACAACATCCAGGCTTGGGCTCATAAGTGGCAAGTAACATTCGCGCCAGATAAGTGCCAGGCAATGACCAGCTCCAACAAGAGAGAGTCTAACCATCTCCCCTTGACATTCAACGGCATTACCATCGCCGAATCCCCCACCATCAACATCCTGGGGGTCACCATTGACCAGAAACTTAACTGGACCAGCCATATAAATACTGTGGCTACGAGAGCAGGTCAGAGGCTGGGTATTCTGCAGCGAGTGACTCACCTCCTGACTCCCCAAAGCCTTTCCACCATCTACATGGCACAAGTCAGGAGTGTGATGGAATACTCTCCACTTGCTTGGATGAGTGCAGCTCCAACAACAATCAAGAAGCTCGACACCATCCAAGATAAAGCAGCCCGCTTGATTGGCACCCCATCCACCACCCTAAACATTCACTCCCTTCACCACCGGCGCACTGTGGCTGCAGTGTGTACCATCCACAGGATGCACTGCAGCAACTCGCCAAGGCTTCTTCGACAGCACCTCCCAAACCCGCGACCTCTACCAGCTAGAAGGACAAGAGCAGCAGGCACGTTCCCCTCCAAGTCACACACCATCCCGACTTGGAAATATATCGCTGTTCCTTCATTGTCGCTGGGTCAAAATCCTGGAACTCCCTACCTAACAGCACTGTGGGAGAACAGTCACCACACGGACTGCAGCGGTTCAGGAAGGCGGCTCACCACCACCTTCTCAAGGGCAATTAGGGATGGGCAATAAATGCTGGCCTCACCAGCGACGCCCACATCCCATGAACGAATTTTTAAAAAAAGATAAATACTTGAAGGGAAAAAATGTACAGGGCTATGGGGAAAAAGCAGGGGAGTGGGACTTGTTGAATAGCTCTTTCAAAGAGCTGGCATAGGCATGGTGGGGCCTAATGGCCTCCTCCTGTGCTGTACCTGCTATGATACTATGATATGATACTTGTAAGCTTGCTGGAGTGCCATCTTTCCCAGTGTTTATAGAGCAGACTATACCTGCTACCGAGATCAAAGAAAAGAAGTGAATACATGGAACACATTCCCTCCAGGCAGAAGTAAAAACAGAGAATGCTGGAAATACACAGCAGTTCCATCAGCACCTGAAGAGAGAAAAGATGGTTCAGGTGTGGACCCTTCTTGGGACCAACCTTTCCTCTTTTCAGAGGCCGAAAGATCTGCTGTGTATTTTCAGATTTCCATTTTTTTTAAATGCGATTCCTACAGGCAGAATCGGAGGTTGCGTGTTTCAGTGACAAACTACCTGCATCATTGATGTTGACTCCGCTTGCCCCAGTCCACTGCAGCCATTTTCTGATCATGGAGAAAGAATGCATGTTCATCCACTGGTCCTCTGTGTAATATTGGCCAATGGAAAGTACCGTGAAGAAGTCACCCGCTACAGCTCCATCCACCTCTAAAATCGAAGCAGGCTAAGCAAGAGAAAAGTGAACAAGTGTTAATGCTGGATAACCTAAACTGGCTTTGTCAAGTTTATCCCCTCCTCTCCACTCTTGAAGACACTGACACCTTGTTGGAATCCATGGTCATCTGCATCTCTCCAAGCTATCCATTTTTCAAGTGTGAGCCTTGACGGTGATTGTTTGCAGACTATTCAACTACATGTAGCATCACAAACTAAGCCTGATCTTGTCTTTATTCAATGTCCACATGTGCATTTTCTAGCAGGGGTCACTGGAAAGCAATAAGGAGTAGGAACCCTGGCTAGGGGCAAGGAAGTCAATTGTAGGGTCCCTATCACTGCTGCAGCTAAGACTAGCTGACATGTCACAGACCATGGATTGACCCTGGGCTTTCCTACCCTGTGTGGCTTAACTACTCACTGCGCTATCAGGGGAGCCCGTATGGACATTTTAAACAGATTAATCAGGAAACAACTAAACTGCAACACTTCTTGTTTCTTAATAGAAGGACTATTTACAGTGAAACCTAAAAGAATGTAGAAATAGGTGTGATGGTTAGATCACATCATGTTAGTGTTGTAACGCAACTGGGCCACAAGGGGAGGTGTCCAGTGGAGGACCTGCCACTTCTTCCAGTGTGGAAAAGTTGTCACCTCAAGTAGATATTTCCCCATTTTTCAAAAGCAGGAAGGTCAGAAAATAAAACAACAGACTTGGGCGAGACACCCCTCTCTCAAACATGTCCTAATGGGTAACTAGAATTGCATTGGCAAAGTCCTGACGCCCCATCCCACCCTCTCAACCAGTTATACCACAGGTGAAAGGAGAAGAGTTACCTATCCCAAACCACATATTTGTCTTAAACTGATAATCAGCAGTAGGTTATTATAGGATATCACAAGCAATGACTGTTTTGTTAACAAAGCTGTTTAATGTGCAGTCATGAAAAATGCAATGTACTACTCCAGTCCTTAAAGGGTTAACGCGATGAATAACACCGCAATACCGACATTAGCTTGACTTCATTACCTGCCGTGATCTTGGACTAAAGAAGCCTCCAGAGGAAAGGGGGACTCCTTGCAGTGTACTTGCATACCGCAGCCAATCAACAAGCTTCTTACTAACAGCATTCACCTGTTCTGTTGGAAAGAAACAGCAAAATTGCTGAGTCTGAATGAAATCTGAAACAGAGTCCGTCAGTGTGCATGACTTCACGAGGAACTGTGTTTTCTTAATTTTTCTTTTCAATCAGCTTGAAACCAGACCATACATGGAAAATACTTCTTTTCCTTAATAACTACCATCACCTTTTTATTACTTGGTTCTATGCGATTTCACCCCTCTTTCATTTTGAAAAGTACTGTGTTGACCCCGGAGACTGATGGAACCTCACACTGTATGAGTGATGCAGTTCTAGTTTTTAAATCCTGTGGGAACTGCCTGTTCGTTCTAAATGGTAGGATACTGAGAAGTGTAGAGGAACAGAGGGACCTTGGACTGCATGTCCACATATCCCTGAAAGTAGCAGGACAGGTAGATACGGTGGTTAAGAAAGCAGATGGGATACTTTCCTTTATTAGCCAAAGCATAGAATATAAAAGCAGGGAGGTTTTGCTGGAACTGTATAAAACACTGGTTAGGCCACAGCTAGAGTACTGATAACAGTTCTGGTCACCACATTACAGGAAAGACGTGATTGCACTGGAGAGGGTGCAGAGGAGATTTACGAGGATGTTGCCAGGACTGGAGAATTTTAGCTACGAGGAAAGATTGGATAGGCTGGAGTTGTATCCTTTGGAACAGAGGAGGCTGAGGGGAGATTTAATTGAAGTGTATAAAATTATGAGGGGCCTAGATAGAAAGCACCTGTTTCTCTTAGCAGAAAAGTCGATAACCAGGGGGCATAGATTTAAAGTAATTGGTAGAAGGATTAGAGGGGAGTTGAGGAGAAATTTTTTCACCCAGAAGGTGGTGGGGGGGTCTGGAACTCACTGCCTGAAAGAGTGGTAGAGGCAGAAACCCTCAACTCATTTAAAAAGTGCTTGGATATGCACTTGAAGTGCCATAACCTAGAAGGCTACAGACCAAGAGCTGGAAAGTGGGATTAGGCCTGATGGCTCTTTTACGGCCGGCAAAGACACGATGAGTGGCCTCCTTCTGTGCCGAAGATTTCTATGATATTTTGATGATGCTGATTAGAATGGGCATGGGGTAAAAATGACAAGTCAGGCAGTATGGATTAGTCTGTTACAAGGGCCTTGCATTAGTTATAGGTGCATGGGAGAATTCATTTGGAAACTGAACTGCCACAAAAAGGGGCCTACAATAGAGCATTTACAAAGCACGTTATTGACATCTGCTAACAGAAAATTTGAGCTTAATTAGACAAAGAAAAGCCAAATTTAAAGCACCAGTTTCATTGAGCAGCAATTACTTCAGGGGTGGACTACAGCAAAACGGGATATTGTAGTTATCAGTATAATCCAACATCACGCCTGATGACTTACCTTCGTTGAGACTTGTAGGTGAAAGGTCGAGGACTTTGGAAAGGATAGGCACAAGATACCGTGAACTCTGACCCTCAGCTTGGCGGGATTCTAGCAGTTTCAGAACGCGACTGCACACGGCCCCGACCTCATCCTTTTTATTACCCTACAGAATTAATTACAATGCCACTGTTAGGTATAATTCTATTACTCTCGCTCTGCTCTCCTCCCCTCCTCCACCACAGCAAGATCTATCGTTCACCATCACACATCCTCCCACAGTTGGAAAAGCAAGAAAGCTGGAGTTTCAAACTTCACAACAGCTGTCATAGAGATGCTCCAATGATCAACTTGTTGGAGAAGTGATTTGAGTAGGACAGGCTGGTCTGTTTCCCTCTCCCAACACCAAGATTCAATCCCTGAGCCCCACAAGCCATTCCACTAAGGGCCTCAGCCAAGAAAAGGAAAAGGCACCTAACAAGTATCCCGGAGACTTAAACTCTTTCCTGGGATTTAAAAAAGCACCTGGCTGCTCGAATTAGTAACTTTAAACGAGCACGGTTTAGAATTAGAAATGGAACGGTACAAATATAGACGGATCAATGCCAATAGGTTCTGTCCCAGCAACTCACAGAGTAGCAGGTGCAAAGCACAGGTCAATGTGATCATTAACGGTTATGGTAAAACACTGATGCAATCCACAAAGATCCCAGGTGGTCCTATAATGCACTGGTACCTGTGAGTACACCCGCTCGTCTGTAACTGATGCAAGAGTACACATATCCAGTGTACACATATCCAGTACATGTGTTAAGCTTCATTCCGAGACAAAATTACTGACAGTTATATATTTATTTTAAGAATTTATTACTTTACTGTTATAGGGCAGACATGCTGAGGGCAGTTGCACAACAAAAGGTGTGTGATATGGCTGAAATGCCACACTGGATCTAAAGGCGCAGAGAATCGTGTAAAAGGAGCTGGAGCATTAGGTATTATTTTAGGGACAGAAGGGTCCTAAACCTTTCCCTAGAAATTCTAAAATAACAAAATTTACAATTATTTCCAGGGGCTTCTTGTCAATTCAGTTTTCTCCGCTCTTTGGAAGGTGCTAACTAACATTGGAGTCCAGCTCCATGGGTGCCCACCCTCTCTCCAGTACCTGACCCAAGTGGCCATTCTTGACATATAAGCTTAAACAGTGAGTGTTAGCAGGGTGTTTGACTACAGGGGAGCATCACAACCAACCCGAATCCTGCCTCACCCAATGTCCACACGTGCATACATGAACTTTTCAGCAGCAGTCACTTGATAGCAATTGGGATCGAGAACCCGGGTTGCTTTATTTGGTGAATGCTGCTAAAGAAAAGTTCTTTGATTCCATATATTTTCAATCATTCTGATTCAAAATATTCCACAGCAAACCCAGCAGAACAATTGGGATAGGATGTAACGCGTGGTATTTCAAAATTTAAGGAAATTCAGCCTTCTAATGATATTGCTAATATACCTATTCCACCAGCTTTCTTATAGTTCTTCTACAAAACAGCTCATTAGAGTCCAGTATCTTTATGATAAACTCTGCCGGGTCATCTAGTGATGCAGCAGATTGGTTCACTAACTCGCTGAGCAACAGAGTGGGAGTCTGCTTTCATAACGGTCCACACAGCAAGTTCACAATTTTAACCCAATCATTATGGGAGAAACTGCTAAACAGAGGAGAAGCATCTCTGTAGAAAGACGGAAGAAAGTAGAGTGGGCGAGTCACCGAGGACTGTTCTTGCAATATCTCCTAGCAGCGAGTTAACAGAGCAGTGATGTGGTGAGATCCACAATTCAAGACAGCAATGTATATAAACAACCTTGGTACAGCTTGAACCACCCCTTCCTTACCTGGGCCAGCATTACACTTGATATAAGACTCATGGTTTTCATATCATTCACCTCGTCGCAGGATAAAGTCAAAGCATGGCATGGCAATACTTCTCGCAGAATGGCTGAGCACAGAACAAGAACCAGCTGTGGAGCCTTAACGAAACACAAGGTGCTGTGGAGTTTCTGTAGAACATCCCTGGGAAGACTGGGTATCAGATAGAAAGGTGGGAGTGCATTAGACTTTGACTCGTACAGTTACGTAACACATCTTAATTACACTCACCCTATAAGGACTTCCATCCTGTGACTGCAGTTCCCTGTTGAGGACAGAGACAAAAAACAAGCCCCGCATATCTCTTAGCAATTTGCACTTAGAATGATAGTCACAGAGACAGACTAATGAATGTCTGTCTGAAGTTATTAAGAAATAGAAAGCACAACTGATTACTGGGAAATTCTACAACAGATTTATTAGAGAATATTACCCTGCCTGTAACTAGATTTCTTTAAATAAATAAAAATTTATGACAATACTCGAATTGAAATGACTATAGAAACCTCTTCCCATAAATAAACCCATGTTTAACTGTCCATGATCAGATAGTGAGATTCCCTCCCAATCCTCCTTTTGTTTTGAACACAAACCCCAGGCTCTTACGTTCTGCTGTATTTTGTAGCCGAGACAATCAGGAAGAGTTTCTGCAGGGAATCAATAGCTTCGTTATTATATTCCTTATTCTGCAGGAGAGTAGAGACGCGGGAACAGAACTTCTGTAGGTCTTCATCTTGTACTTCCCTGAGAGGGGCCAAAAAAACGGCATTAAATAAGGAGATAGAACAGTTGCAACTAACTAAATGATGGAGCAGGCTCGATGAGCCACATGGCTTATTCTGTTCCTAAGATAAAGTATCTGTGAACATCTTAATTGGAGCTTTGAATTAAATAAATGCTGCCAGCACGGAACAAGATCCTGCAGTGCTGGGACTCAATGCCACCCTTCTTCAGGAACTTACTACACAAAGTGAAGTACTGGTCAGAGGCTCATAGTTTTTGCTCCAACTGAAGAAACGTTTCACCTCAAGTATTCATATGCAGCTCTTACACACAATCTTTTCCCCATGATTCTCTCTTCTCTCCTTGAGGTGTTGACTCCTGTAGTATATGCTTCCATGTGCGCATCACCCAAATGGAGAGCAGCACCACATCTGATCTGACCCTCACCGCACTGTCCAGCTGAGGTCACTGGCTGGCAATCAGGAGTGGGAACCCTGCTGATTTTTCCACTCCCTAGCCCAGGCACTGAGGCTAGGGAGTGGAATTAAAGCAGCCAAAACGGAGTACTTCAGCTAAGATCAGCAGAGACTGGGGATCAAACCTAGGACCTGTTTTTCTACGCCAAACAGTACTTTTGCCCATCAGGCCACTGGGGGAGCTTCACACACACTCTTTAATCGTATGTGAGTGAGCCTTATTGTTACTTTCACCAGAGCTTCCCATCTGTGTGACACTATAAAATAGGGACTGGGTGATGCAGCAATTTAGAACACAAAGGAAGATGGTAGTGGTTGTTGGAGGCCAATCATCTCAGCCCCAGGGCATTGCTGCAGGAGTTCCTCAGGGCAGTGTCCTAGACCCAACCGTCTTCAGCTGCTTCATCAATGACCTTCCCTCCATCATGAGGTCAGAAATGGGGATGTTTGCTGATGATTACACAGCGTTCAGTTCCATTCGCAACCCCTCAAATAATGAAGCAGTCCGAGCCCGCATGCAGCAAGACCTGGACAACATCCAGGCTTGGGCTCATAAGTGGCAAGTAACATTCGCGCCAGATAAGTGTCAGGCAATGACCAGCTCCAACAAGAGAGAGTCTAACCATCTCCCCTTGACATTCAACGGCATTACCATCGCCAAATCCCCCACCATCAACATCCTGGGGGTCACCATTGACCAGAAACTTAACTGGACCAGCCATATAAATACTGTGGCTACAAGAGCAGGTCAGAGGCTGGGTATTCTGTGGTGAGTCATTCACCTCCTGACTCCCCAAAGCCTTTCCACCATCTACAAGTCAGGAGTGTGATGGAATACTCTCCACTTGCCTGGATGAGTGCAGCTCCAACAACACTCAAGAAGCTCGAAACCATCCAGGACAAAGCAGCCTGCTTGATTGGCATCCCATCCACCACCTTAAACATTCACTCCCTTCACCACTGGCACACGGTGGCTGCAGTGTGTACCATCCACAGGATGCACTGCAGCAACTCGCCAAGGCTTCTTCGACAGCACCTCCCAAACCCACAACCCCTACCACCTAGAAGGACAAGGGCAGCAGGCACTTTGGAACAACACCACCTGCATGTTCCCCTCCAAGTCACACACCATCCCGATTTGGAAATATATCGCCGTTCCTTCATCGTCGCTGGGTCAAAATCCTGGAACTCCCTTCCTAACAGCACTGTGGGAGAACCTTCACCACACAGACTGCAGCGGTTCACGAAGGAGGCTCACCACCACCTTCTCAAGGGCAATTAGGGATGGGCAATAAATGCCAGCCTCACCAGCGATGCCCACATCCCAGGAACGAATAAAAAAAATCTGGTTTTGATTGTATGCGCATGATACGCAAATAATGCGAGATTGCTAGTAGCAGCTTTAATGTTCTACGGCTCTGGTTTTTTCCCCCAATTCTGCTTTAAATAATCTTATTAAAAATGTATGATTTTTTTTTTGCAGGTTTTATAAACGAAAGATGTGTGTGTTTTTTTCTCAAAGAATGAAAGGCCTGTCGAGTGACCTGGCACATACAACACTGTGTGCTGGATTCTCATCTCAGAGAGCTGCATGCAAATCTAATTATCGACTGGCATTTACACTTGGGCATGGGCTTCTCCTGGGGAATCTGCTGTAGTTCAAGAAGAATTATTGCTCAATCCCATTAATTAGGGCACTCAAATAGGAATGAATTTGTTGCATTTATCAGATCATACTCAGTGAGCTAAATCCGTCAGTAGGATTGTAAATCATTCAGAGAATCCCATTCAATCCCACCTTCCTTTTGAATTTCTGGCCTGTGTCCAAATGCACAGGTGGGGAGGGAAGTTCTCCTTCTCCTATTTCTGATCACACACCAACCTTCTATTTTAAAAAAATAAGATTTTTCAAAAAGATTACATTTCCAGCACTGCTTTGCTCTATTACACTGCTCCGTTTGTTTTCCCTATTTTCTCCTGAAGGTGCTGACTCTTGCCAAGTAAGGTATCTTAGGAATTGGCAGCCCTTCAATGCTTCACCTGAGTGGCCATTCTTCATGTACAAGTGGGTGTAAGCAGGCTATTCGACACAGATCACCGTAGCCAAGTCTGATCCCACACTAACCTAATGTCCAATCAATATTTCTGAGGCACTGGAGAAGGTGCAGAAAAGATTTACTAGGATGATCCCAGAACTGAGAAGTTATACCTATCAGGAAAGACTAAATAAACTGCGGCTTTTTTCTCTCGAAAAGAGAAGACTAAGTGATGACCTGATAGAGGTCTTTAAGATTATGAAAGGGTTTGATAGTGCAGATGCAGAGAAGTTGTTCCCACTTGCAGCGGAGACCAGAATTAGGGGTCATAAATATAAGATAGTCACTAATAAATCCAACAGGGAATTCAGGAGAAACTTCTTTACCCAGAGAGTGGTTGGAATGTGGAACTTGCTACCACAAGGAGTAGTTGAGGCGAATAGCATAGATGCATTTAAGGGGAAGCTCGATAAACACATGAAGGAGAAAGGAATAGAAGGATATGTTGATGGGGTTAGAAGAAGTAGGGTGGGAGGAGGCATAGACCAGTTGGGCCTAATGGCCTGTTTCTGTGCTATACATTCTATGTAATGTAATTCAGACAGGAGTCACTGGATCGTGATCAGGAGCTGACAATCCTGGCTGATTTTTCCTCTCCAGTTGTACTGAGGCCAATTTCAGTGTCTCAGCTGAGGTCAACTAACTCGGCACAGACCGGGAATCAAACCTGGGCCTTCTGGTCTATGTGACTTTAGTACGACGAGTGCCATAAAAAAGAAAAATACTGCAGATGCTGGAAATATGAAATGAAAACGCTGGTCAGGGCAGCATCTGCGAGGGAACAAAAGTTGTTTAAAACAGAGTCACGGATGTAGGTGGGTAAGGAGTGGACAAAGGATTCCTTTAGCCACTTTGATATAAATGAGATGGATGCCTGAATGGACTCAAGGGGATATAAAGGAAGCAATACTGTTCAATTCTTGGAGAGATTGGAAAGTGGCAGCCAATTTGGCAGAAGAAAAACAAAAAAACTTGTTACAAAAGGGATCCACTCCCTGTGAATGACATTCCTTATACTGTCGAGCACAAGAAAAGCAGTCAGCAGGCTTGAATGATTTTGTTTGTGCTGGTGACTGTACGGATGTCAGTCCCAAGGAGCGGATCGCTTTTTCTCTCCGGCATCAACACCAAGCATGTACAAGTTAAGATATCACAAGATCAGCACAAGGACTGTTCCTTTCTAATCCTGAATCAATGCTGGCTGTTATTTACTAGGTTGTCATTCAGGTAATCCTCAAATTTACTTTTAACCACTTATTCCATTATTTTACCCATTACTGATAAAGCAGTATGTCTCCCTTTTTGCAAATGACCACCACATTAACCCGAGTTTAGTGGGACCTGCCCAACTTCTTCATAATGACCACTGTATCCTTTTCTAAAATAACCCATAAAGAAACACCAAGTGTCACCAACCGAAAACTAAACAAAGGTGCCCCCCTATTAAAGGGGCACAACTAATAAAGAACTTATAAACTTAAATAATAATGTTATTACTATTATCCACTATACACTCCAATCCCTGCAGTGCCCATCAGTCGCGGAAGGCCTCGCGTGTACCAGCTGACACCGCGTGCTCCTTCTCCAGGGCCACCCGGGCACGGGCAAGGCTGCAAAGAAGAGGCAAGCAACCAGAGCGACCATCCCCAAGGGTCATGTCTAACCTGGACCCGTAGATGGTCACCTTGGATAGGCCCAGGAGCAGACCCACGAGGGGGTCCTCCAACTTACCAGCCTCCCCTCCGCACCGGGCAGCCAAAGATCAGGAGCGTGGGACTGAAGTGGAGCCAGATGATGAGGAGCAGCCCCTTCAAATAGTGGAAGAGGCACTGCAACCTCTCGCATTGAAGGAAAATGTGGAACATGGACTCATCCAGGCCACAAAAGTTACAGGTGAGCTGCAAGTCCATAAAATAGCTCAAGTACTGCTCTGTGCAACTCCCTCCACCCTAGATCCCCAATGGATGACCACTGTAATCACAAATTTCATCCCTGGTCTCTCTCAGTCCTCTGGAATAAATACCATCCATCCAGGAGATTTATTTGTTGTGTATCCTTTTAGCTTGAGTAGGACTTCCACCTTATTTATATCAAAGTTGTTAATTCTACCTGGATTATCAGTATTTGAGGAGGGCATGTTGCTCATTCGTTCCTTCAAGCGTTCACTATGGAAGACATCATTTGGTCTACACCATGGAAGACATCATTTGGTATATTAATAATTTATGTACATTCCTAGTTTCTTTTAGGGTTCTCACCTATTTTCTGACTGAAAGACGTTTCTTCCTTTTATGTTTTGCACCTGTAGCTATTCCCTTTTATGGCCTTTCTAGCCAAGAGGGAGGAAATTTCTATTCTATCAACCTGAAGGCTGTCAATCTAAGTCCCAGAGACAAAAGGAGTGGGACCTGGAAATCACACTATGCAATAATAGTGTACAAACACTTGGTGCTTGAATGAAATTGCTGTGTTTGGTATTTTAACAGAGGTATTAATGAGCTAAAGCCTTTACTAAAATAGTGGACAAAGGACTTTCACATGAACACCTTAAGCACTCCCAAGCTATTGCACAGCATAATTTCCAGGCCTACGTGTTTAACTCTTGAATAGCCCAGTCGCCTCCACCCCTCCCACACAAAATCAATGGCCATACCATCAATAATCTCTCAGTGACAGCAGGTCAAAATACATTCTATTTCCTTCAACATCAATTCAGTTCTGTTTGAAGTACATGATAGATTAAAGCTGAATTTTCTGGTTAAGGAGCAGCACATCAGTATCCTGGAAAACACATGTGTAATTTCCTTCCTGCCTGCACCTTGCTCTGTAACATCTTAAAAGATGGGTAAAGCAGGTATTTATATTCATGAGAAGATTTCTGGGAAGAATCAAATGATCACTGAAAAACTGCCACCTGTACTGGATCTGTACAACAAACTGTTGTGTAGCATTTTCTATTTGACTGTGCCTTGAAACAGCTGACAAACTTATGATTGTTTTGAATGTAACAGTTATTTAAATTCTGCCTGGCTTTGCTTACAGTTTTGGAAGATTTTATTAACCTGCTCTTTTTTTAAAAAAAAGAAATCACTGAAACTATCTAGGGTTTCTGAGGAGACAAGAGACTATCTGTAGTCTTTGAAGCGAATCTATGTGAAACCTCTGAAAACTGTTAAGTAATCAGAAATTATGTAGCTGGTTAGAAAAAGGAAAGAAAATCTATGTATAAAAATTAATACATACAGTTTAACATTAAAGTTGCAAACCATCTTTTTCTTTTTCAGGGAGCTAGCTAAACTACTATTAAAAAGGTTACTTTTGCTACTTCTCATTTGTTTTATTACTTTTTAATAAATTTGTTTGGAGGTTTAATCCTAAAATGAGGTATAGGGTAGTTGTAATCCATTCTAAGACAAGGAGGATTCTCTGGCGGATTGGGATAGAACCAGTAGTTAAAATAATCTTTTAAGAAAAAGGGTTCTCTATGGAATGAAAGTCGCCTAGTTATCAGTCAAGGCACTTTACAGGATCTAGGAACATAGGAACAGGAGTAGGCCATTCAGCCCCTCGTGTCTGCTCCGCCATTTGATAAGATTATGGCTGATCTGTGCTCTAACTCCATATCCCTTAATACCTTTGGTTGCCAAAAAGCTATCTATCTGACATTTAAATTTAGCAATTGAGCTAGCATCAATTGCCGTTTGCGGAAGAGAGTTCCAAACTCCTACCACCCTTTGTGTGTAGAAATGTTTTCTAATCTCACTCCTGAAAGGTCTGGTTCTAATTTTTAGACTGTGTCCCCTACTCCTAGAATCCCCAACCAGCGGAAATAGTTTCTATCCACCCTATCTGTTCCCCTTCATATCTTATAAACTTCGATCAGATCACCCCTTAACCTTTGAAACTCCAGAGAATACAACCCCAATTTGTGTAATCTCTCCTCGTAACTTAACCCTTGAAGTCCGGGTATCATTCTAGTAAACCTACGCTGCACTCCCTCCAAGGCCAATATGTCCTTCCGAAGGTGCAGTGCCCAGAACTGCTCACAGTACTCCAGGTGCGGTCTAACCAGGGTTTTGTATAGCTGCAACATAACTTCTGCCCCCTTGTACTCCAGTCCTCTCGATATAATGGCCAGCATTCCATTTGCCTTATTGATTATTTTCTGCACCTGTTCATGACATTTCAATGATCTATGTACCTGGATCCCTAAGCCCCTTTGGACATCCACTGTTTTTAACTTTTTACCATTTAGAAAGTACCCTGTTCTACCCTTTTTTGATCCAAAGTGGATGACCTCACATTTGTCTACATTGAATTCCATTTGCCAGTTTTGCCCATTCACCTAATCTATCAATATCCCTTTGTAATTTTATGTTTTCATCTACACTGTTTACAATGCCACCAATCTTTGTGTCATCGGCAAACTTAGATATGAGACTTTCTATGCTTTCATCCATGTCGTTAATAAATATTGTGAATAACTGAGGCCCCAAGACAGATCCCTGCAGGATTCCACTAGTCACATCCTGCCAATGTGAGTACCTACCCATTATCCCCACTCTGTCGCCTTTCGCTCAGCCAACTTCCTAACCAAGTCCGTACTTTTCCCTTGATTCCATGGGCTTCTATCTTAGCTAACAGTCTCTTATGTGGGACTTTATCAAATGTCTTCTGGAAGTCCATGTAAATAACATCCATTGACATTCCCCTGTCCACTACTTTAGTCACCTCTTCAAAAAATTCAATCAGGTTTGTCAGGCACGAGCTAAGGCTCACCAATGAGTTGTCTGAAATATAGATGCCAAAAATATCTAGAGCAAAAAAGGGTGAAAGAAAGCCAGAATCTAACACTGGCAGTTCTAATAAATAACACCATGGTGGGTCTGTATGTTTCTTGATTTTATTTTCGCCCAAATCTGTGTGCAGGTGCCTGAAGTTCTGCTATTAAACAATGTGCTAAATTATGGGGCTTTTACTGATTTAACCCTGTTTGTGACACAACAGCAGACCTGCCCCAATCTGAGAACAGCATCTACCCCAAAACATTAACCGGTCTTTTCTCTTTTTCAGATGCCATGCGCTCCCAGTACTTCCTGTTCTTAAATTTCTGATCCCCAATGTTTGAAAATGCTCCCCCTTCCCAGTGCCATCCACACTTGATTTTGTTAAGCAATGCAGCTCTGATTTGATGCTTAAGTCAGCCATGGCTCAGTGGGTAGCACTCTCACCTCTTAAGCCAGCAGGCTCATGGGTTCACGTCCCACTCAAGACTTGAACGCAAGGTCTAGGCTGACACTCCAGTGCAGCACTGAGGGAGTGGTTGGATTAGACATTTAACTGAGGCCCCATCTGCCCTCTCAGATGGGCATAAAAGATCCCAGGACCTATTCCAAGAAGAGCAGGGGAGTTCTCCCTGGTGTCCTGCACAATATCTAGCCCTCAACTAACATCATTAAAACAGATTACCTGGTCATTATCACATTGCTGTTTGTGGGAGCTTGCTGTGCACAAATTGGCTGCTGCGTTTCCTACGTGACTACACTTAAAAAGTACTTCATTGGCTGTAAAGCGCTTTGGGACGTCGTGAGAGGCGCCATATAAATGCAAGTTTTTATTTCTTGATTGTTAAGTGACCACAGCTCCGTGTCTGTGATCAGCCCCACTAGCTGCCCTCGACCTGCCCGGTTACCTGGCCTGTTTGAGGAGATTCTCCGCCGAGGCCCCGAACATCCCGACACTTTATAAATCTCCCCGGACTCGGGAGGGACGCCAGGGGGCGCGTACCACAATGTTTGTTCTCTTCCCCCTTCCTTTCTTGTCCGGCTGGAAAGCAATTCACCCGGCGAGAGGTTCCGGGGGGGGCGCCAAACCACCTGTTGCGTGAATGTGCTCCAGTTGCGTAGGGCTTTGAACTGAATGGAAGTTTTACTTTAAACACTGGGAGCGGTGGGAATCCTAGCGTGAAGAGACAGCCGATGGTCTGCAACTATACCCCAGCGTAAGAGCAGCCTGCACGCCAATAAATCGGACATTGGCTTTTGAACAAAAAAAAAATGACCCGTTTTGATACATCGGGCTCTCAGGAAATAAATGCAGCTCCACGTCTTTAATTGGGTTGGTTTGCAAACTTTTACTGATTATAAATGTCGCTTCTGAAAGTTCCCCCTGTTGACACGTGAAAGAAGATGTTAATGGAGCATTCTGGAGCGTGAACAATGTTAATAATTAGAACCAGTGCCAGCGGAGAGCCGTTCTGGCAAAGTACATCTATTGATACCAATGATTGTCAGTTGGTGCCAAAGGAATATTCTCACTTCTTCCACCAGGGAGTTATTTTAGAATTCAGGAAATATTCTGTAATGATTTACCAGCGTACATTCTATTGTGGGGATTATACATTTTGGTGACCAGATTCAAAAATTAGTCACACACGTGGGCTAGAACATCATCTCCAAGCTCAACTTCTCCAATGCTCTTCAAACCAGCTTCCCCGCCTCAACCCTCCACAAGCTTCAACTCATCCAAAATGCTGCAGTGAGCACCCTTATCCACACTAAGTCCCATCTTCTCCCAGCTCCACTGGACCCAGTAAAATAACCAAAATTCTCATTGTTTTCAAATCCCCCCACACTTACCTTAGCGATCTCCTCCTGCTTTGCCACTCTACGTGCACTCTTTGCTCCTCGAACCTAGGCATCACTTGTTCCCACTCACCCAGCTAAACCATTGGTGGCTGTTTGTTCAGCCACTGCAAGCTCCCTCTCCACTCCCTGCATTCCAGAACCTTCTCAAAAGTTTTCTCGTCAACAGTGCCTTCAGTGCCCCAACCCTAACATTTTCCATGTCTCCTCCTGCTCAACATCCACTCTTTTGTACTCCTTATTCCAAAGTACGAGGGCCACTATTGAAATACAAGTAGTTACCTTAATTGCATTTACTGAATCTAAGGAAACCTGGTTTACGTTATGACAAAAACACAAATATGTGTGTTTGGTTTTATATAGCTGTTGTCTTATGTTTTTATGCTCATGGAGGTGAGGGTTATTTAGTCCTAGGAATGGAACATTTTCCACTTCAGACACTCATTGTCAGCATCAAACACTCTCAGGTAAGGTATAGTACATCTAAATCCAGAGTAAAGCTCCCTCTAACGTGCCTCAGCCCCAACCTAGAAATGTATTTTTTCCATTTCCAATACCAACTAATCTGTAAGTGAAATTGCTGAATTAGGAGCAATTTTGAGCTGTAGGCCTATGCCCACTAGGATCTGGATTGAGGTAGCTCAAACTCATTTCACATGGGACCCTTACCATCCAGCAGTCATGGGAGACCGATTCCATCAATCTGGGCTGGATTTGTACTGAGGTCCCAAAGGTGAAAAGCCAGTTACTAACCCACTGCACAAATCAGTTCCCCACAGATTTTATATAGCTTTAAATAGCCAGGTAACTTGGTGTTAAAATGGCACATAAGAACATAAGAACTAGAAACAAGATTGGGCCATACAGCCCCTCGAGCCTGCTCCACCATTCAATGAGATCATGGCTGATCTTCAACCTCAACTCCACTTTCCCACCCTATCCCCATATCCCTTGATTCCCTTAGTGACCAAATATCCATCAATCTCACTCTTGAATCTACTCAACGACTAAGCATCCACAGCCCCCTGGCGTAGAGAATTCCAAAGATTCACAACCCTGAGTGAAGAAATTTTTCCTCATCCCTGTCCTAAGTGGCCGACCCCTTATCTTAGAATCATAGAAAATTTATGGTACAGGAGGAGGCCATTCGGCCCATCGTGTCTGCACCAGCTGAAAATGAGCCACCCAGCCTAATCCCACTTTCCAGCACTTCGTCTGTAGCCTTGTAGATTATGACCTCTGGTTCTACTCTCCAGCCGGGGGAAATAGCCTCTCAGCATCCAGCCTGTCAAGCCCTTTAAGAATTTTATATGTTTCAATGAGATCACCTCTCATTCTTCTAAACTCCAGAGAATATAGGCCCATTCTACTCAATCTCTCCTCATAAGACAACCCTCTCATCCCAGGAACCAATCTAGTGAACCTTCATTACACCCCCTTTACAGCAAGTATATCCCTAGGTAAGGAGACCAAAACTGTACACAGTACTCCTGGTGTGGTCTCATCAAAGCCCCATATAATTGCAGCAAGACTTCCTCACTCTTATACTCCAAACCCCTTGCAATGAAGGCTAACATGCCAGCCAGTTCTGTCTCCAGGCTGCCTTTAACACAAACTAAGGAAATCTCAGATTGTGGATGCTTAATCCAAATGGTTGGCTACAATACAAATAGTCGTTACTATTAAATTGATTAAGAACATTTTGCATTAAATATTCAGCTGAAACTAATTTTTCATTTCATACACGTAAAGAAGATTTAGTGGAACTGTGGGATACTCCCAGAAATGAAATAATTTTTTGTAAACCATTATCCCATTGTTTACTAAGGTGTGAAGACTTAACGTTTGGTTTGCTTTTATCGGTACATGCCATTACACAAGTCAGGATAACGGAATTAAGCCACTAACTATGGGTGCTTTGACATTTAACATTTCAGATGTGCACGCTAATTCAACTCCCTCACATCACTGGGCTCAGTAACTCCTCCAAGGTGAGCAATATGAACAAAAATTCCCATAGTGAACATTTTACTAGGCATACAATTTTAAGAACTTATTTGATAACTGTTGCACATTAGTTATGTTTGCTGATTTGAGAGCTGCTAGGGCATTCCATTTTTAAAAAATGAGAAACTAGGCTCTCTCTAATTACCAAGGCTGAAAAGAACAAGACACAAAAGCCTAAGGAGTTAACTATTTATTCAAAATAAAGACAGATACACAAAGCATTTTTTTAAAAAAACTTTATTAATGCATTGTATCAAGTCAACATTTTCCTTATTGTATAGACAGAGTGAAATATGAAACACAACATTCTATTGTAGCACAAACGTTGAGGAAAAATCTTACGGTTTAAAAAGAAATTAGACAAGAAAATTGAATCAGTAGGATTGTTGGACATGTTACAGCAAATCTGTAGAGCCCAGGGACTGAAGTGAAAATCTCTGCTTGATGATGCAATGTTTTCTTTAACGGGTCATGTGGAGGATGGCAAATTCTTTTGTAAATCTGAGTTTTAATGTCTGAACTGCTTTGTTCATCAGTGAGACATTTGGAAATTTATGGTCACCTGAATCAGTTCTACAATACCACATTAGTCAAGGAACTGTAATCGTAGCATTTGAATAACTGTGATTCACAGCATTAAAAAACTGCTCGAGGTTCAAAAAGGTTGCTCATCCATGATGATTCTGGTTAAAGCCAATACTAATATGAAACCAAGCACAGGGGTGATGTGATGGGTGAACGGAACTTGGTGGGAGTTAGGAAATGGGCACCAGCACAAACTCCAAGGGCCAAATTGCCCTTTGAAATGAGAGTGATTAATTCAACAGCAGACGATCAGTAGTTAAAATCAGTGCATTAAAATGTTATAGATTTTAACATTAAATGATACTAATTACACAGATCAGTGCAAGTTCCCAGTGTTATTTTAGCAAGCTTTCTAGCACATCAAGAATACAATAATTTGCTAAGTACATCCTACAAAAGACACTACATTAGTAGTGATCCAGCTCTTCTCTGATCATCTGAAAAAGGCAGAGCCAAGACATTGTTGGCCACCTGTGCTGTACTTCTGAGACTAGGTGATGAAATGTGGCTCATCTACATTCCTTTTTCTGCCCACTTTTGTCCAACTTTCATCTCACCGCACATTCCAATTTCAACGAGGATAGTTGGGGAGGGGTAAGCTAGAAAAGGGGGGGGGGAATGGGAACAGGTGATGGAAGCCAAGCCCAGGCAAATACATTTCTTTAAAGAATACCTTGGAAACGCAGCAAAGAAACTGGTCTTGATCAGATAGCTGGGGTCTCACTTCATGGGAAGAATTACAGGACTATGGAATTCTTCCTCCCCTCACTATGATTACTCATGGAGATAGCCATTGTGGGACATTTCCTGGAATATTTATTTAAAGCTGTACATTCCTGTTGTGTATTGAAGTTCCACATCTCGAAGACTGTGGCTTCTTCTATAAGGATCCTTCCTTTGGAACACTGCAGCATGTGTTGCTTTTCTTACTTCTCTTCCTCCCTCTAGTGTCCAGAGACTGCTGGGCAAATGCAAATGCAATAAAAAAAATCAAAGCCTCAAGAATGGGCAAATCACCAACTTTAGATTAGAGCATCCCCAAGAAAGAAAAAGTCAAGACAATTTTAGAATGATTAGTTTACAAAGAATTATAGATTCAAATAAAACAAAAATTGAGTGGGAAAAACATGTGCTCAAACAGGATTAAGAGATTGTAGTTTAGAAAAATGCAAAGTTGGGGGATGTGAAAAGTGTAGTTCCTTTCAAAGTTGCATCACAATTTTATTGAAACATTTGTCAACTAAGCCTCATTATAACAGATTTCTCCCCATCACGATCACCCACCATTTGCTGGGATACAATTCAAAGGGTATCCTCTGGTACCTCACCCAAACTGCCCACTCTCCATGTGAGCTTACAGCCAATTTCAATAACCGATTCAACCATGGACCTGATGTCCAAATATGTTCAAATTCCTGCAAGAGTTACTGCTATTGGAAGCAGGAACCGTGGCTGATTTTTCTCCTCCCCATGGCCGACTGCTGGCCTGACTGAGATCAGCTAACTCAAATCAAGCTTGGAATCTTTATAGTCTGTGTACTACCTCCATCTACAATGCCATTGCTGAAGTTCTATTACAAACTGATTTGAGCAGCACATTTCAGGGATCATCTTTTCAAGGCTTGAGTTCCTTTAAGGTATACATAAAGCTCCAGCTAAGACCGGAGAAAAAATTATTGCAATGGGAGTCTTTGTTATAATGAGGTTGGCTATATTTTTTTTCCTCAGCAACAACTTGACAAAAACAGTTACAAGTAGCAATGACGTAAACCTAAATCAACAAGTATGTCAAATAATTCCTTCTTTGGTCACTAAATACGTGACCACGGCAAGCTTAAGCACTCAATAACATTGTTCCTGAATGGGTAGAATTGATGACCGGAGGCTTTGAAGGACTTGGAAGTGATAAGACTGCTGTGCCCAAAACATGCTAAAGATTTTCAGTGAACTTTGGTACATTAACATTGTAGGTCTCCTCCACAAACTGGTGACTAGAAACAGCTACAAGAATTTGTATACACAACTTGCTGTAAGCAGATGCAAGACGCTTGGGGGTGGGGGGGGGGGGGGTGTGGGGGGGGGGGTGTGTGGAGAGATATTAGATGGTCATAAAGCAATCACCTCCTGCACACCACCTCCTCACTGCCAGTTCAGGAGAGTGTGAAACAAGTCATTTTCCTAATCTTTTGTTCAGAAAAATTATTCCCTTATGCACCAAAAGGAGAGGAAGAAAATGAATAAACACTGCACCCATACTATATAAGCCTGAAAACCTGATGGGAGCTGGTGCTTTGAACGACTAAAATATATCCAGTTCTTCATACAAGCTGAAAATAGTGTTAATGAATTTACTTGCAGAGAGAAAAAATATTTACATGACTCAAATTTTGACTTTTAAACATTAGGAAAAAATGTTTATTCTTTGTTGCGATTTAGATAACTGAACTTTTTTTTAAAAATAGCCCTTAGTGCTATCTTGTAAAATGCAGAATATGGATTACATAACTCAATGGTAATGGCTATTTACTATTACCATGAATATTTCAATCACTGCATATAATCTTTTGCTCAAACTGCATTTGGAGAAAAGTGGTAAAATGCAACATCCTGCTCCACAGTTCAAATTTTCTTTTAAACAATGGCCCAAATTACTTTCAGCAGGTTCAAGAGGAATAAGAAAGCAAATAGGACACAATAATGGCACGTTTGGAAAAATTCTATGCATAGCATCATCAGGCTAGGCAGGGCGATCTTCCTTTGCAGCTTGTGAAATTTTAAAACTGGCTGTGAGCTCTATGAAGTTTCAAAGAAATAAATTTTAAAAATTAAAGAAACTTTTGGGTGAGGGGGACAGAATAAAAGAGGGTGGTGTATTAATGCAAAGGGAAAATGGAACTCTGCTTTTACATAGACAGGTACAGAGTGTAAGGTTAAACCATGTCAGCCAATTTGATTCCAGATCTTTTGTTTAAGATCCTACACATCAATTACAGATCTAGAATAGAAATAGTTTCTTCGGTGATTGTGGATGTCAGCACAATTTGAAAATATAAATAAATTGGAGCGAGATGAACTATGCCTGTGATATTATTCGATGCTGCAAACATATTTAAAAAGATCACAATGACATTGCTTTGGTGTAGTGATACTGCCATCTTTATGATAATGTGAAACAGTTTGGAACGTGTCAATAGACTGCCAAGTGCACTAAAGCCTGGAGGTGCGAAACACCTGCAGAAGGCCATCTCACACTGGTGTCAGTTCCCATAGGGTGCAGTCTAACTTGAATCTCACACAGGCAGCTGAATGGTAACAATGTATTACAAATCTAATCACACACTTAGTATTATTTTTTTTAATATTCTACAGCTTTCTTGTCAGGAGCACTTACCTCCCATTAGTCCTTCTATCCATCACTCATTTTGTGGTTTCGTTCCACGTGATATTATGAAGCTGGACAACAGTTAGATATAATAGTATCAACTGACAAGAGACTCCTCTTGTACATTATAGTGCCATTGTTAATCAATTTCACATTACAGTATATCAATCCAGTGTTTCCTAACCCTAACCCTTACTAACCTGTGATATGTTTTCTTTATCGTGTTATCCCATTTTTATAACAGTCTATTGGAGTTTATAGATACATTGCAACATTCTTGCTTCCAACTAGCTCATCTATTAATACTGAAACAGCCACCTCAAATCTTGTGCTTCAAAATGCATGGATGCCATAACAAGGAAAGCAAACAACAGAACAAGCATGTAGAGATTACTCTTTAATACATATTTTTAATGGTCATTAAAAACCGATGCTGACGGGAGCCCCAGGGCACCTCCCTTGCAGCCCAGGCAGCCATTTTTCATAATGTAAATAACCATGAACAGAAACAGAAAAATCAAAGAAACACAAAAAGAGAGTGCGCGTTTTGTTTTTAAAAAACTTTCAAACTTAGCCCATCAACAACCCTCAATTACATTAAAATCACATTCAGATTGCTGTTAATAATAAAAGCAGTATGGCTCCTCTTTCTTTAGCCTGATTAAACAAACATCCAGAATAAAATGCAAATATATCCATGGAAACAGTTTTTCTTTACGGTTTACTTGTTCATAAATCCTTTGTATACTGAATTCAAACATGATTCCATTGCTGATGAATAAGTGCCAAACTGCCTCAGTGGGATCCTGTGACAGCCAGTAGTGTCTACCCTGCACTGACCATCCATGTGCAGGTGGTCACTGTCCAATATTAATGCTGTTTTGTTGCATACAATTCCACAGTCCCACACCTTCTGAGGTGCCACGAAAGCAAAAACCATCAGTGCTGAAGGCTACCAACGTCAAAGCGGATTTCCTCATTTTAAAAAAAAAATTGCAAAGATGGGAGTAAAATCTAAAACAGTTCAAAATATTCAGTCTATACAAGTTAAAAGAAGAACATTTCATGAATTACTTGCACAAGCCCTTTACATACAAAGCATAATTGGGAATGTGCTTCCTCAATAACTGAATGGGAAAGGGAAGCAGAGTGTCGTTACATGGAATCCTTTGGACATACCCAAAAGAAATTAGAAATCTCTATAACCCAATATTTTCATGAGCTAGGGACAAAACCCTTATTTACCCAATTTGACACAAGCTCTGTTCTGGTACCTTCAATCCAATGACCTGCTTAGCTGTTTCCCACAATGCAAGGAAAGCTATGTGGACCTGCATCGTACAAGTTTTATCATACAAACTCTGGGATATTACCAAAAAAAACTCAGGGCAAGAAATGCTACTATATGATCCAAGTGGCTATTCAGAGTAAGTTCACATACTCCACCCCATCAAATAATTATGGTACAAAATATATGAATTTTTGAGACTCAAGAGGCTGTTCCACATATTTAACCTCTACATTCAGCTCTAATATTTTATACCATGTGGAAGAATTGCCCTGGTTGCTATGTGCAGCATCATAAATGCATTCAATTGGAGCAGGTTTACAATTTTACTATGCATAACCAGGCCACTTCTTCCCTCCCAAATGGGTTGTTTCATCGATATTATGCCCCTCTGCCCTCCCCCAACCAGTTTTCTCTGCACTTCTCCTGAAGGCACTAACTCATACTAGGACATGGTTCCACAAGTCTTGGCTGCTCTCCAGTAGCCCGCCCATTCTTCATGCATGAGCCAAGAAGGTGATTGCTGACAGGTTACTTTACGGCGCGGAGCATCGCAGCAGAACCCAATCCTGTTGTCACCCAAAATAACACAGACATGCACACACACTTCTCAGTCCAGGTCACTGGAAAGTGATCAGGAGGCCTCGCTGATGATTCAGTATCATACTACGAGGTTCATTCACCCACCAAGTCTTTGGGAAAGATGGAACCCACACTTTAAAAATTTCAGATACAGATGGCTCTGTTGTGTACCTGCAACATCATGTCGCTTTTATGAATGTGCAATGTATCAACCATACAATGCTGATATATTTCAAATTACAAGTTATAATGATGGATACGGATGTACACGGGTATTATGAATGTTCTGCAACCCTGGAGGCTTACATAGGTTCTGTATATCTATACTCATTCTTTTGTTAAAAGGGACACCATACATAGAAGTGCTTGCCTTTAATCAATTACTTGTAGCAGCTATACTGAAACAGCTTTAGTCTTCAACTGATCAATCACCACTCTTTTTTGAGTGGCAAGATGAATAGGGAAAGAAGATAAACAGTACTCGATTCTATTTTTCTGATTTAAAAACTTGAGAGAATTTTGTTTAAAAAGGAAAAGAAAGGGATTTTTTCCTTAAAATACTGTCAATTCATGTAGATTCAGTTGTATGAATTGCCAAAAACATAAATGATTGGTGGGTTGTGGGCAAGAAGAGGCAGGGAAGAGAGATTAACATAGCTAATACTAACTTGATGACAATGTATCTGTTGAAATAATGATCAGGTTGCATTTGATCACTATGATCAAAAGGTTAAGACATAGTTGCCGTATTGAGTTACTTGTGGCCACCTAGCTTCTCTTTTTTTCTGTTACTATGTAACTTTCAGCACAGGAAATGAGCGGTAGAGCAAACATTTTATTCAGCATTCTTCATTCCAGTCTACTAATACAAACAATCCACCATGACTGTAAATTTTCAGTTAGAAACCCAAAGAGGTTCTACCCAAAACATTGACCTCTCTTTCCTCTTTTTAGATGCTGTCTGACTACATTTCTAGCATTTCCTGCTATAATTTTCAGATTTGCGCTTATTACACTATAATTGAGCTTGACCATTAGCATTCATCCAGTTAAATGTTTCTCAACAATTTGGCGAAAGATAGTAATTCAACTGTTTTCTTTAAGGAATAGGTGATAAAACGTGTTGCTTATATTTTGGAGTGTGAGGGATGTGAAAGAGGAAGAACGAATCACCATAAAATTACTCTCAAGAGTGCAGAACACTCAGGGAGACCAGAAAAATTCAGCAATACTGAACTCCCAGGCATGAGTTGGTGATAGGGCTATTGCCCCGATTCTCCAATCAGTGCTCGAGTCTAGTGAGGTTACGCTCAGAGTGCAGCCTGCCTGAATTTGCCCAATAATCTGGTCATAAGACAGGAAGCATCAACAGACCCAAGCTACTTTTAAGCAGCTTATAGCAGTTGATTATAGAGAAGCAGAAGACTAGGAGTTGATCATCCAGCTGCCATCTAAGGTCCATAGCATAGGCTAATATGGAGAGAAATACACGTTATTGAGAGATAGATAATGCATGCTGCTATTTGTTATGTATGGAATACACAAGAGGGAGCAGTAGCGCCCTGAAAAGCAGTGCCCCGTGGGATATGTTGCCCGATGTCATTTATATTCTTTATACTTTAAACAATGGCTCCAAAAAGCTGTATCCTTTTTATATCATGTTTTAAAGTAAAAAGTAATTTATAATAATTTGTAAGGAAAGCTTTTTCTATTTTTAAGTAATGGAATTGGGTCAGAAGCTGTACACACTGCATAAGTGTCAAATATGAGTGTACAATGGTGTAAATAAAATTAGCACTTTTAGTTCATAACCGTCTTCCAAAAGGTTTTGAAACAAATCTTCCGTCAAGTTTAAAAAAAAGCTTATAATTTTGTAGAGAACAAATCAGGATTAAAGGAATGTGGTTCACTCACAATATAGTCAAACCTTAATAAAGTTCAGTATGGGGGGGGGAGGGGATTTCCTGTCATATGTGCAACATAATTTGCATAGCGCATAAAGGGAATCCTCCTTCTTGATCTCGTGCCTCTATGTTAATATACAAAAGGTTAACAGTCCCCTTCTGCTTGCCTCCACAACATTGTCATATGGCAGCTTATTAAAGAATCTACCAATGCAGCAGCCAGTAAAATAAAAACTAGTGACGTGCAAAACTCGTCAACTTCTCTAGAACCTCACCTGAAGTTGTAAGTAAGTAGAAAGTTCTTTGAAGACAAAAACTATTGATTACATTCCCTCACAATACTGAAGAAGGTGGAATTAAATTTTAACTGACTACTCAATCCAGCATCCGATCTTTACACTTGGGCACTGGGTATGTCACCAGCCCTCTCAATCAAACGATTTACAAATTCAAATCGAAGTGACATTGTGTCCACAGCCAACACTGTTGCAACCACCCTGCCTCCCCCACACACCAGCCAATGAAGAAATCACACCTTTTCTGCATCATCCATAATAACTTCTGTCCATTTTTTTAAAAATCCAAGCAGCTAGTCAGAACTGTACATTAAAAAGCAGCAGTAAATACAATAAGCAGCAGAACTGGGAGAAATCACAAGATTGGAGGCTATTTTCCTGTTGTGCTTTCTACCCTGCCTTATTCAAACTGAGATTAAGTGTAACTGGATATTGCAGCAATGCCTGGAATAATTAAGTTATTCCATCCCCTTAGTGCTATGTGAAAAGCCCAAACTTAACAGGTTATTAGTCAGCTTTTTGTTTTTAATATTTAAAGAAACGTATCCATCACAGGTGTGAGAATCACTGTTAAGGCCAATTATGGAAAACAATCTGACCATTTGCAGATACTTTCCCACTTTGCACACCCATGAGCTACTAAACAAAGAAACCATGAAAACATTTATTTACTTTTACAATTTGTTTTCCTTCAAAAGTGAAATGCAAATATTTAAATATGTGGGGGTTTTTTTTAGAAAAATACTATGAAAAAGATTCTTCAAAGAAAGGTTTATCCATAATTACACAATGTAGTATGACACAATATTAAATGCTCCATGGGGACCCACAAAGTGAGCAAAACAGATTAGAACATGGCATATTAAAAACCCTATAGTTAAATGACCACAAAAAAGATAGTTATAGTGACCAGCAGATAACTTTTTAACAACCAATTTGGCATAGGCTGCTTCTGGACCCCTTTGGATGGCAATTTCTATACTAACTAGCATTTTGAAAAATTATATTTTCTTTACACACTACAATTAGGCAACAATGTCCCTAAAATTGGTATAATTCATTTAATTATATGCTATCAAAAAAAGTTGCACAATTTTAAAATTTGCAGTTTTAATTCTTACTGAGTTCCTACCAAATTTCAATACTACGGTACAAAATGGGTTTAAAAATAAAACTGCAAACATGTAGAAAAACATCAAATAGTCTAACTTTATTTCTATTTAGCTGTCATACACTTATAATAAACTGAATAGCACAGGATGAGGCAGTGATTTCATTGGGAGAAAGGACTGATGTAATTGATTCACCAATTCTAACATTTAATTTGTTTGGCTTTCCAAGCAAGAAACCAAGGGTGACTGCACTGCTCAACTAGACATTATCCTTAGTCTGATGTATATCAGTTGTCCAAGATATTAGAGAGTCTCCTATCCAACAGTTGCATTCAAAAAAATGTAAAAGTAAAAATTTTAAGTTATACATTTCTTCCAACGTATACATTGCAGTAAAACTATTGTATCCCAATTGTCAGAGGATTTTCCTAGAATGGGGAACTAAGTTGACCGAGCTCTAACGAAGGGTCTGCACCCAAAAAGTTCATTTATATTCTCCCTTTTCAGATGCTGATGCAGCTGCTGTGTATTTCCAGCATTTTCTGTTTTTATTTCTGAACTAAAAAGTGAAGAGTTATTTTTCTGTCGAATCCAAAGAAGCAAGCTAATAGTTGAAACATGCAGAACAACTAATGTTAGACCCCATTTCCTCAATTTCAATTTCTACTCTAAACACACTGCAACTACTGATCTACTTCAGCGGGTTAAGTCTACCCAGGTGACTGGCTAGGAAGCATATAGAAGTGTTCCCCTACCATTATACCTTGCTCTTAGCAGCATATAGCTTATCATCGCTAATTTAAGCAAGAACTGCACTATGTATTTTTTTTTAAAAGGCAGTTTTCGATAATTTACTCACAAGCTCATTGCTCCATTATGCTTTTCTCACCATAAATCGATTATGAGGTATTCCTGAGATATTTCATTGTCATGGTACTGCGATTTTCCACCACAAAGTAGACATTCCTTCTGCTTATGGTGCCTGCTGGCAATGCATGGCTAGCGGACAGCTGTACTAGTAAATACAAATGATCACAAGCTTGACAAATCATCAAGAGTATTTGACTGCAACGCACTTTTCTTTCACTTATCCACTGGGTCATGTTATCCCATCAGAAGTTAGAGAACAGGGATACCAACCAGCAGTATGAAAACTGCAATATTACACAATGTATTTGCAATGTTGAATCAACGCATGATGACAAAAGCACAGATGACTAACAGCAAACAGACCATTAAAATTTTACCATTTTGACACTGGACAAAGCTCATTTACATTTTTCTGGGCTTTGTTAATATTCACGGATACTTATCTACATTAAAACTCTTACATTTGCTGAAGTTATTTAGCCACAATGCTAATACTGCATGAGCTGCCATATTTGATTGAACCATTTTAAAGTTTTATCAAAACAATGAAAGGGTGCATTTGTGACGTCACACACACACTCTCTAAAAGCCTTTCAGAATGTGCGGTAATTACTATTGTAACACAACTTTCCAACAAAAGTCAGACTGTCAGTTAGTTCAGTACTTCATTAAATTGAACAGTATATGGGAAAAATGCAGTCAATATTGAAAGAACGTCTCAAGAGCTTGCAGCTGATAAAAAAAAAATCAGGTCAAGCGTTCGACTACAATTCCATTTTGACAGTGGCCCTGAAAATCCATGGGCGGCGGGGAAGTGAGGGGGAGGCATACTTGGCCACAGTCTCTGCCGCTGAACCCACCGAAGTTCACAGGGCCACAAGGTGTGGGCCTTCAGCTGGTTGGCGGCACATCAGTGTTCCCCACCAAATAAGCCAGAAACACCAGTCAAAACTTGCTGGACAGGTGGGGGTCAGTGGTGAAGGGGGAAGAACAGACTGCTCCCTGTGTCGGGAGAAGCTTGCAATATTAACGGGTGGGAAAAAAAAACCCTCCCCACCCTGGTCATCTTCGAAGGTCCAGGCCTCGATCCCCACCTCCACCATGTCAATTAAGAATTGCTGACGAGACCAGATGTGCCTCCAATTATGCTATACAGGGTCCCAACTGAGGGCCAAGGAGCAGGAACTCCCAACATAGGGACTCCGCACATCAATTGCCTTGTAAGGGCAGGCGGAGGCTTTGCCCCCACAAGATCATCCTGGAACCATCGGCACAAGGCAGGGACCTGTCAGACTCCTGCTAAAGATACAGGGGCCGGGGTGGGGGGAGGGAGGCTGCTGGAATGGATTTTCAGCTCAAATACGTTTCAAATCAGTTAGAAAATGTCATTTTTTAAAAAGAAAATCACACCAACAGTTTTACAACTCAAACTGTTTGTGTGGTTCGCAGAAACAACTTAGAATTTGAATTTTAAAATATTTATATAAAATTAAACCCAGCTTGGATGATCATAGGTAGCACTAATATTTAGGACTGATTTATCTAAAGGTTTTGATAGCAAAGGCAACTGATGGTTCAGTGAAGATATTAACAACTTCTGTCATAGATGCAAGAATAGAAACAGTTCTAAATTCAATCATACCGAATCAAAAACATACAACTCTCTCTCTATTATAAATTTTATTTTCCTTACATTGTGTACTTCTGGATTCTTTGGATTATTTTAGATAATCTGTTTTACAACAGGATGGTTTGAACACAAAATAAAATTCAACTGATAACATTTCATCTGTAGTATGACACTGGCCCTTCATAAAGATTGACCCCTCTCGCTTTTCCCAATTTATCCAAGAATATATACATGCTTTATCCCACATGCAGAATTAAATCTTTGTGTAACTGTTTTTAGGAAGACAAAAATCAAGCCCTACGTGGTATTTTCAAACTATTTCACTCCATTTAAGCTAGCTCTCAAACAATGTATAAAAGTGCCAATACTGAATTTATCCTTTAAAAATCCATATTATAAATTAGAATACAAAATTTTAAAAATTATTTTTGATGAGATTTGAGATTCTTAAATCTCATTCTTCTCCCTCCTCCTCCTCCTCCTCCTCCTCCTCCCCCCCCCACCCCAACCCATGTTTTGAGATG
Organism: Heptranchias perlo; assembly: GCF_035084215.1. Taxonomy (NCBI): domain Eukaryota; kingdom Metazoa; phylum Chordata; class Chondrichthyes; order Hexanchiformes; family Hexanchidae; genus Heptranchias; species Heptranchias perlo. The sequence goes on from NC_090346.1 coordinate 8,255,022, forward strand.
CTAGGTGCTGTGTTTGTAGTTTAAGTATTTTTGGGAGTGATCTTTGCAGTGAGATTATTAAACATCTTTTTGTGTTTAATACAGAATATGTAAAGTTATAACACAACGCTGCATTTCCAAACAATTGTGCATCACCTATATGTGTTTCATTTTTTAAGGGTATTCTAGATTTGATTGGTTTCAAACACAGGCTAATCATAAAATTTGAGATTTTGCATAATATGGGTGAATCATACTTTGTTGGTAGACAATTGTTTAATAGTTTACAAAATGATAATTGTGCAATATTCTTACTGTAAATTTCCACCTGCAGCATACTTTCTGGTCTGCTCAGGGAATACAAAAGGAGCCGTTAGCTAATTTCCTTACAAGATATAGGATTGCTGCCCCAACTGTCGAAGACCAATATGGTCTGGATCGGGAAAAGCTGTCGACAACAGTGATTGTACTGCACTGCAAGAGCAGCACAGATTTTCTCACAAACTTCTGGTTATTGCAGATTTACAAATTCTAATCAACTTCATTTCATAACAATGTGTGTATTTTGGGGGGGGGGGGGGGGGGGGGAGGGGAGAAGAAGTGTGCTGTGTATGGCCAGAAGAAAAAACTTAATTTCAAGTCCTGCTGAGTCAGTCTTTGCCCTCACCAGACAAATTGTGGTGACAGTCCTCCAACAGGCTTGCATTGTCCAAAGTCAAACAGTGGAATTCACCTTCTGTCCATATGTTTTAACAGCAGTAGCAAATTTAATTTAGAATGTAAACATTCCAATTGAATTGACTGAAAGAACAAACTGAGGAGAAGTCGATTTTGAATACCTTGCATGCTGTGCTAACCAATGCACGGCATGGAGAGAGGAACGATGCCTGGCATAGAAAGCGTTACGATATTAAGTTCATTGCTCTTTTTTGATGGGCTCCAAGTCCAGGTCTGTCAGGTGCTCTTGTGAATAAACAAAAATTAAACACTAAGGAGAAACATTTCACATAAGCTTTTGATTTTTGCCAGAATAATAAGACAGCATTTCTTTCCATCAGCCACCCCATTTGTGGTTTGAAATCCAGCACAAATGAAATGTACATAGCTTTTAAGTAACTATCAATATCAAGTAATCATTCTACAATGTTTGAAAATTATTCTGCAGTGCTATGATTTTACATAACTTTTTTTTAAAAAAAAAAGAACCTAATGACTACCACTGTTACCCTTTTTGATTTTGTATTTCCTATCTAAGTTTATGAGGCAGCTTAGATATAATAGAAAAAACAAACAATCTGAATAATGAATTTTAAAGCCCCCCTACCCCAAATCAAATCTTTTCAGTTCAGTGCTCCGAAACTTCTTCAAATTATTACTTGAAAGTAAGCTGGGAAAGTAGGTCCAGAGGACCTAGATGGAAATTACTAAAAAGTAAATTTAAAGCAGATATCAGAAAAAAATTCTCAAAAGAATAATAAATGTCTGAAATAATCTGCCAGTTGAGGTAATCAAAACATTGAGGTTGCTCAAAATACAGTTGGATGCTATGATGAGAGAATTTGGGTTCCGGAGAGTATGAGCTTCAATGCTCTTTTCACTTCCCTTACTGTTCTCATTCTTCAGGGTCCATGATTTTCAGACTAAAGAAGAGAAATCCTTGGAGAAAGGCCCACCAACATTTACTTCAAATTCAGCAGATACATGTACAGTGGAAAACTGTTAAAACAATGTATAAACAAATATACCACCTTAATGCACGACAAACCTCTGCATATACCAGTAGAACTGGCAACAGGCTCTCGATTCTTAAAAGGCATATTTCTGAAATGCAATATTATTCTGTACAAACACACATTTTAACAGCTTTCCACTGCATCCATCATAAAGCTTTGTTGAACTATTGCATTGCCACATTTGAGTCCCTCTGATGACCACTGCTTCCCTGAAAGCTCAGATGGCCAGTAAATACTGTCTTTTTAAAACCTTCTGTATTTATACAAGCCTCTGACCAAATAGAGGTCGCGATCATTTTAGTTTTCAACTACATGTTTGCTGATATGTGCACATGCCCTTTGCTAATGGCGCAGATGATAACCATGTAACTTGGTTTTAGATATTACATCAAAATGTTAGAAATGTTAGAATGACCAATCTTTAAAAAACTCAATTTCTACTTCATATTTTTATTTCTGCAGTGTGGGGGGCGGGGGGTTGTAATTCATAACTACTCTCAGTACAATTCCAGTCTGCCAAAAAATAACCAATATTTAAACAGTCTTGTGCCAGTCTGAATGCACATGTCTCTGACAGATTATTTTTCCTTCAACAGTATAAACTATCTATATTGATTGTGCTTTTCCAGGAACATTACTAATACCAACACAAATTTAACCAAGATCGATGAATGAGCCACAAAATGGGTCAAATACATATTGGCTGTGATATAATTACACTTGTGTAAAGTAGGTAAAAACAAACTGCTTTAGCTGAAATGTAACTTTAAGAAGGGAGAATAAAGACAAGAAAATTTAGTGGGACAGCACAATCCACTACCCTAAGTTAATAGATGAGCTTGTATATATTACGGAATTCTATTAATGGTTCTGCCATGGTTCTGCCAAGCCCATCTACAAAAAAGAGAGCATGTTGTGATCAATTGGTTCTGAATCAATTTTGTTGTACCCATGTCAACTCTTAACCTATTTGCATACACGAACGTCGGTTTAGAACAGTGACACATAACCCACATTTCTACAGTGATGCACACTGGGAGGCCAGTTCCAGAAAGAATCTGGATCAATTACATATGCTTCATCGGATTTGATTCTGGCTTTAAATTCAGAATGAATCTCATAATGCAAATAGTCTAGTTGTATTTGTGATCATGTTTTTAAAAAAAAACTAATTACCCTTAGATAGCTTGCAGTGTTCAGCTCATGAAATATTGCTAGCTTCAATGATAAAACATTCATATGTCAACGGTTGACGATAGGCCTAGCCTCACTGATCCAAATTACAGCACTGATCTTACCAACCCCCTAAGTTACATAAACAATTAAAACTTTGTTCTGCTAGTCAACTGCGGGTAAAATTATTGGTAGCTCCCACTGCATAGTTTGAAAAAACTTAAAACACCATTGCTAAGTTAGACACGGAGATTTGGTGAGACTAAATTTTCTATTTTAGAGTTTGGGGCCAGCAGGCACTGATAAGAAAGAAAATTTCGGCACAGGAACCAATCTGGTTTGACAATCTTAGGATGAGAGAGTCATCCTTCTGTTATTGACATGAAGTGCAGGGCACCAGCATTACCCCACAATAGGCTGGCTTTAACAGTATTAATTCGTTGTCCAAGTTACCTGGTTACAATGGGGTCCGTGTGGTCTTCCCCAAGTGAGCCACACTGTGGGGATACAGTATACCAAAGTGCAATACACGCAGAGCGAAATGGCTAAATTATGTGGCACTGGGTGAGAACATGAAATGTCTCCACCATAACCTGGGGCAGTAATGTTAGACATCGAATTATTTAATTCTGTTCTTCTGGAAAGACCATGTGCACAAGAAATGGCAAGTCAGCAGTACTCATATGGTTTGTAGCAATTAAATTCATAAGTCAGCACACTTACTGAGTACTATCTCCACATCACCAAGATGTATTCTTGGCAATATCCCATTGCTGTGTCAAGAGGAACTCAAGTCATCTGCTTCCCCCCCGCCAATCCTTTATAACTTTTTTTTTTAAATTAAGGCTTGTAAAACACCAACATAGCCTGAATTATGGAGATGGCTGCATTCTCCACCTCAGCCATCCTTAACCCTACAATCAGCTGTCTTGTTTCCTCATTAAAAACATGAGCTTCAGTTCAAGGTAGGCTTGGTTTTTTTTTTTCTCTTCCATTAGTTTGGCACCTTGGAATTCTGCTTTTTTTTCTGTGGAACACACTTGAGTATATCTTCACCACTGTAATCTGTTTCCTCGATTCCTGTTTGCTTTATTCACTGGCACCCTGCATCTGTGGAGTTGATGTGATCACAGCAAGACCCGTGCCTGATCCAGTTGACTCCTCCATCTTAGGCCGCTTGGCCTCAGGCTCGCCTAGGGACATAGCTGAATGTTGTGATTCTGTGGCAAGATGCTTGCTCACAACTACAGGGGAGGAAGATGTAGCCTGTGCAGCCAGGATCTGTAGTGGGTTAGTTATAGCTGAGGAGGTGAAGAAAATTATAATTAAAAGTTGTGATTTATTCCACAGGTTTTATTCAAACTTCTACCCTGAAAACTCTACAAATCCCTTCATGAGAGACAACCACAAATTTGCTTCCCTTTCCAAAGGTTTTCCTCAAAGCTGCATCACATTTCTTGTTTCAGATAGACAGTGGCCATGTCAGGGCTTCAGACTTCTCTAAAGCCACTGTCAATGGTGCCCTGCTGGTAAGAGCTGTGCATTTTTGGGGGGAGGACCAGTCCGGACAGCTTTTCCTTCCCTGTGGGAACACACTAATGTATTTTGCTCCTGCCCGAGAAGTCCGCCATTGAGAGTATGCAAGTTTAAATGCCAGTCAAGACAGGGATTCAGACAGAACTCTCAGGTTCAGAATACCGAGTATTACACTTCTAACAAATTTAAAATGCAACCAATCTTATGCAGTTGAGCATAATACTTACATAAAACACTGCCTGAAAGTTTCAAACAAAATACACACTGCGGGTAGTGCAAAGAATTTTTCTGCAATTTGAAAAAAGTATGTAAAGCTGTCCTAATTTAGTCCATAAAACAAACTTTGAGAACCACGCTTCAAGACACAGGAGTTTGAATGCAGCTCATGAAAAAATTGTTGGCCAATTATGACAAAATGTATGATACGCTCAGTCAGGTGATCTCAACTGAGGTAGCATCTGAAATGCTACAATTCACTTTTCTCCCTCCCTCCTTCCCTCCAACCCCAGGGCTTGGGCATACAGATCAGTCACGGCTCACTCATTATTTCTGTTCAGTGACCCCTGCTGGGAAGTACATCTGTGGACACTGAGTGAGGCCAGGATCCAGCTCAGCTGCAATGCCTCCATGATTGAATAGGCTGCTGATACTTGCTGTCCAGACTCTCATGTGTAGATCAGCCACTTGTGTTGAGGTACTAGAGGGCTGCTGGGGCCCATGGAACCGTATTCCAGCAAAAATCAGCACACTCTGGAGAGGAGGGGAAAAAAATGGAATTCATTTTATATATATACATTTTTTAAAATATGATGGAATGCTACAGCCTGGTCTATATGATTTATATGCAAGGTATGTTTTGCCTTGTTAACATTCACAGCAGCTCAATATTGCTCAGAACAAACTAAACGATACAAAGCTCTGCAGTATAAATCCAGGTGGTCCAGCAACGAGAGCTCAGACTATCCCTTACAAACTTCCCATAGAACAGTAAGGAATTCAATTTTCCATGTCATTATAAAGAACACAAAATAATGGTGCTCATTTCAGGGTGGTAACACATCACAAGGTTCACAGGACATTGATAAACAATGAGCAGTCTATAGTATCATCTGAACCCTGAGGTGTATATACCAATAGTAGACTGCTACTATTATTTAGAGTTTAAAAGACAAACTATTAAGGTACTAACCAGCAATAAAAGTAAAAAATTTCTGCCTACTTCATTTTATAGCCTACAAAACAGCAAAGTACTGGGATTATAAACATTGCTGCTCATATTGCCTCTGGCCAGTTGCTAATAAACTTTGCTAATGAATAAAAGCATTATAGAATATCCTACATTTTTTAAAACTCAGGTTACTAAAACCACTTACCATAAGTATTTCCTTGAAGGCTTGTCACAGGAACAGCATGTTTGCCATTCTGAGTTACTGTCTTCACCGGAAGTTGATGCTGCCCCATGGAAGCTGCTGGTGCCTGCTGCAGGATGGTGACCATCTGTCCAGGTACATGTTGAGACATCTGACTGCTAACCGTCTGAATCACTCGACTGCCCGTAGGCACATTAGTAAAGGTCACAAGGGATTTATCATCAAGGACTCCTGCAAACACGAATTATAGAGAAAAATCAGATCTTTTTCATCCCCAGTTCCCAATATATATTTTGTGTTCATAGTCTGTGATATGCAATGATGAGTTTTGCAATCATTGTGGTCTCCAGTAATAGGACACTACAGACAACACAAGATCACCGCTGGGTTGCTGTCATACACTAGACACAACCTGCAAAATAAACACGCAACAATAACTAAAGGGTCATCTAAAATGGACCAAAGATGGATAGATCCAAGTATTTTTTAAATGGTTAAAATCTAGAAACAGTGGAGATTCAAAGAGATTTAGGGTTCCAGGTACACAGATCACTAAAATGTAGTAGTCAGGTACAAAAAAATAATCAAAAGGGCTAATGGAATTTTAGCCTTTATAACTAGAGGGCTAGAATATAAATGGGAGGAAGTTTTGCTACAACTATACAAAGCCCTGGTTAGACCACACATGGAGAATTATGTACAGGTCTGGGCACCACACCTTAGAAAGGATATATTGGCCTTGGAAGAAGTGCAGCACAGATTCACCAGAATGTTACCAGTGCTTCAAGGGTTAGATTATGAGGAGACATTACATAAACTAGGCTTGTAATCCCTGGAATATAGAAGGTTAAGGGGCGATTTAATTGAGGTTTTTAAGATTTTGAAAGAAATTGATAGAGAAACTTTTTACATTGGTTGGGGAGTCTAGGACAAACTTAAAATCAGAACCAGGCCATTCAGAGAGAAGTTAGGAAACACTTCTTCACGCAAAGGGTGGTAGAAGTGTGGAACTCTCTCCCACAAAAAGCAGTAGATGCTAGCTCAATTAATAATTTTAAATCTGAGATCGATAAATTTTTGCTAGCCAAGGGTATTAAGGGATATGGAGCCAAGTCAGGTGAATAGAGTTAGGATACAGATCAGCCATGATCTCATTGAATGGCAGAACAGGCTCAAGGGGCTGAATGGCCTACTCCTGTTCCTATGTTCCATTGCATTGCTGATGGGAATTCAAAGGAGAGTGTATTTTATAAGGAAGTGGATGTGGTGTGGTTATTGCTAACAGTGTTAGGAAGGAGGATTGCTTTTGTGATGTTGGTCCAAATATTGAATATTTGGAGGCAAGGGTAGAATATTAAATCATGAAGAGGTAGAGGGTATTTAGGGGACTGGAGTAGTGAGTAATTTGGGTGAATGGTGTATAGTAGTAAAGCATTTGGCTGGGGGTGGGGGGGGGGTGAAGTAAGTAAGTAATTGTGGACTGAGCAGTTAGTATTTAGGGGAAGGGTAATGGGCATGGGAGCAATGAGTAGTTGAGGGAGTGAGTGGTGAGTAGTGGGGAAGAAAGCAACCAAAGGAGGAACAAATAATCTGGATGGGGGTATTTGGGATGGGGCGGGGGGGGGTCACTGGGTAGTTGGGGAAGTGAATAGTTTGTACATCAGTAATGGTAAACTAGGGTTGTAGTGAGCATCAGTAAGCAAGCAGGATTTGAGGAGTTGGAGGTAGCGTGCAGGATAGGACAGAGGTAACAGTAGTGGTCGAGAGTACACTCAGATAAGAAAATGGATCAGTGGAGAGATAGCGTAGCTGAAACAGACAGGGAACTATGCCGCAACGCAGATGAAGAGGGGTTGTAGCAGAAGGAGGTGCCACAGAGGTGCAAAGAGGGTGAGGGAGCCACAGAGAAATGGAGAGAGAGCAGGGCTAAAGACAACAGATAGATAGTGGAATAGAGTCAGACCAGGAAGTAGTGCTGGGCCTCCAGATTGACGAGTGAAGCAGATGGTGGGGAGGCTCCCGGAATAATAAAAGCCTAGAAGGCTGAGTGTGGAGCAAGCCAGGAGGTGGGAAGAATGAAACGCGGAGAGAATCCTTAAATCAGGGAAGCATTTGGAACGTCATGTGAATCTCATCAGTGCAGTGGGTGGTGGGAAGAGGAAAGTCTCAAAACAGCAGCAAGAAACCTTGGGATGGGGCAGGAGGAATGGCAAAAAGGTGCGAGGTAGGCCACTGGACCATGAGCCTGTGGCAAGAATTGGGAGAAGCCTGAAATCTGCAAAAACCTTTGTGGATGTGGGTGTCAATTATCCTCCAGGAGGGGCAGGATGAGCAAAACCTGATCACGGCTGCGGCCTGTAGGAAACCTCAAAATAACTTATGGTGGCCGGAACAAAATGCATTCAGTAATTGAACTGCAAGATCATTAAGAGCTTATTTTGTGTTGGAAAAAAAAATTAAATTGCTGCATATTGGAAAGTGTTACAAAAGAGAAAGTGTTACAAAAGACAAAACAATGTCTAAATCAACTGTTTTCAATGCAACAAAATAAAACAAACTTCCTCAAACAAATTCCAAGTTTTAGGATAGTTTCACAGCCAAACTATTTGCATATACTAGTCAACATCCCGTAGGGTTGTACATGGACAGTCAAGACCAAGCGTCCTCTTCAGGTGAAGCAGGCTAAGAGGGCGGGGAATAATTGGACTGGGGCATGCAGACAAAGGGGGGCCTAAATCCATCAGTGTGCCCACTTTACATGACTAAATCGGACACAACAATGACAGATTTAGCAGAGGGAAGGCCCACAACCCTGCTGAATTTGGGCAGGACCTTTTTTCTCTAAGACGGTCATGGTGGCTGCCTGAAATGAGCACAGACTTCATTCCAATACAGAAAACGAGCCTCCGGAACCCACTTTCAGGCCCGTTTGCGAAATTGGTAAAAAAGTAGTTTGAGCTTGCATGTTGCAAACTCCAACTACTTTTTCAGGCTCCACAGCAGCCTAACCAGCTGTCCTTAAAGGGAGTGCAGGTATGTGGGGCCAGGAGTAGGGAATGCTCCTCCTGCCTCCATATTAAGGCTGCGGCTGCAGCCAGTCCGTGCCCGCCCCCCTCCTGATCAACTCCCTCCACGCCCCGGACTCAATTGTGAGCCTCAGCTGTCGTATAAGCTGGCCAAAATTAGTCAGGCTCCCGGCTAGTGACCTGCATAGAGGTGGGGCCCGTTGCTCAGATGGGGGCCCGTGGATGAATTTAGGGCCCAAGATTTTTAAGTGAGATATTTCTCTCCAGTACAGGCTGAGGAGCTGAGAATTGCAAAACTGCCACCACTGGCAGGAGGATGTAATTACAGTCTGACAAGTCTAAATGGCAGTTTCCAATATACATGTGAATATAGGAATTTGTAATGGAAAGAGAGACAGAGGTGTGAGACAAGAAGTGAGGTTTTGTTAACAGGAAGTGTGGGCAGATGTAAGATTTTTTTAATACATTATAAGTAAAGTTTTTATGAGCCACAAGTTAACAGAGCTGTAATTACCTACCTTTCTGGTCACTAGAACCATCGTGTATGACCTGTCCACTCTGATTGGTTAGGATGTAGCCATTAGAGGAATTGGCTGATGTCGTTACCACCCTCACCATGGTTACAGTGGGAGCATGCTGAAGCACGTGAATGGCATGTCCAGTGGCTTGCTGGGCAGTTACTAGGGATGCGGGCATATAGGCCACAGATTTCGTTACAACACCAGGTGGCTGAGGAGGAACTGCCATTATAACAGGCTGGCCACTAACCGGAGAGCCTAGAAAGAAAATACTCACAACAGTTATCAGGTTCAAGCACAACATTCCAACCTCATATTGCAAACACAGAAATAATCTGTCAATTGCAGTAGACTGCAAAACCTTGCATTTTTGCTCTTCCCCCATCCTCATGTTAACAATAACACCTTTAATAAAAAGAAATGTCCTTTTTATTTAAAGATCAGCATCCAAATATTACCAATTTATTATGTACGCTGACAATACCCAGCTCTACCTCACCACTACCTCTCTTGACCCCTCCACTGCCTCTGTGTTGTCAGACTGCTTGTCCAACTTCCAGTCCTGGATGAGCTGCAACTTCCCCCAATTAAACATTGGGATGACCAAAGCCATTGTCTTCAGCCCCAGCCACAAACTCCGCTCCCTTGCCACCGATTCCATCCCCCTCTCTGGTCACTGTCTCAGGATGAACCAGACTGTTTGCAAACTTGGCCTCCTATTTGACTGAGCTGAAACTTCCAATCAGAAAATATACTGGCCAGAATTTGCTGGAGCGGGTCATCTCGCAGCGGGCCCCGTGTTTACACTTTTTCCCCTCACCCTTCCCAGCTCGAAAATTTTTTGCACCGCAAATTGCTAGAAGCACGAGCTGATAACGGGGGCAACGGAACATCTAGGACCTTGGTGGACAGTAGGACCAACAGTATATCACTGTAATCGATGAGATTTAAGGATTGACAAAGAAACAGAGAAACAACAGAGAAGGAAATAGGGTTGAATTAAAATCAAATTAGGTACAGAAAGAGAAATAAAGAGAGGGAAAGAAAGTTTGGATTAAGAAAGAAAAAATGAGAGACAGAAAGGAAAAGTAAGATTTGCAACTCACAGGGTAGATCTTCCTCACCACAAGTTGCTGGACGATTACACACTAAAAATGGTGTGCGCATTAAACAAACCGTTATTTTCCCAGTAAATTCTGGGCCATTATACTGAGAAGAACTGTATCCACTAGTCACTTCAGTTAGAATACTGGAGGGATAAACTTGGAGGAGCTAAATAACCTTTACTCATTCTCAACATTTCTTCAGCCGAGCAACTATCAAATATCAGTCATAAGACACATGGCTTTGACTTCTGGTTTACCGCATTATCCCAAACCTGTTTTAACAGTGGCTGTGGTTAAGCAGTGTAGAACATTACTGGACCAACAGAGTGCACCACACCATTGTAGGACAATGGGTTCAAGCCCCTGTTCTTTCTCAAGCTGTTAGGCAAAGCATTACAAGGGATAAAAAGCAGACCAATTTATCCTGAGACAACTTCTATCTCCATCCTTACAGTTGGCCACATAGTGGCATTGGCAAATGCATGGAAGCAGATTGCAAGTCCTCCCCAATAGAAAGATTCAGTGTAAGGGACTTGAACAAAGGGGTGGGGCAGGGGAAAGAAAAAGAGAAAAAATAGTGAAGACGAAATCAGAGTGCATACACTATTTAAACTAAATTTGTTCTTAAAAAATAAATCAGAGAACCTTGAACACCACGTCACTGTGTGAACCTCAGTTTTCATTCATACAGCTAAACATAGACAGACTAGGTCACGAAACCAGGAGAATCTGTACAAAACTCTCCCTTGAAAGGGGCATGCTTACCTGGTGCGCTTTGAGAGTAACGAACCTCTGGCACAGATGCCAGCTTTGAGCTTGTGAAATCGTGGTCATGCGAGATGGGGGAACCTTCACGAGATAAGCATTCAGGAGTCTGCAGCCCACTCGAGTGAGGAGAGAGAAGACCTGGGTGGCTGGGAGACGCAGGGGCACTCCTGAAATGATAAAATCCATTTTAAAAAAGGTCAGTTCACAAAACGCAGATAATTCTCCACAAGAGATGGCATTCAGGTGGACATCTAACAGGTAAAGCAGAATGGAGTTAATCCTCCACCTACTTTATGATAGGCCAGTGACCAGCTGAGGAGTGGGAAGAAAAATCATTGGAACTGTGCTCCTGCCAGGTGCTTTATAAACTAAAGTCATGTGAACTACCTGCAATCCCATACTACATAAAAGCCCCAGCCACATACCAACACTTCTTTTCAAAAGACACAGCCTCCCATGTAGGCTGTGGCTATAATGCAAAGAAAACAGTATGTTGACGATGAAGTCCATACACCCAAAATCAAAGCTTTTTTCTGTGACAAAGAGTTTTTTCCCCAACGGAAAAAAATGTAGGCAATTTACTTTCTACCAAGCTCACTTAGTTTTGCATACCACTGGGGAATACCATAGTAAAATATCAAACCTTGGACGCATCATTTAATATTAAGGCTTGCCTTAGATACCAATATATCAAATTTAATTACTTTTTTGGAAGCCACATCCAGTTAGGTGCATTTAGAAAAAAGTATTATCTTACAAATGAAATTTAGAGTGACTCTTAACATTGGCCATGATAGCTTGAGTAGAACTATCAACTTGCCAATTGTACACACCACAACCCATCTAGCATTACACTATTCAGTGTTGAGGGTTCCTTAAAAGTTTTATCCCCAACATGAAACAAATGTCCATTGAGTCTTTAGTCTTATTCAGATAAATGTTCTCAAGACTCTGCTTCTTGTGCAGAATCTTGATCGACTGGAAAATTGGGAGCATCTCAAATTAGGCACAGAGTTCCAGGCTCGATTCTCTGATGCGCACTTTTGTTGAACGAGACTCCAAGTGGGCAGGAGGCTTGGAAAATTTACCCTCTTGTTACAGTATATCAAAACTCTAATATTTATGAATGAACTCTTGTGTTTGATCTCTGAGGAATGCAATGGTAGAAAGAATCTCAACACCATAATCTCAAGATGAGACAATTCATCGACAATTATTGACAAAATGACAGAGGTCCAAGAACTATCCAATCAGAGTGCTACATAAAACAGGGTGGATTTACTACAAGACTCTGATTAAACTCACTGACTCAACAGCCTGATAGTAAGGACAGGGACTGACCTTTAAAAACATAGACAAAGACTCAAAAGCAGCATACATAATTTTATGGAGGGCAATATTAAGATTCCACAACAGTATTAGATTGGAAAAAGATTTGATCTTCCAGACTCCTTTTTTAAATCTTGATCCACAGGGATGCTCTCATGGATTTTCCATCCATTAAAAGAGGAGAAAAATTGCAACTGCTGCTAAAGCAATTCCAATGGAGTTTGGTTCATAGCTTCAATCAAATAAGTGTTGCTAACAAAGCAAAACTGTTGGAATGTCACAATTAGTATCAGTGAAGTGATTATTCTAGCACTGTAAAATGAACCGCTCACATTTGGTGTTATATGCTTTTAAAGCATCTCCACTATTGACAGAACGGCACAGTCTGTTCATTTTAAGAGGATATGTGCCACAGTTAAACAGCCACAGGTTGAGAGCATGAGAGCCCACTGCTAAAAGAACTTGATAAACAGGCTGCTAGAAAGGGTAATTGAAACTAGGGCAGTGACATTTAAGAAACCAGCTGGATGCAGTAATGGGAAGACAGTAGAGTTGATGTTCTAGCAAGATAAGTTCAAATGGGTTGAAGGGTCCAAAACTATCCAGTGAATCACTATATTCCAGATTAAGCTCGCCTGCAGTAAATATCCAATTTTTGAAAGAAATGCTCATCACCAAAGTTTGGAACAGGAAATTGATTATTTATTACCCATCTCTTTCAAGATCATATGTCAAGTCTTGGTTCAGCAGCCACAGTAGAAAAAGTATGACCTATCAATCCAAATAAACCTGCTACAAATACAACATATGAAACAGCAGATAAAGGAAGGAAGAGAAAGCTCAAAGAATACAAATACCAGGAGAAAGAACTCCAGTATCAGCAACAACCTGTGCATTAGAAGCAGACTGAAAGGGAGGCACTGTGTATATGTTGTATTATCAGCCAACTTCCTATTGTTGCTCACATTTTGTGTGAAGACCTTTTAATACTCGATGCAGTTGATTTAGACATAAGATGATTTGCCCCGGATGCATGATGGATTTGTCCAAAAATATGTGGAGGATAAACCAATGAAAATGATCTTCTTTTAAACATATATAGTGTTCCCATTTTACAAAAGAGCTGAATCGTACATAACCACGATCTAAGGATATTTAGGAGACATTCCAGTTATACACGTATTTATGCAGGATTTAACACTGCTTGCTTTTGTCAATTTCGAACCTGTAATTACCTCCAACCAAGAAAACCCTAAACCAGAAATATTAGAAGGCTTTAGACTTATCAGGACTCCAGTTACTTCTAAAAATGATTGAAAGAGGATTGAACACTGCTGTTTAAATACCATTCCTTCCCTGCAATTGTCTAACTATTTCTTTTAATATAAGGAATCTTACAACACCAGGTTATAGTCCAACAGTTTTATTTGAAAATCATAAGCTTTCGGAGATGATCTCCTTCGTCAGGTGAGTGAGTGAATGAGAGGTTCTCAAATCGCATATCTTATATTAGGCTGAGAATCATTGGTGTTCAGACAGGTTAGCCACGGAAAACAGTATGTCCCAGTATACTGAATACACAAGGGTCAAATTACACAGACAAGGAGAGAAAGAGACGAGAGAAAGAGAAGAGAGAGAGAGAGAAAGAGAATGTCCAGTTGTATTAAAAACAGATAACTTTTATTTAATATAAGCTGTGCGGGGAGGGGGAACAATTAGATGTGTATTGATTGTACACAACTATCCAACAACAAAAAAGGAAATGTATTATTCTGAGGTTTCACATTTACCCAGACTAGTGATACTTATAATGCAGTCAGAGAGCCACCTGTAACCCATCCTCCTTTCACCTGTGGCTCTCAACAGACTTGCTGCTCTTGTCATTGGTCTTCATTCTGGTTTTAGGATGTTTACAGAGATAGGATTCAGTGTTGCTCCCTCTCCTTTCTTGTTCGCCAAGGTAAAAAAAGCAAAGGACTGCTATTAGGGGGCAAGACTATTCTGGCTTCCATACAGCAAGCAGATTGAAATAGAACTACTTAATAGAACTACTGGTCCATAGGCTTTCCCCGCCCCCCCCCCCTCTTCCATTGGTACCTCTTCTCCTCTTAGCATCTGCCCACAGATTGAAAGCAGGAGTTCACTCTGTGGGAATCTGTAGGCGCAGACTCCCATCCCCGGTGCAGTGGTCCTCAAGCAAAACATTGTTTGGAATTGTGGCTCTTGACAAAAAAGTTCATAAGAAATAGTGACCCAGAGTCTTAGAGGCTTTCAAACTCAAAACTTTTGAAGAACTTTGTGCAACCTACTGTTTACTTCAAGAATAAAGACTTTTGAAAAATGCCACAGTTCTGTGGATAGCTTTACTTCTATTTTATACAGGAAACCACCATCCTCAAAAATGCCATTTAGACTTGCATGTACAAATGACCATCAACGTGATCAACTCCTGCTGCCTGAAATAGGACTCATATCCAGATATATTATGCAACAAAACAGTAGCAGGTGGAGTTCTGCACTAAAGCCGTAACTGAATCCAAACTAATGAAATTAGAATTTGCCTGTTTCTTGGGCTTCAAGATTTCAAATAAAGCTGCTAAAAAGAAAATCTGAAACTACACCAGAAAAATGATTACAGCATGAAGAAATCTAGATCACAGGTCTGGAGTTGGATTCGCCAGACATAGCTCAGTCTTACAGAAAATGATAGATACCCAATAATGCCACCTGAATCACAGGAGATGGCACCTCAGCATTATTGAAGTGTCAGCCTAGATTATGTGCTCCAGCCCTGGAATGGGGCTTGAACACACTACCGTCTGCCTCATAAGTGAAAATGCTACCAACTGAGCCAAGCTAACACCTTATTTGCAAGCGAGACTAGGTATTCACACAAACCTACAACTACTTCATTTCCACCTGGTCGTCTACAATTTAAAACAGACGGGTTAAGAAATCACTTCCATCACACTTTGCGGTGTTCAGTGAGCATATCGATACAGTATAATCACAGTAGGAACAAGGGAAAACACTTACTCAGCTCTGCACACAGCCAGAGGACAGCACAAGGGAAAAAGAAGGCAAAAAGAGTCAACACTACTGTACCATGTATTGTCTTTTCACTAGAGCAATTTGGGATTATCTGGGGTACCACAGCATTATTGGATTATCTGTCCCTCAGCAGTTGAGAATTTTGGAATAAAATGTTTTAAATAACAAAGCATTCAACATTTACACCTGTAGCAAAATAGCCCAAGATTATCAATGTCTTGGAGCACTTGCAATATTCCCCAAATGGGTTCTAGTGCAGTCTGGTACTATCTTTTTACCAAAGCATTCCTCAGCTGGTTCTTGTTTGTACCACAAGTCAAACTGCAGAAAAGACACAGGTACGGAATAACCATTTTTAAAAAAAAATTATATAACTTCACTGTCTATATAAATCAAGTACCTGGGGTATACAGTTTTTCCCGTCATACCAGAGGCAGGTGCATATCATTCAAAATTTGTTAGGATGAATTCAAAATGGCTACCCCTGCATCCATCATTACTTTCCACAGCATCGCCTGAGGCGTGCCATGAGGTTAGCTGAAAGCATTCCACTGTGTTCCACAATTTAAAAAACCAGCAGTCAATACCACTCTTAACTGCAAGTTGGTATAGCTTCCAACCTGGAGGAGATGGGTCCAAACGGTGTCCTGAAACAAGAGACCCCTCGCTGTCTGCGTTTTCGGAATGCCTGCTCCACCAACTTCGCCTCTGACGACGGGTCAATTCTCCAAAACGACCCCTTTCCGGGTTCTTCTTGTGACCGTGGCACTTTGATAAAATAGCGATTTAAAGAAAGGTTGTGGCGGATTGAATTCTGTCTCAAAGGAAAAATTAAGAATACTGAAAGCTCAGCTGCAGTTAAACATGGACAGCCAGATTGACTGAACAGATCACAGCAATTTCGGATCAAGTCCACCTCAATTGCCGGAAATTATGTTAGCATCATGACAAATAATTAAATGTAAAAACGCAAAAGGGAGTTTCAACTTTTTGGTCAAAAATAAACTTAACATACATTATAAAAATAATATATAGCAAGGCACATATTAAAAAAAGCTTTCTTAAGTCCATTCAGGGGGATTGCCCATAACTCACTGTCCCTTGTGCAATGTATTACATTCATTTACACACCAAGCAAACTGTGTACCCATTGTACAGCTCTCCCTTTTGTCTGTTACTGCTTCTAGATTGCAGCCCTACATCAAACCCATCTGCGGAGTGATTACTGCATCTTGCTTCAAACCACATATCCGGTTTTGCTGCCTTTATACATACTTGTGGAAGTTTGTGCAGTTGTCTGATCACAAGATGAAGCCACTAGTCTTTGATCTTGTATTACTTCTCCTGCTGGTTAGAGTATTACTAGTTTTTGAGTTCCTTATCCCACACCATTTTAATTTGCTTTTCACTTTTCACTCTGTCTAGCACTTTTTTTAAAAAGATTAAAAATTATTTTTATATTGTATACATGCTGAGTAATGTCCTCATATTCCAAAATGAAAGCAGCCTGTCCATATGACACATTCTGCACATGTATTATAATATTGCAATAGGATTCCAAAGGAGCATTTTAATCCATCATTAAGAACGAACCTAAAGTTAAAATTTGGCAATGGAGCAAACTGCTTCTAATTGAGAATCTCGGCCTCTTCTGTCTCTCTTTGATGTCCAACAACTATTTTAAGCTTTAGTAAGAAATACTTCTTGGAAAAAGCTTTCAGATTTGTTTTGCATTCTTCTAAATTCCAAGTCATAAATCCCAATTCCTGACAAAATAGAGGTATGTGTCAATTAAGCTACTTTTGGACGGGTTGGGCTGCACAATTCGCACACTGTCCTTTCACCTTTGGGATCTGGGTATCAGAACTAGCCCAGATAGGATGCTAATCTCTCCTTTCTGCCAGCTCTATGGGTCCCATCTGATAATAAGTTTTCAATTCCCTGTGTTTTCAGGACAGAACCTAGCAACTATAAATACCCATTTTATCAGGCATGAACAACGCTGAGTGCATTCCCAGCATGAAAATCAAGAATTACATGGCCCCTCATTATTCATTACACATTAAATTTTCATATGGAAACAAAGGTCCTGACTGTTTTTGGCATGTGGCACACATTACAGGCATAGATGTGACAAGTATGACCACCGCCCTGCGTTTACACCACTTGAAGTGGCATGAATGATTGAAAACCATCCTCTCCTTTGCACTGCCCAAGTGCTCCAGACACCACTCATCTGAACTTTCTGTATTTTGATTAGGGGCCACATGCTTGATATTAAATTGGGGCCGTATTTTAATGTTTATTGATGGCTGTATCTTAGTGATGTCTGATGGCTGCATTTGGATTTTGTTATTCCTAACAATGCTTAAAGTTTTTATCATATCTTCAGACTAGAGAGTTATATCCAGAACCACAGGATATTGCACAAAAAAGCTCAGCTCTCACACCATAAGCCCACATTATACTGCTGGTGAAGAAACTTCTGTTACTGTCTAACCAAATAATACATTGGTTTTCACACAACAGGAAGTTGTAAATAGGCAAAAATCATACATCAATAATTAACTCAATAGTATCTACTTGGACTTGAACTGGGTTTAAAGAGAACTTGTAGTTCATTAAGGTTTAAATAATCCCTATAAATACAAGGGATATTTAAACAAACAGCACCTAAATTTTCAAGATGGACTTGACACCTAATGAGAGGAAGACACTTCTAAAGCTTGGTTAATCTGATAAAACCTTTTAACTTCATTCATATAGAATTATCAAATAAATCACTCTCACTTGTACATTTCTATCTCAGTGCCACTTAGTAGAGTGCACCCACCTGCCATCCTTTGTCAGCTGTCCTGTAGTACGGATAATGCTTTGTGATATGTGCGTAGATGCCGCTTAGTGTTAGCTGTTTGTCCTGAGCAGAAGATATGGCCTGTACAATCAGCTGTGCGTAGGAATAGGGAGGCTTCGAATCATCCTGGCCAAAAAAAAGGTAAGAGAAACAATATTAAGACAAGTACACGCGCACACGCACACACAAGATCAACCTCTGAGCCACAATACATGTGGGGCCTGGCAATATCAATTCAGGAAGAAAGAAGATAAATATAAGAATCTTACACCATAATTCTGAGAAAGAAAATATACAATGCAAAGAAAGAGTCCCAGAAAAATGGTTGGGGCCAGACTCTCAAAACTGAGAATATTCGTTAAATGTCATTTTAGTTTGAGTGAAATTTAATTTAAAAATCCAGGTCTAATATATTAGTTAGAATCCGAGTTCTGGTGCATCACCCTCAAATAATTTATTTCTGTAAAGATTCAGAGGAACGTAGTAAAGGACAATAGTGATGCACCCTGAGCTTTTGTGGTACAATTCGAGTATGTAAGTAATGGTGCACTTAGAATCTTACAAATCAATTTTCAGACTCAGCTCCACACCGAAATAGACCATGCATGCCAGGAAAGTCCTAAGTTTGATCTCCAGTCTGTGCTGAGCTACCTGATCTCAGCTGGAGCAGTGGTATTTGGCTTCAGTACCCCCAAGCTAGAGTGAGGGAGATGTGGGGAGAAGGGCAGGGGGACCAGACAGAGTTCCCACTCTGGATCATCATCATCGTCCAGTACTTCTGCTAGAAACCACTTTTGAGTACTCTGCTCAGTTCTGCTCTCTGTATTAAAAACAGATATAGAGGCACTGGAGAAGATGCAAAAAAATTTAAAAGGATGATATCATAACTGAAAGGTTATAACTGGTGGGTCTAGCTGGATTGCTCTTGCATAGAGCCGGCGCGGACTCGATGGGCCAATGGCCTCCTTCCGTGCTGTAACCTCTCTATGATTCTATGATAACTATCAGGAAGGACTAAACAGGCTGAGGCTCTTTTCTCTAGAAAAATGAAGGCTGAGAAATGACCCGATGGAGGTCTTTATAAAATTATGAAGGAGTTCGATAGGGTAGATGTACAAAAGATGTTTCCACTTGTGGGGGAGTCCAAAACTAGGGGCTATAAATATAAGGTAGTCACTAATAAATCCTATAAGGAATTCAGGAGAAACTGCTTTATCCAGAGAGTGGTTAGAATGTGGAACCTGCTACCACATGGAATGATCGAGGCAAATAGCATAGATGCATTTAAGGGGAAGCTAGAGAAGTACATGAGGGAGAAAGGAATAGAGGGATATGTTGATAGGGTTAGATGAAGTATGGTGGGAGGAGGCTCGTTGAGCTGAATAGCCTGTTTCTGTGCTGTAAATTCAATGTAATTCTATGTACAAACCATACTTGTTGATATTGGGTGACAACACACTCAACAGTCGAACAGCCTACTGAGACTCATTGACTAGATTCACATATAAAGAACCTGGACAAGATATTAAAAGGGCTGGGCACATCTAGAACCATATAAAGATGAATCACTATCTTCAGGGGCAGAGAAAGGGGAGAAATCTACAGAGGGGTGAAGAGGAAGAACACCACAGCTAGAGAACTGTGTGATCCACACAGGTGAAACATTTCCAAACCTTGGGACTGTCGCCACCAGATGTTTCTGCCTGTTGCTCGGATGCTGCTTTTTCTGCAAACACCGCAGCTAGCTGTAGGTCTCTGGTGATATTGCGTCCAAAACGGTATCCAGATGAGCCGGCACCACGGGGACTCACAGGGCAGGAATTGGGGACACTGTTCAAAACAAGTTGGAAAACAACTCCGTCAAAAACTGACACAGGAATAAAATCTCCTGAAAAATGAAGTTAATAGATTTGTTAAGCGAGGCCAAAGTTTAATTTAAAACCCCAGTTCTAGCATTTTAAATAGAATGCGAGCATCTGGATCGTCCCATAATCATGTATTTTTGCAAAAAAAATCATTCTTCCTCTTTTTTTCTACCCCCTCCCCACAAATATTGCATTTTCCTCATCTCACACAGCATGCAGAAAACAGCTCGTCAGGATCGCAATAAGTTCTGTTTTCTCATAGTCCCTTCCACTGCCCATCAGCCCCACAGTAACTCCCTTTCATTTAATAGAGTTACTGGGAAACAGCCATTAGATCAATGTGACCACCTGAAATTCCACTGGGTCAAATATAAAGTCCATAGTACAAAACTTCACTGTGAAGTCAGTGTATAACCAGCCACCCTCACTTTCATCATTCCAAACACACGCATGCACACACACACACATACATAAACACAGGAAACAGGCCAACAAATATTCTTTCTGAATGTTCTGCTCGCAATCATCAGAAGTAATTAGTGCAGCATGTTCACTAGGCTTACTTAGTGCTTGGATATCAGTACACCCTACAAAAGAAACCCACTTAAACTAACACATTTTAATGTTGTGCAGTACATTTCTTGTTTCCTCCGCTTCGGTTTTCCTTTTGAACCAATGCTAAAATTGTAGTGTAAATCCAGAGAGTGTCTGGCCCGATTCCACAGGGAAACTCCAGGAAGAAGGAAGGTTTCACTCCATGTCTGTTTGACGTGTACGCTGTAAATCCAGCGCTGTGTCACACTAGATGTAAAAATTGCTTGGATCTCCTGGGCATTTAACCTACCAATAGCTAATTTAAATGTTTTGCTGGCTTGGACACTGCTGCCTACACCCACTAAACGTTTACAATAACTGTTAGGAGAGGAGCTCTCTGCATGTGTGCTCGCTACAAACACACAGAACTCCTGCCTGCACAGTAGAATTGCAGTGTAAATGCAGCAGTCTTAATTCATCATCTCAAATGGCTCCCACTGCCAGTGACAGACCTATAATCATCAATACTCACCCTAGCATTATTTAGCACAAAATGTTCTCTCTAGACAGCCCAAGTTTTGAAAGGACAAAATGTATAATTTAATCATACTGCTAGCTGTTTATCACAGTTCAAGTGGAACATTTTTCATACTCACCATTAATGAAATCCCAGTAACACTGAATAGACGTTGCAGTAATTGGAAAGACATTATTATGAATTTCAGAGCCTTAAAGACTTTTTTTTTTAAAAAGGTGATATCATAACTAAGGAAATTATAGGCTATTTCACTTGAAGCACAATTGGATCAACAGCCTTCCAATGTACTTTAAAGCCTTTTGGATCCACACATGACCACTGATACCAGTGTGATATTCAATACCCATCTAACTACTGCTTTTAGCTTTTCTTCCAGTTCTCTTTCTTTACCACATCATTGCATGCACATTCTCGACCTCTCTCCAAATCATTTGACCATGCCCAAGACCCATGCCCACTCCATTTCCTGCGCCTCTGCTCTCACCCTTATCCCTCCTCAAAGTAACAAGGACCCCCTTGTCCTCACCATGCTTCACATTTGCCAGATCATTTTCCACCATGTCTGCCATTTATAACATGATCTCACCACTAAGCACATCTCAGTTTTCCAGAAGGGCTGCTCCCTCCAGGATACTTTTGTTCATTCTTTCACCACCTCCACTTCCAGCTGCCTTTCTCTGGCACACGCAACGCCCATTGATTCACCTTCGCCCACACTACTGTCCAGGACTCCAAACACCTTTTCCACGTGAGACAGCAATTTATGCGTACTTCCTCCAATCTAGTCCACCGTATCCACTGCTCATGGTTTGTTCTCTACAATGGAGAGACTAAATGCAGATTAGGTGACCATATTGACAAATATTTGTTCTCTGACGTATGGCCCTGACCTCCCTATAGCTCAAATGCTAAAACTTTCTCTCTGGTTCCCGTTCTGACCTCACATACACTGCCAGGCTCAATGGTAAACTTCAGGAACAGTATCTGAACTTTCTCCTGGGCACTCTGCAACCTTCTAGTCTAAACTTTTAGTAACTTCAGACCTTAGCTATATCTCCCATCTCCTTTACTACAAAGGGTGCTGGTGATATGGGATGGCTCTGTTGGTATCTTGGGAGAGAGGGAGGCAAGGCAGGCTGACACTATGGCTGCACACCGTACGTCAGAACACAGTTTTGGAGGGAAAATCTGTGCCTATGGTGTGGGCCTTTCTCTCTTTTCGGGAATGCTAGATCTACTATGCCTCCAGCAATTTCAGTTTTCATTTCTGCATCTACAGGCGTTTAGCTTTTCTTTCTTTCTCCAATTTCCCCCCCATTTCCGTGTCTTTTTTCTTTTGTGAACCATCTTACCTATTTGCATGTTCTTTTAATGCCTTTCCATTGCCTCACTGAGATGATCTTTTACATCATCCAACAGTTTTCAATTAAGCAGTTTGCAAGTCTGCCAACCCATTAACTTCCTCTCTGCTTGGAATGTCTATTTCTTCCATCCGCCCCCTTCCCCCCAACTAAGGGGTTTGCTTATCTTTCAACCTTCAGTTCTGACCAAAGATTATACCCAAAATGTTAACTGTTCTTTTTCCTCTGCAGGTGTTGACTGATGTGCATTTCCAACATTTTCAGTTGTTGTTTCAGATTTCCACCATTTGCAGTTTTTTTTCTTTTTATATTTGTATTAAACATTTCAATCTGTTTTTTAAAATTTAGCAACTGCAATATTCTTAGAGAACAGCTGGGAAAAGTGACTGAAAACCTGACAGAAGTAGCTGACATATCCTGAGAACATAAGAAATAGGAGCAGTAGGCCACACGGCCCCTCGAGCCTGCTTAGCCATTCAATAAGATCATGGCTGATCGTCTACCTAAACTCCACTTTCCCGCCCTATCCCATATCCCTTGATTCCCTTATTGTCCAAAAATCCACCGATCTCAGTCTTGAATATACTCAACATCTGAGCATCCACAGCCCTCTGGGGTAGAGAATTCCAAAGATTCACAACCCCAAGTGAAGAAATTTTTCCTCATCTCGGTCCTAAATGGCTAACCCCTTATCTTGAGATTATGACCTCTAGTTCAGACTCTCCAACCAGGGGAAAGAGCCTCTCAGCATCTACCCTGTCAAGCCCTCTATGAATTCTATATTTCAATGAGATCACCTCTCATTCTTTTAAACTCGAGAACATAGGCCCATTCTACTCAATCTCTCCTCATAGAACAACCCTCTCATCCCAGGAATCAATCTAGTGAGCCTTCGTTGCACCCCCTCTAAGGCAAGTATATCCTTCCTTTGATAAGGAGACCAAAACTGTACACTGTACTCCATTCAGATACATTCATTAAGGAGCCTACAAAGGGGAAAAGAGACAAAATGATAGAAAAGGTTTGCAAGAGATAGAATGGGGATAACAATAGAGGTAAAACTCCACTACCACCCCCCCCCCTACCCCGCATCCAAACAGAGAAATCTGGTTTAAAAGTGTTGCACCATTGCTCACTGGAGGCTTAACAGCAGAAATAACAGAATCAGTAACCAGCCACTTACAAGAAACAAAACTATCTAAATTCTGACTCTCCTTCTCCCAACCCATTTAAAACTGTTAGTGCTAGCATACCACCACAGGAATTGCCTGGCTCCACACATACTTTGTGAAGGTAACACTACCTCACTAGTTTAACTATTTTTATCCAGTGTTGTTGACATATGCCAATGCACGAACAGCTGACAAGTGATCTCCACCTCCCCACAGTTTCTACTGATGATGCTCAGAAAACGGCCATTAGGACATGTACAAGAGTGGCCCAAGAATCTCCAATTTTCCCTTGATTCCTTGGGGAGCAGTGCTTCCCCAAACTGTGGTGCTGGAAACTGACTCTCAGAAAAGTACCTATGTTCTACTGCCTGACTATATGATGTTTTCCAAGTATACACGCAAATACAAGCAGTTGGGTAAATAAGGGGCATGTTCCCCCCACCCCAAATTTTTTTGGCATTGTTATGTACCTCTCCCAAAACCAGAAGTGCCCCGAATGTCCCAACTCCTTATGCATCATTGCACCTCTGTATACTTTTACCATAACTGCCCCCTTGATAAGATGTTAATTACTGCACTAGTTAATATTAAATCTACGGAAGTTATCCATTTCTAGTGATTTAACTGTCAAACACAATTACAGTGAGAGCAGTGTAAAGGATTAAAAAGAGCATGCTGATTCCTGAACAGCAAAAGTATAAAATTCTAAAAGAGATTGTTTGAGTGCAGATGGGATTAATAAATGAAAGTGCAGCCTCCGATTACACTTTGTGACTACTCTGGTGGCTGGAAAATCAGGACTGTAATTTAATCAAATGCGATTGTGTAGCTAAATCCAGCGTGGCAATCTTAATATACCTATTGATGTTGAGGAAGAAAGAATTTAAATTGTTTAACTGCCAAAAACTAAATAAGAAATAAAATTAATAGGAAGTATTAAATGAAAGACAAAACCTTCCTGCCACTGTGAAGTCTCAACCATTTTTGAACCAATTTGCTGGGGTTTTCTACATAAACTGCAGTTTTGGTCTCCTTATTTAAGAAAGGACATAATTGCTTTGGAGGCGGTTCAGAGAAGGTTCAAGCGACTGATTCCTGGGATGAGGGGGTTATCTTATGAGGAAAGGTTGGACAAGTTGGGCCTGTATACATCGGAGTTTAGAAGAATGAGAGGTGATCTTATTGAAACATATAAGATCCTGAGGGGACTAGAAGGGGTAGATGCTGAGAGGATGTTTCCTCTTGTGGGACAGATTAGAACTAGGGGTCACAGTTTAAAAATAAGGGGTCTCCCATTTAAGACAGAGATGAGGAGAATTTTTTTTTCTCAGAGGGTTGAGAGTCTGTGGAACTCCCTTCCCCAGAGAGCGGTGGAGGCAGGGTCATTGAACATTTTTAAGGCCGAGTTAGATAGATTCCTGATTAACAAGGGAGTCAAAGGTTATAGTAGGTAGACGAGAAAGTAGGGTTGAGGTCACAATCAGATCAGCCATGATCTTATCAAATGGCAGAGCAGGCTCGAAGGGCCGAATGGCCTACTCCTGCTCTTAATTCGTATGTAACTCCTTAGATAATTCCAATTTGCCAGCATCCCTAGCAAACGGCTCCAAAATAATAAAAACATGACTTTTTGTATAATATATTGGTGATATGTACAGCTCAAAAATAGCACAGTTCTCCATTTTCAAAAAGGTACATCTGGGTCAAACAGAAGTCTCAAATCACAGGAATGGAACTGCAAGATGTTTCCCATAGCTAAAGAACTCACATTTATATAGTGCCTTTGACGACCTCAGGACATCCCAAAGCGCTTCACAGCCAATTAAGTTTTTTAAAAATGTAATCATCATTATAATGGAGGGAAAACACGGCAGTCAATTTGCACACAGCATGGTCCCACAAACAGCAACGAGATAAATGGCCAGATAACTAGTAATGCTGGTTGAGGGATAAATGTTGACCAGGACACCGGGAGAACTCGCCTGCTTTTCTTTGAATAGTGCCATGGGATCTTTTCCGTCCAGTCGAAAAGGCAGATGGGGCCTTGGTTCAACATCTCGTCCAAAAGGACAGCAACCTCCGACAGTGCAGTACTCCATCAGTACTGCACTGAAGCGTCAGCCTAGATTGTGTGTTCAAGTCCTAACTTCTGACTCAAAGGCAACGATGCTACCACTGAGCCAAGGCCGACACATAAAAAAAGTTACACCTAAAGAATTCAAACAGTGTTACTGTCATCCAGGGTTACCACCACAAATAAATGCAGCTCTGCACAAATTGCATTGGGAGCGTAGCATTAAAGTTCTACGTTTTTAATTTTGTAACTTTATCGCTGCAATTTACTTTCTTCTACTGTATTTGCATTGGCATTCTTTATCATACAAACCCAAAGCACAAGAGAGTCCAATCCACTAACAAAACATTTCATTTCTGGGTAGTCATGAGTTTTGAACACAGATGCAAGCTCTGTTCCTCGCTTTTCTTACCACAATGCAGCCCTGCCCATACCCAAAAAAAGATAAAACAGTAATGACAGGAAATGTGTTTTAGGAAGGTTTAAAAAAATGCAAGAGCTATCACAAGATGGCGCCCTCAACATACCTGTTGAGCTCCAATGTTTAAGAAAGAACTGAAATTGAACTACCCAAAGCAAAACAGCTCAGCAAACTGGAGTCACTTTACTTCTGCCAGCAATCTCCACACTGCTGTTAATATTTAACTGAAGTGACTCCAAAGCGAAGGATCTATAAAAAGGTGGGCAACATCGATTTGTGATCATGACAAACACATTTCAACAACGCACGTGGTTATCATTTCCAACATTAATGTCCGTGAGGCAACTTAATACCTTTTATTTTGAGGTTGCTTTCAATTTTTAAAAGTGGAATTGTTCCAGCACATTTTAAGACTACAGAAGACTGCACAGTACACCCTACAATTATGTTACAAAGAGAAAGGCACCAAAAGTGACCTTATGTTCAATGTTTCAGTTACACAACATATCGCAAGCGGCAGAGAAGCATAGTTTGTTCGAGGAGGAACTCTTTGCTCCCACCCAAAATGACAAACTCAAAGTATAAGCATCAAAACTTGTGCCATATCATCCTCCAGGTTGCTGGTTCGTTGCTGGAAATGTCCTATCACCTTCTTCCAGTATTGTTTTGCTTCCCTTCAAGGCTCAACAGCAGTACCTGCAAGTAATTCTTGTCCAGTTTGAATTGGAAGCAGCACTTCCAATTCAATCATTTGCCTTTGCAGAGTGGTGTGGCCCAAGGATTGGCAATTACCACATTTTCAGTATTCTGCCAACTGAATTTAACAGTCTCACAGCAGAATGGTGGACATTAATCACTCAGACTAGATTTTTACAGACAACAGCCCAAATCAGTTGAGTAGTGATATGGTGCACAAAAGCCTCAGCAAATGCTACAAGTACAATCTATAAACAAACATGCACCAAGAAAATTGTACCCCTAGAAAGAACTTGTTCTGAACAAATATAACAGTCTTTTTAGTCTTGAAGAGCAAAGGCCAGGTTACTAGTAAGCAGTGTTAAATACAACATTTATATGCGCATTTATATAGCGCCTTTAATGTAGTAAAACATCCCAAGGTGCTTCACAGGAGCATTATCAAATAAAATTTGACACTGAGCCAAATAAGTCAGTATCAGGACAAGAGGAAGGTTTTAAGGAGCATTTTAAAGGAGGAGAGAGAGGTGGAGAGGCGGAGAGGTTTAGGGAAGGAATTCCACAGATTAGGGCCTAGGCAGCTGAAAGCACAATAGGTTACATCTTCTTGTATCACTGTCGCAAAGGCAGCATAATGCCGCATGTCAATTGGTCCCCTCTCAAGCAAGAGAGTTAAAGGTCTGATCAATTACCAGAAATTACAGTACTATTTCTGAGAACTAACTCCTTTAGTTTGTATGAAGTCAGGTTTCTAGACAAATGCTTATGCATTTAGAAACAGAACAGACAAAGCTACGTACTGTACAAAAATATCCACAATACAATAATACTTTGATCTTGACAAGAGTCACACACCCACTTTTGTCTGAGAAATAATTTTAAAAGCTCCTGAAGAGGTGGTGGAAGCACATTCAATAGTAACTTTCAAAAGGGAATTGGATAAATACTTGAAAAGGAAAAATTTGCAGGGCTATAGGGAAGAGCTGGGGAGTGGGACTAATTGGATAGCTCTTTCAAAGAGCTGGCATGGGCACGATGGGCCGAATAGCCTCCTTCTGTGCTATACGATTCTATACATAGGCCTGCTTGGTAAGGTGTAACCCGACATTCACAACGGACACACAATTAGCTTGTGTAGATTACAGGAAACCCTATTATCAATGATTAGCAATTTAAATTAGTGAACCAACCTAATCCAGATCAAAGACACCGTCGGCTTCTTTAATTAAAAATTAAACCAAGCAACTTCAGATTTGAGACACTCATTTAACAACAGATCTATCAGAACACACCAGTATAGGGCAGAAACTATTTATCCAAATTAGCCATGAAGCGGTTGGTTGCATTAGCAGTTTGATTTTTTTTTCAGTATTAATACTCTCTTTTGTTTCCAACACTTCCAAAGTCACAAGACTGGCATTTATATGGATGGTATAATAAAGGGATACACCAGGGTGAGTACATAGCTATACCCACCCAACCAGGGCAGATAAAAATGAGGGGTAACCACCAATCCCCAGGAAGGGAGAAGGGAGAAGAAAAAAAAGACATGGGAGAGGCACATGGTGAAAAAGGTAATGAAAATGGGCAATACAAATAAATGCAAAAAACATGAAGAAGGGGAAATTGGTAACTATATCTGAAGTGGCAAAAGGATATAGAGGCACTGGAGAATGTGCAAAAAAGATTTACAAGGATACCACCATAACTGAGAGGGTACAGCTATCAAGAAAGATTGATCAGGCTGGGGCTCCTTTCTCTAGAAAAGAGAAGGCTGTGGGGTGACCTAATAGAGGTCTTTAAAATTATGAATGGGTTTGATAGGGTAGACATAGAGAAGATGTTTCCACTTGTGCAGGAATCCAAAACTAGGGGTCACAAATATAAGACAGTCACTAAATCCAATAAGGAATTGACGAGAAACTTCATTAAGGTGGAACTTGCTACCACATGGAGTAGTTGAGGCAAATAGCATTGATGCATTTAAGAAGCTAGGTAACTACATGAGGGAGAAAGGAACAGAACATTTTGCTGATAGGGTTAGATAAAGTAGGGTGGGGAGGAGGCTCGTGTGGAGCATAAACACAGGCATAGAGCAGTTGGGCCAAATGGTCTGTTTCTGTGCTGTAAATTCTATGTAATTAGATTTTAGTGCAGACTATTCTGCTGCATATTACTTTCCAGGTCAGCACTGAACATTGCAGTTTGACAGCGTTGTCATTTCTGTACTTTTGTCATCTGTTCTAGAAGACGACACAGTTACAGCCGTTACTCATTTTCTGTTTCTCTAACAAGTTACCGTGAATACAGCAGCTTAGTATGATGGAAAACAAACAGATGGGGCGATTATCATGGTTCTAACATCACCATTTTTCAGCCTGTTTCAATGTCAAGACAAACACGGTAAACACAGAACGTTACCAAACTGCTGGTGTCAATTTTGACAAGTTGTGTGAAAAGACAACAATCTGCTCAGCGCGTACCGCAGCTGAAGGGTCAAAGTACAGCTGACAAAAATCAAAACATCAAAACAATGTGCAAGCAGAGTTTACCCTGCATTTCTCATCACCTCCCTCTTCCACATACGGATCTGCATCTTGTTCAACACTAATATACAAAGGGTGTCCACAAAACTGCTTCTTTCATTTCAATATAATCATGGCAATATTACCATTATTTCTGTTGAAGAGATCAAATTTAAATCCTACTGATTCAAAGAATTTGATATACCTGCTCTCTGCTACCCCTTTTGTCCAATCAACAATATACAAAGCAAAAGTGTCAACTCACAGACGATTACAACAAGACTTACAGTTATAGCTTCGCACTCCCTCCTCTGTGCCGGCTATGACTAATGCTGGGGCATACTTCCATAACCTACAGCGTTCCTCTGACAACTCACCCAAACTGTTTTTTTTCCAATCTGTGAGCCTATGCCATGAGCTATTTGACTTCAGGGGGAATCACAACTGAACTCAGACCTGTCCTCATCTAATACCCATGCACATGCAATTCCAGCGGAGGTCGCTGAAAGCAACCCGGAGCAGGATTAACCAATTTTTCACATCATCATCCAGCATCATGGAGATCCAGTGTAGTGTCCCAACTCAAGACTGATTAGCTGAACACATTCCAGAGATGGAATCTAGGACCTTACTTGTATGGCTGCGTACCACAGTTCTTCTAAAACTCTTGTTTGGGGAACATCCTCCAAATATTGACATGCTTCAGGGAGCCTCCAGTTCTAACTACCACAAAGCAGCATTAGCTACCCATAGGATGACCGTGCCATTGTTGCAAAAAACATAACAGAAATGAGGTGCTAGCAAGTCAATAAAGAAGAAATAGAAATGTGATGACCTCATGGAACCCTGTGTCACTCTCATCTACGCTGCACCACAGTTTGGTGTATTTATCCACCTGGCCAGTCACAACTTCTGCTCGATGGTAGCCAGCTCCAATGGGAGCTACTAAAATCTAGGCTGACATTTCAGTGCAGTACTGAGGAAGTGCAAGTAAAAGATCCCATGCCACTATTCGAAAAACAGCAGGGGAGTTCTCCCTGCTGTCCTGGCTAATATTTATCCCTCA
The DNA here is from genome assembly GCF_035084215.1 of Heptranchias perlo. Taxonomy (NCBI): domain Eukaryota; kingdom Metazoa; phylum Chordata; class Chondrichthyes; order Hexanchiformes; family Hexanchidae; genus Heptranchias; species Heptranchias perlo. The sequence goes on from NC_090346.1 coordinate 8,285,717, forward strand.
ACCAACATCACAGATTATCTGGTCATTATCACATTGCTGTTTGTGGGACCTTGCTGTGCGCAAATTGGCTACCGCATTTCCATTACAACAGTAGCTACACTTCAAAAGTACTTCATTGGTTGTAAAGCGCTTTAGGACGTCCTGGGGTCATGAAAGGCGCCATATAAATGCGAGTCTTTTGGGTTTTTTTAATACTAGACACAACCACCCTGTCACCACTACAAACCAACTGCACCCAATTGGAATTGCAGAGAGAAAAATTCCTTGAAATGCTCTACCTTGCCGACCCTGAAAATCTGACATCCCAGACATACAACTTTTAAAGAAAGGAGCAGGACTGAAGCTAAGTTGTACTGCGGGGAGCAGAAGGAGCAGAGGTTTTAATTAGTCTTTTTGACTTGTACCTTCTTTAATTTGGATGCAACTACAATGTTTCAAAATGAGCGATGTTAAAATGTCAAATTAAATAAATGGATGTTTGCAGAAGTTGAATTACTATGACAAAAACATCTCAATAAGCACAAGATCATGAGGGGGTTAAAATATTCCATGAAAGGAATGACTGCGTCCCTTATTTGCTCTCAAACTATACACTCAAGGGGCAATTTTACAACTTCGAGCTCCCAGTGGAGAGCCTCACCTGCCAGGAGTGCACAATTAAAATTCATGGGTTCACTGTGCATGAGTTTTCACCCACATATGCAGCACACCCCCAAATTTCCTATATGCATTTCCAGGGTCCAACCTCCAGCAGGAAGCAAAGTCAGGAAATTACCCCTCTACACTCCAGGGCATGAAATGCCATCTGAAACTGGACTCTTGTGTCCTTATGTGGGAAGGTCAAGGTGGCCATTTTCTCCTTGACCACTCTATAATTAACCAGAGATAAAATAAAAATGAATATTCTTTTTGCAACAAGTTTCAATGAGAAATCCAGCAATAACTAAGGACATTTGTGACAATTATGGAAGGAGATGGGGGAGGGTAGGAAAGAGAGAGGCTGCAAGACATGTAGCCTAAGGACTCCTGTCACACAAGGGCTTTGAAAATGACAGTAAGTTCTCCACACACCAAGATCGCTCACATGCTGTATGTTGAGTGTCAGTTTGATTCAGATGGAAGGACTCTTACCTCAGTCGAAAGGACAGGGATTCAAGACCCACTCTAGGACTTGAGCAAGTGAAACTAGGCTAACAATCTAGTGCAGGACTGAGGGAAATAGCTTTGTTAGAAGTGCAGTTCCTCGAATGAGGTGTTAAACTGAAGCTCCATTTGTCTCTTTCCCAGTGGATGTTAAAGGATCCCATAGCACTTTTCTGAAGGGCAGAGAGATCTATCTCCTGGTGCTGTGGCCAACATTCCTCCCTCAACCACCACCAAAACAGATTAATTAGTCATTCATCTCACTGCCTTTTAAGAGAAATTGCTGAGCACAATATGACTGCTGCCCTTCCCTACATAACAGTGGCTATACTCCAAAAGCAATTCACTGTACCTGAAGCACTTTTGGACATTCTGAGAGATAAGGCACTATATAAAAAACTTAACACTCTTCTGATATTTCCAGATAAAATGCCCCCTTTGGTTACGGCAGAGGGAATCCTCGAGGTGCAAGTATTCTGTAGCTGAAGATTTAATTTGAGTAAATTCAGTTTAAAGTCTGGTCATACTCTGAAATTACACCAGCACAGGAGCTCCTTGCTCCAATCTTGCATTCCTGTCTGAATAAAATCAGTTGCGCAAAATCACTTTAGTATCAGACTTTGTGCTTGTCTGGCAATTCAATGGATACAATTATAATCTATCATATTTAAACAATGCACAGACAACTCAACAATCAGAGGCTCCCAGTTGTAAGGAGTAGTGAAATGAGAGGATTCTGAAGGTCATCAGAAAGACCTACAATAACCAAACACACGCGTATCATTGACGTCAGTGTGATGTTTGATAACACTATTCCCTCATGAGCTTGAGACACACAACCACATGCGTGCGCACACACAAATACACAAGACTCAAAGCCACAGCCACGTGCAATTGGAAGGTTTCACAAACATTTCTGGGAATGTGTGCGAAGAATTTGTGGAGTTTTACATATCCGCATAGGGAGACTGGAAGATACATTACATCAATTATCACAAACATTTTAGGGTGGTGCGAACAAAATAAACCACAGAACAATTAATACCACTGTTCTGGTTATAGTAGCAAGGCTATTGCACGTCTGCAAGAGTAAGGTTGTATCTGTATTTATGCACAATTATGCAAGCTTATAATTGTTGTGGGTAAGGTGCTTTCCATGCCACTGGTTCTTGTCCTTCCTAGCTAACTATTATCTGCCGTTACAATTCCTTGAAAGAAAATAAGCTTCCACCCTAAAGTGGTCTGTGCTATTTTGAATCGGATCAAACTTAAAAACTGCTTGATTTATTTCATTTGGATGAAAACATGTCAAGACCAGGGATATCCAGCCTTTGAGCTGGGGTTCAGATACACAATCAAAAACCAGTAAGTGGGTCACATATGATTGCACAGAAATTCGAGACCCTATGTAGAAAAATGAAGCCCTATACAAGTGAGACCACATTCACCATCAAGGTAAAGAAAGATCAGAATAAATTAATTTTTCATGTTTGTAAAGCAGATTTATCACCCAGGTCATATTTGCAGAAAAGTCCTATGGAGATAAATGGAAAATAATCTGTAACCATTTGTTAAGTTTGTCCATATCCTGGCATTTCTCAGCCACCTACACAACAACAGTCAACAGAGATAGGTGCTGCAGTGTTCAAAACACAAATGTAATTCTTTTTTCCTTCGAACAACATGAAGTAGTCCAGAACATGTTCAACCTCAACTTCCACCCCTCATTAGCGTGAACTCATTCTCCACTAATGTCAGTTGCATACTGGAGGCAGCCTTCAACCAGGAGTGAAACTGCTCAAAAATCACTTTATTGGGGTCAGTGGCATCGATGGCAGTGAGGAGAAAGTAACTGAGCAGATCAATATTAGTGACTGTTACTAATATTGTTTCCATCCCTTGTACATAATCAACAACCAGTCTTTCGAACAATGTAGAAAAGTGTGAAAGAAATTGCTTTCTATCCTACCTAGTCCTGGGTTATACAAAGTGGGAGGGGGAAAAAAGGAACACAATTTACTTTAAGCACTTCTGGGACTCCAGCAATATTATTACACCAAAGATGAACTTGAGTAACTTTATTCAGAGAAAGCAGAAAATAAGAGCATCACATGGCTGTGATGTTTTAATTATATTGAGCATTGTAGAATGTATACTGCTGCAGAGGTTATAGTATATGATGGAAAAAATCCTATGCTTAAGGCGAAGTGGGGAGATTGTAGTCAGGAAGTTACGAAATGGATAAAACTTTGCCAAAATTTGCCGATTTTGAGCAGAACCTGTTGGACTGGGAGCTACATGAAAACAGAACACACTGCCCCACAAGGTCAAAAGGGTATTGCTGTTTGTTTTGTGTGTATGTGTTTTAGTGTCAGAGCACTGAAGGGGGATGGGCAAAGGCTCGCTGAAAAGGAACTTGAATGTGTTTATTAATTTAAAACAGGCTAACCAATGGGGGAGCAGCAAGCAAAGCATAAACCATATAAGGGAAAATTACACAGGAGGTGCTGCAAGGGGCAGATAAAGTGCTGAAGGCATTAACTCCTCGTGCCCAGAGGGAGTAAAGGGAGGTGACAGAAAGTTGAAAGACACTGGGTGTAAACAAGCTGGATCAAACTGAACAATTAAACTAGCATTCCCTACAAAAGCAGTGCTTTCATATACTGTATGAATAAAACTCCAATGGTATTCGTTACAAGCAAATCCTGACTGGAAACGAAAGTTAGATTTGGTATTTTGTAGATATTTCATTTCTGGGATACTAAAACAACTTTTTCCTCAATAATATCTCAAATTATCCAAACTTGATATATTTATACCTCCATAACTAAATTTTAAAAACAGGTTTGTTGTGGAAAGCTGCCTTACATATACCAAGACAACCCCAACGATATACAAGAAGCAAAAGCAAAATATTGTGGGTGCTGGAAATCTAAAATAAAAACAGAAAATGCTATAAATACTCAGCAAGTCAGGCAGCATCTGTGGAGAAAGAAACAGAGTTAACATTTCGGGTCGATGACCACCTCTACTCAGTCCACAAGCGTGACGCTGTCACTTGCCATTTTAATTCCCTGTCCCACTCCCACCCTGACCTCTTACACTATTCCAATGAAGCTCAACGGAAGCTCGAGGAACAACACCTCATGTTTCAATTAGGCACTTTACAACCGTCCGGACTCAACACCGATTTCAATAACTTCAGATCATAACCGCTGCTCCCATTTTTTCGGACAGCAGGTGCTGGTAATGGTTCTGCCATTTACAGCTCCTCTAGACCCATCTTTTGTTTCTTTACTTGGCCCATTACCATCCTCCTTGCTTTGCACCATCATCCCTTTTATCATTTAATCACTCCTGCCCTCCAACCTATCAGAGGCCTTCCCTTTTGTTCGTTCCTCCTCCCCCTCCCTTTCCCTGGCTCTGTACTTGTTTAAAAACTGTTTAATCTTCAACTTCTTCCAGTTCTGACGGAAGGTCATCGACCTGAAACATTAACTCTTTCTTTCTTCACAGATGCTGCCTGACTTGCTGATATACAAGAAACACCCAGCCTTACATATACCAAGACAAGCCCAGCATTACACAGGAAGCCCCCAATATTTTTGAGTTCTAATCATTTAGTTTTCAAAATCTGCACGTTTTCTATCCTGTAACAGCCGTACAAGTGGTATAATACACATTTTAAAATTTGTGAATTACACAGAACTGATTTTCAGCCACAGCACTGCAAAGAAACATAACTAAATTCTGATTTAAAGATAAAGTGTGCTCCCCTCCACCAAAACATGTTTTTTTAAAACTTGCAACAGCTCCTTGCTGTTGCCTGCAGGCCTAAAATGGCACCCTCCATGGAGAAATGCTGAGGACACAAAATTAAGAGCATTAAGATTTTTTTTTGGCCCTCCCATGTTTTGCCCTTACCTCTCCTTTCCCAAAGACTATGTCACATGCGGTGGTGTGGTACCAGCAGCATTCCAGTACCTAACAATGCCCCACTCTTAGTGTCGTGAAGCTGGACAGAGAGTGTCATCAAGTTAACGAAATGTGAAAGCCATCACACCTGTGCTCGCATGAAATAGGAGAGTGAAAACACACACTTCACTTCCAACAGAAGTCAATGGTGTGACTTGTTTTTTAAAAAAACGTATCAAGACAGAGAGGGGTGAGGAAACCAGAAAGCAATCCATAAACATACCATGCACCTTCTCTTTTAAGAAATAACTTGCATGTATGGTTTGTACAGTTTTTTGGGCTTGAGGGAGGATTATTTTATTACCTACCTTGGGTTTAATCATCTTCACTCTTCAAATGAAGTTCAAACACCACGTACTAACAAACTTCTAATGTCCCAGAGATTTTTTTTTAAAAAAACCATCCCTGGACACTGTCCCTTCTGAAGGATGCAGTACCAACACTGCAAAAATCACAGCAAAAGTAACAAAAGATACAAAGTAATTCCATGCACTAGGTCAGAAGGGAGACAATAGAGAGTTGAACTTCATTTAAATAATCAGGGCGACCATTTACAAGGCATTTTTCTTCATTTGTTCAACCTCCACATAGAAACAAAACAAGTTAGTGCAGAAACTGGAGGAGGTCCCTGAGGATGGTCTTCAAGCCTGCACATAGCATGGCAACATTGAAGCTTTGACCGCAAGAGTTGTCAGGCTAAGGCAATACACTTGATGAAAACAATAAAGTCCTACCTTATCAGACAGTAATAGAAAATATATCCTCCACTACTCAATTTTCTTCAATATGTCTTGTTCCGTAATGAAACAAATAATTGCCCAGATACAAAAGAACTTTGTAAGACTTTAGAGCAAGCTAAAATACTGTCCACATTAACAAAGTGAAACTTCCTTTCCATATAACTATGAAACAGTGGATGAAACTCTAGCAGCTTGATTTTCTGATGCACTTGGAGTTCAGATACAAACAGCAACTGAATCCAGAGAACTTCACTGTTCATATGCCAGCCAAGGAAAGTTGGTTCATTACCCAAGCAGTACACCAACCCTTTATGCTCAAACAAGGTCCAGCAGTAAAGTAAGCATCTTCATTGAAACTTCAGCTCATAGGAAATCATGTGTTAAGGGTTGTAACACTAGCTTGTTCAGAACCAAACAAACTCGAGAAATAGCAGCTACACGGACCCAACGAGCTTTAAGGGTATCTAGAATCTATATTCTATTGTTGGCATGTCGTACCCTTGCTAGGTATAGTCATGCTTTGGCACTAATAGATTAACCTTTTTGGATTTGGATTGCAGGCTTTCAAGTTAACGACGTTGTCAAAGGCACCAGGGTTGCCATGATAACTTGATAGAAACCCAATTCCACAAGCCAGCCCCTAAAGAGCCACGCCTCAAGTTGCTATGCCAGATGTGACAATCCAAATCAGTATGTCTTGTGAGGTTGATACTGAAGGTCAGAAGGTCTGAGAACCAGTAAGGCATCACAAGGACACACAAGAACTATGGAGCATGGTTTGACCCCAATGAAGAATAGTTTGTCAGCACAGTGTACCAAATATTACTTAGCATTAGCAGTGGCAGTGTTGGGCCTCAATTTTACCATACCAACGTCATGGCCTGATGACATGGTTGGCGACACGACTTAGATTTAACAGAGGGTGAGGAGTAGGCCAGACGTGTGGGATTCCCGGCAGCTGAACTGAGGCAGGTGCTGCCAGCTCCCCAAGGTAAGTGGCTCTTTCAGCCTTCCTTGTGGGCCAGAAGGAGAAGTTCTCCCCCCCCCCCCCCCCCCACCACCCCCCCAGCCCCCTCAAGGAGGCCTTTGGCCTCCCTAGCCCCAATCTCTCCTCAGACTCTCCCTCCACCACCAGCCCTCTCAATCACAGGCCTCCTCCCCTCAGCTCTCCCGCCGGCTGGCTAGGCTGTCAATTTGGCCGGCTGCCAGGTAGGAGGCAGGCCTACAAGAAACAAATGAGGCTCTACAGTTAAGATCGGCAGGGTCGTTGCATCCCGGCCTTGGCAGGCTCTTCGGTTGATTTCAGCTTCACCCGCACCCTCCCCGTACATATCGGGCCTTGGACTCTTGCATAGAGAGCTGTGGGTTCAATCCCCAGTGTTTTGTTTCCAGTTAATGGGTGGCATTTCTTTTCTCCATATTACAAGAATTTGCTTGTTAAAAGCTTACGTCGAGTACTGGAGCTTCCAATTCTTGCTAACTTGGAAATCAAGAATTCTAGGGGGAAAAAAAGTTAGATAATATTTTAAATGTAAGATTTGCACTAAATTATGGGGGAAAAAAATCCCACTTAACATTTAAATTTTTACTAAGAATGAAGCAAAGCCTCAGATGGTGGGGATTGATTGATGGGCTTTGTGCATTTATTTGAACGTTCAAAGGGAATTTTGGGCTGGTTTTAACAGCCCTATAATTATTGAAGTTGGCATAACTACAATTCTAGCTTTGTCCCAGTTATTAATAGCCACCGGTGATGTAAGAAAACCAATGATGCAAAGAGTCTCAGGCGTTTTTACTGTAACTTTAAAAAACACACTATGCTAAGTGAAAGTGCTGTAGTTTGCAAATGACAGGGGGCAACTCTTCTCCTGGATAATGCACTTAAAACACTTCGATGAGATTAACCAAAATGCTCAGGTGACATACTTTTCCTTTCATAAAATGGAACAAACTACTTAAGCTAATCTCTCTCACCGGGAGCTATTTTAAAAAAAAATAAAGTACAAACAAAGAAAAACTTCCTTGCAAAACCAACTAGTCTGTTTGGAGAAAAGACAAATCACAAAACCTATAAATTACTGGGGAAAGACACTAAATAAGTCACTGCAGTAGAGAATCAAAAAAGGTGAAGTAGTTTAATTGTTCTCACGTTAAGAAAAAAATCATCCAATTATGAAAAAGAGTATCTATTTACATTGTAAATTGTGTTTTAGGAAATTTCACTCGAGTGAAATCTCTGTGGAAAATTACACAGTAAAACTACAGACTACTCGAGAGGTCAATGGTGACTACATTTGTTAGCCAAGGGTATTAAGGGATCTGGAGTCAAGGCGGGTAAATGGAGTTAGGGTACAGATCAGCCATGATCTCAATGAATGGTGGAACAGGCTCAAGGGGCTGAATGGCCTACTCCTGTTCCCATGTTTGCAGAATACAGTGAAGGAGAAGCAATGTTACAAGTTGGCTTTCTGAACAGCACATGGTTCCTAACACTTGGCAGAAGATTGTGTTTGTGTGGGAAGTATTGAAATGTACCAGATCTTGTACAGGATTGGGCTCTCAGTCAAGTACAAGCAATGGAGCTTAAAAGGAAAACTCCAGGATCCAAATAACTACTCTTAAATATACACAATTCATTGGATTAATTTTTTTTAAATGGAAAAACTGTTTCAATGTGGATATTTCCTACCTACTGAGAAACCAGGGAAATGGAATACGAATTGACAAGAGCTAACTCCATCTCTGTCACATCACTTCAGGTTATTGTTCCATTTGCCAGAGTGCCGAATAATTTTCAACATAGAAAGCTCATATTCAGTTCAATCTCCAGTTAAAAACCCAGGTTTATGTAATCTCCCAAGTAAAAATACCCTCCTATACTGTAATTTTTAGGTTCCTTACATACTTCGATCAGTAGCATTGATCGGAGACACATGGGCTGTCAATGCTCTCTACAAAGCAATAAACACTGTTCTTAGGAAGTGGAACACAATGTAGATAAAACGATAAAATAAAAATGAATTATAACCGGACCCAGAAAATAAAAAGGTACATATGTTATTTTGAATCTGGAGATTCACACATTAAAAATAACTTGCACTATAAATAATCTGAAGCTATCGTTCTCCCTTATACTCTGCTGCACTGGGGCAAGTTGACATTCCAGAGAAGTCAGTGCCAGTTCACACTTTCTTTCTAAATCTAGTACTCAATAGCTGAAACTAGTGCAACAGCAGCAAACACTTTTTCTGTAAGCAGAACAAAAGTACATCAATGTCATTGAGCAGAAACAAGCCGTAGGTAAAAGCACAAGCAAACACAAGAGCAGCTAGTCTCCTCAATTTTAACTGTTGGGATTGATGATCAGGAACCATCCAGGAACTGAGAAACTGCAACCAAACTCCAATTGTTAGAAAACCAAGAGTCTCTAAAGTGCCTAAAGACAGAGCACTGGCTTCCATTTCAAAATACACTCGCGCCATGACGGGAAAACCAGTTACCTTCAGGTGTCCCATGTGAAGTTATTCGTAAGAAAAATAGAAGAAGAAAAAAAAACACAGGAGTGCTGTTTCATAGTCCTAGAATTTCAATAAAATCTCCATTTATAAAATCAAGCTTTAGTCTGGTGATGGCTTAAGCTCTCTAAGGCTTTGAAAAATCATCCAAGAATTAGTCATTAAATTATTTGTAGAAGTCTCTTTGCAATAAAACTTCCTCTGCCTTTCTCCCGTTATCCCAGCTCACCAGATGTTGTTACCCCATCGACAGGCAGGAGTAGTCTGCTGGAACATCACCCAAGTGAGTCTGGACAGTGGCAAGGTGGTAGGTAGTCAGCTTGGGATTTGGTTGGGGGGGGGGGGGGGGGGGGAGGGGCAAAGAAGAGAAAAGAGGAAAGAGAAGAGACCATCACAGCCAAACTCAATCATGTTTTTATCAAACATGTCAGCCTTGCCTCAGCAGTAGCAATCTCACCGTGGATTCAAGTCCCACTCCAGGTACATGATCACAAAATCTAGGCCAACACTCCAGTGCAGTTCTGAGGGAGCGTTGCACTGTCGGAGGCACCGTCTTTCAGATGAGACATTAAAGCATGGCCCCATCTTCCATCTCATCACACTATTTGAAGGGGAGTTCTCCCAGTGTCCTAGCCAATATTTATCCTTCAACCAACATCACTAAAAAAAACAGGTTATCTGGTCATTGTCACATTGCTGTTTGTGGGGGCTTGCTGTGCACAAATTGGCTGCCTCGTTTCCTACATTACAACAGTGGCTACACTTCAAAAATACTTCATTGGATGTAAAGCACTTTGGGACGTCCTGAGATCATGAAAGGCGCTATAGAAATGCAAGTCTTTCTTTTTTTCTTCTCACCAAACATGTTCAGTGACTCCTGATGGAAGGGAATAACGATCAGGAACACTGGCTGATTTTTTCTCAAAGTACAACAGGCTGCTTACAATCCTCACAATCCTACACCGCTGAGATCAGCACCACTCCACATTGTGTACTTACCCATTCTGCCTGCTGACAGGAAGGACATACCAAGGGCTTTGACACATTCATTATTCATCAATACTTCAAATCATCTTATAATAAATAGCAAGCCTTGAAATAAATTTAAAATCGGTTGGAGATTTTTTTAAAAAATAACTCTCCCACAATGAGTCTGAGTTTATTCAACGAGTAGCTGAGCTCTCCAGAACAGAAAGACCCAAAGTGGTCTGTGCTAAATTAGCTGATCTGGGCTGATGGTTAGGGGCACTATAACTAGCCTCAGCTCATCCGAATTACGGGGGAGGGAAGAAAATAAACAAACAGTCATGGTTCCTATTTCTGATTGCTCTGTAGTGCTACTGCTGGAAATGCGAGTGTGAATGTCAGGCTTGGACAGGATCAGGCTATGCACCTCTGTGTCAAATAACCTATCGACACTCACCTTCAAGGCTCACAAATGAATAGTGGCCTCTTGGTTGAGGTACGGTTTTCCCTCATACCCTATTCTGTGCCCTTTTCCTCTCTTCTGCAATATTCAAGGGTTCTAGTATTAGCATGTTATTAAAAAATTCATTTTCAGGGTGTGGGTTTTATTTATTGGCCAGCCTAGTTGCCCAGAGAAGGTTGTGGTGGGCCTTCTTGAACCACTGCAGCCCTTCTGGTAGCGATTTTGATAAAACTGGGTGGTTTATTAAGCCACTTCGGTGAGAACCACGTTGGTATTGGACTGGAGCCACATATAAGCCAGACCAGGTAAAGACTATAGGTTTCCTTCCCTAAAGGACATCAGTGAACCAGCCGGATTTTTAGGACGATCTGACAACTTCATCGTCACTTTTACTTTTATATCCAGATTTTTTTTAAAACTGAATTGAAATTTTCAAACTGTGGCTAGTATCCTGATTTCATACAGATTTGAAATTTCCTGCAGGAGCACAGAGTCACTTCTTAGCACGTAGAATCATAGAAAGTTACGGCACAGAAGGAGGCCGAAAAAGAGCTATCCAGCGTAACCCCACTTTCCAGCACTTGGTCCATAGCCCTGTAGGTTACAGCACTTCAAGTGCACATCCAAGCACTTTTTAAATGAGCTGAGGGTTTCTGTCTCTACCACCCTTTCAAGCAGTGAGTTCCAGACCTCCACCACCCTCTGGGTAAAAAAAATTCTCCTCAGTTCCCCTCTAATTCTTCTACCAATTACTTTAAATCTATGCCCCCTGGTCACTGACCCTTCTCTGCCCCAAAAAGCTGTTGAGGCTGGGGGTCAACTGAAAATTCCAAAACGGAGATTGATAGATTTTTGTTAGGTAATGGTATTAAGGGATATGGAACCAAGGTGGGTACGTGTAGTTAAGATACAGGTCAAAATTGAACTGAATGGTGGAACAGGCTCGAGGGGTTGCAGGGACTATTCCTGTTCCTATGTTCTTAACAGGGCTTTTAGAAGTATGAAATCCTATTTTCTATCTTTGCTCCCCATATAAGTCTCACTGGGCCAAGTGCCTCTGGCAGCAACCTCCAACACCTCCACAAAAGTGACTATTTAACCAGTTGCCAGCTCAGTAACAACTCCCCTTCTAACTATTCCCCTCTCTACAGCAATGCAACAGAGATTGCAAACTCAGCCAGGTGGGTTGGGCCTGTATCCCTCCACTCCACACACTATGCATTGTGCCATTGTACTCTCTTTTTAAAAATAATCATCACATTTTGTTTTCGTTTAAAGACTATCCTCACAGGCAAGTACCCTCACTGGAACCATCCTTACCTTCCCAACAGCTCGAAATGAATGTAAACACAAAAATCCAAGACGTGCTTGAGTGCAAAATTCCACCCACCTTCACTCTTATAGTTACATCTGAACTCAACCAGATTTTGATCCTGTATTTCACTGACCATATCCTCTGTATAATACACGGCACTATATTTCCCAATACCAAACAGCTCAAATAAAATCACTTCTATTTCAATCAGGTTAGTTATTTTTGCCCATTCATTACTTCATAAATAATAAATGGACAAATACTCTACACTTTGTTGAATGCTATGCTTTGCGAGGAAGCAAGCACCTTGGAATTATCAAGTTCAATCACTCCAGCTACATTCAAATGAATTAGGACATCGGAGCTCTTCGTTCAGTTACTGCCGTATAACACAATCCAGCCAAGTATAAGTTTGTAATACATCCACAGACGTTTACATAAAACAAAACTTTACCTTGAAAGTGGAATGTACAATGTGCACATCCCTTCATTTTAAATGACATTTACATTTCTCAGCACGAGTGCATTGGGCTGTTGAATCCTCTTCCTTACCATGTAAAAAAAAATCAAGAAGTAGAAAATGCTGACTGTTCCACATCACAGAAGCAGCTGTCTCTGGACATTATGACCTTACTGGAGGGCCGTTGACAACAGATGCACGGTTTAACATCTTCAATGAATTTACTTAGTCTTACAAGTATGTTTGCATCATGTACTGGCTCTGTGTCAATTTCTGGCTCCATGTAGTTCACATTCTTTATAACATACTGTAGAACTTTCTGTCTTATGCGACATATATTCCACTAAAGGTCAATCCGTTATTCCTGCAGCTCTTTTTTCCCCCGGTTAGACGAAGAACTTGCCTCACTTGCGTATGTACGAAAAATGGGTCTCTTTACATATTACCCTCCAAAAACTCATGGGAAGACCCATGCCAAATGATAATATAAACACAGGAGACTGATCACTCTTCCCAAATTGGAACAAAGAAAAATTGTAACACAAGAGTGGCTTCTATCTCATACTTAAGGAGGCTGCCTTAAAATGTTGACAACTCAATCAACGTAGGCAAATAGACAAGAGGAGGGCAATATTTCATTTTGCAACTTCAAGCCCTTGGTAGGAGCATAAAATTAAGCTCTTAAGGGTCACAATTTCCCTCCCCAGCCAGCCTACATTCTTTTTATGACAAACCCACTTTGTTTTGCATCAAAGTTTGAACGTTCAATCATATTATTTTGGATCCAACAAGCCCAATGCATACGTTATCTTGCCCTAATGCCTTTTGACTAATCTAGGGAATTTCCCTACCAAAGAAAATTTAGACAGTCATGATGCAAGCTTACTGAACCTGTATGCCTGTACCTCCATGGAATCATATGAAAACATAGTTCGACCTAGGGATTGTGTTCGTGAAAGCATTCACCTTGTCTGGTAACGAGTCAGAAGTTTCTATCCCTCATAATCTCACTTCGTATCAAACAGCCAGTAAGTTGGACTTGTTAGCCCCTAACAATCTTATAGGTTTGGGACAAGTAGAAATCCAACTAGAGGACCAGGTAATTGGGTACTGTAGCGTAGTGGTTATGTTACTGGACTAATAATCCAGAGGCCTGGACTAATAATCCGGAGTCATGAATTCAAATCCCACCAAGGCAGCTGGGGAATTTAAATTCAATTAATTAAATAAAATCTGGAATTAAAACATTAGTATCAGTAATGGTGGCCATGAAACTACCAGATTGTCGTAAAAACCCATCTGGTTCACTAGTGTCCTTTAGGGAAGGAAACCTGCCGTCCTTACCCGGTCTGGCCTATATGTGACTCCAGACCCACAGCAATGTGGTTGATTCTTAATTGCCCTCTGAAATGGCCTAGCAAGCCACTCAGTTGTAAAACCTCGCTACAAAAAGTCATAATAAGAATAAAACCGGACGGACCACTAGGCATTGGACACGACAAAGGCAAACCAAGCCCAGTCGACCCTGCAAAGTCCTCCTCACTAACATCTGGGGATTTGTGCCAAAATTGGGAGAGCTGTCCCACAGACTAGTCAAACAACAGCCTGACATAGCCATACTCACAGAATCATACCTTTCAGCCAACGTCCCAGACTCCATCATCACCATCCCTGGATATGTCCTGTCCCACCGGCAGGACAGACCCACTAGAGGTGGCAGTACAGTGATATACAGTCAGGAGGGAGTGGCCCTGGGAGTCCTCAACATTGACTCTGGACCCCATGAAATCTCATAGCATTAGGTCAAACATGGACAAGGAAACCTCCTGCTGATTACCACCTACCGCCCTCCCTCAGCTGATGAATCAGTCCTCCTCCATGTTGACCACCACTTGGAGGAAGCACTGAGGGTAGCAAGGACACAAAACGTACTCTGGGTGGGGGACTTCAATGTCCATCACCAAGAGTGGCTCGGTAGCACCACTACTGACCGAATCCTGAAGGACATAACTGCAAGAATGGGCCTGCGGCAGGTGGTGAGCGAACCAACACGAGGGAAAAACTTACTTGACCTCGTCCTCACCAATCTACCCGTCGCAAATGCATCTGTCCATGACAGTATTGGTAGGAGTGACCACCGCACAGTCCTCATGGAGATTAAGTCCCGTCTTCGCACTGAGGACACTATCCAACGTGTTGTGTGGCACTACCACCGTGCTAAATGGGATAGATTCAGAACAGATCTAGCAGCTCAAAACTGGGCATTCATGAGGCACTGTGGGCCATCAGCAGCAGCAGAAGTGTATTCCAGCACAATCTGTAACCTCATGGCCCGGCATATTCCTCACTCTACCATTACCAACAAGCCAGGGGATCAACCCTAGTTCAATGAAGAGTGTAGAAGAGCATGCCAGGGGCAGCACCAGGCGTACCTAAAAACAAGGTGACAACCTGGTGAAGCTACAACTCAGGAATATATGCCTGCTAAACAGCGGAAGCAACATGCTATAGACAGAGCTAAGCGATTCCACAACCAACGGATCAGATCAAAGCTCTGCAGTCCTGCCACATCCAGTCGTGAATGGTGGTGGACAATTAAACAACTAATGGGAGGAGGAGGGTCTGTAAACATCCCCATCCTCAATGATGGCGGAGTCCAGCACGTGAGTGCAAAACACAAGGCCGACGAGTTTGCAACCATCTTCAGCCAGAAGTGCCGAGTGGACGATCCATCTCGGGCTCCTCCCGATATCCCTACCATCATAGAAGCCAGTCTTCAGCCAATTCGATTCACTCCACGTGATATCAAGAAACAGCTGAGTGCACTGGATACAGCAAAGGCTATGGGCCCCGACAACATCCTGGCTGAAGACTTGTGCTCCAGAACTAGCTGTGCCTCGAGGCAGGCTGTTCCAGTACAGCTACAACACTGGCATCCACCCGACAATGTGGAAAATTGCCCAGGTATGTCCTGTCCACAAAAAGCAGGACAAATCCAATCTGGCCAATTACCGCCCCATCAGTCTACACTCAATCAGCAAAGTGATGGAAGGTGTCGTTGACAATGCTATCAAGCGGCACTTACTCACCAATAACCTGCTCACTGATGCTCAGTTTGGGTTCCACCAGGACCACTCTGCTCCAGACCTCATTACAGCCTTGGTCCAAACATGGACAAAAGAGCTGAATTCCAGAGGTGAGGTGAGAGTGACTGCCCTTGATATCAAGGCAGCATTTGACCAAGTGTGGCACCAAGGAGCCCTAGTAAAATTGAAGTCAATGGGAATCAGGGGGAAATCTCTCTAGTGGCTGGAGTCATACCTAGCAAAAAGGAAGATGGTAGTGGTTGTTGGAGGCCAATCATCTCAGCCCCAGGGCATTGCTGCAGGGGTTCCTCAGGGCAGTGTCCTAGGCCCAACCATCTTCAGCTGCTTCATCAATGACCTTCCCTCCATCATAAGGTCAGAAATGGGGACGTTCGCTGATGTTGCACAGTGTTCAGTTCCATTCGCAACCCCTCAAATAATGAAGCAGTCCGAGCCCGCATGCAGCAAGACCTGGACAACATCCAGGCTTGGGCTCATAAGTAGCAAGTAACATTCGTGCCAGACACGACCATCTCCAACAAGAGGGAGTCTAACCACCTCCCCTTGACATTCAACGGCATTACCATCGCCGTATCCCCCACCAACAACATCCTGGGGGTCACCATTGACCAGAAACTTAACTGGACCAGCCACATAAATACTGTGGCTACAAGAGCAGATCAGAGGCTGGGTAATTTGCAGCGAGTGACTCACCTCCTGACTCCCCAAAGCCTTTCCACTATCTACAAGGCACAAGTTAGGAGTGTGATGGAATACTCTCCACTTGCCTGGATGAGTGCAGCTCCAACAACACTCAAGAAGCTCGACACCATCCAGGACAAAGCAGCCGCTTGATTGGCACCCCATCCACCACCCTAAACATTCACTCCCTTCACCATCGGCGCACTGTGGCTGCAGTGTGTACCATCCACAGGATGCACTGCAGTTACTCGCCAAGGCTTCTTCGACAGCACCTCCCAAACCCGCGACCTCTACCACCTAGAAGGACAAGAGCAGCAGGTACATGGGAACAAGACCTGCACGTTCCCCTCCAAGTCACACACCATCCCGACTTGGAAATATATCGCCGTTCCTTCATCGTCGCTGGGTCAAAATCCTGGAACTCCCTTCCTAACAGCACTGTGGGAGAACCTTCACCACACGGACTGCAGCGGTTCAAAAAGGCGGATCACCACCACCTTCTCAAGGGCAATTAGGAATGGGCAATAAATGCCGGCCTCGCCAGCGACGCCCACATCCCATGAACGAATAAAAAAAAAGATAAGGTAACTGTGCAAGCACCTACCATTTAACGAAAGCCTCTGACTTTCCCCATTTAACACTATCCTAAAACTGGGCCATAACCCGGACTAGACATGAGAGAGGACAGAGGGTCCGGTAACAATACTAATTATCTGCATATATACAAATCTTTTTTTAACCCTTGAATCTTGTGTCTAGGTTACAAGGGTCTGGCCTTAAGGCAACTGCTATGGATTCTTAGACTCTTACAAATAGTAATGGAGAAGGCAAGGATGCTTGCCTTGTACCCTTAGCCAACTCAAAACAAAAAGGGAGATAATACAATATGTAGCTGTAATTAAAGCTAGCTGGTACAGAACTCATCCTACTGATGAAATTAGGGCCAAAACCAAATTTCTCTAAGCTATAGAACAAATGCAGCACAGAAACAGGCTCCACAAGAGCTTCCTCGCACTCCTCTTCATTAAACCCCATCAATGAATATCCTTCTATTCATTTCTCCCTCATATGCTTATCTAGCTTCCCCTTAAATGCATCTATGCTATTCGTCTCAATTACTCCTTGTGGTAGCAAGTTTCACATTCTCACCACTCTTTGGGTAAAATAAAGAAGTTTCTCCTGAATTCCCTATTGGATTAATTGGTGACTCTCTTATATTTATGGCCCCTAGTTCTGGTCTCCCCCACAAGTGAAAACATCTTCTCTATGTCTATCAAATCCCTTCATAATTTTAAAGACCTCTATTAGGTCACCCCTCAGCCTTCTCTTTTCTCGAAGAGCCCCAGCCTGTTCAACCTTTCCTGATAAGTATATCGTCTTATCCTCTCATTTCTGGCATTATCCTCGTGAATCTTTTTTGCACCTTCTCTAGTGTCTCTATGTCCTTTTTATGGAAACCAGAACTTTTCACAGCACTCCAAGTGTGGTCTAACAAAAGGTCCGATACAAGTTTAACATAACTTCGCTGCTTTTCAATTCTATCCCTCTAGAAATGAACCCCAGTGTTTTGTATGCTTTTTTTTAAAAATGACCTTATCAACCTGCGTCGCTACTTTTAGTGATGTGTATCTGTACCACTAGATCCCTTTGATCCTCTACCCCATTTAGACTCATTTTCCAAGGAGTATGTGGCCTGCTTAATCTTCCTACCAAAATGTAACACCTCACATTTATCTATATTGAAATTCATTTTCCAATTACATGCCCATTGTATAATTTTATTAACGTCTTCTTGTATTTTGTCGCAGTCCTCCTCAGTATTAACTATACCCCCCCAATTCGGTGTCGTCCACAAATTTTGAAATTGTACTCTGATTCCCGAATCCAAATTGTTTATGTAAATTGTGAACAACAGTGGTCCCTGCACTGATCCCTGTGTAACACCACTTCCTACCCTCTGCCAGTCTGAGTAGCTACCCTTTCCGTTATATGTTCTGCAGCCAGCTTGATATCCATTCTGCTACTTATCCCCCTGACTCCACATGCTCTGACCTCAGTCACGAGTCTACTATGAGTCATGAGGCTTTATTGAAGGCCTTTTGAAAATCCAAACTTATTACATCTACTACATTACCCTTGTCTACTGTTTGTTACCTCCACTCTACCCTGCTGAACACCTTCTCAGCATCCAATCAGAAGGCCATGGTATGGCACTTACTATGCAAATAGTCAGAAAATGTGTGCAAGTTACCTCGGAGTAAAGGCCTTTTACAAATCCTACCTGATCGCTATCTATAATATGTGGAACCACTGCTTCCATACGGAATGTTCGCACCGTCGGCAGTACTTTGCGGTCTATATGTAATAGAAAGATAAGCCTGTAGCTACAGTGGTGGATGGGGTTCTTCCCTTTATTTGCCAGCACTGAAATAAGAGCAGTACCGAGTTTGGAATCCTGGGATATCTGTTCAAAGACTTTCAGTAATGCTGGCTCCAACTTGGGCAGGAAATTTTTGTACTCACCCAAGCCGAATGACATATCCCTTTGCATGTCCCCTACTGCCATTTACACCTCAGCTAGCTCTTCTAAAAAAAATCACATCAAACTGGTCTAACTCTGGAATCTAAGGCTTGCAAAAAAGTGCTCATACTCACAGACTGCTGCCTGAGATTCTGACTGGTACAGAAGACTATACACTTCACAAACCTCCTGGTTAATTTTAATGGGGTCTCTCTGCAACTCCCTGTTCTATTCCTGATCACGATTGCTGCAGCTGCTTCATGCTGTTTTAGCCGTCTTAAAAAAGCCGTCTTACAAACTTGTGTCTGCCGTCTTCCCATTTTTCTTGCATTCTGTATTCCATTATCTCCTTCTTTTATTTCAAATTAATTTGCCTTATTCTAGCTATTTATTTTAAAACTTAAAAATCACATCATTAACCTGATTTTCCTAGTCTGTCCGGTGTCGTTGTTCATTTTAGAAGAGACCCCCCCCCCACCCCCCGGCCTGGAATTGGAAAAATTGATCTCTGATGGCCTGGAAAAAGAAGCGCCTTCAAAGCTAGTTTTCGTCCAACCAGTTAGAAATCTAACATTGATATGGTCATATCATACATATCTGACCAGATTAGCCTTTGCTGTTTCTACACATCAAACCAGGGTGGTACAGAAGTTATCTTGTTCACTGAACCAGTAAGCCCAACTGTGCGGATATAGATAATCCTTACTGCATCACAGACTGGTTTCAGACACATAGTAAGGAACATGACAGAAGAATAGCCTCTATATGTATCAGAAAAATGCTTGCTTAAATGAACCAAAATATATAGTTGAATCCACTGATAACGAACTCTGTCATGTACCTGTTGCTTTAAACAAACAAACATGTACAGAACATAAAACCTCCAACTTAGTAAGGAACCAAAATACAACTTGGTTCCCAATGCTCTATCATGGAGTCGAAGAACAGGGGTTTGTAAACACAATTTTGGTGCAGTAGGCTCCCCATCTCAGGGAGGCTTCAGCCACTCTTGCTGTCACATTTACTGTCCATCTGCCGGGGAACAGCACGTGGGACCCAGGGAGAACTAGAGATGGAGACATAAATTGCCAGTCTCTCATTCGAGACAAGATAGATACAACTCTGAGTGTGTTTAAGGCTCCTACCTGATAGTACCAGTGGGTGAGGGGATCGGGCTGACCAGTTCGATGTTTGGATCAGGAATGTTAATTTTGAGTGGTGAGATCTGTGGGCGGAGGGGACAGATGGGGGACGGTGGCTGCTCCTCCTTCACCTCCTGTTTACTGTAAAGTGATGTAAATGTAATCTTTATCACAGTGCTGGGAAAACGGAACATACACCTGAAAGGGAAAAGGGGAAAAAAAAAAGTCAGCAAGAGATTGTGAAAAAGAACAAATCACATAAGCAATCCAGATATGATGTTCATGCAGCTAGATAGGTTAAACTAATAAGCCTAAAATTTCTCTCTACAAAGCAATCCGTTGACTACTAAGATGCAATAGGTAAGTTTTCAAACCGTGGCTACAAAATTCCTGGCACCCGTCAAAATCGAGTACGCAGGCATTTTCCTCTTCAGTATTAGTCACGGTTGCTCAAGCAGCAAAACAGCTGCATTTTCAGCTTTCCAGGCTACCCTAGCACATGTCAATTAAACACTCCATACGTACACAATTCATTCTTTTGCACTTTCACCACACTTTCACAATTCCGCTGACATGTCCTACCCAAAACTTTAGTCTCTCTACCTCCCTTCCCCTCCTACTGTGACTAATCCGCTACATATTTCTGGCATTTTCTATTTTTATTTCAGATTTCCAGCATTTGCCATTTTTATTTTTAAGTTTATATAACTCGTGTTAAGCAGGACCACTGAAAAGTCAGTGAAGTGGGAACCAACGGGTCAGAGATTGCTAGCAGCAAATGTTCAGTAGTGGATTTCTATGGCAAGGAATTTGAAGTACAATAGGAATAATTGATAGTGTTGTGATACCAGTCAGGTTCTGTGTGAGTTAGCGTAGCTTATCACCAGCACCAAATTGCCAATGTTTACAGCATTCATTAATCTGGTTATTGGCCACTAGGCACTCAGCTATTTCAGAAAGTAATCCAGGCAACAGCAAAATGGATGGGCTCAATCTTAGTGATGAAAGAAGTCCATGAGCTCTTTATACTTATTGTTGGAGGTAAGGCTGGAGGGGGCAGGGGAGAGGAGTTTAAGGAAACAGTTGTAAGTGGGGAAAAGAAGCTGCGGGATGTGGGTGGCGAGAGATACAAAGGAAGCGGTGGGTGATGGCATTGACTTGTGATCAAGCGTGCAGGTACATGTTGTTTTTAAGCCAGGCACGTCAACTTCATTTTCTGATTGCCAGGCCTAGGCAAAGTCCAAATAGGTGAGGTCAGTAAGTGACCAACAGCTTGGCTGACCTATAAGTCATGTCTCTAGGACCCTCTGAAGGCACCTCATGTACTTTACAGCACTTCCATTGAAGTCAGAGCTGCTGTTGACAGCAGCATTGCAAAAAGGGTGTAAAGTAAATTTGTATAATTGTAAACATGAAGGATCAGGCAGTCTGGTGGTACAGAGCAGGAACTTACTTTTAAAAAGGAACAGGGTTTTATAAAGCTTTTGGGGGAGAGGGGTAAATAGAGTTAAAAAAAACAATTTGGTAACATCCTGTTCCGCACAGAGAAAAATAAATTGACTACCAGACTTGCTAAACAGCAACGCCAATATTAAGTTCTAATCCCTTCTTGGTAAAAATTGCTGGTTATCCAATTTAATTAAAATTAAACTTCACTGGCATGAAAGAGGACCCAACCCAGATTAACTGGTTGGAAAAAGTAACAGGACAAACAGTGGAAGATTGCTGGAGACGGTACAGGCAAAGTATATTTTAACTATGAGTAAAAGGAGCTCATCAAAAGCAGGAGGTCTTATAGATCAAATGAGGCCACAGCAAAAATGAACTTAACAACCATATGATAAATACATGATGTGGAGATGCCGGTGATGGACTGGGGTTGACAATTGTAAACAATTTTACAACACCAAGTTATAGTCCAGCAATTTTATTTTAAATTCACAAGCTTTCGGAGGCTACCTCCTTCCTCAGGTGAACGATGTGAAAACAATTTTCCACATCGTTCACCTGAGGAAGGAGGTAGCCTCCGAAAGCTTGTGAATTTAAAATAAAATTGCTGGACTATAACTTGGTGTTGTAAAATTGTTTACAATGATAAATACAGGGGAGATAACACAGAAGAAATCTGAGATACAGAAAGGAAGTAACAACAATTTCAAGGCTCTAAGAGTGAGTTTAAAAGAAGACTGGTGGTCACCTTAATGGGAAGTAGCAAGGGTTTTTAATAAGAGATAAAAGGAGAGTCCCAAAAAAAGCAATTTAACACAGAGACGAAAGGAACCATCTTAATACAAGAGTCCAGGAATGTCAGATGCTAATTAGGTATTTTGTATGAGTTTTTACAGCGTATGGTGAAAGTAGGACTATAGGAGAATCTGAGAGTGTGAAAGGCCCACTACTGAAGATGAGTATTCAAAAGGAAACTGTAGAAAAAAGTTAGTGGGATTAAAAATAGATGGCATGCATCCTAGAATATTGAAGGTAGTTGAGGAGGAGATAGCAGAGATATTAATCAAAACCTCTAGAAGTGAGAATTGTGCCAATGGATGGCAAATGTTCAAAAAGGCAGGAAAAAGAGATGAAGAACATAAGAAATAGGAGCAGGAGTAGGCCATACAGCCCCTCGAGCCTGCTCCGCCATTCAATAAGATCATGGTTGATCTTCAGCCTCAACTCCACTTTCCTGCTGGATCCCCATATCCCTTGATTCCCCTAGAGTCCAAAAAATTATCTCTCAGCCTTGAATATATTCAATGGCTAAGCATCCACAGCCCTCTGGGGTAGAGAATTCCAAAGATGCACAACCCTGAGTGAAGTACCTCCTCATCTCAGTCCTGCCAACCTCTTATCCTGTGACTATGCCCTCTAGTTCTAATCTCTCCGGCCAGGGAAACGACCTCTTAGCCTCTACCCTGTCAAACCCCCTCAGAATCTTATATGTTTCAATGAGATCACCTCTCATTCTTCTAAACTCCAGACAGTATAGGCCCATTCTACTCAACCTCTCCTCATAGGACAACCCTCTCATCCCAGGAATTAATCCCAGAAACACTTTGGGACCAGTGATCATAATTCCATTAGTTTTAAGATAGCTATGGAGAAGGATAGGTCTGGCCCAAAAGTTAAAATTCTAAATTGGGGAAAGGCCAATTTTGATGGTATTAGACAGGAACTTTCAGAAGTTGATTGGGAGAGTCTGTTGGCAGGCAAAGGGACGTCTGGTAAGTGGGAGGCTTTCAAAAGTGTGTTAACCAGGGTTCAGGGTAAGCACATTCCTTATAAAGTGAAGGGCAAGGCTGGTAGAAGTAGGGAACCTTGGATGACTCGGGAGATTGAGGCACTCGTCAAAAAGAAGAAGGAGGCATATGACATGCATAGGCAGCTGGGATCAAGTGGATCCCTTGAAGAGTATAGAGATTGCCGGAGTAGAGTTAAGAGAGAAATCAGGAGGGCAAAAAGGGGATATGAGATTGCTTTGGCAGATCAGGCAAAGGTGAATCCAAAGAGCTTCTACAAATACATAAAGGGCAAAAGGGTAACTAGGGAGAGAGTAGGGCCTCTTAAGGATCAACAAGGTCATCTATGTGCGGAACCACAAGATATGGGTGAGATCCTGAATGAATATTTCACATCGGTATTTACGGTTGAGAAAGGCATGGATGTTAGGGAACTTGGGGAAATAAATAGTGATGTCTTGAGGAGTGTACATATTACAGAGAGGGAGGTGCTGGAAGTCTTAACGCGCATCAAGGTAGATAAATCTCCGGGACCTGATGAAATGTATCCCAGGACGTTAAGGGAGGTTAGGGAGGAAATTGTGGGTCCCCTAGCAGAGATATTTGAATCATCCACCGCTACAGGTGAGGTGCCTGAAGATTGGAGGGTAGCAAATGTTGTGCCTTTGTTTAAGAAGGGCGGCAGGGAAAAGCCTGGGAACTACAGACCAGTGAGCCTGACATCTGTAGTGGGTAAGTTGTTAGAGGGTATTCTGAGGGACAGGATCTACAGGCATTTGGAGAGGCAGGGACTAATTAGGAACAGTCAGCATGGTTTTGTGAGAGGAAAATCATGTCTCACGAATTTGATTGAGTTTTTTGAAGGGGTAACCAAGAAGATAGATGAGGGCTGTGTAGTAGACGTGGTCTACATGGACTTCAGCAAAGCATTTGACAAGGTACCGCATGGTAGGTTGTTACATAAGGTTAAATCTCATGGGATCCAAGGTGAGGTAGCCAATTGGATACAAAATTGGCTTGACGACAGAAGACAGAGGGTGGTTGTCGAGGGTTGTTTTTCAAACTGGATGCCTGTGTCCAGCGGTGTGCCTCAGGGATCGGTGCTGGGTCCGCTGTTATTTGTTATTTATATTAATGATTTGGATGAGAATTTAGGAGGCATGGTTAGTAAGTTTGCAGATGACACCAAGATTGGTGGCATTGTGGACAGTGAAGAAGGTTATCTAGGATTGCAACGGGATCTTGATAAATTGGGCCAGTGGGCCGATGAATGGCAGATGGAGTTTAATTTAGATAAATGTGAGGTGATGCATTTTGGTAGATCGAATCGGGCCAGGACCTACTCCGTTAATGGTAGGGCGTTGGGGAGAGTTATAGAACAAAGAGATCTAGGAGTACAGATTCATAGCTCCTTGAAAGTGGAGTCACAGGTGGATAGGGTGGTGAAGAAGGCATTCAGCATGCTTGGTTTCATTGGTCAGAACATTGAATGCAGGAGTTGGGATGTCTTGTTGAAGTTGTACAGGGCATTGGTGAGGCCACACTTGGAGTACTGTGTACAGTTCTGGTCACCCTATTATAGAAAGGATATTATTAAACTAGAAAGAGTGCAGAAAAGATTTACTAGGATGCTACCGGGACTTGATGGTTTGACTTACAGGGAGAGGTTTGACAGACTGGGACTTTTTTCCCTGGAGAGTAGGAGGTTAAGGGGTGATCTTATAGAAGTCTATAAAATAATGAGGGGCATAGATAAGGTCGATAGTCAAAATCTTTTCCCAAAGGTTAGGGGAGTCTATAACGAGGGGGCACAGATTTAAGGTGAGAGGGGAGAGATACAAAAGGATCCAGAGGGGCAATTTTTTCACTCAAAGGGTGGTGAGTGTCTGGAACGAGCTGCCAGAGGCAGTAGTAGAGGCGGGTACAATTTTGTCTTTTAAAAAGCATTTGGACAGTTACATGGGGAAGATGGGTATTGAGGGATATGGGCCAAGTGCAGGCAATTGGGACTAGCTTAGTGGTATAAACTGGGCGACATGGACATGTTGGGCCGAAGGGCCTGTTTCCATGTTGCAACTTCTATGATTCTATGATTCTAATCTAATGAACATTCGTTGCACCGCCTCTAAGGCTAGTATATCCTTCCTTAGATAAGGAGGCCAAAACTGTACACTGTACTCCAGGTGAGGTCTCACCAAAGCCCTGTACAACTGCAGCAAGACTTCCTTACTCTTGTACTCCAAACCCCTTGCAATAAAGGCCAACATGCCATTTGCCTTCCTAATTGCTTGCTGTACCTGCATGCTAACTTTGTGTTTCTTGTACCAGGACACCAACATTTAATAGTTTCTCACCATTTAAAAAAATATTCTGTTTTTCTATTCTTCCTACCAAAGTAAATAACCTCACATTTCCCCACATTATACTCCATCTGCTGCCACCTTGCCCACTCACTTAACCTGTCTATATCACTTTGCGGACTCTGTGTCCTCCTCACAGCTTACTTTCTCACCTAGCTTTGTATCGTCAGCAAACTTGGATACGCTACACTCGGACCCGTCATCCAAGTCATTAATATAGATTGTAAATAGCTGAGGCCCAAGTACCGATCCTTGCGGTACCCCACTAGTTACAGCCTGCCAACTTGAAAATTACCCATTTATCCCTACTCTCTGTTTTCTATCTATTAACCAATCCTCTATCCATGCTAATATATTACCACCAACCCCATGAGCCCTTAATCTTGCGTAACAACCTTTTATGTGGTACCTTATCAAATGCCCTTTGAAAATCTAAATGTACTACATCCACTGGTTCCCCTTTATCTACCTTTCTAGTTACATCCTCAAAAAACTAATACATTTGTCAGGAAATTAAAGGCCAATTAGTCTTATGTTGGTTGTGGCTAAACTCCTAGAGGCTATACTATAGTATGAAATTAATGAACACTTAAGAGAAACATGGGCTAATCGGGAACAGTCGGTATGGATTTATAAAGGGCAGGTCATGGTCAACTAATAATCAGAATGTATGGGTAAATATGTACGAATTTCCACAAGGCACTTGGTAAGATGCTGTATAGGAGACTGGTCACAAAAATTAAGACATATGGTATTAAATGGAAGATAACGCCATTGTTAAGAAAGGTCTCATCTGAATACGGCATCTCTGACAATACAGTACTTCATTATTGCACTGAAATATCAGCTTAAAGCAAGTGCTCAAGTCCTGGAGTGAGGATTGAACTCATGACCTTCTGACACAGAGACGAGAGTACCAAAGAGAACGATATCGAAGTTTGCTGCTGATACCAAATAAGGGCTATGGCAAACTGTGAGAAGGAAGGAATTGCAGGAGAACAGAAGACAGATTAACAGAGCAAGCAGATAGATGGCAGAAACAACTCAATGCAAAAAAGTCTACATTTGGGGGCAAAACAACCATGAAAGAAAGTATATCCCAAATGATACATCTCTTAAGAGTGGAAGAACAGAGAGATTATGGGGGGCAGATATAAAAATCTTTTAAACGATCAGACTGCAAGTAGAAACGATCAAAGTCAAATGGGATTCTGGGTTTTATTAGTAGGGGCATAGAATATAAAAGGAAGGAAGTGATGGTGAATTGGTAAAAGACATTGGTTAGGCCACAGTTGGAATATTGCATGAAGTTCTGGGCACCGATTATAGGAAAGATATTACAGCCACGGAAAGTGTATAGCAAATATTCACTGGAATAATACCAGGAAAATGAGGTTATAGAAAGGCTTGAAAAATTGAGCCTTTTTCAATGGTACTAGAAGCTTTCAAAATAATAAAAGGTTTTGAATAGAAAAAGTGAAAGATAGTTTCCATTTGTTAGTGAATCAGTTACAAGATGCCACAGACTCAGGAATATTGCTGGAAGAATGAGAATGTTTATAAGTGTCCATTTAGCCAGAGGCCATCAACATTTGCAGATTTTCTTCTTTTAATCCTAAGCCATATTTCACAATGCAAATGTAACAGAAACTAAAAATGTCCACCCAGAATCTTTTAAAACTACATTAAAAAAAACTATAAGCTACTTCTGTTACAGGTGTCAGCATTAAGGTAGCATCAGGACAACCTCCTTCACAGCATTCAGAACCAATTATCATTGGTACAGTGTTGCCACTAAAGGGCAATAAAGAACAATCTGAGGTGTTTTTGGAGCCCTTGTCTAGAGGAAACTGGGATAATGCTAACAAGGGTCTAGAGGTGTTGCCAAATTAACTTGTTTTAGGGAGTTCAACAGCTACGGTAGCCTAGTGGTTAATGCATTGAATTGTCACAAGAACTTAACTGGTTCAATAATGTCCTTCAGGGAAGGGATCCTGACACCCATATCTGGTCTGGCATACATGTGATTGTAGTCCCACAACACATGGTTGATTCTTAATGCCTTCAGGGCGACTAGGGATGGGCAATAAATGCCAGTGTCTTCCACACTCCAAAGACATTTTTTTTTATTGCCTACATGACCATACCATCACGATTTTCTAACACTAGCCGATTTCCCCTAGTGGGTCAGACATTACACATTATAGCATACATTATTCTTCTGCTAAAGCACAGCTTTGCTTAGCCAAATCTGACTCTTTATAAAGCCACAAAACTTAATTGCTATAAACTGGAGATCCAAAGATCAATAACATGTTGGTGAAGAAAACTTGAAGATTGGGAGGTGCTCTTAAGTATCCAGCACCAGGTCAGAAGAACACAGAATGAAATGACGTATGTGACTGTATGAAGTATGTCAGATCCAATTTTTTTTTTAATATAGGGATACATAATGCTCACTTATCAGTGTGACAATTCCAGATAGTAAGTAATCTAGTAGCCTTACTGGATGTATCATAATTTCAGATATATAGCAATGTAAATAGTTTATGACTCCCATATTAACCAAGAATCTAAATAAAAACACACATCTATATAGAGATCTCAAAGACCACATCCATTGGGTGGCTAATGTGGCAAATCAAGTCCAAAATCCCGGTTACCAAATATAGACATGCCTACCATCTGTCCTTTTACATCAAGTACCAGTATTTCAAACTCAGTCTGCTTTCCATTTGTCATGTTGAAAATCTGTGAAGCCCCATGGCTCCCTTCTCAATGGACCAGGAAGATGACAATCGTGCTAGTTGGTCAACGACAATTGGGAACCAGGCCACTAAAGCCAATACTGAAATCCGCTCTTGTTGCGAGAGCGGGTCATGATCCATTTCCCAGACTTCTGCCAACAGAAGTCTGGAACCGGTTACTAGAAAGTGTGAGAGCACGCCGCCTGGGGCATTCACTTACTAACTTTGTCCAAAATGATTCCTTTCCTCCTTTTCACCCCTAGAAGAGTAAGTAACTAAACTCTGATTACTCCTTTCCTAGGCAGCCCAACTGAAAGTGGGAAATCGCAGATGCAGACTTGCAGTCTACCACTCCGTTCCCACATTTTTTTTATATATTAAAAAGATTTAACAAATGCTTTCTCAGCATCTAATGAAAGAACCAAGGGCTGAAATTTCATTTGTTGTTTAAATGGAATAAAATCCCAGAAAATGGCTTATACTGTTGCAAGTGCTGCCCACAGACAAATCCTGTCTGGCTCTTGTGAGCCAGCTGGGTGTTTCATGTTTCCAAGCCTAAGGGCAAGAATGCGAGCTAAGATTTTACAGTCACAGTTTACCAGTGAGGTTGGTCCATAAAGTTATCAATTTGCTGGCCAGCTAGGATGTTGTACGTTATATATGTTGGAGACAGCGCCAATATAAATGAGGCGCCTTGCATTCATTTGGGGAGACAGAATACCATCTTGAGGTAGTTTTGCTCTGTGCTTCTGGAGGTCAATGGACAAATGCAGTAATCCTGTACCTTTCTGTTATGGGGTTTAGTGGCCTGTTAGTGCTACTAGCTTCCAACTTCCAACACGTGGGTCTCACACAGCCGGCAGCAATCCTGAAGTAAAAATTGCTGGAATCGCTAAAGCCGGAAAGATCAGGTTTATTTTATTTAAACCAGGTTTTCCTGGTTTTAGCTGGCCCTAGCAAATCCAGCAAGTTTACTTTGGGAATGACACCAGCTGCTCGAGACCAGAATGCTGCGAACATCAGCACATCACTAAAACAATATAAAAGCAGTTTAAGAGCAAGTAATTTGCACAGTTGCTGGTTAGAAGATGGCACTAATAGGTTGTTGTTCTGGAATAATTCCCACAGAATTGCAAACCAATACTGCAGAATTAATAAAATTAAACATAAATAACACAGGAGTACAAGCTAGGAACCCTTTACAATGAAGTCCATGCAACATCCTATAAACTATACTGCAGCACAATTGAAACAACAGCTATAAGTTACTTTAGAAAAGCTAATCTGCAATTCTTTGAGCAACTAGAAACATTACTATTGCAAGCAGGTTGCTGCCTGAAAATCAGTGAATCTAAAATTTCTCAGAGAAATAAAGGCAAAAGGAAAGGAATGGGGAGGAGGGGGAGTGGAAGAAATAGGAGCAAGCTCAGAAGGGCAGATATCAGGTAGGTCAAGCACAGTGTGGGTAATTTTAACCTAACTCGCTGAGCGGGAAACCCATAGGATTGGGTGAATTGATGGTTTTACACTCCACCCAATATTATTCCCCACTGACTTCAATGGAGAGTAAAAATCGGGCGGGGTGTAAAACCAGTATGCACCCGATCCGGTCAGTTTCCCGATAGGCGGGTTAGGTTAAAATTGTCCCCAATGTCACTGCTTCTGATCCCAACCCAATAAAACCGCAAAATTCCTGGAATTATTCAGGATACACTGAGGTGCTGTGATGGGGCAACTGTAGGTTTCTATGTACAGATGAGCTAGATGGGCCAAATGACCTCCCTCATCTGTACTTATTTTTGTGATCTTTATGAAGTATCCAAGCTGTGTACACCAACCATCATACTCAGAATTTCTGTTAAGCCACGATTCTGACCAGTTCTATGATTTTTCCTTCATGCACTTGAGTGGAAGACTAATGCACAGCCAGATACTTTGAATAGTTAATGCACAGTTATGTTATTTCTTTTAATAGAAGCAGCATCTATAATAGTGGAATGATTTACTGGATTTCACAATATTTTATCCTAGAAAGTGTTCATAACAAATTTTGCTTGATTGCAGCTTCTTTCAAAATTCATATTTGAAAAAGGTTTCTTCATAGAGCCATGAAGGGTATCCATTTAGTGTATTATAAGGTCAAGCAGAGATGCACTTTGATGACATCATGCAAGACAGAGGAATTCACACAGTATGCGTGATAAAGTTCACACTAATGAGGGGGGAGGTTGAAGAAAAACTGTATTCAAACTGGGTGAGTTTAAAAAAACACTCTCCAAACAAATCAAGAAGTGAACCAGTCAAATTAAATGGTAGACAGCAATTTGGATGGTAAACAGCAGACATACATAAAAAAAATAGCAATTTGTAGTGGCTGAAATGCACACAAATTGCAATGAACTTGCCCGTCAGAGTTATGTATACGCTGGGTGCGGATTTAACTATTTAAAACATGTTATGATTGAACAACAGAACAAATATCAAAAGGTGTTAAAGCAACAAACTTCAACAACAGCCATTTTTAACAAAACAACTCACACACCATGAGTGAGTCTCAAGACTTGAAAGGTGCAATATAAATGCATCTCCTCAGGATGTCCCAAAGCACTTTACACCCAATGAAGTACTTTTGAAGTGTAGTCACTGTTGTAATGTAACGAAAGGCGGCAGTTAATTTGCGCACAGCAAGGTCAGACGAACAGCAATGTAACGATCAGATAAATTGTGTTAGTGATGTTGGTTGAGGATTAAATATTGGGCAAGACATGGGGAGAACTCCCCTGCTCTTCTTCGAAATAGTGCCATGGAACGCCTCGATTTTATAATTCTCATCCTTGTTTTCAAATCCCTCCATAACCTTACCCTTCCATATCTCTGTAACCTCCTCCATCCCTACAACCCTCCGATATGTCTGCGCTCCTCCAATTCTTGCCTCTTGTGCATCCCCGATTTTAATCGCTCCACCACTGGTGGCAGTGCTTTCAGCTGCCTAGGCCCTAAGCTCTGGAATTCTCGACCCAAACCTCTCCGCCCCTCTACCTCTCTCTACTCCTTTAAGACGCTCCTTAAAACCTACCTCTTTGGTCACCTGCCCTAATATCTCCTCATGTGGCTCAGTGTCAAATTTTGTTTGATAATGCTCCTGCGAAGTGCCTTGGGACGTTTTACTACATTCTGGAGGAGGAGGGTAAACAGCCAGTAGTCGTATCAGTACCAACGACATAGGTAACAAAAGGGATGAGGTCCTGCAAGGTGAATTTAAGGAGTTAGGAGATAAATTAAAATGCAGGACCTCAAAGGTAGTGATCTCAGGATTACTACCAATGCCACATGCTAGTAAGTATAGGAACAGGAGGATAGACCAGATGAATGCGTGGCTGCAGGGATGGTGTAGGAGGGAGGGATTTAGATTCCTGGGACATTGGGACCGGTTCTGGGGAAGGTGGGACCTGTACAAGCGGGACGGGTTACACCCGAGCAGGACCGGGACCAATGTTCGCGTGGGGGGTGTTTGCTAGTGCTGTTGGGGAAGGTTTAAACTAGAATGGCAAGGGGATGGGAACCTGAGCAGAGAGACAGAGGAGGGGGAAACACGGATAGAAAAAAAATGACAGAAAGCGAAGAAGCAATAGTGGAAGGCAGAGAAAACAAGGGCGAAAAACAAATAGGGTCATAGTGCAAAATAATACTAAGATGACTAGCAATCTTAAAAAGACAAGTCTAAAGCCATTGTGTCTTAATGTGCGGAGCATTCGCAATAAGGTAGATGAATTAACAGCGCAGATAGATATTAACGGGTATGATATAGTTGCGATTACGGAGACATGGCTGCAGGGTGACCAAGGATGGGAACTGAACATCCAGGGGTATTCAATAGTTAGGAAGGACAGGCAAAAAGGGAAAGGAGGCGGGGTAGCGTTGTTAGTAAAGGAGGAAATCAATGCAATAGTGAGGAAGGATATTGGCTCGGAAAATCATGATGTGGAATCTGTATGGGTGGAGCTAAGAAACACCAAGGGGCAGAAAACGTTGGTGGGGGTTGTCTATAGGCCCCCAAACAGTAGTGGAGATGTAGGGGAGGGCATTAAACAGGAAATTAGAGACGCATGTAAGAAGGGTACAACTATAATCATGGGTGACTTTAATTTACATATAGATTGGTCAAACCAAATTATCAATAATACTGTGGGGGAGGAATTCCTGGAGTGTGTATGTGATGGATTTCTAGACCAATATGTTGAGGAACCAACTAGAGAGCAGGCGATCCTAGACTGGGTATTGTGCAATGAGAAAGGATTAATTAACAATCTTGTTGTGCGGGGTCCCTTAGGGAAGAGCAACCATAACATGATAGAATTCCTCATTAAGATGGAGAGTGAAGTAGTTGAATCTGAAACTAGGGTCCTGAATCTAAATAAAGGAAATTACAAAAGTATGAGGTGTGAGTTGGCTATGATAGATTGGGGAACTTTACTAAAAGGGATGACGGTGGATAGGCAATGGCTAATATTTAAAGAACATGTGCAGGAATTACAACAATTATTCATTCCTATCTGGTGCAAAAGTAAAACAGGAAAGGTGGCTCAACCGTGGCTTACAAAAGAAATTAGGGATAGTATTAGATCCAAAGAGGAGACGTATAAAATTGCCAGAAAAAGCGGCAAGCCTGAGGATTGGGAGCAGTTTAGAATTCAGCAAAGGAGAACAAAGAGATTGATTAAGAGGGGAAAAATAGAGTATGAGAGTAAACTAGCAGGGAACATAAAAACTGACTGTAAATGCTTCTGTAAATATGTCAAGAGAAAAAGATTAGTGAAGACAAATGTAGGTCCCTTACAGTCAGAAATGGGGGAAATTATAATGGGGAACAAAGAAATGGCAGAACAATTAAACACATACTTTGGTTCCGTCTTCACAAAAGGAGGATACAAATAACCTCCCGGATATGCTAGGGAACCAAGGGTCTAGTGAGAGGGAGGAACTGAAGGAAACCAGCAATAGTAAAAAAAAGTGCTAGGGAAATTAATGGGGCTAAAGGCTGACAAATCCCCAGGGCCTGATAATCTACATCCCAGAGTACTAAAGGAAGTGGCCCTGGAAATAATGGATGCATTGGTGATCATCTTCCAAAATTCTATAGACTCTGGAACAGTTCCTACAGATTGGAGGGTGGCAAATGTAACCCCACTATTTTAAAAAAGGAGGGAGACAAAAAACAGGGAATTACAGACCAGTTAGCCTAACATCAGTAGTGGGGAAAATGCTAGAATCTATTATAAAGGATGTGATAACAGAACACTTGGAAGGCATTAATGGGATTGGACAAAGTCAGCATGGGTTTATGAAAGGGAAATCATGCTTAACAAATCTACTGGAGTTTTTTGAGGAGGTAACTAGTAGAATAGATAGGGGAGAACCAGTGAATGTGGTGTACTTGGATTTTCAGAAGGCTTTTGATAAGGTCCCACACAAGAGGTTAGTGTGCAAAATTAAACCACATAGGATTGGAGGGAATATACTGGCATGGATTGAGAACTGGTTGACAGACAGGAAACAGTGTAGGAATAAACGGGTCTTTTTCCGGGTAGCAGGCAGTGACTAGTGGGGTACCGCAGGGATCAGTGCTTGGGCCCCAGCTATTCACAATATATATCAATGATTTGGATGAGAGAACTGAATGTAACATTTCCAAGTTTGCAGACGACACAAAGCTGGGTGGAATGTGAGCTGTGAGGAGGATGCAAAGAGGCTCCAATGTGATTTAGACAAGTTGGGTGAGTGGGCAAGAACATGGCAGATGCAGTATAATGTGGATAAATGTGAGGTTATCCA
Source organism: Heptranchias perlo (assembly GCF_035084215.1). Taxonomy (NCBI): domain Eukaryota; kingdom Metazoa; phylum Chordata; class Chondrichthyes; order Hexanchiformes; family Hexanchidae; genus Heptranchias; species Heptranchias perlo. The sequence goes on from NC_090346.1 coordinate 8,319,920, forward strand.
CTTTGGTTGTAAAAACAGAAAGGCAGATTATCATCTGAATGGTGATAGATTGGGAAAAGGGGAGGTGCAACGAGACCTGGGTGACACCAGTCGCTGAAAGCGAGTATTCAGGTGCAGCAAGGAGTTAGGAAGGCGAATGGTATGTTGGCCTTCATTGCAAGAGGATCTGAGTACAGGAACAGGGAAGTCTTACTGCAGTTGTACAGGGCCTTGGTGAGACCACGTCTGGAGTATTGTGTGCAGTTTTGGTCTCCTTATCTGAGGAAGGATGTTCTTGCCGTGGAGGGAGTGAAACGAAGGTTTACCAGACTGATTCCCGGGATGGCAGGACTGATGTATGAGGAGAGATTGGGTTGACTAGGCCTATATTCACTAGAGTTTAGAAGAATGAGAGGTGATCTCATCGAAACATATAAAATTCTAACTGGACTAAACAGACTAGATGCAGGGAGGATGTTCCCGATGGATGGGGAATCCATAACCAGGGGTCACAGTCTCAGGATACGGGGTATGCCATTTAGAACCGAGATGAGGAGAAATTTCTTCACTCAGAGGGTGGTGAACTTGTGGAATTCTCTACCACAGAAGACAATGGAGGCCAAGTCATTAAATATATTCAAGACGGAAGTAGATATATTTCTTAATGCTAAAGGGATCAGGGGATATGGGGAAAAAGCGGGAACAGGGTACTGAGTTAGACGATCAGCCATGATCATTTTGAATGGCGGAGCAGGCCCAAAGGGCCAAATGGCCTACTCTTGCTCCTATTTTCTATGATTCTATGAAAAGGCGCTATATAAATGCAAGTAGTTGTTGTTGCCGCCGCCATGGGATCTTTTATGTCCACCTGAGGGCAGAAGGAACCCCGGGTTGATGTCTCATCTGAAACCCAGCACCCCTGACAGTGCAGCACTCCTTCAGTACTGCAGCACTCCCTCAGTACTGCACTGGAGTGTCAGACGAGATTTTGTGCTCAAGTGTCTCGAGTAGAACTTGTATCCACGACCTTCTGTCTCAGAGGCGAGAGCACTATCAGCGTGCCACGGCTGACACGGTACGGTAGCGTGCCACGGCTGACACGGTACGGTAGCGTGCCACGGCTGACACGGTACGGTAGCGTGCCACGGCTGACACGGTACGGTAGCGTGCCACGGCTGACACGGTACGGTAGCGTGCCACGGCTGACACGGTACGGTAGCGTGCCACGGCTGACACGGTACGGTAGCGTGCCACGGCTGACACGGTACGGTAGCGTGCCACGGCTGACACGGTACGGTAGCGTGCCACGGCTGACACGGTACGGTAGCGTGCCACGGCTGACACGATACGGTAGCGTGCCACGGCTGACACGATACGGTAGCGTGCCACGGCTGACACGATACGGTAGCGTGCCACGGCTGACACGATACGGTAGCGTGCCACAACTTACTCTGGATCAACAACTTGCATTTTTGTAACTGCTTCAATATTGCTCTAGTGCCACTGGCTCCTGTGTAACAATGCCAAGATAAACTTGCCAGATTTATTAAGGCAAGTTGCCAGAAAGATACAGTTTTTTAAAAATATGCTTCCCAGCCATACCGAATCTGGCAAGTTTATTTGGTGCTGCCTCCAGCTGCTCGAGATTCACTTGTAGGGAGCCAGCCACACTGTGCACACTATAGAAGCAGCGTACAGTCTCACTCTTGGACAGAAACGCTGAAACGGAAAAAATTCAAGTAGGAGTCGTCTCAAAACATAATAGACCCAAACACAAAATTTTAAAAATATGAACAAAACACTCTTCCCACCTGCTATGATCTCCTCTCAGTGAGCCAAAGATTAGTATTTGCAGTTCACCACGTCTGATCAGGCAGAGAGGTGAAGAGGCATTAACTTTCACATGAACCAGGATGCTGAGATGCCATAAACAGTAATGTGCGCTATTTTCTTTTTTAAAATTGAAAATACTTCAAGCAAAAACCCGTCAGCATATACACTTTATGCAACATTAATTGCAGAATTAATGTAATAAAAGAGTTACAAAAACATTTTAAAAAACTATTAGTTACTGGATTCAGGCTTTTGAGCAAAGAATAGGCAAACTCACAGCCAGTGTATACATAATTCTGACAGGAGCTAATTCATTGCAATTACCCAATACATGCACATTACACATTTTTGCTCCTTACAACAGTGACTATTTTTTTTCTACTACTTTCCACAGACCACCTTTCTACATTGAGCCACATCCTATTACAAACTCATCCCTAAGTTTCCTTTAAACAGTTTTTTAAATTTTTGTTTATTTAAATGATCTCTTCTACAAACATACCTTCTGGTCACACTATAATTTTCAAGGAAAACTGTGCTCACACTGGTTACATGATAATAGTCAAGGAAATAAACCGCTACAATCAACAGTCACTAGCACTCCATAATGCCAACATGGCAATCTGCATTTCTGCTATAATTTCCTCATCACATCATATGCCCGCATGGGAGGGGACGCAATGCTACAACACACTAATATGCCAATAGCCTTGCCACGAAACAACAGAGCATGAATTTGCACTACAGTGTCCCAGCATGTGACTTTTCATAATTAAACACACTCACTCAACCACAGAATAGTGCCTGATCCAAACAAGACAAGTAAAAAGTTAGAGATTTTTAAAAATTTGTCCTCCCCAGATGGCTTAAGTAGTTGGGTCGGAAGGTTCCACGGTTTGAACCCCACCCACCCCCAACGTGCTGAGTTAGCTGATCTATTAGGGTAGCAGTAACAACAACTTGTATTTACATAGTACCTTTAATTACAATAGTGACTACACTTCAAAAAGTACTTCATTGGCTGTAAAGTGCTTTAGGATGTCCTGAGGTTGTGAAAAGCGCTATATAAATGCAAGTTCTTTCTTTCATGTAGAAAAACATCCCTAGGCACTTCATTGAAACATAACCAAACAACAATCGGCACCAAGCCAAAGGAGGAGATATTAGGAGGGGTAACTAAAAGCTTAGTTAAAAAGGTGCGTTTTGAATTGAAGGTCTTAAAGGAGGAGAGGCAAAGAGATTTAGGGAAGTAATTCCAGAGCTTATGATCTAGACGGCTGAAGGCACAGCCGTCAATGGTGGGGTGAAGGGAGTGAGGGATACACAAGAGGCCAGAATTAGAGGAACACTGTTTTTGGAGGGTTGTGGGACTGAAGTTAAGAAGGGACGAGGCAGCGAAGGGATTTAAACACAAGGTCGTGAATTTTAAATTTGAGGTGCTCGGAGGACTGGGAATCAACGTAGGTCAGCAAGGACAGGAGTGACGGGTAAGGGCAAGATACAGGCAGCAGAGGTTTAGATGAGCTGAAGCTTATGGAGGGTAGAGGATGGAGGGTCAGCCAGGAGAGCATTGGAAGAGTCAAGTCTGGAGGTAACAAAGATATGGATGAGGGTTTCAGTAAAGAATAGGTAGCCTATTTAGCCAAAGTTCCTACTCCTGACAACCATATAGCAGCTGCATGTGTACACATCAGGAGAGGACAGACTCAGGCTTGGCTTTGGTGTCCATTACAGTCGAACAGCCTAGTGATGTTCACAATCTATGATTAGACTTGAAGAATGGCCAGTTGAGTAAGTTATTGGAGAATGTCCAGTGCTCATGGAACCACACCACAGCAAGGAGTCTGCACTTTTATGAGTGGAGAGGGGAAGGGAGAAAATTGGCAGAAGAAAGAGGCAAAATAAACAAGGGGAAAATGGCTAGTATAAATGAAGCAACATAGGAAGTGGTCTTTGGAGATATAAATCATCTGTGAGATGGGGCAATAACTACAAGATTCATTTCCACATAGAATACCACTGTTGTCCACGCTCTATACACATTCTATTCAAATTAATAAACGCAACTTTTTCCATTAGTCCTGATCCATTGCACACAATAAACAGGTTTCTATGTAATGTCTGTAAAAAGAAAATAAAAAATATTTACTTTACAACATGCTATTTGTTGTAACAAATTTTGAATCCATGGGTTTCAATACAAGATTGCTAAACTATTTTTAAAATGCTTTTAATGGTTCTCAGTTAAGTGTAAATTTTTAGTATTGCTGTTTATTTTGTGGATGTTCTAGGTGAAAGATCTTCATCATGATGATGTTTGCAATTAAAAAATATTTGAAATAGAAAGTTAAAATATAGGGAGCTTTTGTCCAAAACCACCTATTTTAAAGAGTGATTCATTCACCCAATCACTCTTTGAAATTGCCACAATTGTTGAACTCCAGACACACCACACAATCTCAGTGAAGTAACTTACATTTCTTTTTATGATTTAAGTTGCCAGTGACTTGTTTGACTTCTTAAAAAAGTGCTAAGCGGTGTTTATGCCTACAACTCCCTTAAGAACATTTTACTAAATAAAAAGACTGCAATGGTTCAGTGAATTTATCCAATGAGCAGCTGAGTCACAAGGTGCAGGAACAGAAACAAAAAGTCAGCCAGGGTTCCCACTCCTGCTGGACATATCCATGAGTGTTGATGTCAGGTGAGATACAGTTGGAGTGCCTCCACGGTGGAATAAGCTGCTGATGTGCACAATGCCAACTTGGGAGAGGTACCAAAAAATTACCGTTACCATTAACTGTGGAAAGGTACACTTACAAGGCGTCAATGCCTTCAGGACATGGAAGGGAGAAACACTGATGATGAAAATTAGCGAGCAAACGCGATTTCAATACAATTAACTAATATGTGGCTATAAAAATTCTCTCAGCAGGGACCCTATTCTGCAAAAAAGTGAATGTTTAATTGCTGCATTCATTGTTAAAATATTTTCAAAAATCCTTATATATAATCTGTAGCAAATACAGAAATAATATTTCACCCTTAAGGTACAAAATCAAATTCATTTTAACTTTTGAATGGCCAGTCCGTTCATATTGCACATCAGCTGCTCAGTGTGTAACAAGTGACAACAGGATAGACTGGGTGCAGTTTGCATGTCAGGGCACATGCAGCAGACACATCAGGTAAGAAAAGAAATGAAGCTCCTAAATTATAGGTCAACAGCAAGACTGTGTGCAGAGTACTTTCAATTTGTTCACCTACCTGTAACATACATTATTTCACCACCAATGTGAATGTTCAAGGTATGTAAACTTCAGCCACCTTCCAACCTTCCCTCGCTCTTTGTGGAGCAGCCTCTGGTGTCAATTCAGCAATTGCCCGGGGAAGAAAATAAACCAGATGGGAAAATTGCAGACGTGAGCCAGTCCTACCATTGCAGGATGAAGTTTGCTTTTGTACCTTAGCAGTGAAATATTATTTCTGTGTTTGAAGTTGGGGGGGGTCAGGCAGGACAAGGAGTGCGAGCGTGGTTAGGGCATGTGGCCAAAGGAGTATTCAAGTGTCAGCCGTGGCTCAGTGGCTAGCACGTTCAGTGGCTGAGGCAGAAAGTCGTGGGCTGAAGCCTCACTCTAGAGACTTAAGCACGTAATCCACGCTGGTAGAGTAGTGCTGAAGGAGTACTATACATGTCAGGGGCCCTTTCTACCCTTTCAGGTGGACATAAAAGATTGCATGGCACTACTTGAAGAGCAGGAAGCTCTCCCGGTGTCCTAGTCAACATTTGCCCTTCCACCAATACTACTAAAAACAAATTATCTGGTCATTTATCTCATTGCTGTTTGTGGGTCCTTGCTGTGCGCAAACTGCCTGCCACGTTTCCCTACATTACAATAGTGACTACATTTCAAAAAAGTGCTTAATTGGCTGTGAAGCACTTTGAGACGTCCTGAGAATGTGAAACGCATTATATAAATGCAACTTCTTTCTTTCTATCTATCTATCGAAGAAGTAAACTTCAAGGAGGACTTTTGAAGGTAGGAACGAGCTGTAACCAGACATATTGTAAAGCAATCTACAGTGGGCTGGTAGATCTTCATAGAAACTGAGTAGAGTGTGGGTACAACAACAACCGCTGCATTTATATAGCGCCTTTAACGTAGTAAAACGTCCTAAGGCGCTTCGCAGGAGTGTAATCAGACAAAAATTGACACCGAGCCACATAAGGAGATATTAGGACAGGTGAGGTAGGTTTTAAGGACTGCTCTTTAATCCCTGGTGACCAGAGTTCCAAACAAGCTCAGCCTAATCCCTCCCTCTCTCCCCTCCCATCAAACAAGTCCACAGCACAAAACTGCCCAAAATATGGCACCAAAGCTGCAATGTCACTCAAGACCTAAAGCATGACTGGTGAGAGAGATGGAAAATGTCACATGGTGCAGCAGGGGTGCCCTTCTAAGGTCGCAGTTAAAGCACCAGATAGCGGAGTAGAATGGAGGAGCTCTGGTTTATGTTATACTTCATCTGTGAGCTCTTGGTACTGACATTGGGTGTCCAAAGTTGGGGACATCCTCCATCTCAATGAGCATTTAAAAAAAAAATCACACAATGGCTCTGATTTGCAGACATCTGGTAGGCAATCCAAATTTGCAAATCAAAACTGGAGTGACCTCAAATCTTTTACTGCTCTTTTTCAAACCATTAGGACTGTAAGCATTTTAAGTATTGTACACAATTCTTTGAACCCTCCGTATATGGACACACAATCTTGAGAACTTATCAATCTTTAACAAACATCTGCTCAAAAGGGCTAAAAGTCCTCCGATTTTGTGGCAATAATCGATTTCCTGATTGCATAACTAATAAAACAGCAAGGCTATGAGTTCACTACTTGGTTGATTTTAAATTTATTAAACTGACCATTAAGTGGACCATTGACAAAATGATACCCCACAGCTTTAACAAACAATACAAACACACTGCACACAGCTACTTTCCAGCCTCCAAACATTCAGTCACATGACTGCCCTTTCCTGACAATGCATTACAACTCTGGGTAAATATACAGCCTGCCAATTCCAGCTGCTTCCTCATTTATAAACAATACAGAACACGGTCAGCCTTCCTACCGGGAGCAAGATCTCAATAGTTCTGAAAAAAATGTTTGAGGACTGAGTGGCATATTGGTTTAGCACACAGTCGTTTAATCTCTGGGTTGCTGACTAGTGTACACCAATGAAAATAGGAAATGCTTCAGCATAGTTTTTTTTAGTAATTTTCGGTGATTTTAAAATCAGGTTACTCACAGGCAGAGGACTGGACACCTTTATTAAAAGGCTTTTTTTTTGAAGTGATAAACCCATTTTCAGCTGCAGTAATAAAACTGCACCAGGATACCACTCTTAAATACATCTCAAATACATCAATGAATATTTCTGATCGCAATAAAAAGGAACAATTACGCACACTATGCTAAGTTGCCAAATTGCACTGATTCATGGCAGATTTTACAATTGTGATTATGTTAGTGCATTTTAGCAGATGCTCAGCGTAGGTTGGTGTAAAATGCGCCAGCGCAATTTCTGGGTGCAATTTTTTTTTTTTGGGGGGGGGGGGGGGGGGGGCGCGGTTGTTGCTTTTAGAAAGGTTCAGTACTCCCTCTATTGTCAGTGGTCCAGCTAAACTGCTCAACAAGGTAAATGTTTCTTTCTAAGCAGGGTAATCTTACTAAGGTAAAGCGACATAGAGCAGGTTTAGAATTTTTACAATTAGATGGAATGTTCTCAATGCAGCATCCCATAACAAAAGGATGTCAAGAAATCATAGCACTTAAAAAAAAACCTCAAGACTATAGTACCGCCTTTCGTCCTCTCCCCTTTTTGTTACCTTACCCGCACTGAGAAAGGGCAAAAAGTGCTTTAGTCTCTCATTTTTCTTCGATTACAGCAAAGTCCCAAAACAAGTTAAGTTTGTGGCATACAAGACTTTTTTTTTTAAATGTATTCGCGGGACGTGGGTGACGCTGGCGACGCTGGCAAGGCCGCATGTGCTATCCAGGGTTGCCCCGAGAAGGTGGTGGTAGACCATATCCTTGAACTGTTGCAGTACTTGTGCTGATGGTGCTCCCACAGTAGTGGTAGGTAGGGAATTCCAGGATATTGGTCCAGCGACGATGAAGGAGTGACAACGAAATATGTACAAGTCAGGATGGTGTTCCCATGACATCGCTGCTCTTGTCCTCATTCGTGGAGGACACAGGGGAGGGAGATGCAGTCAAAATAACCTTGGTGAGTTGCTGCAGAGCATCCTGTAGTTAGTGCCCACAGCGCGCCTGTGGTGGAGGGGGCGGATACGGAGTTCAGTGGCGGGATCACTGATCAAGCAAACTGGTATCTGCTCGCCATCTAGGTGATGGCTCAAACCCACGCTTGGCAGTTGACTAACTGGTGAATATCCTCATTGTGGGGGTCCAGGTAACATATCCAGAGTCAAGCCTGCACTGTGCACAGTTTTGGGCATCCTATTATAGGAAGGACATATATAAAAGGCAATGGAAAAGGTGCAGTGTAGATTCACTAAGATAAGCGGTTACACCAGTGATGGCCAACCTTTTGCAAAGAAGTGCCACATTGTGAAACTAGAATGTGCAGGCGTGCGACTTGTAATATTGTCATGAATAATACTAATTTTTTTTGAACTTGACAATCTTAGCTGAACAAATCAAATAATAATAATTCCAACAATTGCTATTGGGCCAATATAGGCTTAGTTATGTCGTCTTCATACTTTTGTTTGGATGTGCTCGGTTTACTCAGAGACACTGTTAGGATGGAAACGAAACAAAAACTATACACACCACATACTAAGAAAACAGTGCAAAACTGATACCACCACTCACTCATAAAAGCCAACTGCCGCAGCCACGGGACAAGGGCTTTGTGCTACCAAGAGGGAGAGAGGGTGACGTCACGCCCTCGAGAGGAGTAGATACATAAGTCACCCCCGCGCACAAAGCCGCCACCACGAGAACCGAGCACGCGCTCCCGCCCACCCGCGTAGCGCATTAAACAAAACCAAGGGGCAAACACTGCACATGATGGAGCCCGAGCCGGGCACAGGCGTTGGCCTCAGCGCTGGGTAATGCCACCACCACTTCACACACCGCCCGCACGCAACCAACGGACAAAGAAAGGCAGAGCGCGCCACTTACAACCCTTTCCCCAGGAGCCGGAATCTCCAGCTGCCGCTCCCGTGGCGTGCCAATCTCCGGAGCGAGGCGGACCATTTGTGGCACACGTGGCTGGGGTTGGCCATCACTGGATTACACTTACGAAGACAGACTAGAGAAATTAAGGCTTTAGAGCAGAGAAGGTAAACGGGTGACCCGATAGGGGTCAGCAACATTTTGAAGGGTTATGAGCAGCTAAATAGAGATGGATTGTTTCCACTAGTCAGTGAGACTATGAAAAGGGGGAATAAATTCAAGATAATCATAAAATGAATTGAAGGCAAGGTTAGAAAAATTTATTTATACATAAAGTGATTAGAACGTAGAATTTTCTGCCCCAAACCGTTGAATAGAACCAATAAATTCTTTTGACTTGGATCATTGAAAAAAAGATTAAAAGGGTATCTGGAGCAAGCAGGAGGAGTTCCATGTGGAGCGCCACAAGTACTGTATTAAATAGAAAGAAGAAAAGCAGAATGTCAAATAGCCACAAGAATCGCAAAGTGAGATAAACAGCCTTGGTACTAAGTATGGATAACTCCAGATAAAGCATACCTGATGCAAATACTGACATCCCATCCCATTATACAGCAGTCCTTACCAAGCACAACATATATATCAAACTGTGTAAATAAAGCTATCAAACTGTTTTACAAATATAAGAGTTTCTTTTTAGAACTTTACAATTTCCAAGTTATTGCTTCTCCTAAATTGGAAGGATGTTTGACCACAATGGTTCCATCTGGAGCTCATTACAGGCTGAATCACCAATATAAATACAAGGACACACACACACACACACACACACACACACACACACACACACACACACAGAGTTTTGTTACCGTACCTCCCCTCCTCCATTTACCATACCAACTATCTTGGGTGTCTTTATCATAACCAGGTTCTAATCAGGAGAGATGTGTTGCCTGTAATGCTGAACATACAGTCCCTGTATAAATCTGCTGGTAGAAAAGTAAAAGATGGTCCTGTCTGATAATTAGTGGACACACTGTGGCACTTGTCACACCAAATTATGGAGCTGCCAGCAAGATGAAAGATGGGTGGGTCAGAAAACTGCCACTCCCAGTCTTTCTATACCTTCAAGGAGGGACTGTGGGTGAATTCTAGACTCTGCTCAACATGCATCATACTGGATTTGTTCTACAGAGCAAACCTAGAATCTGGCTGTTTTATCAGAAACTTTTTTAACTTGAGTTTAATCCACAGTGGAATGCTACGGGCAGCACGTGGCATCATACCCAACCATTGCCGTTAGCAATAGAAGCACATGCTGTGGGATTGAAGTCTTTGGCTGCCAGCCCCCAGCATTTTATATGGTCTTCAATTTTGCAGGAGTCTGGTTGATGAAACATATGGAGCCATAAAAGAAATATCTGTTCAGTGCATCCATATTATACCTGATACACACACATCCATTTTGGTAACATTAATAACCTGAGATATACAAATGTACATCTGATCATTTCTGTGCTTTAAACACAGGTCTGTCAGGGCTGATTTCATGGCAGCATGGAAGTCCTAAAACACACCTTTACTATAGAAGTGAGGGGGTTTCAGGTAAGTGATAGTGGTCATTATTTCTAGAACCAATTACCTAATACACAGAGACAAAGCTACTTGCCTCTTAAAGATATGAAAGTTAAGGCATGGGGGGGGAAACGTATTTACTGTTGTGCAACAAAATACGACATAAGAAAGGTAGATGAATCTTCAAAGGCAGCTTTGCTCGAGTGCAATGGTAACCGCAACACCACAAGGCTATGGGAGCAGGGGTTCTTAAAATAATAAATATTCAAGACATTTCCTCTAGAGGAAGAGTTACACTAGTCTACAGTATATCATCTCAGGAAAAGAAAGAACCTGGCATAGAAGGTGGTCCCTTTTCACCGATTCTGATCCAGAAAGGGTGTCACTGAAAGCATCTGTGGAGTGTGCACCAGATAGCCCATCATTCTGAATAAGGATGGTGAAAATATGGGAGAATCAAATTGGGGTAGAATGAAAACAAATTATGTTCTTAGAACTTTGCGGTGCTACATTAAAGAATACTCTACACAACTCTCCTAAGAATAGTGTATATCCGGGATGCGCATGCACAAAACTCTGCTCCAGGACACTACATTGTGGCAACTTAAAATGAAGATTTTCTTTTCAGACAGAAAACCATTTTTTAAATCAAATGCAAATGTAATGGGTTTGGAAAACATCAGACATTGGTAATATATTTAAGATATTATTAGTATTTCCATACCAAATATATAAGATTGTAAGTATGACTATAGAACAGTACTTACGGCAGTACTCAGGCAGGTATTTTTTAATTAAGAAGTCCCAATACTTATTAATATAACCGCACTTGGAGTAAGGGAAAGGCCCAAAAACAGGGAAGGGATCATTAGAGCATGTATTTCGAGATAAGTGATCAGGATGAACCTCCTCACTAGTTGGAAATCACCAAGTATAAAGCCCCAAACAAGGAACCCCATACATGTCTCCAAATAATTTTTAAAAACAAGTGATTCGCCTCCTCTGTAAACATAGAATGTTTGGGCCATTTGAAATAAAATGAAACCCACCTTTTCCAGTGGGTTGTGTTTATTCCAAATTTTAGGATACTGCCAGCATAAAATTACTACATTCACTATTTATGGCACTGTCTCCTATAACCAGAAAGGCCAAAAGCAGATTAGGTGACATTGCCGAATATCTCCATTCAGACTACAATTGCTCTCCATTATATTTCCCCTCCAATTCCAATTCTGACCAATCTTTGGCCTCTTACAATTGTTCCAACAAACTCAACACAAGCTTCAGGAATGGCAGCTTATCTTTGTCCCCAGCATTCTGCAACCCACTGGTCTGAACATCAACTTTAGCAACTGCAGACCTTAACCACCACGCCCACCATTTTCTTTTCTGCAGGGCATGCTGGGGGTGTATAGTGGGTCTGTGGTCATCTGAGGAGTGGGAAGGCAAGCGGATGCTTCAAATGTATACCTTTTGTCAAACACAGCTCTAGCAGGGGTGGGGGATGGAGGGACGCTGCAACAAGGCTGTTGGTTTCTTTTTCTCTTTTCTGATCTGGCGAGCTTAATGAACGTTTCCAGCACTTCCTGTTTTCAATTCAAATCTCACTTTTTTCCATGCTTTTCTCCATCTTAGCTATTTGTACTTTCTTTTATTGATCTACTGTCTTTTCATTCCTCCAGATTTTTAAAAAATATATGCAGCAGGTTTCTGTTTTGCTATTAAACAGTTTGAGATTATTCAATCCATTAACTTCTTTTCAATGATTGGAATATCTGTCGTCTTTTCTTGACCCTTTTTTTAAAAAAAACCTTACAAAAGGGGCTTGCTTACTTACTCTAGTTTTCAGTTCTGAAGGGTATACACTTGAAAACATTAGCCTGCCATTTCTCTTTACAGCATTTTCTGCTTTGATTTCCGATTACCAGCATTTGCAGGTTTTTTTCTTAATATATTAGCACTGGTGGGCTCTATACCTGAATCTGAAGTCACAGCTATTGAAAACAGGTAAATTGCAGCTGGGACAGGAGTGGGATGGTAACAGGCATCTACACTGAGGGAGTTACATCATCTTCCTCCTGTTGGTGAAATTGCCCCAAGATAAATAGAATATTGCACCAGAGGTTGATATATTACCTCCAAAAAAAAAATCAGAGCCACGTTCCAAAGCAAATCTACAACTTAAATAAGGTATTATTCTCAAAAAACTGGGCACTGCACAACTCCTTAAAAGTAAAGTATTATTTGAATATGCAAAAGGGAAACATGATTAGATTTCCTGCCTTCCTTTCTCAAGTCTATGGTAGATCTATAATGGCTATGGATTCAAACAACTCTACTCACTTAGATTTAAAAGTTTAATAGCGTTTCTCAAGTTTGAGTGCAGGCATTTCCTATTTACTTTACTGCCACTAAAGACTCCTAGCTAATTTTTAAATACTTGCATAACATGTCATTAACATTTAGTGCTAGAAAAATAACACACAAGGCAGTCCAAGCAGGCATACTTGCACAGTTACGTTTGATTCTGATGGTTTTAAAAAAATGTTGCTCAATAACTTGTCTGCTGAGTCCAAGTGAGTTGCAGTACAGTCCAAAATCAGACATTCATCTTTCAAAAGGAGGTAAACATCTCACTTTATACAAAGTTGCACATTTTTTAGATTGCTTGCTCTCTCACTAGGGATGAGGCAGCATCATTATCCTGCAATATGCCACAAACTTCAACTCACTTTCACTTGCTGTGTGCTGTAACTTAACTTTTCTACACCAATTCACTGATTTACTAATTTTACCAAAAACTTCTTACAATATACCATTTTAAAAGGGCCATAGTCACAGAACTGCCACCCAACCCTCAATAGCATTTTCTCAGAAAGCATTTAAAGACATTACAATTTTAGGTGAGTTTTTCAGATCAACAGATGAGTGGTCAATCCAAGTAACAAATTTTGATATACAAAAGTGTCTCCCTTATGCTTATGAGTTTAAAAATAGGTACTAAATCTAGCCTTTCTACATTACACTCTGGCTGCTGTACTTCATTCACAGAATGCCACACACGATGTGAAATGTACGCAACAAGTTGCTCAGTTTGTGATGAGACCTGATGTTACGAAATATTTATATAAATTTGTTGTTGCTCTCTGATGTAATTGTGGAATGTTCTATGTTGTCAAGCAACTAATCCCATTAACGTTATTACACATTTCCATGTAACAAATTCTGTTCCTGGGTTTTGACTGCTGCACCCTTGACATTGTAATTAAGAGTATACTTTCTATAGAAAAAAATTACATTAATTAACTGTACAGTTCTTAAAACCACAACTCTATGAAAAGCAAATCCAACGACGTTTGCGTTAATCTAACATAGTGATGCACATACAAGGCCCAAATGTCAAATCGTCTAGCCCATGATGCACTTTTGAATTACTGTACACAAAACAGGCCTGCTGGTGGCCCCCCATAAGCCATGCCAGGCATTTCATCCTACCCACGATGCTCTTTTATTCTAGAGATAGCCCAGCAGCGCTCCCACACAGTAGACAGCTGGGAAGTCTAAACAAATGCAGTATACAGCATATTCTCCCTGCACCTGCATAGTGAGTATCCAGCAAGACTACTTTCAGGGGGGTGGGGAGAATGAAAAAGGGAAACAGTTGTGTGCTCTATCATATTTGGCCATTACTGCAAATAAACATAAGGGCCTGCAGTTTTTTCCATGTCTGCACTCAGATACACTTGTAATCTGGGTGCAAACCAATTACGTGCTCAAAAGATCGTGGCATTTTGGAAGGTGAGTTACACGCATAACTACGATACGCCAGAGTCTCCTCGATCTTCTACATTCGTTCACCAAACCACCTCCCAAAAAAACGGCCATGCTCTCGACTCTCAAATGCGCGAATCCTCCAATTCGTTTGTTCAGGGGTCTCTCGACACTGTGATCAGATTTTCAGGCGCAGTAGGAAAGTCATTTTTCTGGTCTTTTTAACAGCAATTTTTTAAACTTTTTTTAAAAAGAAATATCTTCACTGAGACCTGCTCTGTATTCTCTGTTTCTTTAATGCATTTTTATGGCATAAGTATAAATTACATTAAAAATTGAAAAGCTTCCCTAATTGCAGGTTCTTAAACATGTTGTGCCTGTTATGCATGAATTACATAGATTGTACAGCACAGAAACAGGCCATTCTGCTCCACACAAGCCTCCTCCCACCCTTCTTCATCTAACCCCATCAACATACCCTTCTATTCCTCTCTCCCTCATGTGTTTGTCTAGCTTCCCCTTAAATGCATCTATGCTAGTGGCCTCAACTACTCCTTGTGGCAGCAAGTTGCACATTCTAACCACTCTGAGTAAAGAAGTTTCTCCTGAATTCCCAAATGGATTTATTAGTGACTATCTTATATTTATACCCCCTAGTTCTGGCCTCTCCTGCAAATGGAAACCTCTTCTCTACATCTACCTTTTAAATCCTTGCATAATTTTAAAGACCTCTATCAGGTCACCCCTCAGTCCTCTCTTTTCCAGAGAAAAGAGCCCCAGCCTATTCAATCTTTCCCGATAGATATAAACTCTCATATCTGGTATCATCCTAGTAAATCTTTTTGTACCTTCTCCAGAGCCTCTACATCCCTTTTATAATATGGAGACCAGAACTGTTCACAGTACTCCCTAGTGTCATCTAACCAAGGTTCTATACAAGTTTAATATAACTTCCCATAACTTCAATTCTATCCCTCTAGAAACGAACCCTAGTGCTGTGTTTGCTTTTTTTTTTAAATGGCCTTATTAACCTGCATCGCTACTAATTTAGGGATTTGTATATCTATACCCCCAGATCCCTCTGCTCCACTACCCCATTTAGACTCTTATTTTCCAAGGAGTATGTGGCCTCCTTATCATTCCTACCAAAATGTACCACCTCACACTTATCTATATTGAAATTAATTTGCCAATTACATGCCCATTCTGCAAGTTTATTAATGTCTTCCCGTATTTTGTCCTCCTCAACATTAACTATACCCCCAATTTCATGAAGTTCGCAAATTTTGAAATTGTACTTCTGATTCCCAAATTGTTTGTGTAAATGGTAAATAACAGTGGTCCCAGCACCAATCCTTGTGGAACACTACTTCTGCCAGTCTAAGTAACTATCCTTAACCCCTAGTCTCTGTTTTCTATTTTGTAGAAAGCTTGCTAGCCTTTCGGCTACTTGTCCCAACTCCAAATGCTCTGACCTTAGTCATGTGTCTGCTATGCGATACCTTATCGATGGCCTTTTGAAAATCCAAACACATTGTCCTTGTCTACCCTTTGTTACTTCTTCAAAGAATTCAATAAGGTTGGTCAAGCATGACCTTCCCTTTTGAAATCCATGCTGACCAATCCTTATTATATTTTCGGTTTCTAGATGTTTTTCTATTACATCTTTGAGTAAGGATTCCATTATCTTTCCCACCACTGACATTAAGCTGATT
Source organism: Heptranchias perlo (assembly GCF_035084215.1). NCBI lineage: Eukaryota > Metazoa > Chordata > Chondrichthyes > Hexanchiformes > Hexanchidae > Heptranchias > Heptranchias perlo. Next base: position 8,336,000 of record NC_090346.1, read on the forward strand.
GGTCTATAGTTTCCTGGACTTGTTCTATCTCCCTTTTTAAATATAGGAATCACATTAGCTGTCCGACAGTCCTCTGGCACTATTCCCTTTTCTAATGAATTTATATACATGTGTAATAGTGCCTCTGCTAGCTCTTCGCTAACTTCTTTTAATATGCGCGGATGCAATCCATCCGACCAGGGGTTTTAGCCTCTCTAAGTATGATTAGTTTATCAATTATCTCCCCCTTTCTACCTTAAGGGGAATGATTGTTAAATGAGTTGAAACTTAAATGTTAAGACTCAAAAAATAATATATTGGTGTGGGTACGGCGTTTCCTTATTTACGCTAATTTATGCCCATTTTAAGTTTGGGCGTATTCTAAATGAGATTGGGAGGTTACTTGGGTGTAACTTGACATCGGCAAAAAGAGGACAACATTGGGCACATTTTCAGGTCTAACTTACGGGTCGCGCCCAAGGAGAAAACTCAAATCAAAAGGTCAATGCAAGGATACGTATATATACGAAAATCAACAAGTTATAAAAACATTCATAGTGTTACTTTGGTAGCAAATAAGTTACTGCTCCTCAAAGAGAATGCACAGTGTCGAAATATAAACACTAATCAACTTTGCAGAGTCCAAATCAATTCTTGGTTTGCCATCAGGAAACATATTAACATCCTGAAACATCTACCACAAAATGTACACTGACAATCATAATCGTGCAGAAATTTAAAACACAGCATTAGGGAAGGAAAAGCAATGTACAAAGGCTGAAGAAGGTAAACGCGCACTTGATTTGGGCATGCCTCAACCAAAGATTACAGAACAACGGCATTTCTGCTTTAATCCAGTAACTGTAGAATTATAGGCAGTTGGTCTGTGGGTTCGGCAAAATGTTTAAACTTGCAGAATGAGTAAAGAAAATACAAGCACCAACTAACCACAAGAATGACCGTGGCTGCGACACACACATTACTTCATTCCAAGCGCAATATTAATGTACAGCCATAGTAAGCCTGTTTAAACCTTTGAAGGCAGAGGGAGCATTTTTGATGAGGAAAAAATATAAGCAGGCTTTATGACAAATATCAGTGTATTTTTCATCAGTAGATGATTGCACTGTTCCAGCAGGCAGTATTCATTAGTCTGGTTTTCTTTTGGCCTTATATCTGAAGTTACTGAAAATTTTAATTTACAACCTAATACCATGACTTCAAAAGTGAGAAGGTTCCACAGATGGCAACGCTTCAAAGTGTTCAGTGATCAAATTTACAATGTGTTGAGAATACCACTGAAAAAAGAGATGTTCTTGCAATTCTGGAGCTGTTATTAGTCAGATTTACACATTAGGACAGGAAGAGAGAGAGTGCATTTACAGAATGATGCCAATGCTTTGGTTTGTGCTACTGGCGCCCCTCAAGACGAGTTCCCAATCTCCACCATGTCATCGTAAAGAGGCACCAAGAAAAGGTCAAGATGCATCATCATAGGAAAAGAGATAATTCAAAATTAAAACATAGCCACACCTGGCAACCAGCTCTAAAACAGTATTGGCAATTCCCTGGTGGCGGGGTAGCCTGTCCGCCCTCAAGTCAACAAATGACCGGAGGGTGGGGGGGGGGGAACACGTGATTAAATGATATGTTTTGAAATCTACATCAGAAAAACAACACTAGGGGCCCACATCCCTACATGAAATACCACAACACTATCGCAACTATTGAATACAAAGATCAGGTGCGAAAGATTTCCTTTAGTTGTGATGCTTGTCATGAAGTTTCATATTCATACAGATGCAATTTATAGCTTAAATTATGAATGCTCAAGTAATTGGCATGGCATGGAGATTTTTTAATTCATTTGACTGTATCTGTACATGTATGGTTAACACATTCTGCATAGGATAATATTACATGGACTAAACAACCAGCAGCACTAGGAGCTGCCATAGAAACTAAACAGCCATTGCCCTCCTTGCACAAGGCAACACTACATAGGATGGTGCCTCCTGCGTAGTCCGCATTCAGCTTAGAAGGAATTGTCACCAGATCTTAATCAAACTCTTGTTATTACACATTGGGTTATATCAGTGTTTATGACACTCGTGATCTAGCTAGATGCAAAATCATTTAATACATAAATCACATCTCGTCTCACTAACTGTACTTATTTTTTAAAGATATGTTTAAAAATCATTTGTTGGAATAGGAACAGGAGTATGCCATTCAACTCCTTGAGCCTTATCCACCATTCAATCAGATCATGGCTGATCTGTATCTCAACTCCACTTACCTGCCTTTAATCCATATCCCTGCCTAACAAAAATCTATCGTTCTCAGTTTTGAAAATTTCAACTGCAGATTTTCACTACCCTTTGTGTGAAAAATGCATCCTGAGGAAATAGTTTCTATGGTGTACTTTGGTTTTCACAGCACTAGGAGCGGTCAGAAATGGATGGGAAACTATTCTGTTCATTCATTATTTCATGTAAAGTAAACCAGTTTGGTGGCTTATAATTGTGCCTTGTCTCGCTAGAGCGCTTCTCAGTCTGCCTTCTGTACAGACAAGAAATACATCTGGTGCCACGTGCGACACCATAACATACAGAACGCGCAACAAGGGGTCTGTCATGGTCAAATTGTTAAATCTGCCCAGTGCACCAGAAGGTAGGTTTGCAACATTGCAGGTTACCAGAATTCTACAGCTATACAAAGCCCTGGTTAGACCACATCTAGAGTACTGAGTACAATTCTGGGCACCACACCTTAGAAAAGGATATGTTGGCCTCAGAAGGAGTGCAGCGCAGATTCACCAGAATGTTACCAGGGCTCCAAGGGTTAGATTATGAGGAGAGATTAGATAAACTAGGCTTGTATTCCCTGGAATATAGAAGATTAAGGGGCAATTAGATTGAGATTTTTAGGATTTTGAAAGGAATTGATAGAATAGATAGAGAGAAAAGTTTTCTGCTGGTGGGGGAGTCTAGAACAAGGGGACACAACCTTAAAATCAGAGCCAGGCCATCCAGGAGAGGAGTTAGGAAACACTTCCTCACGCAAAGGGTGGTAGAAGTGTGGAACTCTCGCCTACAAAAAGCAGTAGATGCTAGCTCAGTTAAAAATTTAAAATCTGAGATCAATAGATTTTTGCTAGCCAAGGGTATTAAGGGATTATGGAGCCAAGGCAGGTGGATGGAGTTAGGATTCAGATCAGCCATGATCTCACTGAAGGGCAGAACAGGCACGAGATGCTGAATGGCCTACTCCTGTTCCTATCCTATCACATTTTGATCACAATGTGACAGACAGAACCAATTAGCATAAAGCTGGCCATCAGGTGCAGTTATTAGTTATAGAACTGCATCAGCATTTTAATTTTCAACATTTAAAAACATTGTACAATACTACATATTTCCAATTCTACATCACAATAGAAGACACCAGGAAGTTTCTGCAGATGTTACATTATCAACATATGTTGTGACAGCTGCAAATACTCAGCACTCACTCAGTGAATGGTAAAGATAAAGTAAACAGGATAAAGCCTTATTGATGTAAAACAAATTATCAGCATGCCAGCATGCAGACACATCAGAGCAGTACAATGCAAGCCATGTGCAATCCCCACATGGTGAATATTCAAGTGGATGGGATTCTGCATACAAAGGAGAAAATAAAACAGATAGCAAGTCGATCGAAGTCCAGCAATTTTTAGTGGTCAATTGAAGAAAGAACGAACTTGCATTTATATTGCGCCTTTCACGACCTCAGGACGTCCCAAAGCGCTTTACAGCCAATGAAGTACTTTTGAAGTGTAGTCAATTTGCGCACAGCAAGGTCCCACAAACAGCAATTAGATAATGACAAGATAATCTGTTTTTAGTGATGTTGGTTGAGGGATAAATGTTGACTAGGACATCGGGGAGAACTACCCTGTTCCTCTTCAAATAGTACCAAGAGATCTTATGTCCACCTGACAGGACAGATGGGGCCTCAGCTTAACGTCTCATCCGAAAGATGGCACCTCTGACAGTGCAGCACTTAAGTCTCGGGAGTGGGGCTTGAACCCATAACCATCTGACTCAAGAGGCGAGAATGCTACCACCGACCCAAGGCATTAACAGGCAGGGTCAACTGTTTAGTTTAATTACTGAGCATGAGGAAAGGATGAATGACATTGAAAGAGCCATGGGTTAACTTCAAAACGATCTAGTAGTATCAGCGGACTCGGAGTCGAACATGTGCAATCGCTACGAAGCAGCAAGCAAAGCAAATAGAATATTAAATTATGTAGCCAGAACAGTGCAGCACAAATTGGACAAAGTCACTCTAGAACTGGTTAGACCACATCTTGAGTGATGTGTCCAGTGCTGGTCACCAAGAAATAAAGGACAGAGATATTCAAGCCCTTAAGGCAGTGCAAAGAGCCACAGAAATACAATTGCGAGAGGACTAAGACATTAGAAAACACTGGAGAAATTTGGACACTTCAGTCTTGAAAGAAGGCAACTGAGTAGGAACCTCAGAGGTATACAAGATAGTAAACGGCATTGACAAAGGTAAATTCTGAACACTACTTCAAGCTAAAGGGAGACAGGAGGACAAGGACACAGAGATACAAACTAGCAAATGGCAAATTTAGAAGCGATGTTGGAAAGTTCTTCTTCACACAGTGAGGAAATTCTTCTTTACACTGAAGATAAGCAAGACATGGAATGGACTTACAATAAGACAATGGAGTAAAAAAAACCTGGAATCGTTAAGAAATAGCTGGATGTTATGAGGGTTCTGTAGGTTCTATCATGAAGCCAAGATGGGCTTCATGATAGAACCTCATCTGTACCTATCTTATGATCTTGAGAGGAAGGGGGGAAATGACAAGAGCAGTAGTGGTTATTGAAAACACGTTAACTATACCCCCTCCACCATTACTGTAAAACAACAGGCCTGGTTTTGTAAATTGCTGCAATCATTTTTGTAACAAAGTTTTCCCCTTTCTGACAATTTTAAAACATGGATTTCATGTTAGCACTAAAGCACGAGCATTTATCAGGTTTTCTTGATGGCCTGCCTGAGGGAATCCACCAAGTTTACTCCAGAGTTGCCACCAGAGATTGGAAGCCAGTGGCCTTAACACCCCACTAAGTGAGACCTAAAAGGTATTTAAATCTTCTCTTTTTGAGAGGCAGTCACTTACTAGGGTAACAACAGGAAAGTTAAAGAGTTCTAACAGCCTAATTAATGCAACAAAAACCCAGGTTCAAAAAGCGATCGTTGATTCTGCATTTGAAACTTCTTCACACAAGCAATAGAATTGCAAATTGTTACAAATTTCAGATATCTTCAGTAGATATTCTCCCGGGCTCAGTGTCACCGGTCACACACATAAGTGGACCTCGTGCCCCCTCCGATCTGGAGTGCGCTTTTGCTACACACTATCTTGTTAAATGATTGCATGACCTGGGGGATCATGACAGGCCCCTTGTTGCGTGTACTGTATGTTATGACGTCACACATGCCACCAGATACATTCTCCTGTCTGTACAGAAGGTAGACTGAGAAGCACTTTAGCGAGACAAGTCTCGATCACAAACCACCAAACTAGTTTACTTTACATGTAATAATGAATGAACAGAATAGTTTCCCGTCTATTTTGTACCACTCCTAGTACTGTGAAAACCAAAATACACAAATGAAACTATTTCCTCAAGATGTACTTTTCACATAAAGCATAGTAAAAATCTGAAACTCTCTCCCCCAAAAGGCTGTGGATGCTGGGTCAATTGAAATTTTCAAGACTGAGAGCGATAGATTTTTGATCAGGTATCGAGGGATATAGATCAAAGGCCGGTAGATGGAGTTGAGGTACAAATCAGCCATGATCTGACTGAATGGCGGAAAAGGCTCAAGGAGCTGAATGGCCAACTCCTGTTCCTAAATCTCAAACTTATTCACTGGTACTCCAACAAATGATTTCTAAACAGTATTTCTTTTTAATAAATGAGTTCAGTTGGTGCATTGTGTATTAAACAGTTTGGATCTAGCCGGATCACTTGAGTGTCATAAGCCCAATGTGTAATGACAAGGGTTTGATTAAAATCTGATGACAATTCCTTCTCACAGACATGGATGATGGACAGCATCATAACATAACCCAGCCGGCCCCCAGGGAGGGACTGACCACAAAAAGAATTTACTATGGGGTTTCAGAAAATATTTTTTTACTATATTTGATCAAAAGTTGTCATGGAAACCCCCACATTTACTGCCAACAGGCAGATCACTCACAGTGACACGTTCTGCCTTCCCAGACTTCAACAGCCTTGGAACACTGTCTACATCAGGGAATAGATTTAATTGTGAGCCACTGACTATACACAGAGGTACTATAGCCTACAATGAATTATGACCACAGTTATCAAATTACAAATCTATGTAGTGTACTACTGGACAAGCGGCCGAGGAGGGTTTTAAGTGGCGTGCAGATCCTAATATCTGCTATGAACCGTTCTTATGCTTTAAGCAGCATGAGCCCACTTATTATCAATCTGTACCTAACCTGATTATCCTGGTAAAAAGTATAACAGGTTTATTTTTCTTCAAGGAGACAAATATTTCAGTGTTTCTGGTATAGATGGCTGACGTGTAAAATCATGTAGAAAATCAACCATCCCATCTGGTTTTGATGATCATATTACGAGAATTTTTTTTTTAAAAAGCATGAACACACCATGTATACTGAACACAAATTCTACCCACAGAACAACTTGGATACCAGGAATAGCCAGCTAGATTCCATTAGAACTCTCGATCATTTCAATTAGCTGTAGGCAGGACAACTAAACTTTCAATTGTTTAAAGTTTATTGTAGTTAACATGCAATAACAAAAATGGCAATAGATAGGTTAGCCTACAATGCTTTACGAACTGCCAATTTACAATCCACTCACAGTAAATTTGATGTCTGACAGAACAGCAAAGCTATTTCAGAGCAGACAGGTGTAGAGATATAGCAAGGAACAGATGAAGGAAATAGAACAGATGCTTCAAGTCTTGTAAAAGAGCAGGGAGCTTGGGTACAGTTAGTATTCCACACTGCAATACCATGCTAAAAATCAAACTGCAGAACATCAAGCGACTGGTAGGAATTCTGAAGGGTTCACTAAAACAAAACATGAATTGCAATTATTACATTTACAATACTTTGAGTAAATACACAAGATCAAAAAAATCAATTCACTTCAGCATACAGATAGCTTCAGATGATATCTTTATATTCTCGAAGGGTCACTAGAGAGTGACATTTAAGTCTTACAAACAAACAATGACAGCCAGGAAAAGAGCCTCTGGTCCATCCAGCCTGCACACACAATTGTGATGTCTTGTGTATCACAATATATACACTCCCCTCCCCACCTGAAACCACGTGATCTCCTGGGAGAGACAAAAAAACAGATAAAAACCCATGACAATTAACCTCCAGCTGAGTTGTGATTATTTTAGCTAATTCCACTACTCCTAAATCAGGGCCCACTGCAGTCCAGAGACCCACGACTCCCATAGCTAAAAGGGAGAAAACAGCTCTGCTGATTGAAAGGCAAGTAGAAACCAGATGACAACTTGCAAGACCCATGAAAATGTGGGTGCCTTGCAGTCAGAGTTACATTTTTGGACTTTTACCTCAAATATTTTCCTTGTGTTCAGTTCCAAACACCACTCTGATAAGCGAGGCCTCGTGAGCTACAATTTTGGAGTGTGCCTGTACCTGCTCAATATCTAGGTGACTGCAGCAATACCGGGGGTTGGGAAATAAAACACTAGTCACTGTACTTCAACTTACTTCAAATATCATGTGCCTCACATGATCACCTTGACTCTGAACAGCATAGAATATTCTATCAAACTGTGGCTTAGACTATAAATTACCAAACAGATTTATTAACAGTAAATATAACAGCAAACTGCAGATCCATGGTACTAAATATAGAATTTAGCTAATCTTCCTTGGATTTTAGAAAATAATAAGCAATGCCTCTCCCGTGCTAAAGCTCAATGTAAAACTGGACCTGAAACAAAGTCAGAGGAAACCATGATCAAACTGTACAGATCTCTGTTCAGACCACAGCTCCAGTATTCAGTCCAGTTCTGGTCACCGAGAACCAACAGTAACCTTACATGGGGATTTGCCGCTAACCTTTCACTGAGCCCCCTTGCCCCTCTAATGGCTTCAAGAGGTCTGAAAAACTGTCCTTGCTCTCCCAGAGATGTACTTTTAAAATCCACTGAAGTTTAACTACATAAAAGAGGAAAGCAAAACTGTATCTCAAACCCAAGCCTATACTGTAAAAGACAAATAGGATGTTTATATTTGAATTGAATGACTTGGCCCCCTTTTGTAAGCAAATTAACCTAAGTTAATCTTTAATCTGTGGATGAATTCCTAAGACATTCCCTGATTCAAGAACATTTGTCATAAGCATTCCCCATATCAAGGCTTTCCTGAACTGTTCCAGAAGTATCAAAAGATAAAATGTTTTATGTTTGTCACGGTTGTGGTGCTTACATCATACTGCCGTCAACAGTGGGAGTCTCACACATTTGCCATCAACAGCATTACCTCAATGTAAACATGCCTACAGACAGGCTGTGAACTCGGGCTGTCAACTCTTGTTCATTTGCAATCAGACTTGCCCAATTGATTTTACAATTGTGCATCTCACTTTGTAAACAGCATTCCCCATGTAAATGGATTTACCAGCTCTACAACTCCTGTTCCACGATCAATGGATGGGAAGAAAACTGAAGGGAAAGTCGTAATGAGGCTACCGGCACAGAGGGAATTGCAGCAGTCAATTTGCACACAGCAAGGTCCCACAAACAACAGATGAATGACCGGATAATCTGTTTTTAATGATGTTGGTTGAAGGAGGAATGTCGGCCAGGGCATCTGGAGAACTTCCCGCTCTTCTCCGAATAGTGCCGTGGGGTATTTCACATCCACCACAGGCAGACAAGAACTCAATTTAATGTTTCACCCAAAAAGACTACACCTCCGACAAAGTAACACTCCCTTAGTACTGCACTGAAGTGTCAGCTTACATTATGTGCTGAAATCCACAGCAGAAGTTGAACCCATGGTCATCTGACTCACAGGCGACAATGTTACCAACTGAGCAAAGCTGACAAAATTAATAAAAAGTGATGAAGTTTCCGGCCCTTCGGTTGGGGAGAGATTGACACTTTCTCCCCAATCCCATCCTTCTTAGGGTCTTTTGCTGCCCCTCCGCCATTGCAGAAGGCGGCAGCCCAAATTACCTATAGCTAGTGAAGCACCAAAGGCTATGAATTTTTTTGGGGTGGGTGGGGGTAAGAAAGAATGCAACTACTGCTATAAACTGTTTTCTCTTTGCTCAGATGTGACCCTATCCCATCCTTGAGAATCTTACTTAGACAAACCCTTGTGCTTAGTCATCCATTTTTATGTAGTTCAGTACTAATATGTGTTTCTCTACTAGCCTTCACATCCGTTCATATCTACCTCTATTCTCTAATAATGAAAAACTAAACTCTACAGTCGGGTCATATCCATCATATTTTTACTGAGCTGCCGCCGGCTATCTTTCCATGTACACACTACACAACTACCTTTTCACTCAGCAATAATGTGACTATTTTTGAAGTTCATGGCTGACAAACCCTGCCTCAGTGATATACTTTACGGTGAGTTGTGCATCTCAATTTGTATGACTTTCCTTTACGCTTTCTGTCCCGAACCGGCAAACCACTGGCAACGCCAAAGACACAAGTACCGATTCTATAGCACTAGCACCGGTTATGTATCACTTTCCTCATGTGAGCATTCACTGCAAACAAAAATAAAAACTAAAATCAAAAGACATTAAAGGTAAATCATAATTTGTGTAAAGGCTTCCAAATCCCTTAAAAATATTAAACACGGAGGCTTTGAAATTTAGATACTAGAGAGCAGATTACTCTCAGCTCAGAAACAATATGACTTGTGCTATAAAAATGCCTCATTAGGTTGAAATATTACAAAGCACTTCAACAACAATATAGCACCCTTCACATAGAAATACGTCCCAAGGTACTTCACAGGGATGCCAAGCCAAAGGTGGAGGTATTAGGAGGAGTGACTAAAAGTTTGATCAAAGCGGTGGGTTTTAAGGAGCGTCTTAAAGGAGGAGAGGGTTGAAGGGGTGGAGAGGTTTAGGGAAGGAATTTCAGAGCATATTGCCTAGACGGCTGAAGGCACAGTCACCAATGGTGGGGTGAAAGGAGTGGGGGGGGGGATGCACAAGAGACCAGATTTGGAGGAATACAGAACTCTCGCAGAATTGTAGGGCCGTAGGAGGCTACAGAGATAGGGAGGGGCAAGGTCACCACGCACAATGAACTACTTTGAAGTGCAGTGACTGATATTATATAGACAAATGCAGTAGGCATTTTGCACTCAAAAAGATCCAAAATCAGCAATGTAATGAATAACCAGCTAATTTGTTTCTTTTGATATGTTTGGTCAGAACAATGAGAGCCCCCCCAATCTCCTTCGAATAGTGGCCATGGAATTTTTACTGCCCACCTGAACCAGTGGAACAGGCAGAATGGCCCTTGGCTTAGTGTCTCATTTGAAGGATATCAGCTCAGATTATGAGCTCAAACCTCTGGTATGGGGCTCAAACCCACAAAAACTGCTGATGCAGTGGCAAGATTGCTACCAAGATAATACACAATACTCCCTATATAACATTTTCTTAAAAAAGCAGCTTAATTTAACTTACAGTTGAATCTAATCTAAAAGGTGTATTCCTTCCCTTTGAAACATTTGATGGTATCTCTCACCATTCTGACATTATAAATGAAGTAAACAGGTTGTCTAAATTGGGAGGCCTGATCAGCAATGACAAGACTGAACCATAGTTGCATGCTAAAATCTTTCAGTGCAGCAATGTTAAGTAGAATATGCAGACAAGGCTATCATTTGATGCATGTTTAGTTTATCGGTATCTATCTCTTCACTTTTTCCAGAAACGTTTATCCCCTACTCCTCATCAAACATGCACATTGTGCAAAATTACATTTTGAAAGCCAAAATTAATGAGAAATAAAATTCTAAAAATAAACTGCCCTCATTTATTTTCTCAATCTCTGTAGGTTACAAACACAATATATTAAAAAAAACAATGCATCAGATTTAGTTATTTTTCCACTTCTTTAAAAACCTAGAGTGGGAGGTGGAAAACAGGGAGGCTGGGTGGTGCAGGGGGTTAGACACTGGCTCTTTAACTCTGGCATTGGTGGTTAAATCCAGCCCAGGCTGATGAAATGTCTGCTGACTGCAGGAGTTCTATATGAAGTGAATTTGGGCAGTCTCAAACCAGTTTCTAGCCCGCATGGGCTCATAGCACAAAACTGCCCGACATTTGACACCTTAACTGGCAACCTCAGAGGCCGCAGGTTGGCTGGCATAGAAATTGGAAAATTGTCACACTGTAAGACGTGCCCGGCGTGGCAAAGAAATCTTTATCTGAACAGAGTGCTTGATGCTGACACTGGATGTGAAAAAGGAAAGTGTTCCATTCCCCAGCACGAGCATCCTTCATCTTGATGGGCAAGAGGAAACATTCAATGTGCCTTGTACAACCATTTTCAATGTAGAATATGGAATTGTATTCCTCATAGAGTTATTACTGAATTTGCAATCCTCTTGGCTTAGTAATAGCAATTTTCCTGAGTAAAGCATTTATGCTATTATGCACGTCTGCACAAAAACACTCAATCTTATTCAAACTTTTACAGGATCAACATTTTTACAGTAATTGTAGAGCTTTAAAGGATGGGCTTATTTCTCTGAAAAAACTACAGCAATGATCTCTCACCACAAAGCAAAAACGAGAGAAATACTGAAACATTACAAATAAAATGGGAAGCCCAGTTTCTCTAGCAATGGGCTCTCAATTGTAGAATTCAATTGCTAGCCTCGGCTGGCATTCAGATTTTGCTATCTTCTACAGACAGAAGTCATGGATTGTCAGCCAAGATGACAATATATGTCTAGTAGTAAGGCAAAGGGGAAGGATTGACAGAGAGGCCTATACCACCCGAATAGGCATCTTTCCAGTCCATGAAATTCAGTGCCAACAGAAATACCTTCATCTTAAATGATCCTTCTTACCACACAGAATGGTGGTGAAGGGAGGTGAAGGGAGAAGAGTATGTTAGTTGTAAGTGAAACAAGGTTGGGAGAAAAAAAAATGCGAATTGCAGATGCAAAAATAAAACCACAAAAATTCACTTCAAGGCAATGCCAATGTCAAAAAAATGAGCAGCGCAAGGAAATATGTCACAGTACTGCATTACACCATAGGCACAACTTCAGCACATTGTACATACGGGGCAGAGAATGCATGATCTGTAGACTCAAGCTGTAAGCCTTGTGCAATAGGCCCGAGCAGTATTATACAGACCTCAATCTGGTTAGACTCAAAAAGCTGGAATGTGAGCTGCTCCAGTCTTGCTGTGCTAGATGATTTATGAATGATTTAACACGGCAAGAATGGAGCAATTCACATTCCAACTTCTCGAGTCTGACCAGAATGAAGGCGTGTATAGTCCTGCTCTGGCCTACTGCGTATCAGTTACAGGGGGACTCTCCTGTGCCTAGCCAAAGTGGTCATTATTCAACTACGAGCCTAAACAATGAATAAGGGGCTGGCTCTTAAAGCACAAAAGCCAACTCAGCCAAACCAAATTCTCTCAACATCTCCATACTACTGGCAGAGATTGCTGGATAGTGATTAGGAACAGGATCTTTAGCCAATTTTCCCCTCCTTAACCTAAGGCACTGAAATCAATGCTAGGGCAATTAGCACCATTCCTGCTGGGATCAGCTAACTCAGTACAAAGTAGGGATGAAAGAAAAAAGAACTTGCATTTATACAGTGCTTATCATGACCTCACATATCCCAAAGCGCTTCACAGCCAATTAAGTACTTTTTGGGAAGCCTAGTCACTGTTGTAATATAGGGAAGCACAGCAGAAAATTTGCACACAGCAAGGTCCTACAAACAGCAATGCAATAATGACTAGATAATGTGTTTCTTAGCAATGTTGGTTGAGAGATAAATGTTGATCAGGAAACCTTGAGAACTTGCTGCCCTTCTTCGAAATAGCGCCATGGGATCTTTGATGTCCACCCGAGAAGGCAGACGGGGTCTCATTTTAACATCTCAACCGAAAGACGCACCTCAGTACCGCACTGAAGTGTCAGCCTAGTCTATGTACTTCAAGTAACTGGAGTGGGCCTTGAACCTATGGCCTTCTGACTCAGGCGAGAGTGCTCCCACTGAGCCAAGGCTAAAACCTCAGCCCAGGTCATTCTGGTCTGATTGGCTCATGATGAACTTGCTGCACCATGGGGAAGCCTTGTTCCAGCATTTTCAAAATGTGCTAATATCACCTGTTGCTAGTTAAAGGGTATTGCTGTAAAATAAATCAAATCAGGGCCCTAATGGCAAAATGCCAAAGCCATGTTTATAAACGACTCATTCAAATTCTGGCTGCATTCTTAAATTCAGGTGTCATAAGTTACATTGCAAACACATGAGGAAGTGGAAGAAAACCACTTCTTTTAGATGATTTAATTGGGTCTAAGTCGTTCATTAAAAGGTGCACGAGCAATGCTGTAAAGCATTTTTGGACATCCTGAGCTCATGAAAGGCACTATATAAATGCATTCTTCTTTATGTGCATGGCCTACTGGAATCTCCTGAACTTGCTTGATTGCCTTGGTGAGGGGGGGTGTCTAAGAAGAGTTCTGATTTTTTTTCCTGAATCTGCCACAGGTTCCCTTCTCCTCCCCCATCTCCTAGAAGATAGTGAATGGCATCACACTGTTCACTGGATGGGGCAAGCTTGATCGGCCTTATGGTTTTTTCTTACCCTTCCGAATACTAAACCTATACATTTCATTGATTAGGCCGCAGTTGGAATAGTGTGCACAGTTCTGGACACCTTACATGAGGAAGGATTTCAAGGTCAGGGAGAGAGAGTACAGAAGAGAGTCATTAAAATGACACCAAGAGTGAGAGGCTTTGTTATGAAGCAAGACTGAGGAAACGGTGACTTTTCATTAAAAAAACAAGAGGAGTTTAAGAAAGAGTTGTTCCAAATTATGAATGGTTTTGATAAAGGAAACATGGGGAAACTATCTCCACTGATCAGTGAGTTGGTAACTAGAGAGCATAAATTTATCACCAAAAGACTGAAGGGAGAGGAATTATTTATGTATTTATTTTACGCAGAATGTTGATAGAACATGGAATGCCCTCCCAGAAACAGTGGTGGAAGCAGAATCCATAAAGCTTTTAAAAGGAAAGTGAATAAATATTTGAAAAAGAAAAATGTAACGGGGGAAGGGCAAGGGAATGTGACTAAATGGATAGGCTTTCAGAGAGCTGGTGCAGGAGCGGTGAGCTAAAGGGACTCCCCTCCTGTGCTGTAAAATTCTTTGATTCTATAATTCTTTTTGTCTGTTCAGAACCACATTCAAACATATTGGTCAGCAAACTGTGCCTATCTGATTTTTAACTGGCATGGATTGGTGAGGTGGAAAAACTTCAAGCAGCTACTTACACTAACTACTCCAAAGACACTAAGACTGCTCAGCAACTACATTTATTGAGCATCCTTAGCACAAGAAATTCAGGGCAGCATAGGTCAGAGACAACTTTGTAGCATTTACAACAGTTTCATGCTAGTGTACTCTTCCTCCTAAAAGCAGGGTCCAAATATAGATACATAGAAACTATTTCCTCTGGTGGGGGAATCTAGAACAAGAGGGCATAATCCTAAAATTAGAGCTAAGCAGTTAAGAGCGAAATCAGGGAGCACTTTTTTTCACACAAAGGCTAGTGCAAATGTGGAATTCTCACCCCCAAAAGGCTGTGGACACTGCGGGGTCAGTCGAAACTTTCAAGATGAAGATCGGTAGACTTTTGCTAGATAAGGGTTATCAAGGGACCTGGGAAAAAGCAGGTAAATGAAGTTGAGGTACAGATCAGCCACGATCTAATAGAATGGCGGAACAGGCTCAAGGGGCTGAATGGCCGACTCCTGTTCCTAATACTAACACTCACACATTGGCAATGCAACTGTCAAAATAGTTCCCCCCCACCCCCACCAATTTATTAAAAGTACCATTATTTTTAACCATGAAAAAAAAACAATTCATAAAGACCTGGTGACCACCGTATATATCTGTGAAGCAAAAGGCTTAGAAAACAATCTTAAAATGAAACGGTCAAGCTGTGATTAACTGGAACAGATTCCCCTTCCTGTCCTCAACCAAAGACCACATACATACACTTCTACCAGGAATCACTGCATAATGGTCAGCAGCAGCAACGTGGCTGACTTTCCCCTCCCTATCGCATTGAGGACAATAGTAGTAACTCAATTACCACCCCAGAGAAGATCAACCACAGTGCAGAATGGAGATGGAATCCAGGACCTTCCCATATGGCTCAGCTGGTAGCTGGATAAACTCATTGAGCCACTAGAGGAGCCTTGATGTTTTATATTTAGTGCATGGCATGTAAATATGTGAAAAATGTTTTTCTGTACAACCTTACTTCTGATTGCTTACAGATATTTCATTTTAAACGTAAACATATTGCCCAAAACTAGTTTAGTGGTATTTATTGTGGTAAACAGAAGATAACCCACATGCAATAAAGTTGTGGGTTATCTTCTGCTTTGACCTCAATAAGACACACACACACACACACACACACACACACACATCCCATCACAATTATAACATGCTCAAGCACAAACAACCTAGTAAAAAGTGTATTTCTGTCCTGCACAATACTCTTCCTGTTCTCAGGAGAGCCCAAATTCCATTTTCCAATTATGAAAATAAAATACATTTGACACATGATACAGACACCAAAAAACTTTCTGATTTTAAGAAACAAATGCCAGCAGGAACAATTGAAGATGAAAACTTGAATGTAGGATATAGCTGGGAGCATACTCAACACTTTGACACTCTGCATTTAGATGCTTTTCACCATACCCCCTCAAGTGTGTTGCAACATTAAATACTTTCAGCCATCTATAATTCTCTACGCACACCATCACCTGTATAACATCAGAAAGTGCTCCCATTACAAGGCGACATGGAAGAATGCAACTTATCCCTGATGACATGAGACAGACATACATGCACCAACAATCACATCATTTTTAATACGTACTGACAACAGTTGCTGTATAATGTATTCATCCACCAGAACACAGTAGTTCAATTTGTACTGAAATATTATATCTTCACAAGTCACTTACTTGATTACTGCTATTATTAAGTAGATAGGAATAGGACTGTGACAATGTACAAAAGAACCAAGCACAATGTCTTTAAAGATTGCAATCCACCATAGGTCCCAAATCAACTGATAATATAGTGAGTCAACACCTGGAGTGACAAATTGATACAGGCTATAACCTCACTGGAGTAGTTCAGGTACAGAAATCAGAGGCATCCAAACTGTGGCACCCAAGCTATTAAAGCCCAAGCCACTCCGTCCTATTTGTATAATTCTTATTTTCTGGTTTCTCCTGTTTGTAGTCTGTGGATCTGGAGGTTTGAAAAAGGCTGTTCTTAGCCTTTTTGTCTAATTGGGGCATAAATCCTAAATCAGAACACCAAGATCTGTTAGTAACTTGGGACATATGCAAACTAATGGAAACATTAATTTAAAAGCTGTATGTAACCCGTCGAAGCTCCATTCACTACATACCTACGTGGCCCACAAAGATGAAGGGCTCGAACCCCCTGCCATAAACTACAAATATCATCTGAACCTAGAGATTACCTAGGGATAATCAAGAGTTGTCATTTTAAAAAAATCAAAGTACTGTGGAGATTGACTCTGTTACTCTGATGCTCCTTTCCAGTCTCTCATGGTCTGACTTTCACAAGTAACAGCTCGTTCAAAACAGCATCATTCCTAGCCTATCCTACCTCGGGACACAATCCTCCCCGTTCACCAACCTTCGATCCCTCCATACCTTCTTATGCAATGAATTCAAAACCCCAGTTCTCTTCTACAAATCCCTCCATGCAGTGACTTAGTGGCAATTTTAGAAGTGGATATACTGTACATTTTAGTGTAGGATCCCCCCCCCCGCCAGGAACAGGGTCTGCATTAATCCCCTGATAAAATGTTGATTTGAGATTTTATTTGGTGTATTTTCCAGCATTTTGGAGTCAACTTTATAGATGTACTTCACAAGCCAATATGCCCCACTAAACTGGACCAAGGAATTAGAATAGTGAACCACATACACTGTATCAATCTATTAACAAAATACACTTGTTTCTTGCTGCTTTACTACTGTACCTTTTTCAGCCTAAAAATAACTGTTGGTGATATTCATATATTCCTCTGTCCACTGTTTTATCACAGATGTTAACCCATTTATTTTACATGAGTAAGTATCTCAGTTAAAATACCAAAGAAATGTTTTTTTTAAATTCATTCATGGGATGTGGGCATCGCTGGCAAGGCCAGCATTTATTGCCCATCCCTAATTGCCCTCGAGAAGATGGTGGTGAGCCACCTTCTTCAGCCGCTGCAGTCTGTGTGGTGAAGGTTCTCCCACGGTGCTGTTAGGAGGAAGTTCCAGGATTTTGACCCAGCGACGATGAAGGAACGGCGATATATTTCCAAGTCAGGATGGTGTGTGACTTGGAGGGGAACATGTAGGTGGTGGTGTTCCCATGCACCTGCTGCCCTTGTCCTTCTAGGTGGTAGAGGTCGCCTTGGCGAGTTGCTGCAGTGCATCTTGTATATGGTACACACAGCAGCCACAGTGTGCCGGTGGTGAAGGGAGTGAATGTTTAAGGTGGTGGATGGGGGGCCAGTCAAGCGGGCTGCTTTGTCCTGGATGGTGTCGCGCTTCTTGAGTGTTGTTGGAGCTGCACTCATCCAGGCAAGTGGAGAGTATACAAATGTGTTAAGCGTCTGTCTGCTATTATCAGCAACAGGAATTTTGGTCTCAAAATGAATCACTGATCCAATGGTGCAACAAGTAGCTCTTCAGAACAGTAACTGCCATAGAGCCTTATGATCTGTGTCTAGAGATGGCTGCACACATCACCTTGACCTTGAGTTATATGCCATCCTGTGCTTTTGGAGTCAGGACCTTCTCCACCATAAATGAAAATTGGATATCCTCATTTTTTCCTTTGATTACATGCTGCCAAAAAGTGGGCATACTCTTACCTCACAAATAAAGAATGCACCCTCCAACACACCTATGCCGCCATGACGTTGCCCCTCCCTATTTCCAATTAATTCCACATCATTGATGCATGATGAAATTAACACTGAAGAATTCAGGACTGTGACAATCATTCGAAGTTGATCACATAATAATCCACCATTAATTTCCAAGAACCAACTCATAGTGTAGATTATAATTTAATACCTTGCGATATATTTTCTAGAATAATCGAAAGCTAAAACTATAAAAGTAAGCAATGAACAGAAAATTGCCCTTCTTTTAAATTCATGCTCGGGATGCGGGCATTGCTGGCAAGGCCAGCCAGCACCTATTGTCCGTGCCTAGTCGCCCTTGAGGTGGTGGGCCTTCTTCTTTAATCGTTGCAGTCCGTGTAGTACGTGAAAGGGCAGCTCTGCAAGTCATTAGAAGAAAATACGCACAGATATATACATCTTAGCGATAAATGAATTGGCCAATTTTGGTAGGAACGGGTTTGTGTTATTTTTTTTAAAAGTCTAGCAATCTAACAAAGTAACACCAAGCATTGGAATGTTAACCTCTGGCACCACAGAATAGTGACAGGCAGGTTTGATCTCTATTCTGGTGTCCCTGATCTTACTTGCTGCACTGTAGGAAAGTGACAGGTGAAGATCAGGTATCTACCCATGGGGAAGTGTGATTAAAAAAAGATCTTCATCAGGATAATCTTGCAAGTCCCCTGAAAGCCAGCTGAGAATGACATTGGCAATAGCCTGGGAGACAGCCTCCTGCTAATCCCCATAAATGCAAGAGATGCACATGCAAGGAACCAGAAAAGAAATAAAATGGAAGCAAAGGAGGATGCAAGCCCACACAAGAGTATGTACTCTTCCTCAAAATCGCACCTCAACATTTGGAGTCTACAAACTTAGCATATTTGCTTGTTTACATTTATTACAGCACAAGCAGGAAGCTTTCATTATCCCAACTGCAAAAATACCAGCACACACAAATGTGTGCTGAAAGGAAATCACTTATAAATCTGGTAAAAATTCTAATACGGCTTACTTACTGAGAACACGTGCATGTCAGTACAGACTCCAAATCATTAGTCAAAGGGACCTAGACTGATAAGGGAAAGTCCCTCAAATTCTGAGAATGACTATTTTCAAAAATATTTCACTTCTCTGAAAATGGAAACTATTCACAGGATTCTAGCATTTGTTGAGTGGAGAATACCAACAAAGTGGAGTTGAAAATCCAGCAAAAGTATTACATCACTAACTGGTATTCTTTCTAAGTGGCACTGCTGATGCCCTTAGAGTTGTTTGCACTATACTATGATCCCAACAATCTGTCTTCAGAGACTGAACGTACAATATAGCTTCATTTTAAAAATAAAGCATTGCGTTCCTTCAAGTTGCTGAAGTGGCACATTTAGCTGCAATACCAGCTCAATGTAACAGATTCAAACTATAATTAACAAAATCCCTTCTTCCATCTTCATTAAAAAGAAAAATAAATCCAATTTTACTGGATGCTGCTACAACAAATACAGGTTATTAGAATTACACTTCCTCTAAGCACTAAATGAAAGCATGTTTGATTACAAGTAGATCAAAGTGTGTTTACCATCCATCATTTCTAAACAATGTGCAATTATTACAAGGATCTGGATTTCTAAGGACAAATGAGTTGTTGCTAGCATTTCTACAAGTTATTTCCTATCTAATCATTTAGCATTGTAGTCTGTCTCATGTGTTCTTCTGTCAGCCTTGGCTCAGTGGTAATACCTTTTGAGTCAGAAGATTGTGAATTCAAACCAGGTACTTGAGCCCATTATCTGGGCTTGCATTCCAGTGCAGTATTGAGGGAGTGTCGCACTGTCGGAGGTGCGGTATTTCGGATGAGATGTTAAACCGAGGCCCTGTCTGCTCTCTCTAGATAGATATAAAAAAATCCTATGGCACTATTCGAGGAAGGGCTGGGGAATTCTCCTGGTGTCCTGGCCAATATTATCCCTCAACCAACACAACAGATTATCTGGTTATTTGTCTCCTTGCTGTTTGTGAGATCTTGCTGTGCACAAATTGGCGGCACAACAGTGACTATACTTCAAAAGTAGTTAATTGGCTGTGGAACACTTTCGGATGTCCCGAGGTCATTATATAAATGCAAGTTTTTTTCCTGGGGTGGGGGTTGGAACTGCTCCTCTTGTTTAAATCTATTAACTTTATTCAATGCACACACAAACACAAAAGATTGGCACTCAAATCAGATTTTTTTAATATAAAATCAGTTCAAATTTTTAAAGCAAAAAAGTACAATTCTCAATTCCACTGGAAACTGGCTAGATTCTCATTGATGCACATGGAAAGACCTTCAGAGATACTAAACACTTCATTTGACTGTTGTGCTGCATTTCCTGACAACCTTTCATAAATAAATCATAGCATGTATATATGTTGCATGCAGCTCTTTAGAGTGAAGAACCATGTAACATAAGATGACCTGCTCATCTAGTATTAACACAATAAAAAAAAAACATTTTCAAAAAAATGTATGGATTCAACAAATAGAGAATAAAATAATGGGAATTTTTAACAGTAATTTTAAAGTGCAATTCTTATTTTACTTCCATGTGTGGATTACTCCTGCCAGCCACAACCCTCTTTCCTCCCTCTTCTCCAAACTTGGGTAGATCGCTCTGACACGCTGTCTGGTTGGTGTGTTTACATTAGGTGGTTACGGCCTACACGCCAGGTGGAAGTCTCCGCCCTCGAGTTGTTGAGTAGCGGGGTGACGCAGCGACTAAGCCCGGGTTTCGCTTCAACTCCCAGCCCGGTGTAGGCCTTGAAATTTTTTTTTTAAATAATAATTATATACAAGAAGCCGGCGTCTGTTTTTGCAGGCGGTACTCACTGTCGGGGCAGCAGCAGCAGCGGCGGCGCCCCTCTCCGCTGGAAGGCCCCGTCCACGAAGACGCCGTTCTTGCCGAGACACTTCAGGTAGAAGTGCGGCTCCTGGAAGGTGATCTGCAGGTGCCGGCGGGAGATGAAGCTCGAGTGGCCCATGTTCACGTCCACGGGGCCCTGGCTGGAGTTGCGGCCGATGGTCACCGACTCCTGCCGCATCAGGTACTCGAAATCCCGGCCCTCGAGTTTGGCGATAGCGGCGTCGGGCGGGGCCTGCGGGTCGAGGCCCAGCTCCCAGCGCACGACGCCGGCCTTGAGCTGACCACTCACCGGGCTCGGGCTACAAGGAGCCGATTTGAGAGCCAGCAGCGCCCGGGCGCCCGTGTCGTCGCCTTCGCTGTCGGAGGGGAATTGGGCCGCCAGGGCTGCCTGCATGTCGCGGGGGGGGGGGGGGGTTGTGTGTGGTGTGTGTGTGAGGTGAGTGAGTGAGTGAGAGACGCGGGCAGCAGGCCGCCTGGGTCGGGTCGGGTCGGTATGGGATCCGGGGCTGGTGAGTGAAGCAGACCAGCCACAGCCTCCAATCGGCGGGTGAGTAAAGCCGAGTGACTCCTGTTAGAGAGAAGTCATAACAAGCCGGGGGAGGGGAGGGAGAGAGAGAAAACCCGGGACGGATTCCCCAGCAACACAGGGAACAGGAGCCCAACAATAATTTATATATAAGACTGACTTACATTTATAAAGCGCCTTTTACGAGCTCAGCAAGTCCCAAAGCGCTTTACAGCCAATTAAGTATTTTTGAAGTGTAGTCACTGTTGTAATATAGGAAACGCAGCAGCCAATTTGCGCACAGCAAGCTCCCACAAACAGCAATGTGATAATGACCAGATAATTTTTTTTTAGTGTTGTTGGTTGAGGGATAAACATTGTATATGACACCACGGAGAACTCCCCTGCTCTTCTTCAAAATAGTACAGTGGGACCTTTTACATCTCATCCGAAAGACAACACCTCCATCAATGCAACACTCCCTCAGTACTGCACTGGGGAGTGTCAGCCTAGATTTTGTGCTCTGGTCTCTGGAGTGGGACTTGAACCCACAACCTTCTGACTTAGAAGCAAAAGTACTACCAACTGAGCCATGGCTGACACAACAACAACTTGCATTTATATAACGCCTTTTAATGTAGTAAAATGACTCAAGGTGCTTCGCAGGACCGATCATCAAACAAAATTTGACACCTAGCCAAATAAGGAGATATTAGGACAGGTGATCAAAAACTTGGTCAAAGAGGTATGTTTTAAGGAGTGCCTTAAAGGAAGAGAGAGAGATGGAGAGGTATAGGGAGGGAATTTCTGTGCTTAGGGCCTAGGCAGGTGAAGGCACGGCCACCAATGGTGGAGCAATTAGGGATGCGTAAGAGGCAAGAATTGGAGGAGCTTAGTGATCTCAGAGGGTTTGAAGTGTAGTCACTGTTGTAATATAGGAAAGGCGGCAGCCAATTTGCACACAGCAAGCTCCCACAAACAGCAATGTAATAAATGATCAGATAACCTGCTTTTTTAGGTGTTGGCTGGGGGATAAATGTTGGCCAGGACACCGGGGAGAACTCCCCGACTCCTCTTCGAATAGTGCCATGGGATCTTTTACATCCACCTGAAAGGCCAGACAGGGCATTGGTTTTTAAAATTTAGATCCACCAAGTGACGTGGAAAACTTGCATTAGGCATCTACAGGGACAAGGAGAGGGTGTAACTGGAGGGCGCCTGGATGCACAGGTGAAGAGAAAGATCATTAGGAAGCTATTGAAAGCAGGTGGTGAAGTGATCAGGCAAAGGTGCTGGGGAGGGAGGCACATAGTGGCTGAAGGAGCAGTCACCAATGGTGGAGTGGGAAAGAAGGAGTAGGTTGTTGTCAGAGCAGTAGAGGGTCCTGCAGAGATGTACAGCTGAGGTATGGTGGGTCAAGGATGCGGAGGGATTTGAAGGTCTTGGCAAGGTTCTCAAAGTCAATTCACTTACTTAGCCATGTAGAGCTTGGGAGTATGGGTCTTAGCAGTTGAGAAGACATGGGCTGTGGCACTTTGGATGAGTTGTAGCTTGTGGAAGGCACAGGCAGATTGGGCTGAGTGACCTCATTTTGAATTTCTATGAAAAAGAAGTGTCACCCTCCCACACACAAAATAACAGTGAAAAATTGCTCATAATGGTTCAGAAGTACAACTTCTAATTGTCATTCATTTCCAGTGAGACTTGCTCATTTGGTTTCACCATTTCAAAAAGACAGCTCCTTATGTTTAAATGGGTTTTCAATTTCTCTTGATCATTAGTGTCACTCCTAACATTTTTCCCAATGCTGACAGCTCTGTAAATTACTAAAATAGTTTTGCTGTTCTGTATCTATCATCAGTTGATTTTACTGACATTCAGCAACTGAAAAAAGCACTGGCTTAATCCTCGCTTTACATTTTCATATTTAATTGTTATCCCTTTTTCCAGTTTCCTTCCTTTCTCTCATGAAGGCAATGATTCATCCTGCATTAGGTTTCCATGGTGCTGGCAACCATTTTGTTCCCTCACCCAAGTGGCAATTTTTCATGGGTGAGCCTAGACAGTGAGTGTCATTAGACTGCTTGATCATGGGGGGCATCACAGACAAGCCTGGCCTGTCTTCAGCCCACGTCCACATTGTTTCAGCAACAGTCACTGAATAGCACTGCTGCAACTCGCCAAGGCTTCTTTGACCAAACCTCCTAAAAATGTGACCTCCACCACTTAGGGCAAGGGCAGCAAGTGCATGGGAACACCATCACCTCCAAGTTCCCCTCCAAGTCACACACCTTCCCAAATTGGACAGATATCGCCGTTCCTTCATCGTCGCTGGGTCAAAATCCTGGAACTACCTACCTAACTGCATTGTGAGAGAACCTTCACCACATGGACTGCAACAGTTCAAGAAGGCGGCTCACCACCACCTTCTCAAGGGCGATTAGGGATGGGCAATAAATGCTGGCCTCACCAGCGACGCCCACATCCCATGAACAAATAAAAGGTCAGGACGGGGACACTTTAACTTCTTTTTCCCCTTTTAGCCAGAAGTCGATTGTGTTGCACGAACTGCAGCACTGAGTAACTGCATATTACTGAAAATTGCATTTTTAAATCTTTTGTGCTTCACGTAGTTCAGTGAGTCATCATTTTTTTTGGTGTGTATGCATGTCAAAAGGATTGTAACTTCTTTCTGCCTTCCTGTTTTTAAAAAAAAAACACAACTATTTATTTCAGTGAGCTTGCAATCTCTGTTAGCAATTTTCGAAGGGGGGACAGTTTCAATCATCTTACAACAGCAATACTGCTGTTTATGTGCTTTGGAAGTGTTTCTTTTTGCAATGAATACGTATAATCCTTAATGCAGCGATGAACATTCAAGTGCTGCAGAACTTTTGCCGACATAAGACTCAAAGTAATTCATTATGTAAAGGACTTTAAAACATTACAATGTGATAAAGCACCATGTAAAGGCAAGTATTATTTATTTTTTAAATGATAATTTCTTATGAAATAGTCATTGTACATAGTAAAGATCTAAAATGATAGGACTGTTCATGTTTTCAATGACATTGAAAAACAAGACCACGACAAAAGTCAGTGAGAACTTGCATTTTACAAAAACAAACAAATTTAGAGGCAGCAGGGTTACAAGGCGTTTCAAGTAAAGCTTAATCTGTATGTAATCTAATCCAAATTGAAGGACAATATGAATGATGCCCTGGCACATGCAAATTAACATCATGTCCCGATTTTCTCTTTACGATGACAGAGGATGCTTGCTTGTTAGTGATGGAAAATACACCCATGGCTGATTCACAAGCTCTATATTTTCCATGTGCGCTATTATCACCCTGTTCTATTTATACATATAACATGGTGTTTTTCTGTGGAATTCTTTTTCTCACCCAGTCCTCCCCTATGCTCCTGGAGGGTATAATGCCATGGCCACTGACAATCCTCTAGTATCTTGCCCAAATAGCCATATTACATCTAGGAGCCTATATTGTGAGTATCAGCAAGCAGAATTAGACCACGCAGGGGTCCCACAGCGAAGCCCATTCTGATGTCCACACATGTTTTCCAGCAGAGGGCAGTGGATAACAATCAGGCGCCACTAAGGTCAATTATAGTATCCCTTAGCACTGAAAAGCCACAGGCTTTGAACCCAAAACCTTCGGGATACGTTTGGCCTAATACCACATTCACCTTCTTGTTTTCTATGGAATTATGTAGCACTGTTCTATATCTGTGTGTGTTGCATCATGAGGAAGATAAAGAAAGAAAGACTTGCATTCATATAGTGCCTTGCATGATCTCCGGACGTTCCAAAGCACTTTACAGCCAATTAAGTACTTTTGAAGTGTAGTCACTGTTGTAATGTAGGAAACGAGGCAGCCAATTTGTGCACAGCAAGATCCCACAAACAGCAATGTAATAATGACAAGATAAACTGTTTTTGTGATGTTGGTTGAGGGATAAATATTGGCAGGACACCGGGGAGAACGCCTCTGCTCTTTTATGTCCACCTGAGGGGGCAGACAGGGCCTCGGTTTAGCTTCTCATCCAAAAGACAGCACTTCCCACAGCGCAGCACTCCCTCGGTACTGCACTGGAGTGTCAGCCTAGATTATGTGCTCAAGTCTTTGGAATGGGACTTGAACCCACAAACTTCTGACTCAGAGGTGAGAGTGCTACCGACTGAGCCACAGCTGACGTTAATTGGAATGTGATCCTAACACTTGCAATATTAATCATAAATCACTGTGGAGATCGGGGACTAAATTCGCACACATTCCATTTTCAGAACAATAAACATCCCCCCTGCACTGCCTAACAAGGGGTGGCATCCACACTAATTCTTGAAGTGTTACATAATAAGGAGTCTACCAGTTGAAACATCAAAACAATAGAACTATTGATAAGATTGTGGTAGACTCACTGACACTTTGTTGGTTGGTGCCATCACTATAGGTAACAGCTTAATGGTATTTTAAACTGTTGCTAAACTAGCTTACCTCCCCATCAATCCCCTTTAAACTGTAATACTAAACTAGTGACCGCAACATTAATCCTCTGCTCTAATTCAGTACAGTATTAATGATCTGTTCACTGCTTTCAGCAGAAAACCTTTACACCATGGTTCAAATAACATATCAACGGCCACATTAGGCTCAAGTTTCCTGGTGCTGAAGTGTTGATCATTGAAACACGACAAATCTCAATGTTAAAACGACAAGGAAATGATACCATTTATTTGCTGTTTGCTTTCCCACAACACTTACAGCACGATCTCTCAATGATGTATTTTGCTCCCACTTTGTTATCTGGCTTCCTCACTGGCTTGAAAGATGTGTTCAAAGGTGCTGTTCTTTTTATATCGATGACACCTCTACAGATTGGTTGACTCCTCCATGAAACAATGAGTTTATCCAGTCGACAGGTGATGTCCCAGGTACAATCCCCCCGACATCTGATCCATTAGCTGATCTCAGCTGCGGTGGTGGTCAGGGACTCTCATTGGCCTTAGTGTTCCTGGATTAGGAAGTGAAACATCAGTCGTTGTTCCCTGTCCTGTTGTCTTACCCAGTGACCTCTGCTAAAAGTACATGTGTGCATGGAGGTAAGGTGAGGGAGAGGATCAAGCTCGGCGGTAATGCCTCCAGGGCCCAAAGAATTCTTAATCCTGCTCTGCCCGCTGTAGCTCCAGCGGGAGTGCATGGAGAGAGCCAGAATTTAGGCCGGGACCTGGATGCATTGGGTCCCACCTCCTGCGGGAATTCCCATAACTTCAGTTATGTGGAGAGATTGGAGAAGCTGGGATTGTTCTCCTCCTTAGAGTAGAGACGATTAAGGGAAGACCTGATCGAGGTATTCAAAATTACAAGGGTTCTGATAGAGCAAGAAGGGGGAAACTGTTTCCTCTGGCAAGTGGGGCGGTAACTAAAGGTCATAGATTTAAAATGATTGGCAAAAGAACTAGAAGGGAAATGAGAAACTTTTTCACACAGGATTGCTTAGATCTGGAATACACTACCTGAAAGGGTGGTGGAAACAGATTGCATAGGAACTTTCAAAAGGTAATTAGACATGTACTTGAAGAGGACTAATTTTCAGGATCATGGGGAAAAAGCTGAGGTGTGGGACTAAATTGGACAGCTCTTTCAAAGAGCCAGCACAGGCAGGATGGGCCAAATGGCCTTCTGTGCTGTAAGATACTATGATTCTATAAGGTGTGGATCATCCACCTGTACCATACAAGGCCAGTAGCGTAATAGGGCGCAGAGTTAGGGACTCCCAACTCAGGAGCTCCCCCAGCTCTGGCTACTCAGTCAGTAGGGGCAGGATCAGTGCCCACTACACCTGACGCGATACCAGCCCACCCAATGGCGGATGTGGGGCCAGTCGGAAATCCTGCCTGAGATTGTGGCCTACATCCCTGAATGTTGTTGATAGGAATTCTTTTTTGTTTAATTGTGGACCCTCTACAAAGGGGGCACCGCAAATATTTTTTCTGGGATGGGCAGCACTGCATAAGTTTTTTCCGCAGCAGGATTTACCCGCCCCACTAGGGTGCAGCTAGAGTGCCTCCAGGTGGGCATCCCAGGTGTACCCTAGTGGTGCAGGCCATTCACATGTAAAACAGTGGACCTCCCCATTGACCTGCAAACTTTGGCACTAACCCCCCCCCCCACATATTGAATTTACAGCCCCAAAACCTTTATATCTGTGGTGTGGCTCATGGTGAGTTATAGAATCTTAAAGCGCAGAAGGAGGCCATTTGGCCCATTATGCCTGTGCCAGCTCTTTGAAAGAGCTATCCAATTAGCCCCACTCCCCCTGCTCTTTCCCCATAGCCCAGCAAATTTTTGCTTTTCAAGTATTTATCCAATTCCCTTCTGAAAGTTATTATTGAATCTGCTTCCACCACCCTTTCAGGCAGAGCATTCCAGATCATTACAACTCGCAGCCTAAAAAAAAACTCTCCTCATCTCCCCCACTGGTTCTTTTGCCAATTATGTTAAATCTGTGTCCTCTGGTTATCGATGTTTGTTTTATAAGAAGAGCATTATACCATAGCATGTATAACTGTGTAAAACTACAAGGTCTATTCACTATAAATAGATCCAGAGACCAATTAAGAGCCAATTTCCTCTTAGGCACATCCTCAGGTCAATTTGAGGTTAATTGTTACTCTGTAGATTGGCAGCTGGTTGTGAAACTCTGGCTCCTTCTCAAGGTCAGAAAAACTAACAGGAAGTAACCAGCTTTCTTTCCCTTTTGTTGACGATTGCTTTGCCTCTGTAACCAAGCGTGACATCTGCAGCATGTTTGATGCTCTCAAAACATATATAGGCAGACCACATAGATCATATGCAGTACAAAAAAACTCCATCTGGTGTATGAAAATAATCTACTTGGGACCGCAAGCCTGTAACTTCTTATTAAGCCTGACATCATTTGATGTATTTCTTCATGACCCTGCCTTCGCCAGCACATATCCGCTGTAAATTCTACTTCAGGAAACTGCAGTTGTTAGAAATGTATTCACTGTAAAACTGTTCTTTGTTGCACGACTTTCCGTGTACTGAAGCTGACATTTTTAAGACAGAAAACGGCGCACTTGGAGATGGTTGTCACGGTTACACCTCACACATCCTGGAATGTGCCTTCTTTCAGAATTATGCAGTCATCCTTGATACTGGAGCTTTAGTGTCACAGCGGTAGATTGTGTCGAAACAGAATTTGGAATCATATGTTAGAACAATGTCTAAGGGCAATAAGTTTTAGGCTTGGCTTTAGCTCTATAGGAGATGTGGACTATCTATTATTTACATCTAACAAAGTTTGGCTTGTAGGATTTGTGCTGCAGTAATTTATTGCATCCATTGTTTTGTCTCTGTTTATAGTGGTCACTTTACCATGTGTTTTAAGTGTGTATTTGACTGTTAATCCCTTTCTTATGAGACTACCCATGTGCTATCCATGTAAGGGTATGTGAGATGGTTTTTGTATCTGGCTGATTTTCAAACTGTGTACAGATGTTGTCCACGATCTTCCATCCAGAAATGTTGATGCACTGAATTATTAGATTGTCATTTTTAAAAGTTGGTTCTACATCTGGATCACAGAAAAGTTTTTGATCGAGTAAATAAGGAAAAACTATTTCCACTGGCAGGAGGGTCGGTAACCAAAGGACACAGATTTAAGTTAATTGGAAAAAGAACCAGAGGGGCGATGAGGAGAATTTTTTTTACACTGCGAGTTGTAATGATCTGGAATGCACTGCCTGAAAGGGTGGAGGAAGCAGATTCAATAGTAACTTTCAGAAGGGAACTGGACATATACTTGAAAAGGAGAAATTTGCAGGGCTATGGGGAAAGAGCAGGGGGAGTGGGACTAATTGGATAGCTCTTTCAAAGACCCAGCACAGGCACGATGGGCCAAATGGCCTCCTTCTGTGCTGTAAGATTCCATGATTCTAAGCTTAGTGACCCGAGAGACACGCAAGCTCTGATTTTAACTTGGGGCATGATGACGACATGGTGGGTGCACGGCGAGCATGAGGCCGGGGCCATTTTAACTCCCGGGCCTCATTTCCAAGCTTGAAGTGAGGCTCACACCTGAAGCTGGCTGGAATCACTTCCTGGCCTGCCAGCGGGGGCCTGAGGGAACTCAGCCTTATAAAGCAGAGGTAAAAGGAAAAGCACAAATCTGAAATAAAAAGGGAAAATGATAGGAACCCACAGCAGGCCCACTAACATTCGGAAAACAAAGGTAGGTAAATATTTTGGCTGGGACCTTTTATCGAAATTCAGTAACAGATCCAGCATCTTACAGATCAGGTTCAGATGTTTACGTTTTACGAATGCACACTTCGGGTGGAAAGCACCCTCCATGATCTTCCATCCATTAAAACCAACGGACAAAAAACCATGGGGAAAACACCAATGATATGTGATCAAGATGGTGCCATAGCCTGCTGAAACCATGCAGATGTTTGCGGAACCTTGCTGTGTACACATTGGCTGTCGTGTTTTCCCACGTGAAATAACTCGTGAATCCTGTTCTGTAGACGCTGGCTGAGGGAGTACTGTCAGCCATAACACCCGGCGGACTCTCTGCTCTTTGAATACTGCCATGAGATCTTTTACATCCACCCAAACAGACAGACACAGTCACTTTTCTAAAGGGCCATTGACTGTCACATGCTGACACTAGAAAAGAGAAGGCTGAGGGATGACCTGATAGAGGTCTTTAAGATTATGAAGGGGTTCGATAGGGTAGATGTAGTGAAGATGTTTACAATTGTGGGGGAGACCAAAACTAGAGGCCATAAATATAAGATAGTCACTAATAAATCCAATAAGGAATTCATGAGATACTTCTTCACCAGAGAGTGGATAGAATGTGGAACTCGCTACCACAAGGAGTAGTTGAGGCGAATGGCACAGATGCATTTAAGGGGAAGCTAGCCCATTACATAGAATGTACAGCACAGAAACAGGCCATTTGGCCTAACTGGTCCATAATGGTGTTTATGCTCCACACGAGCCTCCTCCCACCCCTCTTCATCTAACCCTATCAGCATAACCTTCTATTCTGTTCTCCCTCGTGTGTTTATGTAGCTTCCCCTTAAATGCATCTGTGCTATTCATCTCAACTACTGTATGTAAGGAGTATTGACAGGTACACACCTGTATGGTTTTAGCTTACTGTTGACGCAAGGGGGCTCTACAGGGTAGGAGGAGAGAAAAATGGCTTTGTCAAGCAATAAATAAATGGTGACTGCACCAAAATGAATACAGTAAAGAGATGGATTATTATATTCTGTGCAAAATGTTTGTGAGGGAGGGGGGATATTTAGTTTGATCAGTCACTTCTTAGAGTCTGGAAACTGAACCCTGAAAAACAAGCCAGCTGCGGGATATCCTAACCTTTCAACAAGCTTGGCAGCCCACTCACCAGCTCCTAAGGAGGAGGGGGGAAACAATTCACCCATGGTCACCATTCCTGATTGCTACCCAGCGAACCCTGCTGGGAAACTGATGTGTGTGAACATGGT
Organism: Heptranchias perlo; assembly: GCF_035084215.1. Taxonomy (NCBI): domain Eukaryota; kingdom Metazoa; phylum Chordata; class Chondrichthyes; order Hexanchiformes; family Hexanchidae; genus Heptranchias; species Heptranchias perlo. The sequence goes on from NC_090346.1 coordinate 8,367,302, forward strand.
GTGAGGCGAGGATCAGGAGCTTTTGTGATGCCCTCCACAGTCAAACAGCCAACACCCACTCTCTCTAGGATCATATGTGAAATATGGCCACTTGGTTGATGTACAAGGAGGGATGATGATACCCATGAACTCATAGCCCAGCAAAAGGCACTGACTTCAGGAGAGAACATTTGTCAAAGAAAACTGAAAATGCTTTAGATGAGGAAGAAATTGTCAATGTGTAGATTTTGTTTTATTTGTTCTGGGGATGTTTAGACATAATAATGGACATTTATCCAAAAACACAATGTCAGGTTCCACATGTACACTGACGACACCCAGCTCTACCTCATCACCACCTCTCCCGACCCCCCCACTGTTTCTGATTTGTCACATTGCTTGTCTGACATCCAGTACTGGATGAGCAGAAACTTCCTCCAACTAAATATTGGAATTTAGAAGAATGAGGGGTCATCTAATTGAAACATATAAGATTATGAGGGGGCTTGACAAGGTCGATGCTGAGAGGTTGTTTCCCCTGGCTGGAGAGTCTAGAACTAGGGGGCATAGTCTCAGGATAAGGAGTCGGCCATTTAAGACTGAGATGAGGAGGAATTTCTTCACTGAGAGGGTTGTGAATCTCTGGAATTCTCTTCCCTAGAGGGCTGTGGATGCTGAGTCAATGAATATATTCAAGGCTGAGATAGATAGATTTCTGGAATTCCGGAATTCAGGGATATGGGGATTGGGCAGGAAAATGGAGTTGAGGTAGAAGATCAGCCATGATCTGATTGAATGGCGGAGCAGGCTCGAGGGGCCATGTGGCCTACTCCTGCTCCTATTTCTTCTGTTCTTATTTTAGGAAGACTGAAGCCATTATTTTCGTTCCCCGCTACAAACTTCGTTCCCTAGCCACTGACTCTATCGTTTCTCTGGCCACTGTCTGAGGCTGATCCAAACTGTTCACAACTTTGGCGTCCTATTTGACCCTGAGATGAGCTTCCGACCACATATCTGCTCCATCACCAAGACTGCCTACTTCCACCTTGTCCATCTCTGCCCCGTCTCAGCTCATCTGCTGCTGAAACCCGCATCCAGGCCTTTGTTACCTCTAGACTTGACAATTCCAATGCTCTCCTCACTGGCCTCCCATCTTCCACCCTCCATAAACTTGAGCTCATCCAAAACTCTGCTGCCCGTATCCTGACTCACACCAAGTTCCGATCTCCCATCATCCCTGTGCTCGCTGACCTACATCGGCTCCCGGTCCAGGAACGTCTCGATTTTAAAAAAATTCTTATCCTTGTTTTCAAATCCATCGATGGCCTCGCCCCTCCCTATCTCTGTAATCTCCTCCAGCCATACAATCCTCTGAGATCTCTGCACTCCTCCAATTCTTGCCTCTTGCACATCCCCGATTTTAATCACTGCACCGTTGGTGGCCGTGCCTAAGCCCTAAGCGATATATGTCCAAGTCGGAATGGTGTGTGACTTGGAGGGGAATTTAGAGAGGTGAAGGTGTTCTAGGGGTTGTCAACATTAGTTGGATGTATACCGGGAGATTTCATCACATGACCTCCAACTGCACCACCCCCGATGCTCCCACCATTTCTCGCTTGACATGTCCATCCTTGCTCCCCTACCCTGCCTTCCCACGGTCAATTGGAAAGCGATCAGACTATTTGTTATCCGATTGGTGCCTTCCCCACCTCCCCATCTGCAATATTTTAATAAGTAATAAACAAAAGCGTTCAAAGAAATGAAAAGAACACACAATTTATTTAATGCCCCCCCCCATGATATTTCTCCAGGATCGCTCACAGGAGTGTCCTGCAGATTAATCTTCAATTCCTGGAGACACCAGGTCAATCCTGGAGGGTTGGCCACCCTAAGGTGTTCCCATGACATTGCTGCCCTTGTGCTTCTTGGTGGTAGAGGTGCTGCTGAGATAAGATTGGTACATGGCCATCGGACTCAAGGGACATGATTTTAGCTCCGTGTCGGGAACCCAGCGCGTCCGCAGATACTCGCGTGGGGAACCCGGAAGCCAAATGAGTGCGTTGCAATCTGCGATCGCAACTCGACTGCAGGTAAGTATTTGCGCTTCCAGGTTTCCCATGCGCCAGATTGACAGGCTGGCTGCTTGTCAGGAGGGAAAGGAGCCGCGAATTGGAGGGGGGAGGGAGAGATCGTGGGCCATGAAAGACATCGGAGAGGTGGGGGGCTGTGGATGACATCGGGTGGGCCTTGGAGAAGATCGGGGGTTCACCAGCGGGGAGGGTCTCTCATCATGGGGGACGGTGGTGGGGGGGTGGGGGGGGGTCGGCCGATCACAGGGGTTCGATCACACCAGCTGAAGCTTGTTGGGCCTGGATGAAGCAATCCTGCTCCTCCGGGCCCACGTGCAATAAAGGCCCTCACCTCACGGATCCAGCCCTTCCCGCCTGCCGTGAATCGGAAGCGATGGGAAACCCGAACAGGTGAGGTCAAAGTTGTTTAACATTTCTAATACACAAAAAATTAAGTGCCTCAGCTATCGCAATGAGGTACTTTGCCCCTTTAAGTATCGGACCACTGGCTTTAAGTGGGGATGGGACTTCTGGGTGTCTGTTATGCGCATCTAAACGCACCTGGATCAGACCCAGAAGTGGGCGCGTTGGAGCCGGGATGCGGGCCCGCTCCAAAAATCAACCATTTTCACTGCCCACCTGCTCCCAACCCAGCCATTCTTGGGGGTTGCTAATGATGGGATGACCCAAGGCAAGGAGAGAGTTAAATCACCATGTGGTACCAGGAACCCACCACGTGGTGCAACATGTGGCTGTGATTTTTAATGGTAAAGGGGTAGGGGGGGGGGGGGAGAGGATTTTTTTTGGATAGCCTGATCCAGATGGCAAAATAGTGAGATAGTGAAAGTGTAATGGTAGAGTGAAATTTCAGGTTTAAGTGTGGGTGCTGGAAGTGGTGAGCTGACGTCAGGCAACACAGCTCCGGGGTTCTGTGTTTATAAACACTCCAGGAACGAGAGAGACTCAAAACGTGGAGTGGAGCACCCTTGCTAGACATGGAGTACCATACCTATGTCCTTGCAGAGAATGGAAAGCATGGTGCCCAGGGGAGCCCAGCAACCTAATGGGGTAATGTGTTTTTCATTTGCACTGTCTAACTTTGCCTCCCATCAAATCAGAAATTCACCCAGTTTTAGCTTTAATTGGATAAACCCTGCTTAAACCGAAAATTTTGAAATTAATTTTCATAGCACTAATAAAACACGAAGAATGGGGAAAACATGGTTTTAAACAAGTCAACTACACATATCCCTGAGGATTGTGTGTTAAGTTTGTGGTTACAGTGCTCTATAAATAAAATTGTTCTTTTACTTTCCTCAATAATGATGCAGAGGAAGCATTTGTTCTGTCAAATAACATTGAAACTGCATGATCAGGGATGAAGCAACATGTTCTACATTTTTTTTAATATCCAATTTTAGTTTATTAATAAAAATACAGCAGAAAGCACAGGTAAAACTCAGATTTAATGCCACCAAAAAATGGTAAAAAGCAAACATCATAAAAAAATAAACATCGGAAATCCTACTTATCAGAAAGTTGTTACAATGGAGTTTAGGCTGCAGTTATACTACAGGACCAAGCACAGGATAAGGCCAGGCACAGAAATGAGGATTGAGAAAATGTTCCTGGTGCTCCCGGTGGGAATGGGGTGGTTGTGCCCCCAAAATGGTGGGGAATGACTTCCGGCCTCACTTCCGCCATCGCTGTGGCCACCACAAACTTCCCCCAGGCCTACTGCCGGAAGGGTGTCCAGATGCAGGGGCCCCCGAAGAAACTGTCATTTGGCCTTGTACCTAGGCCCCCTCAGATCCTCCAATCAGAGGAAGCAGGCAAGGGAGGCATAAGAAGCAAGTCCCATCTTCTTTGACAAGGCTCAGAAGCTGGCTACCAGACCTCTGGCTGTAGGCCTCAGCTGTGCACGTGCCCATGCTCCTGTTTTCAGGGGGTGGGTCTGCCAAGGGGTGGGCCTGCACCATGCTACAGCTGTGCACCACCTAGGCAAGGGACGAGGGCAGTAAGTTGAGCTGCATTGTCAAATCATAAGAGTATAAGTCTGACGCTGAAACTACCATGCTCAAGCTGCACAGTGCTCTGGTCAGGCTGCATCTTAAATACTGCATTCAGTTCTGGCATCAATGGACAAAGGAAACATCCAGGTGACTACGATGGGGCAGGACTTCTGTCCACTGGCACCAGATGCTCCTGATCCCATCAAAATTCCCAGAGCCAGGACACTCACATAAGGTTGCGGGCATCTGTGCTGCTATCATTGCCGTTGGAGTGGGAGGAAATAATGGCATAGGCTACGTTCTGTGGCCCAATGCAGCCAGGTCCAGGTGAAAATGCTCGGTGGCTGGAAGAACTGGCTCTCTTCCAAGTAGCTCGCTTTCTTTACCTGTACCCAACCTTTTTGTGACTGGCTACCAAAAGGAGACTTTCTGATGAGACATTAAACCAAAGCCCCGTCTGCCCTCTCGGGTGGATGTAAAAGATCCCATGGCACTGCTACGAAGAAGAGCAGGGGAGTTCTCCCCGGGGTCCTGGCCAATATTTATCCCTCAACCAACATCATTGAAACAGATTATTTGGTCATTATCACATTGCTGTTTGTGGGATCTTGCTGTGCGCAAATTGGCTGCCACGTTTCCTACATTACAACAGTGACTACACTTCAAAAAGTACTTAATTGGCTGTAAAGCACTTTGGGGCATCCTGAGGTCATGAAAGGCACGATATAAATGCAAGTTCTTTCTCTTTCATCCCAAATCTGGTGGTCCCTACTTCTGCTCCCTTCACGCACAGGGCAGAACTGACGAGACTTCCACTGGATGGCATTATCTCAGGTCCCACCTCCTTACCAGTCACCATCAGCAAAAGGGGCGGACGCAGAGGCCGCCCGCTCGCCTCCCCACCCCCCCCTTCCAGAAATCCTGGCACAGCTCCGATGTAAGGCCCTGCCCCAGAATCCACTCCTACACATACCCACCCTGATAACAATAACAGTGCCACCAACACCCTGAGGAAATTCAGGGGCCAAAAAATTTGGGAATCATTCAAGAAATAGATAGATATTGGGATGTAGCAGAACCATTGGTTTCTATGGAACAATACACTTTATGGCCTCCCTCATCTGTTCTTACCTTTCTGCATAGGCTTAGCATAATAGAATCAAATGATTTACGTCACAATAAAACCTAATTCTCATCCTTGTTTTCAAATCCCTCCCTGGCCTCGCCCCTCCCTATCTCTGTAACCTCCTCCGGACCCACAACCCTCCGAGATCACTGTGCTCCTCCAATTCTGGCCTTTTGAGCATCCCCGATTTTCATCGCTCCACCATTGACGGCCGTGCCTTCGGCTGCCAAGGCCCTAAACTCTGGAATTCCCTCCCTAAACCTCTCCGCCTCTCTCTCCTTAAAACCTACCTCTTTGACCAAGGTTTTGGTGACCTATCCTACTATCTCATGTGGCTCAGTGTCAAATTTTGTTTGACGATCGCTGCTTTGAAGTGGCTTGGGATGTTTTACTACGTTAAAGGCACTGTATAGATGCAAGTTGTTGAGAGTGAAGCTGAAGTGATTCATAATTGTTACCTAAACTCATATGTTACACTCTTAAATCTTACTGCTTGATGTATTGTATACTTATTGTAATTTTAAGCTTTTTATGTGCTGTTGAAATGATATGTCACAGTTTGTTTTGTTTTTTGATTGCTAAAAGAGAATCTAGTTGAGGAGCTGGCAACAATCTGTAAGTGTCAGTGAATAGGTTAACACCGTAGTAAAATATCTTTACTGAACCATCATGATAGTTTGCTACACATTTTTAGCGTGATATTGATTAATTTCACAGGACACGATTTTAACTTCAAAGTGCGGGTGCGTTGGGGGCAGGGGGGGGGCAAACAAAATCAGGCGTTTCTGGAGCGGGAAGGAATGCGCACTGTTCCCTAACCCAGAGCCATCTGGGCGCGCACCGTTCCCGAACCCAGAGCCATCTGGGTGCGCACCGTTCCCGAACCCAGAGCCATCTGGGTGCGCACCGTTCCCGAACCCAGAGCCATCTGGGTGCGCACTGTTCCCTAACCCAGAGCCATCTGGGTGCGCACCGTTCCCGAACCCAGAGCCATCTGGGTGCGCACCGTTCCCGAACCCAGAGCCATCTGGGCGCGCACCGTTCCCGAACCCAGAAGCAACTGAAGTACTTAAAGTATTTGAAATCTGTCTTAATGTAATTAATCATGCTGGCAAGTGATTTCAATGCTGTGTGAAGCACACTATGGGAAACTAGTCGGGTTGCAGCCGGCAGCCATTTGGACATTTAAATCCCTGTTTGACAGATGGGGATAAAAGGTGAGTTATTGCAGCAGGGCACTCAGTTCTCTCAGACAAACTTTTGTGTTTAGACTGAAAATTCTTGGTTCACACTCAGAATTGTTCTGTTTACACATATTTACCAACTTTTCGGACCCCCTCAAACTGACACCATCAGGTTGGGAGGGCGATGGCTGCATTCACCAGAACATCCGAGGACGAGGAACATCACCATCCTCGCCAGGCACGGCGTGCACCTCCACCACTCGGAGCTCCACAACACAGTGCTGCACCACAGGCACCTGCACAAGAGCACAGAGGGGAACAACAGAGGGAGCGACGTCACAGGAGGCACAACCCTCGTCAGAGGGTCTACAGACCGAGGCTCAGCTTCCTGGATCTCTCTGAGGAGCAGTGCCTACAGAGCTGAGACTGAGTCGCCAGGTGGTCGCAGACATCTGCAGCCTCCTTCTTGCAGAGCTGCTCCTGGCTGGGCCTGGTGGCATCGCATTGCCCGTCGCAGTTAAAATGACCCACTGCCCTCAACTTCTTCACCTCCGGATCATTCCAGGGTGCCACCGGTGACATCACTGCGGTCTCTGAGTCATCTGCCCACAAGTGCATAAGACAGGTCATCGATGGTTTGTTTCGCAAGGTGTCCCACTACGTCAACTTCCCCATGGACGACCTCAGCCAGACGGAGAGGGCAGTGGGTTTCCACTCTGTGGCTGGCTTCCCACGTGTACAGGGTGCAATCGATTGCACACACATAGCAATCCGAGCACCTCCACACGAGCCAGGACTGTTCATCAACAGATAGGGTTATCACTCCATCAACGCACAGCTCGTTTGTGTCCACCGCAAGAGATTTCTTCACGTCTGTGTGAGATTCCCTGGCAGCTGCCACCATTCATTCATTCTGAGTGGATCGAACATCCCGCCCCTCTTCCACGCACCAAATAGCCTTAAGGGCTGGCTCCTCGGAGACAAGGAATACCCCCTGCGTACATGGCTGATGACACCTCTGAGGAACAGCGTCGATACAATGACAGACCTGGTGGCGATGTGACTGTCATTGAACAAGCGATAGGACTGCTGAAGATACAATTTCAGTGCCTGGATCGGTCTGGAGGAGTGCTTCAGTACGCACCATCGAGAGTGGTCGAATTATAGACGTCTGTTGTATCCTGTACAACGTGGCGCAAAAGAGAGAGTTAACAGTTGATAAGGCCCCATGCCCTCATCCAGCATCCTTATCTGCATCAACATTGAGGACGAGGAGGAGCCGGAGGAAGAACCCATGGGCAGAGCAGCGGCTCACCCGGCTGCTCGTGAGGCCAGGAAGTCACTAATATTTGAACGATTCTCATAAGGAGATCACAAAGTGAGAAGAGTCCAGTCCTCTCACCACTGGAAAGAGCAGTGCCCTCCCCCACCCCTGCACAAAACAGTCCTGCAACTACACATACACCCACTGTAAACTCACCCACTGGGTGGCACCAAGTCTCGCCTTTCATGAAGCACATGAGGCAGTCAAGAATGGGCAAGACGTGGCAACAGTGGTAAGAAGTATAACATTTAATGTGACTTTAACAAAAAACAAATATAAATGAAAAACATGACAGTGTCAGACACCCTTGTGCAGACCCTTCGTGATCACAAATCCTCAGCCTTTCTCTTCCTACTACTTCTATGTGGTGCATCCCCCATGGCTGCAGCAGAGGTAGTGGCAGGTTGCTCATGTTCATGCCCTGACTGCTTAGATGCTTTCAGCCTACGCCCTCTGGGTTTTGGAGCCCGTGAGGGCCCCTCCAAAGACTGCTCCACCTGCACCTGTGCAGGGGCAGACGCAGCCACCTAGAGAGGAGGTAGCACTGTGGGTACTGGTTGAGAGGGGGGTAATGGGTAAGTCATGGGAGCTCTTTGAGTGGTGTTCCCACTTCCATGTCCCCTTTCGCCATCATCCCTCTCCTGGGCCAGGCTCACATCACTCCTACCACCCTGCTGGAGAACAGTTTGGAGGACGTGAGTGATGCCTTGGAAGCCCAGTTGTAAAGTTTCTGCCTGCATGTTTAAGGCGGCAGGATGTTGTTCACCCTGAGTCTGAACGGCCGTTGTCAGGGCCTGAATGGACTCATTTGTGAGCTGTGATTGAAGCTCATTGGAGGCTAGCCTCCTCTCCATCGCAGACATTCCCACACTTATCTGTACCCCCAGTCCACTCGTGCAGCAGTTGGACTCCTCCATCCTCTCCACTATTGTGGAGAGTGTGCATGGCACCTGTTCCAGTACCTCGCAAATGTGCTGCTGTCCCTCGATCATTCTCCTTTTAAAGGATGGGTTCAGCATCTGCGTCCAGCTGAGCGGAGCCTGGAAAGGAGTGCACTCACTGACGCGGACTCTCCAAAGCTGCCCCACCACCAGTGTCTGCTCGAGCTCACTTGTATGTGGTGACTTACCAGGTGCCAACCCAACTAACTGACTACTAGGACCCACTGAGGTGTGAGTATCTGTGCTGGTGGATGGCTCACTAAGATGTGACAGTTCACCCTCAGAGGCCGGGAGCTCCTCTGAGGAATCGCCCTCTCCCGTCACTGCGGTCGTTGAAGGGCCTGTAAGAGAACAGAAGGCAATATTAAGCATCATCACAAATGTGTCATGTTGTGATGAGCATACTGAGGTGTTCAGCATGCCGATCATTGTTAACATCAATTCATGTTGTGTGTGATGAATGTTAAAGTTGTGTCACCAGATGTTTGTGGGGTGCCAGTCTCGCCATCCCCAACGGACAGGCACTCGAGGCTGCGGCTGATCTCCAGGGCCTCCTCCTCTGCCTCTGTGAGGATCACTCCCCCCCCCCCCCACCCCCCCTCCAGTCCTCGCCCTCTCACGTGCATTTTGTGCTCTCTTCTCCTAGAAGGGGAGAAAGTACAGACGTGTGAGTGAGTGAGGGTGAAGTGGTCAGCCAATGAATGCATTGCTTTGGGTGAGGCTGACCATAAAAAAGGTGCATCAGAGGGTGAGTATCAGACAGAGACATCACATTGGATCAGGATTGGGGTGAGTGGTAGGGGTGGGGTCACAAATGGGGAGGTGAGGAAGTGCTCAGGAAGTGAAGGTAAGTTGAGGATGAGCCTTAAATGGGTGTGAGGAGTGATGTGATGGAGTAGTCTTGGCAGTGCAGAATGCGTTGGGGGGGGGTCGGTGGGGGAGTGATGTGCAACACGGAAAATCAGTAAGTGTACTCACTTTTGCTGACCTGGTTAGGTCATTGAAACACTTCCTGCACTGGATCCAGGTGCAGCAGATGTTGCTCCTGCTGGTGACCTCCTCTGCCGCCTCGAGCCAGGCCTTTTGGTGGCAGAGGCAGGGCACTTCCCCCTGTCGGCCGGGTAAAATAGTTCCCCCCTCCTCCTCACCCCAGTCAGCAGCACCTCAAATGAGGCGTCACTGAATCTTGGAGCTGGCTTTCCCCTCTGCTGCTCCATTTTGTGTGCTTGCTCCTTGCTCCAGCAAAAGCCATTGGTGCAATGGCCCTTTAAATCCGGATGCTCCAGCTGAGAGCAGGTCATGCGGGTGCGCAGTCCGCCCACTGCACTGCTTTAGGATGGAAAATCTGGAACCAACGTTAAGGGGCACCAATTGAGTCGCGATCGTGTGGGGAACAGTAAGATTTTATTATTCGGGTTACCCGCACCCCCTCTGACGCCCCGCCCCCTGCTGCCATCCCACTGGCATTTTAAAATCGTGCCCACTATCTTCAATGTATGGTTTGACCTGCAGACTGCACCAACCTACAATGCACATTAGGGGGCAGTACTGTACCAGATATAACATTGAATTTGGAACTGACTTGTGTTGACCTCTACAAGCTGATTTTTTAAAAATGTTTATACATTTTTATGGATTTGATATAAATTAAATTATCATTCCTCCTGAGGGTATGTTTCCAATTTTTGCCTTTTACTTTATTTAATTTTAATGAGGTGAGAAATGAACGCCCTCAGTCCATCTGTCCCTAGCCTCTGTGCCCTGTCAAGTTAATGTGCGAAGGCACTGAGTCGGCCAATTCATGTCAAAGTACAGCTGTGCTGCCCTTCATCTGGGCAAGTTGAAAATGGAGTAGCAGATGCTTTTTGTACATTTCATTTTTAAAACGTGGCTATTTAATTTAGGAGACCACTGATGGTAAATACAGTATTTGCTATTTAGCAGCTAATAAGCTGTACCTCAGACTTACAGCTGCTTTAAAGCTCTTCATAGGATTCATGTGTCAGTGTCCGTTCATCTTTATATATTGCTGAGCGCCCATCTGGTGAACCTGCTCTAAACCAGCCAGAGAACTCTTGAATCCAATAACTGGACTGGCTTTTTAAAAAATGCATGTATTTGAGTCACAGAGTACAAAAGCAAGGAAGTTAAGTTGAACCTTTATAAAGCAATGGTTTGACCAGAGCTGGAGTCTGTCCACAGCTGGAGTATTGTGTCCAACTCTAGGCAACACACTTTAGGAAGGATGTGAAGGCCTTAGAGAGGGTGCAGAAAAGATTTACTAGAATGATTCCTGGGATGAGGGACTTCAGTGACGTGGATAGACTGGAAAAGCTGGGGTTGTTCTTCTTAGAGCAGAGGTTAAGAGGAGGTTTGATTGAAGTGTTCAAAATCATGAAGGGTTTAGATAAAGTAAATAAAGATGTATTGTTCCCATTGGCAGGAGGGTCAAGAACCAGAGGACACTGATTTAAGGTGATTGGCAAAAGAACCAAAGGCGACATGAGGAAAAACTTTTTTAAGCAGCGAGTAGTTATGATCTGGAATGCATTGCTGAAAGGGTGGTGGAAGCAGATTCAATCGTGACTTTCAAAAAACTGGATAAATACATGAAGGGAAAAAAATTGCGGGGCTACGGGGAAAGAACGGAGGAATGGGACTAACTGGATTGCTCTTACAAAGAGTCGGCACCGGCTCGATGGACCGAATGGCCTCCTGTGCTGTGACCATTCTTTGATTCTATGATAAGTTTTACAAGGAACACGTAGTCCCATGTTCAATTCTTGGTCTTAGCTGAGTTGGACAGTTGATTGTAACTGGAATAACGGTGCATGCACTACAATTAGCCTCAGTCTCTCTCTCTCGAGACTGTAGTTTGCTCTCCTGATCATTATTCAAGGCTCCCCGCTGAAAGTGTTGATGTTTTGATAGCAGGTGACACAGGAGCTGGCTGTAATGCTCCTGCCCCATGAGTGGGAAAAATAGCAGAGGAAAAAAATAGTAATAGGAATATTAAATAATTTGAAAATGCAAAATGAAAGAACAATGAGGGTTTTTCTAACCCATTCTTTATAAATACATTTACGATTTTGCTATACATGGTGCACACTATATCTGTTTTTTTGAAGTTCCCTGTTAAAATAACATTTCTTTATTCACATACCCTTCTTATTTCATCATAGAACCAATTATCTTCCTTCTGAACATTTTATACCGCTCTATGTTGCATTCATTGCCTTCTTCTGGACCCAACCATGTGTCTTATATTCCTACTAGTTCCCAACTGCCACAACGAATCAAAACTTATGCGTCTTGGGCAGTAGTGCAAAATGGCCAATAGCCAATCGGCAGCCCATTGTGTAAAATGGGCTTCCGATTCGCTATCCCCCGTTTTGGGCTTCTGGCCGAGACTGATTCCACCCCCCTTATTTCTCATGCTTCCTGTATTGATACATATACACTTCATTGTACATTTGCCTTCTCTATTAGCCCTCAGTGTTGCCTGCTGTTAGTAACTGGTTCCAACATATCACTCTCACTTATTGTGTTCATGGTCATCTGACTTATTTCGGATCCAATTCCTTCCACTACTCTCCCTCCCAACTGGTTTGAATGATTCTTAATAGCTGTCCCAATGTTCCTTACAAGTTGTATGGTTCCTGCTCTGTTTAGGTGATGGCTATTTGCCTATTTCAGCCCTTTTGTTTTGGAAATAGTCTCAGCTATTTATGGAAGTGGCATCATTACTTTTACCCCAGAATTGAGGCACTTACTTACATCCTCGGATTTCTTGGTGAATTCCTCTCCTTTATCAAACACAGGTAGTTTACCTGAGAACATGACCTTGCAACCTCTGTCCTTGAGTTCGGAGCAGAGAAGGTTAAGAGGAGATTTAATAGAGGTGTTCAAAATTATGACGGATTTTGATAGAGTAAATAAGACAAAACTGTTTCCATTGGCAAGAGTGTTGATAACCAGAGGACACAGATTTGAGGTAATTGGCAAAAGATCCAGAGGGAAGATGAGAATTTTTTAATGCAGTGAGTTGTTATGATCAGGAAATCACTGCCTGAAAGGGCGGTGGAAATTGGATATATACATGAAGGGGAAAAATTTACAGGACTATGGGGAAGGAACAGGGGAGTGAGACTAATTAGATAGCTCTTTCAAAGAGCCGACACAGGAACGATGGGCCAAATGGCCGCCTTCTGTGCTGTATGATTCTATGATTCAAGGTCATCCTCGTATATGCATCTTTCAGAGCTGCTGCATGATTTCTTCCAATGTCATTGTCTCCTGTATGGATATAGCCACTGGCTGTCTTCCTGCCCCTTTAGTCTCCATGCTAATCTCTCCAAAGTGTGGCGCTGTAACTTCAGTTAAACGGTTCACCATCCTATACATACCATCCTTACAACATAGGAAAGCATCCTACATTCTGAGCAATGAATCTCCTACAATCCTAATCTCCTTATTCCTTTCATTCTCCACCTATGTCCAGTTATCCCTTCTGGCTTCTTGAGTACCTCTTTCTCTATGACCTGGTCTTCTGACACCAGTGCCTGGTATCTGTTCATTATTATAACTTCCCCTGTGACTTCTCTGGCTTCCTTGCCTCTCCTGCTACTTTTTTTCTACTTTAATCCGTCCAACATCCCTATTTTGTTTGTTTATGTCTTTATCTTATTTCAGTAGAGCTTCCGGTAGATACAGCAGAGTTGGAATAATACGAGGATCCACTATGTTTCTTCAAGAGTGCCAATGGGTTTAGGGATACCTGAAGTGTAAGTGCCAGAGATGGGATAGCTCCTCATGTTGCTTTATGATAATTCCAAGGATGGACTCTAGAGCACACAGTCACACTGTCTGCAGAGCTACAGGCACAGGAAGAGGAGTGTGTGACTGACAGTCAACAGGGTAAGGTAAACCTGATGGAGGCAGGGAAGGAGGAACCGCAGAAATTGGTCCTATCCCACAGGCACCTTGGGCACTGACCCCATCCCTCGCCCTGGCCATTATCTGAAGCTGAACCAGACCGTTTGCAACCATGGCGTCCTATTTAAGCCTGAGATGAGCTTCCAACCACATATCTGCTCCAACACCAAGACCGCCTACTTCCACCTCCATAACATCGCCATCTCCGCCCCTGCCTCAGCTCAAACCTCATCCATGCCTTTGTTACCTCTAGACTTGACTATTCCAATGGTCTCCTGGCCGGCCTCCCATCTTCCACCCTCCATAAACTTGAGAGCTCATCCAAAACTCTGCTGCCCGTAACCTAACTCGCACCAAGTCCTGTTCACCCACCATCCCTGTGCTCACTGACCTACGTTGGCTCCCAGTGTGGGGACACATTCATTTAAAAATTCTCCTCCTCGTTTTCAAATCCCTCCATAGCCTTGCCACTCTCTATCTCTGTCACCTCCTCCAGCCCTAGAACCTTCCAAGACCTCTGTACTCCTCCAATTCTTGCCTCTTGCGCATCCCTGATTTTAATCGCTCCACCATTGGCAGCTGTGCCTTCAGCTGCCTAGGCCCTAAGCTCTGGAATTCCCTCTATGCCTCTCTACCTCTCTCTCCTCCTTTAAGACGCTCCTTAAAACCTATCTCTCTCGACCAAGCTTTTAGTCACCTGCCCTAATATCTCCTTATGTGGCTCAGTGTCAAATTTTGTTTGATAATGCCCCTGTGAAGCGCCTTGGGGACATTTTACTATGGTAAAGGCGCTATATAAATGCAAGTTGTTGTTGTTGATAGAGGGTATCTTCTGCCGTCATGATCGAGAGTCCAGGAGGGTGTGTTGTCTATCCAGCAGTGTAAGGGATATCGCAAAAGTGCTGGAAAGGAATGGTGAAGAACCAGTTGTTGTGATCCACGATTGAACCGACGACATAGGAAAGAACAAGGAGGAGGTCCTGCTGAGAGAGTATTGGGAGCTAGGTGCTAATTGAGGTGTTTAATATGATAAAAGGATTCGATAAGAGCAGATACAGAGAAACCATGTCCCCTGATGGCGGAATCCAGAACAAGAGGGTGCAATCTTAAAATTAGAGCTAGACCATTCAGGAGTGAAATCAGGAAGCACTTTTTCAACACACAGGCTAGTGGAAATGTAGAATTCTCTCCTCCCAAAAGGCTTTGGATACTGGGTCAATTTAAATTTTCAAGGCTGAGATTGACAGATTTTTATTAGGTAAGGGTATCAAGTGATGTAGATTAAATGCGGGTATATGAAGTTGAGGTACACATCAGCCTTGGTTTGAGGGGCTGAATGGCCTATGCCTGTTCCTATGTCCTCTTCCCCTGCTGCTCATTATGGAGTTGGTTTGGGACACACATGATTTCTATTAGATGTCATTTTATCTAGCAGTGATGTGGAGATGCCAGTGATGGACTGGGGTGTACAAATGTAAGGAATCTTACAACACCAGGTTGTAGTCCAACAGTTTTATTTGAAAATCACAAGCTTTCGGAGGCTTTCTCCTTCGTCAGGTGAGTGTCGGATTCCTTGAAAATTACCGCATATATAGTCAGAGAACAATGCCTGGTGATTACAGATAATCTTTCCAACTGCCCGTTATCAAGGCCATCAAATGAATTGAATAGTGTTCAGACAGAGAAACATCAGATACCCCAGACAACTGAATATACAAATGGCCAGAACCAAAGAAAGAGAGGGAGAGAGAGAGAGAAACATCCGAAAGGAAGAGAAAGAGAGAGAATGACCAGTTGTATTAAAAACAGATAACTTTTTTTCCCCCCGGTGGGGTTACGTGTAGCGCGACATGAACCCAAGATCCCGGTTGAAGCCGTCCTCATGGGTGCGGAACTTGGCTATCAATTTCTGCTTGACGATTTTGCATTGTCTTGTGTCTCGAAGGCCGCCTTGGAGAACGCTTACCCGAAGATCGGTGGCTGAATGTCCTTGACTGCTGAAGTGTTCCCCGACTGGGAGGGAACCCTCCTGTCTGGCGATTGTTGCGCAGTGTCCGTTCATCCGTTGTCGCAGTGTCTGCATGGTCTCGCCAATGTACCATGCTCCGGGGCATCCTTTCCTGCAACGTATGAGGTAGACAACGTTGGCCGAGTCACAGGAGTATGAACCATGTACCTGGTGGGTGGTGTCCTCTCATGTGATGGTGGTATCTGTGTCGATGATCTGGCATGTCTTGCAGAGGTTACCGTGGCAGGGTTGTATGGTGTCGTGGACGCTGTTCTCCTGAAAGCTGGGTAATTTGCTGCGAACGATGGTCTGTTTCAGGTTAGGTGGCCATTTGAAGGCGAGTAGTGGAGGCGTGGGGATGGCCTTAGCGAGGTGTTCGTCGTCATCGATGACATGTTGAAGGCTGCGGAGAACATGGCGTAGTTTCTCCGCTCCGGGGAAGTACTGGACGACGAAGGGTACTCTGTTGGTTGTGTCCCGTGTTTGTCTTCTGAGGAGGTCTATGCGATTTTTCGCTGTGGCCCATCGGAACTGTCGATCGACGAGTCGAACGTCATATCCCGTTCTTACATTTTATCTAGCAGTGAGAGAGACCTGACTCAAGGTGTACAAGCTGCTAAGAAACTTGATATTTTTACTAAAACATCAAAAACTGATTATTATTATTATTCTGTAAGGAAGTACTTTGTGTGAAAGAAAATCCACCCCTAGAATTCCGTTCCCCTTTGAGCAATCACATGTGTGTTGAATTATAATGAATCTGCAAACACTGCATTAGGAGTGAAAATACATAGAAATCTCACTCTGTGAGGTCTTTGTAGTCACTTTACGCAATTCACCAGTTTTTCCACCCCCCCCATAGCAATCTATTTTTTGGTAACAAAGTTTCTTTAAGTACAGCTGTTATCACTATCGATATAAAATGTCATTGATCATATTTGCCAATATATTCTGATACGTATGCAACATGCAGCAGTTATTTTGCTGACTGTCACTTTTCTGTCTTGGTAATTCTATTTCTTGTGAACTTTAATCACCCTTTATCTCTATACAAACAATAAATGTATTAGTCATTCTCCATTGAACCGTAACCAACCTTTACCTGTACACAAGCAATAAATGCCTTTATCATTCTCACTGCACAGTTCTTGAATTACTGCCTTCTAGTCAGATTCCAGATGAACAGAACATGTCTTCTTATCAGTGTGCAATAGTTTGCTCCCGAAACTTTCTAAAATTTTTCTTGTGGACTAGTTTACAGACTATTAAAATAACACATCCTTGGGCAGCATGAATGAAATTGGCAGAGATCCTGAGCAGGTCATCCCCCTTTCTGACTGTAGGTGACGCGTGTCCCAGGGACACTGCTGTGAAAAGAAAGACAGATTTGCATTCATATAGCACCTTTCATGACCCCAGGACGTTCCAAAAGCACTTTACAGCCAATTAAGTAATTTTTGAAGTGCTGTGCGCAAATTGGCTGCCGCATTTCCTACATTACAACAGTGACTACACTTCAAAAGTGTTTCATTGGCTGTAAAGTGCGTTGGGACATCCTGAGGTCGTGAAAGGCGCTATATAAATGCAAGCTCGTTCTTTCCACGTGGAGAGAGAAAATAAGCTTTATAAAAATTTAAGAGTATGTACACTTGACAAAAATAAATAAAATACCTCAATCTGATTGCCTAAATTATCTGTCACTTTAGTCTAGTGTTCAGTGTCCGCTTGTGTGTAACAATGGGCCCGATATTAGGAGGGCGGAGGGTCGACTGGGCGCGTGGGTAACCCGCCCAGTGAAATCAGTGGGTTCCCCATGCGATCGTAAGTAAATTGAAGCCACTTACCTTGGCTTCCGGGTTTCGCGCTGGAAAGCACCGCAGTGGGCGGATTGCACACCCGCATCATAGGCTGTCAGCTGGAGGAGCTCTATTTAAAGGGGCAGTCCTCCACTGACTGATGCTGCAGAAAGCAGTCAAAATTACAGCATGGAGCAGCCCAGGGGGAAAGCTGCTCCCAGGTTTAATGATGCCTCACTCCAGGTCTTATTGGATGGGGTGAGGAGGAGGGGGAGGACAGAGATCTTCCCCCCGGCGGACGGGAGGAAGCGGCCTGCCTCTGCCACCACGAAG
Organism: Heptranchias perlo; assembly: GCF_035084215.1. NCBI lineage: Eukaryota > Metazoa > Chordata > Chondrichthyes > Hexanchiformes > Hexanchidae > Heptranchias > Heptranchias perlo. Next base: position 8,385,009 of record NC_090346.1, read on the forward strand.
GCCTGGCTCGAGGTGGCAAAGGAGGTCACCTGCACCACCAACATATCACTCACCTGCATACAGTGCAGGAGGCATTTCAATGACCGAAGTAGGTCAGCCAAAGTGAGTACACTTACTCATTCCCCTACACTCCGCCTGCCACATCACCGCCCCCACCCCACACCTCCTTCTGCACTGCCAACACTACTCTATCACATCACCCCTCACACCCACTCAAAGCTCATCCTCATCTTACCTGCACTTACTCACCTCGCCAGTACTCATCCCACCACTACCACTCAACCCAATCCTCATACAATCTCATGGCTCTATCTCATACTCACCCTCTGATGCATCTCTTTCACAGTCAGCCTCACCCAACCTGCCACAACCTGTGCTGCAGCCACAGGGCATGCATCACATATGTGTAATAGGAAACGTAAGGCAAATGTGTCGTGAGCATGAAGGGGATGCACAAGGGTGCTTGAGGTTTTGTCATGGTTTTTACTTATATTTGATTTCTGATCAACTCACATTACATATTATATTGTCACCACTACTGCCACGTCTTGGCCATTCTTGACTGGCTTGTGCAATAATGCCCTTTCAGGAGGTTCTCCATGAACACCCTTGATGCCACCCATTGGGTCACCCTACAGTGGGTGTATGTGTAGTTGCACAACTACTTTGTGCAGGTGCCTGTTGCGCAGCACTGTGTTGTGTAGCTCCACGTGGCGGAGGTGGACGGCATGCCTGAGGAGGCTGGTGATGTTGGTCGTCCTCCAATGGAGTGATGAATGCAGCAATGGAACCCCCCCCCCCCCCCCATCCTGACGGTGTGAGTGTGAGGGGTCCATAAGTAGGTAAATGTGTTTGGACAGCAGAGTTGAGGACAGTTGATGAATACTCTGGATGTCAATGTGAGTCCAAAGGTCTGTATTGATTAACGTTCTCTGCTTGTGAAACTGGATAGAATTGTTGTGCTGAGGGCCTTGAGGGTATGAAATAATTAACTTTTAGGCTGACCACAGCTAAACAGTTCCCTGGCCTTAGCTAATGGGCAGACCCAACTGAATCTCATTTTAGTTCTTTTCTTCTTACTTTACTTTTAGCAACATGCAGAGTGCATATGTAAGTATAAATGGCAGATGTCAATCATCTTAATGTTCGCTGTGCACAGCTACCCTAGAATGCATTATAGTGAGTTACATTGAACTTCTGATACCAACAATAATGGCTTCTAAGCCAAGTAATACCAGGAGAATAGAAAGAATGTTCCCTCAAGGAAATATTCCCCATCAACGCCAGTGTTAAGAACAGATAAGGGTGTTAAACGAATCTTGGTTCCCCAAATTAAGAAACGACTTTCAATAAAAATAATAAATGCTGCAGCAGAAGTATTTAATCTGTAGATACTTACACATTTTTGACATTGTATAAAAGTTGATAGTTTATCCTTCGTAATAGCCTAACCACCATCTTCGTTTAGAGCAAATGAAAGTCTTTAAGTCAAGCATAATGAGATGACTGTCAATGATCGCTGTCAAGGTTAATATGAGAATAGAACTAAAGGCCAACTCTGGCACTCTAAGCAATTTCAATGGAGATGTGACCACAATGATTTATTGTACACTATTCAATATTCTAACATCTTAATACGAATAGACTTAAATTATTAATAAATATCTGTCAAATTTTGTGTCGCTGAGGGGAACAAAGCTATCAATCTGACTGTTTTGTGTGATTGAAAGTATGCAGCTGGAGGAGGTCTCCTGACATATATATATATCTGAAGGTCAGCAATGGTAATACTTATTAATTTTAAACACTAGTAATTGTTGGACTAGCAGAGGAGAGATAGAGAGAAAAATACTTTTAAAAAAAATTCATGAATTATTTAGCTGAAGAGTGTGAAGAGGCAAAAGCAAATTATGCAGTGCAATCTTTTGAAGGGAAATGTTACCATATTGGGGGGAGGATTTTAAAAAAATTACACTAACTCTCCCACTGTTTTTCTTCCCCGTTTCTGTGGGCCACACTGCAACTGTGATTGACACAGTAGCTTGATCCAGCTTTGAACTGGCTGCCAAAGAGCTATCTGAGAGTGGCCCTAATGACTTTCCCTCTGTTCCACAACAGAGATTGGCAATTCAGTGATGTGGGTGACGATGACAACAACAACAACTTGCATTTATACAGCACCTTTAACACAGTGAAACGTCCCAAGGTGCACCACAGGAGTGAAATCAGACAAAATAATCAGTATGAACCCTCTGTCTCGCCACTTTCTGTTATTGTGCATTCTTACAGATACAGATGAAGGAACCCCAACTCATCCAGATTGGGCTAATGAACAATAGGGGAATCTTTGGGACATCTGACACCAGAGCTTCAAACCCCAAAACCAGACATAAAGAAGGTAACTGTCAATGCCATCAATGATCAAGTAACTGGCATGATGCTTGTACAGGGCAGGGAATATTGAGGTCATCATAAATCTTCCTATGAGAATAATTTATAGGCCTTCATTTTCATTAAATCCTCAAGGATGAATTCCTCATCTGATGCAAGATCCCAGCCATCAGTTTCTCCTCCACCTTCCCTCCCATGGGCATAGGTGACCTATACGGTACCCTGAATGGCGAGTAAAAGTGGTTTTCACCAGCACATTAGGAGAGTTTGTGAATATACTATTTAGGACAGATGCTTATTCACCTCCTTCCTGTGTGTTGAAACCTTCACATCAAGGGCTGGTGCAGCTTTCAGTCCTGATGAAGAAATGAAATCACAATTTTTTTTTAGAAAAGCATCCAGTAGTACATGTGGCACTTTTAGTAATTATTCAGTTTTCTCGCTCCAAAGGAAATAACTATCACTACCTTTCAGCTTGCTGAGGAACATAGATAGGTATGCAAATATGAATATAAATTAATATTTTAACAAAAATAGACTTTTAGAATATTGAATGATGATAAAAGATTCAATCAAGCTATTAAAGTTGATGTTTTACAAAATAAAATGCAGTAAATCCAAATGTTGAAACAAATTTCTTATCTGAAGACAGGGTTTGAATAGTAGAGCTTTTCCCAGGAACATTCTACAGTCTTTTGTCAGCAAACACCACTTTCTAGAAATGGATCGGAGCCCTTTACAGTACCGATCAGATAATGCTAGAGCAGCAGGCTGAGTTCATGCCAGGCCAGCAAAGCAAAGTACAGCTATTCTTACAGACCAGTCGGAACACATGACATAATCTTCTTTAAAATGGCAAATAGGCACTGAGTTGTTGAAAAAGTTGAGCGATTCCACTCCTGACACTAGCCACCAGACAAAGAAAAGACTTGCATTTATACAGTGCCTTGCACCACCTCAGAACAGCCCAAAGCGCTTTACAACCAATGAAGTACTTTTGAAGGGTAGTCACTGTTGCACTGTATAAACGCTGCAGCCAATTGGTGCACACAAGGTCCCACAAACAGCAATGAAATAAATGACCAGATCACCTGTTTTAGGTGTTGGTTGAGGGATAAATATTGGCTAAGACACCAGGAGAACTCCCCTGCTCTTCTTCAAAATAGTGCCGTGGGATCTTTTACATCCACCTGAGAGGGCAGACCCTCGGTCTAACATCTCATCCGAAAGAAAGCACCTCCAACAGTGCAGCACTCCCTCAGTACTGCACTGGAGTGTCAGCCTAGATTCTATGCTCAAATCTCTGGAGTGGGACTTGAACTCACAACCTTCTGACTCAGAGGCGAGAGTGCTACTAACTGTGCCAAGGCTGACAAACATTTTAAGTTTAGATCACATGGCATAAATGAATTCTTATTTTTAATTCTGTACCTTCTAAATGTGGAGCTCCTCTCAAAGTAGATGCAGGCTGACTCCACAACCCAATTTGCAGCAGTGAATTAACACAGTCTGCATGTCTGTCATTGGATCCCCCATTTATCTCACCTGTCTGCTCTTACAGCAGTTTCACTGGTACCTACTGTCATTCTGAGTCTTCTTCGCATTATTATAAAATGGAGGTGAAAAATTGGCAGAAAGAAAAGTTTAAACGCCCTCACTGCCCTTCTCACTCGATGCTTTATATTCATTCAGCGAACCGCGAACCAGCTGATCACACTGGCACTGGGTGACCTCAGGAAATCTGCAAAGTTTAAATCTGGCTGGTTAGTTTTTGTCAATAACATTGACAAGCTGCGAAAGCCTGACGGTTGCACATGTGCCTCATGTCAAAAAGAATGAGTTATGAGGAAAGGCTAGAAAAAGCCAGACTCTTTACCCTTGAAAGGAGACGAATAAGAGGGGGGCCTGTTAGGTATATGGATTTTTACACTAGCTATGCTACTTGGGCTCAGCATCAATGGCCAGTCCCATATATGGACCTTGGGCCCCTATAAATCAGAGTGTGTCTTTACCTCCTCAATACCTAGGCAAATGCAGTGAGTCCCAGGAATTGAACAGAGAGCCCTTCCCATTGTATTCTGGCACACTGGAAAATATCATGCAGTACCAGGTGATCCCCTCATCTTTGGTACACTGTAGCAGACTGAAGCTTAGGCTATAAACAGGTACTCAGTACAAACAGTATATTTACAGTGAAAAGAAAGAAAGACTTGCATTTATACAGTGCCTTTCATGACCTCAGGACGTCCCAAAGCGCTTTACAGTCAATTAAGTACTTTTGAAGTGTAGTCACTGTTGTAATGCTGAAACAGTATTGCAACCTTTTTACTATTCTCCTTAAAATGCCAAAACAACAAAGATGCTTCTCATCTGACACCTCTTGTTATAACATTAATCTTTGAAATACGGCCACTCGCTTCCTAACTGGTGAAATGCTACAATGGATTAGATTTAGCTCAGCCTCTTTTCTGGCTTCGGATTGACTGCTGAGCAGAACCCAAGTAGTCAAATATAAATCCACAGAGTTGTCTATCAAAAGTCCCACAAAGAATCATCAACCCTGCTCCCTCACAAGCCTAACATTTCTTCACTCCAGACCCAGCTATCAATCAAACTACTAGCCCAGGATGCCTAATTCCTTAATCAGTGCAAAATACTTTGTATAGCATGCTAGAGGGGTCCTTATCCAATTTATAATGCAAACAATCAAACTATTCATAACAAGACGACTCACCTGATATTAATTGTTCTAAGTTCCTCACTCTCATTTGCCCATTGGTTCTCCACTATTTTTGGGGAATATTTTATGAACCACTGAGATGTTTCAGCATGATAAGTTAAGGCACTATATAAATGCAAGTATTATTAGAATATAATAAAATTGATTTTTTTTTTTACCTACATTTGACACGGGTTACATCTGTTGATACCTTTATTGTTAATAATGCACATGCAATGTAATCATTTAAGGTCAAGCTTGTGTCATATAAGAAGTTTGTCCAAACAAATCGCCTTCATGGTTTGTAACTGTTAAGCATGCAACAGAGGAGCTTCCTTCAGCCTATGTGCAAGATCCAGGACCAAGCTGTGGGGTGGATTTGTGGTAAAAAGGAGAAACAACTGTAAGAAAAGAGGGCTCCGGCCTAGACTGACCTGTCACTCAGGATGTTTCTTCCTTTAACCATTGCTGTTTATGGGAGCTTGCTCTGTGCAATTTGGCTGTCGTGTTGCCTATACTACAACAGAGACTACACTTCAAAAAGCACTTAGTTGGCCTCAAAGCACTTTGGGAGATCCTGAGGGCGCGAGAAATGCTTTATAAATGCAAGTTCTTTCTTTTCATTCTTTAACCTAGACATGGAGCTGACTGGTACTGTCCCAAAGTGTGTGGCCTGCAGTAGCAATTTGTAGTACAAGAGAAATGCCTAGAGATTTAAAACTGACGTCAACTGAGTCAACATTAACCACTATGGTTGCTGAGTTTTGAAGGTTAAAATCTGCAAGGAATTATTATATTAAGTAACAATTTGTGTGTGTGTTTTTAGATTTTTTTTTTATTCATTCACGGGATGTGGGCGTCGCTGGCAAGGCCGGCATTTATTGCCCATCCCTAATTGCCCTCGAGAAGGTGGTGGTGAGCCGCCTTCTTGAACCGCTGCAGTCCGTGTGGTGACGGTTCTCCCACAGTGCTGTTAGGAAGGGAGTTCCAGGATTTTGACCCAGCGACAATGAAGGAACGGCGATATATTTCCAAGTCGGGATGGTGTGTGACTTGGAGGGGAACGTGCAGGTGGTGTTGTTCCCATGCGCCTGCTGCCCTTATCCTTTTAGGTGGTAGAGGTCGCGGGTTTGGGAGGTGCTGTCGAAGAAGCCTTGGCGAGTTGCTGCAGTGCATCCTGTGGATGGTGCACACTGCAGCCACAGTGCGCTGGTGGTGAAGGGAGTGAATGTTTAGGGTGGTGGATGGGGTGCCAATCAAGCGGGCTGCTTTATCTTGGATGGTGTCGAGCTTCTTGAGTGTTGTTGGAGCTGCACTCATCCAGGCAAGTGGAGAGTATTCCATCACACTCCTGACTTGTGCCTTGTAGATGGTGGAAAGGCTTTGGGGAGTCAGGAGGTGAGTCACTCGCCGCAGAATACCCAGCCTCTGACCTGCTCTCGTAGCCACAGTATTTATATGGCTGGTCCAGTTAAGTTTCTGGTCAATGGTGACCCCCAGGATGTTGATGGTGGGGGATTCGGCGATGGTAATGCCGTTGAATGTCAAGGGGAGGTGGTTGGACTCTCTCTTGTTGGAGATGGTCATTGCCTGGCACTTATCTGGCGTGAATGTTACTTGCCACTTATCAGCCCAAGCCTGGATGTTGTCCAGGTCTTGCTGCATGCAGGCTCGGACTGCTTCATTATCTGAGGGGTTGCGAATGGAACTGAACACTGTGCAGTCATCAGCGAACATCCCCATTTCTGACCTTATGATGGAGGGAAGGTCATTGATGAAGCAGCTGAAGATGGTTGGGCCAAGGACACTGCCCTGAGGAACTCCTGCAGCAATGCCCTGGGGCTGAGATGACTGGCCTCCAACAACCACTACCATCTTCCTTTGTGCCAGGTATGACTCCAGCCACTGGAGAGTTTTCCCCCTGATTCCCATTGACTTCAATTTTACTAGGGCTCCTTGGTGCCACACTCGGTCAAATGCTGCCTTGATGTCAAGGGCAGTCACTCTCACCTCACCTCTGGAATTCAGCTCTTTTGTCCATGTTTGGACCAAGGCTGTAATGAGGTCTGGAGCCGAGTGGTCCTGGCGGAACCCAAACTGAGCATCGGTGAGCAGGTTATTGGTGAGTAAGTGCCGCTTGATAGCACTGTCGACGACACCTTCCATCACTTTGCTGATGATTGAGAGTAGACTGATGGGGCGGTAATTGGCCGGATTGGATTTGTCCTGCTTTTTGTGGACAGGACATACCTGGGCAATTTTCCACATTGTCGGGTGGATGCCAGTGTTGTAGCTGTACTGGAACAGCTTGGCTAGAGGCGCAGCTAGTTCTGGAGCACAAGTCTTCAGCACTACAGCTGGGATGTTGTCGGGGCCCATAGCCTTTGCTGTATCCAGTGCACTCAGCCGTTTCTTGATATCACGTTGAGTGAATCGAATTGGCCGAAGACTGGCTTCCGTGATGGTGGGGATATCGGGAGGAGGCTGAGATGGATTATCCACTCGGCACTTCTGGCTGAAGATGGTTGCAAACGCTTCAGCCTTGTCTTTTGCACTTACGTGCTGGACTCCGCCATCATTGAGAATGGGGATGTTTGCAGAGCCTCCTCCTCCCGTTAGTTGTTTAATTGTCCACCACCATTCACGACTGGATGTGGCAGGACTGCTCATCTTAGCTGAAATGGCAGTAAGGTACTACAATTGGCTACAGCAGCCCTGGATTAGGGAGGGGAAGACTGCTCATGCTCTCTCCGTCTGATCACTGACCAGGGACCCTTGCTGGAAGCATGCTTGTGTGGACTATACGTGAAGACCCTTCATGTGGAACTCAGCTGTGATCTCCCCCACTCCCCCCTGCTGGTCAAATAGGATCTCACTGTCAAAGGCCCACACATGAACATCTTGGACCAGTTACCGGTAAGGAACCGGCACCTTTGGAACTATATCCCAGCAAAGAGTCAACTCTTTATGGAGAAGATAGAAAATTGCCGACAAAAATAAAAGATTTAGTTTACTCAATAATAGAATTTCAGGCAATACAATTTGAAACACTAGCAATCATAAAAGCACTTTCAGAATACAAAATATACCATTGGAATCTGGACAGGAGTGGTCTGATCTCAAAGGAGGTATACCTAGAAACTGTCTGAATGTGTCTGTTTAGCTGGGCAGCTTTTTGTTAGCTCTTCTGAATTTTGTAGATTGGTATGTGTAGAAATTACAGAGATGAGACGCATCAATTCTCAATGAATAGAGATTTCTTTGATTGCAACAGAACTGCAGACATATGCAGACCTTGTCCTCACCAATCTACCTGTTGCAAATGCATCTGTCCGTGACAGTATTGGTAGGAGTGACCACCGCACAGTCCTCGTGGAGATGAAGTCCCGTCTTCGCACTGAGGACACCATCCAACGTGTTGTGTGGCACTACCACCGTGCTAAATGGGATAGATTCAGAACAGATCTAGCAGCTCAAAACTGGGCATCCATGAGGCGCTGTGGGCCATCAGCAGCAGCAGAATTGTATTCCAGCACAATCTGTAACCTCATGGCCTGGCATATTCCTCACTCTACCATTACCAACAAGCCAGGGGATCAACCCTGGTTCAATGAGGAGTGTAGAAGAGCATGCCAGGAGCAGCACCAGGCGTACCTAAAAATGAGGTACCAACCTGGTGAAGCTACAATTCAGGACTACATACATGCTATAGACAGAGCAAAGCGATTCCACAACCAACGGATCAGATCAAAGCTCTGCAGTCCTGCCACATCCAGTCGTGAATGGTGGTGGACAATTAAACAACTAACGGGAGGAGGAGGCTCTGCAAACATCCCCATCCTCAATGGTGGCGGAGTCCAGCATGTGAGTGCAAAAGACAAGGCTGAAGCGTTTGCAACCATCTTCAGCCAGAAGTGCCGAGTGGATGATCCATCTTGGCCTCCTCCTGATATCCCCACCGTCACGCAAGCCAGTCTTCAGCCAATTCGATTCACTCAACGTGATATCAAGAAACGGCTGAGTGCACTGGATACAGCAAAGGCTATGGGCCCCGACAACATCCCAGCTGTAGTGCTGAAGACTTGTGCTCCAGAACTAGCTGCGCCTCTAGCCAAGCTGTTCCAGTACAGCTACAACACTGGCATCTACCCGACAATGTGGAAAATTGCCCAGGTATATCCTGTCCACAAAAAGCAGGACAAATCCAATCCGGCCAATTACCGCCCCATCAGTCTACTCTCAATCATCAGCAAAGTGATGGAAGGTGTCGTCGACAGTGCTATCAAGCGGCACTTACTCACCAATAACCTGCTCACCGATGCTCAGTTTGGGTTCTGCCAGGACAACTCGGCTCCAGACCTCATTACAGCCTTGGTCCAAACATGGACAAAAGAGCTGAATTCCAGAGGTGAGGTGAGAGTGACTGCCCTTGACATCAAGGCAGCATTTGACCGAGTGTGGCACCAAGGAGCCCTAGTAAAATTGAAGTCAATGGGAATCATGGGGAAAACTCTCCAATGGCTGGAGTCATACCTAGCACAAAGGAAGATGGTAGTGGTTGTTGGAGGCCAATCATCTCAGCCCCAGGACATTGCTGCAGGAGTTCCTCAGGGCAGTGTCCTAGGCCCAACCATCTTCAGCTGCTTCATCAATGACTTTCCCTCCATCATAAGGTCAGAAATGGGGATGTTCGCTGATGACTGCACATTGTTCAGTTCCATTCGCAACCCATCAAATAATGAAGCAGTCCGAGCCCGCATGCAGCAAGACCTGGACAACATCCAGGCTTGGGCTGATAAGTGGCAAGTAACATTTGCGCCAGATAAGTGCCAGGCAATGACCATCTCCAACAAGAGAGAGTCTAACCACCTCCCCTTGACATTCAACGGCATTACCATCGCCGAATCCCCCACCATCAACATCCTGGGGGTCACCATTGACCAGAAACTTAACTGGACCAGCCATATAAATACTGTGGCTACAAGAGCAAGTCAGAGGCTGGGTATTCTGCGGCGAGTGACTCACCTCCTGACTCCCCAAAGCCTTTCCACCATCTACAAGGCACAAGCCAGGAGTGTGATGGAATACTCTCCACTTGCTTGGATGAGTGCAGCTCCAACAACACTCAAGAAGCTCGACACCATCCAAGATAAAGCAGCCCGCTTGATTGGCTCCCCATCCACCACCCTAAACATTCACTCCCTTCACCACCGGCGCACTGTGGCTGAAATGCGTATCATTGTTCTAAGTTCCTCACTCTCATTTGCCCCTTGGTTCTCCACTATTTTTGGGGAATATTTTATGAACCACTGAGATGTTTCAGCATGATAAGTTAAGGCACTATATAAATGCAAGTATTATTAGAATATAATAAAATTGATTTTTTTTTTAACCGACATTTGACACAGGTTACATCTGTTGATACCTTTATTGTTAATAATGCACATGCAATGTAATCATTTAAGGTCAAGCTTGTGTCATATAAGAAGTTTGTCCAAACAAATCGCCTTCATGGTTTGTAACTGTTAAGCATGCAACAGAGGAGCTTCCTTCAGCCTATGTGCAAGATCCAGGACCAAGCTGTGGGGTGGATTTGTGGTAAAAAGGAGAAACAACTGTAAGAAAAGAGGGCTCCGGCCTAGACTGACCTGTCACTCAGGATGTTTCTTCCTTTAACCATTGCTGTTTATGGGAGCTTGCTCTGTGCAATTTGGCTGTCGTGTTGCCTATACTACAACAGAGACTACACTTCAAAAAGCACTGAGTTGGCCGCAAAGCACTTTGGGAGATCCTGAGGGCGCGAGAAATGCTTTATAAATGCAAGTTCTTTCTTTTCTTTCTTCAACCTAGACATGGAGCTGACTGGTACTGTCCCAAAGTGTGTGGCCTGCAGTAGCAATTTGTAGTACAAGAGAAATGCCTAGAGATTTAAAACTGACGTCAACTGAGTCAACATTAACCACTATGGTTGCTGAGTTTTGAAGGTTAAAATCTGCAAGGAATTATTATATTAAGTAACAATTTGTGTGTGTGTTTTTAGATATTTTTTTTATTCGTTCACGGGATGTGGGCGTCGCTGGCAAGGCCGGCATTTATTGCCCATCCCTAATTGCCCTCGAGAAGGTGGTGGTGAGCCGCCTTCTTGAACCGCTGCAGTCCGTGTGGTGACGGTTCTCCCACAGTGCTGTTAGGAAGGGAGTTCCAGGATTTTGACCCAGCGACAATGAAGGAACGGCGATATATTTCCAAGTCGGGATGGTGTGTGACTTGGAGGGGAACGTGCAGGTGGTGTTGTTCCCATGCGCCTGCTGCCCTTCTCCTTCTAGGTGGTAGAGGTCGCGGGTTTGGGAGGTGCTGTCGAAGAAGCCTTGGCGAGTTGCTGCAGTGCATCCTGTGGATGGTGCACACTGCAGCCACAGTGCGCTGGTGGTGAAGGGAGTGAATGTTTAGGGTGGTGGATGGGGTGCCAATCAAGCGGGCTGCTTTATCTTGGATGGTGTCGAGCTTCTTGAGTGTTGTTGGAGCTGCACTCATCCAGGCAAGTGGAGAGTATTCCATCACACTCCTGACTTGTGCCTTGTAGATGGTGGAAAGGCTTTGGGGAGTCAGGAGGTGAGTCACTCGCCGCAGAATACCCAGCCTCTGACCTGCTCTCGTAGCCACAGTATTTATATGGCTGGTCCAGTTAAGTTTCTGGTCAATGGTGACCCCCAGGATGTTGATGGTGGGGGATTCGGCGATGGTAATGCCGTTGAATGTCAAGGGGAGGTGGTTGGACTCTCTCTTGTTGGAGATGGTCATTGCCTGGCACTTATCTGGCGTGAATGTTACTTGCCACTTATCAGCCCAAGCCTGGATGTTGTCCAGGTCTTGCTGCATGCAGGCTCGGACTGCTTCATTATCTGAGGGGTTGCGAATGGAACTGAACACTGTGCAGTCATCAGCGAACATCCCCATTTCTGACCTTATGATGGAGGGAAGGTCATTGATGAAGCAGCTGAAGATGGTTGGGCCTAGGACACTGCCCTGAGGAACTCCTGCAGCAATGCCCTGGGGCTGAGATGATTGGCCTCCAACAACCACTACCATCTTCCTTTGTGCTAGGTATGACTCCAGCCACTGGAGAGTTTTCCCCCTGATTCCCATTGACTTCAATTTTACTAGGGCTCCTTGGTGCCACACTCGGTCAAATGCTGCCTTGATGTCAAGGGCAGTCACTCTCACCTCACCTCTGGAATTCAGCTCTTTTGTCCATGTTTGGACCAAGGCTGTAATGAGGTCTGGAGCCGAGTGGTCCTGGCGGAACCCAAACTGAGCATCGGTGAGCAGGTTATTGGTGAGTAAGTGCCGCTTGATAGCACTGTCGACGACACCTTCCATCACTTTGCTGATGATTGAGAGTAGACTGATGGGGCGGTAATTGGCCGGATTGGATTTGTCCTGCTTTTTGTGGACAGGACATACCTGGGCAATTTTCCACATTGTCGGGTGGATGCCAGTGTTGTAGCTGTACTGGAACAGCTTGGCTAGAGGCGCAGCTAGTTCTGGAGCACAAGTCTTCAGCACTACAGCTGGGATGTTGTCAGGGCCCATAGCCTTTGCTGTATCCAGTGCACTCAGCCGTTTCTTGATATCACGTGGAGTGAATCGAATTGGCCGAAGACTGGCTTCCGTGATGGTGGGGATATCGGGAGGAGGATGAGATGGATTATCCACTCGGCACTTCTGGCTGAAGATGGTTGCATTTCGTGCCGTATGTAATCGTGATAATAGAATAAGGAGATTTTTTTTGCATAACTCCATTGTTTAGTTGAACAGATGTCTTCGGCAGATATAAAAGGGCCTACATATATTGGATGTGAAAGTCCTGGGCCTAATGGACTTCCAATGCATAAGTAAGGGGGAGAGGGGTGGATTTTTGTAGTGACACCTGGTTCTGCCAGGTCTCCATGCCTTTTTTAAAACGGGAAAAAATTCTTCTGGGAATGGGAGTGGACGCTATCGCCATCCATCTCCCTTCTACACTGACACCAAAAGAAGAGGCAGGAGTGGTGAGAAGACATTAACACCAGAAAAGTCACCAGTTCTGCCGCCATTGGCCCCGACGCAACATCTGCCTACATGAAAGCAGCAATCGCAAAATGAAGGGTTTTTTCAAAAACAAAAATTGGAGATCATTCACCGGAATGGCCTGCATTCCCACCAACGGGGGTTGGGGGGGTGGCAAGGTGCTGCTCTGAAATGACTGGCAGCCCTAGGGGCAGACACCCAGGAAATGCTGTAACTGGTACAGGTGCTCACCCCCCCTTTATTCAAATGATCCACCCCCTGTATTTGGGATGGGGTGAGGGCTGGGGCAGACTGGCAGGTGGAAGACCTAAAATTTCTGGCCCCTTGTTTCCACAGAAGCAGCGACCCACTTTTTGTGGATCTTGTGAATTAACAATGGATTCACCAGCTCCATACAGTGTGAGGTGAAAAAGTAAATTTTGGGGTGGGGGGAACTATATGAGGTACTGGGAGACTGTACAGCATCACTCTCACAAAACCAGCGAAGCAGCATAAAAGCCTTTATAGCACTTAAAGTTTGAGCAGTGTCTGTTATGTTATGTGCTACTAATTAGAGCTGCCAGTACAAATAAACATGTTGGTGTATACATGGCTGGAGATCACAATGACTGCACTATTTCTTTTAGTAATGACCTGTGCAGAACAAAAGACCTTTAGAGATCATCCCTGCAATACCCTCCTTCCAATATACACATTAAATGCCCCTTCGGTATCTGGTGAGCAGAGTTTGTTTTGAGGATTAAATGAAGAGGGTATCTCTCAGCTTCTTAAATGTCTGGGTTATAAAGGAATGTATTTCCACCTTTTGACTGGGATTTATTCTGTGCTGCCGCCATGAAATGAATGGAAGAAGTGTGATGGGCTCTTGAATTTCATTGACAAGGTCTATGCAGGATGCTGTGGAGCAGAGTACATTACTGAATAGAACACCAGCTGGTTACTGTATATGTGTACGTTCAACCCACCAGATATTAAAGCAACTCTTGCACAAAATTTATGGCACAGATTAGGGGAATGTTCTACGCTATTGAGACTCACTGGCCCTGGTATTTCCGGGGAGGGAGTGGAGGGGTGGGGGAGAAGTACAGGCTTCTGTAGTGAAATGGCAGGATCTGATTAACATTTTTAGACTCCGTTTTCCGACCGCAGCCAGCCAGGTTGAGAGGCTGTTGGGGTGCCGCAGCTGTGGAGTGGAGAGGAGGAAGGGAGAGATTGTGGGTCAATGGGGGGACACGGGAGGAGGGCCTGGAGAGATGTGGGCCGCGGTGAAATTGTGGAGGGTGCCGGAGAGATGGGTTGGAGGGGCCGGAGATATTGGAGGGGCCTGAGACAACGGGGTGGAGTGAGGGGTGGCAGAGAGGTAGGTTGGGGGATCAGAGATTTTGTGGGGAGTGGATCCGATCGCAGGGAGGCTAACAGATTTGCTTAGGGGACGGCAGGAAGCACTCCTGCTCCTCCTGGCCCACAAGTGGATTCAGCCAATCTTGCCTTCCTTTAGCTGCCTGGTTTCGCAAGGCCTGGGAAACCTGACCGTCCAGTGTTAAACCTGAAACACAGATAAAATCTTAGGCACGCAGCCTCACTAAAATATTCAAATGGGGGACTCGCCTCTGGAGAGTAGGTTAGTTGCCGGCCCCCTGGCCCGCCTCAGTTAAACCGGAAGTGGAGGTGGGTTGGGGTTTGGTTTGCCATTTTTGAAATTTTAACCTTCCCCCTGCCCCTCTCCCACCCGTCCTGGGGGGTTAAAATTAACCCCACTGTGTTGAAGACACCGTTACAACGATCATTTGGTTTGGACAACAAGAGTAGTCTTAGTCAAGGTGAGCCTGGATTTGATCACTAGGTTTAAAATGAGGCAGCAGTAGGATATTGTGGAAGTGTTTCTTTGATCTTGAGAAACACTGACACTTTGAACTCTTGAGCAGGAGAGATACAGAAAGGATTGATTGAGTATACTAAATCTGGGGACTGCAGAACTCACCCCATTATGCCTTAGTGCTTCACCTGTAACATAGAAATTACAGCCATTCGGCCCAACAGGTCCATGCCACCATTTATGCTCCACAAGGGCCTCCTCAATAATAGAATTTCAGGCAATAGAATTTGAAAAACTAGCAATCGTAAAAGCACTTTCACAATACAAAATATACCATTGGACTCTGGGCAGTAGTGGTCTACACCTAGAAACTGTCTGAATGTGTCTGTTTCTAACCTCACCTTATCAGCAACGCTTAGGTATTCTTTTATACAGCTGGGCTGTCATTGCCTTTCATGGTCAATCTTAGGCAGCATTTTTTTCCTGGGTGTGGCAAAAGTGACCTGTGTGGACAAATCAATCTGTGAAGAGAACATTTTTTTAAAGGTTTTTTTTTTCTTGCTCTCCCCCATGCCTTTTGTACTGAGTAACCGAGAAGTACAGGCCAGCAATGTCCCAGGCTTGATCTCTGTTTTTTTTTATTCGTTCACGGGATGTGGGCGTCGCTGGCAAGGCCGGCATTTATTGCCCATCCCTAATTGCCCTCGAGAAGGTGGTGGTGAGCCGCCTTCTTGAACCGCTGCAGTCCGTGTGGTGACGGTTCTCCCACAATGCTGTTAGGAAGGGAGTTCCAGGATTTTGACCCAGCGACAATGAAGGAACGGCGATATATTTCCAAGTCGGGATGGTGTGTGACTTGGAGGGGAACGTGCAGGTGGTGTTGTTCCCATGCGCCTGCTGCCCTTGTCCTTCTAGGTGGTAGAGGTCGCGGGTTTGGGAGGTGCTGTCGAAGAAGCCTTGGCGAGTTGCTGCAGTGCATCCTGTGGATGGTGCACACTGCAGCCACAGTGCGCCGGTGGTGAAGGGAGTGAATGTTTAGGGTGGTGGATGGGGTGCCAATCAAGCGGGCTGCTTTATCTTGGATGGTGTCGAGCTTCTTGAGTGTTGTTGGAGCTGCACTCATCCAGGCAAGTGGAGAGTATTCCATCACACTCCTGACTTGTGCCTTGTAGATAGTGGAAAGGCTTTGGGGAGTCAGGAGGTGAGTCACTCGCCGCAGAATACCCAGCCTCTGACCTGCTCTCGTAGCCACAGTATTTATATGGCTGGTCCAGTTAAGTTTCTGGTCAATGGTGACCCCCAGGATGTTGATGGTGGGGGATTCGGCGATGGTAATGCCGTTGAATGTCAAGGGGAGGTGGTTAGACTCTCTCTTGTTGGAGATGGTCATTGCCTGGCACTTATCTGGCGCGAATGTTACTTGCCACTTATGAGCCCAAGCCTGGATGTTGTCCAGGTCTTGCTGCATGCAGGCTCGGACTGCTTCATTATCTGAGGGGTTGCGAATGGAACTGAACACTGTGCAGTCATCAGCGAACATCCCCATTTCTGACCTTATGATGGAGGGAAGGTCATTGATGAAGCAGCTGAAGATGGTTGGGCCAAGGACACTGCCCTGAGGAACTCCTGCAGCAATGCCCTGGGGCTGAGATGACTGGCCTCCAACAACCACTACCATCTTCCTTTGTGCTAGGTATGACTCCAGCCACTGGAGAGTTTTCCCCCTGATTCCCATTGACTTCAATTTTACTAGGGCTCCTTGGTGCCACACTCGGTCAAATGCTGCCTTGATGTCAAGGGCAGTCACTCTCACCTCACCTCTGGAATTCAGCTCTTTTGTCCATGTTTGGACCAAGGCTGTAATGAGGTCTGGAGCCGAGTGGTCCTGGCGGAACCCAAACTGAGCATCGGTGAGCAGGTTATTGGTGAGTAAGTGCCGCTTGATAGCACTGTCGACGACACCTTCCATCACTTTGCTGATGATTGAGAGTAGACTGATGGGGCGGTAATTGGCCGGATTGGATTTGTCCTGCTTTTTGTGGACAGGACATACCTGGGCAATTTTCCACATTGTCGGGTGGATGCCAGTGTTGTAGCTGTACTGGAACAGCTTGGCTAGAGGCGCAGCTAGTTCTGGAGCACAAGTCTTCAGCACTACAGCTGGGATGTTGTCAGGGCCCATAGCCTTTGCTGTATCCAGTGCACTCAGCCGTTTCTTGATATCACGTGGAGTGAATCGAATTGGCCGAAGACTGGCTTCCGTGATGGTGGGGATATCGGGAGGAGGCTGAGATGGATTATCCACTCGGCACTTCTGGCTGAAAATGGTTGCAAACGCTTCAGCCTTGTCTTTTGCACTCACGTGCTGGACTCCGCCATCATTGAGAATGGGGATGTTTGCAGAGCCTCCTCCTCCCGTTAGTTGTTTAATTGTCCACCACCATTCACGACTGGATGTGGCAGGACTGCTCATCTTAGCTGAAATGGCAGTAAGGTACTACAATTGGCTACAGCAGCCCTGGATTAGGGAGGGGAAGACTGCTCATGCTCTCTCCGTCTGATCACTGACCAGGGACCCTTGCTGGAAGCATGCTTGTGTGGACTATATGTGAAGACCCTTCATGTGGAACTCAGCTGTGATCTCCCCCACTCCCCCTGCTGGTCAAATAGGATCTCACTGTCAAAGGCCCACACATGAACATCTTGGACCAGTTACTGGTAAGGAACCGGCACCTTTGGAACTATATCCCAGCAAAGAGTCAACTCTTTATGGAGAAGATAGAAAATTGCCGACAAAAATAAAAGATTTAGTTTACTCAATAATAGAATTTCAGGCAATACAATTTGAAACACTAGCAATCATAAAAGCACTTTCAGAATACAAAATATACCATTGGAATCTGGACAGGAGTGGTCTGATCTCAAAGGAGGTATACCTAGAAACTGTCTGAATGTGTCTGTTTAGCTGGGCAGCTTTTTGTTAGCTCTTCTGAATTTTGTAGATTGGTATGTGTAGAAATTACAGAGATGAGACGCATCAATTCTCAATGAATAGAGATTTCTTTGATTGCAACAGAACTGCAGATATATGCAGACCTTGTCCTCACCAATCTACCTGTTGCAAATGCATCTGTCCGTGACAGTATTGGTAGGAGTGACCACCGCACAGTCCTCGTGGAGATGAAGTCCCGTCTTCGCACTGAGGACACCATCCAACGTGTTGTGTGGCACTACCACCGTGCTAAATGGGATAGATTCAGAACAGATCTAGCAGCTCAAAACTGGGCATCCATGAGGCGCTGTGGGCCATCAGCAGCAGCAGAATTGTATTCCAGCACAATCTGTAACCTCATGGCCTGGCATATTCCTCACTCTACCATTACCAACAAGCCAGGGGATCAACCCTGGTTCAATGAGGAGTGTAGAAGAGCATGCCAGGAGCAGCACCAGGCGTACCTAAAAATGAGGTACCAACCTGGTGAAGCTACAATTCAGGACTACATACATGCTATAGACAGAGCAAAGCGATTCCACAACCAACGGATCAGATCGAAGCTCTGCAGTCCTGCCACATCCAGTCGTGAATGGTGGTGGACAATTAAACAACTAACGGGAGGAGGAGGCTCTGCAAACATCCCCATCCTCAATGGTGGCGGAGTCCAGCATGTGAGTGCAAAAGACAAGGCTGAAGCGTTTGCAACCATCTTCAGCCAGAAGTGCCGAGTGGATGATCCATCTTGGCCTCCTCCTGATATCCCCACCGTCACGCAAGCCAGTCTTCAGCCAATTCGATTCACTCAACGTGATATCAAGAAACGGCTGAGTGCACTGGATACAGCAAAGGCTATGGGCCCCGACAACATCCCAGCTGTAGTGCTGAAGACTTGTGCTCCAGAACTAGCTGCGCCTCTAGCCAAGCTGTTCCAGTACAGCTACAACACTGGCATCTACCCGACAATGTGGAAAATTGCCCAGGTATATCCTGTCCACAAAAAGCAGGACAAATCCAATCCGGCCAATTACCGCCCCATCAGTCTACTCTCAATCATCAGCAAAGTGATGGAAGGTGTCATCGACAGTGCTATCAAGCGGCACTTACTCACCAATAACCTGCTCACCGATGCTCAGTTTGGGTTCTGCCAGGACCACTCGGCTCCAGACCTCATTACAGCCTTGGTCCAAACATGGACAAAAGAGCTGAATTCCAGAGGTGAGATGAGAGTGACTGCCCTTGACATCAAGGCAGCATTTGACCGAGTGTGGCACCAAGGAGCCCTAGTAAAATTGAAGTCAATGGGAATCAGGGGGAAAACTCTCCAATGGCTGGAGTCATACCTAGCACAAAGGAAGATGGTAGTGGTTGTTGGAGGCCAATCATCTCAGCCCCAGGACATTGCTGCAGGAGTTCCTCAGGGCAGTGTCCTAGGCCCAACCATCTTCAGCTGCTTCATCAATGATTTTCCCTCCATCATAAGGTCAGAAATGGGGATGTTCGCTGATGACTGCACATTGTTCAGTTCCATTCGCAACCCATCAAATAATGAAGCAGTCCGAGCCCGCATGCAGCAAAACCTGGACAACATCCAGGCTTGGGCTCATAAGTGGCAAGTAACATTTGCGCCAGATAAGTGCCAGGCAATGACCATCTCCAACAAGAGAGAGTCCAACCACCTCCCCTTGACATTCAACGGCATTACCATCGCCGAATCCCCCACCATCAACATCCTGGGGGTCACCATTGACCAGAAACTTAACTGGACCAGCCATATAAATACTGTGGCTACAAGAGCAGGTCAGAGGCTGGGTATTCTGCGGCGAGTGACTCACCTCCTGACTCCCCAAAGCCTTTCCACCATCTACAAGGCACAAGCCAGGAGTGTGATGGAATACTCTCCACTTGCTTGGATGAGTGCAGCTCCAACAACACTCAAGAAGCTCGACACCATCCAAGATAAAGCAGCCCGCTTGATTGGCTCCCCATCCACCACCCTAAACATTCACTCCCTTCACCACCGGCACACTGTGGCTGCAATGTGTATCATTGTTCTAAGTTCCTCACTCTCATTTGCCCCTTGGTTCTCCACTATTTTTGGGGAATATTTTATGAACCACTGAGATGTTTCAGCATGATAAGTTAAGGCACTATATAAATGCAAGTATTATTAGAATATAATAAAATTGATTTTTTTTTACCTACATTTGACACAGGTTACATCTGTTGATACCTTTATTGTTAATAATGCACATGCAATGTAATCATTTAAGGTCAAGCTTGTGTCTTATAAGAAGTTTGTCCAAACAAATCGCCTTCATGGTTTGTAACTGTTAAGCATGCAACAGAGGAGCTTCCTTCAGCCTATGTGCAAGATCCAGGACCAAGCTGTGGGGTGGATTTGTGGTAAAAAGGAGAAACAACTGTAAGAAAAGAGGGCTCTGGCCTAGACTGACCTGTCACTCAGGATGTTTCTTCCTTTAACCATTGCTGTTTATGGGAGCTTGCTCTGTGCAATTTGGCTGTCGTGTTGCCTATACTACAACAGAGACTACACTTCAAAAAGCACTGAGTTGGCCGCAAAGCACTTTGGGAGATCCTGAGGGCGCGAGAAATGCTTTATAAATGCAAGTACTTTCTTTTCTTTCTTCAACCTAGACATGGAGCTGACTGGTACTGTCCCAAAGTGTGTGGCCTGCAGTAGCAATTTGTAGTACAAGAGAAATGCCTAGAGATTTAAAACTGACGTCAACTGAGTCAACATTAACCACTATGGTTGCTGAGTTTTGAAGGTTAAAATCTGCAAGGAATTATTATATTAAGTAACAATTTGTGTGTGTGTTTTTAGATATTTTTTTTTATTCGTTCACGGGATGTGGGCGTCGCTGGCAAGGCCGGCATTTATTGCCCATCCCTAATTGCCCTCGAGAAGGTGGTGGTGAGCCGCCTTCTTGAACCGCTGCAGTCCGTGTGGTGACGGTTCTCCCACAGTGCTGTTAGGAAGGGAGTTCCAGGATTTTGACCCAGCGACAATGAAGGAACGGCGATATATTTCCAAGTCGGGATGGTGTGTGACTTGGAGGGGAACGTGCAGGTGGTGTTGTTCCCATGCGCCTGCTGCCCTTGTCCTTCTAGGTGGTAGAGGTCGCGGGTTTGGGAGGTGCTGTCGAAGAAGCCTTGGCGAGTTGCTGCAGTGCATCCTGTGGATGGTGCACACTGCAGCCACAGTGCGCTGGTGGTGAAGGGAGTGAATGTTTAGGGTGGTGGATGGGGTGCCAATCAAGCGGGCTGCTTTATCTTGGATGGTGTCGAGCTTCTTGAGTGTTGTTGGAGCTGCACTCATCCAGGCAAGTGGAGAGTATTCCATCACACTCCTGACTTGTGCCTTGTAGATGGTGGAAAGGCTTTGGGGAGTCAGGAGGTGAGTCACTCGCCGCATAATACCCAGCCTCTGACCTGCTCTCGTAGCCACAGTATTTATATGGCTGGTCCAGTTAAGTTTCTGGTCAATGGTGACCCCCAGGATGTTGATGGTGGGGGATTCGGCGATGGTAATGCCGTTGAATGTCAAGGGGAGGTGGTTGGACTCTCTCTTGTTGGAGATGGTCATTGCCTGGCACTTATCTGGCGTGAATGTTACTTGCCACTTATCAGCCCAAGCCTGGATGTTGTCCAGGTCTTGCTGCATGCAGGCTCGGACTGCTTCATTATCTGAGGGGTTGCGAATGGAACTGAACACTGTGCAGTCATCAGCGAACATCCCCATTTCTGACCTTATGATGGAGGGAAGGTCATTGATGAAGCAGCTGAAGATGGTTGGGCCTAGGACACTGCCCTGAGGAACTCCTGCAGCAATGCCCTGGGGCTGAGATGATTGGCCTCCAACAACCACTACCATCTTCCTTTGTGCTAGGTATGACTCCAGCCACTGGAGAGTTTTCCCCCTGATTCCCATTGACTTCAATTTTACTAGGGCTCCTTGGTGCCACACTCGGTCAAATGCTGCCTTGATGTCAAGGGCAGTCACTCTCACCTCACCTCTGGAATTCAGCTCTTTTGTCCATGTTTGGACCAAGGCTGTAATGAGGTCTGGAGCCGAGTGGTCCTGGCGGAACCCAAACTGAGCATCGGTGAGCAGGTTATTGGTGAGTAAGTGCCGCTTGATAGCACTGTCGACGACACCTTCCATCACTTTGCTGATGATTGAGAGTAGACTGATGGGGCGGTAATTGGCCGGATTGGATTTGTCCTGCTTTTTGTGGACAGGACATACCTGGGCAATTTTCCACATTGTCGGGTGGATGCCAGTGTTGTAGCTGTACTGGAACAGCTTGGCTAGAGGCGCAGCTAGTTCTGGAGCACAAGTCTTCAGCACTACAGCTGGGATGTTGTCAGGGCCCATAGCCTTTGCTGTATCCAGTGCACTCAGCCGTTTCTTGATATCACGTGGAGTGAATCGAATTGGCCGAAGACTGGCTTCCGTGATGGTGGGGATATCGGGAGGAGGCTGAGATGGATTATCCACTCGGCACTTCTGGCTGAAAATGGTTGCAAACGCTTCAGCCTTGTCTTTTGCACTCACGTGCTGGACTCCGCCATCATTGAGAATGGGGATGTTTGCAGAGCCTCCTCCTCCCGTTAGTTGTTTAATTGTCCACCACCATTCACGACTGGATGTGGCAGGACTGCTCATCTTAGCTGAAATGGCAGTAAGGTACTACAATTGGCTACAGCAGCCCTGGATTAGGGAGGGGAAGACTGCTCATGCTCTCTCCGTCTGATCACTGACCAGGGACCCTTGCTGGAAGCATGCTTGTGTGGACTATATGTGAAGACCCTTCATGTGGAACTCAGCTGTGATCTCCCCCACTCCCCCTGCTGGTCAAATAGGATCTCACTGTCAAAGGCCCACACATGAACATCTTGGACCAGTTACTGGTAAGGAACCGGCACCTTTGGAACTATATCCCAGCAAAGAGTCAACTCTTTATGGAGAAGATAGAAAATTGCCGACAAAAATAAAAGATTTAGTTTACTCAATAATAGAATTTCAGGCAATACAATTTGAAACACTAGCAATCATAAAAGCACTTTCAGAATACAAAATATACCATTGGAATCTGGACAGGAGTGGTCTGATCTCAAAGGAGGTATACCTAGAAACTGTCTGAATGTGTCTGTTTAGCTGGGCAGCTTTTTGTTAGCTCTTCTGAATTTTGTAGATTGGTATGTGTAGAAATTACAGAGATGAGACGCATCAATTCTCAATGAATAGAGATTTCTTTGATTGCAACAGAACTGCAGATATATGCAGACCTTGTCCTCACCAATCTACCTGTTGCAAATGCATCTGTCCGTGACAGTATTGGTAGGAGTGACCACCGCACAGTCCTCGTGGAGATGAAGTCCCGTCTTCGCACTGAGGACACCATCCAACGTGTTGTGTGGCACTACCACCGTGCTAAATGGGATAGATTCAGAACAGATCTAGCAGCTCAAAACTGGGCATCCATGAGGCGCTGTGGGCCATCAGCAGCAGCAGAATTGTATTCCAGCACAATCTGTAACCTTATGGCCTGGCATATTCCTCACTCTACCATTACCAACAAGCCAGGGGATCAACCCTGGTTCAATGAGGAGTGTAGAAGAGCATGCCAGGAGCAGCACCAGGCGTACCTAAAAATGAGGTACCAACCTGGTGAAGCTACAATTCAGGACTACATGCATGCTAAACAGCGGAAGCAACATGCTATAGACAGAGCTAAGCGATTCCACAACCAACGGATCAGATTGAAGCTCTGCAGTCCTGCCACATCCAGTCGTGAATGGTGGTGGACAATTAAACAACTAACGGGAGGTGGAGGCTCTGCAAACATCCCCATCCTCAATGGTGGCGGAGTCCAGCATGTGAGTGCAAAAGACAAGGCTGAAGCGTTTGCAACCATCTTCAGCCAGAAGTGCCGAGTGGATGATCCATCTTGGCCTCCTCCTGATATCCCCACCGTCACGGAAGCCAGTCTTCAGCCAATTCGATTCACTCAACGTGATATCAAGAAACGGCTGAGTGCACTGGATACAGCAAAGGCTATGGGCCCCGACAACATCCCAGCTGTAGTGCTGAAGACTTGTGCTCCAGAACTAGCTGCGCCTCTAGCCAAGCTGTTCCAGTACAGCTACAACACTGGCATCTACCCGACAATGTGGAAAATTGCCCAGGTATATCCTGTCCACAAAAAGCAGGACAAATCCAATCCGGCCAATTACCGCCCCATCAGTCTACTCTCAATCATCAGCAAAGTGATGGAAGGTGTCGTCGACAGTGCTATCAAGCGGCACTTACTCACCAATGACCTGCTCACCGATGCTCAGTTTGGGTTCCGCCAGGACCACTCGGCTCCAGACCTCATTACAGCCTTGGTCCAAACATGGACAAAAGAGCTGAATTCCAGAGGTGAGGTGAGAGTGACTGCCCTTGACATCAAGGCAGCATTTGACCGAGTGTGGCACCAAGGAGCCCTAGTAAAATTGAAGTCAATGGGAATCATGGGGAAAGCTCTCCAATGGCTGGAGTCATACCTAGCACAAAGGAAGATGGTAGTGGTTGTTGGAGGCCAATCATCTCAGCCCCAGGGCATTGCTGCAGGAGTTCCTCAGGGCAGTGTCCTAGGCCCAACCATCTTCAGCTGCTTCATCAATGACTTTCCCTCCATCATAAGGTCAGAAATGGGGATGTTTGCTGATGACTGCACATTGTTCAGTTCCATTCGCAACCCATCAAATAATGAAGCAGTCCGAGCCCGCATGCAGCAAGACCTGGACAACATCCAGGCTTGGGCTCATAAGTGGCAAGTAACATTTGCGCCAGATAAGTGCCAGGCAATGACCATCTCCAACAAGAGAGAGTCTAACCACCTCCCCTTGACATTCAACGGCATTACCATCGCCGAATCCCCCACCATCAACATCCTGGGGGTCACCATTGACCAGAAACTTAACTGGACCAGCCATATAAATACTGTGGCTACAAGAGCAGGTCAGAGGCTGGGTATTCTGTGGCGAGTGACTCACCTCCTGACTCCCCAAAGCCTTTCCACCATCTACAAGGCACAAGCCAGGAGTGTGATGGAATACTCTCCACTTGCTTGGATGAGTGCAGCTCCAACAACACTCAAGAAGCTCGACACCATCCAAGATAAAGCAGCCCGCTTGATTGGCTCCCCATCCACCACCCTAAACATTCACTCCCTTCACCACCGGCGCACTGTGGCTGCAGTGTGTACCATCCACAGGATGCACTGCAGCAACTCGCCATGGCTTCTTCGACAGCACCTCCCAAACCCGCGACCTCTATCACCTAGAAGGACAAGAGCAGCAGGCACATGGGAACAACACCACCTGCACGTTCCCCTCCAAGTCACACACCATCCCGACTTGGAAATATATCGCCGTTCTTTCATTGTCGCTGGGTCAAAATCCTGGAACTCCCTTCCTAACAGCACTGTGGGAGAACCTTCACCACACGGACTGCAGCGGTTCAAGAAGGCGGCTCACCACCACCTTCTCGAGGGCAATTCGGGATGGGCAACAAATGCTGGCCTCGCCAGCGACGCCCACATCCCATGAACGAATAAAAAAAATATATAATTAAAAATCTTATGCCTGTGCTTATGTCCTGTCCATAAAGTCTTATTTCCTGTTGCCATTTTTTTGTCCTACTTTTCTGTCAGTTTTTCCCATTATGAATTCCTGTGTATACATTTAACATTGTCACCATGTAGTTGTACCCTCGCGTCAGTGATGGCGCTATAATCTCCAATTTCCCAGCTTCACCACCACTTATGGAGCTGTCGAGCTGGATCTCCTGATTCCCAGCTTAAACAAAATTAGCACTGAATACAAACTGCTTTGTTTGTTTTCTACAGTTAACTAAATTAACATTTTTTTTGTCTTTTCAAAGTCCAAAAGTTTTAAGTAGAATTCTGTTCAAGTCCCAACTGTTGACTTGGTTGCCCGAACTCCAGTGATGATCTGACTCGACTGTTGCAATCCCCGACTGCAGATTCCAATGGCTACTAGGATGACCGTTGGCGCCCTACAAACCACTCACTTAATCATGACTCGTTGACCCACTACAGTCCTCGTACCCACTGATTGTTGTCTCAAACTTCCCTCGAATCCTGGACCAGAGATCCACACCTCAATCAACCTAACCCATCCCACCCTGTTGGTGACCGGACCGGATTGTTTGAATCCCTGACTGCTTTAGCTGCTTGGCCAACCATTGGAAACAACAAGCTACTCACTAAACCATGGCTGGACCACATACTGCACTCCTGGGTTGCAATGGCTCGACTCTTCCCCGCTGACTGTTTACTCAGCCAATCTACGTCCTCCTCCTAGGCTTAAAAAATTAAGATGCTAGTTTTTATTTTTACTCGATACAAGATGTGATATTTTGAGTTACATTTCTTACTATTTGCTGTTCAAAAATTCTGTTTTCAAAAGCATTTCATATATGAACAACAATAACTTGCACTTATATCGCACCTTTAAGGTAGTAAAACGTCCCAAGGCGCTTCACAGGGGCATTATCAAACAAAATTTGACACCGAGCCACATAAGGAGATATTAGGAGAGGTGGCCAGAAGTTTGGTCGAGAAGATTGGTTTTAAGGACTGACTTAAAGGAGGAGAGAGAGGAGGAGAGATTTAGGGAGGGAATTCCAGAGCTTAGAGTTTAGAGCCTAGGCAGTTGATGGCATGGCCGCCAATGGTGGAGCGAAGGAAATCGGGGATGCGCAAGAACAAATACTTTATTACTGCATATGGTCTCCACTGAAACGCTTTGTAAGTTTAAGTATTCCTACTATTTTTAATCCACTTTTAAATGGACACAATTTATATCTTATGAATGCTATTTTACTACTTCTTGTGTCCAAGGGCCAGATTTTTAGAAACATTTCACAATATATCAGAAGGAGTAATATATTTTTTATTACTATTTATGGGCTTCATTCACAGTTTGCAAATATGATTTGACATTCTGCCCATCTTATCCTTCTGCCCCACCCAAGCGACTCCAGCTCCCAGATTATCTGCCTGCACCTCAAAATACTTCCACCTGTGAGCCACAATACCACAAGAAAATAAATCATTCATTAAGTAACATTCCTTAAACTGCTGCTAACAATTAGTAAATAAATAAATCATTCTACTTCACTCCAAATTAATTCATCCAATCTTCCACATTTAATTTATCACCCATGCGTAATTCCTTTCAGACTCTATATTGATTATTAAATATTAAATTAAAATGACTAATTCATTCATTGCCACCCTGAACCCACTGATGAACTATTAAATAAATATCTAATTATCTTCCTGTTATACATTAAATTTTCCACATTCAATTCCTCTCCTCATTCCATTGTTTTTCTCACTGTGTCTTAAATCTGTAAATATTAAATTAAGTTCCATCCATACCGACTGACATGGAAATAATTTGCTCAGTAACACTTCCTAACCCACTTTCCAAAAATGTAGTAAACTATTCAATCTCTTCAAGCTACAAATTATTTAATTAAATCTTCACACTTTATTTCATATGTTTGCTGAAAGTCTTCAAGCTATCTCAACAACTTGTTAATGTAAGAAAATGTCCAACGGCCCAAAGGAGAAAAGATTCGGAGGGGTAACCAAACATTTAGTCAAAGAGGTGGATGTGTAGGGTACAAGATTGTTCTGGGCCATTTAACTGTGATGAATTTTTGTCTCTTTGATTAATGGAAAACTCAAGCTGTAAGCTAGCCACAAACTACAGACTTTTGTCTACTGCTAAGGAAAACAACAGAAAACAGACATAGAACACAAAAGGTCTCGACTTTGGACACTACATCAAAAAGTAACGATGACAGAGAGACCCCTTTTATGGGAGTCAGAAACCAGAAGACAAAACCTCAAAACTGTATAAAAAGAGAACGACTGTGCTATCGGGAGAAGACAAGGAAGAAGCACTTCAGTAGACACTCCTGGCCCTCCCCAGAACAACGGTCTAGTCAACCCGCATTCTGAACCGAGTTCCCAGTTATGTATACTATTTAGATCTGTTGCTTATTGTTGTTCAGCAATCGAATAAAGTGTTCAGTAATCTTAGTACCAGATTCTGTGGTTGTTGTCTCCAATCAAGGTTAGAACTAGTAATAGAGTTATTTTTCTAAATATAGGGACAGATTATTAATAATAATAATCCTACAAAATTGGCAATCCAATGTGCAGCCTAGATGTTGTGGGACAATTCACAGTTTGATTGCAATTCAATTGACGACTAATTGGAGCAGAGTTAGACAGTTCTCATACTTAGCAACAGAAAAGGGATTATACGCCTTGATTAAATTTATAAAGAAAGGGTTGTCGTAGCCAAGACATTGCATCCTAGTACGGTTGGAGCAAGATGGAAGAGGAAATCCAGAAATATATAGATAAGAAGTTGCCAAAGTGGCAGCAGAAATTTACAGAGGTTTGCACGAGTGTAGTGCCATATCTCACTTGTGAGGTCGGAATTAAAAGAAAAAAAGAGGCTATAAAGATAAGCAGCAGAAAGCAGTGTGGTTGCTGGCTGCTACAATAAGTTGTACTTGGTTGAGGGAGAGCAATGAGAAACTAGAAATAGAGAAGTCAGAAGCACAGACAAAGACAGCTGTTACCCTACAATTTAGAAGTCACCCTGAATGAGGCGAGAATTCAATGGGAGAGAAAAAGAGAGGAAATATTCCAGTGTGGTAGGAGAATCGACAGTCTGGAACGTAATGCAGAATATTATCAGTCAGTAGTAGTTGAGCAAAGAAGATATAGAAGAGAAATTGAGGACATAAATCGGGAAACCTAGATCAAGTATTCTTGATTAAAGCAACAGAATAATGATTTGTGGGCCACTATAAGGGTGCTGGATGCAATGGTCCAAGAGGATAAAAAGAGACACATAGGCCCTGATATTACCAGGGAGGCAGATTGGCAGCGGGGGGTCGACTGGGCACGTGTGTAACCCACCCAGTAAAATCGGTGGGTTCCTCACACGATCTTGAGTAAATTGAAACCACTTACCGTGGCTTCCGGGTTTCCCGTTGGAAACCTGCGCAGTGGGCAGACTGCGCACCCGCATCACAGGCTGTCAGCTAGAGGAGCCCTATTTATAGGGGCAGTCCTCCAATGCTGCTCCTGCAGCAAACAGCCAAAATTACAGCATGGAGCAACCCAGGGGAAAGGCTGCTCCCTGGTTTAATGATGCCTCACTCCAGGTCTTACTGGATGGGGTGAGGAGGAGGAGGGAGATCTTCTGCCCGGCGGACGGGAGGAAGTGGCCTGTCTCTGCCACCAAGGAGGCCCGGCTCGAGGAGACAGAGGAGGTCAGCAGCACCAGCAACATATCCCGCACCTGGATACAGTGCAGGAAGCGCTTCAATGACCTAACTAGGTCAGCAAAAGTGAGTACACTTACTCATTCTCCTACACTCCGTCTTCCACATCACTGCCCCCACCCCACAACTCCTTCTGCACTGCCAACACTACTCTTTCACATCACTCCTCACACCCACTCAAACCTCATCCTCAACTTACCTGCACTTACTCACCTCCCCAGTACTCATCCCACCACTACCACTCAACCCAATCCTCATACAATCTCATGGCTCTCTTTCATATTCATCCTCTGATGCATCTCTTTCACGGTCAGCCTCACCCAAACCAATGCATTCAGCGGTTGGCCACATCACCATCACTCACTCACGCATCTCTACTTTCTCCCCTTATAGGAGAAGAGAGCCCAGAATGCTCGGGAGAGGGCGAAGACCGGAGAGGGGCCGAATATCTGGTGGTCCCCATGGACGCGGAGCAGGGCGCTCTCGCATTGACTGCACCCTCGAGTGCCTGTCTGTCGGGGACGCCGAGACTGCCACCCGACAAACGGCTGGCGACAGAACTTTAACATTCAGCACTCACAATAGCAAATGATGTTAACATGCCTTGCCATCTTCAGCACCTCAACATCTGTCATCATGCTTAATATTACCTTCTGTTCTCTTACAGCGCCTTCAACGACCACCGTGATGGCGGAGGGCGATTCCTTAGAGGGCCAGCTGGCATCTGAGGGGGCATCGTCACATCTGAGCGAGCCATCCATCAGCACAGATACACACACCTCGGTGGGTCCCCGTCCTCACTTAGTTGGGGTTGCACATGATGAGTCACCACACACATGTGAGCATAAGCAGACACTGGTGGCAGGGCCAGCTGTGGAGAATCCGCGTCGGTGGGAGCTCTCTTCTCCAGGCTCTGCTCAGCTGGACACAGATGCTGAACCCTGGGGGCCATCCATTAAAAGGAGAATGATCGAGGGGCAGCAGCACATTTGTGAGGTGCTGGAACAGGTGCCACACGCACTCTCCACAATCACGCAGAGGATGGAGGAGTCCAACTCCAGCATGAGTGGAATGGTGGCACAGGTACAGAAGGGAATCTCTGAGATACTATCACAGGGACGTGAGGGCATCTCTGAGATAGTGTCGTGGGTAAGTGCGGGAATGTCTGTGATGGAGGGAAGGCTAGCCTCCATCGAGCTTCAAGCACGGCTCAACAATGAGGCCATTGAAGCCCTGACAACTGCCGTTCGGATTCAGGGTGAGCAACTTTCTGCTGCCTTAAACAAGCAGGCAGATACACTAGCACTGGCCTTACAAGGCGTCACACATGTCCTCCAAACTGTTCTCCAGCAAGGTGGTAGGAGTGATGTGGGCCTGGCCCAGGAGAGGGATGATGGCGAAAGGGGACATGGAAGTGGGGACGCCACTCAAAGCACTTCTACGTCTCATCCGTTGCCCCCCCCTCAACCAGTACCCGCAATGCTGCCTCCTCTCCAGGTGGTTGAGTCTGCCCCTGCACAGGTGCAGATGGAGCAGTCTTTGGAGGGGCCCTCACGGGCACCGAAACCCAGAGGGCGTCAGCCCAAAGCATCTAATCGGTCAGGGCATCAACAAGAGCAACCTGCCACTACCTCTGCCGCAGCCACAGGGGAAGCGTAAGCCAAAGGTTTTGTGAGCACAAAGGGGATGCACAAGGGTGTTTGACGCTTTGTCATGTTTTTTATTTATATTTGTTTTGTTTTCCATTCACAATAAATCTTACTTTATCACCACTACTGCCACGTCTTGCCCATTCTTGACTGGCTTGTGCAATAAGTCCCTTTCATGAGGTTCACCATGAACACCCACACTTGATGCCACCCATTGGGTCAGTCTACAGTGGGTGTATGTGTAGTTGCACGACTATTTTGTGCAGGGGGCGGGGGAGGGGGCTGGTGTGGCCGCTCCTCTGTCCAGGTGGTGAGGACTGGACTCTTCACATTGTCTGATGTTAGGAGAACCGTTCACATATCAGTGACTCCCTGGCCTCACGAGCAGCCAGGTGAGCCACTGTTCTGCCCATGGGTTGCTCCTCCTCCTTGGCCTCCTCTGCCTCCTCTGCCCCCTCCTCCTCCTCCTCCTCCCCCCCAATGTGAGTGGCAGATGTGGATGGGGCCTCCTCAAGCGGCACCCCTCTCTGTTGTGCCATGTTGTGCAGGGCAAAACACACGACTATAATGTGTCCCACTCTGTCTGGTGCGTATTGAAGTGTTCCCCCAGAACGATCAAAGCACCTGAAGCTCATCTTGAGCAGCCCTATAGCATGCTCAATTGTAGACCTGGTAGCGATGTGACTGTTGTTATATCGACGCTGTTGCTCGGTGGTGAAGTTCCTCAGAGATGCCATGAGCCACATGTGCAGGGGGGATCCCTTGTCCCCGAGGAGCCAGCCCTTGTGGATGTTCGGTGCGTGGAAGAGGGGCGAAACGTTGGACCCCCGGAGGATGAAGGAATCGTGGCAGCTGCCAGGGTATCTGGCGCACACGTGAAGGAATCTCTTGCGGTGGTCACAGATGAGCTGAGTGTTGATGGAGTGATAGCCCTTCCTGTTGATGAACAGTCCTGGCTCGTGTGGAGGTGCTCATATTGCTATATGGGTGCAATCGATTACACCCTGCACCCGTGGGAAGCCAGCCACAGCGTGGAATCCCACCGCCCTCTCCGTCTGGCTGAGATCGTCCATGGGGAAATTGACGTAGTGCGAGGCTCTACGAAACAAGCCGTCATTGACCTGCCTTATGCACTTGTGTGCAGACGACTGAGAGACCCCGGCGATGTCCCCGGTGGCACCCTAGAAGGATCCGGAGGCAAAGAAGTTGAGGGCAGTGGTGACTTTGACAGCGACAGGTAAGAAGATGCTGTTCGGCACTAAGGAGGCTGCAGATGTCTGCAACTACCTAGCAACTGACTCTGAGCCTCCGTATGCACTGCTCCTCAGAGAGATCCAGGAAGCTGAGCCTCAGTCTGTAGACCCTGTGGCGAGGGTAGTGCCTTCTGCGATGCTGCTTTCTCTGTTGTTGCCCTCCGTGCTGTTGTGCAGGTGCGTGTGGCGCAGCACTGTGTTGTGGAACTCCACGTGGCGGAGGTGGACACCATTCCTGGCAAGGCTGGTGATGTTGCTCGTCCTCGGATGAAGTGATGAATGCAGCTATGGCGCCCCCCATCCTGACGGTGTGAGTTTGAGGGGGTCCGCAAAGTAGGTAAATGTGTTTGCACAGCAGAGTTTAGAGTATAAATTAAGAATTTTGAGTGTAAAGACAAAGGTGTCACTTTGTCTGAAGTGACAGAATGCCCTGCTGCAATAAATGAGGTTTTCCCCCCACCTGTCAAATAATCCTTTGCATCTCCCACTGGCTGCTGGCTGAAACACGTCTGCTCCAGCACGGGAAACACGCTGAAAATACTTAAAAATTCCACCCCTGCCAAAATCTCCTGTCAATGAGGTCTGTCAAGGACCTCAACCAGGTAAGTAAGTATTTAAATTGCCACCCTGCCGGCTTTAATTGCCGGTGGGAGTCCCGCATGCAGGAGCTGCGCGTGCACCCGAATGCATCACTGGGGATCCCGGAAGTGGGCGGGTTGGAGCCGGGCTCCGGACCCGCTCCGGGATTCCCCGATTTTACGAGCCCTCCGCCCCCAATGCACCCGCTCGGCCATCCTAAAATCGACCCCATCGTATCCCATGTTGAATGTCAGAAACAGATACAACGTCTCCAAAAACAGTTGAGAGTTGAGATAGTACATGTACAATGACCCAAGTGGGTGGCAATGGAAATGAGGTAGACGGGGAAGGTTAGCAGAGGAGACTGCGAACTATTACTCCCCAGACAACACAATGACACAAGGAGCTGATGCTGAGAATAGATTGTGAAGGCTTAGATGAAGAAGTAGAAATGAGAGTCGCAGAAGTCAAAGACGCATTTAAGCAAACCCAAAGTGTGTTACAGGATATGGAACCAGAAGGGGGAGTGTCAGTTGTAGAGGTTCTGGAAAGTGAACCGGGAAAAGTACTGGAACTCTCGACTGGGTCCCCAGTACCCCCTTCTCATCCACACTCTATGTCACTATACCCCGTCCTTCCACCAATGGAGAAAAAGGAGAAAACCTTTAAACAGGAGAACCAATATAAGCCTGATAAATGGTCTTTCCCACATGAGATTTTAAATCGGTATAAAATTGAGTTAAGTAGGAAACATCAGAGATTGAAAATTCAAATGAGAGATAAAGGATAGATGATTTAAAAAAGAGGGAAAAGGTGAAGCGGGAAGATTCCGTCTCTCCTACTGTTACAAGCCATAGGATTTTTCTTTAGTTTTTAGTGTACTGTCTCTTTAAGTGTGTCACACTCTGCAGTATGCAGGCCGCAGCTGGCTCCATTTCCTCTTTTTTCACAAAACTAAAGCAGCGTTCACCCTTTGTAGTCCCGGTCGTTTAATATAAGCATTTCAATCGTTGTATTTTCTAAGCATAGTACCACTGTTAAATGTACAAGATGTCAAAAGAGTTTGGAGAATTATTATACAGTTACAGGACTATGTCCTATTTTATGTCTGTGAGATTTGAGATCTAAATTGATTGTTTTCTTTTCAATTCAGCAAAGTTTCTTTAAATTTAGTTGAAATCTGCCTGAGTATGGAGCTGCTGTGATGAAACCCTATTTTCACAGTCAGTGCTGCAACGAAGTTTTAAAATCATGTTGCCTTACACAGTGTTACTTCCACATTTGGACGACTTTGACCCTGTGGGTCTACAACAGTACAATGGGGGAAGTTAGTCGGTAACAAAGTACAGAGTGTCCAAGACCACAGACAGTTGAGACATTAAGTTAAGATTGTGTGGGGTATTCTACTCCAAATCGTCAAAAAAATGCAGGTGGAAGAAATAATTCTCTGTGCTTTCTCCACAGATGAAGCAAAATAGACAATGTGATATTAATTACATTTATTATTGGGGAGTATAATATGACAGGGACTTAGAAACTGTAAAATGTGCCATAATTGAATAACGTCCAATTTGCAATACTGTGGTAAATGCCCACAAGAGACATGCAGATAAAATGGGAAGGAAAGGTGGAGGGTGATAGATAACATAACGGGGGCAGAGACTAGACCACAGGAGGGCACCTTCAGGACAAGACAATTACAGTTGGATGCTGTGGGATGGAGAGGTGGGATAACGAGGGTATTCATAACAGGAATGTAAATTTGGAATTGGGTCAACATTGAGACTTTAAAGAAACATGCACGTCATTATGAACATGCGCGGGCCAAACTGCCAAACTGGTTGATGCCCCAATCTTAATCGCAATCAATAAGCTAGCACAGGAAGAACAATATACTGTCTATAACATAGAGTCATAGAGTCATACAGCACGGATAGAGGCCCTTCGGCCCATCGTGTCCGCGCCGGCCATCAGCCCTGTCTACTCTAATCCCATATTCCAGCATTTGGTCCGTAGCCTTGTATGCTATGGCATTTCAAGTGCTCATCCAAATGCTTCTTGAATGTTGTGAGGGTTCCTGCCTCCACAACCCTTTCAGGCAGTGAGTTCCAGACTCCAACCACCCTCTGGGTGAAAAAGTTCTTTCTCAAATCCCCTCTAAACCCCCGGCCTTTTACCTTGAATCTATGTCCCCTTGTTATAGAACCCTCAACGAAGGGAAAAAGCTCCTTAGTATCCATCCTATCTGTGCCCCTCATAATTTTGTACACCTCAATCATGTCCCCCCTCAGCCTCCTCTGCTCCAAGGAAAACAAACCCAATCTTCCCAGTCTCTCTTCATAGCTGAAGCGCTCCAGCCCTGGTAACATCCTGGTGAATCTCCTCTGCACCCTCTCCAAAGCGATCACATCCTTCCTGTAGTGCGGCGACCAGAACTGCACACAGTACTCCAGCTGTGGCCTAACCAGTGTTTTATACAGCTCCATCATAACCTCCTTGCTCTTATATTCTATGCCTCGGCTAATAAAGGCAAGTATCCCATATGCCTTCTTTACCACCTTATCTACCTGTTCCGCCGCCTTCAGGGATCTGTGAACTTGCACACCAAGATCCCTCTGACCCTCTGTCTTGCCTAGGGTCCTCCCATTCCAACATGCACAACATTGCCAAGTTTTTCACTCTGACACAGAATAAAATAAATGAGATGATATACAAGGGAAACGAGCGTGCTTAGGGAATAGACAGGCAACCATTTGTATGGCTTACGGAGTATTTGTGCTTTTGTTTATTGATCAAACATTAAGATTTTTGGTGCGAGGTGAAGTCCCGCATATTTTTAGGGAAATAGTGAAACAAATGTGAGGTTGAAGTTCCACCTATATCAACAATCCGCAATCTGGAGTACGCTACTATTAGCCCAATGGGCCAAGTTAGGGATAAGAATAAACATTGATTTTTACAAGATAACTTATATAGGTCATTTACCCTATCCTTACCCATCGCGGATGTTACAACCCAAGTATTTATCGAATTGGCAGAACCACATTCTGTGGGATATTTAGAGGGAGAAGTGTATAAGCAAAGGGTAAACTCGCCTAAATCAACGATGTATGACAGGAAAACTGCGTCATAGAAGGTGCCCAATTGGGATTGTTGTGCCAAGCAGGGGAACCGATACCTATACCAAAGTAATGTTTTTGAGTTATCTGGTCCAATTTGTGGCCTGTCATCTGATACCTATGATGACAATTCTACCCCTTGTCCAGTAAAGTTAACAACCTGGAAGGAAAGTAGGACTAAGGTAACTTATAATATGGATGGTCAGTATTGTGTAGTGACCAATGAATGGATCCTTTAGAATTTAACACGTCCAACTATCCCGAACTTGTTTTACCCCTCACTACCCCACCATTGTTGGTTCTCATGTTATTACCCCCAGTCCTGCATATGAGATTGAGTTCGAAATAGATGCTATCAGACTCATTGATCCAACTCCGCATATTCCAGACTTTACAATACCAATTGGCAACTTGACCCTAAATTTGACCTGTCTAATGGAACGGAAGGATAAAAACTTCATCACCATTACCAATATTATAGAGACATCCCTGCTCCTGTACTCAAATCCTCTTGCAATGAAGGCCAACATACCATTTTGCCTTCCTATCTGCTTGCTGAACCTGAATGCTCGCTTTCAGCGACTGGTGTACAAGGACACCCAGGTCTTGTTGCACCGCCCCTTTTCCCAATCTATCACCATTCAGATAATAATCTGCCTTTCTGTTTTTACAACCAAAGTGGATAACCTCACATTTATCCACGTTATACTGCATCTGCCATGTTCTTGCCCACTCATGACCTTGAATTTCCTCTGTAGTTGTGCACAAACGCATCTCCACCCATAAAACACCCAAGTTACAGAACCTTACGCGTGAGTTCCTCGCAATTGCGCTTGCTCAGCAGCTCTCTTCAAATTACAACCAGATTTTCAGGTGAACAAAGTCATCTTTCTGATGTTTTATGGCATTTTTTTTTTGAGTGTTGTAGGGTAATTCTTATTTCCTGTGATTCTTGGAACTGGACGAATAGTCAAATAAAGAAAGTCACCCTCACTCATGGTGGTTTTGTTAATCAAAAGTAATTATTTAATGATGTAATAATTCATATGAGCATTTATG
The DNA here is from genome assembly GCF_035084215.1 of Heptranchias perlo. Taxonomy (NCBI): domain Eukaryota; kingdom Metazoa; phylum Chordata; class Chondrichthyes; order Hexanchiformes; family Hexanchidae; genus Heptranchias; species Heptranchias perlo. Next base: position 8,422,069 of record NC_090346.1, read on the forward strand.
AAGCAAAATCATATCACACATATGACTTTCCTCTATAAAATCCCGTTATACACTTAATAATTTGCAATGTTAGATCGTTTCCCCTGGCTAGAGTCTAGAAGCAGGGAGCACAGTCGCAGGATCCGGGGTCAGCCATTCAAGGCTGAGAAGAGGAGGTATTTCTTCACTCAGAGGGTTGTGAATCTTTGGAATTCTCTACCTCAGAGGGCTGTGGATGCTGAGTCATTGAATATATTCAACGCTGAGATGGATAGATTTTTGGACTCTAAGGGAATCAAGGATATGGGGATCGGGTGGGAAAGTGGAGTTGAGGTCAAAGATCAGCCATGATCTGATTGAATGGCAGAGCAGGCTCGAGGGGCTGTATGGCCTACTCCTGCTCCTATTTCTTATGTTCCAGTGGTGTACTGAGGGAGTGCTGCACTGTTGGTGGTGTCATCTTTCAGAGGAGACATTAAACTCAGGCCCTGTCTGCCCTCTCAGGTGGACATAAAAGATCCCTTTGCACTATTTCAAAGGACAGGGGAGTTCTCCTGACCAATATTTATCCCTCAATCAACCTCAACAAAAAACAGATTATCTGGTCATTTATCACACTGTTTGTGGGAGCTTGCTGTGTACAAATTGTCTGCTGCCTTTCCTATATTACAACAGTGACTACACTTCAAAAGTACCTCTTCAAAAAGCTGTTAACTACTTTGGGGCATCCTGAGGTCACGAAAGCCCCAATAGAAATGCAAATCTTTTACTTTACTGTTAAGGACAGTTAAGCAATCACGAGAAACCGATGATACAATGCATAAACATTACTTAGATTTGGAGATGTGCCCACTTCATGTTGGAATAAGTTGTTTTAGCCAAGACTGGGGAGAAGGGAGGGTGACAATACCTGGTACAAATCCAGCTACAATACTTGTAATTCGAGTATATCACGCAACTGCACCCTGTGCACACGCAACATTTCACCTTCCACCGACAGTAAACAATTCAAATTGCTGCTTCCAGCCGCCGGGGGAGAGTCACTCATTTGATTTCCTAGTGACTGGTCTAACCTGTCCCTCCCTGCCGTCTGACCGACACTCGGTTTAAATACAGCCCAGCCGCTGATCACTCAGCTCTCTCGGGATGGAGAGTCTGGGGGCGATCCGGGGCGTTCTGTCCGACCAGACTTGGATCCTTCTCCTCACTTTCTTGCTCCTGTTGGCTTGGTAAGTGTCTGATTTAGTGACGGGGATCTTCATTCTAACGATGTTTTAAAAAATACCCACATCGTTCAGCTGGATTGACTGTTTGAACGAGGAAAGTTTCCATCATTTGAACTAGTTTCTGTTTGTTTTTAACCCTGTGTGTGGGGGGGGGGGGGGCTCCTCGCTCTCTACTTGTCTCCCCCCACCCCTCTTGCAATCGCCCTGATCCTTGAGCCGCGGACGAAGCTGGAGAATCGGTGCCGATGAGCGTTTTAGCGCTGGGGCTTCTGAGTTAGTGAAGGTGGTCCCAGGGGGGAAATGGGGTAGACTTCTGATCCTAATAGGATTTTATTTCTGAGGTGGTGGTGGTGGGGGGGGGGGGGGAGAGAGCTGATCCTAATGGGGTTTTATTAGGGGGGGGAGCCGATCCTAATGGGGTTTTATTAGGGGGGGAGCTGATCCTAATGGGGTTTTATTAGGGGGGGGAGCTGATCCTAATGGGGTTTTATTAGGGGGGGAGCCGATTCTAATGGGGTTTTATTAGAGAGGGGGAGCTGATCCTAATGGGGTTTTATTAGGGGGGGAGCCGATTCTAATGGGGTTTTATTAGAGAGGGGGAGCTGATCCTAATGGGGTTTTATTAGGGGGGGAGCTGATCCTAATGGGGTTTTATTAGGGGGGGAGCTGATCCTAATGGGGTTTTATTAGGGGGGGAGCTGAACCTAATGGGGTTTTATTAGGGGGGAGCTGATCCTAATGGGGTTTTATTAGGGGGGAGCTGATCCTAATGGGGTTTTATTAGGGGGGAGCTGATCCTAATGGGGTTTTATTAGGGGGGAGCTGATCCTAACCTTTTTACATGTACCCTTAAAATTCTCAAATTGGCACAATATATGTTGCCTCAAGGCCTGGAGCTGAAGTTTGAGTTTTGCCGTCTCAATGTATGTGTGACGAGCCCCTTTGTTTGGCTGGGACCCAGGACACAGACCCTGTAGGTCCGAGCATTAATCTGGCCCTTCTTGCACTGGTGTCTCCTCCATGTTGTGGAGACTAAACGCGGATTAGGTATTTTGCTTTGCCAAATCACTCCATTCTGTCCCCTAGAGTGACCTTAACGGCCCTTTGCCTTGCTACCTTCCACCTTAACTCCCTTCTCTCCACCCCCCGCCACCCCACCCCAATTCTCTGGGATCTCCGCCTTTTGCTTCCTACACTGTTCCAACCAGGCTCAGTGCAAACTTTAGGAACAGTATCTCCTCTTTCTCCTGGGCAATCTGCAGCCCTTTGACCTGACATTAATTTTAGTTTAAGATGATTAAAGGGTAGATAGAGAGAAACTATTTCCTCTGGTGGGGGAGGGGAGTCCAAAACCAGGGCCATAACCTCAAAATTAGGGCTCGACCGTTCAGGGGTGATGTCAGGAAGCACTTCACACAATAGGGGAGTGGAAATCTGGAACTCTATTCCCCCAAAAGCTGTTGTGGCTCTCGGTCAATTGAAAATTTCAAAACTGAGATTGCTAGATTTTTGTTTGGCAAGGGCATTAAGGGTTACAGAGCCAAGACGGGTAGATGCAGTTAAGATCAGCCATTATCTAATTAACAGGCTGGAGGGGCTGAATGGCCTACTCCTGTTCTTATGTTCAGACCTATTCCCCATTTTCTATACAGCAGGAGATGCTGGTGATGTGGGGTGAATATGGTGGCATCCAGCAGAGGGGCTGACACTTTGGATGTAGGTCGTTCATTGAAACACTATTCTGGGAGCGAAAGGGTGTACCTGGGGTGTTGCCCTGGACTAGTGAACCTAATGTACGTTTTCATCCACGTTTTTACAATTTCCCCTTTTTTTTTGCTTTCCTCCTGTGAGTCTGTTGCTTTTCTTTTCATCATCTGAGCTATTTGCACATTCTTTTATTTTAATGCCTTTCCACTGTCAGATCCATTTAGATCAATTTTTCAATTAAGCCAGTTCATTCAACCCATTAACTCCCTCTCTGTGATTGGAATGTCTGTTGCTTCTTCCCCCCGCCCAAACTTCCTGTTTGTTTTTTTTCCAACCCTGCTGAAATGCTTCCTTGTATTCCCAGTTTTCACTTCTGATGAAGAATTACACCCAAAATGTTAATTTGAGCCTTTTATCAATATTGTATATTTTCAGCATTTTCTGTTTCAGTTTTTTGAAGAGAGTCAATCTTAATCTCGGAGATGCATGAAGAAAAATGTAAAATCGTGGACAAGTCCATTTGACTGTTACTGTGCTGTCTGACTGCTTATATAACATCAAGTCTTGGATGAGCAAAAACTTTCTTCAGTTTCACCTTGGTGAGACCAAAATCATCCTGTTTGGCTCCCACACCCAATAATGACCAAGATCCCCTCTCTGGCTGATGGTGCATCCTGTTTGACCCTGAAAGGTCGATGGATGGTGGCTGGACATTTTCTTGTTAGAGGTGGTCATTGCCTGGCACTCTTGGTGTAAGTGTAACCTGCCACTTGCCTGGATGTTGTCCAAATTGCGCTGTAAGTTGGCATGAGCTACTTCACAATTCCTTTTTTTTTATTCGTTCATGGGATGTGGGCGTCGCTGGCGAGGCCAGCATTTATTGCCCATCCCGAATTGCCCTCGAGAAGGTGGTGGTGAGCTGCCTTCTTGAACCGCTGCAGTCCGTGTGGTGACGGTTCTCCCACAGTGCTGTTAGGAAGGGAGTTCCAGGATTTTGACCCAGTGATGATGAAGGAACGGCGATATAATTCCAAGTCGGGATGGTGTGTGACTTGGAGGGGAACGTGCAGGTGGTGTTGTTCCCATGCGCCTGCTGCTCTTGTCCTTCTAGCTGGTAGAGGTCGCGGGTTTGGGAGGTGCTGTCGAAGATGCCTTGGCGAGTTGCTGCAGTGCATCCTGTGGATGGTGCACACTGCAGCCACAGTGCGCCGGTGGTGAAGGGAGTGAATGTTTAGGGTGGTGGATGGGGTGCCAATCAAGCGGGCTGCTTTATCTTGGATGGTGTCGAGCTTCTTGAGTGTTGTTGGAGCTGCACTCATCCAGGCAAGTGGAGAGTATTCCATCACACTCCTGACTTGTGCCTTGTAGATGGTGGAAAGGCTTTGGGGAGTCAGGAGGTGAGTCACTCGCCGCAGAATACCCAGCCTCTGACCTGCTCTCGTAGCCACAGTATTTATATGGCTGGTCCAGTTCAGTTTCTGGTCAATGGTGACCCCCAGGATGTTGATGGTGGGGGATTCGGCGATGGTAATGCCGTTGAATGTCAAGGGGAGGTGGTTGGACTCTCTCTTGTTGGAGATGGTCATTGCCTGGCACTTATCTGGCGCGAATGTTACTTGCCACTTATGAGCCCAAGCCTGGATGTTGTCCAGGTCTTGCTGCATGCGGGCTCGGACTGCTTCATTATCTGAGGGGTTGCGAATGGAACTGAACACTGTGCAGTCATCAGCGAACATCCCCATTTCTGACCTTATGATGGAGGGAAGGTCATTGATGAAGCAGCTGAAGATAGTTGGGCCTAGGACACTGCCCTGAGGAACTCCTGCAGCAATGCCCTGGGGCTGAGATGATTGGCCTCCAACAACCACTACCATCTTCCTTTGTGCTAGGTGTGACTCCAGCCACTGGAGAGTTTTCCCCCTGATTCCCATGGACTTCAATTTTACTAGGGCTCCTTGGTGCCACACTCGGTCAAATGCTGCCTTGATGTCAAGGGCAGTCACTCTCACCTCACCTCTGGAATTCAGCTCTTTTGTCCATGTTTGGACCAAGGCTGTAATGAGGTCTGGAGCCAAGTGGTCCTGGCGGAACCCAAACTGAGCATCGGTGAGCAGGTTATTGGTGAGTAAGTGCCGCTTGATAGCACTGTCGACGACACCTTCCATCACTTTGCTGATGATTGAGAGTAGACTGATGGGGCGGTAATTGGCCGGATTGGATTTGTCCTGCTTTTTGTGGACAGGACATACCTGGGCAATTTTCCACATTGTCGGGTAGATGCCAGTGTTGTAGCTGTACTGAAACAGCTTGGCTAGAGGCGCAGCTAGTTCTGGAGCACAAGTCTTCAGCACTACAGCTGGGATGTTGTCGGGGCCCATAGCCTTTGCTGTATCCAGTGCACTCAGCCGTTTCTTGATATCATGTGGAGTGAATCGAATTGGCCGAAGACTGGCTTCCGTGATGGTGGGGATATCGGGAGGAGGCTGAGATGGATCATCCACTCGGCACTTCTGGCTGAAGATGGTTGCAAACGCTTCAGCCTTGTCTTTTGCACTCACGTGCTGGACTCCGCCATCATTGAGAATGGGGATGTTTGCAGAGCCTCCTCTTCCCGTTAGTTGTTTAATTGTCCATTACCATTCACGACTGGATGTGGCAGGACTGCAGAGCTTTGATCTGATCCGTTGGTTGTGGAATCGCTTAGCTCTGTCTATAGCATGTTGCTTCCGCTGTTTAGCATGCATGTAGTCCTGAATTGTAGCTTCACCAGGTTGGTACCTCATTTTTAGGTACGCCTGGTGCTGCTCCTGGCATGCTCTTCTACACTCCTCATTGAACCAGGGTTGATCCCCTGGCTTGTTGGTAATGGTAGAGTGAGGAATATGCTGGCCCATGAGGTTACAGATTGTGCTGGAATACAATTCTGCTGCTGCTGATGGCCCACAGCATCTCATGGATGCCCAGTTTTGAGCTGCTAGATCTGTTCTGAATCTATCCCATTTAGCCACACAACACGTTGGATGGTGTCCTCAGTGCGAAGACAGGACTTCATCTCCACGAGGACTGTGCGGTGGTCACTCCTACCAATACTGTCATGGACAGATGCATTTGCGACAGGTAGATTGGTGAGGACGAGGTCAAGTAAGTTTTTCCCTCGTGTCGGTTCGCTCACCACCTGCCGCAGGCCCAGTCTAGCAGCTATGTCCTTCAGGAATCGGCCAGCTCGGTCAGTAGTGGTGCTACCGAGCCACTCTTGGTGATGGACATTGAAGTCCACCACCCAGAGTACATTTTGTGCCCTTGCTACCCTCAGTGCTTCCTCCAAGTGGTGCTCAACATGGAGGAGGACTGATTCATCAGCTGAGGGAGGACGGTCGGTGGTAATCAGCAGGAGGTTTCCTTGCCCATGTTTGACCTGATGCCATGAGATTTCATGGGGTCCAGAGTCAATGTTGAGGACTCTTGAGGACTCCCAGGGCCACTCCCTCCTGACTGTATATCACTGTACCGCCACCTCTGGTGGGTCTGTCCTGCCAGGGGGACAGGACATACCCAGGGATGGTGATGGAAGAGTCTGGGACGTTGGCTGAAAGATATGATTCTGTAAGTATGGCTTTGTCAGGCTGTTGCTTGACTAGTCTGTGGGACAGCTCTCCCAATTTTGGCACAAGTCCCCAGATGTTAGTAAGGAGGACCTTGCAGGGTCGACTGGGCTTGGTGTTTTGCCGTTGTCGTGTCCGGTGCCTAGTGGTCCGATGCCGGGTGGTCTGTCCGGTTTTATTCTTATTCTGACTTTTCGTAGCCGAGATTTTACAACTGAGTGGCTTGGTAGGCCATTTCAGAGGGCAATTAAGAATCAACCACATTGCTGTGGGTCTGGAGTCACATTTTGGCCAGACCGGGTAAGGACGGCAGGTTTCCTTCCCTGAAGGACATTAGTGAACCAGATGGGTTTTTACGACAATCCGGCAGTTTCATGGCCATCATTACTGATACTAGTATTTTAATTCCAGATTTTTATTTAATTAATTGAATTTAATTAATTAATTGAATTTAAATTTGCCAGCTGCCGTGGCGGGATTTGAACTCATGACTCCGGATTTTAGTCCGGGCCTCTGGATTACTAGCCCAGTAACATAACCACTATGCTACCGTACCCTGGAATTGTGGAATCTTCAGCAAATAGCCCCACTCTTGACTTTGACAGAAGGAAAGTCATTGATGAAGCAGCTGAAGATGACCGCCAAGACAGCGTGGGACCCTGAGGAACACTTGCTGCGATGATTGGCTTGCGACAACCATAACCATTGTCCTCAGTGTCAGTATGACTCCAGCTGGATGTTTTTCCTTTCACCCCCATTGACCTCCGTTTTGCTAGGACTCCTTGGTGCCATTCTTGGTTGAATGCTGCCTTGATGTCGAGGGAAGCTACTCTCACCGCTCCTCATTTTCAGCTCTTTGAGAGTCAATGTCAGGATTCTGTTCTAGATGATATTTGTTGCTGGGTTCACTTCTATTTATGTAATTGTACTGAGTTGGTCTCACCCAGTTTCATAACAGTCAAGCACTGCTGATTAGTGATTTTGTAATTTATTATCCATATTGCACAATCTTTTGTTTGCATTGGCTGGGAATTTGCTGGGAATTGACTGTACATTCTCTCTCTCTCTCTCTCTGCCTTTCAGGTCTCTTTCTCTCTCTGGCTTTGTAATCTGACCCATTGTGTATTCAGAACTGTTTTCCGTGGCTAACCTGTCTGAACACCAAGGAGACCTTTGATTGGTGTGAGCGTGTCCCAGCCTAATATAAGATATGCCATTTGAGAACCTTTCACTCACTCACTCACCTGACGAAGGAGATAATCTCCGAAAGCTTGTGATTTTAAAATAAAATTGTTGGACTATAACCTGGTGTTGTAAGATTCCTTACATTTGTCCACCCCAGTCCATCACCGGCATCTCCACATCATAGACTATGTCACGGTGAGTCAGAAGCGGAGCAGCCAGTGTTCGATTGTAGATTCAAGATGCTGGGGATTGTGCCCGCTTTTAGAAATGGTCGTTTAGGGAAACTGGTACTGTTTCTCTGAAACGTTGCTTCTGGTTGACTTTTCTACTAGTGATAAAAGTTCATTTTCAATTCTTTGTATATTGCTGACGTTTAATCGCCTTTCTGAAAGTGCCAAGAACATTCCAAATTGGACAAATCCAAAAAGCAAATGCAGCTAACATCATTTTCTAATTATATCTGATGTATTAGTTTACCGAGGGTGAATTTCCTTCACGTACTCCGGCTGTATAATGTAATTCTTGCCGCTGTATTTAAAAATCGATAAGGAAGAAACATTGTCAATTATAAAATTTATCGCTGCAAACTAAGACTTGCATTTATTTAGTGCTTTATGGAGTCTCTCAGAAACGTCTTGTAGCACTTTTTCTTGATTTGTGAGAATGGATCTGGGGATTCTCTTCGGATTGATTTTGTGTGCACTAAGTTTGGATAATGAGGTATCAGAATAAGCACGTACATCACATGGCTGCCAGGTCTCCCAGCGCCATTATGTTTCAGTCTTTATTTTTCAGCCTTAAGTGGCAGTGGCGTGAACACTGGCTTAAATGCAGCAAATTTGCAATTGCCGTTGATTTTATGGAGGGGGCGGGGCTATGATAATTAGCTGTTTAACTTTTGCTGCGAGGGTCTCTGGAGCAGCGCAAAAAGTCCCAGCAAATTATGGCATAAGTCACTCTGGCCATAATTCCTGCACTGTAATACTGGCATACGCTGTAGATATGTCATTACTATGACACAAGTTTTCACCAAATTCAGGCTCAATATATTAAAAAATATATAAACACACACCTGGGCTTTCCTGATTGCTCAGTGAATTCACTCTGCCACTTTCTGAACTACAGCTAAGATTGAAAATGCTACAATTGAACTCGACGCCTCTGGCCAGGAGAAACTGGGCAGGGTTTCTGTTCCTAATCGCTACCCGGCAACCTTTGCTGTGGACAAGATCAGACTCGGTCATGATGGGCCTCCCGCAATGGAATAATCTGCCAACACTCACCGTGTAGGCCCACACATGGAGACTGGTCACTTGGATGTGTGGCACTGGTAACTGAATGATATTCATCGAGCTACAACTCACCAAGTAGCCTTCAGGAGGACAAATGTAAGGAATCTTACAACACCAGGTTATAGTCCAACAGTTTTATTTGAAAATCACAAGCTTTCGGAGATTATCTCCTTCGTCAGGTGAGTGAGTGAAAGAGAGGTTCTCAAATGGCATATCTTATATTAGGCTGGGAATCAAAGGTGTCGTTGGTGTTCAGACAGGTTAGCCACGGAAAACAGTATGTCCCAGCGTACTGAATACACAAGGGTCAAATTACACAGACAAGGAGAGAAAGAGACCCGAAAGGCAGAGAGAGAGAGAATGTCCAGTTGTATTAAAAACAGATAACTTTTTTTTCCCTCCCGCTGGTGGGGTTACATGTAGCGTGACATGAACCCAAGATCCCGGTTGAGGCCGTCCTCATGGGTGCGGAACTTGGCTATCAATTTCTGCTCGACGATTTTGCGTTGTCGTGTGTCTCGAAGGCCGCCTTGGAGAATGCTTACCCGAAGATCGGTGGCTGAATGTCCTTGACTGCTGAAGTGTTCCCCGACTGGGAGGGAACCCTCCTGTCTGGCGATTGTCACGCGGTGTCCGTTCATCCGTTGTCGCAGTGTCTGCATGGTCTCGCCAATGTACCATGCTCCGGGGCATCCTTTCCTGCAACGTATGAGGTAGACAACGTTGGCCGAGTCACAGGAGTATGAACCATGTACCTGGTGGATGGTGTCCTCTCGTGTGATGGTGGTATCTGTGTCGATGATCTGGCATGTCTTGCAGAGGTTACCGTGGCAGGGTTGTGTGGTGTCGTGGACGCTGTTCTCCTGAAAACTGGGTAATTTGCTGCGAACGATGGTCTGTTTGAGGTTGGGTGGCTGTTTGAAGGCGAGTAGTGGAGGTGTGGGGATGGCCTTAGCGAGGTGTTCGTCGTCATAGATGACATGTTGAAGGCTGCGGAGAACATGGCGTAATTTCTCCGCTCCGGGGAAGTACTGGACGACGAAGGGTACTCTGTTGGTTGCGTCCCGTGTTAGTCTCCTGAGGAGGTCTATGCGATTTTTTGCTGTGGCCCGTCGGAACTGTCGATCGATGAGTCGAGCGTCATATCCCGTTCTTACTAGGGCGTCTTTCAGCGTCTGTAGGTGTCCATCGCGTTCCTCCTCGTCTGAGCAGACCCTGTGTATTCGCAGGGCCTGTCCATAGGGGATGGCCTCTTTGACGTGGTTAGGGTGGAAGCTGGAAAAGTGGAGCATCGTGAGGTTGTCCGTGGGCTTGCGGTAGAGTGAGGTGCTGAGGTGCCCGTCTTTGATGGAGATTCGTGTGTCCAAGAAAGAAACTGATTCTGAGGAGTAGTCCATGGTGAGTTTGATGGTGAGATGGAACTTGTTGATGTTATCGTGTAGTCTCTGCAGTGATTCTTCACCGTGGGTCCATAGGAAGAAAATGTCGTCGATGTATCTGGTGTATAGCGTTGGTTGGAGGTCCTGTGCAGTGAAGAAGTCGTGCTCGAACTTGTGCATGAAAATGTTGGCGTATTGGGGTGCGAATTTGGTCCCCATGGCTGTTCCGTGTGTTTGGGTAAAGAACTGGTTATCGAAGGTGAAGACATCCCCTTCAGGAGGAGGGGAGCAAATTCAAAAAGGGGGGTCCCCCCTCCCCCCTTGGGGAACTGAGCAACTCTGGGTTAATGTCATGATAGGAAGAGAATACACACTCAAGTACTTGGTCTTGTGCACAACAACCAACACCCATGTGGATCTGCAGCTTGTTTATCTTTTTAATAATTGTAAACAATTTTACAACACCAAGTTATAGTCCAGCAATTTTATTTTAAATTCACAAGCTTTCGGAGACTTCCTCCTTCCTCAGGTAAATGTTCAGGAGCTCCTCGAAGCCTACGCATTTTTCATATAGAACAATACATGGTGTTTACAGAATGCCCCTGCAACTGCCCGTTGCCAAGGCAATCACCGTGTTCAGACAGAGAGGTGTCACCTGCAGAACCCCCGAATACACATTCAACTAAAAAACAAACAGGGAAAAAAACCAGAGAGAGGCAGAAACATCCGGAAGGCAGAGAAAGCCAGCAAATGACCCATTATATTAAAAACAGATAACATTTGTTCGCTGGTGGGGTAACGTGTAGCGTGACATGAACCCAAGATCCCGGTTGAGGCCGTCCTCATGGGTGCGGAACTTGGCTATCAATTTCTGCTCGACGATTTTGCGTTGTCGTGTGTCTCGAAGGCCGCCTTGGAGTACGCTTACCCGAAGGTCGGTGGATGAATGTCCATGACTGCTGAAGTGTTCCCCGACTGGGAGGGAACCCTCCTGTTTGGCGATTGTTGCGCGGTGTCCGTTCATCCGTTGTCGCAGCGTCTGCATGGTCTCGCCAAGAGTATGAAAACCAAGAGCAGGAAGCTTGAGAAACTCGGCATCACCACCAGCAACGACCAAGCTTCCCCTGGTACCACGGTTGCAACCACAGGGAAGTCTATTGTCAATTTATCCGACCACACCCTTCAACCAGACGAAATCGAAGTTCTCAGCCGAGGGCTCAATTTCTGCCCCACTACCAAAATGGATCCCACTAGTCTCGCGGCGGACACAGAGGAATTCATCAGGAGAATGAGGCTCCGGGAATTCTACCACAAACCCCAAGATTTCAGCAGCGAACCCAATGAGACAATCGACGATCCGGAACAGCAGACAGAGGGATCCGCGGTACAGCAACCGAAGAGGAAAGAGGAGGGTCGCTGCCCTCAGCTGGACATGTATGCTCAAGCTGTCAGGAAGTGCGTCAATGCCAGATTCATCAGCCGCACTCAGAAGACAGTCCAGAATGTCACCCGAGCACAACGCAACGCCATCAACGCTCTCAAGACCAACCGCAACATCGTCATCAAACCAGCGGACAAAGGAGGAGCCATAGTCATACAGAACAGAACAGACTATTGCAAAGAAGCATACCGACAACTGGACAACCAGGAACACTACAGACGGTTACCCGCAGATCCGACCAAAGAACACACCCACCAGCTCAACAAACTGATCAAGACCTTCGATCCAGACCTTCAAAGCATCCTACGCACTCTCATCCCACGTAATCCCCGCGTGGGAGACTTCTACTGCCTCCCAAAGATACACAAAGCCAACACACCCGGACGTCCCATCGTATCAGGCAACGGAACCCTGTGTGAGAACCTCTCTGGATACATCGAGGGCATCCTGAAACCCATCGTACAGGGAACCCCCAGCTTCTGTCGCGACACTACAGACTTCCTACAAAAACTCAGTACCCACGGACCAGTTGAACCAGGAACACTTCTCACCACGATGGACGTCTCGGCACTATACACCAGTATCCCCCACGATGACGGCATCGCTGCGACAGCATCAATACTCAACACCAACAACAGCCAATCTCCGGAAGCCATCCTACAACTCATCCGCTTCATCCTGGATCACAATGTCTTCACCTTCGATAACCAGTTCTTTACCCAAACACACGGAACAGCCATGGGGACCAAATTCGCACCCCAATACGCCAACATTTTCATGCACAAGTTCGAGCAGGACTTCTTCACTGCACAAGACCTCCAACCAACACTATACACCAGATACATCGACGACATTTTCTTTCTATGGACCCACGGCAAGGAATCACTAAAGAGACTACACGATAACATCAACAAGTTCCATCCCACCATCAAGCTCACCATGGACTACTCCTCAGAATCAGTTTCTTTCTTGGACACACGAATCTCCATCAAAGACGGGCACCTCAGCACCTCACTCTACCGCAAGCCCACGGACAACCTCACGATGCTCCACTTTTCCAGCTTCCACCCTAACCACGTCAAAGAGGCCATCCCCTATGGACAGGCCCTGCGAATACACAGGGTCTGCTCAGACGAGGAGGAACGCGATGGACACCTACAGACGCTGAAAGACGCCCTAGTAAGAACGGGATATGACGCTCGACTCATCGATCGACAGTTCCGACGGGCCACAGCAAAAAATCGCATAGACCTCCTCAGGAGACTAACACGGGACGCAACCAACAGAGTACCCTTTGTCGTCCAGTACTTCCCCGGAGCGGAGAAACTACGCCATGTTCTCCGCAGCCTTTAACATGTCATCAATGAGGACAAACACCTCGCTATGGCCATCCCCACACCTCCACTACTCGCCTTTAAACAGCCACCCAACCTCAAACAGACCATCGTTCGCAGCAAATTACCTAGCTTTCAAGAGAACAGCGTCCACGACGCCACACAACCCTGCCACGGTAACCTCTGCAAGACATGCCAGATCATCGACACAGATACCACCATCACACGAGAGGACACCACCCACCAGGTGCATGGTTCATACTCCTGTGACTCGGCCAACGTTGTCTACCTCATACGTTGCAGGAAAGGATGCCCAGAGCATGGTACATTGGCGAGACCATGCAGACGCTGCGACAACGGATGAACGGACACCGCGCAACAATCGCCAAACAGGAGGGTTCCCTCCCAGTCGGGGAACACTTCAGCAGTCATGGACATTCATCCACCGACCTTCGGGTAAGCGTACTCCAAGGCGGCCTTCGAGACACACGACAACGCAAAATCGTCGAGCAGAAATTGATAGCCAAGTTCCGCACCCATGAGGACGGCCTCAACCGGGATCTTGGGTTCATGTCACGCTACACGTTACCCCACCAGCGAACAAATGTTATCTGTTTTTAATATAATGGGTCATTTGCTGGCTTTCTCTGCCTTCCGGATGTTTCTGCCTCTCTCTGTTTTTTTTCCCTGTTTGTTTTTTTGTTGAATGTGTATTCGGGGGTTCTGCAGGTGACACCTCTCTGTCTGAACACGGTGATTGCCTTGGCAACGGGCAGTTGCAGGGGCATTCTGTAAACACCATGTATTGTTCTATATGTATAAATGCGTAGGCTTCGAGGAGCTCCTGAACATTTACCTGAGGAAGGAGGAAGTCTCCGAAAGCTTGTGAATTTAAAATAAAATTGCTGGACTATAACTTGGTGTTGTAAAATTGTTTACAATTGTGAACCCCAGTCCATCACCGGCATCTCCACATCTTTTTAATATACAGTGGTTTCTGCCTCTGTCTCTTTGACTAGCACCTGTAGTCTTTTTTAAAATTCCAGCAGATCAAAGAGGGGTTATTGTCTTTGTGTGTTCTGTAACATAATATCCTGTCTAAAGAATCCAGCTTGTTATTGGTTGAATGGATTAACTGCCCTAGTTCTGCTAGCCACTATTTTGTATTGGAAAAGAAATCTAGTACCTGGACACACATCCCCATAGTTGGATTGGGTTTCAGGCTGGCACAATGTATTCTTTTGTGCTTACATTGCAAGCAATGCTGCCCTTGGAGGGACCGGGAACCATTAGCTTTAGCAATGTTTGCTGTCTGTAGTTTCACTGCACCAAGGGTTTTAAGTTTGTTGTATTACAACAAACTTGCAATGTCCACGAACTATTATTTGATTCTGTACCAGACTTGAATGTTGCTGGGTTTCCACTGCTGCCGTGACTAAAACTGTGTGTATCTCTGTCCTGAAATTTCTAAATCCTGAACCTTGTTTAAGATTGTTCAATATTATTTACATTTTTTTAAAAAGTGAAAATACCTGTTAGTATAAGAGATTGGTGTTTGAGGGATTTGTGTATGGGAGCACAGTACATGGGTATTATTGATGCAGCTTATATTAACCAATATTGTTTTTGTTGTAAAGATTGTAACCATTTAAATTCAATTTTCAGGTACAGCGTTTCACCATATGGGTTGTTTAAACGTCTTGGAGTTCCAGGACCAAGGCCAACGCCATTCTTTGGAACGTTTCTATGCTACCGAAAGGTATGAATTGTGCTTTTCTGATTTTTTTTGTGTGTTGCAAAGTCACACATGCAGGCAGGAATCCTTTCCTGCTCCTTTAACTTAGTAGCTCTCGTTTCTGGTCAGAAGGTTGTGAATTTGAACTCTTTTTATACCAGGGTTTGAGCTCCTCATCTAAGCTGACACTCCTAGTGCAGTACTGGGGGAGGTCTGCATTAGTGTGGGTGCTGCCCTTTGATTGAAAGATTCTGTTCCAGTGATTCAGGTGGTTGATAAAGAGCCCATAGCATTATTTGAAGAAGAATATGGAGTTCTCCAAAAGCTGCCTTCCCTCCATTTAAAAAGAGATTAATTGGTCAATCATCTCTGGCAGTTTGTGGGACATTACAGTGACAGAATTGTTGTTGTACTTGTCCATGTAACAAGTCAGTGCACTTCCAAAATAATTCATTGCGTGAAGCGTGTTGAGAGATACGGTGCTATATGAATATAAATGTTCCACTATAATGAGCTGATCAATTTTGGATATAGATATCTCATTTATTGGACATGTTTCAGTTTAGTGAAGCAACTCTCAAACAAACTGGGTGATATTCTGACAACATTTGACCGTGAGGTATTGCAGTCAATAACTTCCGTTAGTGCATCACCTGTCATTAAACAGTTCTGCCTTCGCACTGTTTCTTGCTTTTTAACCGAGAAATGAGAGCAACTTCTCCAAAGCTCCTGCTAATAGTATTGTATATTTGGGTGAGAGGAGACTCGCGGCAGAGCAGGGCTAGTGCTGAGTGTCTCTCTTCGTGCTACAATGTAAGTGCTTCATTTGGTGAACCAGCCAAGAGCTGGTGAAACTCTCCAGATGGGCAATCATACGATTGTCTGTGGAGCCCATTATTTGAACTCGTGCCCCTGCGATTGGCAGTGCCAATGCTTTAGCACTGGAATGACTGCAGTAATACAAAAGAATTCATTATAACAGCTTAACTAATGAATGCATTGATTTTTAATATTTTCTGTTACAAAGCTGAATACTTTCATTGCCATTCATTTGTGTATGGGGTGGAACAAAATGTTTTCTGGTTGTCCTATAACTGTTCAGCTAGTTTTTTAAAAAATTTGTTATTTTCTTCAAATGATAACAAAAATACATTTTAACTTCACCAGGTTCCTACTCTTGAATACTTTTTAATGGAAAGAAAATAAAGCAGATGAGGAAGTCTAATGCTAGCTTGAAATATTTAGTCATCTGTTGCTTGGAGGTTTAAGTTTCTGGCAGCAGCTGAGTCAACATTTCCTGCCATGGCTATTGGCTTGGGAGGTTTGCATTCTACAAGGACTAGTATAAATGAACAATATGTGTGTGTTGGTAAACACAGTGAGGTTTGTAACCTCTATAAGGCGGCAAAGGGATGGTTGTGGTAGATGTGTTTGGTGTTCTGTGGATTTTGTGGCATCACAAAAAGGTGCAGTTGGACAAATATCTCAAGTGATTCAACCCGAGAGCATTGAAAGACTTTTATTCTTGTGTTGTTCTTTTGTTATTTCGGGAGAGTCCCCCATCTCGGCCACGTTGCAGGTTGGATGCCTTCTCTGCAGGAGGGAATGGAGAGATAATGGTCCTATGGCACTTCTAGCAGCCAGCTGGTGAATCACCCAGTAAGATCAGAGTGAAGGGAGGGAGCAGAAAGTTTAACTCGTCTCCGCCCCACTTCAGCCCACCTGCTGCTGAAACCCTCATCCATGCTTTTGTGACCTCCCATCTTCCGCCTTCCATAAATTTAAGCTCATCCAAAACTCTGCTGCCTGTGTCCTAATTCACACCTAGTCCCGTTAAAATATGTTTGTGTGGGGAGCGGGAAACTAATCATTGTAGTTTTTGTTTTTAATTTAAAGCAATCAAACAGGTTTAATATTTTTGATTTGTGTTCCTTACCTTCACAACAATACATGGTAATGTATTTTCCCTCCTACTGTCCCGACACACACAGTGAGTAGTTACTGTTCCACATTTGTATTAAGTGAACACTTTTGCTGATGATTTTGTTTTCTTCCTGGTCAGGGTATGTTTGTTTTTGATGAAGAATGCTACAAGAAGTATGGAAAGATCTGGGGGTGAGTGCATTTAATCAGCCAGTAATATATATGAAGGTGTGGGCTTTTTTGCCTTACAAAAATACATTTTACTCAAGCAATGCAAAATATAGACAAATGTAGTCCAAAAAGTGCTGTATATGTGATAAGCACAGGTCATTCCAAGTAGTGTTGGCACTGATGCCTTCAATTATTGGACTTTAAAGTACACTGTTGGCACGGGTACATTATTACACATTGAGTTTTGCCGTTTTCAGGGGTGTTTGTTCAAGCTTAATACATTTGGCTTTTTTGCAAACATTCAAACTGAGGAAATATCTTCATTGGTGCATTCACATTATGAGCCTGAAATTTCACTCCTCTTTGGGCCAAGGCAAAAGTGGAGCAGTTCTCCAATCAAGGGACTGGAATAATGGGATGGCGCCTGGTTCTGCTGGGATTCGGCCCATTTTCACCCTTGCAAGGAACTCATGCGGTGGGTGGGGGGATCGGGTGAATCTCTGTCCATGCTCCTTACACCAAGGGAACGTGTCTGGGGGATTTTCCTAGGCTACCCCAGGAATTCCGCCCATTGAGAGCTGGCAAGACTTCTGAGGAGGCCCCAGGAAATGTCCCAAAAGTCTCCCAAATTGATCCTGGAGGTGATTTTGTTAGGCTGGGAATTGGCTCCTTTAGGAGCTGAAGAACTTTTAAATTTCCCTTTGTCTTTGGCCCAGGATGGGCCTTGGGGTATCTTTGGGCTTTTCACGAGTGGGTTGGCCGGGTGCTATAGGCACTGCCCCAACTATGTTAATGACCCTGTCCCTGCACTTTGGGACATGATCTGCAGCGCTGACGATTAGGGAACTTGCAGTCTGCTCCATCACACACCAACAGAGCAGGCCAACTTCGGTGCAAAGCAATTTTGGCTTTGCACTAACGTTAAACTTGTGGATTGTAAATTACATGTGAGGGTCTGAACTGGAGCAGAACGAGACTTCCTGCTCCTGAGAGCTCGGTCACCTTCATTCTGGTGTCAGTTGGACCCTAACTCCTGATTCGGGCTCCACTTGTAGTATAGCTGTGATGCCATTGTGAAGCAAAACTGCTTCCCATTCATCTGGTTGTTATGTAACTGCAGCCTGGATTATATACTCCAATTTATGAGACATTAGCCATTACTAAAGTAAGGAAATGTCTACAAATGCTGACATGATATCATTACAGTGGCATCCAGAAAACCCCAAAGTTGTTGCAGTAAGTCTGGATTAGTGAGGTATGACCAGGCCACTACCCCCTCAGGCACTAGACTTTTTTTCTAGGGCCTCAATTCAGTTTCTAACAATGTTTTGCATTTTCCTTTTAGGATTTATGATGGGCGGGAGCCCATTCTCTCAGTCATGGATACCGACCTGATTAAAACCATCTTCATAAAAGAGTTTTACACTTTGTTCACCAACAGGCGGGTAAGTATTGATGTGCACTGAAGGCTATTTGCAGTTTAGTTCTTCATTTTCTCGCTACACCAATATGCACTTGTTTTTTCACGTTGGTCCTGATTTTAACCACCGCCACCTGGTGGAAACCAGCGGAGGGGGGTGGGGAGCAGGTACAATAACGCGAGTCAGTTACCCCCTCCAATCCTGCTTCCTTCCCGTCGTGGTTCAGGTAGAATGCAGGTTGGTCCCCATGTTTTCTTTATCTGATGAGTTCCGATCTCATGATGTGCAGAGCAAAATTCAGGCTTATCAAGTAGATAAGTATGTTTGATGTAAAGAGAAGTGACTTTTATCAAATTATCAAGAATATTTTTCTCCTAGGTTTGTGGTTAAAAATGAAACCCTGGATTCTCTTTGCAGGGCTGCTGTGTGTCAAGAGTCCAAGAACAGATGACCTAATGCATTGTCAATTTTGGGAGGAGGGGAGACCTAACTTTTAAACCAATTTGCAAAGGATGGGCTGATGCTGTGAGTTAGTGTCCGACCTTTACCTCTATCTCTATGGTTTCAACCTAACTCCCAGTGGTTGCTTGTCCACGTTTTGAAAATGTCCACACTTCAGCACCATTGGTTGTTCACGTAGTCAGACAAGCTACGAGAACGGTTTTAGAGGGAAATGGAAACATTTTACACTTGTACGTGGGTTGCCCTTTGGAGGGTTGGACTGAGCTATATTGTTGAGGTAGAGTAAAAGCTGCTTTACTCTGTATCGAGCCCAAGCTTTATCTGACCTGTTGCTTGGATCTTATACTCCTCACCTTGGAGAGCGGAGCCTTGAATTCTGACTCGATTTCCACATATTGGTTTGTGTTACACAGGAGAGGGATTTAGTAATACTAAACAAAAAAAGGAACTATATCTTGCCTGGTCTGTGAAGAGCCCTGTTCACTGATATTTTTATGGAGACCTGGGGCTAGACATTTCCTCTTTGAATGAGGTTGGGGGGGGAGGGAAGAGTGAAATGCCCATTTTAATTTACAACCCACTGAGTTGTGGGAGCACTTGGGTTTGAAGTGTGTAATTTCATTAATGATAACGGAAAAATAGCACCAGCAGGAAGTGATGGATTCTATGCAGTGAAACAACTTAATAGGAACTTTTAGGAACACTACAGTTGATTTTATTTTTACTGGGAGCATTTGAATTGTGGAGATTGGAGGGATGTGTGCAACTTATGGTATGTAGTATATTAATGAATTTATTTGTATTCATACACTGTGCATAATGCAAAGAATGGCAATAATCTTTTTTTATTCGTTCATGGGATGTGGGTGTCGCTGGCAAAGCCAGCATTTATTGCCCATCCCTAATTGCCCTCGAGAAGGTGGTGGTGAGCTGCCTTCTTGAACCGCTGCAGTCCGTGTGGTGAAGGTTCTCCCACAGTGCTGTTAGGAAGGGAGTTCCAGGATTTTGACCCAACAACGATGAAGGAACGGCGATATATTTCCAAGTTGGGATGGTGTGTGACTTGGAGGGGGGTGTCGTTCCCTGCCTGTGCCTGCTGCTCTTGTCCTTTTAGGTGGTAGAGGTCACGAGTTTGGTAGGTGCTTTGAAGAAGCCTTGGCGAGTTGCTGCAGAGCATCCTGTGGATGGTACACACTGCAGCCATAGTGTGCTGGTGGTGAAGGGAGTGAATGTTTAAGGTGGTGGATGGGGTGCCAATCAAGTGGGCTGCTTTGTCCTGGATGGTGTGGAGCTTCTTGAGTGTTGTTGGAGCTGCACTCATCCAGGCAAGTGGAGAGTATTCCATCACACTCCTGACTTGTGCCTTGTAGATGGTGGAAAAGCTTTGGGGAGTCAGGAGGTGAGTCACTCGCCTCAGAATACCCAGCCTCTGACCTGCTCTTGTAGCCACTGTATTTATGTGGCTGGTCTAGTTAAGTTTCTGGTCAATGGTGACCCCCAGGATGTTGATGGTGGGGGATTCGACGATGATAATGCCGTTGAATGTCAAGGGGAGGTGGTTACACTCTCTCTTGTTGGAGATGGTCATTGCCTGGCACTTGTCTGTCGCAAATGTTACTTGCCACTTATGAGCCCAAGCCTGGATGTTGTCCAAGTCTTGCTGCATGCGGGCACGGACTGCTTCATTATCTGAGGGGTTGCGAATGGAACTGAATACTGTGCAATCATCAGCGAACATCCCCATTTCTGACCTTATGATGGAGGGAAGGTCATTGATGAAGCAGCTGAAGGTGGTTGGGCCTAGGATGCTGCCCTGAGGAACTCCTGCAGCAGTGTCCTGGGGCTGAGATGATTGGCCTCCAGTAACCACTACCATCTTCCTTTGTGCTAGGTATGACTCCAGCCACTGGAGAGTTTGGATAATTTTATGGAGGGTGGGATAATTTGATGTGAACTTGTGCCCTAGAATCCTTGGTACCTAAGGGGAATAATTCACACTGTGGGGAGCAGCTGTAGAATGATCACAACTCTGGGTATTTGTTAATCTGACTGTTAGTTTAGAGGAACAAAAAACATTCACTTTGGTACAGATGACTGAGCAGAGTAAAATGATTATTAAGTATACACTTTTTATCCATTATCTGCAAAGCTGTAACCAACGTCAACACTCGGTGCAGTCACTGTCTAGAGAAATGGCGATGGTGTTGGGGGGCTGGGGGCAGGAGAGGTCGAGGAGGAGATTAAGCTGCAAAATGATAAACTGTGCACATAACAGGTATTCATTTAGGGACAGTTGATGTGCACAACGGATCGATGATAGAGAGAAACACCACCCTTGGAAACCCACAGTGGGAGAATGATATCTAACCTCCATAAGGAGCCAGAGGCTCACTCTGACAACCTCTTGTACAATGACAAATAGGGGTGGAAATTGGTTTAGGAACATGGAGCCGTTAGGAAAGGAGTAGGCCATTCAGCTCCTTCAGCCTGCTCTGCCATTCAATCAGATCATGACTCATCTGTACCTCAACTCCACTTTATCCACCTTGGCTCCATATCCCTGCATACCTTTATCTAACTACCAATCTCGGTCTTATAATTGTCCCAGCAACCACAGCCGTTTGGAGGAGAGAATTCCAGATTTTCTACCATGCCTGTTTTCGGATCTGAAATAGGCGACATGCTCGGAGAGCTGAGGCCTGAGGTTCATCCCAAGTTGGGCCTTGGGCTTCACCTGAGCAATTCTGGCGACCGGCCGACGCCAATCAGGTGTCCAGAGGCAGCTCCTTAGTTTGTTGAATACCAATCTGAGCCTTCTACGAGGCCAGCAGCAGTTCTCGGGTAGCTCAGTGGGGTGGAGGGGGCGAACAGGAGGGTGGTGGGCCAGAAGTGTTGCTGTAGAGCTGGAAGGAGCACTCCTGCTCCTCCTGGCTCGACATTAAGGCAAGTTACAAAAACAAAACTTACCTATTTGTTGCTGGCCTCCCAACAGTCCCTTTTAATCACCACGGGTCAGGCCGCACAAGGAACCAAAAAACTGAGGCCTGGAGCCTTGGTCCGAAACAGGAAATAGGCCCCTCCAACATATGCCACGCCAGTTTTAGGCAGCCGCCAGGAATGCCTGAATATCGCCTGACCCAATATGGCATTGGATGCATTTCAGGGACCCTTGCGGCTTGGGAAACAGCAATTTGGTGATTTTTGTCCTTTTTCTGTGCCCCCAAAAAGGTGCAGCGGAGCCCAATTGCTCCCCCCATGCAGCTTGAGCACACAGTTTTAGAAGATATCAGTTTATGAAGTAATATGTCATTGAATCCGCTGTATAATATTTTTTAAAAACTAGATGTTAAGTCTTCATACTTTTTCTGTAGGTCTTTGGTCTAAATGGGCCACTGGAGGATTCCATCTTGGTCGTCAAAGATGACCACTGGAAGAAAATCCGAAGTGTGCTTTCACCAACCTTCACCAGCGGGAGACTGAAAGAGGTAAAGACCCTATCCCCCCCCCCCACCCCACAACAGATCGAATCCGTTCTCTGTATTTGTACTTGTGATGTGTAAGATTAGATACGCACAAAAGTGAGGTTAGACACAAAATCATCCAATAATAATTGGCTTATTATGAGGGTGAGGCAATACATGCTGATACACTGGGATGATGTAGTGTGAAGAAGTTCAGATGGGGCAGCTAAATGTTGCAACTGTGGTAATCTGTGGCTAGATTATCTATCAGTCTTAGCAGGGGGCTGGGAAAGGGGTGTGAGAAGGCAGTTTCTTTTTTTTTATTCGTTCATGGGATGTGGGCATCACTGGCGAGGCCGGCATTTATTGCCCATCCCTAATTGCCCTTGAGAAGGTGTTGGTGAGCCGCCGCCTTGAACCGCTGCAGTCCGTGTGGTGACGGTTCTCCCACAGTGCTGTTAGGAAGGGAGTTCCAGGATTTTGACCCAGCGACGATGAAGGAACGGCGATATATTTCCAAGTCGGGATGGTGTGTGACTTGGAGGGGAACGTGCAGGTGGTGCTGTTCCCACGTGCCTGCTGTCCTTGTCCTTCTAGGTGGTAGAGGTCGTGGGTTTGGGAGGTGTTGTCGAAGAAGCCTTGGCGAGTTGCTGCAGAGCATCCTGTGGATGGTGCACACTGCAGCCACGGTGCGCCGGTGGTGAAGGGAGTGAATGTTTAGGGTGGTGGATGGGGTGCCAATCAAATGGGCTGCTTTGTCCTGGATGGTGTCGAGCTTCTTGAGTGTTGTTGGAGCTGCACTCATCCAGGCAAGTGGAGAGTATTCTATCACACTCCTGACTTGTGCCTTGTAGATGGTGGAAAGGCTTTGGGGAGTCAGGAGGTGAGTCACTCGCCGCAGAATACCCAGCCTCTGACCTGCTCTTGTAGCCACAGTAAGTTTCTGGTCAATGGTGACCCCCAGGATGTTTATTGTGGGGGATTCGGTGATGGTAATGCCGTTGAATGTCAAAGGGAGGTGGTTAGACCCTCTCTTGTTGGTGATGGTCTTTGCCTGGCACTTGTCTGTCGCGAATGTTACTTGCCACTTATGTTACTTGCCACTTATGAGCCCAAGCCTGGATGTTGTCCAGGTCTTGCTGCATGCGGGCACGGACTGCTTCATTATTTGAGTGGTTGTGAATGGAACTGAACACTGTGCAATCTGTTTCTGTTGGGAGCGGGTTTAGGGGGGAACAAAGGAACCATGGGTTGTCTTTGCCTGCCAAGATAACTCTGAAGTGATGAAGATTTGGCTGAGGAGAGTGAAGTATGGTAGAGTATAAAACCAACCACTATTCCAGAATCATCCTGGAGAGCAAAGGTAACCCCTGGATTCTTTCTCCATTGCCAGTCTTCTCCTTTAAACCCCTTTCCCCTGCCTATCCATCCTTCCTCCAAGTGCGAGGAGCTCCTGGCCTTCTTTGTCAAAGATTGAGACCATCCATTTAACTGACTCTGCTTCACCCCTTCCCCGTAAACTAGCCCTAAACCCAGTCTGTTTCTAGTTTCTCTCCTATTTCCCCTCCTGTCCTCTCCAAGTTCATCGCATCAGTGAGTCCTACCTCCTGCTCCCTTGACCCAATTCCCGCTAATTTCTGACCACCCAACTTCCTCTCCTGGCCCCCATGTTTCTTGATGCTGTAATTTGCTCCTTCTCAAGTAATGTGTTTATTCCCCTCCCCCTCCCCCCACCACTTCAAAACTGCTGTCATCATGCACCTCATCAAAATAAAACTCTGTCCTTGCAACCTATCATCCCATGTCCAACCTCCCAAGTCTTCCATTGTGTGATCTCCAAAATCCGTGCTGCTCTTTCCCGCAATTCGATGTTTGAGTCTCAATCAGGTGGCCACCCTGAAACAGCACTGAAACGATCCTAATCAAGTTCCCAAATGACATCCTCTGTGACTGTGACCATTGTGCACTTTCCCTCCTTGACCTCTCTTCAGTCTTTGACACATTCAACCACACCATCCTCCTCCAACGCCTCCCCTCTGTTGTCCAGTTGAGTGGGACTGCCCTCGTGTGGTTCCACTCTTACCAATCTAAATGTAGCCAGAACATCTCCAGCAACAGCTTGTCTTCCCACCAAATGCACCATTACCTCTGGGGTCCTCCCAAAGATCTAACCATGGCCCCCTCCTCTTCCTCAACTACCTGCTGTCCCTTGGCGACATCATCCGCAGACATGGGGCTCTATTTTAGCACCCGCTATCGGGTGCGTTCCTGGCGGGGGGGGCTCCGAAAATCGGGGAATCCCGGAGCGGGTCGGGAGCCCGGCTCCAACCCGCCCACTTCCGAGTTCCCCACAGACGCACTGACCTGCGCGCGCAGCCCCCGCATGTGGGACTCCCGCAGGCAATTAAAGCCAGCGGGGTGTCACTTAACAATATTTATCGAGCTATTTCAGGTGATTAACAGACCCGATTAAGGGAATATTTCAGGAGGGGTGGATTTTAGAAACAACTGGGACTGTTTCCCATACTGGGGGAAACACTCCCAGTTGAAATGGACGTGTTGCAACTATCAGCCTGTGGCAGCTACAAAGGTCCATTTGACAGGTGAGGGGGGGGAGACCCTCACTCATTGCAGGAGGCCACTCTGTCACCTTGGACAAAGTTTGGCCTCCACCACCCTCCTCCTGACAATCAAATTCACCAACTTGCACACTTACCCCGGGCCCAGACACATTTACCCACCTTGCGGACCCCCTCAGATGTACATCTTCCGGATGGGGGCCGCCATAGCTGCAGTCATGACCTCCTCGGAGGACGAACAGCATCACCAGCCTTGCCGGCCAAGCCGTCCACCTCTGACACGTGGAGCTCCACAACACAGTGCTGTGACACATCCACCTGCACAGCAGGAGGGAGGGCAACTGCAGAGAGAGATGCGTCGCAGAGGGCACTACCCTCGCAACAGGGTCCACAGACCGAGGCTCAGCTTCCTGGACCTCTCTGAGCAGCAGTGCACACGGAGGCTCAGAGTCACTCGACATGTAGTCGTGAACATCTGCAGCCTCCTTCATGCCGAGCTGCTCCCGGCTGGCCCGAGCACCATCTTCTTACCTGTCGCTGTCAAAGTCACCACTGCCCTCAACAACTTCTCCTCCGCATCCTTCCAGGGTGCCACCGGGGACAACGTCGGCATCTCGTAGTCGTCTGCACAAAAGAGCCCTGCAAATACACCTACACCCATTCTGCAGTGACACAATGGGTGGCATCAATTGTGGGTCTTCATGGTGATCCTCAGGAAAGGGCATTATTGCACAAACCAGACAAGATTCGCAAAGACATGGCAGTAGTGGTGACAATATAATATGTGATGTGAGTTGATCAGAAATTAAATATAAGTAAAAACCATGACAAACCCTCAAACACCCTTGTGCATCCCCTTCATGCTCACAACACGTTTGCCTTACGCTGCCTACTGCACATATGTGATGCATGCCCTGTGGCTGCAGCACAGGTAGTGGCAGGTTGAGTGAGGCTGACCGTGAAAGAGATGCATGAGAGGGTGAGTATGAGATAGAGCCATGAGATTGTATGAGGATTGGGTTGAGTGGTAGTGGTGGGATGAGTACTGGCGAGGTGAGTAAGTGCAGGTAAGATGAGGATGAGGTTTGAGTGGGTGTGAGGGGTGATGTGACAGAGTAGTGTTGGCAGTGCAGAAGGAGATGTGGGGTGGGGGCGGTGATGTGGCAGACGGAGTGTAGGGGAATGAGTAAGTGCACTCACTTCGGCTGACCTACTTAGGTCATTGCAGCGTCTCCTGCACTGTATGCAGGTGGGCGATATGTTGGTGGTGCAGGTGACCTCCTCTGCCACCTCGAGCCAGGCCTTCCTGGTGACAGAGGCAGGCCGCTTCCTCCCGCCCGCCGGGGGGAAGATCTCTGTCCTCCCCCTCTTCCTCACTCCATCTAATGATACCTGGAGTGAGGCATCATTAAACTGGGAGCAGCCTTCCCCCTGGGCTGCTCCATGCTGTAATTTTCTCTATTTGTTGCAGCATCAGTCAGTGGAGGACTGCCCCTTTAAATAGAGCTCCTCCAGCTGACAGACCTTACTGCGCATGCGCAGTCCGCCTGACGCGCAGATCAGCAGCGGGGAACCCGGAAGACCAGGTAAGTGGATCCAATTAGGCTGCGATCGCGCGCGGGGCAGACTGATTTCACCGGGCGCGTTACCCACGCGCCCAATAGCCCCCCCGCAGCGAACCCGCAGCCCTGGCAATATCGAGCCCATGGAGTCAGCTTCCACTTGTACGCTGACAATACCCACCTCTGCCTCTTCCACCACTTCAACCTCTTTACTTCCTGTGTTACTTGTCTGACACCCAGTCTTGGATGAGCTGCAATTTCCTCCAGTTAAACACTGGGAAGACTGAAGCCATTGTCTTCAGCCCCTGCCACCCTCTGTAAACTTCAGCTCATCCAGAATTCTGCTGCCCATTTCCTGCACCATGTCCCACTCACCCCCAGTGCCTTCAATTTAAATTCTTGCCCTTGTGTTTAAATCTTTTCATGGCCTCACTCTTCCCCATCTCTGAAACTTCCAGAAACCCCCTGAACTCTGTGTTCCTCTGACGCTGGCCTTTTGTGCACCTCCCCACCCCACTCTCTCCTTACCATTGGCAGCCATGTTTTCAGCTGCCTAGGCTCCACGCTGGAATTCGCTGCCTAACCTCCTGCCTCTCCCTCCTTAAATCCCACCTGTTTGGCCTCCCTTCCTAATATTTTCTTCTTTGGCTTGACAGCCATTTATTTTTGAAAGTGCTGTGGGACTTTTCCTACGTTAAAGGCGCTATATAAATGCAAGTTATTGATTTTTATCCTTTTTATCCCCCATTGGAGATGTACAGAAAGGAGGTAAAAAATATTTCACAGACCAAATGTGTCAGTTCACCCACATTCCTTCAGCTAAAGTGCAGTCACGTGATTTGTATCCTGTGACTATCAGCATATTAACTTCCATTCTGCAACGTGTGGATATGCCGCTGTAAAATATCTAATAATGTGACTGATTTTGACCCAACTGATGCAAGATTAGGTTGATGCAGGATATGGGTTCCATGTTTCCTTTTTAAAAAAAAAACTATATTGTACTCTTGAGCAGGACAGCAGATACCGTGAGACGACAAATTGCATTTATATAGCGCCTTTAATGTAGTAAAACGTCCCAAGGCGCTTTGCAGGAGCGTTATTAAACAAAATTTGACACCAAGCCCCATAAAGTGTGATATTAGAGCAGGTGACCAAAAGTTTGTTGGAAGCGGTAGGTTTTAAGGAAAGACTTAAAGGAGGAGGAGAGGGGTTTAGGGAGGGAATTCCAGACGGCTGAAGGCACAACCGCCAATGGTGAGGCAAAGAGAAGCGGAGATGCATGAGGCTGGAATTGGAAGAGTGCAGAGATCTCGGCGATTTGTAGGGCTGGAGGAGGTTACAGAGATAGGGAGGGGCGAGGCCATGGAGGGATTTTAAATTCAAGACATTCCTGGACCGGGAGCCAATGTAGGTGGCGAGCACAGGGTGAGGGGTGAATGGGACTTGGTGCGAGTTAGGATACGGGCAGATTGTGTTTTTTAAAATGTTTCTTTGAACACTCGTTCACTAGTTATAAAAATATTTGACATGGGGAAATATGCTGGTTGACTGACAGTCAGGAATCATCCAAAATGGGAATGAAGAGTCAATTCACTTTCCGATTGGCATTGCAAGGCTGTGCACCACAAGGCGAGTGATCAATGGCAGGAGTGTGGGGGCAGGGTGGTTGGAGGCAGGAAGTCATGTGATGAAACCTCAAGGAATACGTCCAACAGTATTTGGGTCCAGGACAGCTTTGTGTACATCCTTTATTGTGGTTGCACTTTTCTCCCCCCAGATGTGTTCAATAATCAATCACTACGCAGAAAACCTTGTGAAACATGCGGAAAAGAAGGCAAAGATGAATAAACCTATCGATCTGAAGGAGTGAGTAATTTGTTTGTCTGTTTACGGATCTGCGTTCCTCTACCACAAACCTTTCCTATCCCATTAAAACATTTTCACTTCGCTCCGAGGACCTTCTAACCCACAGACAGTGCTGTTCTCCTGAGAGAAGGAGAGCGGCCGACACTGACTCTTCCATCAACTTACTGATCCTCGTCTGTCAGTCAGTTATACCTGGGCTGGTTGAGATGGGACATACTAACTTCTCATTGCAGCTCATAAACATACAGCTTCCTTACTGGACAACCACAACACACTTGTATTTTAATTTTATGAGGAATTTAAATCCTTTTTGTATCTTTTTCCCCCCTTGGGTAACACTGGGAGGGCCAAGAAGGTGGATGACTTGATCCCTGGATTTTATCAAGGTCGCTTTGAGCTGTTCTGAGGGATCTGTGGGAATGATCTGTTGTGACTGTTCCTAATTTGAAAGGATTGACAGGAGACCACAATTTTCTGTTTCCATTTTGCTCTGTTTAAAAGCACAAGCCAGTGGAGAGAGTGATTATCTCCCCGCCTTCAAGGCTGCTCCGCACATTCCCACCCGTGGCAGGGTTTGGGCCTTGTTCCAGTCCAAGCAGAAACCCCTTCACAGTGGGTGAATGTTTCACTCTGTATATTGAGTTTAATCCAAATAACATCAACATATTAGAAAAAGGATATAGAGGCACTGGAGAAGGTGTAAAAATGATTTACAAGGATGACACCAGAACTGAGGAATTATACTCATCGGGAATGGCTGATCAGGCTGGGGCTCTTTTTCTCTAGAGAAAGAGAAGGCTGAGGGGTGACCTAATAGAGGTCTTTAAAATTATGAAGGGGTTTGATAGGGTAGATATAGAGAAGATGTTTCCACTTGTGGGGGAGTTCAGAACTAGGGTACAAATATAAGATAGTCACCAATAAATCCAATAGGAAACTTAGAAGAAACTTCTTTACCCAAAGAGTGATTAGAATGTGGAACTTGCCAACGTTCAAGGAGTGATTGAGGCGAATAGCATCGATGCCTTTAAGAGGAAGCTAGATAAGCACACGAGGGAGAAAGGAATAGAAGGATATGCTGATGGGGTTAGATGAAGAGGGGTGGGAGGAGGCTTGTGTGGAGCAAAAATGGCGGCATGGACCAGTTGGGCCAAATGGCCTGTTTCTGTGCTGTAAATTCTATGTAATGCTTTAACTGTGCCTCAGCTGTCAATTGGCAAAAGATTTTCTTT
Organism: Heptranchias perlo; assembly: GCF_035084215.1. NCBI lineage: Eukaryota > Metazoa > Chordata > Chondrichthyes > Hexanchiformes > Hexanchidae > Heptranchias > Heptranchias perlo. The sequence continues at coordinate 8,451,629 of NC_090346.1, forward strand.
CTTTCAGCTGTTAACCAGTTCTTAATGAGCACATTTCTCTTCTGCCAGTATCTTCGGATCGTACAGCATGGATGTGGTCACCAGTACTGCATTCAGTGTGGACATCGACTCCCTCAACAACCCCAGTGACCCGTTTGTCAACAACATAAAGAAATTAGTAACATTCAGCTTCTTCAATCCCATACTTATTTTTTCTTGTGAGTGATTCAAAATATTTGTTAATACTGTTCTTTCCTGAGTGTATTTCAGTTGAACTAGAGCAGTGAGTTTTTTGAGTCTGTTTTTAAACATTGTTTGCACATCAGGATATTGTTGAATGAAATGTTGTACAAGAGTATAATGAATGCTGGAAATCAGTAGCAGATTACATAAATCAGTAATGGATGCTTGAGATTGATTACAAGGTTAGATGACAATGCTTCATATCAGCTACTTTAATTCCAAAGATGTGATTACAGCCTCAAAATGATAATGCTTGCATTTGTGCAAGTGTTTCAGACATTAAATTACTTCTGGAGTGCAGAGATGATTGTTATGTAGGCAAATTGCTCCTGTGCAATTTCTATCTAATGTATCATACAAAAAATCTTATGTCTGCAATGTACTTCCTTCTACAAAACCTTACTCCCTGTTGTTATGTCTTGTCACATTTATGTCAACTTTTCTCCACTTGTCTACATTTATATTGGGCCAAAATTTGCTATCAAAATAACGGCAAGGCCACTGGCGTTCGCTGTTATTTATGGGTAAATAGTACAGCAGCTTCAGGCGAGGGGCAGATGTACGGTTAAATGTGAATATCCAAAAGTTGCTGTCTGAATTGCATCGCTCCACTGTTAGCTTTGTGAAAACGGCATCTCGACCTTAGTCTCCCTTTTTTTAGGAACTTGCTGTAATTACCCATTAAATGTACAGTTTTGGTCTCCTTATCTAAGGAAGGATATACTTGCCTGAGAGACGGTGCAACGAAGGTTCACTAGATTAATTCCTGGGATGAGAGGGTTGTCCTATGAGGAGAGGTTGAGTAGAATGGGCCTATACTCTCTGGAGTTTAGAAGAATGAGAGGTGATCTCATTGAAACATATAAGATTCTGAGGGGTCTTGACAGGGTAGATGCTGAGAGGTTGTTTCCCTTGGCTGGAGAGTCTAGAACTAGAGGGCATAGTCACAGGATAAGGGGTCGGCCATTTAAGACTGAGATGAGGAGGAATTTCTTCACTCAGAGGGTTGTGAATCTTTGGAATTCTCTACCTCAGAGGGCTGTGGATGCTGAGTCATTGAATATATTCAAGGCTGAGATAGATAGATTTTTTGGACTCTAGGGGAATCAAGGGATATGGGGATCGGGCAGGAAAGTGGAGTTGAGGTTGAAGATCAGCCATGATCTGATTGAATGGCGGAGCAGGCTCGAGGGGCCGTATGGCCTACTCCTGCTCCTATCTCTTATGTTCTTAAACTCGCCACAAAAAGTTAAGTCTTGTCATTACATGCTTAAGTACCCTTTCAGTGACATGACATTTTAATGACTGCCAATCAATCTCTCTGGCACTGAAAATTAACTATTACAAGTGTGGAGTTTCATTCCTTCAGGTTTTGAATTTTTTAGGGAGATTTTAAAAATGTTAAATTTTAAATTTAAATGTTTTTTCTTACTTTTCCTTTCTTTCTCTTTTCTCGCTCTCTCCTAATTCAATCTTTCTTTCCCTCTCTATCTGTACCTGATTTGACATTGAATTCACCCCCTTTAATTCACCCCCCTTCAGTCCTTCCTGTGTTTATTTCACTTGGGCCCTGTTTTGCTCGCTGTGCCATTATCAGCTTGTACTTTCAGCAACTTTGTTAGTAAAATGTTTTTGAGCTGCAGTGTGCATGGGGCAAGTCTAACTAAGGGCAGACACCATTAGATGCCCCACTACAGCAAAATCTGGCCCAATGAGTTTTGCTTACGTGAACCCATCCCTCTAATCTCACAATTTGACTTTCATCAGTTTGCTCAAAGTGCTTCCTGAGCATATTTCAGTCCCAAATTTAACCCTCCCCCGCCAAGCCCGACGAGAACAGGTCATGTGGGGGGGGGGGGGGTGGTTAAAATATAGGCTGCATGCAGTTCACCGTGTCCACTCCTCATTGAGCTTGAAAACATTGTGTGTGTGTGTGTCTCCCACAGTCCCCGTTAATACTCCCCAGCACTTTCCTCACTCACCACATGTGTCCTCTCTCTACACCCATCTGAGATGGGAAGCTATAGTCCAGACTTGAAATACTGGGACTATTCTCACTTGCTAGGGGGATAGAATATAAAAACAGGGAGGTATTGCTGCAGTTATATAAGGTATTGGTGAGACCGCACCTGGAATACTGCATACAGTTTTGGTCTCCATACTTAAGAAAAGACATACTTGCTCTCGAGGCAGTACAAAGAAGGTTCACTCGGTTAATCCCGGCGATGAGGGGGTGGACATACGAGGAGAGGTTGAGTAGATTGGGACTCTACTCATTGGAGTTCAGAAGAATGAGAGGCGATCTTATTGAAACATACAAGATTGTGAAGGGTCTTGATCGGGTGGATGCGGTAAGGATGTTCCCAAGGATGGGTGAAACTAGAACTAGGGGGCATAATCTTAAAATAAGGGGCTGCTCTTTCAAAACTGAGATGAGGAGAAACTTCTTCACTCAGAGGGTGGTAGGTCTGTGGAATTTGCTGCCCCAGGAAGCTGTGGAAGCTACATCATTAGATAAATTTAAAACAGAAATAGACAGTTTCCTAGAAGTAAAGGGAATTAGGGGTTATGGGGAGCGGGCAGGAAATTGGACATGAAGCTGAGTTCGGATCGGTCAATGCCCTGTGGGTGGCGGAGAGGGCCCAGGGGCTATGTGGCCGGGTCCTGCTCCGACTTCTTGTGTTCTTTAGATTTGAGGTTAGGATCAAATCAGCCCTGATCTTATTGAATGGCGGAACAGGCTCGAGGGGCCGATTGGCCTACTCCTGCTCCAATTTCTTATGTTCTTATGTTCTTATGTTCTTATGTTAGAGCAGAGAGGACTAAAAGAAGACTTCAAGGTATTTTTGGAGATGTTTAAGCTTTTGATGGGTTTAGGGGAAGACTGTTTCCTCTAGTTGGGGGAGTCAGTGAGGAGGAATTAAAATTGTCAGAATGGGGAGAAATTTCTTAGAGTGAAATTTTTGCCAGAGGTGGTTGAAGCAGAGACCATAACACCCTGTAAGTAGAAAGTGGATAAATATTTGAAGCAGAGAAAGATACAGGACCAAGGGAAGAGAGCAGAGCAGTGGGATTAGTCTTGCATTTCTCTAGCAAAGAGTTGTCACAGACATGGGCCAAATGGCCTCCTCCTATGGCTTGGTAATAGGGGGGATGAAATAGAAACATTGTTAGGACCAAGGTCTATGGAAGTTCAGAATCAGTGTCCATTGTGGCTCAGTGGGTAGCACTCTCACCTCTGAGTCAGAAGATTGTGGCTTCAAGTCCCATTCCACAGACTGGAGCACAAAATCTACATTAACCCTCCAGTGCAGTACCGAGGGAGCGTCTGCCCTCTCAGGTGGACGCAAAAGATCCCATGGCACTATTTCGAAAAAGAGTAGGGAGTTCTTTCCGGTGACCTGGGCCAATATTTATCCCTCAAGCAATATCACTAAAACAGATGATCTGGTCATTATCACATTGCTGTTTGTGGGACCTTGCTTTGCACAAATCGGTGTTTCCTACATTACAACAATGACTGTACTTCATTGGCTGTTAAGCGCTTTGGGATATCCTGAGGGCATGAAAGCTGTATATAATTGCAAGACTTTCTTTCTATACAAACCTGTGTGTGCAGGATAACTGTTTCAGGGCTATTACTATTGCTCATCAGTATAATTTTTATTTGAATTTTTTTTCCATAGTGCTGTTTCCTGTCTTTATTCCGCTCTTGGCAAAATTTGATGTGAGCTTCTTGCCTAGCGATATGAGTGACTTTTTCATGAGAGCCGTGAAGGGTTTGAAGGAAAAGAGGCAAGAAAAAGTGCACACAGTGAGTGTTAAACTAACCATTGAAACAGTTGGGATACCTGCAACTGTTCTGTTTGTCTCCCTCCCTCAACACTGCCCATCCTTCTCCGCCTTATTCGCTTAACTAGAAAGGAGAAGGCTATAACCACCCCCCCACCCCGCTCTACACCAGATCTCTCCCCCCCCCCCCCCCCCCCCTGCCCTTATATGGAATAACTGTCTCCTCCACGTTTAACAGACTATGACGAGGGTATCGGAGAGCTTCACTAGGATGATAAATCAGGGATGAGAGGTTTTAGCTATGAGGGGAGACAAAAGAAAGTGAAGCCTTTTCCCTGCAATAGAAGTTCGGAGGAGATCGGATTCAAATTTTTGTTAAGGTAAATAGGAAAAAAAAACTTTACCGCTGGTTGGTGAGTTTGTAATTAAAGGCCATCAATTTAAAACCATCACCAAAAGAACAAAGGGCCACCCACAGCCATCAGTGTTGATCCTGTCCTAAATTGTAGGGGATTGAGCAATTTACACAGTTACAGTGAGTGACCCTGCCTGACAGCAGGCCATAAAATTGGAGCAACCCTTTGCTGCTCCAACGGAGGGAGCAGGCAAACCTTGAAGGCCAAATATTTAAGGTTCTTGGATTTTGCCTTCTCCCCGCAGGCATAGAATAGCGATCCTCTGGGATTGATTACCTTTTTTTTCTGAGTCTCAAGGAGCCTTTACTAGGCCCACAGTCGGCTGACGTGAGTTCTGTTGGGCCTAGGGAAAAGCGTAGTGGGTAGAATTCCCGGTGTAGATCAGGAACTCCCACGAGAGCATGTATGGACGGGTGAGAGACTCCCTTCTGGAGGCAATATGTCCACTTCCTCTCTTCCACCCCTCTGGACTTACAGGATCAATGACTTTAATACTAAGAAACCCGTTTCTATGCCATCAGAGCTGAGCCCTCACATGGTTCTTGTTTACCTCTCAGGATCGGGTGGACTTTCTGCAGCTGATGGTTGATTCACAAATGGCCAGCTCGAAGCAGCAGAATGATGACAGCAAATCGACAAGCAAAGGTAACATCAGTGGAAAGCCTCTCATTCCCTTCATCCTTTTTTTCTTTCTCTTCCTGAAGGTAATGCTCCCTATTCTGTTATTTTTGATCCTTTTTTATCGTTCTGGTCTCCCCTGACTGACACGTGATATGCTCCCAGCCCCCGATTGGTGCTGCTCTAAGATTAATAGTGAGGGTTATGTGAGAACAGTCTGTGCGTGGTGGGGGAGGGGAGCGCAGATAAACCCTGCTGGGATTTCGTTCCTCTCTTGTCCTACAGGGAATTGCCTGGTTTCTGGTCAGTGATTCCCCACAGTCATGCGACTGAGATTGGGAACTGGGTAGTGCAGGGAGATGGCAGACACAAACTCATCGCCCATACACTCTTGCGTGGCTGTGCATTGGAGTTCCAGTGACCACCACCTGCACATTAACCTTTTCAATGTTGCTTTTTAAAAAAAAAAATCCATCTTTTCTATCCTGCAAGAGCATGAAAGTGATGATTTACCCAAACATTAGAAAGTAGATTTGAACTACCTTTTCACTTGCAGTGTCTTCTTACTAAACTCTAGATTATAATCTATTCCACATACTGTGCTAGGTGTATATTCAATGATTTTAGTACAAGTGCCTAATTTAACACTCCCAAGCACAGGGAAATATTGAATTACCTGTGGTATTGTGCTTTTAAGTAGCTGGTAATAATAAGTTTTAAGGAATATTTGCGTTGAAAACCCAACATTTTAAGCTTCTGTGTTGTAAAGTAAAGTTTGCTGTACAAATTCTGATTCTTCCGATTCTCTGCAGCTCTGACTGACAAGGAGATTCTGGCACAGGGCATTACTTTTATCTTTGCTGGTTACGAGACCACCAGCAATACGTTGTCATATGTCTCATACAATTTGGCTACACACCCGGACGTACAGAAGAAGCTGCAGCAGGAAATAGATGAGGCCTTTCCCAACAAAGTGAGTCCTTGAGAGAAAAAGACTTGCATTCATATAGCGCCTTTCATGACCTCGGGACATCCCAAAGCACTTTACAGCCAATGAAGTACTTTTGAAGTGTAGTCACTGTTGTAATGTAGGAAACGCAGCAGCCAATTTGCGCACAGCAAGATCCCACAAACAGCAATGAGATAATGACCAGATAGAATTTCCATGCTCTTCTTCAAAATAGTACTTTTACATTCACCTGAGGGTAGATAGGGCCACTGTTTAACATCTCATCTGAAAGGTGGCATCTCCGACAGTGCAGCACTCCCTCAGTACTGCACTGGAGTGTCAGCCTAGATTATTGTGCTCAAGTCTCAGGCGTGGGTCTTGAACCCACAACCTTCTGACTCCAAGGCACGAGTGCTACCCGCAGAGCCACGGCTGGCACCTAGAGAACAGGAGTTTACCCATGGGGATCATTTCTTGAGTGCACGCTGGTGATGGGGAAACCTCAGCTGCCGGCAGCACCTATAGGGAAAAATGAATAGGTGTGCTGCTTGCGATTTTCCATCCTTTGACTTCACCGCTACTGGCGTGTGTTCAGAGACTTACTTAGTGGCCAAGACAATGAATGGGTGGGGAGGGGGGCGTGGGGGTGGAAGAGAACAGCCAGGAGAGCTGTGCGTTATTTCCATCCTGATAATAATATAGTCGATACGTGAATGACCTTATTTACATTGCATTCCATTGTGGACTGTAACATAACGATTACCATCCCTGGATCCTCTCTCATTCCATTCTGCTTTTTTGTTCCAGAGAGTAATGCTCCCCCCCCCTTACTGAGTTATTTTTTTCTTTTTCTCTTTCTTCCCCTCGCTGCCCCTATTTAGATCTCCTTGCTCTATACATCATCCCTAACAGACAGCAAACAAATAAGCAATCTGTCTTCGGACTTTCCGCATTGCTCTGAAATAGGCCATAAGGGGAAAATGGTCTTTCATTTTGGAAACCCCCTGTTCCAGATTGAGGCTTTTATCCAACACTTTTTGTTTTCCTCTCGTGTTCACTGATGGACAACTGCTTCTGTAATCAGATCTCCTATGACACGAGACCTGTGTCTTTATTCATTGCTGCGTACGGGGTAATCTAACCAGGTTTTAAAAAAAATGTAACCCCAATCACAATAAGCTGCTTTCTGGAGAAAATGTGGGATACCCTCCATATTCACCTGTCACTTCTGTCCCATCAATGTATATAGGTTCAAACTATTTGGCCAAATTTGTTTATAGGTTAAATAATACATAGAAGCTGAAAGATACTGAAATTGCATTAAGAAACTCATCAACCAACAGAGTTAGAATCAGTCCACAAGGGATTAATCTACTTTTTGGAAGGGAGAGTTGGGTTTGTCTCTTGTGTCTCACCTTCGAGATGCAATGTTTTCAATGGACGAGGTGAATTGCAGTTTGTCTATGAAGTTCGGACACTTTTGCCAGAACTGAGAACTAACAAGCAGCACTGTGGTCTCGAGCTATGGTGCTTCTTTCATGTTACAGATACTATGTTTGGAATAAACAAAATAAACTGAAATGTTGCGTCTTTACAGCTGGTGGGTGAAACTGGTAGTTTCCTCTAGATATTTCTCTTTCCCCCTCCTCCCTTTTCTCCCCAGACTGGGTTTCCCATCGTATAATTGATATTCCTAACAGCCTTTGTAATTCCCGGCACGATTACATTCTGGTTTGGGCAGCTGATAGGGACCCATCACTACTAGTATGCGGTTTCGTTCAACATAAAAGTAGCTTCAGTTGTCTGTTAGTGTGTCACATTATCACCCGGAAAGAAATCCAAGTTCTTTTTCCTGCAGACAACCTGTCTTTCAATTTCAAAACTTTGGAATGAGCAACTCCACTTTGGTCTTAGCTATTAAAGAGAAATCTCATTTCTGTCACATCCTTTCCAATAATTGTCTTAAAACCTGTCCTTTGTTCACCTCATCTTCTGCTGTCTCGCTCTGCCTTACTTTTCCCATCCTCTTAGCCTGAAAAGTCAGAGGTTCCTGATCCATGAAGCCTTAGTTATCCACCTCTTTGCAAAACATTACATCACTAACGGCAATCTGTAAGAAGAGACAAGTTTGAAGAGGCCTGGATCTTATTAGCATGGGTACTGTATATTAATCAGCTGTCCTCAGTGTTCTGGCTAAAATTAATTGTATGTGCTTGAGTAACATGCTGGCATCAACATTTCCAACCTAGAAAGGCAATTGTTCCAAATAGATATAGCTGAAGTCCATTTGTTGATGTTACTGAGCTTCCTAATCTGCACAGTGCTCACAATGGCAAGCTCTGGCCTATGCCTCTTATTGATTATCATTGTGAATATTAATGGTGTTTGATCTGTTTTGTGCTCATGTGCCATCTGTACCAATACACAATAACAGAAAATATTTCTCCTGCCCTATGACCAAATATTTTAACTTTCTGGATTGCCCCCCCCCCCATTAGTAATGTCCTATTCAGTTATTAAGAAGTGTGTTTCTGTGTGAAGGCTCGTCTGACATATGAGGGGGTGATGCAGTTGGAATATCTGGAAATGGTGATATCAGAAACCCTACGCCTGTTCCCTCCTGCACCCCGTTTGGAAAGAGTGTGCAAGAAAGATGTCCAGCTCAATGGGATAACCATTCCAAAGGGGACCATCGTCATGGTACCTGCCTATGTCCTGCACCGTGATCCTGCACACTGGCCAGAGCCTGAGGAGTTCAGACCTGAAAGGTACGTAGTAATGTTACTTTAAGTTAATTAGTGAGAGGAAGACATAGATTCAAATGAGTAAAAGTTAAATTTAGGATTGGTGTTAGGAAATTCTTTTTTACACAGTGATCAATGTATGGGATAGAATTCTTGGAAGAGTAGTGGAGACAAAAGCCCTGGAGCCTTTTATGAAACAATTGAATCTGAATTGGGAGGTACTTTAGGATCTTACTGAGTAGATGGCCTTTTCTCATCCCTAACTATCTTATGATCTTGTAAAAACAAATCTCTGATGGCCAAAGCACTGATTTTAATTCCTACAGACTGCCTTCCTTCTAGATCCTCTTTCCCAAGTGTTCCGTACAACCTTGATTTCATATTAAAACGAATGACGGAAATTAATTTCAAAGGTGAAAAGCTCAATTTGGACTTATTATTTCAACCCCACTACTCTGTTGTAGAGTTACAGGAAGCAGCATTGAGGGGTACCATAAAAAGCATGAGGATGGGTTAACTGGTAGAAGTGATCACCAAAACCAGCACTTGATCATTCAGTCCCCAAACCTAAATATCATTATTGGCTCCAGTCCGCTTTTGTTTTAGTGTTTGCTGAATATTGAGTTGTTCATGCTAGGAATCTAATCTGTGAGATGTAATGTGACATCGCAGCTTCCTGTGTTCCCAATTCTCCTCCATTACCTTCGAAAGACATGTTGTTACCTTTCAACATCAAGTGTAATTTAGAAAAGAGGCTGGCGCCCCTGATGAAGTCGGTGTGAATGGGGCAGTGATGGGTTCGGTGGACTTATTGCCCAGTTTACTGTCTACCACAACAATTGGTCTGCTGCCACTCTCTGCCGCTGGCCGGTTGAAGCACCTGTGTGTCTAGGTGGTAGGCCCCTTTTAATATGCAAATCAGGGTCCTATGACATACATAGCATCCCAATTGTCATTTTAGGATGGAACTGCACATGATTGGATGTCAAGTGAGGACAGGATGAACCTTGGCTGCGCTGCCCTCCATAGTTGATTAGCCTGCCCAACAATCTAGGCTCACACATCGAGATTGGCCACTTGGCTGAGGTACTGCAGGGAACCCCATGCCCGTGGAACTGCATCTCAAGAAACATTAGTAAGTGAAGGAGTGGCTGGGATAAAAACATGGTTACAGTTTCAAAGTCTTGTATTCTCCATCCGTCTCTCTGATAAACGCATACTATCTCTAACCAAATGTTACAATGATCTATTTCACTTGTTTTGCCTTTGCCAATATAATTAGGTTCAGTAAAGAGGCAGTGGAGTCTCGGGATCCTTATGTCTACTTGCCATTTGGGCTGGGCCCTCGGAACTGCATTGGGATGCGATTTGCCCAACTCATGATAAAGATGGCTCTAGTTTCACTCCTGCAACACATGACTCTAGTGCCATGCAAGGAAACACCGGTGAGAATTCTAGGATAGAGGAATTATCTGAAGTTGTGATAAATGTTGTGAAGTTGCATTTAAATTTTGTTTTTGAAGTGAATACTATGGGGAGAGAAGGAAGAAATGGATAGCGAATGGGATGGAAGAGAACTATCCATCTCTTTAGTCAAACCTTCCTGTTGGCTTAATATCACCATTGCTCTTTTTATTCCAGATCCCATTAGAACTGGATGTGAAAGGACCCATGCATCCTAAAAAACCCATAATCATGAGATTTGTGCCACGAGTGAATGCTGATTCAAAGGAATAAAACACACTGGACCATGCAGAGCTGTGAAAACATATAGGGGCATGTACATCTCAAATTAAAAATAATTAGGATCTTACACCACTCATTAAATGAAAATACATGTAAACTTACTCAATTCAACAAAATAGATAGGATTCTGCATACATTAAGACTGAGGAAACAATAAGGATACAGTGATAAGCGTCCATGATGTACCGCAAATGCCTAGACTGTCTGAATGTTGAGGGAGTCGCTGGTGCTCTACAGAGATATTATAATAGGGACTGTCCAATAGAAAAAAATTGCCAATTAACTGTCTGATCAATAGAATGTTGTAAAAAAACTTTTTTTTAACCTTTTGGATAGTGAAATGAAATCATCTGTCATTACTAAACTATCATTCCAAAATAATGTTTTCTATAGAAAATGTATCTGTAAATGATTCCTTAAACTAATTAGATGTGCAATGTTACTTAATTCAAATAAATTTGAAACCATGATTACAATATCCTGTTTCAATCATTTGTGTCTCAACCAACTGAATTATAAATTTTGGGCAGTGCAAGTTTGGATTGGCTGTTAAATTTGTAGACTTCAATGGGAAAGAAAATCTGGTGGAATGTAAAATGGGTGGCCAATTCACTGTCATCAGTTTTGTGGTACTGCTCAACACTAATTCACTAATTTCACCCCATGGGATTCTTGCTCTTGGCTGTGGAGTCAGGAAAAGGCATCAAGTATGGGATAGGGGGAAGAGGGAGAGGGAGGGGAAGGGGAAGGGAGAGAGAGAGAGGAGTCACTCCAGATTGCTTGCACCTGCCTCCTAACAGCCAATTACAGAGTGACTCCATAGGAGCTGCATACAAAATGCACTGTGACTTTCAGAGAATTTAGACAAACTCTCGATACAAAGCCAGAAATGTTTACTGAGGCGTCTCTCATTGCTCCAGTTTCACACTGTGATATTCCCCACTGGAGATCTTTAAACACAGAAAGTCAGGAGCTTGAGAGTTAAACCAGTACTGTAATAGTTAAATTGAGATGATGCAAAACAAAGATTAGCGTTCCCAGTTACGGCAACCAACACAAACATGGCACTGATAGATATTATTTTAAATTGCAGTCTCAGCAGTGAACTCTGTCTAACCACTTTCTTCCACAGTGACTAATTAATTATTTACCTGAACAGAAAATGCTGGAAACACTCAGGCTGCAGTGAGAGGGCTGAGCTGGTTGTTGGAGCCTCTGAATGTTCAAAGAGATTATTTCCAAGGCTACTTTCAAATGGTTGCTAAGTTCACCAGAACGTGTTATTGTTTTACCGAAATGAACCTCCTACCTTCTGACAATTTGTTAAAGAAAGCCTCTCTTGTAGCTACATTGATTACCTCACAAAGCTAACCAAAGAACTTTGAAAACTGTTAACTCTCTGAATGCATGGACTGTCCACAAAACAATCAGAAGGATGGATGTTATCTCTATCTCACATTCTGTTTTTGTGCCCCCTGTACACTCGAGTGAGAGGACAGGGAAATGAACAGGTTCTGCTCATGAACGTAAAAGTATATTGCTACAATAGAGAAATATTTCTGTGGCCATTGATGAGGATATCCAGCAATTTCCCCTCCACGTCATCATAAAGTCCCTTATAAGAGACTTAGATAAAGTTGAAACTTATGGAATTGAGGGCAAATTGGTTAGGAAATTGGCCAAATGGCAGGAGATAGAGCATAGGGATAATGGGCAGGTACTCAAATTGACAGGATGTGACTAGTGATGTCCCAGAGGGATCTGTGTTGGGGTCTCAACTATTCACTGTATTTATTAACAACTTAGATGACGGGATAGAGAGCCACATATCTAAGTTTGCCAATGACACAAAGATAGACAGCATTGTAAGCAGTGTAGATGGAAGCATAAAATTACAGAGAGATATTAATAGATTAATGGGCAAAACTGTGGCAAATGGATTTCAGTGTAGGCAAGTGTGAGGTCATCTACTTTGGACCTTAAAAGGGTAAATGGTGAAAAGCTCAAAACAGTAAAGGTCCAAAGAGACTTAGGGGTCCATGTACATAGATCATTAAAATGTCATGGACAAGTACAGAAAATAACCAAAAGGGCTAATGGAATGCTGTCCTTTATATCTAGAGGACTAGAATACAAGGGGGCAGAAGTTATGTTGCAGCAATACAAAGCCCTGGTTAGACCACACCTGGAGTATTGTGTTCAGTTCTGGGCACCGCACCTTAGGAAGGATATACTGGCCTTGGAAGGAGTGCAGTGTTGATTTACTAGAATGATACCTGGACTCCGAGGGTTAATTTACAAGGAGAGATTACACAAACTAGTGTCATAGTCCCTGGAATTTAAAAGATTAAGGGATAATTTAATCAAAATTTTCAAGATATTAAGGTGAACTAATAGAGTAGATAGAAACTATTTCCGCTGGTTGGGGAGTCTAGGACTAGGGCACATAGCCTAAAAATTAGAGCCAGGACTTTCGGGAGTGAAGTTAGGAAACACTTCTACACACAAAGGGTGGTGGAAGCTTGGAACTCTCTTCCGCAAACATAGGAACATAGGAACAGGAGTAGGCCATTCAGCCCCTCGTGCCTGCTCCGCCATTTGATAAGATCATGACTGATCAGTGATCTAACTCCATATACCTGCCTTTGGCCCAAATCCCTTAATACCTTTGGTTGCCAAAAAGCTATCTATCTCACATTTAAATTTAGCAATTGAGCTAGTATCAATTGCCGTTTGCGGAAGAGAGTTCCAAACTTCTACCACCCTTTGCGTGTAGAAATATTTTCTAATCTCACTCCTGAAAGGTCTGGCTCTAATTTTTAGACTGTGCCCCCTACTCCTAGAATCCCCAACCAGCGGAAATAGTTTCTCTCTATCCACCCTATCTGTTCCCCTTAATATCTTATAAACTTCGATCAGATCACCCCTTAACCTTCGAAACTCCAGAGAATACAACCCCAATTTGTGTAATCTCTCCTCGTAACTTAACCCTTGAAGCCCTGGTATCATTCTAGTAAACCTACGCTGCACTCCCTCCAAGGCCAATATGTCCTTCCGAAGGTGCGGTGCCCAGAACTGCTCACAGTACTCCAGGTGCGATCTAACAGCAGTTGATGTTAGCTGAATTGTTAATTTTAAATCTGAGATTGATCGATTTTTGTTAAGCAAAGTATTAAGCGATATGGGGCTACAGTGGGTATATGGAGTTAGGTCACAGATCAGCCATGATCTCATTGAATGGCGGAACAGGCTCGAGGGGCTGAATGGCCTACTCCTGTTCCTATCTTCCTAACTCAGTGAAAACGTCTGACATTTGTGAGGACCGTTGAGATTTTTTTTGATGACGTCCGTCCTTACCCAGCCTAGATATTGTGCCCAGCTCTGTCTTATCCCACATTCAGTGGTAAAGTGGCTGCAACTCAAGATCTGGGAGTGTGGTAAACACAGTGTTGGCTCCTCTTTAGTATTTAACAATAGTTTGGCTAAACTTCATTAAACTTCAATCATTCAGTGGGTGTCCAGAGAAAAGTTAATCTCAGGCAGGGCAGATAATCAAGTCCATCCATCTAACCTTCCCCACCACCACTGCCCCACTCCCACCCACCACCATCCCATCCGCCTCCACACCACCACCCCGCACCCCACCCCCCTACTCCCCACCCCACTCCCCGCCACCCCCCCCCCACCCTCACCCCTCCCCACCACACCCCCACCCTCACCCCTCCCCACCACCCCCCCACCCTCACCCCTCCCCACCACCTCCGCCCCGTCCACCTCCGTCCCATCCCCCTCCCCACCACCCCCCCACCCACCCTCACCCCTCCCCACCACCTCCGCCCCATCCCCCTCCCCCTCCCCACTGCCCTCCCTCCCCCCACTGCCCCCTTCCCCACACCCTCCCCCCACTGCCCCCCTGCCCCCTCCCCCCCACCCACCCACACCTCCCCACCCTCTGCCCCCCCCCCCCACACTGATCTTTTGTTATCTGAACCAAAACTATACCAGTGAGCATCATTACCCCCTGCCCCCCCCCCCCCCCACTCCCCAGGAAAGGGCAATGATCCTGACTGCTGACCTCTATGGTCCAGTCACATGCAGTAAAACCCCATGTTCTGCTAGACTATGAAGGAAAGGAGTTTTGGTCTCCTTACCTAAGGAAGGATAAACTTGTCTTGGAGGCGGTACAACAAAGATTCACTGGATTAATTCCTGGGATGAGAGGGTTGTCCTATGAGGAGAGGTTGAGTAGAATGGGCCTAGTCTCTCTGGAGTTTAGAAGAATGAGAGGTGATCTCATAATCTTACATGTTTCAGACAGGGTAGATGCTGAGAGATTGTTTCTCCTGGCCAGAGAGTCTAGAACTAGGGGGGCACAGTCACAGAATAAAGCGTCGGCCATTTAAGACTGAGATGAGGAGGAATTTCTTCACTCAGAGGGTTGTGAATCTTTGGAATTCTCTACCCCAGAGGACTGTGAATGCTGAGTCATTGAGTATATTTAAGACTGAGATAGATAGATTTTTGGACTCTAGGGGAATCAAGGGATATGGGGATCGGGCAGGAAAGTGGAGTTGAGGTTGAAGATCAGCCTACTCCTGCTCCTGGTCTTATGTTCTTATGATCAGGGATTCACTGTATATATTAAAAGACAAAGTAGTGTGCTGGTATTAATCACAACACAATCTTGGAAGTCGATCCAACAGCTGATGTTTTTTCCACACAAAATGGTGTCCACTGGGACGGGGTTGTTATTCTCCCAGCAACAAAGTCCATTCTTTAGTGACAGGTTTGACTGGGTCAGACCGCGGGGCGAATTAATATCCAAGTGCGCACTCAAACTCCCACCCTGCTGTTCTGCAATGTGCCAGAAAGTGTTTGTTAAGCACAAGAGCAGTTTATTCAAACAGCAACAAGTTAGTGAAAAGCAAAGTTACTGCAGATGCTGGAAATCTGAAACAAAAACCAGAAAATGCTGGAAACCCACAACAGGTCAGTCATAATTTGTGGAGATAACTGACACCTTACTTTTAGGGGCCTATACCCTTCTTCAAAACTGAAAAATAAGAGGTGGAAAGACGTATTAATACAATCAGGAAAAGGGGGCGGGGGAAGTATATATTGAGAAAACAGACAAGCCCAGAGAGGAATCATAAGTGGACTGATGTAATCTAAGCACATAATGGACAGAAACATTAAGACATTAAAGAGTCAAAGGGCATGTCTTGACCCCACTCCTAAGCACTTACTGACTGCCGCATCCCTGGCGCTGGCCTCTTTCTCCCTCCCCCACCCTCCCCATCCTTTTTCTGTTGTGAACAATTTTACAACACCAAGTTATAGTCCAACAAATTTATTTTAAATTCCACAAGCTTTCGGAGGCTTCCTCCTTCCTCAGGTGAACACCGTTCACCTGAGGAAGGAGGAAGCCTCCGAAAGCTTGTGGAATTTAAAATAAATTTGTTGGACTATAACTTGGTGTTGTAAAATTGTTTACAATTGTCAACCCCAGTCCATCACCGGCATCCCCACATCATCCTTTTTCTGATTCATTTAATATGCTTTTCATCTCTTTATTTTTCAGTTGCATTGAAAGGCACGAGCCCGGACTGTCGACTGACGGTTCTCTCCACCGATGTTTCCTGACTTGCTGCATGTTTGGGGCTATTTTCTGTTTGCTTCAAGTTTCCAACCTTTGCAGTATTTTGTTTTTTTATTTGTGATCTTAATCTGTGTGGATTGCAGAGTGTCTGCCAGATGCAACAACAGTCTCTGTGTGTTTTCCCAGTGAGTCACAAGCCCATTTCATAATGTTACTCTGAGAAAACCCTGCAATGTCCTTTCAAACTTTGGATGACCCCCCCTCTCCCCCTCCACCCATGTCCATCGATTCAATTACGTTCATTGTGTTTGGTTGGAGGGGGCAGAGGAGGTAAACATCTGGTTGAGCTTTGAGTGTTTCTAACACTTTACACATTACCGTTTATGTTACTGTGCTTCCTAAATCCAATGTCAGGAGAGTCATCTCCATCTGGTGCTCTGCCCTTTTTACATTCAGTGTCAGTTGGTGGTCTTTATAGACCAGCTGGGCTGAACTGAGATCCAGTTGCCAGGAGCGATGCTACATAACTTTCCAGAAAAGTCTGTCTACTCAATGAAACAAATGAAGCAAAAAAAAATCTCACTGTTTAGGAATTAAGTTTACTTTTTGCTTTAAAAAAAATCCTCTACAATGTTGCTTTTACTTTGCATTCTTGTCACTCACTGATCCATTTCAATCTTCTCTGCAGCACACATTTTTTCTTTATTATTCCTTCTACCCACACACATTCATAATTTTTACTTTCCCATGAAATTGTTCAGAATAGAGGATGTTAGCCAAAGCTCTCAGCTTCCAAACTTTGTCCCTTTTAAATTACTGTGAAGGAGCTGGGCCTTGTTGTACTCTTCCCCTTTTGTTGCTGCTACACTTGCCCCATTACCTCCTCCCTGTCCAGGGACCCAAACACTCCTTCCACGTGAGACAGCAAATTACGTGTATTTCCTCTAATCCATTATTCACTGCTCACAGTGTGGTCTCCTCTACACTGGGGTCCACAGGTGTGACATTCAGCTCCCTGTGGCTCACTACTTTAATGACCAAGCCCGTTCCTGCTCTGACCTCTCCGCCTTTGGTTTTGTACACCGCGTTCTGGCCAAGCATCAGGAGCAGTATCTCCTGGGCACTCTGCACCCTTCAATAACCTAAGTCCTTAGCTATATCCTCCATTTCCCAACACTTTGGTTTTAATTCCTGTATTTGAAGGTTTTCTCTCTCCTTTTTTCTCAACTTTCCACCATTTTATCACCCTGGGGCGGACCTTTTACTAACCTGGGGCGGACCTTTTACTAACCTGGGGCGGACCTTTTACTAACCTGGGGAGGACCTTTTACTAACCTGGGGCGGACTTTTTACTAACCTGGGGCGGACCTTTTACTAACCTGGGGAGGACCTTTTACTAACCTGGGGCGGACCTTTTACTAACCTAGGGTGGACCTTTTACTAACCTGGGGAGGGCCTTTTACTAACCTGGGGAGGACCTTTTACTAACCTGGGGCGGACCTTTTACTAACCTGGGGAGGACCTTTTACTAACCTGGGGCGGACCTTTTACTAACCTAGGGTGGACCTTTTACTAACCTGGGGAGGACCTTTTACTAACCTGGGGCAGACCTTTTACTAACCTGGGGAGGGCCTTTTACTAACCTGGGGCGGACCTTTTACTAACCTGGGGCGGACCTTTTACTAACCTGGGGAGGACCTTTTACTAACCTGGGGCGGACCTTTTACTAACCTGGGGAGGGCCTTTTACTAACCTGGGGCGGACCTTTTACTAACCTGGGGCGGACCTTTTACTAACCTGGGGAGGGCCTTTTACTAACCTGGGGCGGACCTTTTACTAACCTGGGGAGGGCCTTTTACTAACCTGGGGCGGACCTTTTACTAACCTGGGGCAGACCTTTTACTAACCTGGGGCGGACCTTTTACTAACCTGGGGCGGACCTTTTACTAACCTGGGGAGGGCCTTTTACTAACCTGGGGCGGACCTTTTACTAACCTGGGGCAGACCTTTTACTAACCTGGGGAGGACCTTTTACTAACCTGGGGCGGACCTTTTACTAACCTAGGGTGGACCTTTTACTAACCTGGGGCGGACCTTTTACTAACCTGGGGAGGGCCTTTTACTAACCTGGGGCGGACCTTTTACTAACCTAGGGTGGACCTTTTACTAACCTGGGGCAGACCTTTTACTAACCTGGGGCGGACCTTTTACTAACCTGGGGCGGACCTTTTACTAACCTAGGGTGGACCTTTTACTAACCTGGGGCGGACCTTTTACTAACCTGGGGCAGACCTTTTACTAACCTGGGGCGGACCTTTTACTAACCTAGGGCGGACCTTTTACTAACCTGGGGCGGACCTTTTACTAACCTGGGGCGGACCTTTTACTAACCTGGGGAGGGCCTTTTACTAACCTGGGGCGGACCTTTTACTAACCTAGGGTGGACCTTTTACTAACCTGGGGAGGGCCTTTTACTAACCTGGGGCGGACCTTTTACTAACCTGGGGAGGGCCTTTTACTAACCTGGGGCGGACCTTTTACTAACCTGGGGTGGACCTTTTACTAACATAGGGTGGACCTTTTACTAACCTGGGGCAGACCTTTTACTAACCTAGGGTGGACCTTTTACCAACCTAGCTATTTACACATTAGCAGGTAATTTTAACTTTCGGTGATCGTGTAAAAGGAATGATGTTGGGTTGGCGGTCGGTTATACACCTCTCCCGACTTTTGTTTCCATTGGAAAACGGGAGAGGTGATATCGCCCGTTTTACACTATCGCACAAAGTTAAGATCTACCCCACAGAGCGCAAACAGGCAGGAGAAGTTTCCTTGTTTAAGTTGCCTCAACAGGAGATCTTAATCCAGCGGTTAGGTCAGGTTGCTTAGGCATGCTGGAACAAGAGTGGGAATTAGGCATTTCCTGTTGGCTACACTCCTCTAATGTAAAAATGCCTCAGCTCTCCCTGACAGAACTCCCCCCACCCCCCACCCCCAACAAAGACCCCTGCTGCAAATCATAAGTCAACCACCTCAGAACCTTCTACCACTGTAGGAAAAGCAGGAGGCCAAGAGCGAAAGGGCAGACGGGCTTGGTGGCCTTGAACAGTTGGACAATTGTCAGATTTGTTGTCAGTGAGATGTTATTGTCATTGACGGGATATCTGCAGAATGATTTAGGGCAAGGTGGGGAAATGCCTGCACGAAGGAGGAGCAGAATGATCTTCAAACGGGAGCCTTGGAGCTTGTCGAGGAGAACTGAATGGTAACCAGCGACCAAGTCGAATTTGTTGCCAGTTGTGATGTGGGACTGATTTGGCAATGGGCTCGCATCTTAGACACCTGGAGATCTCCCTTTTGAGTGGTGCCTGCAGCTGTCTGGTGGTGACATGAATCAGTTATTGGTTTGTGAGGAAAACAGAACCTTCTCATGCGACGCCAACGTGTGGTGGCAAACTAGCCCGCCTGGATCTGCAGATGGGACAGCCTGAGTACCAGCAGGCAGGGGCTAGAGGCTGCTTACGGTGCCTGTTCGCCCTGGTATCTCTGCAGTGGACCTCCTGATCTTTCTGGTCAAAGCAGAGGAACGGGGAGGGTGTGGGCCTAACAAAGCCCCCTTTGCACTCCTGGAGACCCAGTCTGCAACCTAATACTTAAAATGTTTTAAAAAAAGCCTTTAAAAATATTTTAAAATAATTACAAAATTCTTAAATCTACTTTAAATATATTGTTAAAAAACTTAAAGAAGCTTTAGTTATTTTTTAAAAAATTACAGATACTTAAAAATAATTAAAAACAAAGACCAATAGAAAAACGTATTTACTGAGTCCCGGTGGCCTGTGGGTTTGAAATTCCTCTGGGCCTCCATCAGTAGCCCCAAAGCCTCTTGGAGCCCACCCAGAGCCACTTACATACAGCGGCTGAAGATCTCTGTCCCCCCCCACCCCACGGTGGGGTCTGAGGAAGATCTGTTGGGATGTTTCGGGGGCAGCGGTCCAGGCGTTTGGCCTCAGTCCCCCTCATTTTCCTCCATTGCGCGCCTGGGGTACGCTCAAAAAACTGGCGGCCAAAGGAGGGAAAAGCCAGCTGTTGATTTGTCTTTAAGGCGGGCAGAGCTTCCAAACTGAAGCTGAGTGCTTTCAGCTGCCTAGGTCCCATTACCTGCCTAAACCTCTCCACCTCTCTCTCCTTTAAGACACTCCTTAAAACCTATCTCTTTGACCAAGCTTTGGTCACCTGTCCTAATATCTCCTTATGTGGCTCGGTGTCAAATTTTGTTTGATAATCGCTCCTGTGAAGTGCCTTGGGACGTTTTACTACCTTAAAGGCGGTAAATAAATGCAAGTTGTTGTTGAGAGGAATACTCAGGCGTTTAACATGTAAACTTTTTATATTTGGCACTTCAGTAGTTCCGTTTGCATGACAGCACAAAAAAGTGGAGTCTACAATCTAGCCATTGGATGAGTGCCAGTTGTAGCAGTGTGCGTGCGAGGGAGCTGATATTGACATTGTTGTTCAACTCAGGCAACACAAGTGCCAAATGCAAAGGCACCTTATGATGCAGTGGAGATAAAACCAACTTTAATCGATGATCTGACAAGGCCCTGCATGACCTGTTACATACCTTAGCCAGCAATGAATAGTAATGGAGAATGGCTGTGAATACATACCATTATCTACACCTCTACCGGGGAGTTTGGTTTGGGAGTTTGCTAATAAAAACAAACAAAACAAAGGTTAATGTTTGAATCACTCCAATCTGGTTCCCGTCCCTGCCACAGCACTGTAAATGTCAAAGACACAAATGACATCCTATGTGACTATGACAATAGTAAACCATCCCTCCTCATCCTTCTCAACCTGTCTGCAGCCTTTGACACAACAGACCACACCATCCTCCTCCAACACCTCTCCTTCATTGGCCAGCTGGGTGGGACTGCCGTCGCCTGGTTCCATTCTTACCTATCCAGTCGTAGCCAAGGAATGCCCTGCAATGGCTTCTCTTCCCGCCTCTGTACCGTTATCTCTGGAGTCCCCCACGGATCTATCCTTCACCTCCTCCTATTTCTCATCTACACGCAGCCCCTCGCCGACATCATCCAAAATCACATGGTCAGCTTCCACATGTACGCTGATGACACCCAGCTCTACCTCACCAGCATTTCTCCCGACCCCTCCGCTGTCTCTGATTTGTCACATGACTTGTCCAACATCCAGTCCCGGATGAGCAGAAATTTCCTCCAATTAAAAGTTAAGAAGACCAAAGCCATTGTCTTCAGCCCCCGCCATAAACTCCATTCCCTCGCCACCGACTCCGTTCCCCTCCCTGGCCACTGTCTCAGGCTAAACCAGACTGTGTTCCATTTGACCCTGAGATGAGCTTCTGACCCCATACTCTCCATCATAAAGACTGCCTACTTTCACCTCTGTAATATCGTCCATCTCCACCCCTGCCTCAGACCATCTGTTGCTGAAACCCTCATCCATGCTTTTGCTACCCCCAGACTTGATAATTCCAATGCTCTCCGACTTCCCATCTTTCACCCTCCATAAACTCATCTAAAACTCTGCTGCCCGTATCCGAACTCGCACCAAGTCCCGTTCACCCATCACCCCGGTGCTCGCTGACCTACATTGGCTCCCGGTCTGGCAACGCCTCGATTTTAAAATTCTCATCCTTGTGTTCAAATCTTTCCATGGCCTCGCCCCTCCCTATCTCTGTAACCTCCTCCAGCCCTGAACCGTCTGAGACTCTGCATTTGTTCAACTCTGGTCTCTTGTGCATCCCCCACTTCGTTCGCTCCACCATTGGCAGCTGTGCCTTCAGCTGCCTAGGCCCTAAGCTCTGGAATTCCCTCCCTAAACCTCTCCCTCCTCCTTTAAGAGGCTACTTAAAACCTATCTCTGTGACAAGCATTTGGTCACCTGTCCTAATGTCTCCTTCTTTGGCTTGGAGTCAATTTCTGTCTGATAACTCTCCTGTGAAACGCTTTGGAACGTTTTACTATATATTTTTTTTTTATTCGTTCATGGGATGTGGGCGTCGCTGACGAGGCCAGCATTTATTGCCCATCCCTAATTGCCCTCGAGAAGGTGGTGGTGAGCCGCCTTCTTGAACCGCTGCAGTCCGTGTGGTGACGGTTCTCCCACAGTGCTGTTAGGGAGGGAGTTCCAGGATTTTGACCCAGCGACGATGAAGGAACGGCGATATATTTCCAAGTCGGGATGGTGTGTGACTTGGAGGGGAACGTGCTGGGAGGGATTTCTTTTGCTGAAAATAAGCAGGAAGAAAGGGGAATCATTACAAGGAACATGGTTGATCTTGATTCATAATCCTTATTAATGCCTGATTCAATTTCATTTTTATTAGGCAACAATAACAGAGTGTTTCATCTCACTACTAGGAAAATTACATTCTTCTTTACTTGTTTGATTTCCATGAAAAATTAGGATTTGCTGTCATCGACAGGGGAAGGGCGAATCACCCAGGGACTCTGCCGCTTTAAGAAACTTTTCAGAAGACAAACTTCCCTCTTTCCACTCATGCCCCCTCCCCAATCATTGTTGGTAAAATTATTGTGGAAAATGGTACAATTTGAAGAAAGTCATGTACTCACTGAGAGCAAGACATCAACAACACCAACAACAACTTGCATTTATACAGCGCATTAACGTAGTAAATCGTCCCAAAGCACTTCACAGGAGTGATTATCAAACAAAATTTGCACCAAGCCACATAATGAGATATTAGGACAGGTGACCAAAAGCTTGATCAAAGAGGTAGGTATTAGAGAGCATCTTAAAGGAAGAGAGAGAGAGAGAGGTAGAGGAGAGGTTTAGGGAGGGAATTCCAGAGCTTAGGGTCTAGGCAACTGAAGGCACGGTCGCCAATGGTGAAAATCGGGGATGTGCAAGAGGCAAGAATTGGAGGAGCGCAGAGATCTCAGAGGGTTGTAGGACTGGAGGATGTCACAGAGAAAGGGAGGGGTGAGACCATGATGGGATTTGAAAACAAGATGAGAATTTTAAAATCGAGGCATTCCTGGACCGGGAGCCAATGTAGGTCAGCAAGCACAGGGGTGATGGGTGAACTGGACTTGGTGTGAATTAGGCAGCAGAGTTTTGGATCAACTAAAGTTTATTTTTTAATTTTTTTTTATTCGTTCACGGGATGTGGGCGTCGCTGGCAAGGTCGGCATTTATTGCCCATCCCTAATTGCCCTTGAGAAGGTGGTGGTGAGCCGCCTTCTTGAACCGCTGCAGTCCGTGTGGTGACGGTTCTCCCACAGTGCTGTTAGGAAGGGAGTTCCAGGATTTTGACCCAGCGACAATGAAGGAACGGTGATATATTTCCAAGTCGGGATGGTGTGTGACTTGGAGGGGAACGTGCAGGTGGTGTTGTTCCCATGCGCCTGCTGCTCTTGTCCTTCTAGGTGGTAGAGGTCGCGGGTTTGGGAGGTGCTGTCGAAGAAGCCTTGGCGAGTTGCTGCAGTGCATCCTGTGGATGGTGCACACTGCAGCCACAGTGCGCCGGTGGTGAAGGGAGTGAATGTTTAGGGTGGTGGATGGGGTGCCAATCAAGCGGGCTGCTTTATCTTGGATGGTGTCGAGCTTCTTGAGTGTTGTTGGAGCTGCACTCATCCAGGCAAGTGGAGAGTATTCCATCACACTCCTGACTTGTGCCTTGTAGATGGTGGAAAGGCTTTGGGGAGTCAGGAGGTGAGTCACTCGCCGCAGAATACCCAGCCTCTGACCTGCTCTCGTAGCCACAGTATTTATATGGCTGGTCCAGTTAAGTTTCTGGTCAATGGTGACCCCCAGGATGTTGATGGTGGGGGATTCGGCGATGGTAATGCCGTTGAATGTCAAGGGGAGGTGGTTAGACTCTCTCTTGTTGGAGATGGTCATTGCCTGGCACTTATCTGGCGCGAATGTTACTTGCCACTTATGAGCCCAAGCCTGGATGTTGTCCAGGTCTTGCTGCATGCAGGCTCGGACTGCTTCATTATCTGAGGGGTTGCGAATGGAACTGAACACTGTGCAGTCATCAGCGAACATCCCCATTTCTGACCTTATGATGGAGGGAAGGTCATTGATGAAGCAGCTGAAGATGGTTGGGCCTAGGACACTGCCCTGAGGAACTCCTGCAGCAATGCCCTGGGGCTGAGATGATTGGCCTCCAACAACCACTACCATCTTCCTTTGTGCCAGGTATGACTCCAGCCACTGGAGAGTTTTCCCCCTGATTCCCATGGACTTCAATTTTACTAGGGCTCCTTGGTGCCACACTCGGTCAAATGCTGCCTTGATGTCAAGGGCAGTCACTCTCACCTCACCTCTGGAATTCAGCTCTTTTGTCCATGTTTGGACCAAGGCTGTAATGAGGTCTGGAGCCGAGTGGTCCTGGCGGAACCCAAACTGAGCATCGGTGAGCAGGTTATTGGTGAGTAAGTGCCGCTTGATAGCACTGTCGACAACACCTTCCATCACTTTGCTGATGATTGAGAGTAGACTGATGGGGCGGTAATTGGCCGGATTGGATTTGTCCTGCTTTTTGTGGACAGGACATACCTGGGCAATTTTCCACATTGTCGGGTAGATGCCAGTGTTGTAGCTGTACTGAAACAGCTTGGCTAGAGGCGCAGCTAGTTCTGGAGCACAAGTCTTCAGCACTACAGCTGGGATGTTGTCGGGGCCCATAACCTTTGCTGTATCCAGTGCACTCAGCCGTTTCTTGATATCACGTGGAGTGAATCGAATTGGCCGAAGACTGGCTTCCGTGATGGTGGGGATATCGGGAGGAGGCTGAGATGGATTATCCACTCGGCACTTCTGGCTGAAGATGGTTGCAAACGCTTCAGCCTTGTCTTTTGCACTCACGTGCTGGACTCCGCCATCATTGAGAATGGGGATGTTTGCAGAGCCTCCTCCTCCCTTACTATATTCGAGGTGCTTTATAAATGCAAGTTATTGTTGTTCATTCTGCCTAAATGCAGGGCGTGGATAGCAGCTCTTATAGTCTTTTAATTTAGATTCCAAGAACCCGGCAAATCAGAACTGGCTCCCAGCATTTATGACAATGGTCAGGGCATGTGAAGTCAGGGGCCAGGTAGCAGAACAGATTGAAAGGTAGCTACAAAACAGAGGGTCGCAGTTAAGGGGAGGTTTTCGGACTGGCAGAAAGTGGGAATTGGTGTCCCGCAGGGATCTGTGCTGGGATCACTGTTGTTCATCATACACATACGATCTGGAGTCAGAAATTGGAGGTATAGTCTCGAAATTTGCAAATGATACCAAATTGGGAGGTATAGCTAATAATGTGGAGGACTGCTCCAAAATACAGGAAAACATAAACAGACTTGCAGAGTGGGCGGATAAATGACAAATGAAATTCAATATAGCAAAGTGTGAGGTGGCTCATTTTGGTAGGAGGAATAAGGTGGCCACTCATTCCTTGGAAGGTAAGAAACTAAATGGGGTAGAGGAGCAGAGATATGGGAAAAGATACATAATGACTAAAAGTAGCAACCCAAGTTGATAAGGCCAAGAACAGTGCAAAGTACTGGGGTTCATTTCTAGAGGAATAGAATAGAAAAGTAGGCAGGAAATGCTAAATATTTTATAGAATCTTGGTTAGACCACACTTGAAGTACTGAGCGCAGTTCTGGTCTCGTTCAAAGGATATTGAAGCACTGGGGAAAATACAGAGAAGATTTACAAGGATGTTACCAGAATTGAGAGGATGCAACTATCAGAAAGGATTGAGCAGGCTGGGAATCTTTTCTCAGGAAAAGAGAAGGCTAAGAGGAGTCCTGATAGAGGTCTTTAAAATTATGAAGGGTTCAATAGGGTCGATGTGGAGAGATTGTTTCCCCTTGTGGGTGAGTCCAGAACTTGGAGGCATAAATATAAGAATTTAGGAGGAATTTATTGCACAGATTGATTACAATCTGCTGTCACATGGAGTTTGTTGAAGCAGATAGCATTGATGCATTTAAGGTATGGTTATTAAGGAAAGGTAACCCACCAGGATTGATCTGGAGTCTCGAGGAATTACAGATGAATCTCCCGGACACTGCTGTGAGCAACCCAGGAGCAAAATCATTGGGGCATTAAAAAAACGGTGTTTCTTTCATTTACTTTGAACTCTTTTGTTTATTAGTCATAGAAATATTGGAGATGGGAAAAAGGCTGTTTGACAAAGCTGGGCAGTTGGAAGTCATGTGATTAAACCTCCAGGAATAATTGCAACCACAGTTGGCAAGCCTAATTTAAGGGGAGATTTGATACATACATGAGGGAGAAGGAAATAGAGGGATACAGGGACATGGCGGGAAGTGGTAATTAGAGTGAGAGGAGGCTCATGTGGAGTATAAATATTGGAATAGAGCAGTTGGGCCGAATGGCCTGTTTTTGTGCTGTAGATTCTATGTAATTCTATGCTGTTAGATTAGTTTTCCATAGCCTGGCAGTTGACTTGCTGATTTGGGTCTATGAGTCTGCCAGCAGGCTACAGAAAATGGATGTAACAGCATAAATGGCCATAAGTCAGCTACCAATTGCTGCCCTCCCAGAATCCAAATTAAAAGACCAATATAAAAGCAGTTTAAATTACCAGCTACACTTGTGGGTAAGTCATTTGCAAACAGATTAAAGAAAATTGGTTTGCAGCTTGTCCCTAGAAAAGTGGACAATCTATTTATCTGTGCCAGTTTAAATAGCTCCTACTATATTCACAACCATAAAAGTGGTAGTAGTTTCCACACACTTCACTGATTGTTAATAGAATATCACACAAATAAAACACTAACAATTATATACACCATATTAGAGCTAACAGTAAACATCCTTAATGAATTTTGTAGTTAGCAGCTTGTGCTGTATCCTGACGCCATCTGGTGTACAATTTATATTACCACACCTCTGCTATTCCTAAAATAATTGTAAACAATTTTACAACACCAAGTTATAGTCCAGCAATTTTATTTTAAATTCACAAGCTTTCGGAGGCTACCTCCTTCCTCAGGTGAATGATGTGGAAATGAAATCCTCGAAATGAAATCGCATTTATAATTCACAGAACAATGCTTGGTGATTACAGACAGTTTTTTCAACTGCCCGTTGCCAAGGCAATCAGTGTGCAGACAGACAGGTGTTACCTGCAAGGTCTCAGAATATACAAATCACCAAAAAAAAACAACAAACAAAAAAAAACAAACAAACCTCTCTATCTCTGTTTTTTTTTTGTTTGTTGTTTTTTTTGGTGATTTGTATATTCTGAGACCTGGCAGGTAACACCTGTCTGTCTGCACACTGATTGCCTTGGCAACGGGCAGTTGAAAAAACTGTCTGTAATCACCAAGCATTGTTCTGTGAATTATAAATGCGATTTCATTTCGAGGATTTCATTTTCACATCGTTCACCTGAGGAAGGAGGTAGCCTCCGAAAGCTTGTGAATTTAAAATAAAATTGCTGGACTATAACTTGGTGTTGTAAAATTGTTTACAATTGTCAACCCCAGTCCATCACCGGCATCTCCACATCATTCCAAAAATATGAACTGCTGATAGTAAATTCTAACCGAAAACAAGATCAAAAAACAACCTAACTGGCGTTACTTTCACTCTGAAACTCCAGCTTCTCATCCCATCCCCTTCCTCAGGCTGCACCCGGTGGAGTGGAACCTTGGAGTCCTGCTTGACCCTGAGCTGAGATTCAAACCCCACATCCTAGCCGCCAACAAGACCACCTCTGCAACATCGTTGGCCTCTGCCCCAACCTCATCCCCACAGACCCAATGATCTCCTTGCTGGTCTCCTGAGTTCTAATTTGCATAAACTGTAACTTGCCCGCATCCTATCCTGCAATAAGCGCTGTTCCCTTAGTCCCCTTGTCCTTGCCTACCCTCCATTGGTTCAACCTATCAACTTTGAAATCCTTGTCCTCATTTACAAATCCTTCCACGGTCTCACCCTTCCCTACTTCTGCAACCTCCTCAAGCCCTATGAGCCAGCTCATGTCCTGTGCTTTTCTGACTCTGGCCTCCTTTGCATCTCCCTCTTTATGTTCCACCTTCAGTCACAAAGCCTCAGCAGTCTTGCCCTATGCCCTAAAATGGTTGCCCTGAACCTCTCTGCCTAGCAACATGTCTCACTTCCTTCAAACTCTGCCTCTTTGACCATAACATTGGTTAAGCTCTTCTTTCACTGCCAGGTGTCTTGTTTCTCCTCTGTGAAGCACTTTGGATGTTTTATTACGTTAAAGGCACTATATAAGTGTAAATTGTTGTTAATCTGACTTTAGTATGAACTCCAGTAGAAATTGGTGCCAGGGTTAGTGAACCACCATGTACCTGCCACATTCTTATGCCTATATACCGAATGATTCTATTCTCCAGACTTTCAGTCCTGGGCATCGCCGAACCAACATCAAAATTTACTGACAAAGTTAGCGGGATCTTCGTGTTTAGAAGTTTATGAGATTATGGGGGTGATTTTGGAACCCAACCACAATATTTTTGGACTTTGCATTCCCAGTGGGAAGCCTGTACTTTTATGCGCCGATGTTACACCCGGAAATAAAGCCGGGTTGCGGTCACGACCCAAAAAACTATATTCAACTCCTACCCGCCCCCAACCCACCCGTTCTTGGGGGTTAAAATCACCCCCCATGCCTTTGTAAGGTTAGCCATTCAGTAGGGCATCCAACTAGTGTGACTGAACATGTGCAGAACAAAAATCATTCTCCATTGGATCAAACCGCTAGGTGGCCCATTCTCAGAGTAAGTGCAGCATAAGAAATTATGGAGTTTATACATGGGAGGGGGTGAAAGATGAATTAAAATAATCAGGAAAAAGAAGCTTCTTTAATGATGAAGAGCTTCTGAGTTTGAGAAACTGAGGCTTATCATCACCCATTTGCTTTGGTAGAAAGCAACCTAGAGAGTGGTAAAAGTTCTCCTCTCCTGAGAATGGAGGTTATGTTTGGGAGGAGGCAGATAGAAAAAAAGGAAATCAAATTATGTTTATTCAAGGACAAAAAAAGAAAGACAAGCTAAATTCAAAACTGTTTCTTTTAATTGGGAGCAAGTGTGCAGGTAATAAAGAAGTTACGTTATACAAAACAGCAGTGCCGTAGAAGCAGATCGAACCGTTACAAATGTGACGCATGAAGATAAATGTAGTGTGTTACTAATTAACAATACCAGGAATACAAATGATTAACTGAAAGACCTGATCCACACTGCTGTGGATTCTGAAGCTGTATTTCATCTGGCTGAAAGCAGGCTGGCTCGTTAGGAGAAAATCTTTGAAAGTTAAGTTGTCCCCATGTGATCCTACCTAATAATTTGGCTGATAAAATACCCATTATTGACCCTCCCAAAGCTGATTCATTTCTCCCTCATCCACTTCATTAAGGAACCTTTTGCTCTCAGTGCATTTAAAATGGAATAATGGCTCATCCTAGAAATACTGCACAACAAACAGCTTTGTCGGTGAAGGGCTGTCTACCTAATTGCATTATTCAGCTCTCCTGGATTGACGGTGTTTAAAATTTTCCCAGCTGTTTGTAATTGCAGGAAATTTCGGCTTATATAAGAATTACACCAATTTCAAACCCTCACTGGTATTATCACTGGGATTTCAGTAAAGTGGAATGGTGGAGGCGTAACCGTTTCATGCTATGCCCACTTCAACTGTGAAAAATGTCCAACAGTGCAAGCATACATTTTGTCTTACCAAATTTGGGTTATTCTGAGTGCATTTTGAGTGATGTTACACAAGAGAGAAGCACAGGTGGTTACAAATCTGTCACTGGTAGTGGGAGCAATGAGGTGATAAATTAAGAGTGGTTCACAAATTAAAAATATTACACTCACCTTGTGTTATAAATTTCTATGTCCATATTTGTAATAGAAATTGCTTATGTAAACTTGTAACGCCAACAGGGAGCGTATTTTGAGTGTGACAAATTTATATAGGCAGTTTTTATTATAAATGTGGACGTAGGAATTTATAATGGAAATGTAAAACTAAGGACAGAATGTATGACTTCAAAATGGGAACTGAATAACATTGACATTCTCTGGTTCAATTACTCTCCGCCATCTAACCCCGCTTCAGCTGAAGACTACACTTGGACTTGACTTCCCGTGTGTAATGCCTATGGGTTTAAGAACTTCTTAAAACTGTGTTGATACCAACACATTAAATAAACACAAAGTAAAAACTGAAAATGTTACAAACACACAGCAGGTCCAGCACTTTTTTTAAAAATTGTGCTCATATACTAGGGATGTTAATGCTGGGGACTTTCCATTTCCCACATCTGGTGTCAACATCAAACACTCCTAGGTCAGGTAGAACACAGCCAGTTGCAGCGTAAAGTTCACTCTACTCTAGGAACGTAGGAATGTACAGGACTGGGAAAAGTGACTGTGGTCCATCTGGTTGGTTCCAGTGTCTCGAAATATCATCTCCCAGCCTCCCTGCCGGGTCAATGTGCTTCAGCCCCAATCTCAGAAGAGATCTGCTGACCCAAAGTGGCTTTCTCCTCGCACCCCCATCCCCTCTATTTTGTATATCATTCACCATCCTGACTTGAAAATAGATCACCGTTCCTTCATTGTCGCTGGGTCGAAATCTTGGAACTCCCTACCTAACAGCACTGTGGGAGTACTTTCACCACACGGACTGCAGCGGTTCAAGAAGGCGGCTCACCAACATCTTCTGAAGGGCAATTAGGGATGGGCATTAAATGCTGGTCTTGCTACTGATGCCCACATCCCATGAACGAATAAAAAAAAATATGGGTTCTTAGATTTTGCCAATTAGTACTAAATTTGGGGTAGTTTTGTGCTATGAGTTCAGGCCCATGACAAAGAACTGCCCCAACTCATTTCACAATGGACCTTCACATTCGGTAGAAAGAGACTTTCATCCACCAACTGGGCTAGGTTTGTAGTCAGGTCCTGAAGACAAAAGGCCCGAGTCTAACCCACTGCACTGCCTGTCTCCCACTCCCAATTTTTGGTTATTATTTCAGAGTTGCTGAATTTCCTAAATATCTCCAAGTGACAACACTGGCCGAGAATTTCTTCAGAGCTGCTCCCGCTCCTTCACCGGAAGTTTGGTGGAAGCCGTGCTTACACGTATAAAGGGGGATTTTGACGCACTCCTGCCAAGCTTATGGCAAGAGTGGTGGCAGCTCCGAAGAAATTCCTGGCAATTGTCTATTTTACTGTATTACTGCTCTTGGAAATGAAGGTTCATATTTGTACATGAAATCTTTAATTTAATGATGTCACTGATGTAGACGGCATATAATTATCTTGATGATAATTTTGTTGTCATGGAGTGATTATAAGACTGTGACCTTATCAAAGGGGAGGTTCAGATAATATCATAAACCCCAAGAGTGGCTCTTAATTTCATCTGAGCCTAGAGATTAGATTACAGCCTTCAACCAATGCTATATGTTATTCATCATTTTGGAGTATTGGAAAACAATAATTTTATTGTGGGTATTACATGTTACAATATTGTTGCCACTTTAGTCACCAACACCTGTAGAAATCAGGAGTAAAATAAATTGCAACTGGTTTAATCATCTTGTGCTAGTAGTGTAAATCAAATCATGAGGAATGTAAATGAGGACGTGTATGAAACCTGCAAAGCTTTATCAACCTGTGTGAAGCTCACATTCTCTCACACAATTTAACCTGTGTGAAGCTCACATTCTCTTATACAATTCAACCTGTGTGAAGCTCACATTCTCTCACACAATTCAACCTGTGTGAAGCTCACATTCTCTTATACAATTCAACCTGTGTGAAGCTCACATTCTCTCACACAATTTAACCTGTGTGAAGCTCACATTCTCTCACACAATTCAACCTGTGTGAAGCTCACATTCTCTCACACAATTCAACCTGTGTGAAGCTCACATTCTCTCACACAATTCAACCTGTGTGAAGCTCACATTCTCTTATACAATTTAACCTGTGTGAAGCTCACATTCTCTTATACAATTTAACCTGTGTGAAGCTCACATTCTCTCACACAATTCAACCTGTGTGAAGCTCACATTCTCTTATACAATTTAACCTGTGTGAAGCTCACATTCTCTTATACAATTTAACCTGTGTGAAGCTCACATTCTCTCACACAATTCAACCTGTGTGAAGCTCACATTCTCTTATACAATTTAACCTGTGTGAAGCTCACATTCTCTTATACAATTTAACCTGTGTGAAGCTCACATTCTCTCACACAATTTAACCTGTGTGAAGCTCACATTCTCTCACACAATTCAACCTTGATGTGGAGATGCCGGTGATGGACTGGGGTTGACAAATGTAAGGAATCTTACAACACCAGGTTATAGTCTAACAGTTTTATTTGAAAATCACAAGCTTTCGGAGGCTTTCTCCTTCGTCAGTGAAGTCACTTCACCTGACGAAGGAGAAAGCCTCCGAAAGCTTGTGATTTTCAAATAAAACTGTTGGACTATAACCTGGTGTTGTAAGATTCCTTACAATTCAACCTGTGTGAAGCTCACATTCTCTCACACAATTTAACCCGTGTGAAGCTCACATTCTCTCACACAATTTAACCTGTGTGAAGCTCACATTCTCTCACACAATTCAACCTGTGTGAAGCTCACATTCTCTCACACAATTCAACCTGTGTGAAGCTCACATTCTCTCACACAATTCAACCTGTGTGAAGCTCACATTCTCTTATACAATTTAACCTGTGTGAAGCTCACATTCTCTCACACAATTCAACCTGTGTGAAGCTCACATTCTCTTACACAATTTAACCTGTGTGAAGCTCACATTCTCTTATACAATTTAACCTGTGTGAAGCTCACATTCTCTTATACAATTTAACCTGTGTGAAGCTCACATTCTCTCACACAATTCTTTCATTTCTAAATGGAATTATCAATGTTTTAAAAGAGCTGTAATGCTGGGTATGCATCGCTGTACTTTATCATTGGCGACATCTAAATTAATACACTTCAACATTGAAAATATAACTTTGCTCTCAAAAATGCAAACATATTTTTGTTCAGAAAGGGCAGCAGTCTGTAAGGGGCAAAAGCCTTACAGACTAAGCAGTAGATGTTGTAAAATCCTAGTTGAGAGGCTGAATTTAGCAAAACCTGACCACCAAGACTCTTGACAAATGTGACATTTGTATGAAACCTGTTACAGAAAGGCTGCCTGTAGACTCTCATTTAATTACCAATGGACACAATGTTGCCCTAAAAAAATTCCACCCATAGATTACTTATCACATAGATTTATGTGATCTGTACATCTGTTGCATAAGGGGACCAGCCAAGTACTCTCCGTATTATGCCAAGAATTAAACTCTGAACTGATTTCTCACAAACAAGAGTCAAGATGTAAAGATGTCCATTTCCTATAATTACTTTTACAGAACCAAACCTATACTGCTGTAACTTTGAGTTAATGTTCAAAGGTATCTTTTCAACAGTTGGTCTATCTTATGAATTATCAGAGAAAGGGACTAGAAATCCACACTGTATAATGGGGTTTATAGAGCCCGACGCACTAGCTGCTTGATGCAGATTTAATTCCTGTATCTATTCTGCCAGGTTAACATGTCACAAAGTGGTTAGATTAGGACACTGTAAGAAAACAAGCGAAGATGCAGAGTGGGAGATTCATTATGAAGTGCAACTACATATCAACTAGCATCTTTCTGTTTAGACACAATATGTAAATTGACATTGTAAATACTTCTTTAACATTAGGAATGGAAATGACTTTCAACTCATCTCACCCTTTCCAGACTGTTATCCATTGATCATGGAGAACCTGGGGTGACTTACCTTTCTAGCTAAAAATGGCAAAATAAATCAAGTTATCACACAGTAACCAAATAGGAAAATTGGGGACGAACAAAAAATAAAACCTTATTTCAAAAAGGAACTAACTGTGCATCAGTGATGGCTATTGCGCATTCAGTGATGGTGTTTTGGGGATTTCCAAATCTACCATCATGTTTGCTTGAATCTGACATTCTGTTAATTTTTACTGGTACCTTTTGTCCAAATTCTGAGTACACAGTAACTGATGCCTCATAACACATGGGCTCCTTTTTACCTGCGACACCGGTATTGGTTTGGTTCTCTGCACACTCTCTAACAGCAAACCCTATAAAAATGCTGTAAACTACATCAACCCATATCTTTAAAAAAAATCTTTTTCAGAAAGCAGATGCAATTCCTGTTTCAAATCACGGGGAGTGGGCGTGCACATTAGTATACGATTGGGAATGCCAGCTCTGGTTGGACCTATTTCTGGAGGTGTTATCAAATGACTTCCAATCTCCAACCGCCCCACCCAGTCAAACAGCCTTTCCCCCTCCCCCACCCCCATCTCCAATATTTTCATAACTAGTAAACGAAAGTGTTCAAAGAAAACAAAAAAAAACACAATTCTTTTAACGATCCTATGATTATTCTCCTGGGTTGTTCGCAGCAGTGTGCAGGAGATTATTCTTTAATTCTTGGAGGCTCCAGGACAATCCGAGAAGCAACCATATGTTTGAGACTATCAGCTAATTTACTTTCTGGCATCTGTAGCATGATCTTTGTTACAGTGGAACAGCAGAGCCAACATTAGATCAACTCTGATCAGATCCGATCCCAAGTTTTTAAAAAAATACATCAACAACTCAAAGCACTTTCTATAAGCAAGGTAAATTCCAGCTTAAGATAAACATTTCGGACCACAGTTTTAAAGTGATGGCCTTTTCTGTCTTTCTTCCCATGCCACAATAACAGATTGGTCACATCACTGTGTGACAGGGTGTTCAGAGCTGCTAATCACGTTGTTAACACTTCTAATTAGCACACTTTAGGAAAACAGAATGAACAAACAAATGAGCAGCTTTACTAAAGCTTAGATTCACAGAGATTCATTCTACTTACACAGTGATTTCATTAAAATAATGGCTGGCACAATACCCTTTAACTAAAGCATGTCTCTGGCATACTTCAAACATCCTCTACAACATAATATTTACAAAGAGACGAGGTGTGCCATCTACATGTAGTGGCAAAAAGTAGAATCTACAGCAATTTTTTCCTTAACTGCAAGGTTATTGCAAACAAATCTAGAGAATTAACTTAACATGGAGTTACACTTAGGGTTGTTTTTGTTTAGAATTGATCTCAGTAGGGTTCCACTGTATTAAAGTAAAATACTAAAGCCAAGTATACTGCTAAAATGGTACACTGAGTATAATAATGTGCTAAGAAATTTGTCATTATATCTGTAGTGTACTCCACTTCGCCAAGGACAGATCTCAATCTAACATCTGTCTCAACTTATTTCAATACTTCAATAGGATTTCATAAGGGGGTACAAATTTTCAGCTGTACAAAAAAGTATCTTAAAAATACACATTCATATACATATTGCTAGCAAAACATGTACCAGTCATGTCCTTTACAAAGTACCAAATAAACTTATTGAAAAAATAAAAATGCAAATGCAGACATTCTGATTAAAGCAATATTCATATGGCTTGAGAGTGCATTCAAAGTGTGCTAGGCAGTGTTTCCTTTGTTTCTAGGATGACACTGGGATTGGCATCATCCAAACGCTATATGATACCATTGGAGGATAATCTCCTATATAAAAATAAACCAACAGTGTCCTCCAGGTCTAATGTGATCTTCCACAGCAGTTTAATCTGAATCGATCTTTTTCCTATGGACCAAACTGCTAAATACAGCTCCCACCAAAAGTAATGGATTTGTATTCAATAACACAAATACCTACAGTCATCCACCAGTCAACCGAAAATAACTGTTGTATTTCTCAAAGAAAAATGTGCCTTGTTTTCATGGTGTCAAGTAGCACTACCACAAGGTAGAATGTTCTCACTAAACACTGTTGATTCTTACAGAAGTAATACCTCACATTCAGACCAATGCTTATAATATTTTCACAACAGCTAAAGGGATTTTGGAGTCTTTTTCAGGCGGCTGAAGAGATTGGAACATCCCACAATCTCGAGGGAATTCTGTAACCTGTTTAGCACTGCAGTGATGAGAGGGCACTGAAAATGTTTCAATTTACACCAAGTCGCACTGAGAAATATTCCCTCACCCACGTGATTGTGGATAAGCTGAAAGGTCACAAATCCTTTATAGTGAGTTTCTCACTACTGTGAACAAAGTCTCTATAATGTGTTATCACCCGAAGGAAAATGTGCCCACTCTATTCTTCATCTAAAAGGGCGAGCAATACTCACAAACCCACTGGGAAATACACGGAGTTTGGAAAATTACATTTTAAAGAAATAATTTTTGTGTTTTTTTTTGAATTGTCCAAATTAATTTGAATAGTAAAGAAACACTATTGTAAGTAGAAAATGTATTGTATATCATAAAGTGTATACAAAATCATTGAGCATGGTAAAATAGAAAAATAGGGATAAATATATAACAAAGCAAAATGCTTTATATGTTACAATAAATATGTTTTGCTATTTATATTCTGTATGAGTAATTATCGATATACTGAAGATTTTAGTGCAAACTGTGCTGTAAATATACTTTAGTGACAGTGTATTTATCTTGCATCTAGTATCATAATGTTATACTGGGTTGGACATTGTACTTCATTGGTTAGAAAGGCAAAATGATCAACTGAAAAGTGCTCATAACAAAGCTCAAAATACAGTAAAATGAGCTAGATACATTTAAATAATACAAAATATCGCAAACAACACATTCTAGAGGTTAACTCCAGATTCAAGTTCAAATGTGTGGTTTAATGACATGATTGTGGAACACAGCTAATGCTCTTTTCAAATGCCATTAAGTTTTACCTTCATTAAAAGTGCCCTATCTCACAGTCAGAACAAATAATCAAGTTTCCACAATTAATTTTTTCCCCTTTAATGTTCTTCTATAAAAAACTACACAATTCAATGTCACGGCTTATTTAGTTAATAAAATATATTCTATAGGTGCTTCACTGTTTTAGTGATGATGGATATTGTTAGTGTTGTAAGTTTGTGGTCAAGAACATGGGGCAGGCAGGCCGCTTCACCTCAGAAGACTCATTTTGGATAGAAGCCCAGAGTCTGGTGACAAGAAATTAAATCTCAGGTCTGGTGGAAGTCAGATTATCATATTATTTAGTTACTGAGGTGACAATTTAGTGTTTATAGAGACATATACAGTTTAAATTCTTTTAAAATTGTAATTTAGAAATAAAAAAATATAACACATTTGGCCAGAGTGTACTCTATACAATGAAATATAATTTATATAATGAAATATTCGCACATCCACATTTGAAAGGAGCTAGGTCTTTGCCAGATTTATTGAAAATATGATAAACTTGTGTTCAAGGACAACAGGATGGAGACGAAGAGGAATCCATGTACCCAAGAGCGGTGAAAATCCATTTTTCATACTTTTATTCCCTCCCATTTTCCCACTTTATAGCTGTTCCTACTAATACTTCTTGGTCTTTCAGCAGGAGTAGTTTGGCCACTGTCTTTTCCACAGTTGCTCTAGAACTGTCGTGAGTTGACGAATGCTTTCAGGGTACGGGATAGCTCTGTCATCACTTCTCCCTCTCAGTGCCACACTCCACCATCACAGTCAGGCTGAATCTGCAGCCTGCTTGGGAAGTGTTGGAACATGTCAGTAGGCCTATCATAACGAGAGATCCAATACCAGTTGAACATGGGGAGACAGACCTAGGACAAGTGATTGGGAGTCAGATACTATATCACCAGAGACAGTGGGCTGCTTAAAAAGAGCTTTTTAGTTTTGAAGTTACACGCTGCAGCTTTACAGGTAGGACATACCGATAGTTCTCAAGATGGCTTATTTGTGAAGGTTGGTAAAAAATCCTGTAACAAAAGAAAAATCTGGAGGTGAAAAGGGTTTGGTGTTGACAAGCAGACAGATGGAGAGACGAACAGCACCTAATAGTCATCGCACTCCTAGCAACCTGAGAATAAAAACTGAGCTGAACTAAGTGCAATTCTGAGACTAAATCCTGTTCACTCATACTAAAGGAAACCCACTTTAATAGATTGTGACCTTCCAAACTGCCATTAGAAGTGGGATGGCGATCCCTTTAATTTTTTGTATTCTTTCTGTTTTGTGATGCTTTTCATATAATCTCGACTTGCAAGTTAACCCTCTCCCCATGCTATTGCTTACATTTTCGAACAAATTAGGAGCATGGTAATAATCTTTAAACTGCAGTCACTTGTTTTTTTAAAAAGTTAGAAAATAATTAAAATGTTTTCACTTCTTTCAGTTATTTTGCTGCTCGGTGGTACTGTAGGTTTGACTTATTTCACAGTTAAGGTACCCAGTACTGAAGTTACGATGAAATCAGAAGGCAATGATAAAAGCTGCCTGAAAGATGCCCTTTTGTGCAGTGGTGACATCAGCAGCCCCTGCAGTTTACTCGGGAGCACTAGGTGACCACATTTAATCTCTGTCTTTCTCTGGACTGTAAGGCCAACTTTATGCTGTGTTGTTTTTTGGCAGGAATTGGCTGTCAGACAGCAGAAGCATTAATTCCTTTTGTCTGGGCTGGTTCCACACCAAGTTTTAAAAAAAATTGTTTTGTGGTAAATTTTAATGCTCCCCAAGATAAGGGATATGAAGCTGGGGCACCACTTTTTTAAAACGTTGGAGTTAAGGATAAGAAAAAATGTCCATAGAATGCGCTATATTTCTCATTCAAATGAATGGAATGCAGATTTTATAAACACCACTGCAGTATTGGAATAATCAAGTTACCAACATGTAAAAGGCACTTTTTAGGCAGCTTTGGAGATGACATTTTCCATTAGACTGCTTTCTTCCACACTGTGATTGTGAGTCACTTCATCTGGCACATTGGTCCATCGAGTGAAGGAATATTTCAGGAATTGTCTTACGCTGTGTACAATGGATTATCACACAAAGGAAGAAAACCCGGTCACAGGAGTCCTTGATCCCGAAGCAGGCTGCCCTGTGGTCGTGTAGGCACCTCCTGTGCTCTGTGTCGTGATCACAGTTGGATAGTATGGCTCCTGCTCGCCATCTGTGCATTCCTCGTAAGTGTACGCTGAAGCCCCTGGAAGTCCCTTTGGCTGTCTCTTCCATGAATTGTAGTAGGTGGGATCGCTCATATAGTGGTTCACAAATGAGTGTGTGCTTTTTGGCAATTCACCTTCGTAATCACTGTCAGTGGCCTGCAAAAGAGTAACATTTTATAATTTTTGTTTTGTCCCTAGTTTTGCAAGTGACTTTATTGTTACCCCTCAGGTACATCAAACACCCTGTGACAATGGGTGGGCTGGTGATCTGATCTAATGGCTTCAGCCAATGTCATTACTCACCCAGCTTTAACTAGTCCTCAAGGTTCTTAAACAACAGACGAACAACTGAATAAGCAGCAGTAATATAGTACATATATAAGCAGCAGTAATATAGTACATATATATGCACAGTAAACATTCTACTGTCCCTCTAGATTGGAAAATTGCACATGTCACTCCGCTTTTTAAGAAAGGAGAGGGAAACCGGGGAATTATAGACCAGTTAGCCTAACATCTGTTGTGGGGAAAATGCTGGAGTCTATAATTAAGGATAGGGTGACTGAACACCTCGAGAATTTTCAGTTAATCAGAGAGAGCCAGCATGGATTTGTGAAAGGTAGGTCGTGCCTGACAAACCTGATTGAATTTTTTGAAGAGGTGACTAAAGTAGTGGACAGGGGAATGTCAATGGATGTTATTTATATGGACTTCCAGAAGGCATTTGATAAGGTCCCACATAAGAGACTGTTAGCTAAGATAGAAGCCCATGGAATCGAGGGAAAAGTACGGACTTGGTTAGGAAATTGGCTGAGCGAAAGGCGACAGAGAGTAGAGATAATGGGTAAGTACTCACATTGGCAGGATGTGACTAGTGGAGTCCCGCAGGGATCTGTCTTGGGGCCTCAATTATTCACAATATTTATTAACGATTTAGATGAAGGCATAGACAGTCTCATATCTAAGTTTGCCGACGACACAAAGATTGGGGCATTGTAAGCAGTGTAGATGAAAACATAAAATTACAAAGCGATATTGATAGATTAGGTGAATGGGCAAAACTGTGGCAAATGGAATTCAATGTAGACAAATGTGAGGTCATCCACTTTGGATCAAAAAAGGATAGAACAGGGTACTTTCTAAATGGTAAAAAGTTAAAAACAGTGGATGTCCAAAGGGACTTAGGGGTTCAGGTACATAGATCATTGAAGTGTCATGAACAGGTGCATAAAATAATCAATAAGGCTAATGGAATGCTGGCCTTTATATCTAGAGGACTAGAGAACAAGGGGGCAGAAGTTATGCTGCAGCTATACAAAACCCTGGTTAGACCGCACCTGGAGTACTGTGAGCAGTTCTGGGCACCGCACCTTCAGAAGGACATATTGGCCTTGGAGGGAGTGCAGCGTAGGTTTACTAGAATGATACCCGGACTTCAAGGGTTAAGTTACGTGGAGAGATTACACAAATTGGGGTTGTATTCTCTGGAGTTTAGAAGGTTGAGGGGTGATCTGATCGAAGTTTATAAGATATTAAGGGGAACAGATAGGGTGGATAGAGAGAAACTATTTCCGCTGGTTGGGGATTCTAGGAGTAGGGGGCACAGTCTAAAAGTTAGAGCCAGACCTTTCAGGAGTGAGATTAGAAAACATTTCTACACACAAAGGGTGGTAGAAGTTTGGAACTCTCTTCCGCAGATGGCAATTGATACTAGCTCAATTGCTAAATTTAAATGTGAGATAAATAGCTTTTGGCAACCAAAGGTATTAAGGGATATGGGCCAAAGGCAGGTATATGGAGCTAGATCACCGATCAGCCATGATGTTATCAAATGGCGGAGCAGGCACAAGGGGCTGAATGGCCTACTCCTGTTCCTATGTTCCTACTAAACTAGTCCCTCGAAAGGAAAATAATAAATGCTTTCAATTTCAATGCTGAACTATTTCTTATAGTTAGCCTTTATTTTTGAATCTTAGCTGACAGTTATTCAAATCCATAACTATTGGGGGAGTATTTAATGAGCAGCTATTTTTAAATCATTGGGATAGATTTTGGTCATCAGTGCCAGGATATAAAGCGTTGCCTGGTGCAGCACAGATAATGGAAGGAAAGTCTGCCAGGCTCTGTTACACCATATGCACCATTATGCTGTGGGGGCTAACTGGGCTGATCTATCTCTCTGCAAATTTCAAACTGACTCAATTCGATTGATTTTCGTCTTCAGCGTTTGGTGTGAAGTATCGCTTGGGTACAGTACTAAGAGGAAAATCAGTCAGGGAGAATCCCTGCCCGTAACAGAGCCTGGCAGACTTTCCTTCCATTATCTGTGCTACACGAGGCAACGCTTTATGTCCTACCACTGATGACCAAAATCTATCCCGATGATTTAAAAATAGCTGCTCAATAAATACTCCCCCAACAGTTATGGATTTGATTAACTGTCAGCTAAGATTAAAAAATAATGGTTGTGATACACATAACTGAGCAAATCACACTATGTTTTTATTTGAATGTGGCTTGGCTTCAAGCTTTCTGCGCTGAGACCAAACTGAACAAAAACACTTGCAACACTTTAAAAAAAAAATCATTCTTGGGATATAGGCGTCGCTGGCAAGGCCAGCATTTATTGCCCATCCCTAGTTGCTCTTGAGAAGGTGATGGTGAGCCACTGGGTTAGACTGTGGACATGACTTCTAAACTCTTTTAGTATTATAACTGAATTAAAGATAAAAATGCTTCATTTTGTCACACGGCCCTCCAATTTTCTCTTAGCCCTAATCAAAAAATATCTGGCCTTTGCTCAAAGCTTTCCTGCCACTACACCTGAGCTAGGAAGTCACTAGATGTGAAGCTGAACTTTACCATTCCATGGCACAGCACACTGGAAAACCAACACACTGTCATGGAGCCATTATTTTGATACATTTCTGCAGCAATTGTTTTCCTCACTCATTTTTCTGTCTCCTCTCCTAATGGCACTTATTTGTTGCTAGGATACAGTTCACTTCCAGAACCTCTTCAAAGCAGTGAGCCTGGAGAGAGAGTGTCATCAGGGAATTTGACCATCAGACCCAATCCTGTCCTCACTTCATGTCCATACACCAGGCACACTTCCAGCAGAGCCTGGATGTGCACGGACCAATTGCAGTATCCTGACTGCTGCCGGCTGAGCTCAGTTAACTCAGCACAAACTGGGGAATGAACCTGGGACCTTCCTGTTCTGTAGGCTCCGTTACTGACTCTGTTTTGCTTCTTGAAGCTGTTTGAGCCCAAACTTCAGTGAAATGATGGAGTCAGGTAAATTGCTTGATCTGTACTTCAACAACATGAGGGGTACTTGTACGAGAGTTGGACTAGTAATGACCCCCTTTCTCCTTATAAAACCTGTATGTTGCAGTAGTTCGGCACACAAAGCAGAAGTATATAGCACCATGTATCTGAGGGCAAAAGTAACAGCCCAGCAGTGTGACTGTACCCCTTCACTGGCAGGGCAGTGATATGTAGGCCCCAGGGGATATAGGCTTAAACAGATGTCTATGTGTAATCGAAGAGTGGGCGCTTACCTCTGACTCTGATATTTCAATGGGTTTCTCTGTCAAAGTGGTGCTTTCTGTCAGCACTACTCCATTGTAGTTATTACATAAATCCTCATCAGAATAGCGTAACCCTCCTGGGCTGGGCCTGGGTGGAAACCTAGCAACACCGTGATAGAGAATATTAACAACTCCTACAGTCAACATTTTTAAAGGGTTATTTTATGCAGTCATAATAAGCAAATCATTTTAAAATACAATTTCAGGTCTAAAGCCCAACTTATTGATGGTATTGATGTTAGGTGGTCACTATGGACTAAGATTGGTATCGCTATAAATAAATGATACGTAAATGATGTTTGCAGTAAATTAAAAAAAAATACTACTTACAACAACTTACATTTATATAGCGCCTTTAATGTAGTAAAACGTCCCAAGGAGCTTCACAGGTAAATTATCAAACACTCTGAGCCACAAAAGGAAATATTAGGACGGGTGACCAATAGCTCTGTTAAAGAGGTAGGTTTTAAGGAGTGTCTTAAAGGAGGAGAGCGAGATAGAGATGCCGAGGGGTTTAGGGAGGGAATTCCAGAGCTTAGGGCCTAAGCACCTGAAGGCACGGCCGCCAATGGTGGTGCGATTAAAATTGGGGATGCGCAAAAGATTAATGTGACAAACCTAATTAGCGGATTATTTAATCCCAGGAAGGTCATACTCCTTGCGAGAGGCTAAAATTTAGTGCTTAAGGGAGCGTTTGTACTGCAATTTGAGCAGTGACACTAAAGTTGCAGTATAAATCTGAGTCAGGTCCTGAGCAGACTCTGGAGAGAAGCAGGGTGACACCCTTGGAGGAAGTTGTCTCATACGTTTTGGATCTGATAATTGCATGAAGCAAAGTTCCAGAGCATTATAAAACTAGGTTCAAAAAGTGCTTCAAAATAAAAACAGAAAATGCTGGAAGCACTCAGCAGGTCAGGCAGCATCTGTTGTGGAGAGAGAAACAGAGTTAACATTTCAGGTCGATAAACTTTCATCAGAACACCAGCTCCGATGAAAGGTCATCGACCTGAAACGTTAACTCTGTTTCTCTCTCGACAGATGCTGCCTGACCTGCTAAGTGTTTCCAGCATTTCTGTTTTGATCTCAGATTTCCAGAATCCGCAATATTTTGCTTTTGTTTTAAAAAGTGCTTCAACACCGTGGGCAGTTTTTAAATCCACCTGAAGCTAAGTTCAATGCTTAGACACTGCAGAGAGTCCTGCCTGAGCCTTCTCAACTCTGAAATTTTACTTATCGGGAGAGAAGCTCGTGTATAATCACTGTGGAAGCTGCAGTATAAATGCAGTGATAAGCACAAACGGAGCCCAGCTGTGATCCTGTGTCAGTCCTTACCTGGTGCCGTTCTTCTTACAAAAATTGCTCTTGACAGTGAGGTGTCTGCTGTTCAGCTCCAGCGCAGTAAACCCTCCGTTATCTAAGGTGAGAGTTTCTTCCACATTTGTACTACTCTTACCTAAAACACAAGCTAGATACAGTAAACAAAGAAGGGAGGTGACTTGCTGCTGCCATATACACACTTGAGGGCTAGATTTATGGGCCATTTATAGTTAATAGATGGGAAATCTAGCCCTTGGTTCCTGTTGCGGTGCAGGTTTAAACTTGTAGTTTTGTGCAACAACAGATGCTACTGGAAATAAAGCATAAGGTTCAAGTAAAGTTTAGGAGTTGAAGGACAATGCTTTCATTTTAAGGGATAAAAAGTCAATAGAAAGGCACATTGATCCAAAGAGTTTTTAAAAACTACTTGTGGGTACTGTTGATTGGGAATCAGATGAAACGCTGTTTTATAATGACAGGATCATTATACAGGTTGTGCAATATATTATTCTATTACTGAAAGGAGCTGTGTTTAAGCTGGTCCCACTTAAAGCCACAAAGTCCAA
This sequence comes from Heptranchias perlo, assembly GCF_035084215.1. Lineage (NCBI taxonomy): Eukaryota > Metazoa > Chordata > Chondrichthyes > Hexanchiformes > Hexanchidae > Heptranchias > Heptranchias perlo. Next base: position 8,496,297 of record NC_090346.1, read on the forward strand.
TTGTTGTATGTAATCACAGCCTGAGGTCAAGCAGGGTTTGCTGTTGTTTGCTTGAGAATGGAAGGTTCTTGTAAACTTTCAGTTTGAGCTCTGAAAAATAGCACAAAGGGCCCGATATTACCAGGGCGGCGGGGGGGGGGGGGGGGCGATTGGGTAACGCGCCCGGTGAAATCAGTCTGCCCCGCGCGCAATAGCAGGCTGATTGTTGTTCCGGGTTCCCCGCTGCTGAGCTGCGCGGCGGGCTGACTGCGCGTGCGCAATAAGGTCTGTCAGCTGGAGGAGCCCTATTTAAAGGGGCAGTCCTCCACTGACTGATGCTGCAAGAAATAGGAAAAAATACAGCATGGAGCAGCCCAGGGGGAAGGCTGCTCCCAGGTTTAATGATGCCTCACTCCAGGTATCATTGGATGGGGTGAGGAGGAGGGGGAGGACAGAGATCTTCCCCCCCGGCGGGCGGGAGGAAGCGGCCTGCCTCTGCCACCACGAAGGCCTGGCTCGAGGTGGCAGAGGAGGTCACCTGCACCACCAATATATCGCCCACCTGCATACAGTGCAGGAGACGATTCAATGACCTAAGTAGGTCAGCCAAAGTGAGTACACTTACTCGTTCCCCTACACTCCGTCTGCCACATCACCGCCCCCACCCCACATCTCCTTCTGCACTGCCAACACTACTCTGTCACATCACCCCTCACACCCACTCAAACCTCATCCTCATCTTACCTGCACTTACTCACCTCGCCAGTACTCATCCCACCACTACCACTCAACCCAATCCTCATACAATCTCATGGCTCTATCTCATACTCACCCTCTCATGCATCTCTTTCACAATCAGCCTCACCCAACCTGCCACAACCTGTGCTGCAGCCACAGGGCATGCATTACATATGTGCAGTAGGCAGCGTAAGGCAAACGTGTCGTGAGCATGAAGGGGATGCACAAGGGTGTTTGAGGGTTTGTCATGGTTTTTACTTATATTTAATTTCTGAGCAACTCACATTACATATTATATTGGCACCACTACTGTCAGGTGTTTGCGAATCTTGTCTGGTTTGTGCAATAATGCCCTTTCCTGAGGATCACAATGAAGACCCACAACTGATGCCACCCATTGTGTCACTGCAGAGTGGGTGTAGGTGTATTTGCAGGGCTCTTTTGTGCAGACGACTGAGAGACATCGGCGATGTCCCCGGTGGCACCCTGGAAGGATGCGGAGAAGTTGTTGAGGGCAGTGGTGACTTTGACAGCGACAGGTAAGAAGATGGTGCTCGGGCCAGCCGGGAGCAGCTCAGCATGAAGGAGGCTACATGTCGAGTGACTCAGCCTCTGTGTGCACTGCTGCTCAGGGAGGTCCAGGAAGCTGAGCCTCGGTCTGTGGACCCTGTGGCGAGGGATGTGCCCTCTGCGACGCATCTCTCCCTGCGGTTGCCCTCCTTCCTGCTGTGCAGGTGGATGTGTCACAGCACTGTGTTGTGGAGCTCCACGTGTCAGAGGTAGACGGCGTGGCCGGCGAGGCTGGTGATGCTGTTCATCCTCCGGGGAGGTCATGACTGCAGCTACGGCGGCACCCATCCGGAAGATGTACATCTGAGGGGGTCCGCAAGGTAGGTACATGTGTCTGGACACCGGGGTAAGTGTGCAAGTTGGTGAATTTTGTTGTTAGGAGGAGGGTGGTGGAGGCCAAACTTTGTCCCAAGTGACAGAGTGGCCTCCTGCAATCCACATCACTCCTGCAATGAGTGAGGGTCTCCCCCCACACCTGTCAAATGGACCTTTGCAGCTGCCACAGGCTGATGGCTGCAACACGTCCATTTCAACTGGGAGTGTTTCCCCCAGTACGGGGAACAGTCCTAGTTGTTTGTAAAATCACAACCCTCCTACAATGTCACGTTAATCAGGTCTGTAAACGACCTGAAATACCAAAATAATTACCTTAAGTGGCACCCCGCCGGCTTTAATTGCCGACGGGAGTCCCACATGTGGGGGCTGTGCGCGCACGTCAGCGCGTCTGTGGTAAACCCGGAAGTGGGCGAGTTGGAGCCGGGCTCCCGACCCGCCCCGGGAATCCCCGATTTTCGTGGGGCCCCCCCCCCGCCAGGAACGCACCCGATCGCGGGTGCTAAAATCGACCCCAACGTGTCTGCCTTTCTTCTCTTTATTTTAAAATACTTTTGACACTTTCAACTGTAACAGATTCTCTCAATGATTTATATAGATAGATAAATGTACTAAGTAAATGGTGTACAAATATCAGAAAATGGGAGATCTGGTAAATGAATTCTTTATATCAGACATCATAAATGAAGAATGAAGACAAAGTTAAGACCCAACAACAACTTGCAGTCTTAGTGATTTACAGAGGGTCAGGGGCCACAAGCAGGAAGTGCAAGAGAAATTAAGGGAGGTGGCTGAAAACACAGTCAAAGAGGAGGCTTTTAAAGAAGGGAAGGGAGGTAGCAAGGTGCTGTCAGAATGCAAGGTTGTAGTGGGTCAAAGATGCTGGAGCAGGGGAGAGGAGGACACACAATAGGCCAGAGACAAAGCAGCAGAAGATGTATGCTGGGATGTGGGGTTGGAGAAGATTGGACAAATGTGGGGGAAAGAGGCTATGGAGAGATTTGAAACAACAACAAGGATTTTGAATATGATATTCTTGGGGACTGAGAGCCAATGAGGTCGGTGAGGAATGGTGCAAATATAGGACTTGGTAGGAATAGGATAGGAACAGTAGATTTCTGGATGAATTGCAGTTGTATAAGTAACAGCCTGGAATGTGAATAAGGGAGCACTGGAGAAATCAAGCCTGGAGTGGATGAGGGTTTTGGCAGGAGTATGGGTAAGGTAGGGACATCGGTAGATGTCATTGCAAAGTGGAAGCAGGAGATTTTGGTGATGGATTGGACGTGGAGTTTCAAGCTCAGATCAGGGTTGAGCAGGACGTTGTGGTTATGTTCACTGGGTTCAGCTTGAGTGAACAGTGTTTTGCCGGAGCTGAATAGGATGACTTCAGTCCTACTGACGTTGAGCTGAAGAAACTTCAGGCTCCATTGCAACTGGACAGCACAGTGACAAAGAGAGTCAAGGGCGGTGGCAGAAAGGTAACGTTGGGTGTTGTTGGCATATATATGGAAGGAAACTTCCAGATAATGCCACTAAGGGGCAGTGCGTAAACAAGGAATATCAGAAAGTCGAAGATGGAGCCCTGGGGCATGCCAGGGGAGGAGAAATACTAATTCCATTAGCACAGGTAGGAGTGGAACCATGATAGGGCAGTGCCAAATAGACCAGAGAGGAGAGGTGGTGGAGGAGGATAGAGTGATCGACTGTCAACAGCCATGGAGCAGTCGCATGCCGTGGTCTGTATCGAATATGATGCCATTTGTGACTTGATGCAGTGGGTGGGATGGAAACTAAACTCAAATGATTCAAACAGGCGAGTGCAGAGTTGGATTACGATGATGCTTTCAAGGACTTTAAAGAGGAAGGTCAGGTTAGAAATGGATGGTAGAGAGGATAGAAAGGATAGAAGAGGTGAGGGTGACCAATATCTATAATGTGGAGATGCCGGTGATGGACTGGGGTGGACAAATGTAAGGAATCTTACAACACCAGGTTATAGTCCAACAAATTTATTTTAAAATCACAAGCTTTCGGAGATTATCCCCTTCGTCAGGTGAATGAGTGAAAAGGTTCTCAAATCGCATATCTTATACTAGGCTGGGACAGCATCACACCAATCAAAAGGTGTCGTTGTTGTTCAAACAGGCCAGTCACGGAGAACAGCACGTCCCAGTACACTGGATGTACATTGTGTCAATTACACAGACAGACAGAAAGAAACCCAAATGGCAGAGATATGCGATTTGAGACCCTTTTCACTCATTCACCTGACGAAGGGGATAATCTCCAAAAGCTTGTGATTTTAAAATAAATTTGTTGGACTATAACCTGGTGTTGTAAGATTCCTTACAATATCTATAAGTCTGCGGTATTGTGTACAGACAGTGAGACAATCCAAATATCAAGCTGTGTATTAATTTTGTGCACTGATAATTGAATAACAAAGGACTATATGTGACAGGTTTACACTTTTTAATTTTTTCAATTTAAAAACAATACCATAGATTAAAATGATTACAATTCTCCATACTGTATGGTAGTGAATATCTTACCAGTGCTGTGCTTGTACTTCTTGCTCTGTCCGTGTAGGATCAACCCAAACACCATGAGCAGAATGAGAATAAGGCTGCAGAGCGCCATCACCACCAGGAACCACCACTCTTCATAAAATGGAGGATCTCCCAACTGAGCTGGAGGAAAATCCAGAGCAAAGATCGAAATATAAGTAACTGTTATCTAACATGAAATATCTCTCTCCACCCCTCCTTGTTTTTGCAGCCAGCCAGTCACATCCCTCAGTGAGCAGTTTCTCAGTGAGCAGTTGGACGGACTGCATGCACTATGCACATCTCAAAGAATTGCAAAATCACAACATGGCTCGCATGCTGCACATCGAAGCTTGCATTCTACACTTCTTAGAAGCACATTCATTCCATCCCCACTTCATGGAAATAGTGCTTTCAACTGCTGGCCTGTAAAAATTGTTGGAGATGGTTAAATTACACAAAATCCAAAAAAATTAAGACATTCCTTTATTTGATGAAATAAGTATACACCATTACTGAATGGGTCATAGAGTCATAGAGTCATACAGCACGGATAGAGGCCCTTCGGCCCATCGTGTCCGCGCCGGTCATCAGCCCTGTCTACTCTAATCCCATATTCTAGCATTTGGTCCGTAGCCTTGTATGCTATGGCATTTCAAGTGCTCATCCAAATGCTTCTTGAATGTTGTGAGGGTTCCTGCCTCCACAACCCTTTCAGGCAGTGAGTTCCAGACTCCAACCACCCTCTGGGTGAAAAAGTTCTTTCTCAAATCCCCTCTAAACCTCCCGCCTTTTACCTTGAATCTATGTCCCCTTGTTATAGAACCCTCAACGAAGGGACAAAGCTCCTTAGTATCCATCCTATCTGTGCCCCTCATAATTTTGTACACCTCAATCATGTCCCCCCTCAGCCTCCTCTGCTCCAAGGAAAACAAACCCAATCTTCCCAGTCTCTCTTCATAGCTGAAGCGCTCCAGCCCTGGTAACATCCTGGTGAATCTCCTCTGCACCCTCTCCAAAGCGATCACATCCTTCCTGTAGTGTGGCGACCAGAACTGCACACAGTACTCCAGCTGTGGCCTAACCAGTGTTTTATACAGCTCCATCATAACCTCCTTGCTCTTATATTCTATGCCTCGGCTAATAAAGGCAAGTATCCCATATGCCTTCTTTACCACCTTATCTACCTGTTCCGCCGCCTTCAGGGATCTGTGAACTTGCACACCAAGATCCCTCTGACCCTCTGTCTTGCCTAGGGTCCTCCCATTCATTGTGTATTCCCTTGCCTTGTTAGTCCCTCCAAAGTGCATCACCTCGCACTTTTCCGGGTTAAATTCCATTTGCCACTGTTCCGCCCATCTGACCAACCCATCTATATCGTCCTGCAGACTGAGGCTATCCTCCTCGCTATTTACCACCCTACCAATTTTTGTATCATCAGCGAACTTACTGATCATACCTTTTACATTCATATCCAAGTCACATTTTGCAGCTGGTGATGGTGACCTTGAATTAATATCAAACTGCAACAGTTTTCATTAAAGTTCTGTTCTCTTACAGCACAGCAGGAAATAGCTGGCAGTAGGAACCAAAACGCATATTTATAACATCCAGAAAGAAATGTGATCAAATATATACATACAGATGCTATTAGTGGAATAATTTAAATGACAAAATAAAGGATGGAAATTGTAATAAATCAAATCAAAGATGAGTGTGATTCTATTTTTTTCTTCTGACATTGGTCCTCAGCACCATTAATATTCTCTTGCTAAGATGATAAAGAGACAGTTTGCTAACAGTCAGGCTTCTGCCAATGCTTTGTTACCTGCCAGTAGGAAGTGGACAAGAGCATCCAGGAAAATTCACTCTCCATTCAGTCCCTCCTCCCACTATGCCCACTTAATTGGGCTAAGCAACCAGTAGAACAATAAGTTAATTACCTGATCTCACTGTGGATGGTGTACTTGGTTCCCCATACCCAAATTGATTGACTGCAATGATCCGAAATTCATAGCTCACTCCTTGCTTCAGTTGGTCTCGGCTAAGCACATATGATGTTGCATCACTAGGGATATCCTTCACAAATGTATCCCACAATCCTTCATCTAAAAATACAAACCAATCAAGTTAAAACAACCAAACATTAAAAGCAGATACCATGGAGCAAAAAAAAAACCTAAGGATTTCAGTTTGGATTGATACCATTAATAATATTTAACATATTTCTCTTCTTATTTAAGCTTCATTTTGACACAATCTTAACACTAATGATTTGGGAAGGAAGAGAGGATTGCCTTCGCTTAGTTTCACTTTTACCTAACTGATTGTAGCCACAGCATCTCCAGTAATGGCTTCTCCTCCCACCCTGCACCATTACCTCCAGAGTTCCCCAAGGATCTATCCTTCGCCCCTTCCTTTTCCTCATCTACAAGCTGCCCCTCGGTGACAACATCTGCAGTCATGGAATCAGCTTCTACATTTATGCTGATGATACTCAGCTCGACTTCTCCACCACCTCTGTGGTGTCAGACTGCCTGCCACCCAGTCATGGATTGAAATTTCTTACATTAGACGTCAGAACATTGGGAAGATTGAAGCCATTGTCTTCAGCTCCGTCACAAACTCCGTATCTTTGCCACCGACATTATCCCACTCCGCAGTCTATGTCTGAGGCTGAATCAGACTTCTTGCCTGAGCTGAGCTTCCAACCCCATATCCTCCGATAAGGACCGCCTACTTCCACTTGCACAACATTGCTTATCTTCGCTCCACCTCAGCCCATTTATTGCTGAAACCCCCATCCATGCCTCGGTCACCTCCAGATGGGACTATTCCAATGTTCACCTGACTGGCTTCCCATTCTCCGCTCTCTGTTAACTTTAGCTCATCCAAAAATTTGCTGACCATATTCATAATCCTGCACTAAGTCCTGCTCGACCATCACCCCGTCCTCCCTGACTAACATTGGCTCCCAGTTCCCTAATGCCTCAAACGTAAGATTCTCATCCTCGTGTTTAAATCCGGTCATGGCCTCACCCTCCCTATTTTTGTAACCTCCTCCAACTCTACAAACCCCTGAACTCTCCATTCTTCTGACTCTGGCCTCTTGCACACCCCCTATCCCTTCGCCCCACCATTGGTGACTGTTCCTTTAACTGTCTAGGCACCACGCTCAGGAATTCCCTCCCTAAATCCTTCTCCCGCAACACCTCCCTCTCTTCCTTTAAGACCCTCCTTAAAACCCACCTCTTAACCAAGCTTTTAGCCCCTTCTCCTAATATCTCCTTTGGCTCGGAATCCATTTTTTTGATTTTGCCTCTGTGATGTGGTTTGGGACGTTTTTTCCAAAGGGGCCACAGAAATGCAAGTTGTTCTTTTTTTATATAAGAAAAATATATTAAAGGAGAGCTACCCTGTCAAAGAATGACTTTCAAAGTTCAATTTTCTTAAATGTCTTACCTGTTAGGAAGAAGTAAAAGGGCTGACAGTGTGGATTCAGCATCCACCTGACCTGAAACTGGTATCTTCAGTGTAAGACACAGTGCTGTACATTATGATTCTTTCTAACAGGAGATTTTTTAAAAATAAAGAAACCTTTTCAAAGGAATTCTCCAACAGGGGTGTTCTTTTTTAATATATTTTACTTACATTATTAAAAAAAGCATTCAGCATTTAGTTTTACATGCAGGAAACATAAAAATCCTCTTCTAATTTATTGAGGCTCAAAGTGTGGCAAGGTCAGTATTCAGGGAATTCCACTTGACGATCAGTTGTGCTCACCTGAGGGGCGTGCCTCGATTACGTAGCTTTTTATTGGTCCAGCTCCCAGCACACCCTGTGCCCAATGAACAGTGAGAGTAGATGCTGTTTCACTAATCGAGGGGTTCAAAGGGGGACCAGGGGAACCTGTGCAAAAAGGCAAGAACTTTCACTATAAAAAGAACATAGGAGTAATCACATTCAAATGCTACCTGAATTTTTAGAAATGCCAATGTTCAATAATTATTATAGATTACAAGATTGTAGAGTGACAGAAAGTAAATGTGCCCCTGACACACACGCATACATAATTACAATGCTCTGCAGGCCCCTGCCTCACCCTAATCAGAGATGACATTACTGTAATATAACTTCCTTTGGGCAGGAGGGTCGGATGATGCATGATGCATGATGCAATCTTATCTTTGATTGTTGTCAGTACTATTCTGCAACTGATTTTCAGGTAGCTGGCACAATTTTCTCGTTATAACCCCATGTCCGACGAGAATGGGGTGATCTGGGGGAGCACTGCAGTATAGTCTAGCCAGGGTCTCACGCATTATTGTCATTTGCTGCGTGCCGCACAATTTTGCACTTTGCGAAGGACTCCACATTGATGCATTGGATCAGGACGTAGAAGGAGAAGGAAGTCAACAAAGCGGACAGACAGCAAAGGCCCCACTGCAGGAAGAGGTCACCCAGGGGAACCCGTTGCCAAATGCGAAACATCTGTGTAAGCAACCTATAAGAAACAGCTTCTCCCAGAAAAGCTTCTTGCCCATCGCACAATCATGGCTCCCTTTTGGTTACAATATCTACTCAATCACTTCTGGACATGTTGCTCTCTATAATTACCAAGGCTCTCATTTTGAAAACACTTAGGTGATATTTTTCACAGGCATTTCCCCAGTTGGCTCAATTCATTTCACACAAATCCCGTCAGGGCAGGGGTGCAGTGTCTGGGAGCTGGGGCGGGGGTCCGGTGTATGGGGGCCGGGGCAGGAGGGAAGCTCCCATGACGACACGAGAGTGAGGCCTGGGCTTTATTTAAATGACCCCATGGTGACTCCCGCCTGAAGCCAGTGGGAATGATGTGAAGGCCGATGGGCGGCAGCGAGATTTCACCAGGGACCGGAGGGAATAGTTCTGGAACGAGGGGAGGGGGAATCTGATTAGAATAGCAGCTGGGGAAGGTAGGAAGAAGTCCAGGCAAGGGGAAGTCTAAGGTTTCCATCAAATAAATTATAAATATATTAGGAACAGGGGCCATTCAGCCCTTTTAGCCTGTTCACCATTCAATTAGATCATGGCTGATCTGTACCTCAATTCCATTTACCCACCGTAGCTCCTTATCCCTTGATGCCCTAACAAAAATTTATTGATCTGTCTTGAAAGCTCCAATTGTGCCCTAGCATCCACAGCCTTTTAGGGGAGTTTTAGATTCCTACTACCCTTTGTGTGAAAAAGTGCTTCCTAATTTCCCATCTAAACGGCCTGACTCTAATTTTAAGAACGTCCCCTTGTTATTGATTCCCCCATCAGAGGAAATAGTTTCTCTGTATCTACCCCATTGGAGTAAGTGATTACAAACTAGCAGTGACACCATAATAATGAATCCAGGATGTAATTTACGAATGACAATTTGCAATTGCATGAAGACTGATGTTTTTTGGAGGGCCCTTTATTTGATCACTTAGATGGTAATATTAAAAATCCAGAAATGGTAGCCATTTCAATGATACTAACATTACTTAAAACGGTTTTCATTTCTATACACACCTAAATCCCACACTATCTGAACTGCTTTGTGCAGGTGGGAAAAGTGTAAGTGCACAAAGTAACGGCTGGTTATTGACTGAATCAGAAACTGTCATGGCAACACTCATATTTACCATGGTAGCAGATGTCTCTGAGGGAAAGTACTAGTTATAGCACAAACACTGTTCACTAGATTCCCCTGTGAATCCATATTCAAAGCTCCTCTGTTAAATGTAGGATCACATGGGATTGGTCTAGAGAATTATTGTGTGATGTTTCTGATCTACCATGTATTAGTGAACTTCATTAGGTGGGACTATAGATGTTTTACTGTGTATTGCCAAGTGTCCAATTTCACATTCCACAAAATGAAAGTGCATCCTTCAACGCTGTTGGAAATACAGGTCTAAAAAAAACATGATTTTTCTCTGTCTACCTCAATCCCACTAATTACTTCTTCCCATGCAGGGACATGCCTTGGCTCGGAGGGCAGGCAGGCAACCTGCTCTTAGGCTTTTGTCAATGTCACTCCATTACTGGCTGGTAAGAATTGGCTGGGGGAACTAACTCTGGTTTTCTCTCCCCCTTCGGAGAAGTAGCTGTCCTTTGCTTACCACCCTCCCTAACAATGTTGATATCTGAAACTCATCATAGGCGACCATTCCCTCTGTCTGCTGGATGTAGCAAAATCATAAACGTGTTCTCTACACCAACACCATCCCCCATGGTAGTAGCTAATCTGCCACTCATATAATGGAACTCTACAAAAAAACCCTCTATTCCTTTTGAGCACATTGTGGAGTTGGGGGATATGAACAGAATCTAAAGGCTGCATGAAAGAACGATAAATAAGAAGGAACTTTTTCTGGCTCTCAAATGTTGTCAGCCCACAAAGAAATGATTACTGTACTTTCAAGCTGTGAAAGATTCTTTCAGATGGCATATCAAAATTATAACCCAAACAGCATCATGCTTGACTCTGATGCCCCTTTTAAGAACGTAAGAAATAGGAGCAGGAGTAGGCCATACAGCCCCTCAAGCCTGCTCCGCCATTCAATCAGATCGCGGCTGATCTTCGACCTCAACTCCACTTTCCTCCCCGATCCCCATATCCCTTAATTCACTTAGAGTCCAAAAATCTATTTATCTCAGCCTTGAATGTACTCAATGACTGAGCATCCACAGCCCTCCAGGGTAGAGAATTCCAAAGATTCACAACCCTCTGAGTGAAGAAATTCCTCCTCATTACAGTCTTAAATGGCCGACCCTTTATCATGAGACTCTCCAGCCAGAGGAAACAACCTCTCAGTATCTACCCTGTCAAGCCCCCTCAGAATCTTATATGTTTCAATGAGATCACCTCTCATTCTTCTAAACTCCAGAGAGTATAGCCCCATTCTACTCAATCTCTCCTCATAGGACAACCATCTCATCCCAGGAATCAATCTAGTGGTGCAATTTTGGTGCAATAGCCTCTTGACATTCACTGTCAAGGCTAACACATAAATAATGGCCATTTGAGCAAGTACTGGAGGGTGACCAGGAACTTGTGGAACTGTGCACCAGCATGGAGTCAACACGTTTAGAAGAGGAGGGGGAGGGAGAAAATTGGCAAGGTAAAGAATAAAATATAGCCCCATCAATGTGCTGATTGAGGGAGATCTTAGTAGTCCCACCTACCGTACTCCCCACCCCAGCATGTTTAACTTGTGGTGTTTTCTGGATACTCCTGTTGATTTTGACATTGTATTTGTTGTTAGGATTGCATTAAACAACACAAAGACTATTTCAAAAAATGGTGTATCATCACAGAAAGTCTTTTAACTATCTCCTATCTTGTGGTTCTTACTTCTGATTATTTCCTAGTGCAATTTGAAACTAGGGTTGCCAACCCTCCTGGATCGTCCAGGAGTCTCCTGGAATTGAGGGCTGATCTCCCATGATCAACTTGGGAGAAAAATCTGCGATGTCAGCCGAGCTTGCCTGGTGATCGTATCGGCTGCTGTCATGAACGCTCGCCATTTGTTATCATCTCCATACTGCAGCCAATGGTCGGAGGGGGGAAAGAGCAAGGACAAGAACTTCGCAAGTTGGGGGTGGGGAGTATTGAGCATGGGATTTAAGTGACCAATGACAGCGGTGATTCTGGCTTCAGTGGTGCGGAGTGTGCTTTACATTATTGTCCGTGTTGCTGGCTTAGGTCGTGCTGTATCTGGGGCCCAGGTAATAATCAACGAATGTACCACCTCTGGTAATATTCACTTTAATTTCAAGGCAGGGGTTGCTTTTAGTTTAAGGTAACACAAGAACAGCAGGGGAATGGAAATATAAGTTTTAGAAAGCGAAAACACAAAAAAGAAATTATTTGGGGGCAGGTTCAGATCAAATGAATTTATAAATAAACCGTTATAGTTCAATGAAAGCTTCTTCTCACAAAGCTTGGTTGTATGTACCTTGTTATCAACATGAAACTGAAAAGAACAATCCAGGTAACTTGAATGATTTAATTTTTTTTAAAAAAAGATTAGTTTGTAATTAAATTGAATCAATGTTTTTTCACCCAAGTGCATTTCTTACACTTTTGCTTTATCAACATTTTTTAAAGAGCTTTTCATTTAATGATTTTCAAAAGAAGGTTTAGGGTGTGTAAGTGAGGAGAGCCATTCTTTTGCTTTCAAAAATGCTTACAATCCAAGAGCAGCTGTGGGCATTTTCCACTTGGGCATTTAATTTCATTTCAGAATGAATGTTTCAGTTCTGAGAGCTCGTTTATTTATTTAGCTAAAATCGCAGAGATGCAAATATGGAATGATAAATATTTAAAAAAATCCCAAGTTGCTCTTCTTTGGTTATTTTTCATTGCAAATTTGCCAGAAATTTCAGGATTGCTTGAGAGATCAGGCACAGCAGCACAAAGACACACCTTTGCTGTTTGGCAGGTATCAGTGGAATAAAAACAAATTGAATGGCAAAAGAGATGAATAATTCAAACCTTATCTTAAGCTCTGCATTTACTGAAACTATTAATATTTTCTGAAGGAACTGAGAAACATCATAATGAATATTCATTTCATTAAGTAATTAATAACCATCAAGCAAATACACAATGGACTCGAGTTGAGCGGACATTTATGTTGGTGCTTAAGGTGTAGATCTAATGGCTGCGTGAATGCCGTGGGATTTCAGGTTTAACGGTGTGCAGTACGGAACGCTCAACTGTAGCAATTTATGTGTAATTACCATTGTTATACTAAAGGTTCCCTTTGGATTGGAGCCATTGATGCTGAAGCAAATGCTTATCTGCTTTGCTGACATTATCCACCTGAAATCAATCACTTTCAGTCACAATGTATCCAGGGCCATGCGAATTTCACGCCTGCAGTTTGCGCCTGTGTACTTTCTTCGGCTGCTTGTGGGCGGCCGCCCGGTTCTCAGAGCTTCTCGTGCGACATGCAAAACCACAAGCAAAGACACTCAACTACAGGGGACCCAACCTTTATAAGACAAATACAACAATATTTACAAACTGCAGGTAAGTGTTACATGATTGGACGTCATGTGATCAAACCTCCAGGAATACATCCAACCAGAGATGGCAATCCTATCTGAGATTGACACCCTCAAAGAATGGTGCTATAACGCTATGTATTATGATCCCAACATTGATTGACAGTTGTGTAAAAAAGTAAGAACAAGAGCAGCTACGAATTATTCCTCAAAAACAAATATTGCAATATTTGGACATGAGCATATTTTTGTAATTAACCTCAAGTGTTACGGATTCCTTTTGGAAGAGTGTTGAATGAAAACAGTCACTATGGGCCCGATATTAGGAGGGAGACGGGTTGGCAGCGGGGGGTCGACTGGGCATGTGGGTAACGCGCCCAGTGAAATCGGGGTGCTCCACACGCGATCGCAGCCTAATTGAAGGTACTCACGCGTGCTTCCGGGTTTCCCATTGCAGACCTGCGCAGCGGGCGCACTGCGCACCCGCGTCACAGGCTGTCAGCAGGAGGAGCCCTATTTAAAGGGGCAGTCCTCCAATGCTCCTCCTGCAGCAAAGAAGCAATTTTGGATCATGGAGCAGGCCAGAGGCAAGGCTGCTCCAAGGTTCTCTGACTCCTCACTCCAGGTGCTGCTCGATGGGGTGAGGAGGAGGAGGGAAATTTTTTTTCCATCGGATGGGAGGAGGTGGCCTCCCTCCGCCACCAAGAAGGCCTGGCTGGAGGTGGCCGAGGAGGTCAGCAGCAGCGGCAATGTGTGCAGAACCTGGGTCCAGTGCAGGAAGCGCTTTAATGACCTAACCAGGTCAGTCAAAGTGAGTATACTTACGCATTCTCCCACACTCCGTCTTCCACATCACCTCCACCACCGCACAACTCCTTCTGTACTGCCACCACAACGCTCTCGCATCACTCCTCACATCCACTCAAACATTATCCTCACCTTGCCTGCACTTATTCACCGCCCCAGTTCCCATTCGAACATTACCACGTAACCCAATCCTCATACAATCTCATGGCGATGTCTCACACGCACCCTCCCACGCATCTCCCTCACGCTCACCCCCACCCACACCAATGCATGCAGCGGGTCACCATGCAACCATCGTTCAATCACGCCTCTGTGTTTTGCTTTGATAGGAGAAGAGATGCCAGAATGCCCGGGAGAGGGCAAGGACTGGAGGGGGCCCGCCACACCAGGTGGTCTTAACAGACGCGGAGCAGCAGGCACTAGAAATAAGCCAGACACTGGAGTGCCTGTCCGTGGCGGACGCCGAGACTGGGAGTGCACAAGCGGCTGGTGACAGAAATCTAACACTCAGCACTCATTATAGCGAATGATCTTAGCATCACTTGGCATCTGCAGCACCTCAACATCTGTCCACATGCTTAATATTGCATTCTGTTCTCTTGCAGGGCCATCTGCGAGCGCCGTGACTGCGGAGGGCGATTCCTCAGAGGACCTGCCGGCCTCTGAGGGGGCATCGTCACATCTGAGCCAGCCATCCACCAACATAGATACACACACTTCGGTGGGTCCCCGTCCTCACTTAGTTGGGCTTGCACATGGTGAGTCACCACGCACATGTAAGCATGAGCAGACCCTGGTGGCAGGGGCAGCCGTGGAGAGTCAGCGTTGGTGGGAGCACTCTTCTCCAGTCTGTGCTCAGCTGGACCCAGATGCTGAAGCCTGGGGGCCAGCCGTGAAAAGGAGAGTCATCGAGGGCCAGCAGCACATTGCCGAGGTACTGGAACAGTTGCCACTCGCACTCTCCACAATCGCGCAGAGGATGGAGGAGTCCAACACCTGCATGAGTGGAATGGTGGCACAGGTACAGGAGGGTATCTCCGAGATAGTGTCACAGGGACGTGAAGGCATCTCTGAGATAGTGTCGCGGTAGGTGTGGGAATGTCTGCGATGGAGAGAAGGCTAGCCTCCATCGAGTGGCAAGCACGGCTCAACAATGAGTCCATTCAGGCCCTGACAAAGGCCGTTCGGATTCAGGGTGAGCAACATTCTGCCGTCTTAAACAGGCTGTCAGATACCTTACAACTGGCCTTCCAAGGCTTCACACAAGTCCTTCAAACTGTCGTCCAGCAGGGTGGAAGGAGTGATGTGGGCCTGGGTCAGGAAAAGGATGATGGTGAAAGGGGACATGGAAGTGGGGAAGCCACGTCTCACCCGTTGCCCCCCTCTCAACCAGTACCCGCAATGCTGCCTCCTCTCCAGGTGACCGAGTCTGCTCCTGCACAGGTGCAGGTGGAGCAGTCTTTGGAGGGGCCCTCACGGGCACCGAAACCCAGAGGGCGTCCGCGCAAAGCATCTCATTGGTCAGGGCATGGACGAGAGCAACCTGCCACTACCTCTGCTGAAGCCACAGGGGTAGCACCACGTAGGGGTTCCCGTAAACTTAAGGCGAAGGTTTTGTGAGCAGAAAGGGGATGCACAAGGGTGTAAGACAAAATGTCATGTTTTTGATTTACTTTTGTTTGTTTCGCAAAAAAACATAAAAATTTGTTATCACCACTACTGCCACGTCTTTGCAAATCTTGTCTGGTTTGTGCAATAATGCCCTTTCCTGAGGATCACCATGAAGACCCACAATTGATGCCACCCATTGTGTCACTGCAGAGTGGGTGTAGGTATATTTGCAGGGCTATTTTGTGCAGACGACTGACAGATGCCGGCGTTGTCCCCGGTGGCACCCTGGAAGGATGCGGAGGAGAAGTTGTTGAGGGCAGTGGTGACTTTGACAGCGACAGGTAAGAAGATGGTGCTCGGGCCAGCCGGGAGCAGCTCGGCATGAAGGAGGCTGCAGATGTTCACAACTACATGTCGAGTGACTCTGAGCCTCCGTGTGCACTGTTGCTCAGAGAGGTCCAGGAAGCTGAGCCTCGGTCTGTGGACCCTGTGGCGAGGGTAGTGCCCTCTGCGACGCATCTCTCTCTGCGGTTGCCCTCCCTCCTGCTGTGCAGGTGGATGTGTCGCTCTGTTGTAGAGCTCCACTTGTGAGAGGTAGACGGCGTGGCCGGCGAGGCTGGTGATGCTGTTCGCCCTCCGAGGAGGTCATGACTGCAGCTATGGCGGCCCCCATCCGGAAGATGTACGTTTGAGGGGGTCCGCAAGGTAGGTAAATGTGTCTGCACACCGGGGTTGAGGTTCCAAGTTTGTGACTTTTTGTTAAGAGGAGGGTGGTGGAGGCCAAACTTTGTCCAAAGAGACAGGGTGGCCTCCTGTAATGAGTGAGGGTCTCCCCCCACCACCTGTAAAATGGACCTTTGCAGCTGCCTCAGGCTGTTGGCTGCAACACGTCCATTTCAACTGGGAGTGTTTCCCCCTCCTAAAATATCCTCCAAATCAGGTCTCCTGACGACCTGAAGTATCAAATTAATTGATTTAAGTGGGATCCCGCCGGCTTTAATTGCTGGTGGGAGTCCCACACGCGGGGGCTGCGCGCGCATCTAAGCGCGTCATTGGGGAACCCGGAAGTGGGCGGGTTGGAGCCGGGCTCCGGACCTGCCTCGGGAATCCCCAATTTTCGGAGGCCCCCCGCCACGAACGCACCCGCTCGGACATCTGAAAATCGAGCCCTATGAGTCAATCCAGTGAGATAGCAACATCCGCATGCAGAGAAACACAACTCAGACCCTTACCTTCTTCTGGTCCGGATGTAACGTTAGCCTGTATCTCAGGGCCAAAGGTGTAGGTTTTGGCTTGGACATGAAAGCAGTAAGGGACACCTTTAAAGAGATCCCGGACCTTCAGCCAGCGTTGATTGTTGCCTCTAAGATTGACCGTCACCACTTTACTCACACCTAAACAAACAGAAAGAAAAATAAACAAACTGTACCAAAATCAACACTCTATACAGTGCGCCAGAGGATAAATGTAAGCATTTGTCAACAGCGCAATTTGAGTCTGCTGCTAAACAGTTGGGCTGCCCTTTTAAGATGGATTAGAAACTCACTTGGGGGAATTCAGACTTTGTGTGTTAGTGTAAAACAGGTCAATGGAAATAAAAATCGTGAGAGATGTAAAGTGGGCTGCCAATTCGCTATCACCCGTCTTACTTTATCGCAGAAAGTCAAAATGACCCCCCTTTCTTTTGGAAACTTCATCAGATAGATTTCTACACAACAGAGAAACAAGCCATTCTACTTAGCACCGTTCCCAACTCTTAGTGTATGTATTGTACCTTGTACTGATTCCAATGGCTCGTAGACCAATCTGTATCCCTCGAGAACTCCATTGGGCATGGCTGGCTCTCCCCAGGACACTTTCAATGTAGTGGTGGTAACTTCTGTAAATGTAATATAACTGGGAGCACTTGGAGCTGTTGTATCAGCAAGAAAAAACAAAAAGGACACATACAAAAATAATTAAATACAGTACTTTCAATTTCATACGCACACAACTCAATTTTCGTTTGAATTCAGTGTCTCCATATCATTAAGAATTTGAGTATTACAAGAAAAGTACCCTTTATACAGGTAAAAGGAGGGAAGCTGGTAATCTTGAATGATGTGCTGATATATTGGGCTCGATTTTAGGAGGGAGGCGGGTTGGCAGCGGGGGGTCGACTGGGCGCGTGGAAAGCTGCGCAGCGGGCGGACTGCGCAGCCGCATCATAGGCTGTCAGCTGAAGGAGCTCTATTTAAAGGGGCAGTCCTCCACTGACTGATGCTGCAGAAAATAGGCAAAATTACAGCATGGAGCAGCCCAGGGGGAAAGCTGCTCCCAGGTTTAATGATTTCTCATTCCAGGTCTTACTAGATGGGGTGAGGAGTAGGGGGAGGACAGAGATCTTCTCCCCGTCGGACGGGAGGAAGCGGCCTGTCTCTGCCACCAAAAGGCCTGGCTCGAGGTGGCAGAGGAGGTCACCTGCACCACCAATATATCGCACACCTGCATACAGTGCAGAAGACGCTTCAATGACCTAAGTGGGTCAGCCGAAGTGAGTACACTTACTCATTCCCCTACACTCCGTCTGCCACATCACCGCCCCCATCCCACATCTCCTTCTGCACTGCCAACACTACTCTATCACATCACTCCTCACACCCACTCAAAGCTCACCCTCATCTTACCTGCACTTACTCACCTCGCCAGTACTCATCCCACTACTACCACTCAACCCAATCCTCACACAATCTCATGGCTCTATCTCATACTCACCCTCTGATGCATCTCTTTCACGGTCAGCCTCACCCAACCTGCCACAACCTGTGCTGCAGCCACAGGGCATGCATCACATATGTGCAGTAGGAAGCGTAAGGCAAACGTGTCGTGAGCATGAAGGGGATGCACAAGGGTGTTTGAGGGTTTGTCATGGTTTTTACTTATATTTGATTTCTGATCAACTCACATTACATATTATATTGTCACCACTACTGCCACGTCTTTGCGAATCTTGTCTGGTTTGTGCAATAATTCCCTTTCCTGAGGATCACTACGAAGACCCACAACTGATACCACCCATTGTGTCACTGCAGAGTGGGTGTAGGTGTATTTGCAGGGCTCTTTTGTGCAGACGACTGAGAGACGTTGGCGATGTCCCCGGTGGTACCCTGGAAGGATGCGGAGGAGAAGTTGTTGAGGGCAGTGGTGACTTTGACAGCGACAGGTAAGAAGATGGTGCTCGGGCCAGCTGGGAGCAGCTCGGCATGAATGTCGAGTGACTCTGAGCCTCTGTATGCACTGCTCCTCAGAGAGGTCCAGGAAGCTGAGCCTCGGTCTGTAGAACCTGTGGCGAGGGTAGTGCCTTCTGCGAATTGGTGAATTTTATTGTTAGGAGGAGGGTGGTGGAGGCCAAACTTTGTCCAAAGTGACAGAGTGGCCTCCTGCAATGAGTGAGGGTCTCCCCCCCCCCCCCCACCTGTCAAATGGACCTTTGCAGCTGCCACACGTCCATTTCAACTGGGAGTGTTTCCCCCAGTACGGGAAACAGTCTCAGTTGAGTTGAAAATCCCACCCCTCCTAAAATATCATGTCAATCAGGTCTGCAAAAGACCTGGACTATGTAAATAATTGGTTCAAGTGGGATCCCGCTAGCTTTAATTTCCCGCATGCGGGAGCTGTACGCGCATCTAAGCACGTCACTGGGGAACCTGGAAGTGGACGGGTTGGAGCCGGTCTCCGGACCCGTCCCGGGAATCCCCGATTTTCAGAGCCCCCTGGCCACGAACCTGCCGTCTCAGACGTCCGAAAGTCGAGCCCTTTGTAACTTTGGATCAATTTTCCCCCCTGTATGCACGGCAGCCAGAGTGGATTTTTTTCTCCTGAAGGAACAGATACTTTGCTCCATGCTGAGGATTTTCCATACTTGGCCTGTAAATGAAAATCTGCTGCAGATTCTGCTACAGGCTGTAAAAACTCAGATTCCTAATACAGTATGTTATGACAGACTTGTAATGGCAGAGACACAGTACCAAAGGAAGTCTTGTAGAAGACTGCATTTGTGAGAAGTGCATGGGTGAGGTTAGTTGGCTGAAACTGGTTCCTCCTGTAAGCATCAGTTTGATTGGAATTGGCCCAGAAGTGACTGCATTGAGTAATCCTGATGACTGTGCCAAAGGCAGAGTCAGTACCATCTGCTTAAAGACTGGTTTAGTCACTCTGCTCATTCTAATGTCAGGTGGCACTGGAACAATTAAGGAACCATGACTAGAGCAGATTCATGCTCTACCTCACCACTTCTCTCGACCCCTGCACTGTCTCTGTTTTGTCACACTGCTTGTCCGACATCCAGGACTGGATGAGCAAAAAATTTCCTCCAACTAAATATTGGGAAGACCGAAGCCTTTGTCTTTGCTCCCCGCCACAAACTCCGCACCCTAGCCACTGACTCCATCCCTCTCCCTGGCCACTGTCTGAGGCTGAACCAGACTGTTCGCAATCTTGGTGTCCTATTTGACCCTGAGATGAGCTTCCGATCACATATCCGCTCCATCACCAAGACCGCCTACTTCCACCTTCGTAACATCGCCCGTCTCCACCCCTGCCTCAGCTCATCTGCTGCTGAAACTCTCATCCATGCCTTTGTTACCTCTAGACTTGACTATTCCAATGCTCTCCTGGCCGGCCTCCCACTTTCCACCCTCCATAAACTTTAGTTGATCCAAAACTCTGCTGCCTAATTCACACCAAGTCCAGTTCACCCATCACCCCTGTGCTTGCTGACCTACATTGGCTCCCGGTCCAGGAATGCCTCGATTTTAAAATTCTCATCTTGTTTTCAAATCCCATCATGGTCTCACCCCTCCCTTTCTCTGTGACATCCTCCAGTCCTACAACCCTCCGAGATCTCTGCGCTCCTCCAATTCTTGCCTCTTGCACATCCCCGATTTTCACCATTGGCGACCGTGCCTTCAGTTGCCTAGACCCTAAGCTCTGGAATTCCCTCCCTAAACCTCTCCTCTACCTCTCTCTCTTCCTTTAAGATGCTCTCTAATACCTACCTCTTTGATCAAGCTTTTGGTCACCTGTCCTAATATCTCATTATGTGGCTTGGTGCAAATTTTGTTTGATAATCACTCCTGTGAAGTGCTTTGGGACGATTTACTACGTTAATGCGCTGTATAAATGCAAGTTGTTGTTGGTGTTGTTGATGTCTTGCTCTCAGTGAGTACATGACTTTCTTCAAATTGTACCATTTTCCACAATAATTTTACCAACAATGATTGGGGAGGGGTCATGAGTGGAAAGAGGGAAGTTTGTCTTCTGAAAAGTTTCTTAAAGCGGCAGTGTCCCTGGGTGATTCGCCCTTCCCCTGTCGATGACAGCAAATCCTAATTTTTCATGGAAATCAAACAAGTAAAGAAGAATGTAATTTTCCTAGTGGTGAGATGAAACACTCTGTTATTGTTGCCTAATAAAAATGAAATTGAATCAGGCATTAATAAGGATTATGAATCAAGATCAACCATGTTCCTTGTAATGATTCCCCTTTCTTCCTGCTTATTTTCAGCAAAAGAAATCCCTCCCAGCCAACAGTAAATACTGCATTAAATTACAGTATCTGACTGCGTTTCTTTGTATCACTAGCAAGTGGCTGAACTGAGCAATAAAACAGGACATATTTCAATGCAAAAGTTTGTCACATCATCACCCAGTGTCAAGAATAACACATTATTATAAACGGGTGAAATGGTGGGCAGCTAAAGGAGAAATTGTAAATTTAAGATAAAACAACCATAAGATATGTAACATTTTTTGCATTGATGTGAACTATGTTTTTTCCTGTACCCTTTGCGATGAGGATGAGTGAACTGTTCAGATCTGACGTTTCCCTTTCATGTGGGTTATTGGCCCTTTGCCCGTGAATTTCTTTTCTTTTCAAAAACAGAAAACAGAACAACAGTATGTTGTTCTTTTTTTGTTTTCATTTCTTCACCTGAGTGAGTTGCTTTTCAGTCAAGAAGTAAAATAAAAATAATAATCAAGCAAACCAGTTTTGTTGGGACTGTGGATTGAACGATTATATTGTTAGATCAACAACCTGGAATTTCCACTCACTTGTTCTTGGGAGTCAGATGAAATTTTCTTGCTGGAGGTTTGAAGAGTGGCTATCTCCCTCAGGGACTAAATAAACTGGGGAGAGTCCCTTATCATGCAAATTGTACACTGCTGAAAGGAGTAGGCTAAATAGACCAAATGGCTTCATTCATTCTATGCTTACGTTCTTAACAAATATATATAACTTTGTTGAACAATTTACAGTAAAACTTTAACAAAAAAATACAAACAACCTTCAGGAGACCGACCGGGTCCTGGTAACAGCGTGTCAATTCTAAAGAGTTTTTTCATCCATAATTGTTAGTCCCACATTGAAGTCTACAACAGAATAATGCACTTATTTCTTCCCAATTTCCATGATAACTTCATTTTGACTGTTACATAAAAACATTCAGACTTCATCACAGTAATCCAGCTATCGGTGGCCTATTTTGACACCATCTTAAGTACATTGCTTGGCTAAAATTGAATTCATGGAACCAATTCAATATTGACAATTAGCTTACTGAAAATAGGATAATGCAGCCATTGAAATCTGAACTCACACAAATGGGCTCATATATTTTGATGAGAGAAACTACTGAAAAGGGATGCAACAATAAGTGAAAGAAATGGAACCATTAGTGAATGTAAATAACAATGGTTTCATTTACAACAAGGAAAAATAAATCTAAACCTGGCTCCTTGATCTTCAATTTACAACAGCACCAAAAACATTTAATTTTCTTTTCTTTTCAATGTTTTCTCCCCTCTCATTCAGGTGTGACTCATAAAGCACTTTTACATTGAGAGAGTGTCGTCGAGGCATTCTTCAATATAAAAGGCCAGACCTGCCTTTTGACTCATCATAATTGCTATGATTAGTCAACAACTCCATTATCATTGTATCATGCGACAACCTGGATGGTAGAAGGCAGACTAGATGGACCGATGTCTTTTCTCGACTAGCAATTCCTATGTTCCTACCTGCATGAGTCACATTTTCATGGATCTCATGAACTGCCATGGGATTCAGTGCCTCCTGTATCTTCTTGGAAGACACAGGGTACCACATCCATGTGTCTGCATGCGTGCGTTTGACATCTTTCTATTTATAGGTTATGGCATGAACATATTAGCATATTGTTTGATTATAGCACTATCTATGTAACTAGTGCAGCAATAGCAACATCAGATTTCAAATTATTCTTGTAGCAGTACAGTCTATTAGCAGACAGTACTCAGGTTATCCCAGCACAGAGAAAGGTAAGAAATCAGACCCACTGACTCTTAAACTTTGTTAATGCAAACTGACAGAAAATCATAATTCCTCATTCAGCTACGTGTTAGAAATATAATTAGCTTGGTTTATATTATTGTCACTACTATTGATTGAGAATGCACAGCATAAACTGGGGAGGGTCCTGATCTCCGAAATTCATGCGTACACAGTTGCAAACCCTGCAGACATGTTCGATGTGCAGGTCTCCCATTAGAAATCAGCCTCCAACTAAGGTAGCAGCAGGTCAGCAAGTAAAATGGGCAGTGGTGCATGGAGATCGCAGGTCTCTGTGGCAGGGCTGCTGTCCTGGATGTGAACCTGGGTCACACTTCCAATATCCACAAGTGTTGGTAGCCCTCCGGTACCTTGCCCAAATGGTCACTCTTCATACATGGCCTTCAACAGTGTCAGCAGAGTATTGTGAGGGGCATCACAACTGAGGCCAACACGCACACATAGACACCCACCTTCCAGCAGGGGGCATTGGATAATGATCAGGGACCCTGACTTGCGTTTCCTTCCAATGCAGGTGTGCCAAGACTAACTGTGGCGCTTTGACCACTGCTTGGCTAAGATCAGCTAACTTAGTAGAGAGTGGTGATTGAATCTGAGTCCTTCCTAGTTAGTGTGGCTCAGTATCACAACAGGTGGGACATGTTCTCCTTAGAGCAGTGGAGGTTAAGAGGAAATTTGATAGAAGTGTTCAAAATCGTGAAGGGTTTAGATAAAGTAAATAATGAGAAACTGATCCCACTGGTGGAAGGGTCGAGAACCAGAGGATACAGATTTAAGGTGATTGGCAAAAGAACCAAAGGCGAGATAAGGAAAAACTTTTTTTACACAGCGAGTAGTTATGATCTGGAATGCGCTGCCTGAAAGGGTGGTGGAGGCAGATTCAATCGTGGCTTTCAAAAAGGAATTGGATAAATACTTGAGGGGAAAAAAATTACAGGGCTACAGGGAAAGAGTGGGGGAATGAGACTAACTTGATTGCTCATACAAAGAGCCGGCACGGGCTCGATGGGCTGAATGGCCTCCTTCTGTGCTGTAACCATTCTATGATTCTATGTACCAAAGAAGTCGTCAGGCGAGCTGACCAAATAGTTTTAGAATGAAACCAGCTGGGCACACTTGACGGGTTTCAACAAGTTATGCCACAGGAGCAGGATGAGGATGTGGGATTGTGCCTGCAATTTCGTACATAGTGAGTTTTCTGATCTCAACCGTACCTTCAAAGGGAGGTGCTAGGCTGAAGTAATGTTAAGCGCTTCCCTAAACTAACAGAGAAAGGAAAAATCAGAGGAAAATCCTTTTTTAAGACCAAAGAACAATTGTCCAGTCCATTCTCTCGGCTTTGGAAGATATATAGTATAGGGAGACCCCAAGGTAAAAATATGAAACTGGTCGTTATGTTAATGGAGTTCGGGTCATAGTGAGCGAAGGGGGACAATTCATTAGAAAAGGAAATAGTGCCAGAGGACTGTCAGACAGATAATGTGATTCCTATATTTAAAAAGGGAGATAGAACAAGTCCAGGGAACTATTAGCTTAACGTCGGTGATGGGAAAGATAATGGAATCCATACTCAAAGCTGTAATAGAGAAACATCTAGAAACTGAAAATATACTAAAGAATAGTCAGCACGGATTTCAAAAGGGAAGGTCATGCTTGACCAACCTTATTGAATTCTTCGAAGAAGTAACAAAGGGTAACCTGTTGGGCCGAATGGCCTCCTTCTGTGTTGTAAATTTCTATGAAATTTCTATGATACAAGCGCTTGCTGCTATATTTGCTGCTGCATTTACCTTACAGAGCTGCTGCTGACAGCAGAACCAATCTTGGTGGCAGCTTTGTTAGATAAATGAGGTGCTCCTGCTATCTTCCGGTGCTCCTAAAGAGGTAGTTTTTGCTGGCACCTCTGCAGCCAGTAGCGCTGGGGGCAGCAAAGTAAACGCTAGTTCTGATGCCAGCAGTCACTATTTTTTCTGGTTACAGGCAGGTTGCAGGTTGAGAGACCCATCCCAACCGTACAGGCCTAGTGATGTGGTTTACCAGCCACTGGCTTCTACAGATTTTCCCCAGGTGTTGGTAAAGTTTCAGCAGCCAAAAAATAAAGCTGCAAATTGTGACTTTCAAACTTTGTGCAACTGTAAGGACAGTTATTTGACTTTTATTGAAGTGCTGTGGAATCCACTGTGTAATAAAAATACCAGGGGCATAATGTATTACAAGGACCTCTTCCACTTGCAGTATTTCCATAATATAATTGAAACATGACTGCTAGGATTCCACAATCACCATCTCCAACTAGAGAGAGACTAACCACCTCCCCTTGACATTCAACAGCATTACCATCGCCAAATACCCTACCATCAACATCCTGGGAGTCATCATCGACCAGAAACTTAACTGGACCAGTCACATAAATACTGTGGCTACAAGAGCAGGTCAGAGGCTGGGTATTCTGCACTTCCTGACTCCCCAAAGCCTTTCCACCATCTACAAGGCACAAGTCAGGAGTGCGATGGAATACTCTCCACTTGCCTGGATGAGTGCAGCTCCAACAACACTCAAGAAGCTCGACACCATCCAAGACAAGGCAACCTGCTTGATTGGCACCCCATCCACCACCCTAGACATTCACTCCCTTCACCCCGGCGCACCGCGGCTGCAGTGTGTACCATCTACAAGATACACTGCAGCAACTCGCCAAGGCTTCTTCGACAGCACCTCCCAAACCCGCAACCTCTACCACCTAGAAGGACAAAGGCAGCAGGTACATGGGAACAACACCACCTGCACGTTCCCTCCAAGTCACACACCATCCCAACTTGGAAATATATCGCCATTCCTTCATCGTCGCTGGGTCAAAATCCTGGAACTCCCTACCTAACAGCACTGTGGGAGAACCTTCATCGCACGGACTGCAGTAGTTCAAGAAGGCGGCTCACCACCACCTTCTCAAAGGCAATTAGGGATGGGCAATAAATGCTGGCCTTGCCAGCGACGCCCACATCCCATGAACGAATAAAAAAAAACTTCAGTATATAATTATATTTGCGTAACACTCATTGCTGTATATAGTTATGACAAGGTCTCTGAATAACTTATGAACGGTAAACCCCTCTCTTACCGGCCTGGTGTGTCCTCCCCTCGACAGGGTCACTCCTGGGTCCATCCCCAGCAGCGTTGAATGCTGACACACTGACCATGTACATAGTATAGCTGGTCAGGTTTTTTAGTCGGATGGTGTTCTCTGGGAGGAAGAGGATCTTCACCTTCTGTGTTTCATTCTGGTTCTGTAGCTCCCAGTAATGGATCTGTAGATGAAATGATCACACTTTTTACAACATCAAATTAACAATGGCAAGATCTGGCGGCAAGAAGGGATGAAGAAAGAGAGATTCAATGTTACATCGAATTGAGTTATAAAATATAAACTCAAGATCTGTACTGACCCAATGTACTTCCTAAATCAGATATAATAGGAACAGAAGGGTCGCAGATAACTCCCATAACATTATTTCATATTTTCCTCCTTTTTGAGACAATTTTCTTTCCTGCTTGATTCTATTCTGCAGTACAGCTCCACCGGTGTCAGTTGTCGTCAGCATCCTCCACAAGTGCCCATTCTTCATGTGTTAGCCCCGAAAACAAGTGCCAGCAGGCTGCTCTGTCATGAAGGGTCATTGGCCAATCCCAATCCTGTCTTTATCCAACATCTGCACATGTCCATATTTCCAGCATAGCGATGCGGAGAGGGAACTGTGGCCGATTTTCCCCTCTCTAACCCAGGGTGCTGAGGACGACTGTAGTGTCACTAAACCCACCCCAGTTAGGATCTGCTAACTCAGTGCAAGTCCAGGATCGAACCTAGGACCTTCCTGGTCTGTGTGGCTCACATATTAACTGCCTTAGCCAAATTAAACAGTGGGAAACAACATTTTTCCTTATAGGGATTGTGAAGGTTTTTTGGTCAGTCCCTGTAATGGCACGCCATCTCTCCTTTGCTCAGCTAACATTAAGGTGACTTGATCTGTTGAATATGGGCTAATTTGTTAGTAATGACGATGAGAGGGGGGGTGCAATGTGTGGCTCTGAAACAGAATGCAATCTGACCCTTGAAGTCCAGGCAATTCATCCCCATTTGCACTTATATTTCTTACTGTCTGGCTTGTTCTGTTTGAATTTTGTGGGTCTAGAAGTTTGGAGAGGGATGTGCCTCATTGCTTGGTAAATCCAGAACACCAAGATCTATCATCAGTAACTTGAGATCTGTGCAAGTTAATGGGAAACACAGATTTAAACTTTGTATGTGACCCTCAAGAATCCATGGTGTGCCACTATGAAGACAAAGAATTGGACATGACTGATGAATGTTGTAACAAATGTAAACAATTTTACAACACCAAGTTATAGTCCAGCAATTTTATTTTAAATTCACAAGCTTTCGGAGGCTTCCCCCTTCGTCAGGTGAACGATGATCGTTCACCTGACGAAGGGGGAAGCCTCCGAAAGCTTGTGAATTTAAAATAAAATTGCTGGACTATAACTTGGTGTTGTAAAATTGTTTACAATTGTCAACCCCAGTCCATCACCGGCATCTCCACGTTGTAACAAAGGTAGCCTTGGGCCCTGGTTCCTGCCATCCAATTCAATGACATTTTATAAACAAGAAATATGCTAACTGTTAAAATATTTAGCAGCATTCACTTCAGTAACTTCAAATTCTGACTCACTACATAAGAACTCTCCGTAAACTATGTTCAGGCAGTTATTAGAAGGTTTTTATTTTGGACATTATTTCAAGGACCACCTCTTCTCAAATCATCAGTACCAGCTGCCTTAAATTGCAGTAACTGCTCATCTTATCAAACTGGTTAAAATAGGTTATCAGGAACTTGAAGAGGCGAGTACAATCAAGCTTTATAATGCCACTAACGGTTTCACCATGAAGTGAAGCAAAGTACTAAAACAATCACTCCCACTATCAAAAAAACAAGAATGTACTTTTATCTTTGAAGATTTTTTTTCTCTGCAGTTCCAATTTCATGAGTATGGATATAACCTGACCTTGTGTAGCCACTCCCATTTACGTTCCCACTCGGTGTCCAAATGCTGTGCAAGAGTAGAGTTGGTGAATTCGGTGGCAATTCACAAGACATGAAAAAGTGGGTCTCTGGCGCCCCAGAAAGAAGATAAGTCAGTGTGTTTGTATTTCTCACTGCATCAGACAGCGAGTGAAAGACACATCGCTGCCTGCATTTTTATAACATAAAAGTGCCGTGACTTTACCACTGCTAAAACCGTTGCTAATATTTTTAAATAATAAAGCACTCTTTAAATTGAAACCACGAAAGAATGTTAAATCTACAATGGCTATCTGTTAGGTAGAATGTTTACATGGAGGCCTGTGGGAAACAAATAACCTGATGCCCACTTTACATTACAGCACTGGCATTGACTGCAGTCCTGACATCGGCAGCAGAACTGGAAAGTGAAGAAAGTGGTGCTATTGCCTCTGGAAGAACCAGTGTTGCCTCCAACAACTATAAATGATACTGTCCAATGGTGCTGGACACCAATTTTTCTGGCCATGGATGGACTTAGTTAATGTCCAGCCTACCCATGCAGGACAGTGATGCAGTGTTCAGCTTGCTGTCCTGGATAGAACTCCTCAGCCATTGGGGAAGGTCTGATGGTTAGAAATGAAAGTTGCGAATCTTGATTTTGCCCCCGTTTCTGTGGAAATCACCTTACAGTGAGAATCGGCCAATTTCTACAGAACTATGTGCCAGGATATTACAGAGTCGCATCCGCTAAAGCAGTTCTGGAAAGTAAAGGGGCTTTATTGGGATGTTCTCATAATATGGGTTTTATAATACTATAGCAGCCACTTACAACACTAAGAGGGATCTCACCAAGGTCATTAAATGTAGGTTTACCTTGTAACCCTGTATTTTCCCATTCTGTGTCTCTATTGGGGGAGGTTCCCACGTAACTTCCAATTGAGTTGCTGTGAGAGCCTGTACGTTTACATCCTGAGGACCTCTTGTAGGAACTGGTGGGGAAACAACACAGAGATTCAGTGATGGCCAAACAAAGCATGCATTAGGACCAAACGAAAAGCAAAATGGTTGTTTCTTTGCCCCCATTTGCTTACCTGCTTCTCCCACATAGACTTCCTTAGGGCTGCTGGCAGGACTTTCACCCACTACATTAAATGCTTTCATTAGGATTTCATATCTTGTATATTTCTTCAGTTCTGTAGAGTAAAAGATATGAAAACTTCCCTATATATTTCAAATAAGCAGAATTATAACATTTGCCCTCCTACACAATTGTCATGAATGTTTTTCATCAAAGGGGAGCAATGCTTTGGCGAGGGGAAGAAACATGTTAGTCAAAACTATTCTCTCTGAAAAGTAGTAGGGAGAGTCACCATTTGTCTGTTGCTCAATCTCCGGTCACGTTGGACCTCTTGGCCAGAAAAGACCTGCTCAGGTGATTATATCCATGGGTCTGTTCCCCTGCGGTTGTCACCGAGCAGAGTGAAGTTTGGCATCCTTACTGCTTCTGGATACCAATCCTGTCACTCGAACATGAGCCCAAACCTCAGCACTAGCCTGGGCTTCAAATCTGCCCTTTCTGCCGAATATTGCTCTCCTTTAAACTGTCTGGATACTTTAAAAAAAAAATTGCAATGTTCCCTAAATTGAGGGACAACAATGTCAGACTTTGCAATGTTTCCAATTAAGACATTCAGTGGCACACTCACACTTAAAAGGTATGTTTTAGCTGCAGTCTGTTCCTACTGTACATACACTTTAAATTTATATTTGAAGGTTTATAGAATATTTTTACAAATTTTCTATATAATTTGCAGGTTATGCTCTGTAAAGAGTACGCACCTGCGTAAGTGGTAGGAATCCAGTTTCACGTGCTCTTTAAGACATAGCAAGTTACCAATCTTGGCCATGCCATCAGTGGAAGTGTAAAAGTGAGGGACAGGTATTCCCCCACACAGGAAGGAAAGCTGATGAGCATAATGGCTCAGGCTCCTCTCATACATCCAATGGCGAGCTATAGAGTAGCACTGACCACAACCTGGAAGTACCCTGCCATCCTACCCCAGCCTCCTAGGTGGATAAGTGCAGGAGGAATCTGAAGACTAGGTGGTAAAAGTCTTTTATTTTTTACCAATTGAGAGAGGGAGAAGAGATTGAGAAGGCTGAAATATGTCGCAATTAACTATTAAAACATGCTGACACAGAAGAGGAGTGGAGGGTGCATTGCCATTGCCAAGACATGATGATATACCATATGACACTGTGACTGAGCAGTGAAAATCACAAAGGAACTCTGTAATGGTTTACAGTGGGAGTTGCAATCTTATCAATGTGTTGAAAGCATAATTTTCCTTCCATTGAATTAAATTGGTGAACACAGCTTTTTCTTCGTTTGATTTTTATGTTTACCTACCTAGTCAAATGACATATACAGAAAAATGATCACATTTCAATAAATTAAAATAACTTTCAAATCTATTAAATCATGCTTTTAACAAGTTTCCTTATTTCATTGAACAGAGCCAGAGGGTTGTATAGGTATCAGGTAGCTGGCTCTCATTGCACAGAAATTATTTTAAAAATCTGATGGCTTGCATAATCTGAGGAAGGAACAATCAATGGAGGAAAGAAGAAAGCATTCAATTTAATAGCACAAATTGGGCAGAAAAGTTTATTACCTTGCCCAAAGAAATGCATCTAAATTCTGTCTCTTTAAAAAGTGATGAGAGGAAACTAAGTCAGCTGCTAGTGACAGAAGATAGGGACAGGAGAGAAATAAAGGGATCAGTGGGCACAGAGACAGAAACAGCAAGACAGAGAGACAGAAGAAACAAAAAGGATTAGAATTACAGAAACATTTACAGGAGGAATATTTGTTGAAGTGACAGTAAGCGTTTAGCCCCTACCTGTATCTAATATCCTTCAGAAAATACAGTAGCACATTGCTCTTCAACAGTTTTACAGAGTACTGACTTCAAAAGAGGGTACAGCAGGGCCAAACAATTTACTTAATCCAAGTGACTCTAAATGCTTGTAAAAACCTGAGCTACATAAAAGAAATCTGATCATGTAAGTGAATAAGAACATTAAAACAAGAGGAGGGTGCATCTACACTTACGTGTTAGTTCGAACTCGGTTACTGTGGAGCTGCTCACTGTCTTGAAGCTACTCTCAGCTATGTGAGGTAAGCAAAGCAAAATATGTGAGTTAGGGTTTAGAAGATTAGTATCTGCAACTGCTAACTAGCAAAGGAGGCTGAGGTTCAATCAACAAAACATAAAAGGCGACAGAGGTTCCCTTTAAAGAATATTTTTGAAATTAATGATATACTCAAATTCCAATTTAAAACATAACTGTTGACATTGGGAAAATGTCAGGGTGACATTTATGATGAGAAAAAGTGAGACGCATTGCAAACTCATTTAAACATGTGAAGTGGTGTTTATTTTTCAGTATGACGCACATCAAAATTGGTTATATTTTCAAATCCCATCACTTGCTGGCATAATATTCTTGGTATAATACTTCTTTTTATACAAGGTAATTATTTTTTTACTAATGTTTGATTTTCTTACACTTCAATACCACATCTCTAGAATCTGATTACATTTCCTAGAATCATAGAAATTGAAAAACAGAAGGAAACCACGTCAGCCCACCATGCCTGTGCTATTCGTAGCTCAATACCGGAGCTATCTATTCTAATCATTTTTCCTGCTCTTTCCCCATAACCTACAATATTTTTCTTCAAGTGTTTAACTTCCTCTTAAACGTTGTGATTGAATCAGCTTCAACAGCCATTTGTGGTAAAGTATTGCACATTTCAATAATTCTTTGCATGAAGCACATTTCTTCAAAATCTCCCCTTTAGGCTTCCTTTTGATGGCATTACTGATGACTTCTATCAATTATTGATGATCAGAAGGAGCCTGATAGGGCGGTAATTGGCGAGGTTAGATTAATCTAGCATTAATCCTGAATTTATATAGTGTACTGATTCAGTAACCAGCGGAAATAACCTTTTACTGTTTACCCTCTCAAACCCTTTCATAATTTTGAATGCTTTTATTAGGTCTCCCTTAACTTTCTCTGTCCTAGTGAAACACCTCTAGCCCCTCATCATGACTATATCCTCACATCCCTGATGCTATCTTAGTGAATCAGTCACATCGTTTCCATGGTGGCTCTAAGATGCTTCCTATAATGGAGTGCACAATCTGTGCACAGTGTACCAACTGTGTCCTAACCAGCATCTAGTATAGATTTATCATTACCTCCTTGTTTTTGTATTCAATGCCCATAGATATAAAACTCAGAATTCCATTTGCCTGTTTTATGGATTTTCCCACTTCCAATCCTCATTTTAAAGATCTGTGTATTTATATCTCTAGATATCTACGTTCCTCATCTCCACCAAGAATTTTAGCATTTAAGGAATATTTCTTCTTTTTCTCAGTGTATCATTTCATATTTATCTTCATTAAATTGCATTTCCCACATATTTACTTGCTCCCCTAATGTGTCTTTTCTCTCCTATAGTCTCCTGCAATTTTCCTCACAGTGTGTCATGCCCCCAAATTTTTTATTTAATTTAATTGTTGTTAGTTTTTCTTCTCCCTCCCTTTTAGGTTGTTCTGTACCCGCCTCTAGTTGAGAAAAACAGGCACTTGACCTGCTCCCAGGTTTCTATACTGCTCTGTAATTGGTTGCTGGAAAAGATACATGGGGCTCGAATTTAGCAGGCCTGCGGGTTCCCAGCGGGTGGTCCTCCGGGAGCGTGGAAAACGCGGACGGCTAATCGTGTGCGTCCCCCACGCGATCGCGGGATAATTGGACCGATTAAGCCCTGCTTCCGGGTTCTGCGCTCCCCAGCTGCTTGCCGCCCGGCTGCGCATGCGCAGTACCGTAGACGCGATGTAGGAGCTCCAGTTAAAGGGGCAGTCTCCCAAAGCCCCTCCTGCTACAAGCAAGCGGTTTGAGACGATGGCTCAGCAAAGGGGAAAGGCTGCGCCCCGTTTTTCAGATCTGGCACTGCAGCTGATGCTGGAGGGCGTGAGGAGGAGGAGGGAAACACTCTTCCCAGAAGATGGACGCAAGTTCCCTGCCGCCGCAACCAGGAAGGCATGGGCAGAGGTGGCGGCGGAGGTGAGCAGCAGGGGCAACACCCCAAGGACTTGGGAGCAGTGCCGCAAGCGCTTCAATGACCTGACTAGGTCTGGCAAGGTGAGTACACCAACGCACCCTCCCACATCCCGTCCCCACCATCACGCCAAGCAGATCACAACCCCCTCCTGCACAGCCACCACTGCGCTCCATCAGCAATCCTCACAGCCACTCATTCACCATCCTCGCAAGTACCCACCGTCCCTGACCCCACCCGAACACTACCACACACCCCAATCCCCATGCAATGGGATGGGCACGTGGCCGACGCTTCCTCCCATCCGTTCTGCGCCACGCTCAACCCAACCACACTGATGCTCGATGCGTCTCACGATGCAAGACGCACCCATTCACACATCTGTGTTTTGCCTTCACAGGAGAAGAGAAGCAAGAACAATAGGGAAAGGGCACGCACCGGAGGTGGGCCGCCGCAAGTGGTGGAGCTCACCGACGCAGAGGTGGAGGCGCTCGACATCGCCCGCACGCGACATTGCCTGTCGGTGGCCGATGGCGAGTGTGTCGCTGCCGAAACCGCCGGTAAGGGAAAGCTGACACTCAACACCCATGATCGCGAGTTACCGTCTCATCACCTGCCATCAGGCGCACTGTCAAGTTGGTCCACATGCCTCAAAGTGCCCTCTGTTCTCTTGCAGGTCCGTCTTTGGGTGAAGCGATCGTGGAGGGCGATTCCTCAGAGGACATGGCGGTCTCTGAGGGTGCATCGTCACATCAGAGCCAACCATCCACCAGCGCAGAGACACGCACCTCGGTGGGTCCCCCTCGCCAACTAGTTGGGGTAGCACTTGGTGAGTCACCGCGCACGAGTGAGCATGAGCAGACCCTGGTGGCAGGGGCAGCCGCGGAGGGTCCGCGACGGAGGGAGCACTCATCTCCAGGCTCTGCTCAGCCGGACCCAGATGCTGAACCCAGGGGGCCACCAGTGAAAAGGAGAGTCGTCGAGGGCCACCAGCTAATTGCTGAGGTACTGGCAGAGGTGCCGCGCGCATTGTCCACAATAGCGCAGGCGATGGAGGAGTCCACCTCCTGCATGTGGGCATTGGTGGCGCAGGCACAGGAGGGTACCGGCGACACAGTGTCGCGGGTAGGTGCGGGACTGTCTGCGGTGGAGGACAGGCTGGCCTCCCTCGAGCGTCACGCACAGCTCCAGATCGAGTCCATGCAGGCCCTGACAACGTCTGTACGGATTCAGGGTGAGCAACATTCCGACGCCACCAACAGGCTGAGGGATACACTAGGGGTGGCCTTGCAAGGCCTCACACATGCCATCCAAACTGCCGTCCAGCAGGGTGGAAGGGGTGATGTGGGCCGAGGCCAAGAGAGGGATGATGGTGACCGGGGACATGGAAGCGGGGACGCCTCTCAAGGCGTCCCCACGTCCCACCCGTCGCCCACCTCTCAACCAGTACCCGCAATGGTGCCTCCTCTCCAGGTGGCCGAGTCTGCCCCTGCCCCGGTGCAGGAGGAGCAGTCTGTGGAGGTCCCGTCACGGGCACCGAAACCCAGGGGCCGTCCGCCAAAAGCATCTACCCGGTCAAGGCAAGAAGACGAGCAACCTGCCACTACCTCTGCTGGAGCCACAGGGGTAGCACCACGTAGGGGTTCCCGGAAAAGAATTGCAAAGGCCTTATAATCACAAAGGGAATACACCAGGGTGTTTATTATTTTGTACTTTTTTTCTTATATAATGTCACATTCGAGATATTAAATAGTCTATTCTCACCACTCCTGCCACCTCTCGTCCATTCTTCCGCGGCTTGTGCAATAGTTGCGTTCCGTGGAGGCCATCATGACGGCGAACACCTGCTGCCACCCATTGGGCACACTGCTGTGGGTGCAGGATTACTGGCAGCACTCTTCAGTGGAGGGGGCTGGTATGGCCGCTCGCATGTGCAGGTGAGGAGATGCGAGCGCCTCGCAGTGTCTGACTCTAGGAGAACCGTTGATGTATGAGTGCCTCCCTGGCCCGGCGACCATCCCGGTGAGTCGCGGCTCGGCGCATGGGTCGTCCAACATCCTCTGGCGCGTCCTCCTCCTCCACCTCCTCCTCCTCCGCCTCCTCCTCCTCCTCCTCGCCCTCGCCTTCCTCAATGTGGGTGGCGGGTGTGGATGGGGCCTCCTCCAGCGGCACCCCTCTCTGTTGGGCCATGTTGTGCAGGGCACAGCAGACAACTATGATTCGTCCCACTCTGAATGGTGTGTATTGCAGCGCTCCCCCAGAACGATCAAGGCACCTGAAGCGCATCTTGAGAAGCCCTATGGTCTGCTCAATTGTAGACCTGGTAGCAGTGTGGCTGTCATTGTACCGACGCTCCGGCTCGGTGATGGGGTTCCTCAGAGGTGTCATGAGCCACGTGTGGAGGGGATACCCCTTGTCGCCGAGGAGCCAGCCGTTGCCGGCGTTGGGTGCCTGCAGGATGGGCGGGACGGCGGACTCCCTGAGGACGAAGGCATCGTGGCAGCTGCCGGGGTATCTGGCGCACACGTGTAGGAATCTCTGGCGGTGGTCACAGATGAGCTGGGCGTTCATGGAGTGATACCCCTTCCTGTTGATGAACAGCCCTGGCTCATGCGGAGGTGCCCGTATTGCGATGTGGGTGCAGTCGATTACACCCTGCACCCGTGGGAAGCCGGCCATGGCATGGAATCCAACCGCCCTCTCCATCTGGCTGCGCTCGTCCATGGCGAAGTTGATGTAATGGGAGGCCCTGCGGAACAACCCATTGGTGACCTGCCTTATGCACTTGTGTGCAGAGGACTGACAGACCCCGGTGATGTCCCCGGTGGCACCCTGGAAGGAACCGGATGCGAAGAAGTTGAGGGCAGTGGTGACTTTGACGGCGACAGGTAAGAAGATGCTGCTTGGTCCATCAGGGAGCAGCTTGTCGTTAAGGAGGCTGCAGATGTCGGCGACTACCTGGCGATTGACTCTGAGCCTCCGTATGCACTGCTCCTCGGAGAGGTCCATGAAGCTGAGCCTCGCTCTGTACACCCTGTGCGGAGGGTAGTGCCTCCTGCGACGCATCTCTCTCTGCGGTTGCCCTCCCTCCTGCTGTGCAGGTGGGTGTGCCGCAGCACCGTGTTGGGGGGCCCCACCTCTCCGAGGCGGACGGCGTGGACTGCGAGGCTGCTGGGGCTGGTCATCCTGTTCGTCCTCCGACGATGTCAACGCACCACCCATCTGGCAGGTGTTGGTCTGAGGGGTTGTGCAGGGTAGGTGGGTGGGTCCTCGGACTGGGGCTGCGGTTTCGTGTCGGTCTGTCCTCTGGCTTGGCGGGGGGTGGTGGAGGGCAGGGGTTGCCCTATGTGACGCGGTGGCCTCCTGCGTGGGTGAGGGCTCTCCCCCGTGGAGCGCACCTTGGCACCTGCCAAAGGCTGCTGGCTGCAACACGCCTGGTTTGAAAGGTACTGTTTCCCCCAGTGTGGGAAACTGACTGCGTTGAACCTAAAATCCCACACTTCCTCTTTTGACAGCTGCTTCAGCTCATTAACTGACCACAACGAGCAAGTTAAGTACTCTCAAGTGGAACCCCGCTGGCTTTAATTGCCTGCGGGATTCCCACCAGCGGGGCTTGCGCGCGCAGCCCCGCACGTCAGCGCGGTACCCGGAAGTGGCTGGGATTTCGTCGCGATCCGGTCACGTGACCGGATATTGGGATTTTCGGGGCCAACCCGCTGGAAACCCGCCGGAAACGCGATCGCAAAATCGAGCCCATGAGCACTCTCCAGTTTTCCCTCTCTCCCTGTAGGAATGTAATTGGCATCACTCTGTGCTCATTCTTGATGGTCTGGATAAGATGATCTATGTCCTCCCACACTATATAATAGCATATTGGCACACCAATGCACTGCACCATCATTCCACCCAGGAACAATTATTCAATTAGCATAAAAAGTGAAACTTGGGTACGGTAGAGTAGGGGTTATGCTACTGGACTAGTAATCCAGAGGCCTGGACTAATAATCCAGAGGATGAGAGTCTGGAAATAAAAAGCAGGTATTGTGACCATGAAGGTGTCAGATTGTTGTAAAAACCCAACTGGTTCACTAATATCCTTTAGAGAAGGAAACCTGCCATCCTTACCTGGTCTGGGCCTATATGTGAGTCCAGTCCCACACCAACATGGTTGATTCTTAACTGCCCTCTTAACTGGCCTACAACTCAGTTGTATCTAACTGCTACAAAGAAGGCGGCCCACCACCACTTTCTAAGGGCAACAAGGGATGGGCAATAAATGGTGGCCATGCCAGTGACACCCATATCCCGAAAATTAATTTTTTAAAAATCCAAATTACTTCATTTTCACCTGAACTGGATATACCTACTTTCTTACAATTATGTTTGGAGTTAAAACATTTTTTTCAGGGAAAAGAGGGTAAACCTGACATTGTGACCATTTATGACAAGCCGATGAAACTGAGTTGGGGGCAATCAGATCTCCCAACAGTGGGCTAGCATTTCCCCATAATAATTAGTGCACTAATGTTAAAACCAGTGAAAAATGGAGTGGTACTGTTCAAGCAGTTTCTCTTCCAGTATGGTGTCCCACTACCAGAAGATGATGCCAACCAATTTTTGACCAAGCTTCAACTGAGCTGGAATCATATTCTCAAGTGAAAACGCGTGGAAAATATCAAATACGGCAAAACAAAAGGCCGTGAGCCAGAGGAAACTTTCTTTCACTGACTGAGTGTGAAATTCTTGGTTGGAAAATAAGAAAGGAAAAGACCATTTTCCCAACAAGGGCACTGCTTTTATGGTTCATTTCTAACCAAGTTGTTTTTTATTATATACATCAATCCAATGTTTCTCCAGAAACACATCTGGTTGTTGCCCTGAACTCATTTACACTATTTCCCTCAATGGCTTCCCTGTGTG
This sequence comes from Heptranchias perlo, assembly GCF_035084215.1. Taxonomy (NCBI): domain Eukaryota; kingdom Metazoa; phylum Chordata; class Chondrichthyes; order Hexanchiformes; family Hexanchidae; genus Heptranchias; species Heptranchias perlo. Next base: position 8,534,394 of record NC_090346.1, read on the forward strand.
TAAAGTAACATTGCTTGAATTTCCTGTTTACTGCTAATTTTTAAATTGTATCCCCTAGTTTCTGAATTCTTCATTAGTGTGAAAAATGCATTCCGAATCAACTTTATCAATCCCTTTCATGATTCTGAAAATTTTTATTAGGATTTCTGAAAGCCCCTTTTCAGATGAGAATGAAGTCAACACATGTAATCTTGAAATGACTGAACACAAGGGGAACCTATTCAGGAAAAATCTGTTAACAAATTGCCTCAATCAATAGCACAAATGATCATATGGGAAGGCTTTTTAAGTAGAATAAGTGTACACTATATGCAACCAATGATACAGATGTACTCTTTGCTGGAATACTATGCAAACAGTGTAAGCACTGTAGCATGTGTAGTCTTGAGGCAGATACTCACCTGTAACAAAGATACAGCAGCTTGCTTTGCTTCTTATGCATCAATACAAGAAACTAGAAAGCAGTATGATAGTTAGATCTTCCAATCAGGCAACAGAGTTTTACAGTGAACATGTAGCTATGTTTTTTTTCTAATTCTTCTGTAAAAGCAAGGTTCCTGTTTTCTTTTTCAAATTACTTTGTTCTCTTCTTCCTCTGCTGAGTCTCTCCAGACCACGCAACATCCCTGGACAGAAGGGCTTGTTCTGGCTCAGTCCTGATACTACTCCGATTTTCAGAATGTGTTCAAACCGGGCGGGCAGTTAAAATTGCCCGTAGGACTTACTCAACGAGGTCCCGTTCTCTTCCCAAAGGCTCCGATTTTAATCTGCTCTTCTGAGCAAGCGGAAAGGACACACGTCAGAAACTGGTGGGGTCCTTTTTTAAATATGCAGATTGAGAGCTCCAATGACACATCGAGGCCCGACTGCTATTTTAATCAAAGGCCTGTGCGGAGAAGCCGTTGTGGCTTTCCCTCCAGGCTAACCTAGCGGGAAGAGGAGTCAGGGCCAGAAGAGGCCCAAAAAGGTAAGTACTTATACTCTTTTTTTAAACTTTCCTTGTGGGGTGCTCCTGTGGGTCCCACAAGGAAAGTTTAGATCTTCCAGGCCCCAAGGTTCCACCCCACCACCACCACCCCCCCGCAATAACGAGGCCCTCCAGAACCCATTTCACGTGACTTACCTGAGTGCCGCGGACCATTCCTTCAGTCCCCGGCGACAGTCCACTCCCGCCCAGTTAAAATCGGGGCTACTTAGATGACTCCACCTCTGATTTTCACTCTGTCCATGTTGGATGGACTGTCCCTCTGCACTTCCCCACAGTAGCTGAGATTAGGAATTTAGTGAGTGGAAGATCATGGATGCAGATCCACGTCCTGCCGCTCTGTGGCACTGCGTGCGTGTGCACTACTTCACCATCCTGCTGTGACTGTCTAGCATGACTGATACCAGCTGGTATTGTTCCTGATCATTTCATGCTTGGAACCAAGACCAGTGCAGTGGAAATGTTAATTCAGAAGGTCTGTGTTTCTAAGCATGCTGCAAGAGATATGCAGCAATCTAACAAGTGCAACATATTGGAGGATGGGAAAAAGAAAAGGCAAGCAGTTTAAATTAACATCTGCTATCAGCAGAATGAGACACTTGAACCATTTTTGATTGACATATCCAATATACATTTAATATTCCATTATGGCTTACAAATTGAAATCTAAAAAATGATAAAGGGCACTGGCTTTCCATTGCTGAGACAAAAGAATACATTTATTTGGCTAAAGATCTATAATTCAGAATTGAGAGTATAAACGAAGATAAATTCTTTCATTCATGAATGGTTTATGTGGTGAAATATGTCACGGGTTTATTGCTAGGATTTCTTTTATCTCTTTTTTATATTTTCTCCTACATAAAGTTACTTCTCTCCAAAGAGTCTTCCTTGTTGAAAGGGTTAGTTTATCCATATACCAGACTTATACACAACTATGACCAGAACTGATCTGATCGGTATGTTTTTGGCACAGGTGAGTCAGAAGGAGGTGAATTTTCACTCTCCCCTGAGGTGCTAGATCCAACAGTAGATTTGCAGACACTGCCAGGTCTCTGCAAATCGGGCCATTCACACTGAGGAATGCAGCTGACAGAGGGAAACCATGGGGTAGAAATTGGTGTGCGTGGCGCCTGTTTTTCGGGAGTTAAACAAGCCGATTTAGCAGTAGAACAACCTGCGCTTGATCTGTGTAGGCGTTGAGCCCACTGTTAAATTCGAGGGGGCTCGGGTGAACGCCTAAAATGGGCATTAGGCCCCTTAAATATGTAAATTAGGGGCCTAATGCCTGTTGAAGGACCCCATTGAAAAATTAGTTGGTAATTCGTGAGACAGACATTGGGCTTGCTCCGCTCAGGATTCTTCAGAGCACCCACCCCCCCACCCACTCCAGGTAAGTTAAAGATTTTTTTTGTTTAAAAAACCCATCCCGTGGAGCCAGTAGGAGCAGGAGTACTCCCCCGACTCCACGAGAGTCGTGATTGCCCCCCTTCCCATTCCTCCCCCCACCTCGAAACCCACTCCAATCCCCCTTCCCGGGACTTACCTGAGGGTCGCTGTCAGCGAGCCAGGTGGCCTGATTTTGATGTCTTCACTCGGGTGAACTGCCTGTGGAGTCACGATCACCAGTCGGCAGTTCGCGTCGAGTACGTTAATGAGGCCCGAGAGCCAATTTCCATCGATCCTCGGGCTTCTCCGTTCGGGGGCCCAAAATGATTTGGTTCTGAAAGTTCTGGTTCTGGACTAATTTCCATGTATTTGAACTTGGCTGCACTCTTCTGCCACATGGCTGAAAACTGATGAAACTAGAGGCTGACACATTTGAGCACCTCGGTGCATGTACTACCGCATTACTGAGCCAACTGCATGGGCTGATATTTACTCATATCACTGCCTAACACTCAAACCCAACAGCCATGTGAAAAGTCACATCTCAGCAAACAGGAAAAGCTCACACAAGTCGCCTTGCTTCCACAGTAGTGTTGGTATTTTGATCCATGGTGGAGTCTATAGCCAGTTTGTGTATCTCCCTTCTGAGAGTGAATGTATGAAGGTAAAAACAAATAATGTTGGGAAGTTGGACTGTAGGTCAAAATATCAAAAGAAAAAATGTTTATTCACAAATAGGGTGAGTATTTTTCTCTATTGAGAAGTACATCTGGCTATTTTCAGCCTGCTTTGGATGGGACAGACAGAAAAATAGACATCACATTAGATAACTGGATGGTGTTGAGTAAAATACAGCCTGAACCATGAATACGGGCAGAGAGGACAACATGAGGAAAATAATTTATAAATGAGAAAGGTAATTTAAAAAAATGCTGCGTAAACATCACCAGTGTGACTATAAATGCATGGTCAAATTATTCTTCAAATTCTTAGTGCAAAACATCAGTGCAGCATCCATTTATGAGAAATATATCTGTGCTTCATCCTTTCATTCAAAGCAAAGCCATAGACAATCTCTGATATAACTCAACACAAGTCATATCAGAAAAGTAGATACGACTGAAGGAATAGTGGTGGATTCCATGATTGATATGACAATCAGGCTATATGTTTAAATAAAAACAATATTTGCATTTTTATTGCTTTGTCAGAAGTAACACGATTCAGTTGGACGATAGTGGAAACCAAACAGTCAGTCTTTAAAGCCCTGCACACACATGAATTAAAACAACAAAAGGCTTTAGAAAAATATTTTTGAGTCAAATCAAGGCTGTCCACAGATTTGTCAGCTGCTGTTACTTACGTGTTAGCTCTGTCTGCAGAGCAGAAGGGTCCCCAATGGGCTGTATGTTGAATCCGGGCACATTCTCATACACAAGCTCCCTGTAGTAAATCCGGAATCCGACCAGTATGCCGTTTAAACCTTCTTCCTTTGGTGGCTGGGGAGAAATAAAATGTAGAAATTATTCTGACTGTATCTTTATGCTACCTGAGTGATTAAACCTGGCCCGTAATATGTTTTACTTTTGCCATAATATCAAACTTGTTCTCCTCCCTCCCCCACAAATAACATATTAAAACTAATCAGCTCTCCTGATTGCCTACTACCTGAAGTAGCATTAGCCATACAAACTCAAAAAGGTTTGGGTTAACCCCAGTCCATAGCTAGTCTCACGTGGGTCAGTGGTAGTGTTGCTACAGCGGCCCTAAACACCCAGGGATTAGTGAGCAGAAAAGTCACCCAGGGTTCCCGCATTTGATCTCCACTCAGTGACTCCTATTGGAAGATGCATGTGTGTACACCTCCTGTGAGATTAGGATTGGCTTGGCTGTGATGTCTTCCATGGTCAAGAGGCCATTCAACATTGGGAGTACAAACCCACATTTAAAGAATGGCCACTTGGGAGTGAGGTACCAGAGGGTTATTGATGACTCTGAAATTATACCAGAGCAATATTCAAGAATGTGAAGGAAAAAGCACTCATCAAAGATGAGTTTCCTTTACTTTTTTGTTCAATTGCCATGAAATCCAGTCATCCATTTATCTAATTAAAAAACGTTGTCCTCGTGGGAACATTGTGACGGTAATGTCTATCGTGAACGTGTGTTAATTTTCTTCTACATCGATTAAGTGATTTTCTGCTTTCAAATTGGTTACTTTCTGTGTGTCATCTCAAATTGGCCATTTTCCACTTTTGTTATCTCACCAATAATATTGCAGAAACTTTTTCACCCCTCAAAAATGTTTCCCCAGTCACTTTACAGCATGAACTCCCCCCCCACCCCACCTATTGCTCACCCATCCTACTATATACCCCAAAAGAAAATTTATAACATAATAAATATAGAAAAAAAAATCAACAATTTAGAAGAAAAACTTATCCAGCGACTTCAACAGCTTTCTCCCCATATAGCCCGATGCACTCACAAAGCCTCATGAAGATCTCCAACCTCAGGTACACATGCCCTGATACTTGACAAGCTGCCCCCCCTCCCCCGCACCACCATAACCCCCGCACCACCAACCCCACCAGCAGCCACCCCCCCCCCACCCACACCATCAACCCCCCACCACCTGCACCACCACCACCTCCAACCACCAGCAGCCCCCCCCACCACCACGCCCTCTGCCACCCCCCTTGCACCACCACCACCACCCCCCGGACCAACACCACCCACATCCCGCCACCAACCCCCCAACCCCACCACCCCCCCACCCACCACCCCCCACCTTGGCTACACCAGTCTAGTTTAACCCCAACTTGAACAAAACGTGAAGAAAGTGCACGCTCAAAAAAGCTCTTGGCTTGTTACCTTTTGCATATGTATGAGTAAAATAATATACCGCAGAACATCCCATTTACTTAATGCAAAATCAAGAATCAGTTCCATTCACTGAACAGATGGGAAAGCTTCCGATTGGCAACGAGCAAACAATACAAAACCACCCAATCCAGTCTGCTGAATTTTTTTTCAAACCCAACTACCTAGAACCATCAGTTACCACAAAATGAATCAATCAAGTTGCTGAGATAATTTCTCTCACAGCTCTAATTGGCAAATCTAGCGCCAATTTATAAACTGGTTAAGTCAACCAAAAGGCAGTTGTAACTGCTTGCAACAACTGGCTTGTTTTCTGTTTTTAAGATTGTTTTGTTTCTGTAATGAATTGTACTATCTGAAGTGTGATGTATACTACTGAATCTCTAGTGGGCTTGCTCATGGTTAGTTGGATGAAATGCTATGGGGTAAATTTTAACTGCGAGTCAGGAAGGGAGCGGTGGGGGGGGGGAGATTTCCGAATGCGAAATTCAGAAGGTAAGTGGGCGAGCTTAATGAGGCCAATTAATTGCACTTCATGGGCGAGCTTAATGAGGCCAATTAATTGCACTTCCATGTTTCGCACCCAGCAGCCAGCCTGATTGACAGGCTGACCAACTGTCAGGCAGGAAGGCTGGGGATCAGAGGGAGAGAGGGATCATGGGCTGGGGAGGAGTCAATATGGCAAGAACAGACCTGAGCGACTCTTGCCACAGTGCCACTAATGGTGGGAGGACTGAAGGTGTTACATGTTACCTATTAAAAGTACAGTAATAGAAACAGGGGTACCTCTTACATTTTAGCTATTATGTCTAGGCACTACCAATGTCCCAAAAGTGTTACTAAATTAGGATAACAGGACAAACATGAAGTATAGGTATTTTTTTCAAGGCATGTTTCATGACAGGAATAACACTGTCATGTTGTGGATAATTTCATTCATATTGTATGGATTAAAAACACTACTGAAAAGATTATGTCACTTCACTAAAGTGTATAGTTTTTACACAGCCAATATTTCCCCATACATCTGCAGAAGCCTGCTCTGTTAAGTATATAACATTAGAGATAATTTTGTAGTCCATTGCCACATTAGAGGTAAGTTTATTAATAAATCCTAGATGTTTAGCCAGTGTTAACATCACATTTAAAGCTCTTAAAGCAGTTCCAAAGTGTCACATTTTAAATATAACATGCTGAGATATCACAATTATCATGCCATGATAACTATGACTGGTTGTCTTATGTTTTGTAATGTTGGTAATTATGTCCTTTCTACAATATAATTTAAATAATACACTGTTATAAATGTAAAAAAAAAATCTCTTTGTATTTCACTAACTCAACAAACGTCTTCAATACATGGAGGATTAATTACAGCCCAGAGCTGCACACAGAGGTCATGACTTACCTGCCACTGAACAAGGACCGAGGTAGTCGTGCGTGGAATCACAGACAGAATAACTGGTGGCTCACTGGGAACTGAAAAACAGAACTGTAGGTGAAGCAACTGAGCAACACATCACAATTTTATATTTCTTGTCAACCCATTAGGTTTCCGGACTGAAATACTATTCACAATTAACTTTATCTACTATTCTCAATTAACTAACTCTAAAAAGAAAGGAGATTTTTTATTTTCTTCTAAACTGGTTTAAACTGTGGTACTCAGGGTCTGGTCTGACAGGATGTCTCACATTTTAGGTGCTTTTATGTTTGTTAAGTAGTCCTGTGGAGCAGCCTACAAACAGAGACCTCCAACTTCCATCACCTCCACTTTATTTGACTTGATGTTGTCACTTATAATGAAAACAAACCGGTTGGACAACCACAATTCCCACCACTACAAACAAGGAAATCTGACACACGGTGCTTTTAAATGAAAATCAGATGGCAAATTGCAAAGGCCCATGGAAAAAGTGAGTCTCTGCTGTCATCAGAACAACAATGGTCTGGTTGTTTAAATTTACAAGTGCAGCTGATGGTGGGGGAATTGTACATTTGCTGTTGGCTGCATTCTTCTAATATAAAAGTACTTTCTGAGAATATGCTTTTGTTTTACTGAACAGTAAATTTACAATTCAATATGGTGAGCTATCAATCTCTCCAATTGCCTTTAAAAAGATTGTTTCACCCAAGATACAAACTATGCTAAACTTTAAAGGGAACCAATCTCCCTGAAAAAAAACTTTATCATTTGTTTAAAAACACACATGATGATGTAAATTACATTAGAACACATTATCATATGTGTGTGTGTCATCCTGATGAAAATGACATATGGCTCTTCTGGTCCTTCTCCCTCCCTAAATGGTTCTATGGGTTTACAAACACTTTTCCATACCTGAGAACCTTCCGGCAGCATGCCCATTTGGCAATATGGAAGTAGCATCTTTTAGGTCTATAGCAGCCAACCTGTCTCTTGGGATTACTGCCTGGGTAGTCTGTGGCAGTCCAACTACTTTGATTTCTCCTAGCTTAGGACAGCATCTCTTTACCATATTTTTTGCCTTGTACATTTGAGGTATTTGCTGAAATTTTAAATACCAGCACTGATGATATTATCAGGGAAATTTGACCGGAGACAGTTTGAGAGAGTACAGATCAGCAGATATTGTCACAAACCTAAAGCGTTTATGCATTCATGTAATCTCAACGGTGTATTTTAACTGAACCTACATGGGGGAGGGGGACAATTTCCCCATACATTTTGTGTCGTGAAACCATAAATATGTTCTTTTATAAATGGTTTCACTATTTTGTTACATAGAGGAAACCATCCTTATGGCTGAGCTCAGTAACTCTTTCAAACCAATTCCCCCGATGATAACATCAGGATTCATTGTTCAGAAAAAATCCAAAAATACATTTTTTAAAAAGTTCAAGTCAATCATGATCATTTGTTTGGTTTTTTTTAAAAAAATGAACGTAGACACAGAAATTGCTTTTAAATACAAAATGCATTATATTGATGTGAATTATCGTTGGTTCTCTTTGCTTCTAAGATCAAATCTGTATGTGAATTAACATTAAATGTGTTAGCAACCAGTGGAGGAATTATCAGAATTGATAGCCCTGTCAATGTATGGGCTGGTAACCTTCTCAGAACACTACTCATAACTTTGAGTGTCAATTTTAGCCTGATTACACATCCGTGAAGCACCTTGGGACGATTTACTATATCAAAGGCGCTATATAAATGCAATTTGTTGTTGTTTAGTTCTGTATTCTACATTGTTGGATTGCAAGAATAAATATAGGTATACCGTATACAGGGTGTGCTGTAAAATAAAGTGTATAATACAGTGAAATAAAGCCGGATATTGCGGCAGTTTAAATCAAGCGTTACAAGAGCACTTCAGTTCAAGTCATGTGATTTAGTCACTGAAGCCTGGCATCTGTCACCGTCCTCTACAACACCTGGTACTGTGGGGAAAAAATTGCAAAAACCAAAATAACCAAAAATCTATACCCACAAACTCCACTGACATATAATATATGTTAGGGAGTAATAACCCTTGGTGAACAGGCTGGTAATCTTCTCTATTTTGCCCTGATTACCCAGCCTCTATTCTAAACTGGTTCACTGTAGAACACAGTATAGGTTTTAAACTGGTGCTGATTCTTGCTGGTGTATGGGTCCATGGCCACTGGCAGCCCTCTGGTAGCTTACCTGAGTGGCTCAGCCAGTGAAAGTTGGTAGTCTATTTGACATTGGAGGAAATCACCCAACATCCACGAACATGCACTTTGCAGTAGAAGTCATTGGGTAACAAGCAGAAGTGGGAACACTGGCTAATTTTTATCCCCTCCTTAGGCCGATTGTAGTGCCCAACTTCTGTTCTAGCTGAAATCAGCTAACTTGTTGCAAACTGATGACTGAACCTTGCACTTACCTCTAAGTCATCAACAGTGCAGCAGTGGAAGCTTCTTAAAGATGCTAATATATATGAATGCATTTTCTTTCTGTACTTTAATGCTTTTTTTCTCATCTCATTTTTCTTTCTCATTATATGCTCTTTCCTCTCAGTATTTCACATTTCCTTCCTTTCTTTCTTCAAGCGTCAACCCAACAATTTATCTTCAACTTGTGTTCTGAATATCGCTTCCACTTAAAACTCAATTTCCAAGAAGGTTCAATCATAGAAACAATGCAGGATTATTTGTGGCTTCATTGCAACTATTACCAATATCGGCCACACGGGACAGCTTCCATCATCTTTGTGCAGCAATTAGTTAAACAGAATGTACATCAGCTGTTCACTGTAGTTTTGTTAAACGACACAATATAGGTTGGGAGCTAAGGGCAGTGCTTACAAATAAGAGTTATTTCTTCTGACAAGAGATGAAATTACAGGCTGTTGTGAAGATTATGTATACATGAAACATGCTACAATTTGAAACTGTTTTAAGTAAACCTATTTCTCCCATCAATCATTTATCCTAACTCTCATCACGGGTTGTTGAAGGATGTCTTTGCTTAGTGATGAATTCTTATTTTCCTCCTCTCTCTTACGAACTCAGCTTATTATTCTACACAACTGTTCTCTTAATACAACCTATTTGTTGTCCAGCCAAGATTTTCCTGAATTAGATAATTACAGCTAAATATTTACATTCTATTATCTTGATTTTTTTTTATCTAAGCAAATCATAAATAGAAATAAGATGCAGCATAACTTAAGAAGAGCTAAAATTGTGAGAAGTTTTATATGAGCACAGTAGGAGACCGATGAGTTAAAAATTCAATTGAATCAAAGAATACAATAGATAAATAGAACAGAGTGAAATATAATAGTGATTCATCCTTACCATCCTGCAGTGTTGTTACGGGCTCTGTTTCTGCACTAAAAGCACTGTCTCCAATATCATTAGTCGCCATTATTCGTAGCTGGTAGGAGGTGTAAGGCTTCAAACTGTCAAAAGACAGGTAACAGTAAACATTGCAGTACTTTAATGTTCCTTGCAGCATTGGTTTTATAATGTACAAAGTGTAATGAAAATTCTGCACCATTTCAGTGATGAATTAAAAGTTCAGAATTCATAAAACCTGAGAGCATCTGCCTCTATGTTGTCTACCATGGCTAAATGCAGATTTAAGAGTAATCTTCTGATCCTGACACCAGTGTACTAGTAAGATCTTGATAAAAGAAAGAGGATTGAGTGGATGCAGTGCAGGGATGTACAACCTATTGGAACTGGTGGCCAGATACCCATGACTGAATCATATAAGATTATACAGAAATGCAAACCTCCACACTCAAAAATGCAAGGTCTCCTTCCATAAAAAAATGTGACATCCCACATATACACAAACACAATTTTAAAATTAGAGCTAGGAGTGAAATCAGGAAGCACTTTTTTACACAAAGGCTAGTGGAAATCTAGAAGTCTTTCCCTTAAAAGGCTGAGAATGCTGGGTAAATTGACATTGTCAAGACTGAGATCGATGGATTTTTGTTAGGTAAGGATATCAAGGAATATGGATCAAAGGCGGGTAAATGGAGTTGACATACAGATCAGCCATGATCTAACTGAATGGCAGAACAGGCTTGAGGAGCTGAATGACCTACTCCTGTTTCTGTGTTCCTTTATAAAAAAGGGTTCAAAACCTGATAAGAATTGAAAAGTAGCAAGCTGGAAGCACAAGCCATTATCAAAAGGCATGTTGTGAACAATAATGGACCAATATAGAATAATATTTTTTCAATAGAAATTCCGAACCTTTTCTAATAAGAGGCAAATTTGTCAAACGTTTGTGCTAATAAATACTGCTCCAGAGACAGAAAGTCACCTGTTCCAGAAAGCCAGAGCATGAGAATGAAACATTTGATGGAAGAGGACTAAGTTAGAAAGTTCGACCCTCATCAGAAGGAACTTTTGAAAATATTAGCAAATCTCTGTTGATAACAGACACTTGAGGAGAGATCCATCCCATTGCATATAATGTAATTACTTTACATGCAATATAAAAAGAGTTAATATCAAGGAGGGGACTACAAAGGTCAGGAAAGAGGGAAATCTCAAGAGGTCTATTCATGCCCTATGAATACCTAGACTATGTTACTGCTGCTAACTCTACCATAGGTCATTGCTATTATTATTAGAATTCACACAAAGCTTGGGAGTGAGTAAATTTAAAAAATACAAAGTAGGCTATCCGTGATTCTCCACTATGTTGGAGATGCAGATTTATTGAAGGTACCCTTAGGTATCTCCTTTGGGAATGGCTCCAGGTAACAACAATAGAAAAGTGACTTATATTCTAGTGCCAGAGTTTCCTTTTATTCTCTTAAATCAAGCTTGTGTACAGACTTTATCAGTGAAATTCTTACGTGGTTCTATCACCATTTTGTTTACCAATATATAAAGTAACCAAGTGGCTGATATTGTATATAACACTGACTGCTTGTCTTGGCTATCTGTTGGTGTATTATTGTGTTTTGTATTGTAAGTTTATCAGATGAAACTGCCCTTATCATTGGAACCGCAGATAAAATTTAAAGAAAAAAACAAAGCACAAAAATATATCCAATTACTCTTCATATCAAATGAATGTTTTTCCCTGGTGAGAGCACAGTGTCAAACGATATCCATGGGAGGATATTGCAAGACTTTGTGATGGAAGAAAATACAGGATGATGTTATTTTGTAAGTCTGGATCAGAACTGATGAAACATTAACTTTATCGATATTTCTCTTTCAGGTTCTGATTGGGCTCCTGTATATTTCCAACATTTTCTCTTGTTTCAGATTTCCTGGAATCCTTGTTTTCTTTTACTCTTATACGATCATTTGATTGACAGACATGTAGTGCAATTTTTCTTTACTGCAAGGCACTTGATAAATATTCTTTGCATATAAGTTATAGAATTTTATACACAATAAACAGACTATACACATTACCGTTCTATCACATATGATGTGGCGTCATGGCTGATTGAAGAGGTGTGTGTCTGCCATTCCATATTAGGTAGTTCCTTAGTTTGCACTGTGACGTAGCGTATTGGTGATGAACCATCGCTGCCGGGTTTCCACTGCAACAGCAAGCTGCGAGCACGAATCTCAGACTGAGGTACTGTCAGATTGGTGGCTGGCTGCGGGCGGTCTGCAAAGAAAAAAGACAGTTTCAAAACAGGTTAAAGTATGCTTGCTGCAATTATCCCTAAATACTATTAGTGTCTCTGTATAGGAACAAAACAAAACTTTTTTAAAAAACTGGGCAGACTCGAGAGCAGTTTTCTGGCACTACCACTTTGAATGGTTACATGACCAGAGCACGTAAGGTGATTCAACTTACCCAACATCTATACCACAAAACACCAAGCGAGAAGATTTCCTCTGTGCGTTACAAGTAACAAAATTAGAAACCCATTTATAAAGGAGGGGTTTAAGATTTAATTGCACATAGTGCACAGAAGAATTATTCCATATAGCTGAAACACACAAGTCTGTGCTAACTAATGTTTTGATTGACATCTAATTTATCATATTTAGAATCCCTATGCACAATATTGAAATATTCATTGTTTTAATCAACTGACAATAGTTTAGAGTGGTGTCAATCAGATTTTGTTGCAATTTTTTTCATGAAAAATCAGTTACCAGATCTGGTTGTACATCCAACAATACCTGCGTACTGATGGGGCTGAATTCACAGTGTTCAACTACAATTCTGGAGAGCTCATGGAAAGACTTCAAATAACCCACAAAAGAAGCTTACAAAATCACAAGGGATAAGGAAGGTTATTCAGCCTATCATAGTTCATCCATCCAGAAGAACCTACTAGTACTTCTATCACAGCACCCAACTGTTTCTTAAATGATTCCAAAGGTTTTTGCCTCCATTGTCCTACCTGAAAGTCCATCCATGTATTGATCGATCTCTCTGTGAAGACCTTCCCACAATCAGTCCTAAATTTGCCTCGCCCTGGTTTGAGTGTGTGGTCCCTTGTCCTGCTGTCATTATTTAACTTGAAGTGTTCCAGATTTACCTTTTCTATATCAATTACTACTTTGTACATCGATATCAGGCCCCCTTATTCACTCCTTTCAAGGCTGAAGAGCACACCTTTCTTCAATCTTGCCTCAGATACTAAGAATCAGCCTTGTGATTCTTCTCTGAACCACCTCTAAGGTTTGAATGTTTTCCTTCTGTCTGGATAATCAGAATTGGGCAGAGTGTACAAGATGTGGTCTGACCAGAACATGGCATAGTGTTAATGAGGCATCCTTTGACTTGTACTCTACAGATCTGGCCAAATAATTCAAAATTCTATTTGCTTTGCTGATCGTTGGTCCACAGGATTGGATATGTTAACAGGAGAGTCTAACTGGCTTAGATCTCTTTCAACTTCACCCCTAGCTTTTTCAACACCATTTACTTTAAATTAAATGAATGATTGAAATTATAATTTTCTAAGAATGATTAAATTGTAAAAAGACTGACTGAAATCTTTGCACTCAGGCTCTGAAAGTCTCAGAGCGATCCTCTTAGAAAGTCAAATGTGGAGTAATTGGACTATAACGGTAAATGGCCTTTCAGCTCATCTAAAATTTTAATAATTTGGCCCATTGGTTTCACTGGATGTAATAATACTAATTGAAATTCAAAGGGAATTATAACGAAATTCACAGCTAGTCTCTGCTAACTGAAGTGTGCCATTGACTGTCCAAAGCCCATTGTGACTCGATGTTTTGGCTCATAGCATGGCCTCCCTGTGTCATGTGCCTTCATCGATTTTCATAGATAAATATCAAGTAAGGAACACTTTTTTAGAAGTAATATTTGATGTGATTGATTTTGTTTGGAGTGTTGTGCATGAGCAATACACAGGTTATTGATTGAATATGTGTAAAGGAACCTTAATCATGGTGCAGTGACCAGTTTTTTTATGGTTCAGCTCACATTCATCTCTCAATCTGCTCATCCAGGATTCAGTAAAAAAACAGTGCAGCATTTTATTCCATTTTGGTTTGTCACTGATGCCTTTCTGTTGGCATCATTTGCCACCAGGAAAGTGTTAACCTTCAGCAGCAGTAAGCACACAAACTGCAACACGAAATGATGCAACAAAAAGTACTCCATGTCCTCCTACAAGCTTGGCAGCACGCACCTGACTATTTCTCAATTTATCCCATCTTCTCTCCTGCTCTTTTCAACCTTAATAGTGTGCTGCACCATGGGCATTGGCCCTCAACTAGCTACTCAATTAAAAAGATTTTGCCTCTCAACTCTCTCTCAAAATTTTTCATCATGAGGCTTGCCGGCTGTGGAAAGAATGCTACTTGCTAATGATAATTAGGTAGGCTAAACAGCACCAGCTGTTAAACTAGTGCTCCAAAACAGAGAACCCAAGGTTCAATTCCAATCTTTTTTTTTAAGTTTCTTCTCTTCTCTCCTGAAGGTGCTGCCTAATGTTGAGGGCATGGTTCCATGATCATTGGCAAAGCCTTTTTAAAGAAATACATTTTGTGGGGGCGGAGGGGATGATAGAAAAAAAACTTGCTGTATAACGCCCTGTGATATCTCAGAAATATTTCGAAACACTTCAATGAAGTACTTTGAAGTTCAGCAACTGTTGCAACCTAGGCAGACGCTGCAGCCATTTAGTCCACAGCAAGATCCCACAAACAGCGAAGAGATCAATGAGAAGTTCATTTGTTCTTAGTTGCTTTGGTTAAAGGAGGAATGTTGACTAGGATTCCAGCAGAAATGCCTGCTCTTCTTCAGTCTTTAACATCCATCAGATGAAGCAGACGGGACCTTAGTTAATGTCTCATCTGTAGATCTTTACTGAAGTGTCAGTCTAATTTATGTGCTAGAGTTGAAGTTGTCAGTCTAAAGAGACCCAGATAGGCCCATGCTGTGGGTTTTGTTCAACAATCCTCAATTTATCTTCTGAGGGTAGGGGCACAATCCGGGCATGTACACCTTCTTCAGAAAATTTTAATTTGATACTTTATTTTTTAGCATTTTGGAGTTGTTCTTGACTTAATAATGCTGATGAAGTGTCATCTTTGAATTGGCAGATAACTTATTTAATTTTTTATTTGTAATAGGAACAAAAAAATAAGAGAGCGGTCCCAAAACAGAACCCCGTATGACACTGCTACCCACTTCCAACCACTCTGAGAAACGTCCCTTAACTCCTACTCTTGTATAACCTAAATATAGATCACTTTATTTTCTACTCAGTGGTCTTCACATTACACCCTATAACTCCATTTGTGTTCCCTATAGTCACCTCAGATTGATTGTGCATTTTTAGTGAGTTGTCAACTATTACCCCCACATCTCTCTCTCGATCCAGATACCTGCATAGCTTAAATAAACCAAAATAATTTAATCCATTAACAAAATTTGATTATTAACAAACAAAACTATATTGAGCTCATTTTTGACTTTAAAAGTTTTAAAAAAGTTATATGTACTACAGGATACATCTTTCAAAAGCTTATTAATAACGATAGCTTGTTTTATTTGTGCAACATACAAATGCTCCAAAATAATGTACACAAAATATTCATGTTCTGCTCAAATTGTCAAATTTAAAATTTATAAGAGTAGCACAATTTTACAAACTCTTTACAGATGATGCAAGAAGTCTATGAGGACATGCTCCATAGTACAATGAGAACCCATGTATGAAACATAAGACAACCTAGAAAATGTACTTCAGATGACATATGGAGACTAGACGAATATAAATTATGAGAAACTCTTTCCTTCACAAAATTTGCATTTTTATCTTGTTTTAAATGAATCTTTTCACGAAGACTGAGATGTTATTCCCATTAAAGATAGAAAACATCGTATGTTATTATCATATTACATCTTTAAAACGAATTGCACACAATTTCTTTAGGGGAAGGCTGAATGCATAACTTTTGTGTGGTACTTCATAAGGTTATTTCACTGCCGAGATTTTTAATTATATCAGATGGCTTCTCTGGAACTGTACCATTCTCTTGCTGTGATTCTGAACATTAAATGAGTTAGCGGGCTATCTGTGCAGAAAAGGCCAGATCTGGGATTGATCAGTCAATATCACAAGATCTTTAGGGAACACTGAATTTTTGTAATTTTGGTTGACTAATCTATTTACACTCCTACTGGCTGTTAATGACATTTCTATCTGTTTTCTGCTTTCTAATTTTATTTATTTTAAATAAATACTTGATTTTCTTCATCCTGCCACCCTATTTTATATGTGATTGCACTGGTTAACAAGAGGGCATTTTAAAAAATCATTCCTGAGATATGGGCGTCACTAGCAAGGCTGACATTTATTGCCCATCCCTTGTTGTCCTTGAGAAAGTGGTGGTGAGCCTTCTTTTTGAACCGCTGCAGTCTGTGTAATGAAGGTGCTCCCACAGTGCTGTTAGCTGGTGAGTTCCAGGATTTTGACCTAGCGATGATGAAGGAATGGGTGATATATGCCCAGGTCAGGATGGTCTGTGACTTGGAGGGGAACTTGGAGATGATGATGTAAACTGTGTAAACATGAGGGGTGAATTTCCACTGAGTTTCCCAATTGTCAGCCTTAACTTTGGCAGAAGGTCCATGGAAACCTCGTAGAAACATTGTAAGCTCTGTTTATGCCCTTTCTGCGGTTCTTCTGCTGAGTTTAAGGCTGACAATCTGGAAAACCCCTATGGAAATTCACACTTCGTGTTCATACTGTGGTCTGGGATGCATAGTTCAGATGTGCAGCTTCCAACTGTTGGGGGTTTCACTTCCAATGTTCAGGCGATCCATAGCTTGATCACTGGTAAGAATCCCAACTTACTTACTAACTTTAGCATTGCCATGAAGCAGAAATGACTTTGCTGAACTGTTAAAGATGCTGTGTTAATTAATGAACCTTTAGTCTAAACCTCTGATGACCTCTGTTTTCAGAGCAGAATGGCCGATACATGGCATCAGACTGGAAATTTCAATTCTGAGGTGCCCATGGACACTGGAACCATTTAAGAGTTGGCTAAAGGCTATACTGGGGAAACAGTAGAGTTGGTAACCTGGAAAAGATGATCAAATGGACTGAAGGGCTTCTTCATCTTGTGATCTTTGATAATGTAGAGAATTTAAACATTATATCAACATGGTAAATAACCTTTCTTTATTTTTGCAAAGGTGGAGTGGAGGACATTGTCAGTATGATACCGAGGAACCTTGCATTGCTATCAGCCACTGACTATATTGGAATTAAAGGCCTTCAGTAGATGCAGAACAACAATTATTCCAATCACCAGCAAATTTACAATATTCCTCCAATTATACTTTGGAATACATGTGAAGGTCATGAAATATTTGCTTATTTTGAAAGTTACGTAAGAAATTCAGTACTCAGTGTTGAAAAAGCTAACAATACGCACAAAGCCTGACACTTTACCTCTAGTTTCTGTGGTGATCACTACAGCCTCCACTGGCTCCCCCCAGCCCTGACGTGTCTTCGCAGATACACGGAAGGCATATGGAGACTCGGGCATCAATTTTGTTGCAGAGTACTGCCGGACATTGGAACTGACTTCTGTGGTGATGAATTTGTTTGGTTCAGCAGTTGCCAGACGGTAAGCTATCTGGTAACCTGCAAAAATGAATACAAATCTATATTGCAGTTTAATTTAGTATTGCGATTTGCCAGGAAGACCGTAAAAAGGATTACAAAGATAAATCATAGCACAGATCTGGCATAATGTTACATAATCACTTTTTAAAAAACTCTTTGCTTTTAGAATTCTGTAACAGTATGATGCAATGCATTTACACAGCATCTTATAACATCCTTAGGATGTCCCGAAGTACATCTACAGTTCAATAAAACTGTGAGCACATTATAGCATGATGATTTGATGTTCATTTTCGCCACTCCAATTTTCTGTTCTCCTGAAGGCAATGACTCATGCTAAGGTACCAACCACCCTCCAGCACCTTGTCCAAATGGCTAATTGTCACGTGTGAGCCCAAATAGTGAGCACTGGTAGGTTATCAGACTGTGGGTGACATCAGTGATAGTCCCAGTTCTGTCCTCATCTTATGTTCACATTTTCATGGATGAGTCACTGGATAGCAGGCAGGAGCAGGAGCCGTAGTTCAATTTTCCCTCTCTAGCTCAGTTTTGAGGCCAGTTGTAACCTCCTCATCGTGTCTCTGGCTAAGATCAGCTAATACAGTACAGGCTGGGATCAAAACTGACGACTCTTCTGAATTCTGGCTCAGTTCCATGCAGGGGGATGGGATACAGAGTGGAGCTACAATAGGGGGTGATGTGCAGCCAAATATAGAGAAAAAAACAAGTCAGCTTGGAAGACAGGGCAAATATGTGAGGGCAAGGCTGGATGGCATCTATTTTAATGCAAGGAGTCTTGCGAATAAGGTGGATGAACTGAAGGTGTTGATAAACACATGGGAGTATGATATTGTTGCTGTCACAGAGACATGGTTGAGGGAGGGGCAAGACTGGCAGCTCAATATTCCGGGGTACAGGATCTTCAGGCGAGACAGAGGGGGAGGTATAAGAGGAGGGGGGGTCGCAATATTAATTAAAGAATCAATTACTGCCATAAGGAGGGATGATATATTAGCAGGTTCCTCTAATGAGGCCATATGGGTGGAGCTTAAAAAATAAAAGGGGGCAAGCACTTTGATGGGAGTGTACTATAGGCCCCCAAACAGTCAGGGGGAGATAGAGGAACAGATATGTAGGCAAATCTCAGAAAATTGTGCAAATAATAGGGTAATAATAGTGGGGGATTTCAACTTCCCCAATATTAACTGGGATACTCAGAGTGTAAAAGGCTTAGAGGGTACAAAATTCTTAACGTGCATCCAGGAGAGCTTTTTGAGCCAGCATGCAGAAAGTCCTACAAGAGAGGGGGCGGTACTGGACCTAATTCTAGGGAATGTGGCCGGCCAAGTGGAAGAAGTGCTAGTAGGTGAGCACTTTGGTGACAGTGACCATAATTTGGTGAGATTTAAGGTGGTCATGGAAAAGGACAGGGAGGGGCCGGAAATAAAGGTTCTAAATTGGGGGAAGGCCGATTTTAATAGGATAAGGCAGGATCTGGCCAAAATGGACTGGGATCAGCTGCTTGTAGGAAAATCCGCATCGGAGCAATGGGAGTCTTTCAGAAGGGAGATTGAGACCATACAATGGCAACATGTTCCCGTAAAGGTCAAGGGTGGTTCCAAGAACTCCAGGGAACCTTGGATGTCAGGGGATATACGAGAATGGATTAGGAAAAAAAGGAGGGCTTTTGGCAGATACAAAAGGCTAAAGACGGAGGAAGCCCTAGAGGAGTACAAAAAGTGCAGGGGGATACTTAAAAAAGAAATTAGGAGATCAAGGAGGGGCCATGAAATAACACTGGCGAGCAAAATAAAGGAAAATCCTAAGATGTTTTATAAGTATATTAAGGGTAAGAGGATGACTAGGGAAAAAATAGGGCCCATTAGGGACAAAAATGGCAATCTGTGTGTGGAGCCGGCAGATGTAGGAGGGGTTCTAAATGAATTTTTTGCATCTGTTTTCACTATGGAGAAGGACGATGTAGACATAGAAATACGGCAGGGGGACTGTGATATACTCGAACATATTAACATCGAGCGGGAGGAGGTATTGGCGGTTTTAGCAGGCCTAAAAATGGATAAATCCCCAGGCCCGGACGAAATGTATCCCAGGCTACTGTGTGAGGCAAAGGAGGAGATTGCGGGGGCTCTGACACATATATTCAGAACCTCTCTGGCCACAGGGGATGTGCCAGAGGACTGGAGAACCGCTAATGTAATACCATTATTCAAGAAGGGGAGTAGGGAAAAACCGGGGAACTACAGGCCAGTGAGCCTAACATCAGTGGTAGGAAAATTATTGGAAAAAATTCTGAAGGACAAAATTAGTCTCCACTTGGAGAAGCAAGGATTAATCAGGGATAGTCAACATGGCTTTGTCAAGGGAAGATCATGTCTGACTAATTTGATTGAATTTTTTGAGGGGGTGACTAGGCGTGTGGATGAGGGTAACGCAGTGGATGTGGTATACATGGATTTCAGTAAGGCCTTCGATAAAGTCCCGCACAGGAGACTGGTCAAGAAGGTACGAGCCCATGGAATCCAGGGTGCCTTGGCACTTTGGATACAAAACTGGCTTAGTGGCAGAAGGCAGAGGGTGATGGTCGAAGGTTGTTTTTGTGACTGGAAGCCTGTGGCCAGTGGGGTACCACAGGGATCGGTGCTGGGCCCCTTGCTGTTTGTGGTCTACATTAATGACTTGGATATGAATGTAAAAGGTATGATCAGTAAGTTCGCTGATGATACAAAAATTGGTAGGGTGGTAAATAGCGAGGAGGATAGCCTCAGTCTGTAGGACGATATAGATGGGTTGGTCAGATGGGCGGAACAGTGGCAAATGGAATTTAACCCGGAAAAGTGCGAGGTGATGCACTTTGGAGGGACTAACAAGGCAAGGGAATACACAATGAATGGGAGGACCCTAGGCAAGACAGAGGGTCAGAGGGATCTTGGTGTGCAAGTTCACAGATCCCTGAAGGCGGCGGAACAGGTAGATAAGGTGGTAAAGAAGGCATATGGGATACTTGCCTTTATTAGCCGAGGCATAGAATATAAGAGCAAGGAGGTTATGATGGAGCTGTATAAAACACTGGTTAGGCCACAGCTGGAGTACTGTGTGCAGTTCTGGTCGCCACACTACAGGAAGGATGTGATCGCTTTGGAGAGGGTGCAGAGGAGATTCACCAGGATGTTACCAGGGCTGGAGCGCTTCAGCTATGAAGAGAGACTGGGAAGATTGGGTTTGTTTTCCTTGGAGCAGAGGAGGCTGAGGGGGGACATGATTGAGGTGTACAAAATTATGAGGGGCACAGATAGGATGGATACTAAGGAGCTTTTTCCCTTCGTTGAGGGTACTATAACAAGGGGACATAGATTCAAGGTAAAAGGCGGGAGGTTTAGAGGGGATTTGAGAAAGAACTTTTTCACCCAGAGGGTGGTTGGAGTCTGGAACTCACTGCCTGAAAGGGTTGTGGAGGCAGGAACCCTCACAACATTCAAGAAGCATTTGGATGAGCACTTGAAATGCCATAGCATACAAGGCTACGGACCAAATGCTGGAATATGGGATTAGAGTAGACAGGGCTGATGGCCGGCGCGGACACGATGGGCCGAAGGGCCTCTATCCGTGCTGTATAACTCTATGACTCTATGACTCTATTTATTATTTGAACAATCAGGGGAAATGTGGTGCCCCGTGCTGGTTATTGCAGCAATGGGCGGACGATTCAATCAAAATACATCATTTAAATTGTCTGGCACCTTACAAATATGATGGAAGGAAAGAGATTCTTTCCCCAAGATAGATTTACTGTTAAACACTACATGCATTCTCATTGGTCAGGCCAGGAAGAGTAATGGTAATGCTTTAAATGTGTCAGAGCAATTTGGACCAGCAATAAAAAGGCAACATAGGGGTGATAGAAGAGGCACAAGTATGAGCGAGGATAGAAAAGAAGGAACTTAAACAAAGGGGTGATTAAGTAAGTGATTATATTTCGTCTGACACACCGCTTTCAGGAGACTGCCAGTTTGTCTGCATTGGTATTGAAGAAAAGAGGAACATATGTTCAGAAATTTGTCCTGATTGAGATGGAGCAAATATATGATTCACTCCAACTGTGCAATGCACCACAAATTGGCAGGAGAGCTTAGTGCTTCATTACCAGAATGTACCTTCTGGTTACATAGAAGAGATCAATCAACTTTCCCAAGAAAAGGAGAACCAAATTCTGTTTGATTTGTCAGGTCATTATGATTACTAAAAAAACTGTCCTTTTCTCTCTTGGACCAGTGTTTGAACATAATCCAGAGGGAGAAGATAAGGGTCCTCTCAATCTGATGGACATTGGGTTCTACATCAAACAAATCTCAACCCAATTTCCAGTGGACATGATTTGACTGAACAAAACTTCATATTTCATCTTAATTGGTCATCAATCCAGCAAAATCGTTCAGAGACCGTCTAAAAGGGTAAAGAGTTCAAGAGCATGGAGTGTCTGGTGCAGCTTGGATGTGCTGCTCTGAGGCTGGTTCTGAAGTACATTCTTGGAGCAGTGTTGGGGAAGCTCTCCGATGTAACAAATCCATGCCTCATTTGACCTAGGGATTCTTTACACCGTGCCGATTGTGATGCTCACTTTTGTCTGATGCATTTCTTTAATAATTTTGGAGCTAATTTTTTTCTCAATTGCTCATGTGTTCTTTGTTTAGAATTAAATCAAGAAAAAAAAAAGTACTGCAAAAGCCTATGGGTGGCTTACTACACACATATGATACCTCAGAGCCATTCTGCAATTGGAAGAACTTGCTGTACACAGATTTCAGGTGAATGTTTCTGGCAGTCACCAACAATACCAGTCCAAGTGGGACTGCTCCAACTCCCCAATGACTTACTTTTGTAGCTTGTGTTTGGAAGTGTGATTTTTACACCATGGATGTTAGTTTTTGCTCTCTCCCTGGGGCTTGTGTTGAATGAGAGGCTGATACATCTTTATGGCAGATTTTAAAAACTGAACAGACTTTTTTTTAACTATCAGCAATGTACAAAATCCCCATTGCATTGCTATGGCATCAGAAAATCTTTTGCTGTTCAAATACCAGCAAATGTCCAGGCAATTTCATGGCACTAAAAGACTACAATCTGTTCTTTATTAACATGTCATTTTTAACCCACCCACATAAGATTAAAGTTAAGACAAGTGAAAAAATACTTTTAAACCTTTAGCAGGCCACTGCAAGCAGAGGGAAAACTGACAGTTTGAACCATCATAGTAAGAGAACCCCTTCTTCTGTTCTGAACATTATGACCGAAGAAAACGTGAAGGCAAGTAGTAGTAAGGAGTGGAGATGGAAAAGACTAAGTAAAAGATTACCCAAGACTTCTGGATTAAAAACAGTACAGATTTCTACCCATTTATGTTTTATTCCAGAGTGAATCTGATTTGGATGCAAATTTTGTGTAAAGTCTGTTTGGGACCAAACTACCACAGAAAATCAGATACGGCTGTTGGTCTTACAATAGTATGATTCTGGAGTCCACATACTATAAACTCGGCTCTAGGATTGAGCATGCTAAAAAGATGTCACTATGAACTTTGGAACCTGAACTGATTTGAGTTTACTTCATCAACTTTCTATAGTATATTTTCATATTCTCAGAGTCTTTAATTACACCTGCACTCAAAAACATGAGGTCTGCTTTATTCATTAGACTGCAGTGCGTGATTATTTTTGTAAACTGTAGCTAAGTGCACTGAAAACACTTAACAGTGTAATACACTTTATAACCACTTAGTGTCACTAAAAGACAGCATGTTTGTACTGTTTCTATTTATTTATCTATCAATTATTGATGCAGAGTATCTTGTTGCTCAAAGCACATACATGTTGCTCTGCCATAGCATCCATTTTCAGTGGGACTGTGTAAAACTTTGTTACATATCTTATATACATATGTTATCTTTGGCCAGTATTCACACAGGCCTCAAAGTGGAGACCTCGTAAAATGCTGCATCTCATCGCTGGACGAAAAAAAAATGGAAATATTTATCTGAACCTGTGGTAAGTACACCTTTTAGCTGAGTCCAGAATGGCAATAGCTGTCATGGTAAAGTCTCTCTGCTATCTGTCCCGTGTTTCCTTTTAGTTGATAGAACAAGCATGAGGGCAAATGCTTCAAAGGGGGAAAAAAAATCGGGGGAATAAAAAGTTGGGGGTGATACAAATTTTTTAAAAATGTCAGTATCCATCAGGTTATTCATTAGCATTTATCATAGAGCCTTTCTTCTGGTTTGTATGTTCTCCATCTTACCTAGAATGATGCCATTGGGGTTTTCGGGAGGCTGCCAGACTACTCTCAGTGATGTTAATTGGACCTCCGGGAAAATCAACCTAATGGGGGGACCTGGAACTGAAAATGTTAAAGAGTAAATCATAATATATTCATTGGTTGAACCTTATTCCTTATTTTAAAACACAAATTTTAATTTATTTCATTAACCATTGGCGCCAATTGCAAAGGCAAATCTGTGCTTTGGACTCACCTCCACTGAACTCAAGATGTGACTATCCAAACTAGCAATGAGAGTAGGTCACAATCCCTACAACATTCAAGGCCATTACTTATGGGAGTACGAAACATGCAGTAGAGACACAAACAGTGCATTTTCGTTACAGTATATGCAATTTGAATTATTGACAAATTATATTTCAATTGTGCAATCACTATACATTTCCCTTCACTTTCATTTGCAAGATAATACACACTTAAGAATGTGGTGTTGCAAGGGGTGCAGATGGTAGGTATACCGACATGTTGTCACATGGAGTAGTAGGAAGCAGGCCCAGATCCGGGACTCCCCCACACGATGAGCTCCTAATCTCGGCTACTTCATGCGAGGAGACACTGATGCACTTCTGCTTAGGGAGGAAGGGGAAGTCATAGGGTGAGTTACTCCGAACTGCTCTTGCCCACCTCCCAGCACAGGACTGTGGTCTGGCTTTGGTGGAAGCCTGGAATAAGTCTCTAGCTGTCCTCGTGGCCAGAGATGATGTGTGGCAGAGGAAGAATCCAAGGAGGGGAAGGAGAAGGGAAAAAAATGAAATACTACATTTTTGTAAACAGGTAGATTCCTGTTAGGAAATGAGGTTCAGTTGCGTCAGTTGCTCCCACAAGCATATCTCAAGGTCCTTAAGTTGCAGTTTATCTACTCATAGGAGTAGGAGTAACCCAGGGAGTGCAACAATGAGTCCACTTGATATACAAAGTGGTTATCATATCTTTCGCACATGCCCTCCTTCTTCAATCTTTTTGAAGGCAGACTGAGTTAACACTAGGTGAGATGAGGCTTGACATGAATCATTAAGCTGCTTTATTTCACAGTAAGGTGCACATACAGAGCAACAGTAATGATCAGTTTCATGTAGTTCAATTGGTACAACATACATTTTGTGTAATGATACAAAATAAAGAGCACACCACACTACCCCACATTATTGAATCATCTTACTTGACTTAAATAGGCCTTCTAACCTTCCTCCTCAGCAAAGTTCCTCACAGCTTTCCCTTTAACAAACTTGACTTCTCTTGTAGTGTTTCTGTCTCAAAACGTCCCCCTTTTTGCTGCCTGCCTGCACCGCGTCCTATCCCAGCTTCCAACTTATTTGTTTTCACAGATAGACACAGAGATCAAACAGATTTCCAACACAATTACAAGTGATCAAATTGTTTATTGTTTAGTCTCTGGGGAAACAACTTGCATTTAGCATATTAACCACCTTTCAATTTTTTTTTGGAATTTGTAAGAATACATAGTACTTCAGAAAAAAAACTTAAATTAAAAGTAACTAATTTTCTGAACTCTATGTGGAAAAATGATCAAAAACTCTTGAAATGTGACAGTTCTTAAGTGTGTTTATCATTGTCATGTTTTGATAGTTTTGCCTATTGGCCTGGAAGGGACTTTAAGGCTAATTTATTATTATGATGTTGCTATGAAGATAAATTCGGTTTATTAGGGATTAACTCCCAGAAACACACAAGCTATCTGGAATGTTGTTTACGGCAAATTAGCTGGAATACTAGCCATCTCAGAATCATGTTCCTCGCATACCATATTAATATGAGAGAATGGGTGAGGGTCATCAGCACATTCTAGAGTGGTTCACACCTATATGTTGGATTAGCATTCATTCCTGGAGCACAGTACTCGACCTAGCTAAATAGGCCAGGCTCCTACATCAAAGTGAGGAAGTTCATCATTTAAGGTGGTAGTTTTGATTGGCAGCTCACTGTGTTAGTGCTTGACACACAGAGCTAGGGGAGAAGCAGAGGTTACACTTCTGGCTTTCTCCCTCACTCTTTTCATTCATATGTTACATATAAAATCAATCAGTTTGTTGGTTTGCAGTTGTCCTCGTCTTGCTAGAGTGCTTATCAGTTCACCTTCCGAAAGGTAGGAGAAATGCATGTGAGTGCATGTGTGAAATCACAGTATCCAATAAACACAACGGGATGTCTTGTCATTATGGCATTCGTGTCATGCTATTGCTTAAAGATATCGATTGGGCAGTAAAGCTATTTGGAGAACGGAATTTCTGCTTAAGGGAATGGCTGTAACGCTGAACTTGAGAACATCTAGCACAGAACTGAAATAGGAACAATCAATTTCTATAGTGGCCATTTAAAAAAAAAACTTGGAAGGTAAATATTAAAAGTTGACTTAGGTACATTTCATTTTATCCACATATCAAAGGTCACTGCATTTCAAAGCAATTATGTGAACCACTTTGAGACAATTCAGAGAGGCATGACAAGTTGCTGTATGAATGCAGGTCTTTCACTTTGCAGGGATGTTATATATTGAACTTTTGCATATATTTCAAGAAGATT
Organism: Heptranchias perlo; assembly: GCF_035084215.1. Classification (NCBI taxonomy): domain Eukaryota; kingdom Metazoa; phylum Chordata; class Chondrichthyes; order Hexanchiformes; family Hexanchidae; genus Heptranchias; species Heptranchias perlo. Next base: position 8,561,109 of record NC_090346.1, read on the forward strand.
AGACACTGGAAAGCATGCCAGCCAGTCTTGGCAGGAGTCATGGGGAGTGGAAATACTGGAATGAGTCAAGAGGGGTATGCTGATTGAAGGGTGTCAACACTGTCTAGTTCTTCCTACTTCCAGGTGAAGTTCACAATTTTGTACTTGTTTAGACTGGCAAATGCCTCACAGGCATTTTAACCACATTCAAACAGTGGAGAGAAGAAGAGACGAAGGAGGCAAACTTGCACCATAGTGAAGGGATGTATCATCTTGGTGCAAGCAATGAGAATTGCTCTGAAGTCTATCTAATCTCATGAATTGGCTCTATCAAGTACAAACAAGTCTCAAGATTTTGACAGCTGTATCACTTGATAGCAGAAAAATTACTAATATATAACTTGCATCTTATTAATTAAAACATTTTAAAGTTCATTTTAACAATAAACTTAAACTAACCAAACTGATACAAAGAAGGGGGTCGGCAAGTTTTAGGATATCCAACTTATCATCTTATTTAAATTATCATTTTACTGCCAGTGGAGAGAAGGCCAGAAAGATCACCACCATCACAGAAGCAGTTTTTAAAAATCCTACCTTTCTTTTTCCCCATGATTATAACTAGGTGTCCTGTTTTTAACGGACTTTTACTGGTCATGATGTGTAGATGCTTGTTGGCAGTTGCCCTGTAAGATTGCTTGTTAGATATTGAAAAACTTGTAGGATGAGGAAAGAGTCCAATTTTTGTGCAGTTTATGATATCCATCTGTCAGTAAAAGCAGTTGTAATGACTGCTGTTGGTGTAGGAAAATATCAAATAAATAATTAGATGGATAGATGAACAAGTGTTTTTGTCCCGAGATCATCTCAGGTGATGTCAGGAAATTTTTACACCAAGAATGATCATAGGAACAGGAGTAGGCCATTCAGCCCCTCGAGCCCACTCCGCCATCAGATAAGATCATGGCTGATCTGTGATCTAACTCCATATACCTGCCTTTGGCCCATATCGCTTAATACCTTTGGTTGCCAAAAAGCTATCTATCTCAGATTTAAATTTAGCAATTGAGCTAGTATCAATTGCTGTTTGCGGAAGGGAGTTCCAAACTTCTACCACCCTTTGTGTGTAGAAATGTTTTCTAATCTCGCTCCTGAAAGGTCTGGCTCTAATTTTTAGACTGTGCCCCCTACTCCTAGACTCCCCAACCAGCGGAAATAGTTTCTCTCTATCCATCCTATCTGTTCCCCTTAATATCTTATAAACTTCGATCAGATCACCCCTTAACCTTCTAAACTCGAGAGAATACAACCCCAATTTGTGTAATCTCTCCTCATAACTTAACCCTTGAAGTCCAGGTATCATTCTAGTAAACCTACGCTGCACTCCCTCCAAGGCCAATATGTCCTTCCAAAGGTGCGGTGCCCAGAACTGCTCACAGTACTCCAGGTGCGGTCTAACCAGGATTTTGTACAGCTGCAGCATAACTTCTGCCCCCTTGTGCTCTAGTCCTCTAGATATAAAGGCCAGCATTCCATTAGCCTTATTGATTATTTTCTGCACCTGTTCATGAAACTTCAATGATCTATGTACCTGAACCCCTAAGTCCCTTTGGACGTCCACTGTTTTTAACTTTTTACCATTTAGAAAGTACCCTGTTCTATCCTTTTTTGATCCAAAGTGGATGACCTCACATTTGTCTACATTGAATTCCATTTGCCACAGTTTTGCCCATTCACCTAATCTATCAATATCGCTTTGTAATTTTATGTTTTCATCGACACTGCTTACAATGCCACCAATCTTTGTAAACAATTTTACAACACCAAGTTATAGTCCAACAATTTTTATTTGAAATCTACAAGCTTTCGGAGGCTTCCTCCTTCGTCAGGTAAATGTTTACCTGACGAAGGAGGAAGCCTCCGAAAGCTTGTAGATTTCAAATAAAAATTGTTGGACTATAACTTGGTGTTGTAAAATTGTTTACAATTGTCAACCCCAGTCCATCACCGGCATCTCCACATCATGACCAATCTTTGTGTCATCGGCAAACTTAGATATGTGACTCTGTATGCGTTCATCTAAGTCGTTAATAAATATTGTGAATCATTGAGGCTCCAAGGCAGATCCCTGCGGGACTCCACTAGTCACATCCTGCCAATGTGAGTACTTAGAATCATAGAATCATAGAAGTTTACAACATGGAAACAGGCCCTTCGGCCCAACATGTCCATGTCGCCCGGTTTATACCACTAAGCTAGTCCCAATTGCCTGCACTTGGCCCATATCCCTCTATACCCATCTTACCCATGTAACTGTCAAAATGCTTTTTAAAAGACAAAATTGTACCCGCCTCTACTACTGCCTCTGGCAGCTCGTTCCAGACACTCACCACCCTTTGAGTGAACAAATTGCCCCTCTGGACCCTTTTGTATCTCTCCCCTCTCACCTTAAATCTATGTCCCCTCGTTATAGACTCCCCTAACCTTTGGGAAAAGATTTTGACTATCTACCTTATCTATGCCCCTCATTATTTTATAGACTTCTATAAGATCACCCCTAAACCTCCTACTCTCCAGGGAAAAAAGTCCCAGTCTATCTAACCTCTCCCTATAAGTCAAACCATCAAGTCCCGGTAGCATCCTAGTAAATCTTTTCTGCACTCTTTCTAGTTTAATAATATCCTTTCTATAGTAGGGTGACCAGAACTGTACACAGTATTCCAAGTGTGGCCTTACTAATGTCTTGTACAACTTCAACAAGCCATCCCAACTCCTGTATTCAATGTTCTGACCAATGAAACCAAGCATGCCGAATGCCTTCTTCACCACCCTATCCACCTGTGACTCCACTTTCAAGGAACTATGAACCTGTACTCCTAGATCTCTTTGTTCTATAACTCTCCCCAACGCCCGACCATTAACGGAGTAGGTCCTGGTCTGATTCGATCTACCAAAATGCATCACCTCACATTTATCTAAATTAAACTCCATCTGCCATTCATTGGCCCACTGGCCCAATTTATCAAGATCCCGTTGCAATCCTAGATAACCTTCTTCACTGTCCACAATGCCACCAATCTTGGTGTCATCTGCAAACTTACTAACCATGCCTCCTAAATTCTCATCCAAATCATTAATATAAATAACAAATATCAGCGGACCCAGCACCGATCCCTGAGGCACACCGCTGGTCACAGGCCTCCAGTCTGAAAAACAACCCTCTACAACCACCCTCTGTCTTCTGTCGTCAATCCAATTTTGTATCCAATTGGCTACCTCACCTTGGATCCCGTGAGATTTAACCTTACGTAACAACCTACCATGCGGTATCTTGTCAAAGGCTTTGCTAAAGTCCATGTAGACCACGTCTACTGCACAGCCCTCATCTATCTTCTTGGTTACCCCTTCAAAAAACTCAATCAAATTCGTGAGACATGATTTTCCTCTCACAAAACCATGCTGACTGTTCCTAATCAGTCCCTGCCTCTCCAAATGCCTGTAGATCCTGTCTCTCAGAATACCCTCTAACAACTTACCCACTACAGATGTCAGGCTCACCGGTCTGTAGTTCCCAGGCTTTTCCCTGCCGCCCTTCTTAAACAAAGGCACAACATTTGCTACCCTCCAATCTTCAGGCACCTCACCTGTAGCTGTCGATGATTCAAATATCTCTGCTAGGGGACCCGCAATTTCCTCCCTAACCTCCCATAACTTACCCATTATCCCTACTCTCTGTCTCCTTTCATTCAGCCAACTTCCTAACCAAGTCCGTACTTTTCCCTCGATTCCATGGGCTTCTATTTTAGCTAACAGTCTCTTATGTGGGACTTTATCAAATGCCTTCTGGAAGTCCATATAAATAACATCCATTGACATTCCCCTGACCACTACTTTAGTCGCCTCTTCAAAAAATTCAGTCAGGTTTGTCAGGCATGACCTATCTTTCACAAATCCATGCTGGCTCTCTCTGATTAACTGAAAATTCTTGAGGTGTTCAGTCACCCTATCCTTAATTATAGACTCCAGCATTTTCTCCACAACAGATGTTAGGCTAACTGGTCTATAATTCCCTGGTTTCCCTCTCTCTCCTTTCTTAAAAAGCAGAGTGACATGTGCAATTTTCCAATCTAGAGGGATGGTTCCTGAATCTAGAGAACTTTGAAAGATCAATATGTGAAATGGACTTCCAGGTCGGATAATGGAGGCAGAAACCTTGGAATAATTTAAAAAGTAATTCGATGTTACGATGGAAACACTGGGTGTTTAGTTTTGAATGATTGAGCTTCGATAGGTTGAATAGCCTTCCATATCTATATTTAACTTTTGATCTGTATCCTTCAGAGGTGGAGGAGATTCATGTGTAACTGGTTCACAACTTCAAAGTGAATGAAATTATTCACTGGCATTTGAAGTTGGTTAGAGGAAGCTACTGCAGACATAAGTTCTCCTAGCATGGGGTATATCAATATTGGTCTTATGAGTTTATACAGCTTTTCAGTAAAAATGTCTAAAATTTGTGAGTAAGCTGGATATTTTGAGTCAAATTTTTAATGACCCTTTCAAGGTTATTCAGGTGGTAAAGATGCACCCTGGTCCTGGCCAAGTTGGAATCAGTCAGGTTGTTGAAGATATTGAAAGATTTGGCCATTCTGTAAATCTACGATCAACCCAATGGAGGCAAAGTTTGTACAAACCTAACAGTCTAGCAGTATGCTTTTGGTGATACAGCCCATTAACGTTTGACTTCTATCCTGGCCAGGATGTTACGGCAGATAAGCAGCACTAAACCAGTGCTCAAAAGTCTCAAAAATCAGTGGCCTTTTTGGGGCATCTATCAGAAGTCATTGCTAAACTTTGTGAATGGAAGAGAGATCAGACAAACATCCTCAGCCAAATTGAATCCTAGATCTAACTGAGGACGGATAAACTCGTAATAACAGTCTATCTGAAAGGATAGAAAGCAACTAAGGGCGTTCAGAAGTCCAGGATGCTCCTCCGACCTTCTCATCTGCTGTCTGGGTGGCTTTATTCCGAAGAAAACTTTTAATTTTGTCAAAAAAGGACAAAATTTACTCTCAAGAATTCTAGGCGTGCAGACTTATTTTGAACATTACTATCATCAATTTTGTCCTAAAGGTACAAGGGAGAGAATAATACTGATGTAAATCCAATGGCAAATATCAGCAGTAGCAGGAGCAAATTTGACTTTGTGATTATTAACTTGTCTGCAATTAGCACAATACCTAGATACCATGCAACAGCTACTTTTGAAGCAAAAGAAAAGTCAAGGAGAACTGTAATGGGAAGTGGGAATGGGACATGCCCAGTCCCAGACTTGCTCCAGTTTACAATAGCCAATCAAACTGACCCCACGTGGACAATACAGCTTGAAATAATGCTATGGATTGGCTTGTAATCATCATCATCATGGACAAATAGTACAAAGTTTGAATCTAGTGTAAAAAACTGCCCCAAAGCCAAATCATAGCACAATAGGAAACACACAGGGCCACTCCACACTGTGGAATGGTTTTTACACATTGAGGGAGGTTGGCACCGCAGACATACATCACAATTATAGTCACTGGTCAAACCAGCCACATTTAAGTGGGTTGAACTTCTCAGTCCAATGCCCATTGCGGGGTAAGTCCTTTCGAAAAACCAAGTAACAATGCAATCTGCAAGCTAACATATGGCTGCAACACACTGCAGCTGCCCAGCAATCTCTTTTGTCCCTGTCAAAGCTAACTCATGATTGACCCACTTGTCAATACCACAGACGATTTAATGGGATTGAAATTGTAGCAGTCTACTTAAATTGTTTTCCGATTCAAACAGAGATTAGACCGAATTTCGAGATAGGCTGCTATCATTTTGCTGGTGGGAAAATAGAAAAGAAAACAAAATGAATTAGGCGGAGAGAATTGTAGCAGTTTTAAAAAATTTCCTCTTTTATAGTTTCTGTCTGAATTGATTCTGTGTTTTTATCACTGTGACCTCAGAATCTTCTTGCCTCACATGAAGCTTTGAAATTGATGTCTAAAGTTTTGTTATTTGTCTACTATTATCTCTTTAGTTCACTTTGCACTACAGCTGCCATTACCCCACAACTCAAAGATTCTCCATTCACCAGGCAGGCTAAATCTATGAGTGCAGAGCAAATGGAGTTTAACAATGAAAGTCTTCTGCCAAAGCTGACCCAAACATCTCATGTCATTGCAAAATCCATTTATGATGAGCCTTTCTTACAATCCTTAAATAAATCTTTGATACGAATAGGAGAGATCTGATCAGCAGTATTGTTATAAGCACAAACCTTTTCAGTTTAGTGAATGATCCAAATTCTGTTTATTACACCACTGCTAACTTGGTCTCTCATCCAAGATTGATTTAGGGAATGTAACTGGGACTATTCTTGACATTCTATAAAGATAGATACGACTGCAAAACAAGATCTTTCAACAGACAAGTGGCAGCAACAACAAAAATGCAGCCAGGGGTTATCAGCAGTGTTGTCAATGGCAACAAGATGGCATACATTACAGCTGTTCTCCGATGGCTTGGTTTGATCTAGTCTGCAGCTTTCAGGGGCCATCAGTAAATGTTTTTTTCCATTTTCTAGGAGCTGGCAGATTTGTAGAAAGGCTGTCAAAAAAAGATGGCAGCACGGCTTTCTGAATAAATCTCTTTGGCAAGGTTCAATTTCTCCCTCAGTTCAGATTCATGAAAAAGCCTGATTATGGCAGTTAAACCTTTGCCACTGCCAGGAGACTTGTAAAGGGAAAAAAAAAATCAAATTACTTTGATGTAAGCTTTATCCCCCCCAAACATTTGTTTTATTTTGGCGAGGCAATATTGTTATGCTGCTTGTTTCTTGTGTTTGAGAACTGAAAATTTCAGTCAACCTTTTAATTTTTAACTCTTGTCATATGTTTTTAACTCAATTATTTTCTCCTCCTGTACTAGCTCAGACACAAACATCTGTAACACCGTTGGCTGTGGCTTAAGTGGACCAAAGTTGTAACTGTCTGGAGAAGGCAGCCATGATACTTTTCATGCCTCCCCAGATTGCTGTCATTGGGATCTGAAAATCAAGGCATAAGGCTTACCAGATGAGATGTTTACCACCAACACTGTGCAAAATGTCGGCCCACCAACATGTGGTGATTCCAAGCCAGTAGACAGACTTTAAAGTGCCAGTTATATTTTTTAAATACCAATTTCAAAGCTTCATCTGCAACTGAATTTTATGCTATTGCTGATTTTTATCAAACCACTTTTGTAACACCATAATGACCGTTTGGAGACAATGCAAAAAAAAATGAGAATTTTCTTCTCTGAGCACTCAAGAGTCAGGTCAGCAGAAGCTAAGCCAAAAAATATTGAACGTATCAGCAATTTCTTCCTGTATAATCAAATGTAATTTAATGACTGCAACAACGCTAAATTAATCCCAATTTTTGAATGCCTCAAACAGTAGCTTCAAATCTCATGGGTATTCAACAATCAATAAGGATCTATGTCTGATTTACATATTCACAGCTTCCTTTCAATTAGATGATCATGTATGATTATACATAGTTTAAAATGAAACTAGCATTTATCCGCAGCTTGTTTGTGCCAATCAGACCATGTTTTGTATGTTAAAAATTATTTTAAATTGGTGGAATACTCTCACTCACTTGGTCTTACTCAACAAGACTTTTGGATAGTCTCCCAGTTCCACATTTTAACTTGAAAATTTTTCTTTGTTATTCACACAGTTAAGGTGTTACTTGAAAAAGAACCATTCTCATACTTCAACAAACATTTCCATGCCAAGTCACTTGGAATATACATGACACTGTACCAACATATATTCCCAAACTAGTAAATTAACAACTACACAATGTAATTGTAAACCCAAGTAGGCAATCCATCTGAAACTGCTGCTAGAAAACAGGGATTTGTGTTGGAGCTGTTGTTATTTAAATAACTTGGCTTGGAAACAGAAATGCAAGTTTGCAGATGTTTCCAAACTGGGAGGGACTGCAAATCAGTAGGAACAAGCTGATAAAATACAGAACGACCTGTTTAAATCGGAGATTTTGACTGAAAAGTGGCAGATGTCATTTAACGTGGATTGGGAAACAGTGGTAATATAAGTGAAATGGTATTATTCTTTGGATCTGGCAAAGACAAATCGGAATATTTTCTTAATGGTGAGAGACTAGGAGCTGTGGAGAAGCAAAACGATTTAGATGTACATGTACACAAATGGTAAAACTAGTGGACAGCAACAAAAAATAATCATAAAGGCTAATGGAATGTTGGCCTTTATCTCAAGGGGGCTGGAGTACAAAAGTGTGACAGTGATGCTTTAGTTATACAGAGCCTTGATCAGGCCCCATCTGGAGAACTGGTTCAGTTTTGGGCACCAAACCTCAGGAAAGATATATTGGCCTTGGAAGGGGCTACAGCACAGATTCACCAGAATGATACCAGGGCTTAAAGGGCTAAATTGTAAGGACAGGGTTGCATGAAGGGTTTTAGTCCCTTGAGTTTGGAAGGTTGAGGGGTAATCTAATTGAGGTGTTTAAAATGATAAAGGAATTTGATAGGGTAGATACAAAATCTATATTTTCTAGTGGGGGAATCCAGAACAAGATTAAAATTAGAGCTAGTCCATTTAGGAGTGAAATCAGGAAGCACTTTTTCAGACAAAGGGTAGTGGAAATCTGGAACTTGTTTTCCCAAAAGACCGTGGATGCTGGGTAAATTGAAATTTTCAAGACTGAGATCGACAGATTTTACTTAGGTAAGGGTATCAAGGGGTACAGAACAAAGACTGGTCAATTGAGTTGAGGAACAGATCAGCCATGATCTAATTGAATGATGGAACAGGCTTGAGGGCCTGAATGGCCTACTCCTTTTCCTTTCTACAGTACATAATGCAGGAGAAGGATTTGGAGGTGCTGGTGGATAGATCACTAAAGCCATCAGCACAGTACTAGGTCATAATAAAGACAAATAGGATGTTGGGATGAATAGCTAGAGAAGTAGAGCACAAATCTCAGGAAGTGATTCTTAGGGCTCGATTTTCGCAACCCCGAGCGGGTGCGTTCGTGGCAGGGGGGCTGCGAAAATCGGGGATTCCCGGGGCGGGTCCGGAGCCCGACTCCAACCCGCCCACTTCCGGGTTCCCCAGTGACGCGCTGACATGCGCGCGCAGCCCCCGCATGTGGGACTCCCGCTGGCAATTAAAGCTGGCGGGGTGCCACTTGAAGTAATTAACCAGGTACTTCAGGTCGTTTACAGACCTGATTGACCTGATATTTTAGGAGGGGTGGGATTTTCAGATCAACTGGGACTGTTTCCCAGTTGGCACCCTCTGTATCTTCCCAAGTGGTTATTTTGAAAGTGGGAGCCTTCATAGCAAGTGCTGGCAGACTATTCATCCACAGGAGCATTGCAGCCAAGCCCAATTCTGTCCTCGTCCAACATTCACCTGTGTGTATTTCCAGTAATGGTCCCTGGACCGTAATCAAATTCAAGAATGTTGGCTAATTTTCTCTTCCTAAACCATAGGTACTGAGCCTAGGTGTAGCATTCTGACCACGAACTTGGGGTGTTCCTGGTCTATATGGTTAGTATTCAAGGAATAAACTTCCTGAGCCTTTCCAGTGAGATAACTTACCATGCTAGGAACACGCCATTGAACACTAGTCAAGGTGATAAAGATCATCAGCTGAGTAGCATCTGTTTCTCACCGATCTAACCAAGGCAGCTATAATAAAAGGTACTAAGTTAAATAAATACTTTCTCAGAACTTACCATCATCTTTTGTCCTCTCCATTAGAACTGGTGAACTTGGCACTCCATCCCCAATCCTGCTAAATGCCAAAACTTGAATCTCATATTGACCGTATTTCCGCAGACCATTCAGGACAACAGATTGTGTGAAGTTTCCTTTCACCAGATGTGTGTGGGTACCTGATTCAGAATCTTTCTCTTGGTACAGGATCTAGGACAGTACACATATATCGTTTAATCTCAGCAGTGAAACTACATTTTTATTACTCCATGCATATGTAACTCTGAGTAAAAGGTCTATTTCAGCTCACAAAATATGCACAACATTTCTGAAATAACACTGAAAATATTAAGTTTTTAATGCTAAATAATGTTAAGCAGAATCAAAGAATTATACAAACCAAACAACTCTTAAATCATAAAATTCTTGAAATAGAACATTAATTAAAAAGGAAATTGCTTTTCTTCTCTGGAACCTGTGTTTGAATCTTTTGAAAAGTTTGAATCTCTGATTATTGAGATGAAAAACATTTTTGTATGTACTCTGCATAACATTAATTTCTAGCTTGTTACACAAATTTACCCACAATTCAGTACATACTGACACTAAGCTGGCGATCACAAGGATGATGATCTATGCAACCTAAAATTCTGATTAAGCAGCCAAGATCTTATAGAGGCAACTTGACAGTGTTTGCACCTGGACTGATCAGTGGCAAATGAAGCTCAATAGAGATAACTGCATAGTACTGAGTACTAGAAATAAAAATAGGAGGCTTGGGACAGAATTCACCAAGTGTGAAATTAAAATCTGGGTCTCTTCTGCCTTGAAGCAAGAACTGATAGAGGACCATAGATACTTAATGAGATAGAGAAAATAAACCCCAAACTGTACTTTTCAATACCTCAGGATAGGAGGGCAAGGGTGCAAGTTCAGGGGGGAGGGGTGTAGAGAAAATTTGGTACAGCTGAACTCAGCTACATGCTGTAATGTTCCAGCTTGGCTCAGTGGTACCACTCTTGCTTCTAAATCAGAAGATTGTGGGTTCAAGCTCCACTCCAGGAATTTAAGCACATAATCTAGGATGATAGTTCAGTGTAGTACTGAGAAGAGCTGCATTGTCAGAGGTGCTGTCTTTCAGATGAGATGTTAAACTGAGGCCCCATCTACCTGTTCAGTTGGATGTAAAAGATCCCATGGCATTATTCAAAGAGAAGCATTCGAGTCCTCTGGGTGTCCTGGCCAACATTTATCAGCCAACTAATATCAAAAAATAAACTAGCTGGTCATTAACTCATTGCTGTTTGTGGGATCTTGCTAAGAGTAAATTGGCTGCTGCATTTGCCTACATAACAACAGTGACTACACATCAAAATTAATTCACTGGCTGTAATGCACTTTGGGATGTCTGGGGACGTGAAAAGTGTTATACAAGTGCAAATTATTTATTTCATTATAGGATTGGTATTTTGGAGGAATGAGATCAAATGGGCTGAAGGGTTTTCTTCATCCAAGCCTAATTTGTAATGACCTCTTCCTGCTCTTAAAAATTCTTACATTGGGGCTGGTATGGGAAATGCATAAATTTACATTGGGGCTGGTATGGGAAATGCATAAATTTACATTGGGGCTGCTATTTTGAAATTGATGTTAAAAGCACATTGAAGGTGAACTTTATTTTTTAACAAAAGATTAGGAGAATGCCTGTTTTTGTCTGAATGAACCCATTAAGGAAATCTCAGAAATTGGACATTTCAAAGCCATCTGTTCTTCTGATTCAGTTCGTGGATCCCTTATCATTAAGAGAGGACTTTCACTGTTGGGCCAAGTCGTGAAAAGTTTACCCTTCAGTCACTAACATCACCGAGTCCCCCACCATCAGCATCTTGGGGATAACCACTGACCAGAAATTTAATTGGACTAGCCATGTCAACACTATGACTACAAGTGCAGGGCAGCAGATGGGAACTCTGTGATGAGTGGCTCACTTTCTGACCATTCAAAGCCTCTCCATTGTCTTACAAAGCTCATGTCAGGAGTGTGATGGAATATTCAGTACTTGTCTGGATGGATGCAGTCGCAACAATACTCAAGAGGCTCGACAACATCCAGGAAAGAGAAGCTCGCTTCATCACACTCCTGCCTCTGGACTCGATAACCACCCCCTTCATTATCAACGCACTGTGGCTGCAGTATGTACGATCTACAGGATGCACTGCAGAAACTCACCATGGTTACTACGGCAGTACCTTCCCCCCCCCCCCCCCCCCATGACCCCTACCATCATGAAGGAAAACAGCAGCAATGTCATGTCATCACCTTCAAGTTCCCTTCCAAGTCACACACTATCTTCACTTGGACATATATTGCTGTTCCTTCATCATCGGTAAGTCAATCACCACCACCTTCTCAGGGCAATGAGGGATGGGCAATAAATTTAGCCTTGGCAGCATCACCCACATCCCGCTAACAAATAAAAATTAATTAATTAATTAAATTAAACCACTACTAAAATTATTTGTTCATAAAACCATACATGACTATTATAAATAGAATAGGCTATGAAAGGCAGTGAAATATGATTGTAATTCCCACTCATGAGACAGCCCATAACTCAGTTATGGAAATAAAATCATTTAATCACCCTCTGCAGCACATCCTCTATTTAGCCACCTAGGTTGTTTTTAACCCTTTGAGATATATGGTAATAAAGATTCTTTTCATTTCTGAAGCAATATGATACTGTCTTGAGAAAAAAATAGCTGGATTACTAATCCACATTTTAACTCCCTGCAAAGCACAAGATAATGAAGAGGTTAAAATATCTTGTTCGAAAGGGTTCGAATCCTTGTGTAACTGAAGGCTTGAAACAGACTAAACTGCACAAATTTGACCAGAACACTTGTTTTTTTCTCCATCCAAATCTATAATTTATCATCTATTTAAAAAAGTGACTAATTAGTAATTCAGGCACTTTTGAAGCACATCTGTTAGCAGGTTGACTAAAGGGCAGTTATTGACAGTGATTTCCCTAGGCTGGTGTTGCAGTCTCCTGACAGATAACAGCATGGGGCTAACTTGAAGGACAGAGTTAGAAAATAAGGAAAGTTACATCAAAAAAGTCAATAGTGCAAACATCTCATCTAAAACTAGCCTGACTGGTTTGTAGACTAATAAGTGTTTAGCAAGTAGATTAATAGTATGTTATTGGATTCGATCTAGTGTCCAACCGCATTTACACAGCCGCAAAGTAAAGCAGGTTGCTTTGCATTATCCTGTTTAATGTGAAAAGTTAGTTGCATTTGCATATCTATCAGCTGTTTTTATCTGGTTCATTTGCATAATAGGCATTTCACAAGCCAACAAATAAAAAGCACCTCACCTACTGACACACAAACAGCACACAAGGTAATCAGAGGTCAGCAGTGCAGCATATGGCTGTTTATATGTAAAGTTAGGTCGAGACTTAGATTGATGACTGAGGGGGATTCAGAGCTGGTTTAATGTAAAAAACGTTGGATCCATCATAATTTGCATACCAACTACACAGCTCCATGTCATTTTGGACAGATTATGTTACATTTTCGCAACAGCAGAGTTAAAACCCGATGAGCTGAGCTCCACAGGTACACAATATGGATGGCAATGTAACAACATTGCAGTAACCCACTGTCATTCCACAATCTGCAGTGGCATTTTAGGAACATTGCAACAGGAGTAGGCCATTCAGTTCCTCTAGCTTGTTCTGTCATTCTATTAGATTATAGCTGATCTGTAACTCAATTCTATTTACCCGCCCTTAATCCATATCCCTTGATACTCTTACCTAACAAAAATCTGTCAACCTCAGTCTTGAAAATTTCAATTGACTCACCATCTATATTTTTTAAAAGTTGAATTAGAAGTTACTCTATGTCCATGTTTAGTGGTGCTTTTATAACAATGCTGGGAGAAGTAGAGAATTGTAAACTATGCTCGCTGGCTTTTCTTCATCAGGGTACTGCAAGCCCCTTTGTAGCCAACAGGAACTTGCCTTCTAAGACCATTCTCACGCCACATGGTCCTGAATGCCATTGGAGGCCTGGAGTTCGCCATATTTATATTGGCAGTGTGCTACTGGCAATGGAAAGTACTACAGGTCAAGCATTGACAACACGGTCTCAATGTAAAAGTATACTTTGGGAAGCTTCCTTTAGATCCTATCCTGACTGAATGCCAAGTTTACAAACAGTTCAAATGAGCTTGTGCTAAATGTTTCTGCTCCAGGGCAGAGTTTACTTGGGATTCCTGAGGAATAAAAAAATAGTACCATAGTGTCCTTGTACAAGGCCTTCATTAGGCCCCATTTAGAATACCGTGTCTACTTCTTGTCCCTCACATGGTGGGAGATATAGCGGCTTTAGAAAAGGTTCAGAGGAGGGCCAGTAGATTAATATCTAGTTTAGAAACCTGTAGTTATCACAACTTAGGGAGCTGAGTCTTTTTACCCTTGAAAAGTGTAGACTTTGTGGATACTTGATTGAAGCATTTAAAATGATGAAGGGACTATGTGGACAGATTATTTCAATTAGATAATTTAGGGAGAATGCATGGACGTAAGTTTAGAACTAGATTTCAGGAGGCTTTTCTTTTCACAGAGGGTCGTTGACCCTTGGAATAAGTTGCCGGCTTGTGTAGTGGGTACAAATTCATTACAAACGTTCAAAAGAGTTCCTGGAGGAAGCTGATATCGCTGCATACAAAAGGTAGGTAGGCTGTTGGCTGGTGTACCTCGTGGTCACGGTTACCTCCTAGAACATGATTTTTGTTCACCTTTAGGGGTCGGAGGAATTTCCCCAAATTAATTTTTCCCTGATTTGGCCTAGTGTATTTTTAAATCAGTTTTTTTTTTGTTGCCTTTCCCAGGAGATTATATGGCTGTTGGTGGGTGGGGAGCTTTTGGGGGTTGTGTTTCCTAGTTGCAACACGGATGAATGGGAGACTCGATGGACAAGCTGGTCCGTCTTTTACGTATGATCGTATGTACATCTTAAATGTAATGGTACCCAGTACCTTGTATCCCAGGATAAGTCCATTTTGATCAGATTCCGGGACTGGTCCCCACATGATCAGGATCTGTGTGGAACTCACAGCTTCTGCTGTAACATTTCCTGGAGCAGCGGATGGAACTGAAAGTAAAGAACGAGGAAAGAGATATCATTTTAACTGTTAAAATCATAGGAACCAATTACTTGACAATATGCTGAAAAAGATTCTAAACTACAGTCTGCAATTATCACAGCTGGATAAAATGCATGGATGCGTCAGAAACGTACATTGCACCATTACATGAAACATAGGACTGAATTTTGAGTCCTCCTGCCTGGTGGAATTCAGGCAATAGAGCCCTAAATATGGCATGGAAGAACTTACCGCCCTGTTTCCACTGTTGCTGTGGCAGTCTCCATCTTGCTGGGGACCTCCGAATAGTTGGCCCAGGTGGCTGCCTGATGATGGTGCACTGCTGATTTAAATGGGGGTCCTATGATGTCAACAGGACCCTGGTGCTATTTTAGGACTGAACTGAGCACCGTGCACACTCTGCCCAGTATTAACTGGCAGCTGGGCAGAGCAGCCAGCAGGTAAGTTTCACTTTATTGTTGTGGTCCCCCAGGCTGCACAAAACCAGCCAGGGGCTGGGCCTGGGCCGCTCTGGCTCCCATGTCCTCCCTCCGAGATCGGAACCCCCGCACAGACCTATCTTTTTCCGGGCTGAAGGCTGGCTGGGCCGTCCGATATTGGAGTGGACTGGAGCTGGTGGGGTGACCCAGGGCGCTCGGTTTCAGCCTGTAGCCCATTGGACTGATGCTAATGAGGCGCATCCCTCAAAATGGATTGGACCTCCTGCTGGGACTTATCGGGTGGCTGGCTGGCCACCTGTTCACAGTCCACGGGGTGGGGGGAATCTACCCCATTGAATCAACAATGAAACTCAGTATAAAGAAGCAACCATCTGATTAGGTGATAAGTTACTGTTTGAGGCAATATTTTGGTTTCCACATTGATTACACGCTGAAGCAGAGGCTGAGGTGGAAGTATTTAAGTGTGGGCGTAGTTTATACTTGGGTAATTAGATATTACTATCACGTTTTTTCTAGTACAAATTGTGTGAGACAAATAGAAAAATAGCTTAGATTTATTTTTTTTATTGTGAGGTAATGTCTTTTCATCATTTTATAGTGCTTATATGTCAGTGGGTGTTATTGTGGAATTTTAAAAAAAATAATTAAAAATGAAAGTATTTTAAAATTGTCTTTACTGAGATTGCATATATTAAAATTATTAAGTCTTGCTTAGTCTGAGCATTGGCTTTGCTTCTTATTAGTGCATTTTCAATAGTACCATTTCTATCTCAGGCACTCTTATCTGGTCAGATGAGGCAGATTCGACACTGACAATACAATGTACAACTAAGAGTCTACTCAGATTATTAGCTAACCTGTGGCAACACCATTTCATGACTGTGCTACAATTAGCTCAGGATTATATCCCAAGGTTGTTTCTGATTAACTATAAGATAGCACAGAATCACACTGTAATTCCCCACATGAAGAATTACTGATCTCTGCTGAGCTGTCTAGGAGAGTTGCAGAGTTGAAGTGAGGAGATAATCCATCGCATTATCGTACATCTCTTACAGACCAGGTAAAACAGCATTGCCAAACGCTTAAGAGAGAAATCAACTAGCCACCATCTCAATTAAATAATGGTACCTTCATGATAACTCATTGCTGAGTTAGTTATCTCGAGTGGATGCTACAAATCAACTTCAGGATAGGAAAAAAATCAACCAGGGTCCCCAACCTCTAGAAAATGAACAACTAATCTTAGTTGTGCTAACACAGTGCTTTAATTCATCCAGTGACCTCCATCTTATGTCCTATTTTGTGCTGTACTACCCAGACCTCAAAGTTACTAAAGCAGGTACAGCACTCTACTTCAAAAAATATCAAGATCAAGATAACAGGCGATGTGATGCTGTGCAGTCAGTTTACTTCAGCAAAATATACTCCTCTACACTGTTTTCTTAGTTCTTCCTTCTTTTGTGCCTCCCTTCCATCAGTCATCTTAATTTGTTTCTTAATTTTATTTAATCATGGCAGCACTTTTTGTCCACAAACTTTGATACAGGTGAAACCACTACATGAGGTTTATACGAAAGCTTCACCAAATTAAGGAGTATACACAGAAACTGGCATTTGGAGTCACAAGCCATCAAAGTAAGCAACTACAATATTAAAGAACGAACCTCTATTTATATAGTATCTTTCATGACCTCAGGATGTTCTGAGCAGCAATGCGATAAATTACCAGATAGCTGTTTTAGTGGTATTGGTTGAGAGATAAATGTTGGTCAGGACACTGGGAGAATTCCCCTGCTCTTCTTCGAATAGGGCCGTGGGACCTTTTATGTCCATCTGAGAAGCTAGACGGGGCCCTAGTTTAATGTCTTATTTGAAAGATGCACCTTTGACATTGCAGCACTCCCTCAGTACTGCACTGAAGTGTCAGCCTAGATTATGCACTCAAGTCTAAGGAGTGGGGCTTGAACCCATGACCTTCTGACTCAGGGACAGAGTGTTACCAATTGAGCCAAGGCTGACACGTATTATGTGATGGAAAGCACTCTTGAATAAGAACCAAGTCTGGAGCAAGAAACGGCCATTTACCACATCAAGCTCTCTCCATCCAAAGTCCATGTATGATTATTCTGTCATGTATTCTATCCCCTCTCCTTATAATCATTATCAAAATGTAAAAAAAAACTTGCAAATGGCATTTGATGTTTAAAACAGTGAGCTTATCTCAGACATCTTAATCAATATTTTACTACTAATTCTAATTTTGGTTAGTACGCATTCATTAGTAGGCAACAGGAACTTTAAAATAAAAATTTTAAATTGTTTTTTTCCCAGTTTCTCCTCCCTACTCTTGTTGGTGTATGGATTCACAGGTGTTGGCAGCCTTTCAGTTCTTAGTAGCCATTCTTCTTGTACGAAGTTGGGTAGTGACTGTTAATAGGCTGTCTGTTCATGCAGGACATCACAACCAAGCCTGATTCTATCCTTGCTCAACGTTGACACACATGCACTTTCCAGCAGGGACCATGGGTAGTAATCAGCAGTGAGGACCTGGCTTATTTATTCCCCCTTCCTCCTCCGAGGGTGCTGAAGTCACTTTTAGTATCCATAGAAACTTACTGTGGGGGAAATGGCAAGCATAAATTCAAAATCTCCCACTCTAACTTTGTTATTGATATTTCCAATATTACAGAATGTTTTGCCTACTACAGTTTGTGCATTTAAGTGTGTCTAAATTGGACTTTAGAATCAAGTTTATTGTTCTATCCCTGCTCAAGTCACGTGCTGCTTAACACCAACAATTTTATTGACAAACAGAAGACGCTCAATTTGTAACTGTCCTTGCTTTATAAGGATTCTGCTGCCACACTTCACTCTTTGATCAGCATGGACTGAGCTAGTTGCTCTGTAGCTACCATTAAGACTGGCTGACAGTAAGTCAACTTCTAAAAGTTGCAACTTTCCCCTGAGATTTAGCATATTGTTGCCATGCATTGCTTCATCCAATTTTGACCCAGCAAAAAGGGCACACAAATTCAAATGACAATCAAGACTACAGCTCAGACTGTCTGCTAGCTGAGTCCAGTGCTGCACAGCTACTTATTGACTTGAATTTATTTTACATTTTAAAATGCTTGTTTAGGATGATACACAATATGATACAATGAACTGTATATTCATAAAATCACTCATATTATTACAGAACTTGAGACTGTGGTTCGGTGGGACTCTACTTTCTATACCCTGAAGTTGAGAGAAATTTTAAAATGCTTTGATTCTCTCTTTTCTAGCTTTTAGAAAGGACCATCAAATTAGAAATTAGAAAAAGAACTGTTCTAAACAACTGTGATAATTTTTGGAACACATTTCATGTTTTCTGTGTATTTCTGATGGTTTTGAATATTTTCTTTGCGCTCTTTGAGTGGTGATGACACCATTGGGGGAGTTGGCTTGGAGGAGTTACACAGCTTACTGAGCCCAGCAGTGCAAGGAAACTGAATTAGCATACACTGTTGAAATGACAAAGCTGCTGAAACACCCTAGGTGAACAAATTTATCTCCACTGACATTAATTCAACACCTCCACACTGTCAGCCAAAATAATTCCTCAAATCCAGGCCTCATAAGCACTAACTCATTAAACAAACATATCAAAAGAAAGGTACAGAAAAATACAAAATGATGTTATAATAGGGATCGGAATTTTTTGTAAACTAATTTTTAAAAAAAACAATGACGGCACTGCGTAGCATATCCCTTTTACCTTCTGGACCCGAGTCCATATAAAACTGACAGCTGTAAGCATCTAAAATGAAGAGACTTTGAGCAAATTCAACCCAGTGTCAAATAGACATCCCACAGCACAAAACTATTCACAGGACAGAGATTAGCAAAACTACTCAAACAGGCCAAAAGGGTGGCTGCTGTGGGAAATGGACAGAAAATAATCATGCTGGTGCAGTAGGAGGTGCTGCTCTGAGGCTGCAGTTAGGGGCCACTGTTGGGCCAGAAAGATAAAAAGTTAATCTTGCATCCGACTGTGCTATACCTGACCTGAGTGTGCTTGATGCTCACACTGGAAGCAAAAGTGGGAAAGTACTCCCTATTTCTTATGTTCTTACAGGTAGAAGATCAGCCATGATTTTATTGAATGGCCGAGCCGTCTCGAGGGGCCGTATGGCCTTCTCCTGCTCCTATTTCTTAGTCCATTTCCCAGCACTGACATTGCTCACCTTAAGTTTACCAAAAAACATAAATTTTTAAAAAAGAGGTAATAATACTAATAAGCTTTGTCTGAAGATGGCAGTCCTAACCTTGCTTCCCCTCCCCCGTCACAACTTCCTAATCCTATTTTTTGCAACAGTACCTGATTCTCTTGTACGTCCCCGGACTTGGCTGCTCCAAGGTCCTGAGCCAATGGCATTAAAAGCCTGGATCTGGAACACATAGTCAGTCCATTCCTCCAGGTCCTCGATGGTGATCTCCCGCTCCAGACGATCGTTAACAATCTGAGTCACAGGTGTGCCCTGGCCATCCAGTCTCCAGTATTTAATTCTATATCCAACTGATTCAGGGTTACCATTATACTCAGACTCTGGAACAGGCTGTGAACAAATAGGTTTTAAACAGATTAAGAATCGAAAGATACACAAAAGATTAACATAAGAATTTGCTTCTGAGCCAAAGCTCCCTGCAATTAACAAGTAAATTGTTTCCTTTAAAACGTACATATTTTGTTACTAATACCAGTGAAGTGAATACTCAATGAAATTTGAATATTCTCAGGAGATAATGGGACAGATTTTCCTGTTCCTACATCTGGGTGTATTGGATCGTAAGGGTGTAGCACATGCGGGAAAATGATGCAAAAATCAGGCAGGCTCCTTTTCAGGTGTTTTTTCCGCCCTGCACAATTTTCCTCTATTCACAGTGCCAGGGTGATCAATACTCCTTGGAGCAGGAACAAGAAGAGCTGCCCCAAAAACATTTTTATGATTAAAATGCCTTCATTATGGGGGAAACTTTGCCATGGCAACAACTACAAATTGGTAAGTTTTTATAATTTCTATTTTTTTTTACTAGTTCTATTATATTGCCTTGTGCAACTTCTCTTAGCTTTCAAAAAAAACACATCAGGATGAAACAATTGCAATCTCCTACTGTTTCAAAATCTGAAAAGTAACTGGCTTGTAAAAAGACCCAAGAAATAGAATACTATAGATTTAGAAGTGTCAAAAATTGATTTGTGTCAAAGGTAGACCACAATGCATTAATCTGTTAAAATAATAAAACGTTTCCATATTGAACCTTGGGAAATGGTTTTGAAATTTGATTAGTAAGGCTTAAGACAGCAAATCCATTCGATTCAGAAAACAGAGAAACTTTCTGACCTTATATTCTGAACAGAGGCTTCTGTAAAATTGGTATAGAGAATCTGTATTAAACACATTCTGAGCAACAGCACAGGCTCGATCAGCCGAATGGCCTCCTTCTGTGCTGTAACAATTCGACGAACTGTAAATTACAGATGTAAAGCTTGCTACAAACTATAAAGGTAAGGAAATTCTGGTAAGGTATAATATATTCGTTGACAGTGTGAGATGCGGGTCTCTTTCTGTTGACTGTACAGTAACCAAGATTTTAAAAAAATTCTCACACAAAAAATTAGCATGCAAGTACAGCAGGCAATTAGAAAAGCATATGGCATGTTGGCCTTTATTGCAAGGGGGTTGGAGTACAAAAGTAGGGAAGTCTTACTACAGTTGTACAGGGCTTTAGTGAGAGTACTGCGTACAGTTTTGGTCTCCTTATCTAAGGAAGGATATACTTGCCTTAGAGGCAGTACCATGAAGGTTCACTAGATTAATTCCTGGGATGAGAGGGTTGTCCTTTGAGGAGAGGTTGAGTAGAATGGGCCTACACTCTCTGGAGTTTAGAAGAATGCGAGGTGATCTCATTGAAATATATCAGATTATGACGGAGCTTGACAGGGTAGATGCTGAGAGATTGTTTCCCCTGGCTAGAGAGTCTAGAATTGGGGGGCATAGTTGCAGGATACGGGGTCGGCCATTCAAGACTGAGATGAGGAAGAAATTCTTCACATAGAAGTTGTGAATCTATGGAATTCTCTACCCCAGAGGGTTGTGGATGCTGAGTCATTGAATATATTCAAGGGTGAGAAAAATAGATTTTTGGACTCTAGGGGAATCAAAGGATATGGGGATCGGACACGAAAGTGGAGTTGAGGTTGAAGATCAGCCATGATCTTATCGAATGGCGGAGCAGGCTCGAGGGGCCATATGGCCAACTCCTGCTCCTATTTCTTATGTTCTTAAAACTCATTTTTGGAATATTAGCAATGGTAACCTCCTGATGCACAATCCACTCACAAAATATCATGAAGGTCTGTCACAGTGTTCAAAATTCCTGCTAGATAATTGACAGTTAGGAACATTGTGACCTTTCTACCATTTTCTGCTTTCCTCAGTACCCTTACAAAGAACCCAGGATCTTGACACTCCCAGGTCACTAAGTGATTTACCATTGTGCATTGACCATTAACATAATGACTGACTGGCTGGCTATTGGTAGAAAATGTTGTGAAACTGAACAACCCATCCTTTACTCACAAGAGAATTATGGATGATGAAGGCCATATATCCCATTTTAGTTCACCCATCCAGAAAGATCTTAAAGTTCCCTCATCACAGCACTTAATTCTTAAATTATTCCAGTTTTTCGCCTTTACACTCTACCTGGAACTCCATTCCATGGATTAATCATTATTTGGGTGAAGAACTTCCTGATATTAGTCCTAAATCTGCTTATCCTGCTTGGCATTGGTTGACCATGTTTAGCATAGAGTCTAAGACTCCTAAGTCTTTCAACTTCATCCTTCACTATTCCATCACCATCCATGGAGTATGTGTGTCACCCATTTTTCTTCCTACCTGTAGTACTTTACACTTATCTGCATTAAATTCCATCTGCCATTATTCAGCCCACTTACATATTCTGTCCAACTCATTTCGTAATTTCTGAGCTACTTCCTCTGATTAAACTTCTCCTAGTTTGATATCTTCTGCAAATTTGACCCCTTTACAGTGAGTTTCAGAATCCAAGTCATTGATGTAAATTAGAAATTGCAGTGGTTCTAACACCGTTTCCTGGGGCATCCCACTTAGTACTTCTGCCCACTCCAGCACAACTCCTCTAATAAGACCGCTACAGTCTGTTGTGACTTGTTGAGATTATGTGACTTCTGTCATTTTGACTGATATGGATAGCTTTCTTGCTCCATTTTGTAATTCTGTATTTTATTAATTTTTTCCCCTTGTGTTTACACAGTAGGCTTCACTTACCACCCAGCGAACCCATAGGCTGGTCTCACTTGCTGTTCGCACTGTGACGCTAGCAGGTGCTACATCTGGTGGAGCCTGCAGAGTTTGGATTACACGGGAAGGCCAACTTAAAGGGCTGGAACCCACTATGTTCATCTGCTTCATTCGAAACCTGATGACAAAATAATGATGAACATTTAACACAAGAATTAAGTTCATTCTTATTTACTTATTAAATTTGGTAGCCCATTCAACATATTTGAGATCAGAGCAAAAATTGACATAAGAAATGTGTCTTTCACCGAAGGCAGCCGGTGACATAACGAGTTACACGCACGCATGCATACACTGTAATTAGTGAAGTTAGTACACACCAGGGGAGCGGTGATGCTCTGTATGGTTCAGTACCACACAAACTTGTGCATTTACCTAGCAAGCAATCATGGGCGCCCCCCCACCCCCACCCCCACCCCACTCACAATTTCTAATGGCTGTTAGAAAGTGGCAGCAAATGACCTGCCTATTCTTACAGCCAAAAAATGGTGCATGACAGACAGGGATCCAAAGGAGGGGAGAAATAGAACAAGTAACTTTTTTAAATGCCCATAAGGAAAAGCAGATAAGCAAAGAAAAGAAGTAGAACAACTAACATTTCCTTAGGTTTTGGGTCTTCTGTGAATTTTGATCCTTAGTTACCAGTTCTACTTACACATAAAAGAAAATAACTGGTGGTGATGCTTTCGAATCTTTCCTTTCACATGAGTTTAAAAAATGTACATACAATATCACTGAGAAGCAATGATCCATTTATTCTTTTGGCATTGTAAATAATTTTAAAACATTTTCTAAAATGAAGCCCAGGTTGTTGTGAGATAATTATGCTTTTTTACAAAAAGTTTCACTGGAGTAAGTTTTTTAAAAATTTGTTCATGGGATGTGGGCGTCGCTGGCGAGGCCAGCATTTATTGCCCATCCCTAATTGCCCTTGAGAAGGTGGTGGTGAGCCGCCTTCTTGAACCGCTGCAGTCTGTGTGGTGAAGGTTCTCCCACAGTGCTGTTAGGAAGGGAGTTCCAGGATTTTGATCCAGCGACGATGAAGGAACGGTTATCACATCACTTGTACTCACCAAGGAACAATATACCACACCACATCACAGAAATACCAACCGAAGGAGTTTCTATATATGCAGATGTAATGCATTCCCAGGGCTTAAAATAATGACAAGCTGTGAGCAAAGCACTGGTTTTTATAACATTCATCCTGTGACTTTCATTAAATGGAATTCTTCCATGCAGTTTTAATAGAATTGTATCTAAAGTTTTCCTTACTTCTAGTTTGCAAATCTTAAGTGAACTGCTCTCATGAATAAAGCTCTGTCAATCAGGTGTTCTATCTGTCAAACTAGCTTACTCTCAAACACCACTGATCAATCATGGCGAACAGTTGTACTAAACAGAACATATTAATTATAGCATGGCAAAATCTGAAAAATGCCCCAGACATTAGTTATGTATTTCATCAGACTTTAGTCGATTATTGTCGTAACTGAACAAGTATGACAGATCCATTACCCACAGGGGACAAAGCTATTCTCAGGAGTTGAAAACACTTCCAAATCATAAGTAATGGTGCAATGATTCGGTTTGTTGTTTAACGGATTATAGAATGTAAAATTATTTTTCAACACCAGTTGAAAAATATCCAAGTAACAAAATATGGACTTAAGACGTCCAGCACCATGCAACAGCATTGGTAAGTGGAATGATGAAGACAGTGTGATTTTTTTCACCTCACAATTAAAGCTTATTTGGGTTTCAAAGGTGCAACATTATTTTAATCACAAATGTGACATTTTTAGCAGCAAGTAATTAAACAATTTCCATTTGCTACAAATGACTGCATTATGTACACAAGTAAAAGTCAGTGAGTTTCCTTTTAATTTCTACTGTATCTGACACATCATTCCTACGTGCTGCAAAGACAGAGGATGTGCCACGACCACCCAGAGATCAGAATTTACATCTCCAGAAACAAGCTGACCAGATTAGTCCAGAATGACAAAATAATCCTCATGAATGGAAATGGGTCAGTTTAGCCTTGATGCTCATGTTTCTATTCATACTGCAATTATAAATGATTTTACTTTTTTATTTTTCATATTGTTATGGCAGCAAAGGGCTCTCCAATATCCTCCATCTTCCCATTATGGCACTGACATTATGCTTAAAACTATTTCTCTAATAGAAGCCAGCTAGCTGCAGGGACAGGAATAATTAATTGAAAATCAACCTCAGTCTCCACAGCAGATGATAGCATACCTGTGGATATACAGGAAATACATCCATGAGTTTCTGGGTATAGCTGGGTCTTCATTACTGAGGCAATCCAGAGGTTACAGGGTCTATCTCGAGGTTATCAAAGAAAGCTTTTGCAGTCTAATTCTTTGCAATTTCTTTGCAAATAGAGTTTTAATTTTTTTTCCCTCTGGTGAATTTTTCTGCTCATCAAAGTGGACAAAATGTTCTGGGGAACAAAATCCTTTTTTCATTTTTGTCATCATGTCAGGTGCAACACAGCCAGACGGAGTAAAACTTCCTCTCCACTGCCCCAACAATATGTCCTAACCCCAACCTCAGACGAGCACCCTTTATTGTACTTGTGTGAATGTTTTCACTTCTCACACGTGCCATCCTATGGCCTGAGTCAAATGGCCCACTTTGTGACAAGATATGGGCAGTATTATGCTATGGGCCCACAGCTGCTAGTAACTGGTTTGAGATTGGCCGCACTCATTTCACACAGTGGCTGTATTGCCCACAGGTACCTTCATCCCATCAAGCCTAAGATGGATTAAAAACCAAATACCAGAGGTGAAATGGCAGAGTGCTAACACCCTGGTGAGCTAGTTCCCCAATTTCTTTGATTTTGATTTCCACAGAAGCTTTATGTAAGAGTAAATTAAAATAGCATGATTGCAATTTATACTTGGATCAGAATTATGATTAAAGCAAGTGTATGGAATCTTCATCAGCATCCTTTGTCTCACCTGTAGTATGTATAAGGAGTCAAGTTAGGGATCTCTAACACCTGGGCATCTGGCTCATTCTCTGCTTCGTATAGTAAAACCCACTCTTCATCTTCTCCCATCACTCCTATCTGAGAATAAAAACATCAACTATAATTGATGCTAGTTTATTTAAACCATTCAATTAGAAGGAAAAAGTTGTTTGAGTTAGACTATTGTTAAAATGGAAGGTTTTATCAGTAACATATGAAAACAGGCAATAGGTAAAATAAAACATTTTTTATTCAAAGTTAAAACTCCAAAAATCAATAATTCTGGTTCTGCAGTTCTGATATATAATATTCTGCTTTAGAAATTTAAAACAATTATTAGCTTATTTAACTATTACAATCAAACTATAGAAAAGTCATAATCCAGATAGGGAAGTTAATTTGCAGCATCGGTTTTATACTCTAGGTAGAATTCCACATTCAAATAAATACATTCTTCTTTACAGATTATATACAAATGACTTGAATAATAAGAATTTTCTTTCCTCCTACACATTGCTAATCTCCAAAGAATTAAACATTGGACTGCTCTACTGCCAAATGCCTTTTTCAATTTAGCTGAGAAAACGTACATTTATTTTGGATGAGTCAGGTATTTTCCCCCTCTAGTGATGAGGTACTCATCACCAAGGTCAGACCTTGCTGTTGGTGACAGCCAGGAGTAATGCTACCAGCAGCAGTATCTTCAGTTAATGCCTGGGGAGTAGCTGTAAATTGGCATTGCCAGCACGCTTGTGATTTTCCCTAATCTTCAAGCATCAGCACCAGGAATCTCCTACTTGTACTCAAGTGTAGTCCAGTATTCTGTTTGTTGAAAGCTGGTTTCTCCCACTACAACAGGGTCGGAGCGAGTGGCAGAGAAGCAGGACAAATTTCCTTCAGTTTCTCTCTGAAGTAGCTCTCAGCATCTCGAGTTTGACTCTCTATGTATGAGCTACAGAAAGTAATAGGTTCCCCTTGATCTGAGCAGGTCGCTCCCTATCTCACGTGGCAGAGCCGGAGATCTGAACATAAGGAGAAAAAGAGGCAAGGAGGCGAGAAAACAAAAACTGAAGAAGGGTTTGATATCCGAAACATTGGGCATGATTTTGACCCTAAGCCAGGAAGGAGGCGGGGGGGGGGTCAAATTGCGGACGGGAAACCCGGCAGTACGGGTTTCCCAGACATCCTTACGATTTTGACGTAAGGACGGCTTTTATTTTTTTTGTTAGTTTGCCGTCCGATTGGCCGGCCTGATTGACAGACTGACCTCAGTTGGACGGGAGAGCAGCCAGGGAGAGGATGTGTTCAGGTAAGTCTTTGATTGTATGGATTGGGCATGGGGGCACCGGTGGGCATGGGGGTCACGGGGGGGGAGTCAGTCATGGGAGGAGGGATCGGGGGTCAGTCGTTGGGGGGTGGGGAGGGTGTCGGGATCTGGGGTCATTGAGGGGGAGAGTGAACGTTGGGGTGGGGGGGTTGTGGGGTCATTGTGGGGGTCCACGATCGTGGGGTGGGGGGGGGGGGGGTCGGAGGTTCGCAATTGTTGGGGGGTCGCTGCAGGTAGGCTTGTTCGGCTTGTGGGAAGCACTCCTGCTCCTCCGGGCCCACAAGCTGTACCTGAAAGGCACTTACCTGCAGTTACGGGCCTTCTCGCCTCCTTTCACGTGGCGTAAAGGAGCAGGCCCGAGAATCCCAGCCCCTAGGGGGTGAAGAAATTGCAAATTCTGCACAAATGGAGGCCCTCAGCCTCCTTGAAAGCCTGTCCACCTATCCCGCCCCAGTGAAAACCGGAAATAGTTGGGTTGGGTGCGGGTCTGAAATAGTTGCAATTTTGAATACCCCCCCAACATCCCACCCATTTTTGAATGTTAAAATCATGCCCGTTGACTCACTTGTGTTCTCGCGATAGATAATGCCTGACCTGATGAGTGATTCCAGCGTTTCCTGTTTTTGTTTCAAAGTCCTTCTCCTCATTCTTACAGCCAAATCACCCCACAGTGTTACGTAATCTTCTCCAGCAATATATCCCAATCCACAACCTCCATTCCTGAATGTCTGGATTACTGCTAGTCTCCAACCCCCTCCACTCCTTCATCAGAGGTATATTTTGCAGCCATTGTTCTGTGACCTCTGGACCTCTATTCCAAAACCACATCACCTCACTACCTCCCTTTCCCCGTCTTCAAAAGGCTCCTAAAGCCTATCTCTGGCTGTGCCTTCAATCTCTCCTGAGTTCCTTTACTTCCTGCTCCTCGTCCACGTGTCCTCTCCTACCAACCAAAAGCATGGGGGAAAGAAACCAGATGATCATTCATCCCATTTGCTGCTTGCAGCGCTTTGCTGTGTGAATCAGCTACCACATTTGCCTATGTGACAACAGTGGCTACATTTCAAAAGTAATTCATTGGTTGTGATGTGCTTTGTTACATCCTGAGGACGTGATAATATGCTATATAAATGCAAGTTATTTCTCTCGTCAAATGTTATTCTATGTGACGAGTGCTATGTAAATGTTAAGTTGTTACTGTTGCTGCTGATCTTACTGAAGAAAATGATTGCACCAGCACATAAATTGCTTAATAGCACATATCAGAATATGTATTTCTTATTTCTCCGTTTGTAAGGAAAGAACACTTCTTGGATGATAGCGGATTCATCAATTGAAAAATTGGCTTTAAACCAATTAGCTCTTGACCTGGGGAAAATTGCAAACCCAAGGAGTCATTCCTAACAGCAGAAATTCATGAGAAATTCATTTCAATGGCAAATGATGGGTTCCGGTTCCAGGTAATTCTGAACTTATTGCCATAGTGTTAAAGCATTTTAAACATAAACATGAATCATAGCTTGATGTTTATCTAAACTTTATTTTCTTTTTTTTAAATAAAGAAAACTAGGATTACCTTGTGGAAGAGTGTGGTCTGATACTTCCTCAGATTGGTTATAAATGTGTAGTGCACCAAGTAAAACTAGAAAGCAGGAGTCAATGGAATGTAACACTTTTCTGCCTTTATGCAGTTTCAATAATTTTTCAACCAGATTCTAAAGGTTTTTTTTTCACGAGTCCAGTGAAAAATTTGGACTTTGCAGCATCCTATGCAAATTTGGTCATTTGTTCTATAATTGACAAGAAAGATTTCTTCCAAAAGATGGTGGACAGATATAGTTCAAAAACAATACAGTTCTTCACTGTTAGTGGCTAGAGATCTACCAGATAGTTAGAAATCTCAACTTGTAGGTAGTAGAGCTTATAATTTGTTGCAAGCAAAATGCAAAAAGGTTTAATCAATGGCCAGCTCATACACAGATTTCTGTGTATGAGCTGGCCATTGATTTGCTTGATAGAAATCTGCCAGGTTTTGTACTATAGCTGAAAATTTGCTGTACATTTGTGTGTTTTGCATAGTACCACATCTAAAAATGTGTCACAGACCTGTCCTTCCACTATCCATTTTGAGATAGACGTTTTCCCATCAAATCCTGGCCGGAATTGCAGCATGGCTGATCGAGGACTGATATTTGAGATCACAAGGTTGGATGGAGCACCTGGGAGTTCTGAAAAACAGATGAGTTGAATACACAATGTCATCCCTTTTCTTTTCCTTTCACCCTAAGCACTGATGAGAAGGCAAGCAGATTATTGCATTAGTGGAAGCAACTGATCTAGAATTCCCGTAGCTTATACACTATAAATTCATCCTCTATCTAGAACACCCAATAACCGAGCCCAAGTTAGGTTCTTATTCATTAATAAATCTCACACAATTGAAAGGGTCAAGTCGTAAGTTAAGATCACTGTGCCAACCACACCCCTGTTACAACAGGATGTCTTACCTGGTGGTACTCCAGAGGAGATGGTAGATAATGTCACAACTCCACTGCCAGCTGTTGTTATGGCTGCCACCTCAATGGTGTAGGTAGTAAGGGAAGCCAGTCCTGTTACCTTGTATTCGCGTGTTACATTTGGCAATATGTGGCTCAAGCGACTTTCATTTCTGTTATACACCTCCCAAGAAACCTGGTAACCTGCACAGCACACAATAACAGATAGGTGTTCAATAGAGATTGATCTTTTTATTTACAAGTATTTTACAAGTAGTTTGGTACTAATTTAGAATGCATGCTCCTTCAGCGAATACTACTTTGCTTTTGTCAGTCTGTGACCTAATATATTTAAAACATCATGCATCAAATGCTTTCTACAGAGAAATGGATCCGACAATAATGAAATGAACAAGTTAACGATGCAGGTTTGAAGGCAGTTCATGTATAGAAAACAATTTAAGAGAATACGGTCCAAATATACTTGTGTTCTATTGAGGTTAAAACACCTTTTTGTTGTTCCACACAGTTTGTCTGAAGGTGCAGTTTTACCTCCTTTAGTTGCTGCTTCTCAGATATAACTACTGCTGGGCCGTCTATACCATTAAAGGGTTAACAGGCCCTTTCATTGGCCTCCTGCAGGCTGCCAACTAAAGGCAAAATGATTCCAGTCTAGAGTTAAAAAGTAAAGGTTTGACTGCTATAGAACACCCAGAAATGCTTTTAAGATTTCTGTACCTGGATAAATTCTGCTTCTGCTTCCAACATTTTTGGGGGAGAAAGAAGTGCACATGCAGAACAGAGATTTGGCACACAGGGGGAAATAAGAATCCCAACACAGATTGTGGCAGACTAAACAAAGCTTTGCAAACTGACTTGCACGGACAGATGAGCATATATCAGAATAAATGTAGCAACTGCACAATTATTTGGTCGAGGGAAATATTGCTGAAAGATATAGGGCAGATTATCCTGTTCTTGCCCCTGGCTGTATTGGATCGCCTGGGCACTTGGCATAGAGGAAAATCAGGCAGGAGGTGGGGGAGGTGGGAATCACGCACCTGTAAGGGATCCCACCTAATTTTCCGTCCATTCATTTAAATGGATGGAAAATCGAATGGGTTCCTTTACTGGCTGTGCTCCTCCCTGTCCAATTTTTCTCTATGTGCTGTGTCCAGGCGTCCAATACACCCAGGCATGGGACAGGAAAATCTGCCGCATAGTGTTTAAAAATGAACTTTAATATTTCTTTAGTAAATTTTGATGAACCATTTTATATGCAACAAAACATGTTTCGATACAATGAGAGTTTCTTTCCTGATTTACCACCCAGCAAGCATAAAGCTAAACTCAAGTTGATTAGTCTGGTAAACAACTTAGAACACAAATGCCATATTTGGCCCTTAGCCCAAACATCTGCTGTTTATGGCAACTGATAAACATCTGAGAAAATTAAGACAGAGGCATTTTTTTTGATTACTGCTGCAGACATAATACAATGCAGCTTGCATACTATAATGAAATAGGTCTGACGATGCATGCTGCTCCCACTAGCTTTGATCTTTTAACAGCCTGTGTTAAATAGCTTCGAGCTGGCAGGAGAAGCAGACACAACATGTGGAGGTAATGGTTTTGAAGTGTGATAACAGAATGTTTAGGTATGTTGTCCAAATGAAAACAGAGGGAGTATTAGTATGCAGTCAATCTTTATATGACTGAAATTCTGAACACCAAATATAGCTAACCCTAAAGTATTGATTTAAATTGCATGTAAATTGGCATTCTTAGAAGTGAAGTGAGGAAAAGTTAAAATGAAAATTAAGCAAACTAACCCATTCTTCATGGCATACATTTACTTTTTTGCCAGCTGGATCTCCTCAATAGAAACATAACTTATTTTTCTGTCATTAGTATGAAACTAAGAACTCTAATAGTAAGTTCACTTATGGTGAATAATGATACCATAATTGTTATGCCCCAATTAACATAACTAAAATCTAAAACCTTCAATTAAATTATTGAAGCTGCATTAGAATACAATAGAATTCATCAGTAACTCATATCCCACAGGGTTTAAATGGCTGAAGCTGGCCAGAAGCCTGAAATTGATGAGGCTCTAGTATAGTAATTTTCATAATGCATATTTTAGATAAATTCAGGTACAGTGAAACAATCCAAATCTGAAACACCTGGCAGCAAAGTTTCATTTCAGATTTCAGGATTAGATTGGCAGGAATTAAACTGATCTTCAGCTGCCTTCATCACAATCCTTGTACTGTACAAACAGTAGAGGTCTTTTTTATTAGTCATTCTCAGGATGTGGGCATTGCTAGCAAGGACAAAACTTAAGGGGAACCAGTGGACGTAGTGTATTTAGACTTCCAGAAGGCATTCGACAAGGTGCCACATAAAAGATTATTGCTCAAGATAAAGAATCACTGGATTGGGGGTAATATTCTGGCATGGGTGGAGGATTGGTTATCTAACAGGAAGCAGAGAGTTGGGATAAATGGTTCATTCTCGGACTGGCAACCAGTGGCCAGTGGTGTTCCGCAGGGGTCGGTGCTGGGTCCCCAACTCTTTACGATCTATATTAACGATTTGGAGAAGGGGACCGAGTGCAACATATCGAAGTTTGCAGATGATACAAAGGTGGGAGGGAAAGTAGAGAGTGAGGAGGACATAAAAAACCTGCATGGGGATATAGACAGGCTGGGTGAGTGGGCGGAGATTTGGCAGATGAAATACAATATTGGAAAATGTGAGGTTATGCACTTTGGCAGGAAAAAACAGAGAGCAAGTTATTTTCTTGATGGCAAGAGACTGGAAAGTACTGCAGTACAAAGGGATCTGGGGGTCCTAGTGCAAGAAAATCAAAAAGTTAGTATGCAGGTGCAGCAGGTGATCAAGAAGGCCAACGGAATGTTGGCTTTTATTGCTAGGGGGATAGAATATAAAAACAGGGAGGTATTGGTGAGACCGTACCTGGAATACTGCATACAGTTTTGGTGTCCATACTTAAGAAAAGACATACTTGCTCTCGAGGCAGTAAAAAGAAGGTTCACTCGGTTAATCCCGGGGATGAGGGGGCGGACATACGAGGAGAGGTTGAAAAGATTGGGACTCTACTCATTGGAGTTCAGAAGAATGAGAGGCGATCTTATTGAAACATATAAGATTGTGAAGGGGCTTGATCGGGTGGATGCGGTAAGGATGTTCCCAAGGATGGGTGAAACTAGAACTAGGGGGCATAATCTTAGAATAAGGGGCTGCTCCTTCAAAACTGAGATGAGGGGAAACTTCTTCACTCAGAGGGTGGTAGGTCTGTGGAATTTGCTGCCCCAGGAAGCTGTGGAAGCTACATCGTTGAATAAATTCAAAGCAGAAATAGACAGTTTCTTAGAAGTGAAGGGAATTAGGGGTTACGGGGAGCGGGCAGGAAAGTGGACATGAATTTAGATTTGAGGTTAGGATCAGATCAGCCATGATCTTATTAAATGGCGGAGCAGGCTCGAAGGGCCGATTGGCCTACTCCAGCTCCTATTTCTTATGTTCTTATGTTCTTATTGCCCATCCCTAGTTGCCCTTGAGAAGGTGGTGGTGGTGAGCTGCCGTCTTGAACCGCAGCAATCCATGTGGTGAAGGTGCTTCCAGAGTGGTGCTTACAAATTAGTATTTGCAGCACAGAGAGGGGTGAATTTTCACCTTTACCATCGGGTGGGGTGTAAATCGGACAAGGTGTAAATCAGGCGGTCGATCCGCTACTGGAAAATTCACCCCAGAGAACTAATTGGAATATTAGTGTGGATATTTGTGCATGCAGTACACGGCCCGCCTGATTTTCTGTACATTAATATTAACAGATAGGTGGGCTGCTAATCTTTATGCCCAATATTCTACTTCGTTACATAGAATTACTTAGAAATTACAAACGGAAACAGGCTATTCAACCCAACCAGTCCACATTGTTGTTTATCCTCCACAGGATCCTAATCCCAAATAATTGCTCAATTCCCATATCCCTTTATTCCCTCTTCCTTCAACCACTTATCTAACCTATTCTTAAATGTTGACATGGCCTCTGCTTCTATCACTAACTCCTGTAGTACATTCCTCAGCCTCACACTCCTGTGTAAATGTAAGGAATCTTACAACACCAAGTTATAGTCCAACAGTTTTATTTGAAAATCACAAGCTTTCGGAGGCTTTCTCCTTCGTCAGGTGTGTGTGGGATTCCTTGAAATTTATCGCATATATAGACAGAGAACAAAAAAAAGTTATCTGTTTTTAATACAACTGGTCATTCTCTCTCTTCCTCCTCCTTTCGGATGCCTCTGTGTAAAGGAGTTTCACATGTTCTTTGTCCTAAATATCATTTAATCTTATATGTATGTCCCCTTGTTCCAGGCCCCATAATCATTAGAAACAATCTGTTTTGACATCCCATCCCGTCTTAATTTTAAATACCTCTATCAAATGAGCCCTCAATCTCTTCTGTTCTAAAAAAACCATTTTAGTGCTTCTGGTAAACAAATCTCGATAACAGGGGCATCATAAAATTTAACCTATGGTGACTATAATCCGTGAGATTGTGTAATAATGCATAATTTCCACCAATATGTTCCTCCACTCCATTTGCAAACAGATGATGATTTATACTTTCCACTGAAGTTTGATGATGCAAATTCAGTGGAGAAGAAGGTTGGAGGAAAAAAGTTGCCCCATGCCTGCAACTGTATGTGTAGCCAGAAACTTCTGAAATAGTCTAGCTCCATCTGTGCTGTGCACAGTTATGTCATGTTGTTTACAAAATTTATGTTCACAGAATTCTGTGAACTGTGTTGGAGATCTGTGTGTGCTGTGTACTCGTTCTGCAGTTAAGTGATGTTCACACAACGAGTGCACAGCACACACAGATCTCCAACACAGTTTTTCTTAATGTGCAAAACAGTACTTTTTCCCAGTATCACAGCTATTTGTAATTTTTATCTGACTGTTGTCTTGGCCAGTTCATCTTACGCTGAAAGGATCAGCTCAATGTCGCCTTTGTTTACTGTGCTACACAATCGAGCTGGCCACTTTCCACCTAAGCAAAGGCTCAGCAATAACAATTGGCTACCATTAGGCTGCAAGCAACCATCCTTGGTGTCTGCTTTTTAAATTGTTAAATCACACATCAGGCACCAGGGGGTAAATTTTAATCCCCAAGAACGGGTGGGAGGTTAAAATAATGGGTTTTTGGAGCGGAACCACAACCCAGCTCCAACTCACCCGTTTCTGGGTTTAACTCAGGCAGGTTTGTCTGCGTGTGGAGAGCAGACACCAGGAAGTCCCGCCCCCACTTAAAGCCGGCAGGCTGATACTTAATAGGTCAATGTACCTCATTGAGATACTTGAGGTACTTAACATTTTGTGTATTGGAAAAATAAAATGAATTTAACCGTACCTGTTCGGGTTTCCTATCCCTTCCGAATCGTGTCAGGTGAAAGCAGGCGGGGAGGGCCGAATCCACGAGGTGAGTGCCTTTATTACACTGCTTGTGGGCCCAGAGGAGCAAGAGTGTTTCATCCAGGCCCAACAAGCTCACCTGGCCGACAGGAACCCCGCGGTCGGCCGACACCCCCTCCCCCATGCTAGAACCCTCCCCGATGCTGGGCTCCCCCCACCCCCAATCTCCCTTGGTGGCTGGACCCTCGATATCCGTTGCTGGCTGGACACCCCCCCCACCAATGTCATCCAGAACCCCACCTCCGATTTTTTGCAGTGCTGACGATCTCTCTCTCTCTCTCTCACGCCCCCTCTCTGATTCACAGCTCCTTTCACTGCTGACAGGCAGCCGGCCTGTCAATCTGGCTGCCTGGCACATGGGAAACCCGGAAGCTGAAATACTTACCTTCAATTGAGTTGCCATCACAGATTGCGATGCACAAAATTCGCTTCTGGGTTCCCCACGCGAATATCTGTGGACGTGTGAGGTACGTGGCTCAGAGTAAAAATCATGCCCCAGATTTCTGAGTGTTGGCATTTGGAGTTTTGATATTTCACTAAGCTTCTGAGTTATCCAATTAGCCAGGTAAATACCTAGCAATTGTTTCACCAATGGTCCCAGAGCTAAAGCTGCAGCACAAATCCACTGTATCTGACATGCAGCTAATAGTTAAGAAATTCTATCCATTGATAAAAATAATAAAATACCTAGGGAGGGACAAGATCAATGGTTTGGTACCTTGAGTCTGCCTCCAGGTCTCTGTGGGAGGAAAAGGAGAAAGAGGGAACCCAAAATAGAAAGAGGCAAAAAGTGAGAGGAAAAAAACAGAAATAGAGAAAGAAAAAGAATCAGAGCAAAATAAAGCCAGAGAGAGGAAGAGAAGGGAGCAAAAAGAAAGACAGAGAGAGACAGAGCAAAATAGAAAGAAAAAGAGAGGAAGAGTGAGTGAGAAAGGGGAGAGAGAAAAAACAATAAAAGAAAGAGAAAATCAAAGAAAAATAGAGAATGAAGAGAGGGCAAGAGAAAAAGTGAAAGAGGGAGAGAGAATGAGAAAAAAAGAGAAAGAAAGTGAGAAAAGGAGAGAAAGTTACAGAAGGTTTGGCAGGAAAGCAGGACGAACTGCTTTTTCTTTTTGACTTTGAGCAATACCACTGGACACGAATTTGTAAAAAAAATATGTTTTCCTAGTGCTATTTGTTGTGTGAAGATGCTGAAAGTTTTTCAGGCAGAAGCCAATTTCTATGCTTATGCTTGCTGACCTCTGCTGTTTGCTCATGAATTCCTGCCAATCAGATGTTCAGAGCTTTGAATTTCCGCAGGGGTTGTCCTGCTCTCCTGCCGTAACTTGTAAAGAATCCTTTAAGGAAATAATTTCACTCTTCTCCAATTCCACCCACCCCCTACTGGCTCCCATGCTTTTTAAATTACACTAACTAGTAACTCTCAATTACATTTAAGTAATCCACCAAATTCTTCAGCCTTTAGTATTAAAATGTTATTAAATTAAAGAGCTTTGTAACTGGATGATTAATTGTTAACCTGCTGAGTTGTTAGATCCTGTTCGGCCTAAATTGGTATTTGCTTTTAATCTCAAGTGTATCAGTTGGCAATGACGTTGTGCTTTCTATAGATGTATGCAAGTCAGCAATACTGCCTTGATTTGTTTTTTTTGTAGGAATGATAACAGTCTGAACTTGGCAAATCAATTTTCTTTTCTCACTGCTTTACTATTACTTTCCTGTGAACTAGCTGTCTGAATGCCACACGACATTCTCAGATTTGCGCAGTCCCTTTATGTCTGCATAGGAACACTGCAATATTTACAAGCTGGCCTCCTCTCCATGACTGGAAGATATAAAAAGCCCTCTCAATAAGAAGACACCATGGAGCTATCCATTAGGATTATTTTTTCACAAGAGTACTAAAACCATTCTTATGCTTACTCCTCAACTCTAAAAGCATACTTTAAAAAGGTAGTGACTACTGATTTATACGTATTTTTATGTGAAGCATTTATCCCTCCTCCTGGAGTACTCTCATGAAAAGACCAAAAGATATGAATGGTTACTAAATCATCAATTAAATGGCTATACAGCACGTTTCATCCTCTCCACCCCCGTATAGGTGTTGCACTGGCTACTGCTCGATAACATAGTATAGCATCTAATAAGTTCTCAATTATGTTACCAACATTTTGCTGAATTACTAAAATGCTTGTGACTTGAGGGTTAATTGCTGACCTGCTGCATTATCAGATCTTGATTTTCATAAATTAGTATTTGCTTTCAATCCACTATACTGAAATTGGTATGGACAGGAGTGAGTTAAGATGAAATGGGCAGTTTTTTTGTGGCACCAAGGATGGACCTCATTGAGGTATTTTGATGAGTTGACATTTAAAGGAGCAAACTGCATGAATGCCCAACTCAAGAACACTTACAATTTAATGCTAGCAGAATCCAGCTTTTCAAGTAAATTTGCCCCCCTTTATGCATTCTATTTCTTTCTCTTTTAAATTCCACCCGCCGCACTCAAGACATGGCCAATCGAGTGGGCAAAACAACTCGTTCTTTGGCCTCTACCAATACCTCTCTTCAGTCAGCTGCTCAGAACAGCTTGTGATGATTCTCCCTCCTCTTATTCCTCCTTGGTAAAGAGAGAATTTTGCATATTGAGAATCTTGAATGCAAATACAAATCCTACAAGTTCTTGGCACAGTGCACTGAAATCAAGGGTTACGGTGGATCCCGTTAAATGGAGTCACTGTGTTAACAATAATAACTTACTTATATAGCGTCTTTAATGTAGAAAAACACCCAAGGCACTTCACAAAGGCATGAGGAAAAATGGGTGCAGAGCCAAAGGAGGGCCATGAAGAAGGAGAGGGAAGTGGAGAGGGGGAGAAGTTTGGGGAGGAAGTTGTAGACAAATAGCCTAAGTGGCTGAATGCACAGCTGTTAATGATGGGATGAAGGGAGGAGTCTAACAGGAGACTGAGGTTACACAGACTGGTTCAGCCTGAGCCATTAGCCAGAGAGTGAGGTGAGGAGGGTATGGACCTTGTGGAAGGGGCCAAAGCGATGGCTTTGATCTACCCAATGTTTAGCTGGAGGAAGTTACGGTTCATCTAAGGCTGGATGTTGTGCAATGAGTCTGACAGCATAAAGACAGTGGTGAGGTAAAGCTGGATGGCATCGGCGCACTTGAGAAAGCAGTAAGGATGTGGAAAGAAAGAACAATGAACCTGTATTTGTACAGCGCCTTTCACAACCACGGGACATCCTAAGGTGCTTCACATACAACAATGTTCTTTTGAAGTATAGTCACTGTAATGTAGGAGAAGGTGCTGGAGGAGTTGGGGAAGAGGCCATGGTGTGACTTGGTGATAAAGGCCACACTACCATTGCGGCGGTTTGGGCAGGGTAGGTAGTGGAAAGTATAATCAGGTGGGGAGACTTCGGTAAGGGCAAGGTGTCACCACTGGTGTCCCAAGTTTCGCTACCAGCCAGGATGCTAATGCGATCATCCACAATAAGGTCACAGATGGCAAGGATCTAGTTCGTAAGTGAGCGGACATTCTGGAGGACAATTCAGAGAGAAGCATTGATAGTTGATCCACTGGCTGAATCCATGGGGCGGTGGTGGGTGGGAAGAGCAGGGTGGAAAGGAGGTTAGCTCCCAACGAGTACACTGGGTGGAAAAGTTAATGAGAGTGGAGGATGGGGCAGTTGGGGTCACTGCTCTTGAAGAGGTAGAAAAGCATGCCATAATGGACCTGTCAGAGAATGCTGAGAGAGGAACAGAGGGTAACTGTGGGCTTGTTCAAGGGAAGTTCAAGCCTTTGAGTATAGAAAGTGAAAATAATGAACCTGTCAGTTTTCTTCATCGACTCAAGGAAAGCTCCGTTATCAGTTATCACTGGTGAGAACTGACTGAACTCATTGCAACTGAGCTTAGCAACTTCAAGTATCAAGGACACAGACTGGTACTTGAATCTACAACCTGTAGATTATAAAGTGATTGCAATAACTAATACATTAATCAGGGTCGCATGCTTAAATATTCATTTTCAAGCAATTCTGAATGAGTTCAAGAAACAGATCAAGGCCAATGAAAAAAATCACTTGACCTTTAAATCAAGACTAAGAAAAAACAAAGGAAAAACAGTACATTGCTTAACAATTGAATCAAGAGCACTAGATAAGCCATATTGCGAATGATCAAGTAGTGACTGATGAACTGCTTTAAGCACATACATGCACACTATACAAATAAACAGTGCTTGCACAGTCATGGACTTAGAGATTTGGACATAATTCCATCAACTGGAAAATCTATTGAAGATTGCACAGCAGCTGCATTAGGCTACCTCATCCAGTTACTGGGAGGATTTGTTTACTCACAGTATATTTCTGACAGGCCAATGAGTTTTGCAATGATGTTAGTGATCGAGTCTGATAGATACCTAGCCACATCACGCCACAAAACACTTGAATACCCAGCCTTATTAAACCTTCAAGCACTTGTCATTGCCAACATAGTAACATAGTAGATGTGCCAAATATATGCAGTTCCTGATTGTTAAAAAGCAAGGGAGAACTTTTTATTCAAAGTACTCTCCCTTTCTAGACAAGAAAATTATATTCTTGCCAGATTTTTGTTTTACTTGTTTTAAAAAAATCACATCAACTTTGTTTCCATCATAGAGACCCTCGAGCTATATCTGTATTTATGACATTTATCTCTTACCTTTTTTTAAAGACAAGAATACAAAGGAAGGCAACATGAAATGGATTGGAAGTAGGGATGTGAAATTTATCTGGAGTGGGAAAGTGGTTGTGGATCTTGGTAGAATTACTGCAGGTGTTGGGCTTTGGGAAATGGTTCTGGGGTATGGCAGTACTATGGTGGGGTGAGGGGAACCAGCAGTTCATAGCACTAGGGGGGGGGTAGAATGTGGCGTTTAATTTACTAGCCGATTCAGGGAGTCTGCCAGAAGTGGGGATGGTTATTACAGCATTTGATGTTAGTAGGGAGTCTTGGGGTATGACAGCACTGTGAGGGAAGGTCTGAGAACTTGGGGGGGAAGGGATGGAACTTTAACAGGTGGCAAAGTCACAGAAAGTGGTCTCACTGTGGAGGGTGCTGTGGTGTGGGATGCTGAGGGATTCCTAAAGTGCTGTGGTGTGGGGTTGTTTGGCAGTATGGCTACACTGGAGGAGGTCTCATGGTCTGGAAACACTGTGGGGTGTTCTGGGATCTGGGGACAGTGAAGAGAAAGGGACCCTTGGTTCTGGGAGCATTGGTAGTTCCAGCAACAGTCAGGGGGA